>NW_024609879.1:71247832-72699398 GCF_016920785.2 Ixodes scapularis | reverse complement strand
CCGTCCATAGAAATATAAAATAAAATTAAAAAAATAATTTTGTTAATTAAACAGGATCTATTAACTTTGCAAATACAAAACAAATTCGTTATGTTTACGTTCAAACGTGTTTCAATTTCTGCGGATCTGTTGTGTCATGGCGCTCACCAGTCCTGTGAACAAGGTGCAGGAGGTGCGAGATATTTTACTTTTTTGGCTTTTCTGCAAACATTATCAAAGGTGACATTCGAATTGGTTCGTCGAAAGATCGATAAGCGTATCAGGAATGGAATAAATGCAATAACTATACTCTACTAGACGAAACTTCCTTGCTCTTACCCAGCGGCCCAAGCACGCTGAACGTTACATCGAACCTGCGTTGGTGAGTTGAAACTCTTGTGTTGCTTTATACATAATAAAATCATAGTTGTACCGAGCGAATGGGTGTAATTTAATTTTTTTTTCTCTGCTGTTATGAAATTCCTGTGATGTTGCCGGTTGCTGCGTCGTTCTCATGCCGTGTATTTTTGACCGCTCGTATGTGTCGAAGTAAAGTAGTTAGTTGGGCGAGTTGGTAATGATTGAACATGGTTAAAATTGCGCACAAATAGAAAGGTACAGAGAAGAGGGAAGAGAGAAGAGACAAGCGCAAACTCACAACTCGATGTATTGATGGAAGAAAAAAGAACAGCCCTCGGTATCAGCTCGAGCCGAGGCCACACTCGCACGGGGGCACCCGAGCACGCGGAGGACGCACACCATCAACCACACTCGAACGACTGTAGAAAGGCTATTTCCTTGTCGGTTAAAGCCACAGAAGGATGGCTGACACAACGCTCGCCTAAGCGGAGTATACTAAAGGCTTCAAAAATTTCGCGAGTGTGTTTTTCGGTGAATCTGCAAATTATCGAGGTCTTTTGTAAAGAAGGTGTACACTTACACGCTTGACAATGCAGAGGTAGGTGACCCCCCACTGTTGAATTTAGAGAAAGATTGTGCTCCCTTAACCGGTCATTAATACACCGTCCCGTCTGTCCTACGTAGGATCTGCCACAGGAAAGGGGAATGCTATAAACCACTCTGGTTGAACAGGGCACGTAAGGGCGGACGTGTTTTGTGCGGCACCTGTGTTTTGTAATATTTTCTATTTTTGCTCGAACTCTAGAACAAATTTGACCCATTTTTTGGGGTGCTGACATCACTAAGGGGACTCCGTACCTATTGGCTACCTGTTTAAGATTATGGGATATTCTGTGTATATACGGAACCACCACCACTCTTTTTTTTGTCGATATCACGTGCAGCTTTTTCGCATCCTTTTACTTTTTTTATCAGAGTTCCAACCACTTCGGTTAGCACCTGCGCTGGAAAGCCAGACGCTGTAAGCCTCTCAATTTGAGCATTAAAACTGCTTTTGATGGTGTGGAGGCATGACTTCTTTAGGGCTGAAGTAAGGCAGGAAAGAGCTATGCCTCTCTTTACGACTTTTGAGTGCGAGGACGTATAGTGCAGTAAACCTTTTTTAGAACGGGGTGAAAATGACCAGCACAGGTGGTTTGTTTGCAAAGATAGAGAAAGGTCTAGAAATTGCAACACACCTTCCTTAGGAGTTTCACAGGTAAAAATGTGTCGAACCTGGGCTGCTGTTTTCGATTCGTGAAATAGTTACATTTGAAGTGTTATGCTTTTTTGACGAATGCATTATTTTGTAGCTAACACTTGGCAAAGTCAACGATCCCTACAAAAATTTAACTGTATAAATCGAACTCAAATTCCATCCTTTTCCCTAAAGCATTCAAGTGCAGAAGAAAACCATTTAGAATTTACTAAGCTTGGCGAATTCGCAAAACTGCAATTGCGGATCGAAGCTAGAACGTGCTTTTCAGGCAACGAGGTATTTATCGTTTTAGTGTCTGGGGCATGTAATGCGCAGACACTTAACTAGGGCATGCAATGCAAATGAAGCACATTGTAAGGACAAATCCCAACACAAAAAGATTTTTTTTCTTTTTCTTCGCTGAGCACTTTAGCCGGTTTTTGCTGATAAGGCCTGCAACATTGATTAGTATTCAAACTGCAACTCACAGGGGAAACACGTTTGTTTTTTTTACATGTGAAGTTACATATTTTTTCTGCTTTGATATAGTGAATGTTTGTTCAAGCTCTTTGGTTGTCTTGCGTGAATAAATAATGTGAAGCTGGACAGCATTTGACACCTTTACTTAAGTAGACAGTTCTGATGCTTAGAAAAAGTGTCGCACCAATAATATTAAATACTTTTGTATGGGTCACAATATAAGATTTTAAATGTGCCATTGTGAGTTTCAAAGCAAGAAGTTCCCTTTCATGAAAAATGCGTACAGTTCAACAAGTTTTTCACACAGTCTCTTAGCTTAAAACTCAATGAGAAGATGTCTTGCACTTCTTATCTATGTGACGGTCGTGCCCAAACCGGCTTTCTTGACAGGCGTGCCATGCATCGAGATGGGTGGTACATGTAATTTCAGGTGCTACCTTTTGTTTCTAGACCGTGGTTTTAGACATTCTTGTTGTGCTCACTGGCATGCGTGTTCTCGTGCTCTTCTGAGACACGCCGGTCGTCGTCCCAGCATCTGACACAAGGTGCCGTTTCGGTGGTTGCCTGATGAGAGTCTGCTACTGACATTCAAAGGTACTATTATAGTGAGGGTGTACAACATCGTAAGAGGCCTGTTTGATTTGCCTAAAGTGGCTGAACTAGTTCAGCAGTGCAGGAACTGGCGCATTCAATTCACCCTGAAGTTGCACAGTCCGCTGCACTGGCACATTCAATTCATCCCAGTTCTAAACGAGTTCAGACCCAGTTCCTTAAAAGCTTGCACCAGCTCCGGAGTCAGTTCAGCGTCTGTGCAGAAGCAGACAACAAGAGCAGAGAACACCCATCGCCCATCTCTGCTTGTGGTGCCATTTCTCGGAGCTCTTGCTCAAATGTCTGCAATGTTTAACAATAACGCCCAGTGAGAGGTTACATTTCCTTTCACTTATGAAAATAATGCACCCATGGTGGACACAGAATCAAGATCCTAACCTAGGGTAGGAATGTGCTCAATTATGATATTCTGAAAGCGTTTTACGCACCTGCTTGCACAGGTTTTGCTCCCTGTGGTAAGCGTTGAAAGATTGACTCGTGTAAATTGTTTCTTTTTGATGCTACGTGGTGCTTTGTTCATATTCTTCTTAAAAGACACAGGAAAACTATCACACTCTTGATAGCCCCCGCCTTGAGTAGCTCTTGGATGCAGACTGACGATCCCGATACATTGCAGAGGTCTGGGATTTAATACAAGAGCACTTGCATGCCCCATAGCTGAGCATAATACTGCATGCTTTTTTCCGCTGGTATTTGTGGACGCCCACTAGTGGGCCTGGGAAAAACGCAGAGAATCGGCATTGGCATGCTAGTTCCACGCCGATCTGTCTTGAGAATCAGAATAAATGCTTCAACTTGACACCAAAGTGACGGTTGATAACTGTTTTGGCCAAAACGCTCTCGTCAGGCCTTCGTCTTCGAAGTGACCGCTCCTGGCCGCGCACGGCCGCCAGGAACTCCAGACATGAAATCATCCTGATGCTGCACATCTATCCTAAATGCGAAATTCTAGAGACTTGGCCTGAATCTACTATTGCTAAATGAATGTGAAGGAATCTGGACAAACGCATTTCATACATAAAACTTTTTAGTAGACTGGAGTAAGGAAACATCCACAGAAAAGACTTCGTTTTTATACATTAAAACTAAGGAAATGCCGAATGGTCTCATCAAACTGCGAATAATTACATGTAGCAGACAACGTGGTGCGGTGAAACAAGAGCTAACAGATGCATACGGACACCCTGTGCTTCCGCTCCGAAAGCGGATCACAGCGCCAGTCCTAACGTGGCGGCTGCACTGGTTTTGCGCCCTCTTGGTTAACAATGTTAATTTTGGGCAGACGCGTTTTGTCAGGCATCATACGCAGTCTTTACCGTTCTATAACTATGTGGTTCAAGGGGGATGACGTTTTTCTAGCGGCACAATGATAAATAAAGAGTTTGAGCAAAGGGGGTAATGCTTAAAATGGCACAAAATGAGGAGCACAAGCATAAATTACCATTCGTATTTCGCCACGAATTATACCCTCCTCACGTAGCGCCATTCGGCAACAAATGTATTTCTATAAGCATCTGCATTCCAGAATACTTTTTCGCCCGTTTTGCAGAAGTATCTCGGGGATATCCCGTTACATAAAAGGCAAATTTATCTCGGTATCTGTATTTTGGGCCTTAAAATGGAAGTATCACAGTATTTGTATTCCCCAAATACTTCTTGTAGTATCTCTGCCCCAGCCCTGTCACATGCACACCTACATAATAGCTGCAGTTAATTTTTGCAATTTTGCTGCAAGGTTTTATTGTCAGATCAACATGTACCATATCCCAGATGTTTAATTTCTTAATACCCCGCTCATTAGGTAAGTCTTCCCCTAGTACGAAAGTGTGTTGCAGGAAAGCAAACCTGCAACACCTGTTTACAGTACGAGTGTCTTCTCCACAGTCCACCAAAGCCTATCGAGAAGTACACTCACCAAAGCTAGTGTGGCCACCTCAACAAACTTAAAATAATGAGGACTATTAGGGAACTTAAGTGTACTGTCCCTGTTCGATACGAAGGTAAAATCAAATAGTGTGTTGGTCCAATCAATAGTCTGTATTTTTGAGAACAGGCACCATCCTACTATAATGATCCAGCAAGGTACCAAGCTCTGAGCAATTCTCAAATAGCGAGCAAAAGTCGAGCTTTTCAGGCAGTGTTGGCACAAATTCATCGTAGTATTTTGGTTGATTTTAGCAGCATATAGCAGGTTGAGGCCTTTGGTGCAGCAGTCGCATCAGTGCGCCTTCCAAGAAGTATGAAGTTTAATATGCTAACTGTTTCAATTGTCAGTCCCTTTGACACATTTGCTTTGCTTCAATGTAACCTGTTCAGCAGCATTATCTTGAACGAATGTTGCTGCCGGTGTTTTTGCAACAAGAATAGCATGAATGAAATGGATGCAAAAAGTTTATTTCAACAAAATAAGACCTACCACAAGCACAAAATAAGAAATGAACTAAATGCAAACTAAAAAGAAAAAGGAACATTAACCAAAAAAAAAAAAAGAAGCTTGTTGATCCATGAGCACGAGTGCCTATCTTGTAGAAGTAAGTTGTTTTCACAACTTCCTAACAGAAGACATTTCTCTATCCACCACCTGAGAGCATGCACTCTCTAGCAGTCTGGCTCCTCCAAAAGACCTAAATTAAAGAAAAGAAAGACATTAAAAGCACCATACACTAAAGCATAAAAATTAGAATTACTAAGCTGTTTTTGTCTTGTCCCCCATAGGAATAAGCAGCTGCACATAGTACTTTTCTTATGCTGAATATAAGTAAAAAAAAGAGGGTATTTGAAATGGAGGGGGCACACTGTTGCAGATGAAAAGGTGTGACCTGATAACCAGTTGCAAATTATTTCATTAAACTTGTGTCCCAACATTTTACTGCGGTGTTGTCAGGAATCAGCTGACGCTGACAAGGTTTGACCAGAGAAAAATTGGTGACTCCCTCGCCGAAGGGAGGAGGCAGTGGATGATGCTTTTAGTTTTTGTTAATGTTTTAGGCTAGGAGGTGGAAGCTGCCACCCATTATAAAGGGTACAGCTGTTATTATCCATCTATTAGTCTCGAGAGCAAGTTTTTTTTACAACAATTGTTACTGAAATTGTTGGCAACGATGAGTGTTTGAACACAATTGTAATAATAATTTGCAACTTATTGCAGGGTCACATGCCTTTTCAAATATATCAGTCAGTTTTTGTCATATCACTCTAACAATGAAAAGTAAGAAATATGCAGGTGGAAACAAAACAAAGGTAAAGAATAACAAGAATAAACATAACAAGGGTAAATCATACCTGCCGAGTTACCCGTATTACCCGGGAGACTCCCGAATTTTGACCAATTTGTACGATTGCCAGAAAAATCTCCCAAGAAACTCAAATCCCCCCCCTTCCCTCCTCGCACTTAAATAAGCAGTTTTTGCCGTCGTAACAAACGGCTGCTATGATAGCGAGGCACAGCAGTCCTTCGCTAGCATGAGCAGTGCACTATAAATATAATGAAGTTGTCTTCATTTACATTTGTTATCAATATCTTTTTAAAGAACCTTTACCCCCCCCCCCCCCCCTCCTAGAAATTCTCCCGGATTTGGTTTTTCCGAACTTGGCGGGTATGGTAAATAAAGTTCAAGGTCTTGAAACAGTAATTTAGGATAACCTCTGCCTATTCTTCTGCATTCCAGTGACAATACACCCTCGACTGCATGCAAACTGTATGCCACAATTAGGTTTTCTGCCTAGACACTCCTCGTGAAAGAGGGATGGGCAACCTGCACATTGAATAATGCCAACAGCACCGGCACAAAGCAGAGGCTGCCTGCACAAGCAATGAACAGCATAAGCGAAGTCTTTTGGTCGTACTTGAGAAACAATAAAATTTATTATGAGAAAGTCTTTCGTCATTCCCTTTAGAATGCAGTTTAGTAAATGGGTCCTCATTGACTGTTGTCAGAAGCTTACAGGGGTAAGGTCTTTGCCGGATTCTATGTATTGCATGTTAGCTATTGTGAATAAGCCACAATCCAGAGTGCCGCCTTGACTTTGTGAGCCGCCTCGGTGGCTCCGAGGCGAGACCGCTGGCCTACGGATCCCCATGTGGCGGGTTCGAATCCTGGCTGAGGTGCCCGCAATCTGACGGAGGCTTATTGCGGAGGAGGCGCCGTGTAACCGAGCTTTCGGTTGCACGTCCAAGAGATCCCCAGGTGGTCGAAATTAATCCTTAGTCCTCCGCTGGGGCGTGCCAGATGCCCGTCATTGGTTTGGCACGTAAAACCCCCAAATTTGACTTTGACTTGGCCTTGACTTTGTGCAGGTTTTATAAAAACATTTATAGTGGCCAATTGTAACTTCAGAATGCTGCACAGTTGCTTGACAAAATCAGGAGGAACATCTTCAATTTAACCATACGCAAAGACAGAGTTTGGAGGTGTCCCAATGTTTGATACTGAGAGCCAATGCAGTGACATAATCGCTCAGGTCGTTTTGGAGCAGCTCTTGGAGCAGCCAAAAGAACTTTTGGAGCACAAGCGCACATTCCATTTTCATTCATAGCACTGCAAATGTTACATTAAGATTCATGTGTTGACCTGTCCAACTAGGCAGAGTCTACTTTGCCTTCTCACTTATGTGCAACCTTTTGTTATCATTGATTGCACAGCAGGATTGATTTCCTCAAGTACAAAACTAGCAGTTTACTTGCGTGCAGACGCACCAGACACGGTGACAAGATGACAGATGAAGGACAGCATGAATTGTGGTGAATTGTAAATTTAGGTACGCAAACCCACTGAAATAATGCTAGAATACAATAATTTTGAGTGCCTAAATTTGTTTCCTTCAAGTTCTACAGGTTGTAATAAAACTGCAGTTCTTAATACAGAAAAAAAAGCACTTGTCATTTGATTATGAAGCATCAATTATATTTTTATACCTAGAACTGTCATAACAAAAAAAAAAAATGACAGCATCTCCACGGGGTGAATGATGTTGGTTGGGGTGAAGTTCTCGGTGGTGCTAATGATACTGATTTTGTTCATAGGTAGTGCTGATGGTGCCGATTTTTTTTTATTGCTCATAGGTAGTGCCGAGCTCTGGGTTGCGTTGGTATGGAACGTGGTTATATATGCATTTGAGCATTTGACAGCAGCGTTTGACAGTCTATAAACGTTGAGCCAATTGATGCAAAGTTTAACGCAATTATATACGCATTTGACTGCAGCGCTCTCTCCTGTATAGACGTTGAGCGGCTACATGCAACGTTTCATCCATGACATCCCCAGCTCGAGTTACTACCACATCTCAGAGCCCCCTACTCGTCCCGCAGTCGTGGCCGAGTGGTTAAGGTGATGGACTAGAAATCCATTGGGGTCTCCCCGCACAGTTTTGAATCCTGTCGACTGCGCAAACATTTTTGCTTTTTTTAAGAAGACAGATGGGATGGCAATCGATGTGAGCACAGACGCCGGACAAAGGCTAGACCCTAAGGTGCTTGGCCCCTAAAACTGGCCTGTAAATGATAAATATGCCTTCTTATAAACAACTCCACCGAACTTGTTAAGGTTCTTCTCAAGCTTGCATTCTCTACTTCTGGTAATTTAACCGCTAATTCACTCACACCTAGATAAGAGTGACAACTAAACAAAAAAGTTGGCATAAAACATTAACTTAAAGAAGAGTCCACATAAATACATTTGCAATACTGAAGTATCCTTGCTAAATATAGAATTGGGAAAAGATACCTCCACAATACTGCAGTCAGTCTATCATACATACAAGCCGAATTTTATTCAAAAATCGTCCAGTCCAGCTCTGGAGGTATGCTTTCCCCTTAGCACACAGGTGCGCTGCAGCGAAGCAAGACACAAAATCGCGATGCCTACTCCGCGGTTGTCGCTTCACTGCAGTACACCAGTGAGCGGTGAGAAGCGCACTCAATCGAAACTAGCCCGCCAGAACAGAACGCAAAAATTATTGCGGAACTTCAGAGTGTTAGAAATAGTCTCAAATAAAATATATTCTAGAAAATAAATGAGGTCTTGACAACTAAGCTTTTGTCAATTAAAAAAACACTGGGTTTAATATAGTCAAAAGTACAAATTTAGGCCATAGTTCCCAAATTTACAAATTTGGTAACTACGGTGGTTACATACCACCATCGCACAATGCTCTTGCTCAGAGTCCCGCTGGTAGACTGCTGTATAGTTCTTCTCTCGCGGTGCTTGGTCTCGCCTGGCTGGCAGATGTCGCATCCGGTCCGACGCCAGCCAGTTGCAACTTGCATCTTCATGGCGCTGGAATCCACGTTTGAGACCCCTGATGCCGAGGAGTCAGTGTTAACACAGAGCCTCACAACATTCGTGCCCTCTTAGCTTCGTAGGCGACTTCAGGGATGCGCCCGGCAAAATAGAAGAAAAAGGGCAAAACACAATGGCACTCGCTTACACGAGTAATGTCTGTGTTTGATGCGAAATCAGACCGAGTTAGTATGTTATATGACGTAATATTCTAAAGATCTGCAAACTCGCACAATCCTATCGTTCCGGCCAAATTGCGAGTTGTTTAAATTAAGTTTTGGCGCAATGCTGGCCCGAGTTCCTCTTTGGCACAAGTATCACATCACTGCCAATGGTCTGGAACTTTGTACGCAATAGCTGAATGAAAGCATCTCTCACCTGTTTGAATTTTAGTCCCTCAGCTAGCAGAACAGCTTGAAAACCACCCCAATGTGGAAATGTTTTACATGTTAAGTACCGCACAATATTCATAACACTATCAGACAGAGAACTGTTGGATCTTACCATGCCAGTTCTTTTTCAGTAAGTGAATAACTTCTGTAGAGAGGAATTAACTCTGCCCCTATCATACTAAGGTAAAGTGCCTTGTTGTGGAACATTCCATAAAGTGCATGATTTCTTATAACTGTCACATTTCGTGGTCTGCCTCCTGCACTTGATCAAACTAATGCAGTTTTTTCGGAAAAAGTTGCCCCACCGATTGTTGTCTATTAGCTGCTGCTGAGATACATCCTCTCAAGCTGCACAGGGTGCAACTGACTACGACAAGAGCTGCACCTGGCTGCTAGGGAAGGTTGTAAGACTGCTAAGGAACGCCTGAATATCGATCAGTTTTTCATTTAGCTCTCGTTCACTGCATTGGGCCAAGGAGTTAGCTGTTGGTTTGACTAGATGGAGTACTTAAATTCATCAGATTGAACTAGTGAACATGTCTTTGAGCTTTTTTTTTTTTTTCTTTTTTTTTTTTAAATACATGCAACTCTTTTTGGGTCTAGTCTTCAAATGCTGCTAGATAGGTTGGATAGTTGCTAAACTTGGCCTGCAGGAAAATGGTTCTGCAGCAGGGCTGTGACGGGATGCTTGCCTCCAGTGGCCCTGCTCTTTGTCGCACATGCTGGGCTGTCCTCCCCCAAGCCAGAAAATGGATTATCAGACACATACAAAGAAAAGAGGCACCCTATGCAAGGTCTCCTCCATCCCAAGCAATGGTGGGGGATGCAATAGTGGCAGTATGGTTTAGTGCCTTACACAGCCTGCGAGACCCTCGCTTTGTGCTCTTGTACTTCACCCACGCTGCTTCCCTCCTCCCACCGTTGCTTTGGAAAGGGCACACTGCCTTGGTTTCTGTCACTTCAAAAGCCACTTAGTAAAGGCCAGCCTCTACAGAAGCTGTGCTCCCCGAGGAAGTGACTTTTAGGCACTTCTCTACACTAGCTTTCCCACCCGAAGCATTACCAGTGGCATGGGGCTGCTTGCTCCCATGCCTTTACAGGAGCTGTGCTCCCCAAGGAAGAGGCTTTCGGGCACTCCTCTACACTAGCTTCATGCTCACCATTCTCTGCAAAAGCTGTGACTTCCAAGAAAGTGGTTTTAGGCATTCTGCACTAGCTTTTCTACCCGAAACATCGGCAGTGACAAGGGCTGCTTGCTCGCAGGCCTTTACAGAAGCTGTGCTTCCCAAGGAAGTGACTTTTGGGCACTTCTCTGCACTAGCTTCACACTCACCGTCCCCTCCAAAAGCTGTGCTTCCTAAGGAAGTGGTTTTCGGGCACTCCTCTGTGCTATACTCCATTTCACCTTCAGCCCGAGCGCAGTGGACGCCATAGGAGCCATCCCAGCCAATCAAGCGTTGAGAGGGTGGCATGTGACCTTGAGCTTCAGGTGTCGCTCTGCCCAACAGGCAGGTCACGCGATTTTCTCCTGGCGCTGGATCGGCTGGAATGGCTTGTGGCGTCCACTGCGCTCGGACCGAAGGTGGAACGGAGTATAGCTTTTCCACTCAAGGAAGCTGTGCTCCTTGAAGATGTGGCTTTCAGGCACTCCTCTGCACTAGCAAGAGGCATGCTTTCCCAGGTTTGCCCTACCTGACTATCCTTGCTGTGGACTCAAACACCACCAACCAGCCTGAACCCAGCACCATGGCTCTACTTCACTGGCACATCAGAAGGCTTGCCTCATCTGTGCCTCCGCTCAGCCTTTCCAGATGTGACAACTGGTTGGCCTCTGTCCAAAACGAGCTCAGAGGCCATGCAGGCACCTGGTACAGGAGAGCCTGCAGATTTTGACATCTCTGCCCTGACATCTCTGCACCTGATCAGCAGCTGCTTCACAAGGTGCACAGGTACTCTCAGGGGAGGAAGCAGCAGAAGCAAGTGGCAGAGGTGGTGCGGAAGCAGCAGGAGAGCAAGGTGGAGGAAACTCAACCTCACAGAGCATGGCTGGTGGAACACTTTTGATGGTCCAGCCAGCGCTTGAGGAAGCCTTCATTGTTGTCCCCTAGTACTCCTAGTACTCCATGAACTTGGCAAGAACCTGCCCAGATAGCTGAGAGTGCCCAACTATTAACCTCTACACCAGAGCACCAAACCTGACTGTCAGCCTAACTTAATTGTCTGAGTTAGTGTCCATTTAAAATTTTAAGCAGTGTTTCATAAAGTAAAGCATATCTAAAAACTACTTGAAGTAAAGTTAGAGTAATTATGTACATCAAGGTGAGTAGTAAGTATAAAGGGCGTAATGCAGTTGAAGTAAAGTACAATAAATGCAGTCTTTTTTTTTAAAAATAAAGTAAACTGATGGTCCTCTTCATTCCCACTCTGAGTGTCTTTCAAATCATGGTATGCACACGTACTCAAGTGTGTAATATGGGAATTATTTGCGGTACTAGCGGCAAATATCAGACATGGCCAAGAGGTCACCCAGTACTTTTTTTCTCTCCCCGATGAGCTATACATGGCTTGCATTTTCATTACATCAGCAGTCATTACTCCGTACCATGCTCCTGTGCTCGTACCTTCTGCAGCATAAATTTCACACCTTCAAACTCTTACTTCTTGGGCAGAACAAGTAGGAATGACATTGCGTACAAAGCATGTATTAACATAAAGTTATACGCCACTTATAACTGCCAGTCCTCTGAGAGGAATGGCCAGAAGAGGTTTCGAAAGAAATCAACACTTTTGCATGATAACAGCCTACCACTTTGTTGTTAGGTTGGTGCATGTAGGTACTATATGGAAAGCCAAGGACATCGGCACATGGGTTTTGAAAGAGCCTAGATTTTCCTGAGCCCTCACGAAACAAACCAGTGCTCAGATCAATGCATTTGTTTCTGTGCGTTTCCCAGAGCTGTACGAAACATCCGAGACGAAGTATGGTTAAGAGAGTTCAAAGGAACCATTTTCCAGCTCCAGTAACAATATGACATGCAGATGCACACATTCCATGCGCAGTTAATTCCAGTGGAACCAATGATATCGAAATCCGAGTTGAAAAATGGTTCTCTAAAACTCTGTTGTCTTCTAAGAACGATGAAAAAGACATTGTTCTCAAAGACAATATGGAGCAATGCATCGTCTGCTTACGCACCTCGCTAGGTAAGAATGTACCTCGCAGTATTTCTCCAGAGTTAACCTAGCACCGTTTAGCAATGCAAATTAAGTAAGACCAGGTTTGGAGAATGTACTTGAGGTAGGGAGTTGTAGCTTCCTTGCAAAGTACTAAAAACAAATACTTCAAGTTAAGTTCTTGTGAACACTGAGTATAAGGGTGATTGTAATTTTCATACACCCTCAAAAAGAAAATTTTTGAAACAAATTTTTTTAGGTTTACGTGCTAAACGCAACGGAGGGCACAGGAATATTTAGACCACCGGGGGGATTTTTTGTTGAGCAACTGAAAGCTCACATGACCACGGTGCCTTTTCTGCAATAAGCCTCCTTCACATTGCAAACACCTCAGTCAACATTTTTTTCTTAAGTACATTGCAAGTGAATATGCACAGACGGCTACTTGTACGGCTACTACTGTAGCCATCCTTGCGATCGATGTCTCTATATTTGTGCTCGTCGGCACAGACGCCATACCTTGTTGCCCATCTGGCTTGGGTGGATGCCGTCACAATAGTGGGCGCTATTAGGGTGATGGTGTTTTTCTTGTTGCTCGCCAGAGGACACCATCATTTATAAAGTGCTTATATAAGAACCGGTGCGGCGCATGGAAATAAAAGGGCTTTTTCTTTTTGGTTGTGGTCACGAGCTGGGCTGCTGTTACTTAGCTGTCGTCCCTTCCAAACATGGTGTCAGAAGCTGGCTAACACCGTCACTATGGCAGAAGGTGACCTCCGTATCCAAGTGGTTTGCGTCGGAGCGTCGGGAATTTATCCTTCAGCACCATTCACTTTCACCAACCCGGCGGAATGGCCGACTTGGATTGCAACGAGGACAGTCAGGTATGGATCAGAGTTCTTTGCAAACAAGTCTTTCATGGTATGCACCATGCGCTCTACTTCACCGTTAATCTGGGGGTATCACGGGCTGCTGTCTCTTCGACATCGTCCATTCCGAATGTTCCAGCTAAAAGGATGTGACTATGTTCTGATTGTAGACTACTACTCAAGGTTTCCTGAGGTCATCTCTCTCGGATCTACATCTGCGCAAGCAGCCATCTCAGCTGTCAAGAGTTGCATGGCTTGCTATTGAATCCCGAACGTCGTGTGGACAGATATTGGACCGCAGTTCGCATCTCGTCAGAGTTTGCAGACTTTGCTCAGGCACAGATTTCGCCACGAGACTAGGAGCCAGCGATAACCCTAGAATAACGGCGAAGTAGAACGCATGGTGCGTATCGTGAAGAACTTGTTTGCAAAGAGCACCGATCAAAACCTGGCTCTTCTATCGTACCGAGACACACCCGGTGTCAATGGTGTTTCTCCTGCCCAGTTGTTAATGGGAAGAAAACTAACTTGACTTCGTGGTCTACCAGAACGACTTCAGCCATCACTGCCAAGCCATCAGAACTTCAAGGCAAGAGATGCCGCAAACACGTCACAACAGGCAAAGAACCACAGTCGCCGGCATACTTCAAGTCTTCCGATCCCCTTGAAGTTAGGGGGAGGACGTGTGGGTTAAGGACGTCAATTGCCGAGGCAGTATCCTCAGCCCCGCTCAGTGACCACAGTCATATGCGGTGGAAACGCCCAGGGGAACTCTGCAGTGAAACCTTTGGCATCTAATCCCCTTCTCAAAAGGCCAGTCAACGGAGGAACTGCCAGCCAGTGAACGAAATCAAGGACCAAGTTTACAGCAGTCTACGCCTGGTGAGGGTCAACCAGCATCATCACCAGAGCCTTAGCAAGAAGGGCTTCGGCTGAGACGCACACGTTGCGGTCGTGTGTTTGGACCGCCAAGGCGACTGACTTATAGATCCTAAGGGGAGATGTAGTGGGCACTACTGAGGTGATGTTATCTTATTGCTCGCCAGAGGACACCATCATTTATAGAGCGCTTATATAAGGAGCGGCACGTGGAAATAAAAAGGACTTTCTTTTTTTTTTTGTTGTGGCCACGAGCTGGGCTGCTGTCACTTGGCTGCCGTCCGTTCCGAGCAGTCGCGACCGATCCACTGCTGCTACTCGTTGGCCAAGCCGCCGAGAAACTCGAACCCCTCTTTGCTACAAAACTCGCGCTGCAGGGAGCTTAGCTCCCGGTAGTAATCATTCATAACCTGCATCTCGGCAGCGTGACTACGCTGTCGTTTTTAATGACCAGACAAATGCACAGGCTAGCACTAACGCTGGTGTTGTTACTGCCGACGTGCACGATGGCAACGTCAAAAACGGCAAGCCTGTCAGACCGTGAAACAAGTTCTCAATCTTAATCCCACTAGATGCGGCGACCTCAGTAGCCCTCCGGTCAATCGACGAGAAGTACCGGCTACCAAAACACGACGCACGTTGGGAGTGCGACCACGCTCGTTTACAACCCGATACAAAATCCAAATTAACGCGATCAAAGCGCAAAATACAGACAATGGCAGTAAATACTAATGAATATGGTTAAACAAATAAGTAATCAGGCAAATGACAAATGGAACGCTTCAAATGAGTGCAAAAAGTTTGCGTGAAACCGACCCAGAACTTGACCAGTCGCAGACTCGGGAAGGGCAGTGACAGCGGCGACAGCCACACCACACGAGGCTGCGACACCAGAAGTGATGTCACCCTCAACTACCGGTGTCGAAGGAGCCATGCCCAGACCGCCCAGACAGGGCAAGCCTGTGGGGCAAGCTACTTTGACACCGGAAGTGACGTTTTACTACTTCCGGTGTCGAAGGAGCCGTCCCCGTGTGGACATGGCTCGAGCGACGGCCGTCGGAGCAGACACTCCCATACAAAAGGCAAACCCAAACTCCTCTGCGTAAAAACGGAACTACGTGGATGCGAGTTGCAAAACCTCTTCGTGGTCTGGAAACACTGTACGGGCGGCCGACTTGAGTTTCGGTTTCTCCGCATTTCCTTTTAGGGCATGGACGCTCCGCCACTGAGTGCGATTCGGAAATTTTATTGTTTTCTGACTTCCGACCGATCACTCAACGTGGCCGAAGAGCTAGGCCGTCATGCGCTTCATCTCTGAGGACACTCTTTTTTCGATGCGAACACCGATGAAATCGTACTGTTTAGCGGTAGACTGCCTACCGTGTTACATGCGACTCATTTTTTTTTTTTTTTTATTGACAAAAGTGTTTTATTATTATTTTTTTTTAGAAAGCTCTGTGTTTCAATGGAAACTGTGCCCTGGGAAATATTTTTCAGACGTTGCAAGAGCTAAATTGGTTTCAGATAGGAAAAATTGGGTTGTGTGTGTGTTTATACAGCCTAGATATATACTTGGTCTGCCTCACAGGGACGACGAGTCTCCCAGCTGTAGATGAGCAATTTAGCCAGTGCAGTACAATCGCTAGCCTGGGGTCTTGAACGTGCACCACGCAGTAGTGATACACGACCGCACGCCGGTACGATGCTCATCCAAAAGATAGCACTTACCTCAAGCACAGTTGACGGATGTTTCGCTATTATTGAAGATTTGTTCAACCCTGGCAGGATAACTGCATTGACCTTCTCAAGACTAAACAACTTTTTTTTCACCTCGGCTGCGAAAAAAAAAAAAAAAAAACGATGTAAAAAAATGAGTGTGAAATGAGGTTGGCACCACCCGTGTTGTTCCACTCGACGTCCGCCACGTAAGTTTTCGCCGCCGCGGCCGTCGAATTTTTAGCCACTGCGATAGCAAAATCTCTTCTCCATGAATGGTGAGCAAACAGACACGTAGTCTGTGTCTGTTATGTTTTCTATTCAAGAATATTTCAACAACAAACTTCTGTTTTGTTTTATATGTGTTTTACAAAGCTCGTTTACCGACGCCAGACAAAGTGTATGGAAATCGCTGGAAAGCAACGAGGTTGTTTTTTGGCTTTCCAAAACATTAAAGCAAGACCTCTGTGGTGTAAAATATTTAAACTCTCGGTATTTTCCGCACACATTGAGCTACTTGCGCATCAAGAAAAACGACTCTACAACGCGCATAAAAAAAAAATTCATAAAAAGGTTCGGTACAACTTTGTGAAAAGATTAGAGCCCAGTTTAACAGTTGTAAATGGCTTCACGCCGCGCGATAACGTGCGCATGTTTCTTCGCGTTGTCATTGATTGTTTTCCTAAATTTTTCTCAAGATTTGTGAAACAAAATATCAATATTAAAAAAAGCTGGAAAAAACGCCCGTTCCTGCTTACATAAAATTGAAAGAATAAAACACAAAGGACAAGCACAGGACAACCACTTTCTTTCGTGAAAGAAAGTGGTTGTCCTGTGCTTGTCCTCTGTGTTTCATTCTTTCAATTTTATGTATTCATGTTCAACCCGCTCGCCTTCACCAGTCCTGCTTACGTCGAGAAGTTTGGGTTGGGAGTCGCTATCAGGTGGATCCTTTTCGCATCCCAAAACAAGATTGAATCGATGTTCTTTTTTTCCCCCTTTTTAAATGTATTTTTTCACAGATAACGCAGGGCTATCTGGCTACGTTAGCACTGAATCAACATTAGAAACAGGGACATAGGTACTTCGCATGAAGCGCAGCAACAGGAGCAACCTAAATGCGGTATACGAGACACGGCCGGACATGCCGGGGTGACTCGCGGTTCTAACATGAAGGCTACATCGGTGCTGTATGTGGGAACAAAAACCTCAGCGCTTGATTAGCGCGTGTAGCCGCCGCAGTGAGGTAAAGCCCCTCATCTTGGGAAAAGTGGCGTCATTAATTGTTTTGGAAATGCTCAAGACACGTGCCGCGCGTTACTTCTGGGAAGAGCATAAGGTCTGAAATATTGATCATTGCTGCGCTGTGCAGCCATGATCTTCCCAAGTGCGGCACGTGCCTCGTGGATCCACGCACCTTGCGCTACTTTTGAAACGTGAACGGGCTTTAGAGTGAGGATCGCTGAAGCGCCCCTTACGTGCTTCTCGCCGGGAATACATTCGTGTTATCTTAGTGCGGACAAAGCCCCAAGGCTACGAGCGCGAGCTCCTAGTGTGACAGCGGCACGGCTAAACGAGCGCTCTAGCTGCAGGACCAACTGTAAAAATTATTGACACCAAGTATAGAATTTCGAACGGGGGCTGATGGCGCGTGCTCCATTTTTGTTTTCTTGGTTTAAATATTTTTATTCATTAGCGCGCGTGGATAGACGCTGTAGTGCCGCTTATATTGGCACGCTCACGCCCTCGCCAGACAACACGGCCGCCGCTCCGCCATCACTCCCTCTGACCAGACAAAGGAGCCCCGCAAAAGATGGGACGTTTGCAGTATTGATCTCTATGAAAATATAGCTAATACTAAATTACCCAAGCATCAAGAAGAATGCAGGGATTGGTGTTCCAGGTGCCGCACGCCTATGCCTTCCCCGTGTAAAAGATTCGAAGTAAATAAGCAAAATAAAGCGTTGACGAACGCGCGTGTAAGATGCAATTTGTTTTAGACATCTGCTTTGGAAAGTTACTAATGTGAGGCCAGCACGTGCGGCGCGTGGAACACCAATCCCTGCATTCTCCTTGATGCTTGGGTAATTTGGCGATAGGTCTATTGTTGATCGCGCATACCCGCTTGGTCGCTGAAGTGCTAGTGAAGTCACCGGGCGGCCATCTTGCAAATAAACAAATTGCGGTTTTGCTAGCGTTACAAAGGCAGCCGTCAGCGTGCTGGAGAAACGTTTTCTACTCGTTCGTCGTCATTCGCAAAAGAGGTTTTCCAAGACCCTGTGTAAGCGTTGAGACTTACTGTTGAGAACACGTGGAAAATTTTACGAAAGTGCAGGGCCGCACGAAAAAGGCACAATTCGTCGAGAGCAAGTTTCACCGGTCTCGCGACGTAATCAAAATTTTCTTGTCACGCCGAAGTGCTACGTCTCTGTGCCTTCGTACGCTTGCATACCGATCAGGATTCGACGTCATGTGGATGTGTTTTACTAGTACAATGTGCGTGAAGGTGTGTGTGCCTCTACAGCAGCGTTTTACTTGACTCTGCCGACTGTATTTGTAACTTGCGGCACTCGCAGTCCAGAAACGAGCTACATCCAGCATTAAGTGGCGGCGGAAGAAGGGCGGGGGGGGGGGGGGGGGAGTACGTTTTTTTTACGGGTTACAGAATACCAAGGAACATTAGCTCATCACTGATCAGTGGTCTGACCCATGGGTCTGACTCATGATCAACAACTGCACGTGACATCAAATTTGAGCGCGGCTCGATTAATTATGATTGGTGAACGGATTGCACTCCGCTTCAAAGATTTTGAATCTCGCTGTCTTGTACTTTTGCCTTTTGCCTGCTCAGCAGCGTTGCTCTATTAGTTCTGCTATGTCATCGATTAGAGATCAGTGCTGCAATCTTTTGCGGGGCGCCTTTGTCCGGCTAGAGGGAGCGCGAACCACCCCTCTATTAGGGTGCCTCAATGTGCGTTTGTCATAGGGCGAAGACACTCATTGTTGTATTGAAAACTGCCTGCGCATGCCGAATGACCTTAAAGGGGCGATGCAACGATTTTTGTATTTGCGCAAATACCGCTTAAAACGGATCCCTAACGCTAATGACCCGTGAAATACCCGTTCGTCTTTCACCACACGCAATCGAAGTCGTAGAAAAAAAAAATAAAGAAAAACGAGCACCGTTCACCCCCTCAACTCGCAACCATAACAAGCGGCCACGTGATCTGGAGCCTATTATATGCCGCCAATGTTGATCATAGCCGTGCGCTGGGGTTGGCAAGGCACAGGACACGCGCTGAGTTCCAGACATTGTTATGGTTAGGCTGTTGTCGTCATTGCAGCGATTAGACGCAGGATATTACCCAAATTCTTCTCGAGCTAATGCTTTTCGAGCTCGAGCTTCTCGAGCCCAAATCAAGTGCCCACGCATTGCTCGGGTCCAATCTATGAGCCGCATTCAAATATCGTCACTGGGCGGGACTGCCACCGCCCAGCTACGTCATCAGGTTTTGCGAAGGAGAGAATGAATGAAAACGCTCGGTTTTTTCCTCGAAATTACAGCGCTACAAAGCTGTTTTTGGTCAGTGGCGTTGCGTGCGAGTATCCTTGAGTCCCACTTGTGCCAGTGAGCTCGTGTAAAGTGAAAAACATTCCAATTGAATATCGTTGCATCGCCCCTTTAAAATTGCGCCAAAGCGCCGGGCAGGGCTAAGCGCTCGCTCCGAACGAGATCGAAGCGCGCGCATTCTGGGCATAGAAATGGCCGAGATGCCGCCACCCTAAGACAGACGTGGCGAAACTGTATGAAGGCACCCTACCCTCTATCCTGGGAAAAGTGGTGCCATTCAATGTTGTGGAAATGCTCGAGACACGTGCCACGCGCCCCTTCTGTGAAGAACATGTCGTCTAAAATCTAGCTCAGTGCTGCGCTGTACCGCCATGATCTTCCCAAGGGCTGCACGTTGCACGTGCCGCGTGTATCGACGCATCTTGCGCTACTTTTTTTTAACATGAAGGGTCTTTAGTAATGATAAAAGCCCCTTCATATTTTAGAAGTAGCGCATAGCGCGTCGATGCACGAGGCAAGTGCAACGTGCAGGTCTTGGGAAGATCATGGCGGCACAGCGCAGCACTGAGAGAGATTTCAGACGCCATGTTCTTCCCAAAAGGGGCGCGTGTCACGTGTCTCGAGCATTTCAACAGCAATGAATGCCACCACTTTTCCCAGGATAGAGGGACTTTAGTAATGATGGCGGAGCGGCGATGGAACTTAAAGCGGCGCCATGTCGTCTGGCGAGGACGCGAGCGTGCCTACATAAAGCGACACAACAGCCTCTATACACGCGCGCTACTGGATAAAAATATTTCAACTAAGAAAACCAAAATGGAGCACGCGCCATCAGCCTCCGTCACCTTAGCCTGGACCATTAAAACAACCTCGTTGCTTTGCAGCGATTTCCATACACTTTGTCTGGCGTCGGTAAACGAGGTTTGTAAAACACATCTAAAACAAAACAGAAGTTTGTTGTTGAAATATTCTTGAATAGAAAACATAACAGACACAGACTACGTGTCTGTTTGCTCACCATTCATGGAGGAGGGATTTTGCTATCGCAGTGGCTAAAAATTCGACGGCCGCGGCGGCGAAAACTTACGTGGCGGACGTCGAGTGGAGCAACACGGGTGGTGCCAACCTCATTTCACATTCATTTTTTTACATCGTTTTTTTTTTTTTTCGCAGCCGAGGTGAAAAAAAAGTTGTTTAGTCTTGAGAAAGTCAATGCAGTTATCCTGCCAGGGTTGAACAAATCTTCAATAATAGCGAAACATCCGTCAACTGTGCTTGAGGTAAGTGCTATCTTTTGGATGAGCATCGTACCGGCGTGCGGTCGTGTATCACTACTGCGTGGTGCACGTTCAAGACCCCAGGCTAGCGATTGTACTGCACTGGCTAAATTGCTCATCTACAGCTGGGAGACTCGTCGTCCCTGTGAGGCAGACCAAGTTCTAGGCTGTATAAACACACACACAACCCAATTTTTCCTATCTGAAACCAATTTAGCTCTTGCAACGTCTGAAAAATATTTCCCAGGGCACAGTTTCCATTGAAACACAGAGCTTTCTAAAAAAAAAAAAAAAATAATAAAACACTTTTGTCAATAAAAAAAAAAAATGAGTCGCATGTAACACGGTAGGCAGTCTACCGCTAAACAGTACGATTTCATCGGTGTTCGCATCGAAAAAAGAGTGTCCTCAGAGATGAAGCGCACGACGGCCTAGCTCTTCGGCCACGTTGGGTGATCGGTCGGAAGTCAGAAAACAATAAAATTTTCGAATCGCACTCAGTGGCGGAGCGTCCATGCCCTAGAAGGAAATGCGGAGAAACCGAAACTCAAGACGGCCGCCCGTACAGTGTTTCCAGACCACGAAGAGGTTTTGCAACTCGCATCCACGTAGTTCCGTTTTCACGCAGAGGAGTTTGGGTTTTTGTATTGCAGCTTTGAGTCAAGTCATCGGAATAGTTGATACAATCACACCGACTTTTGGACGTTAAAACATTTCTGTCGGACATTGCAGCAGAGTGACTCAATAAAAATAATACTAATTATAGCTCAATTTGGGAGTACAGTTTTATCTAAACTGCTGTTTTATAGCTTATGATATTTGCTAAAAGATTAGTCTCGGAGTAAAAAAAGTGCATAATTTTATTAACTGATTTTAGGGAGTTCGATTGAGTTCTATCCAGTATCCACTGATTTTTGTTTTCCTCACCTGGCAACACTGGGACCCAAGATGGCGCAACGCATGTGGGGTAGGTAGAGAGTTGTGTGCGACGTGGTTGCGGCCTTTGAGTTATTGGATGGTTTTGTTCAAGACAAGGCTCCTATTTCGAGAACGAGCGGTTCAAATCAACGCCTCCGATTGCAGCGAAAGTAATACCGAATCACTGACCGGTCCCACTTCACAGTTCGTTCATCAAGGGTGAGTATCCACGAAAGCATGGTAGCACAAGTTCGGGAAGGGGCCACAAAGCACTTTCCGAAGGCTGTGTCTACAGTGCCGCCCGACGGCACGAGCGGTTCAAATCAACGCCTCCGATTGCAGCGAAAGTAATACCGAATCACTGACCGGTCCCACTTCACAGTTCGTTCATCAAGGGTGAGTTTCCACGAAAGCATGGTAGCGCAAGTTCGGGAAGGGGCCACAAAGCACTTTCCGAAGGCTGTGCCTACAGTGCCGCCCGACGGCACTCCAATCGCGCCTACAAGTGCCGTCCGGGAGTCGGACGGCGCGTGTATCACTGGGGAGCTCGTTAACACACACCCCCGCCTGCGTTCACGCCGCTTCGCGGCGACAGTATGCGGCTGCTAATTACAAAGCTATTGACCCATTTGGCCCTGTCGTACACGCCGCTTCGCGGCGTCCAAACCAAGCCCCGCTTTCCCCGAAGCACCTCCGGAAACGAAGTACCATGCTATTTCGTTCAGCGAAATTTCGGCGACAACATTCGTTTTTTTCCTGTGTTAATGGTAAAAAAATAAATGTACATATCGCCAAATGCGTCGGCAAAATAAAATGTTCGAGAAAACAAAACCAATAAAGTAAGCCCGCAGTGGGGATCGAACCCGGGATCACGTGCTTATGTGACACATCTTACCAATACGCCACACTCCCCTTCGTAAAAGTCGTTGTGAGAACTCGTTTTATACGAGACTTTCGGACGCCACTTGAACACGCGAGTGGAGTACCGTCGGATGGCATTTGAACGCTCTGCAAGAGTGCCGTCGGACAGTTTTCTAGACATTACGTTTTCCGAAACCACACCCGTTCACTTGTTCTGTCTAGTGGGTTTTATCAGAACGGAAGGGATATAGCGAGCGCTGCCGTGAGCGGCAGACTGGGCGAACTGCGATGAACAGGCGAGCTCTAGGAATCGAAAGTATGTGGCATCACGCGTCGGAGGGGCCAGGATGGGGCTTTGCAGTGTGCGCGACTACAAGGACCGTTGAGATTATTCTTTCGCAGGCATTACATTTCACCGTTCAGTCCCACAGCATAATACAATTCGCAGTAAAGTGAATTTGTGGGCAGTTCTCCTGGTTTTACAAGGGTCAGCAAGTTGCGGAACTGTTGGATTTCGGTCGTTGATCGCGGCGGTGACTGGACCCCATCTCACCTCCTCTTCACCTCAGTGAGTGACCTACACAGTGACCGCAATAACAATAAAAGCGAACTGTTTTAATCCAGGTTGCATCTGAGTGCCGTCCGATGGCACTAAAGTAACACTGGACTGCACTCTGAGCACGCATTCGAGCGCCGTCCAAAGTCTCGATGGGCTGTAGAGGGGACCTGGCTCATCGCGCCCTGAGAAGCGGAGCCTTCCGTATCCGTAGTCTGAAGGAATAGGTTTCACTCGGAAGTTTTTTGACCATATCCAAGCACTTAGCAAGTCATCAGGGAAGTGTCGCTTGACTATGAGCCGCTTGCCGCTGATTTGTTTGTCATAAAGTGCGTCCAAACATATCCACAAATCGTTTGAGCAACCTCAAAATTCTTCAGGCACTCTCTGCGTTTGATATCACCACACATCGCGGCACCAGCTTTGCACGGGCACTTCCAAGATGAATTGCCGTTGAAATTAGTAGGTAAGCGATTTCAACACGTTATACTATCTGCAAAAAACAGTTCCTTAACCGAAGCAAAGTACCGATGAAAGGAAGCAGACGACAGATGTCATCGGTCAGCCGCAGTCTCCATTTGGGAATTGGGATGAGTAGCGGCGCAGAGCCCAGCAGTGCCAGCCAGTCCTTCCCTACGAACAAGCGTCAACCACAAGGGATGACGGGTAGTCGTGATGGGCGATGAAGTAGATGGCAAAGGGGCTGGCGATAATGGAGGTCGGGTTGCGGGGGCTACGTAGCTAACATCATGATCCCCTGCTACAATTCTATCATACTTGGTAGTAGGCTTCTCTTCCGAAATTTGAGTAAGACACAAGTTCAACTTTGAGGGCGTGTGGCGGGTCGCTACAAAACACACTCGACACCCTGGCCGACCGAAAAAGGCCAGGCTGTGCTAGCGAGTCCATCTATGGAAAGCGGCAAGCTTTGATGTCATGATGCTTTTGGAGAGAAGTAGTTGTAGTTGTAATTAAATTAAATTTTAGGCACTTTACCCACATATGCAGGATATGTTTGGGTCTCCATCGACAGGACAAGTTGCCTGCTTCATGAAGACCTTCCTTGATGATGTGCGACATGGGCAATTGCCGTACGTGTGATCATCGATGCCTCCATCTCCCTGCAAAGGTAACCCATAGACTACAGCAGGTATCGCCTAGTATACAATGCCAGGAATTAATTTAGAGGGAAAGGCCGTTCCCAAGCTCCTTGAGAACCTGCATGGCGATGCCCTAGTAGAGGGGTGGCCAAGCTGCGGCTCTCCGCGTGTTAAAGTGCGGCTCGCCGCTCCCTCCCTTATCCCTCCTCTCTCTCCCCCACCCCCCCCGCTCTCCCGGAGCACTTCCCCAAAAAGAGAAATGAAACGCGTTTTAAATGTGCTACTGCTGCCTTACGCACAATTGGACTGCTTTTGACTCATATAAGATAGACCGAAATTAGTTTGAGTTTCGTTTATTGCTCTAAACAAAAAACCTGCCGCGGCCCCCCCCCCCCCTCCTCTCTCCCTCTGCGGCTCTTGAAAATTTTGTGATTTTGTTTGCAGCTGTGTTATATATCTAGGGTTGAGAGCATGCAACGACCGATCCAGTTGTTGTAGATCAACAGGGATTACCCAGTCGGTCATGGAAGCATGTCAAATGAGAAGAACAGAGAATAAAAGCAAAGATAGGGCTCACTTAACCCTTTCATGGTCAATGACGTACCTGTACGTCAGCGCGGGAGCGTCCCGCATGGTTGCTGACGTACCGGTACGTCCGCGACTGCTCATTCAAAAATTCGCGCCTCTGCTTGAACTGGCGCGTTCGCGGGGACGTGCTGCCATCTGGTGGGGTTGTAGGGAACTACAACCATATAACTCCGGTCGTGTTTGTTTTGGCGCGGCTTTTTGAAATTGCGAAACGACACACTGTGCAAGTGATACTTTTGAGATGGCCGCCCGTGCTGGCTGCTCGGAGGTAGCGTAGTGGAGATTGGAGCGATGGCTCTTCGGGTTCAGACTTTGAACCCTTCTCGGACTCTGAGTCGGATGACAGCTCGACATCCCACGAACAACTGGAAACCAGCTCGGTTCGGAGTCCCGAGTCTGGCACACAGCCGCACCGTCTGCTAGACTCTCAGAAGCGGGTGCGTCAAAGTTTTAGTCTTTTTTGTTTTGTTCAGCCTCCAGAGAGTGTGCCACAGATGTTTTGAAGTGTGTGTACTATTTATTTTAAGTCTAACATTTTTTTATGCGACAATAAACTAGTGTATACTCTTTGCTATCGCATCGAGTAAAAAAACCCGACCACGGGGGCGCGTCTTTGGACAAAAAATGTGACCATGAAAGGGTTAATGAAAGAAGATCAATGATATGTCTCCCCTATAGGGGGATCGAGCCCACAGCCTTTTGATTAGGAGCCCGATGTTCTACCCCTGCACCAATGAATGGCACAACGAACGGCGTTTCATCTGGGTTCTTTTAAGTCACGCAGCTATTGCAGAACATTCATGTGACTCGCGTGGCACTTGCACTCGCCAGTCATGCCCGGCGGCCGACGTGCTGTAGTGGCAGGCTTCCTGCCATGCTTTGTCGCGTCTTAGCATGGACTAGCCGGAGTGGCTACAAGTGCGGGCAAGCGCCTTGCGTTTAATTGCGGTTTGGTTGTACGAGAGCTTGAGCAGGAGGGACTGCAGTGAAAGCAACTCGCTTGTAATTGTACCATTACCAGCTAGTTCATGCTAGGGTAAGACAAAAGGATAATGTTGTCGCACCTTCCCTTCCATTTGGCAGCGGAAAAAAATTTAATGTACCTTGATCCAATGGGTAAATTCGGATGACACATTGTGTGCAGGTGTGTGTCGCGGGAGTGATTAAAAGCTCACGAACCCAGTTACAAGCTTCGCAAGTCTTACTATACTCTGTGTCATCAGAGTTTTCTCGTAGGATCAAGGTGCATTTATTTCTTTGTTGTGTCTAGTGCTTAACAGTGTCGCGCAGTCTATGTACAGCATCCTGCGAGCTTTGATTGGGCCTGCGTGGCCGTACTGCCTAGGCGCCAGGCTGTCCTTTCCAGCATGTCATGGGCGTACTTGTTTACACTTCGCATTGAGCAACTGTGTGTGTGAACAGTGTTAGTGACAGCCAGGCTAGCACTTGACGCTTTGTTCTTAAAATTGAAAGGCTGCCATCGAAACGTTAAACGCAAGACACATGTGCATCGAAACAATGTGAGCCAGCGTGCAAACAGTCGGAAAGATGGCTGCTCCGGCGTGCTGCACACAGCAGTTTGCGACACATGCTTTGGATCTTGCATACGTCGGGTCGTTCGGGTGGCTCCGCCCAGTTCAGGCAGATACGAGGAAAACTGAAATTTTTTTACGTTTAAGCTCTTGTTGGAATACTAAGCTTTTGTAGCGTTCTCCGAAAGACGTCAAATACCTTGTGCTCAAATGCCGGAACCATGCATTGCTTTTATAGATAATTATTTTGTTCTCAAGAGTCGTTACTTGCGGCTCCTTTGGGCGAAAACTGCGGTGCGGTTCAATGAGACGAGGGTTGCTGAGAGTCGTTGTAGATTTGTTTGTAATTTCGAAGTGCTTTTTGAGCAAAGATCTAGCTTCGAACACGAACAAAGCCTTCAGTGACAAACTGGGTGAAGCTCGGGAGTGCGTTGTTTAATTGGTGAACAAACCCTTTATTCCGTAATGGGAGCAACCAAAGCTAAGAAAGTCATGAATGAGCCGGTACAATTTTTTTTCAATCAGCGTTTGACAGTTCTTAAGGTATCGATGTAATCGCAACATGGCTGAAATGATGGTATCCAAACATCGTAAACAAACCACCGATTGCACCTCTGGTGTGCTCCCTCGACCTTGCTGTTCACGGAGGAGAAATGGGAGGAAAGTGTCTCGGGGCTTTTTCCTCCCATTTCTGACCATTTCAAGCATGCAATCGTAGATTTATCTCGCCTTTCTTAGTATTTTCTGCCACAGCCACAGACGTGGCGAAATTTGTTTGTTTGACGTAAATCTGTATGAGCGACTTTATACGTGGAACCGAAATATGCCGACGCCTTCAGGCTAAACTGTGCTTCTAATGTAGAAAGAAGTGCACAATGAGATTAGCTACTCATGCAGTGTGCTGGTACGGAGATTGCAGCTATGGATACTGTTTCACAGGAAAATATGTTTTGTTTTGCTGCAGTTTGTGTCATCAGACATTGCAGCACATCATACCTACGACAGACGGTGGTGCCTGCCGTGTGCTGAGACGTTCCAAGGTGACCTGGGCAGTTACCGTACTTGTGAGCATGGGTGCTTCCATAACCTTGCCAAGGTAACCTCTAGACTTGGGCAAGTATCGCCTCATATGCAATGCAGTGATGTGATTGCTGCGCCAATTGCGCCAAACTGCGCCAAGGGGCTAACCCTGCTACATCCTGCTACATTTCGCCAAAATATGGGTAATCTGCGCCAAGCCTGCGTCAAAGGACCAATTTAGGTCGCCTTTCAAAACCGCAACTTAACCGAGTACTGTAATTGAGCAGGCGTGTGTTATGTGGCACAAGCGGCCGCCTGACACAAAGTACTGTGCATCAATTGTCTACTCGGTCTTGCATGGTTTTTCCAGCGTCTCGCGTTTCGCGCTCTCGTCTTGTGGGTCTCGTCTCTGGTCTCTTTTTTTTCTATTTTCAGTGATAGACGCGGATGTGTGCAGACACTCCGACGCTAGCGTGCCGGGTACCAGCATGCCGTCGTGCTGTGAAACGAAACCATGTTTTTGCACGACAGGAGTTACTTTGTTAGCTGAAGCAACAGCCGTGGGAACACTATATTTGGTCACTGCCTTTCAGTCACCGTGGTCGCGCGACGTCGAATGTTGCCGTCCCCAAATCACTGCAGATATGGTACTTTCTAATCTGTAACGTAAGGAGCGCCGCATGTTCATCAACATTCCTGTTCTTGTGTAAATTATACGTTACTACAAAAATCCATCTTTAATTCAAAGACTGCTCTGTCAAAGTATTGATTATCTAGATTCCTCTCGGTGGGCCTTCTTTCGAGAGGGACCTCGGTAAGTGAAAAATCTGTCGTGAAGGAAAGTTGGTGAAGGGAAGTGAGCTAAAGCAAAGAAGGCAATGTCTGCACGCTGAACCCGCATAGCGCGCTTGTGTTTGTCTCGAGTTCAGTCGTTACACAAAGCGCTCCAGGAACGTTTTGAGGCTGGCTCGCAATGTCTTGCATCGATGCACTCAGGTTCTTTATTTTTTGTGTGTTTAGCTTGTACCTTGTTTGCCGGCCTGGCAAGCACGCGGCACTGGACTGTTTTTGTCGCATGCTCGAAAGTTACATTTTGTGTACAATTTTGAGGATAAGTTAGCGACGGAACTGAGAGGCGTGGTTTCAGTTTCGATCGGACAGCCGTTGTCTGCGCTCGCGCGACGAAGCATGCCGAACAGCAAGCCTGCCGAAGTTTGCCTCACATGCATGCGAACATGATTGCGTGACTGAGGCACCAGCTGGGACGCTTGCGATTCATTGTTTTAAGTTCGCTTACTTTTGACAAAATCTGGCACGTCGGGAACCAGTAAAACGGTGGCAAGCGGTTTTTCGAAATTGCTTGGCAATGCCTACAGCACGGTACACTTGTGGGATGTCTGAGCAGTAAAAACAGAAGCAGCGAGTTGCATCACAACACGTCACATCTGAACACAACACAACACAAAGTGCCCTTCGTTTGTACGGCACTTAAAACAAATATTTTTACTTTCCTAAGAATATCTGCTCCAAAAACCACTTTTGCTGCTCCGAAACTCTGTCTTGGCTGCTCCAAAAGCTGCTTTTGCTGCTCCAAACCACTGTTTTGGTTGCTCCAAAGGCCACATTTGCTGTTCCAAAACGCTGTTTTGGTTGCTCCGGAACGTGCGCCAAAATGGCTTAAGTCAATCACATCACTGGCAATGCCAAAACTTCCCTTTGCGAGGAAGGTCATAACCAAGCTGCACCAGAGCCTGCCTGGCTACCCCTAGCGTGACATATAGCAGCATCACTATAAGCGGCATTCCGTGTTTCCAGAATTAATCCTTTGTCGATCATAATCTAGAAAACCCGAGACTGATAAAAGCAGGGAAACAATGTCGGAGAAGAAAGACAAGGGAAAAGAATGTAATCCTTTGCGGCATTGGAGGGTGTTTTCTGGAGTTTACCTTTGTGGAAAATCTGATGTTTCTCAGAGCTTGTTTTGATTAAATTCTCAGTTTTTCAGAATAATTTAGATATTAAATTTGCTTGCTGAGTTTCTCGATTCTCAGAAAGTCAAAAGAAACAGAAAAAATAACCAGACACAAGTGTATTAATTAATTTATAGTCTCAATGATTGCGGAAGGAGTTGCCTGTGCCTAGACGAGGCTTCTTGAGCTGAATATGGCGGTGTGACTCTAGATCCTCTACAACTCGCAGTACACCCCAGTTAATACCAACTCTCCCACGACAAAACTTGCAAACCAGGGTTACTTATCCTACCTAGTTTGGCGCAGTATGGCCGTCGGAGCTCTTGCGCCATAAAACCCGTACACAACAACAACAACAGGGTTACTTATCCAAGTGTCGGTACATTAAGCTATCAGTCTCCTCGATTCGGTCACTGAAAAACTTTGTTTTACCCACCTTTTTAAAGGCTCCCTGACATACTTGCTACTCACAGCCGTAGGTGCCACGGGAACGTGCCATGCTGCATGGCTGTGCGGGGTGAAGTGTGAAATCTAGAAAGTTCCGCCGCCTTCGCTCGTCCCACAAAATCTGCGGGCTAATGGCTTCCTTCATGATAGAAACTGTACCCCTCTTCACGTTACGAAGCCCAAATGGTTTGTTCGAAACTCTTGTTTGGAGCATGGCTAGCACAACCACATCAGAGAACAGAATGGAACATATTTCTTTCGTGCTGCTGAGCTATTGTTGGGGTTCCGCAGGCTTTATTTGTTGCCATCGAAATTCTTCTAATCAGTTGGAAACAAGTTCTACTGCCAAAACCCAACCCCTCCCCACCCCGACGTCACAAATACTGATGTCACATAGACAAGGGGAACACGACTACAACATAAACAGAATCACTTCTGGGCACTAAGGCATACATTGCCAAGATTGCAGATGTCAAGCAGAACTAAAAACATTGCCGCCCCGTAATAAGTAAAAATAATAACCAACTAATTAGGGAAGTTATTGAAGCTGAAAAGATTTCGAGGTTAGAAGAAAACTGTCACTAAACCTTGTCCAGATTTATTACAAAAAAGAATTAGATTATCTTGCATCCAGATAAAACCAAAAATAACAAAAAAGAAAAATCTTATTGTTTAAAAAGACAGGCGCAGGCAGAGAAGAAATAATACAAGACTGAGTTGCAAGTCAGAGCTTCATGAATGTCTTTTCCTTTTGTGTGTGCTTGTGCTTGGTTGCGAATTTTTCGCGCTGTAGAGGAGTATGCAACACCAGCTTGCCCGAGCCTCCATATTTTTAATACTGCCAGTAGAAACTTTCACTTTGAAAATATGATGAGGACCGAATTTAAAAATTCAATGTCGCCAAACAATTTTTTGCGGACGTAAGGTTTTGGCTACGAGGTCAGTCATAGCTACTGGTGTGTTTAGCCAATTTTGAGGCAAATTTGTGACCTTGAAAAAAATTTACAGGTATACTGTTACATTCTCCTTAGCCTCCTGAAGATGTAAATCACTGGATTGAGCCCCTACCATATTGTTTTGTCTCATAACTGATGCAGGTATCTTCTTTTTTTCTTCAACTCAGTTCGACGTAGGAGCTGCCAAGGAGTCCTGTCCCTTTCACGTGAGCAGTGGCCAGCACTGGAAGAAGCAATCTTTGGTCTGCTGTAATCCATTCTTTGGGCAAGTGAATAAATTTCTTTGAAGCAGAGACCTGGTGTTTGCACAGCAGCTTCACAGAACAAACAACACAAACACAAATGTTTCTGTGCCCAAAGCCTGCGTAGCTGCTTGAACTTATTGGTCTGAGCTTGCACGTTGCAATGTTAAGGCAAGATGCAGATATAGTTAACGTCTCTCTAAAAAAATTGGGGACACCTTATGTTTAGATGCCTAGCTTGATCAACTTGGAACGTCCAGCCGAATTGAAGCAAGGATCTAGCCGAACTGAAGCATGCAGCCGAATTGAAACTTGTAGCCGAACTGAAGATCTAGCCAAACTGAAGCGTCCAGCCGAATTGAAACTTCTAGCCGAATTGAGGATGTAGCCGAACTGGAACGTCCAGCCGAATTGAAACTTCTAGCCGAATTGAGGCAATAGCCGAATTGAGGCGTCAGCCGGATTGGGACGACACCGCGGGTTGGCCTTCCTAAGAAAGCGTCCTGAAGATGATTCATTATAGGCAAAAGGGTCGGTAATAAAGTTGACAGTGAAGGGGAGGTGGTTCCAGTCCAGGTGTAGCCCGAAACCATGTTGGCTGACACTTTGTGCAGCTTTTGAATCTGTAGAGTTTGAAAACTAAAAAAAAAAAAGCAAAAACGTTCAATCTGAGCATAAAGCTGATAATCAGGGTATCATTATATTTTATTTCGTGTGCTCTCCTGGCAGAGCATCGTTTTATTATAAGCGTGCTACCCTGGCAGTTAAATGATTTTCGTGAATAAACCTTCAACTAAGCGTAAGTGTGCAAATGAGCTGGTGTGAATGGCACATTACCGAAACCCCCGGACAGCCGGTAAAAAAACGACAGACATTCAAAAGTGTTTTAAGTGTCGGTCCTTTACCTCCAGTATCATGTTTTCTGACAGGTACATGAGTAAAACTTTTCAGTAAGTCGCATACCCATTTTTTTTATACCAATGGTTTTTATTTCTAGTAATTTGGCTCCACCCTAAAGACTGTTTCTTAAGTGACTACGTTAGTCTTAACAAATGTAAGGTAAAACATCTACAAAGCACTGTTATGCCTCAAAACTCGATACAGAGAAATTCGATGAAACGGCGTTCGATGAAATGGCGTTCGATGAAATATCCATTCATTCGATGAAACGGTGTTCGATGAAACGGTGTTCGATGAAATGTCCGCTAGCCGTCCGCAATGCCTGCTGGAAAGCTCAGCTATTTGAACTTCCAAACGTGTATTTACACAAAAATATCCATGCAGCAAAAAGTCTCTGCACCGAAAAGTCCGTGCTCCGAAATGTCGGCACCGAAACGACCTACACCGGAATTTCCTACACTGAATTGTTCGGATCCCCAGTCTGAAGAATCCAACAACCTTGCGAATAAAGACAGAGCCTTTTGACTCTCCTTGTATTTTTCTAAATTTGTAAAACGCCAAGTATCCGGGTTCATCAGAGATTTAAGCCATAACTGCAGCGACTGGCGGCTTCATAATAATATATAAAAACAAAACTTATGCAATCTTTCACAAGAGCAGTCGTTGAAACAGGGCGCTCTCGCACTACCCCATGCCTCCCGCGCTTGGAAATATTGAATTAAAAAAAAAAAAAAGAAAGAAGCAATACTGGAATGGGGTGTGTGTGATTCATGCTGAAAGCGTGGAAAGGGGGGGGGGTGCACTTATCATTCTCCTTTGTTCAGTATACCAGGAACTCTGTGATAACGTTATTGCCCGTTCAAAGTTTTCGAAACGCACAATGGGTCGCTTTAGAGCCTGCTTGCGGAATTCCTTCGGGTCGCTGAGGTGGGGCTTGATGGAAGTAGGACATCCGGACGCTACAAGCTGTTCCAGCAGATGCACTGCTCTGAGGGTTTCATATGACTTCTCGCTCCCTTGCGCGCATCGCTGCACCAAATCCGAATGCCACGTGTCACTTTTCCCAGCACTGAGTCACCTCCGATGTCTCATGGTATCGAGGCGCTCGAGGGGGAAGGGGGGGAGAGGAGTCGCCACTGCGTTCTTTCTTGTGTTCGGGTTCAATGTTTCAAGCCCAAGTCTGTAAATACCGGGGAGGCTTGGGAGAAAGCTTCGAAAACCAGACAGCTTCTTGTGCAAATCGTGATTGATTTGAGCCTGAGCTACGAACTACGTGCATAATGAAATGCCCGAAAATATTTGTACCCTTTTTTTATCCCTTTCATCGCCTCATCTAAAACTTTCTGGTTTTCTCGTGCGTAAATGACAGCTTTAAAGCAATTGTGATCTTGGGTGTTCCCTATTTTAGACAAGCTTAGTAGCAGAAGTGTGACACAAATAGGCGGCGCACACCAAGTCACTGAGCCAGAAACTTTCTGGTTGTCGCGGGGTAGTTAGCACTGCATAATGTACGCGTGTTTGTCCTCATGCGACTACCATTATATTGCCGGAGAAAAGCAGTTATTTTCTTGGTCCTGACATTTAATTGAAAATATGGCATAGAATATAGTTTTCCTTCGATGCAAAATGAACTATTTCCGAAAACGAGAAACGATCTCCAAATACTATTTTAAAGCATTCAATTAAACGGCTTTGATCAAGCGGCGTTTGATTCAATAACGTTCGATTAAATGGCTTCGATGAGACGGCGTTCGATGAAGTGTCCGGACCCAATCACCAGCATTAATTTGAAATACGAGTTAATCTTTCCTACCTTGCTCAGTCCACGGATAAAACCACCTCATCTGGTTGGTTGCTAATATCAATGACCTAACTTTATTATAAATGCCATCAGTGACGTTTTTGCGGTGGCCCGTGACCTGCTTCTTTGTTTCTGTTTATTATTAGTAATTATTTGTTACAGATGTACAGACTATTTTGGCAGTGTATTTACCTTCCGCTCTATAACGACTTCGGGCCACGAGAGCGCATTCGATAAACAAGTACACAAAAGTAGTAATTGTGGTCGCGTTGTCAACTCCATCCCTTGCTTAATCATGTATACAATGCGTAGGAAGAAACGCGTTGATAACAATATAAGGGGAGAAGCTTGGAAAATTGTTAAGCGGGCGTTGGTTTTTAAAAGCCGGGGATCTTGAAGATGTGTGACAAAACGCGGGGGTTTGCGGCAGGGGTATGGAAACGGGGCTTTCGGATTTGGATTATTTCTTAAACTAATCATGGAATGGGGCAGAATCGTAAATGTCGGCGAGGAGCACTTTATTCTGTCAGGAAGACCCGGCTTGCTTTTGTAAGTAAACGACCGTTGAAACAGATAACAGACATACACTGGATTCTCCAGTAGCTTCGAAAAGCCACGTTACATTCTCCGCTCAAACCGTGACATTGAACTTTAAAAATACGTGGAACAGAAAAAACGATCAGATAGAAAAGCTACACGGACTGAGTGTATCTCCGTTTCACCATAACTTGGTAAACCGCGAAAGCTGCGATCCCCGTTGGCCAATCAGAGCAAGGGAGCGACGCACGAGACAGCTCTCCGTGGGAGGATTGTGTTTCTATGGCACATCGTCAAGTGCTTTGCTCCGATGCCCCGATTGGCTCACGAGGGTCGTAGCTTTATATCCTGTCTTCAAAGGACTGGCTCTCACAACGCTTGAGCGAGCACTTAACCCCTCGCCTTGTCCTGTGCAGAAGGTACTCCGTGATAATGGTTTGGTCCGGTTCGACATTCTGACAATATACAATGACACTTTTGTGAGCTGCTTGGAGATGTCTTCGGGGTAATCCGAGAAGTCAGACATACTGCTTTGGTACAAGATTATGTTCTGTATACCCAGGGATGGACCACACCGGACGCTGCAAGTCGTTCCAGCCAATGCAGCGCTGCGAGCGCTTCATTTGGCCTCGTGCCACACTCAGCGCATGTCACGTGTCACACACTCGTTACTGATTTACCTCCGATGGCTCGTAGCGTCCGCTTCGGTCCATTTTAAGGTAGAACGGATCGTAACAGAGTACGCTGCTTTGTGTTTGCGAATAATGGATCGCTTAGAGTGGTTCATTGGTAAATCCTGCTTGAGTTCAGCCTGAGCTCGCAAACTCTGGACACAATAAAACTATGTGGCGTAGAAATAAAAGCTTCTGAAAATGTCGGTATCGTTTTTCTTTTTTTTACTTGTAACTTTTGTTATTGCTTGGGACCGAGTTCGGCCCTGGAAGCTGTTTGCCGCACTGTAAATTTGTCCAGTTATTAGTGAGTGTAATGATTTTTATGTAGGTGATGTAGGCCCTCTTGGGAAGAACATATCAGAAATAGTTCAATGCTATATCTTGAAGACATTGCCAGATAACAACTCACAAATATTGGGTAAAAATGTCAAAGTTGCCTAGTTCGTTTATTTCGAAGCGCTGCATTTCGCATGGAGACAAAATAATGCAACATGTTAATGGAACACCACGCTATATAGTGTAAAATATTTTCCTCGAGAAAAAAAAAAAAAGAAACGAAGTTTTTTTTTAATTGCACGCTGAAGTTGGGGAACTTTTCACACTGAAGCACGTTTGAAGCGTTGTAAATATTTTCAGTTATAAAACTCGAGTAAAAAAATATTTTTAGATGATTTACCGTTCCGGAAAGAATATACAAAAAAAAAACTTCAAGGCTATATCTAGGAATTATTACGAGATATGCACTCCTAAACATCAGATTCAAATATCAAAGTTACACGCACGCACAGACGCACGAAGGTACACAATAACCTGAAAGCCGAATGCAGTGGCTGATGTACGAGTAGTGATCAAACTGTTTCTGCGGTTGACATCATGGGACGTCGCGTTCATGTGGGAGCTGTAAAGGTTAGGTGATCAAAAATGCACAATCATGACAATCAGAGCACATATCTCCAACATTTTTTACCCTCAACAACCTTCTCTCCCCCCCCCCCTTTTTTTTCTCGCTCAGAAAAAAAGAAAAGAAAAAGAAGGGAGATCATTTATTGGTGCGCCTTTTGCCAACGGTGCACGCGCGCAAAAGTACATGTCAATCGCAAAAGTGTTATTTACAAGATAAAGTACACAGGAAAGTGATTGTCGCATTAGATGTCATTATAATTGGTTTTAGTAGTGCACCCATACAGTAGCCTAACCACATAGTTTTAACCCAACTACGTGAAAACGATCAGTTCTTTTGTTGACCCGTTCAAGACTGGCAGTTGTTGAAATATTTTAGCAAAGCGAAAACCGGGTATCGGCGCAAATGATAATCTATACGCAAACCCGAGCCCCTGAGACTTCAACAGTGCCTCCGGTATATGTGTGCGTGTGTTCACCTCGATTAGAGAAGTCATTCCAGATATAGTCACGGCAGTCCGGAAAGTCGAAGTGCTTCCGTCGCATTCCAATTAATGCTCGGAGCCTTTATTCTTGGCTGTAGGTATAGGTTAGGTTAGCTCGCACCTCACGTGTGAACCTAAGAACAAACGATTCCGTCAAAGCATTTTATGCTGCACAGGTTACGCCACCTCAGCTTATCGGATATCAGTGATACATTACAATAGACTTGAGTAGCTCTTGCTGTGTTGCAACTTACAAGCACAAGTAGAGAATTAAAGAAAAAAATATTATCTTCTTTTTTTATTAAAAACGAGCTTGCGAGAGCACGGTTATGGTCTCATCTCATATGTTGCGCTGTAGTACAGCATGGCGACACCACTGATTCAGATACTTTGGAGTTACTAGCGCATTGTAAAACCTCGTTGTCATCGGCGGCTTCCTGAACAAGGTTGCGGCATGACAGTAATATATTATATTGCGCCTACATTGCACTGTTTGCAACAGCAGACTGATATTTCATTATCGACAAGCAAACTCTACCTGCAAAAATTAAATGTAATACGAAGAGAATGCCCATAGTTTTAGTAATCAGTAATTTGTAATGTGATATAATTAAATTTTAGTGATTTTTAAGAAAGGAATCGGTTATGTAAAACAGTTAGTTTTGGAAAATGCTTTTGCCATCTCTCGCCTAGAAATCTCAAGAGGGCGACTGTACTAAAGTGATTAATCATTTCGAGAAGAGATAATGAGTTGAGAAAAATTAACGCAATATTGTAATTACACTTCCAAAATTTGACGGGTGAACTTGTACTTTAAACTTTTGTTTACGGAAAGGTGGAGTTCTAGTCACCGGTGTGGCCACGTGCAATATGACGTCTAAACGCGGCACTGGTCACTAGTAGGATCTCAAAACGCATTATAAAAATGCAAGGAACCGAAAAAAAAAGGCTCTGCTTCGTATTATGGATTTTTGCAGATCTCAATATTTGGAGTTTCGGTCAAATTTCAGAACAAAAACAACGGTCTGACAGCCCCCAGCACTGTTTATTTCAACGTATGTCCCATTTAGGCAACACCAGGTGGGTTGGGGTAAAAGCACCGGACGCACGCTGTCAAGAGTTCCCGTCCCGTAAACACTTTTTGTAAGGCTCGCCACTTCCTCTTCAAGTACCCAGGGTCACAATACACTCTGTAGTACCGTATTTTCCCGACTATATAAGTTTAAAAGTTGAAAATTCACCCGATGCCGACTATCTACAGGTGCGGACAATACAATGATATAAGTTTTCTAGATCCTTCACTATGACAATCGTGAAGGATTTTATGAGTAACGGACTATACTAATGTTGATTTACGTACGATAAAGCTTCATCGTGAGCTAATACAGTAGGCGTTTGTCAAGGTCTGCTGAGTATGATACTTTTTACGTTCGGACTAGGTGCTAAGTGCGGGCTTTGCACTGGGTGCCGTTTGCGTACCGGGTGCGGACTATCTAAGCAAGCACTTTTATTTTTGACGCAAAATATTTCCCTGCGGACTATGCACCGGGTCCGGGCTATAGTCCGGAAAATGCGGTAGTTCCTTCGAACTCTAGGGTTCTTGGACGATGGCCCTTGGCCTATGCCCATCCTCACATGGCCTTGGGTCACTTTACATGGACGGCAGAAGCAGTCAAATGCTCGGAGTAGCCAAGCATGCTTATCGCAAAACAAAACAAAACTTCAGAGACAAAACCGAGAGGCTAGGCTCTGAAATGCTGCAGAAAGGAGGGTTCGGTTTCGGGCGCTTCTCTGGTATCGCCGGAGGAAAGGGGTCGCTGTGCCTCCCGCCGCAAATCGCCCATTATGCGCTTATCTTGGCTTATCTGGCCCCGAGATGCAGCAACAAAAGGAGTCTCCCCGCCGTCAAGTCAACTGTGGAAGAGGAGGAAATGGGAAGTGTGGCGAGGGGAACTTTTTTCTGGTTGAAAAATATTCTGCAGGTTGGTCTTTGAGCGCCGCGTGGTGGGAAGTTTTGAAACTAGCCCGAATGTCTCGGAATCTTGGCCTTGTTTCATTTTTTCTTCTCAGTTTTATATATATATATATATATATATATATATATATATATATATATATATATATATATATGTATGCAGTTTTCTCGCTAAATCTACATGAAGACTGACTTATGCACTTATGACTTATGCATTATGCATTATGCACTTATGACTTATGCACCAATTTAGTTTCTCTGCTACATTTAGTGGCGATATTTACTTCACCTAATCGTTTCAGCAAATTAGTTTCCCATTTACTTCACCTAACCGTTTCAGCAAATTAGTTTCGGAGTACTTAATGCTATAGATCAACTGAAGGTGTCCTCCAGCTCCGGAGATGACCAAATTAAATCTAAGGTATTAATTAATAAACACTAAACACATTTCTTCCACTTTCCACTGCGACATATTCTCTCGATCTCTTAAACTCTCTGAAGTTCTATCCGATTGGAAAATTGCTAACGTCATACCCGTTCATAAGACAGGCGATCGCCAACTAATCAGCATTTATCGTACCATATCGCTTACCAGCATTTCATGCAAAATCTTGGAGCATAATAAACTTTCTAAAGTCTCATAACCTCTTTTTCTAGCACCAGCACATATTTCGCAAGTCATACTCATGCGAAACTAAGAAATATCTTCTAAACAAAGCTAAACAATGCTTCAAACGAATGCATTTCGGGGTGTATAGGACATTAAGAGGGCGCGGTACCTCTATTTATTCGTCCGTTTCAGCCACCAGATGACGCGCGGCTCGAAACGTGGTTGAACGCGCAACTTCTAGATGGCGCCAGTATCGAGGTGTGAAAAGGCCCGCGTTATCCGCTGCGTGAAATAGATCCCGAAATCTGCCGTGTTCTCCCGGCGGAGGAAGTTTCTGCATCCCTCGCGCGCGCTTGGTATGTACGCGCGGTGACCGAGTCCGGCCTCTGCGCTGTGTGATGCAGTGGGTGGCGCTCGTTTCTGTTCGGAGGTAGGAATAAAAATGCCGGTCCCCTTTTTTACGACGCTCGTTTCTATAGCTTGTTTTTCTTCTTTTATCTCAAGTGACCTACAGTACCGCCTGTTCGAAATCGTCCTTTGCGGTGAGCGATTGAGAGTCAGGTTAGCATTTGATTTGGGTCAGCACTACACGTTTAATGGAGACCTCGGGCGGCGATGTAAATATGCATTGCTTCCCAAAGTGTGTCCAAGGTGCGCAATGACAATTGGAAAGGGTATTGAAGGCGCGCGACCGTCGGTTGGTAAAATACGTGCGTTAGATTGACTTATTCAGTCTAATCATTTTTGCCAACGTCTTTTATCTGTTTCGACAAATGACATGGTCGAGTCTATTGATAACCTTAGCTAGATTGGACGTACGGAGTGTCCGGGCTTTAAATAAATTTGCTTCGTTTATGTGAATGAATAACTGTTTTCTCTTTTCCGTGCTCGGTGCTATGCAAAAATCGCTGAGATGTTATGGTAGCTCAGTGTGGCGGCGTTTTGCACGCTGACTCGCTATTGCATTCGCTGTGCACAATATGTGTTCAGATGGAATGTGCCAAATCGTATTTCCGATCGATATGATAGATTTACTTTGCTACAGTGTTAATTATATTTTCCTGATTTAAACTGGTTCGTCCCTGATCTGAGCCTAAGTTTAAATTCGAAGGGCAGACAGACTTAGCGTCGTAACAGCCGTAATGCGCAGAAAGAAATTAGTACCATGAAAGAAAAACAAAAGGATACGAGGTGGCTCAGTGTTATAGAAGTAATGAGTGTGCAAAGGATGGGATACGGTCCATTCGTCACATGCACACTCGTCACAGGACGATTGGTCACAGGACGATTCGTCACACAGGAACATTCGTCATAGGATGACTCGTCACGCGGCCAACCGGTCTCACAATAGTTCGTCCCCCCAAAAATGTATTGTTCAATTTGGTTCGGGCGGACAAAGGCGAAGAATTTGTAAGGAACGTTTTAGCTTCTGATTCGGTCCCGAACATTGAATGTTGGTTGGGCCTCAGAAAGTCGGTCACCTCTTATCTTAGCATGTCTTTCGCTTCTCGAGGTCAAAGAATTTGTAACAGACGTTCTAGCTATCTGGGTCCGTCCTGACCCATACAAAAATGGTCTATGGTCGGCTATAGAAAATCCTTTGTATGGCCGGCTATAGAAAATTGGCCCAATTAGCTATAGCCGCTTCTATGGCTGTCTATAGCTTTTCCTATGGTCTACCCTATGGTTGTCTATAGCTTTTTCAATAGAAATTTGGCTATCGAATTTTGTATGGTTTAATCTATGGGTCTCTTTAGAAAAGATGCTATAGCCGCCTATGGCTTTTTTTTTTGGTTCCTTTGGCCGTCTATAGCTTCTTGTAAGGTCTTCTATAGAGATCTCTATGGCTTACTTTATGGTTCGCTTTAGACACCGTGCTATAGCTGCCTATGGCTTTTCTTTTGGTTCCTTTGGCCGTCTATAGCTTCCTGTAAGGTCTTCTATAGAGATCTCTATGGCTTACTTTATGGTTCGCTTTAGACACCGTGCTATAGCTGCCTATGGCTTTTCTTTTGGTTCCTTTGGCCGTCTATAGCTTCTTGTAAGGTCTTCTATAGAGATCTCTATGGCTTACTTTATGGTTCGCTTTAGACACCGTGCTATAGCTGCCTATGGCTTTTCTTTTGGTTCCTTTGGCCGTCTATAGCTTCTTGTAAGGGCTTCTATAGAGATCTCTATGGCTGACTTTATGGTTCGCTTTAGACACCGTGCTATAGCTGCCTATGGCTTTTCTTTTGGTTCCTTTGGCCGTCTATAGCTTCTTGTAAGGTCTTCTATAGAGATCTCTATGGCTTACTTTATGGTTCGCTTTAGACACCGTGCTATAGCTGCCTATGGCTTTTCTTTTGGTTCCTTTAACCGTCTATAGCTTCTTGTAAGGTCTTCTATAGAGATCTCTATGGCATACTTTATGGTTCGCTTTAGACACCGTGCTATAGCTGACTATGGCTTTTCTTCTGGTTCTTTGGCCGTCTATAGCTTCTTGTAAGGTCTTCTATAGTGATCTCTATGGCTTACTTTATGGTTCGGTTTAGACACCGTGCTATAGCTGCCTATGGCTTTTCTTTTGGTTCCTTTGGCCGTCTATAGCTTTTTGTAAGGTCTTCTATAGAGATCTCTATGGCTTACTTTATGGTTCGCTTTAGACACCGTGCTATAGCTGCCTATGGCTTTTCTTTTGGTTCCTTTGGCCGTCTATAGCTTCTTGTAAGGTCTTCTATAGAGATCTCTATGGCTTACTTTATGGTTTGCTTTAGACACCGTGCTATAGCTGCCTATGGCTTTTCTTTTAGTTCCTTTGGCCGTCTATAGCTTCTTGTAAGGTCTTCTATAGAGATCTCTATGGCTTACTTTATGGTTCGCTTTAGACACCGTGCTATAGCTGCCGATGGCTTTTCCTGTGCTTTCTTTAGCCGCCTATTGCTCTTTGTATGGTTTGCTATAGCTCATTCTATAGTTCGCCCTATGGTTCCTTCTACCCATCGTGCTACGGCCGCCTATAGCTTCTTGCATGGTCTGCTATAGAGATCTCTATGGCTTACCGTATGGATCTTTTTAGACACCGTGCTATAGCTGCTTATGGCTTTTCCTATAGTTTTTTTAGCCGCCTATGGCTCTTTGCATGGTCCGCTATAGCTCATTCTATAGCTCGTCTTATGAGTCTCTTTGCCATCGTGCCAAAGCTGCCTGTAGTTTTTCTTTTTACCGCAATCGTATGAAATGTGAAACAAATCATTTGTTGTCACTGGACATCTTTAAAAAAAAACCTTGTGAGACGTGCCGAACTTCATAGCCCCATTTAAAACAAATAGCTAACATTTCAACAAAACAACAACAAAAACAAATGCACTCACTCAGGTGTTTGCAAAAGCACAGGTAAACAGACACAAGGTATTGTTTTCAAATCTCCTAGAAGTTTATTACACACAGCCCATTCTGTAGACAAGCACACATTAAGCAATCTCTACTATGTGAAGAGGTACTACTGAGCTGTTATACAACTGAGAATATTGCAAAGCAAACAAGAACCAAAGGCAATTCCTGGGTAGTGTCTAGTCCCCCGGCAGCCGGCCGAATTCTCCCCCCCCCCTTCCCCCCGAAATTCTAATGCCAGTCGCCACTCATTGGCGCTGCAATCAGTTTATCAAAAGACGTTTCATCGAGATCGTTTCATCAACACGTGACGTTTATAAACAACTCAAAATATTTTTTTTTTTTAATAATTTGCCAAGAAGTGGCGTGAACAGGTGGGCTGAGTCGGTGAGCACGCGCTTCAGGAATACAGGCGCGACGAAATGTCCCTGCAGCGTGCAATTCGCGTAACGAGTGCCGACTAAACGTGTGTCCATGAAACGTCTTTCCACGCAAAGGTGTCCATGAAACGTCTTTTCACAAAACGCTGGGAGAATAAGAATGTCAGTATTCTAACTACAATTTTCACATGATTTCAGAGAGCTAATGGCAGGCGACTGCGTTAGAATTACGGGGAAATTATTCCCCCAGCTGTCAGAAGATAGGCACTGCCAGGAGATAGACACTACAGAACGGTCAATTGTCGCCGAGTAGGTTGCAGCGCACTTACGTTCAAAATACCGGACTTGAAAGATGTAATCCGAAATATACGTCGACACGGGCACTGCAGACCAACCACTCAAACACAAAACCGAGAAGGAAGGGATCCATGAAGATTCACCACGATGTAGCACAAGCTGTCATTTGCCGAACCGAACACTGAAAACATCACAAGAATGTCTTGGGCTTCTTTGAAGAAATCGCTTGTTGCCGACATACGGGTAGGACTTTTCGATCGGGATACCTTTTACCATAGAAGCGAAATCCACAGCAGCCCCGCGGGCCGCACGACACGCGAAACTAGGTCCGCAAGCAGCCTCATTCCGGGATTGGCAGTGGCTAATGCGTCATCCGTCAAACCACGTGATCACGCTCCTTCCGTTACATGCGCACAGAGAGCGGAGTGAAGCGATAAAAAGTCTACGGTTGATTGGTCCGCCGAGTCCGCACCTTCTACAATGCTTTTAGCTTAGGGAGAGAGAGAAAACAGAGGAATTGAAAAGCAGAGCTCCTTCAAGGCCAGAACGGGGGTGCGATCACAAAGACTAATCTTCAGGGCCATACCAACAATGAACACAGCGAGAGAATGTGTCACTTATATCCTGTTGACAGTTCGAGCCAAGGTTGATAGTGCAGTGGATGCTATGTGTGGCCTTGGGCTTAAGGCAGGTGCCGTGTCCAGCGTTATCACCAGCTTCGAGACAGTTGTCACGGGACCCTAACCCGAGACGTGATTGGCCTCAAACACGCATAGCGCCTACTCTGCTGTCACTACCGAGTGCACAGGACAGCTCCATGAAGGCCCCCCAGCTTTTGGACTTTTTTCTAAAGCTGCACTTCCCAGAAGTGACCCAAAACGAGGGAGGTTTGAAGATATCATATTTTACGCCTTGTAGCCCACATTATAATTTAAAATGAATAATTAATGGCGAATACTTTTTTTTTGCGCAGGATGTCCACAAGCAAACAAATAAATAAATAAATATATATATATATATATATATATATATATATATATATGTCTTTTTTTTTACCAAGCACTTTTGAATTATGTGTACACTGTTAGGTTCGCATTTTTAAACTTAAATTTTGGGAATCTTTGCATCGTTGTGGCATCTATGATTGCGTGGTTTAAGAAATTTGTGTAATACGTTTTTCATCCGTGAGTTCAGTCTATATCACTGCCATCAATTACAATCTCTGAGCACCATGATGACACGTGGTGGGGATGTGTGCTCCAAGAAGCTCTAATGACTTTAATGTCTCATAATTTAAAGAAAAAGAAGAGAAATTAGCCACAGCGCTTGCTGATTTGTTGAATTCGCAGAACAGAGAGATAATAGGACGCACCTAGGGTAGCGCGTGCCTAATGATATTAATTTTTTTTCGGCTGTTATTTGTGTATATTTCGCCGTTCTCGACATGGGCGTTGACGGAGATTGCACCGCTGCTCACGCCCCTGCCGGGGTAAGCTTTTTTGTTGTCACGACACTCTATCGCGCTATAGACGCGTCGATTTAACGCTCATGAAGTCTCGAGAGAACTGTCAATTGTTTAGTCAGAGCAACGACGCAGCAATCGCGAAGTGAGAGACGACTGCGCCTCACTCTGATAAAATGTGAGCGTGGGACTCTCGAGCAGCGTTAACTTGCTGATGATGCAGGGCGCTGCTTTGTCGTTGAGAATCTTTGTCCTGCGAACGCCGGCGAAAACGTTCCAGTGCTCGGCGTACCCTAGGCAGCAGCGCCTGTCAGCGACCGCCCGGAGCCTACTGGCAGTCTGCGAGCGCCGACGATTTATCGTCGCGACTTCAATGGGAGCATTTTATGAACTCCTGCGGCGAACACGAAACACCGCGAACATGAACTTCCGCGAACATAATCCCCGCGACGGCGAACCGCCGGGGCTCGCAGACGGAGGGTTCCGATGCTGTGCGAACGGTTGTTGGAGGACACTGCGTAGGGTATACGCCGGGCGCTGGAACGGCTTCGAAGCCATTCGATGGGCAAAGGATTCGCGACGACCAAGTAGTGTCTTGCATCTTCAGTAAGCTAACAGGGCTCGAGAGTCCCAAGCTTACATTTCCACAGAGCGAGCGCGGCCGGCCAGATCGAGGCGCAGTCAGCACTCGCGTCGCGATTGCTACGTCGTTGCTCTACCTACACCGATGACATGTCCACCGGCATTCGAAACCGCCCTCTCGAGACTTTATACGAGTCCAATGGACGGCTTTATAGCGCGATAAACCGTCGTGACAAGAGTAAAGCTCACCTCTGTAGTGGCGTAAGCAGCGTTCTTGACGCCGCGTCGAGAACGACGAAATATACACAAAAAACATTAAATATATTTAACACAGCAGGCAGAAAGAAATAAAAACATGGCAGGGACATGGACAAACTAGAAGGCGCGCTATGAAATACATATACTTACAAAATACACTGGAAACGACAGATAATTAGAGCTAAAAAACGGAAGATTGAGATGACGTCAACGCCGAAATAAGGCAATGTGCAGGGAAAGCAGCCGGCAAAACTGCAATAGTCCTATAGGCAGCTAAGGAAGCTTTTGTGATCGCGGGCGTATAGCCGCGGCGACGTACGCCCCGTTAATTTGGCTGAAAAAAATTCTCGCCCCGATCGAGCGCATGAATGACTCTCTTCCACTTTCGTACATCTGTAATAAAAAAAAAAAAATGGATCGCGGACTTATAGTTTAAGCAAACCATTGAGCCGACTAAAAAAATTGGATGGTCGCGAGTCTATAGCTCGGGAAACATACATCCCTCTATAGCCGGCTAAAGCATTTGTAAGGTCGGAGGCTATAGCTTTGGTGACATAGAACACTATTGAGACGGCTAAAGAAAATTCAATGGTCGCGATTCTATAGATTTAGGGACATACACCACTCTATAGTCGGCTAAAGCACGTTGAATGGTCGGAGGCCTATAGCTTAGGTGACATAAAACACTATAGAGACGGCTAAAAAAGTTCGATGGTCGCGAGTCTATAGGTTTAGGGACATACACCACTCTATAGCCGGCTAAAGAACATTGAAAGGTCAGAGGCCTATAGCTTCGGTGACATAAAATGCTATAGAGTCGGCTAAAGAAAATTCAATGGTCGCGATTCTATAGATTTAGGGACATACACCACTCTATAGCCGGCTAAAGCACATTCAATAGTCGCGAATCTATAGCATCAAGGACATACATATGTCTATAGCTTGCTAAAGAATATTGAATAGTCGCGAGTCTATAGCTGCGTAGTCATAAATTATTCTATAGCCAGGTATAGAAATCGGAATGGTCGAGATTCTAAAGCTTTGAAGACATACATTTTTCTATAGGTGGCTATAGCGTGTTTTATGGTTTCTTATGGCTGACCATAGAGGGCCATAGAAGGTGATAGCTCACCATAGGATTTTCCATAGACGTCCATAGACCATTTTTGTATGGGGAACGGTGAATGCGGAGGCCATAGAAGAGCGACTATTTTTGAACTACATTCAAAAGGATGGAGGTGATCGCAACAGAGAGAGCCATGATGCTGCACGAGGGGTACTCGTACACATTCGGCAGAAGGAATTCCGATACTTGTTGGTTTTGTCGAATAGGTGTATGCAAGGCAAAACTAAAAACTAATTTGGCTGCCAGTCGGATTATTGCTCGTTCAAGCCTGCAACTGAGATCAACCTGCTGAAGACCCGTAATATAATGAAAGGAAAAGCGGATGAGTATTGTAATATTAGTTTATATAACCATTGGTTTACGTGACAGTGGAAAATTGTGAAACTCCTCATCAGGGTATGTAGGCAGATGTTGAAATTTACAATTTTTTTATCGTCCCCTGCTCGATCAATGAGACCAGTTGCCCGCATGACGAGTCATCCTGTGACAAATGTTCCTATGTGACGAATCATCCTGTGACCAATCGTCCTGTGACGAATGCGCATGTGACGAATCGTCCTCATCCCGCAAAGGATGCCATCGTACGTTTTTTTTTCTTTTTTTGTTTTTTTAACTCTCCGCATTGCTGGGAAACGCTCAAGGTACCAGCAAAGACAGCGAGCTGGCGTGAAATTTCCATCGAGCGGAAAACGAGTGTGACTTTTATTTCATCATGCGCTTTCATTTTGATATGGCTCAAAATGGGCGCGAAATAGTAACAGGTAAGGCAACAAAATTTAGATGTTAGGTCTGGAGCACCGCCATACTCAGCCGTGTTGGGGGCATCTCTCGCGAGTCAATACGGCAAAGGTATTGCGCGTCGAACTGTACGTGAGAGTTATCCATTTCAGCGAAACCTTGATTTCGCAAAACTATTGTGGCTCGAGTCGTGGCTTCCAGTACTTGAAAGCCACGAGCGAGAAATAAATGACAGTTGATTTTGAAGGACAATCGCGACGTGGAAACCCATAAAAGAGAGTTCCAATAAGACGAGAGCTTCCCCTTCTGTTCAAGTGCGTGGGTTACGCTCTCAATCCTGCACCTGTGGTAACACCGCAGGCTCCTAAAATGGCTTTGAAAACGTTCCTGATCGCAACAACTTTTTTTTTTTTTTTTGTCGAGGCGCTATTTCATTTTTTTTACTTTTTGTCTACCTTGATACCCCATCAGCGCAAAAACTACCATAAACTAAAAAAAAAAAATAGTGGGCATACAACGACAACGCACCCACTGGGACCCGAGTCAAGGCAAGAACAACTAACTACTAAAAGGGGAAAAAAATCATGTTCGCATACACAGACAGAACGCCTCCATCGAAAGAAATGAATCATGCGCTTTTTCTGCGAGTCTCGTTGTGCGTCTGTCAAAAGCCACAAAGGAGGAAGACAATCAGCGCCTACACCACTCCCCTCCCCTTCCCCCACCACCCCTAAAAAGAAAAAAAGAAAGGTTTCTTGGGCGCGCGCGCGGTCGCCCAAGCGATGTCCTTGGAAGGGTATGCGATTGTAGCACGTTTGTCCCCCGGTTGTGCCCCTGTCTCAAATGCCACGGTCCGTTTCTCCCAAGTGCCCGTCTTATCTTCCCGAGTATCAACTCCGCAGTGATTCTGAATCATTCCGATGCTTTCCAACGTTGCAAAACTGTTAGACGAATATTTGCGCAGAAGTATACTCTGTTCGCAGAACTATCTACGGCGCTAAAATTCAAAAGCGCCGAGTTGGATTGGGGAACTCGTGTAGGTTTAGCTCATCGTTGGAACATTCTTATTCGCTCGATGAACTCCACAAAACGTGTAAATATTAGAATGAACTTTCCAGAGAACGAGAGTTGTTGTCGGGGTTCCAGGCGACCGGACAGGTCGCAATTATTGGCTGATTAAAAATTTTATTTCATAATCACAATCGTATCATCAAGGGCACGCCATTTCCTCATCACTTCTTCTACGAAAAGAGTTGCTGTATTCGTAGCACACACAGACGGAAACGGTTGAGACTGCCCAAATAATATCTTCTTTTGGCAGGTACTGCGCAGCGATTACACACAATGCCTCTAACATAAACATGCTGCTCCACATGTCTATTCACAAGATGCAATACATCGTTCTCCCAACTTTGTTGAAATGGGCATGAAAGCGCGTAACCGTCACTTTTTTGAAGTTCTACTTAGAGGTGAAGTGTTTACCGTAAAAAGTCGTTAATTATTTATTTTTTTCCGTTTACTACAAAGCTCGATTCCCTTAAATTTTTGTTTTTATATCGTCTCTACAGCGCTTTTACGTCGGTACTTTCGTGTTAGAGGACATCACATAATGTGCGAAAAAAACAACAAAAAAAAACGGTAGGGTCGATGCTGCATAGCCTTTTTTTTTTTTTTTTTGTGGACATCAAGAAAAAAAAAAAAGATAGTAGTTGTCTTCACTTCGCACTGCATGTTTTGGCACGGAAGTTCCTATTTGGTTATGATGTCTTTACTTTCTTAAAAATTATATACAGTAATTTAAATTACCGAATTACAAAAACGTCGAAATTGTATAATTGCTTTTCGTTGGGACGCCATGACGACAGCGACACTCGTGTTCCCTCGTGGTTTTCGCCAGCATTTCTACGATGAATTGCCAGGATCGCGAGATGCAACAGCGTGACACTCCGTCTTCTGTGACGTCATTTGTTGCACTTCGGGACAACTTTTGATGTATGGCCAGCATAAGACGCTAACCACACCAGTCGGAGACGCGCTGCAGGTGCCATAGTACTGCTCGTAAAAGTAGCTGTCACGTGCTTTGCTCCGCGACTGAGGGTTGCCAAATTACGGTGAAACGGAGTATAGACAAAACAGACTGGACGACATTTACCGGGCATCTTTAGAGCTGCGAAGCTCAAAATCACGCGTACTCATAAGATTTTTTTTTTCTCGCGTGTTTGTGATTTTTATGATGTCCTGCAAGCAAGAAAAAAATATATATGGTGAGGTCACTCCGAGGGGGTAGCGATAACTGCGAGCCACGAACATGAAGGACTCGCTAACATCCGTCAGGAGTGTGAACGGTAAATCGTCACGCAAACATATTCTCACAAGCTGCAAATATTTATTTGGCTTAGGAAGTAGAATACTAGTATACTAACGACATGTAATTATTGTACACAAGATACCATTTCTCGGTTCTTCAAAACCATTTCCAAAGTCTGAACGGTCGCGCTACGGGCCGCGGCTAGCCGTGCCCTCGATAGACTACGGAGCTGCGTTGTGTCGTCTGCTACTGTACCGCCAACAGGAGAGCGATAGCTCTGTGTGTTCCACAGATGCGTGTTGCGGTATAACTCTGTACGTCTGTCCTAGAGGAAGACAAAGAGATAGGCTCTGTGACCCCCTCCTAAGCTAACAAAAACAAACAGAAGTATACTCGTTTGGACTGAAAGGTTTACAAAATAGTGACCAGACATTGGAAAAGCATATGTCACAGAACTTGGTTTATGAAATGGCATCATTGTTTCGAGCAAGAAATCACCTGCTCACCACTGGGACGATGAAATCGTCACTATTTATTGCGCCAGGTATATTTGCGCTCATGAAGAAAAATCTGAACACATCCTTCTCCCAAAGTCCTATGTCGAATAATAAACACTTTTTTAAACATCTATGCACAAATAACTCATTTTTTTCTACACTTGTATATGCACGTTAATTGACGTCAAACCGCATTTTTGATTAGATCTTGATGTCTACACCAACTACATTCATATTTTTTAGGGCTTTATTGAACGATAACTTCAACTATAGTTAATGGAACACGATGGCTCGATCTCGACAAAAACCTCAACGTGCGAAGCTTCCACAGACGGTCGCTAGCGAGTATCCTCAATGTGAGACTTCAGAAGCTTTCGCTTGCCATAGGGAGCTTGCTTTCGACTACAGCACTGCACGGGCCCGGAAAGCGCTGCTGTGTGGAGAGGTTGACTTACAAGATGACGTGTTACGTGGTCACGTAAGATGGCGTCATTTCGTGCAGCGTGATCACGTAAGATGACGTCATTTCGTGTAACGAGATCATGTAAGATGACGTGTTTGTGTCACGTCATCACGTAAGATGACGTCAGTTCGTATGAACTGACGTCATCTTACGACAACGCCAACAACACTAGTGCCGTCCGGAACCATTGACCTTAGAAACGCGCTTCTTCGCTTGAAGAGCTGATATGCGTTGATTGTTATTTGTTTCTTTTGCCTACTACAGACCATTCAAGAACTCGCCTTCTGGGTGCCACCAACTTCGTCTACTGGGCTGTGAAGCGCGTTCGAGCGTGCGCAATACCTCTCTAGGCCGAAAGATTGTACACTGAGTATGCGTTCACAGCTCAATGACTTTGGCATTTTTCGTCAGGATAGATGCTCCCACGAGAAGAGCGTAATGGATATGTGAATAGAATTGGAAATTTGAAATGTTCTTGTCCAATCGCATTTTTCTTTGGTTATCAACGCTTTTTAGCGTCATCACAAAACGTTCAACCCATAATACACTGGTGATTAAAAAATAAGCACCGAAAAACATGCACCGATTTTCGCTCAAAAATAAACACCGAAAAAAAACATACCGTAATCATTACCCATGTCACCTTTTTGGGTGATATGTGAATTTCCAGAAGAACAGCGAGTTATCACCCTCCCCTAGGAATACCCTGACTACAGAGCAGGCGACCCGTTTTTCCCCGCGTTAGATTGTGGTGACCAGGAACCGTACGGAGGTCACAGGACGTCCGTGAAAAATAAAAAGGAGGCAAACAACGATCTACTCTGTGCACGCTTCATCCCCAATTTCCACGACCCCAAGGCCGAAGGACGTTTGTGTGAAGGATAACAATAAAATAAAACTTTGCGTCAAAAAAAAAAAAGCCCGTTTTTAAAAGAAAAAAAAAAAAAAGTAGAAACAAGCACAACGCGTTGACGGACCGCGAGGTTGTGGAACACCTCGCGGTCCGCTTGCCACAGGACGGTTGTCTTCGACCCATAGCTCCAAGGTGAATTTGCCACTTGCGAAAACACGGAGACCTACCCAGCGAGAACCAGGAAAGCAAGACACGCACACTGACGCCTCGGCGTGCAGAATGAAACAGAATACGGGCGCGGAACACGGCCGCGGAAGAACACCTCGCACAGTGCCGATCCGGCCGATCTCCGAACGGACGATTTCGCATTTCGTGGACAGCGAGCGCCACCGCACGGGAGAGAGAGGTACCTTAAAAACGACGAAAACAAGCACCGACACCTTGGTTCTTTATATTTGCTGTAGTTACGGAACAAATCGACTTACATGAATAATTTGAATATTATTCGATTCCGTAATAAATTTAGAAGACATTAAACGCAATTCTTCTTATGTTTGAATTTAGATAATTTTGTAAATTCGCTCCGAACGCAAGAGTGCCGAATTAGCCGATTTTGACCATTTTCATGATTTTTTTAAAGAATATAATTAAATTTATGACGAAACATCTGTTGCGTTTAGTGACTCGATAATGACTCAATGTCTTTAAAGCCGAAATTTTCAAGAAGATCCGCGCAGCCGTTATTATGTGAGAATTTTTTTAATTTGGTGAAAAACCTCATGTATTCTCTATGGGGCTCTGAGGTGCGCCCCCTCTTAAAAAAAGGTCGCTGCCCATTTCCATATACTCCATACGTACTTTGTTTGAATTTTTCACACAAGTTTCTTTAAAAGACTGTTGGTTTATATATTAAAAAAACTATGGTATTTACTCGAGTAATAAAGACATTCCTTATCAAATTTACCCAAGGCCTTTCCTCTGCAGAGCAGTGATACTGTTAATAATCATGTTTTATATAAAACATAACAAATAAGAGCAAGGTCTAAAAAACGACTTCCCGCAAGAATAAGGTCTGGGCTGATACCGTTTCGACCGAAGAGGTTATGTCTGTGTCGTAAATCGCAGCTTGTTCTTCCGATTGCCATGATTGGCTACCTATGTGCTCCATAAAAACGTGGAAGCACAGACTTTGTTCATAAGCAAGTACGTTCATCACTGGAATAAATCCGATATTGGGCATGCCAACACACGCAAGAACACCTAAATTTTTTCAGCTTACCGAAATTCATCTTTTGTGATTCTTCGTTTTTGATACTTTCCCTGCACAGGAAAAGGTGCAGTAATTTGATTTGAACAAAACTTTAACCATTCCTACTATATTGTCACGAGTGACAGGTGATGAGGCGGCAAATGACTGAGTAAACTGAACGTTTAATAGGGCGAACGTGTGCCCAAAATTAAAAATGAAACCGAAGATAACAGCAGAGCGTCGCGGGCGTCGAAGTCGGCGTAAGAGCAGAGTCGAACGCTGGGGCGAGCCTGACTCCGGCTCGCCACGCGGGGCCCCTTTTGTACCCGCGTGGACTTCGGGAACAATCTGCCTAGAAGATTCGGCGGGTAGAACATTCTAACCTAGAACAAGCGACACGGTTCTCGAAATTGCCAGAAATCTAAATTGAAAGAGTAAATAAAAGACGCGGCGCTCCCAGGACTCGAACCCTGGGCTACCGCACGAGAGTCAAGTGCGGTAACCACTCGGCCACGCACGCGCTCGCCAATGGGCGCTGCAATATGTCGCTTACAACTAGGCTGGTGTAAATATGACGATCAATTTCTATTTGAGTAAAATAACTTTCTTGCTAAAAGCTTGTAGTCGCCTTATGCCATGGCCATATATACCATAAATGTTCGAATAAATGGTTTATACGAATGCAGAATTATGTAGTCCGAACTCTCGAAGAAAACAACGTGACTTCCCTCGATGTATAATATGTAGTTAGGGGTCTTATATTGACGCCAAAGTTGGGCTATTATGTAAAAATGGTGTCACCTAGAATGGACGTATTTGCTCCCCTTTTCACGGAAACTGCACAGATCGTTAATGTAGCAAAAATTATTCTTTATAAGAGAATGTTATCCCGCTGCGCCCTGGTATCTATGAAGGTCGACACTATCCGTTGGCACTGAGTGAACACATTTTACACTTGAATATTCGCAAAAATTGCTTTGCTTTCATCTTGAAAGCCTGATAGGCTGGAACATCTACAACTTATTATGCTGATCTATTTTACTCACTAATAAGTTTTCATTGTCTCTAAAGCATAAATATCTTATAAATATAAAACACAAATTATTGCCTTATCACCTTGTTTTACGAACACCAAAAAAGTAAAAAACTTACGTAGTAAGAAAGAGCAGAGCATCAATGTTTTTTCTATGATGCTTTCCTTTCATTTTTTTCGCAAATCTTTTCACATAAACTCCGAGTATTGGCTCAAGTAGCTCGGCGTCCAGAACATTCTTGTTACGGGAAGCGAGTGCTCTATAGGCGTCCTGCAAATAGACAACTTAAAAAAAAATCACATGAAAAAAAAATACACTTACTCTAAACAGACTTGAATCTACAAGATAAAACTCCACATGAAGCACATTCTTTTTTTCCTGGTTGAGTAGTATTTCATTGATCTGAAAGAAACGAACAAGATGTGGTGTAATTCGTCAAACTGCTTTGTCTTTAAGTATTATATTAAATAAATAATGTTTTCGAAAGGTAACGAAGCACATAAAGAACTAAAAATAGGATTTCCCTAAATTTTTTTGTCGTTAATGCATAGCTGTGGTCTGACGGGAGTGGTACTCGAGGTGCGTAAATGCATCATTATTATTTAATAAACAGGGTGCTCCTTTTTTAGATTAGCAGACTTGTTTAAAAATAGCCATGAAAGCTACACTAATGCGGCTTATCGTTGAGCTTCACTTATCGTTGAGCAATTCGGCCAGGTGGACATATTATAAGGCGCTAATTATAGCGATCAATCGCCTAATTAAGTAAAATATGTTCATAAGCTTTTTAAGCAGTAAGAACAGACATATGTTTTCAATTAGAAACTTGCTGCGCGTCATCAGAAACCACTAAGTATACTACAGAAAGACTGAGCGCTCGAGAAGCTCAGAAGTGTGCTAAATTTACCACTTGTGGAGCAGGTGCGATAAGGCGTCCGCGCGACCGTTTCATCACTTATCATAGCCACATACTTGTACCTGTCACGAATAGTACGCGCTCGGGCTCAAAATGATTTAAAAAAAATCATTTTGTGGTTTTAGATGACGCTCAACAAGTTCCTCATTGGAACCATGTGGCTTTTTTAGTATTTAAAAAATTAAAGCCGTTTACAACTCCCTGTAACGCCGAATTAGAGCGCAGGTCTTGAGGAGGATGGAAGGGTACTGAGGGGAGCGCATACCCCAGCGTTGCATACCCCTCCTCCCTCCTCCTCACCTCTTCATCTTGCCCACTACTCCTCCCGCCGAGCGGCGTCGCCATCGCCGTCGCCGTCGGCGTAACCGCGAGATCACGTGACCCTCGTGACCCCATGGGGGTCACGTGACCTCAGGAAGTCATGGGACGTCACCGGGGTCACGTGACCTCACGGAGGCCAAGTGACCTTACAGGGGTCACGTGACCTTACGATTAGGCCGAGGGCGACGACGACGCCGCTCAAGCCGGAAACAGGCGCGTAAGAGCTGCACTCTAAAAGTTAATTAACAAAGTGCATTCAAATAGAACACTGATCGTTACGACTAGCCCCCTATACTATGTTACCCCGGCTTTATAACTCACCTGAGCAGACCGCATAAATCTAGCTTTCACGGCTTTCTTAAACAAATCTGGTATCATGGCCAAGAATCCGAGACATTCGGTTTAATTCCATTCCGCGACGATATGTGGCGCCTAAGCCCCGAGCGAAATCACTTTTTCAATTTCCAATGTGCCCTCTGTTTCCGCCCGCACCGCCAATCTTATCTTCGAATCCGGGGAGGAGACATCGTAATGCAGTAAGGGCATAGCACTGATAACACGCTCAAGACAGCTCCGAACCTCGGAACCTCTCAAGGTCACAGCTGGGCGCGCCTAGCGCAGACGTGCAATGTGTAATTGCTTCTCCCGCAGCCAATGTGCATTTTAAAGTGATAAGTTAACGCTCAAGACTATTGCTCCATTGCTAAAAAGCCAAATTTAAACCGAGCAAAGTTGAAGCTGTACTTCGTCTCACCTTAGCATGTACTGGCCCCGGAGGCTGCTCCAGCTTGACACGGTAGCCTTCATTGGCGTTCGCGCCACACGAGCCCTCGTGCAGCCGCCGAGGTGTCGTCGAAAGCAAATAGCTCGCGCTTTTAGCACGCGACCAACAATAGCCCATGCTAAGGTTAGACGAAGTATTGAAGCGCGAGCCGAATCCGCTGCGTTTTCCTACCTCGCACGGGCGGTAGTGCATCGGACACAAGGCAAAACGATGCTAAAAGGGCTCTGTTTCAGGCTGGGCTTTCTCTTATCACTGGAGCCTGTTAGAGAGGGTCTTCTGGCTTAGGGCGCCTTGGCTCAGGCTAAACGTTGTCTCACCTCAGCATGGACTATTGTTAGCCATGCATGCTAAAGGCGCGAGCCGTTTCCTTTGAATCACTCCTCGGTGGCTGCGCGAGCGCTCGGGCAGAGAGTACTCCAGTCGAGTTTGTCAAGGCTAGCCGCTCGCCCTTGCACAACCTTTTCAGTAGTACTTCGCAGTCTCACGCTAACATGGACTAACCACGGAGGCTGCGCTAGCGTGAGGTGGCAGCCCTGACTGCGTAGATTTGCATCCTCGCAGCACGAGTGCTCGCGCAGCTGCCGAGGCGTCACCCATAGTGATTACCCCGGGCTTTTATTGCGCGTGGTAGCTAAAAGGATACAATTATAGCTTTGCCCGTGATACGGTGGAATATGCAAGTCAGCTATTTATTTGTCTGTTTGTAAACAAGCTCACTATAGTGGGTGACAGCTCAAGAGTCCAGTGAAAGCTCCGCCTTCAGCGCGCGCTCCTTGCTTTCCGCCGCGCTTTGGCTGCGCGTGCCCACTTGTGCTATCAAGGCCACAAAGCTCGTGCTGGAAGCGTAGCTTCCACTGCACTCTTGAGCTGTCACAGACTATAGAGTCCACTATTGGCGAACCCCTGCGCGCTTCCGTATTCGAACTCCTTTCCGTTTTGTTCCACGTAATTTTGCTTCCTGTACAGCTCGCAAGTACAAGGGTCGTTTGATAAGTTTGGTAAATTTATACGATGAACAATTCAATGGATGACGCCATGGCTGGCAAGTGTCATTCTTCAAACTAACCCAGGCTAGCTTCCAGACGGGAGCGAAGCGCTGTTCATGTTTGACAGACGGCTGAAGCAAACACTGTAGCGCTTGCCACAACACTGGAGAGAAAAAAACAGCCCTGTGCAATGATCATGCACGTTTGTTTTAAAAATGTTAACGTCCACGCATCAAAACCGAGTTGCATTAAGTTCATGGGGACCCTTATTCAACGTGGAAGGCTGTTTAGCTCTGGGTTCATTGGATTAAACGTGGCAGAACGTTCCCTGAAGATGAAGCGCGCTCCGGACGCCGAGTTGAGGTCACCACGACGAATATTGTTGAATAAATTTATAATATATTAATTGGAGGACAGTCGAGTGAATGTGCACGAGACTGCTGAGACCATAGGCATCTCAAAATAACGTGTGCACAAAACCCTCTACAAAAAGCTATGTGCGCGATGGGTACCAGCACCACCTCCTAGATAACAAGGCCGTAATGGTGATAATTTTTCGCCACAGAAGAAGGCCGATCGCGGGCCGTGATTGGACGCGAGGGCTGCGTCAGCGTCTCGTGTCTAATCAGAGAGACGGACGCAACGCTCGTATACAATCACCGCCCGCGATCGGCCTTCGTCTGTGACGAAAAATTATCAGCACTACGGCCTTGTGATCTAGGAGGTGTTGCATGGTACCAGACTGTTCATTCACCAAGACAACGCGCTCTCTTACGAATTGACCGTGACAATGGCAAAGTTGGAAGAATTGGGCTTCGAGTTGATTCTTCATCCACCCCATTCTTCTGATATGGCGTCGTGTGTTTTATCAGTGTTCCCGAACTTGAGAAATCTGACTCCGTCGGAAAAAGTTATCATCAAATGAGAATGTCAATACTCCCGTCAGTTCATATTTTCTAGCCTTTAAGAGAACCTCTTTTTCTGAGAGAAAGAAAATTTAGAAACTCCCTGGACCAAGTGGATAGTCCTCAATGGGGACTATGTTGAGAAACGACATAAATTTTGTCTACTAACAAAGCGTTTAACCAGCTTTTTTTACCAAACTCATCAAACTACCCTTGTATGCACGTTCATATAGAGGTATAACTCGGAACACGAAGCACGCTTTGCATTAGAGATGGACAAATAAGCGCTTTACCAGAAGTCTACTGGGGCACGAACCACCCTGGCGCCCTTGTAATATCAACTCACGCCGAGCGCGATGTGGTACAGATAGAGACGGTACCTACGAATGGTTGGACTACACCGAGAAGGTCAGCAGGAGAAGCTCCGTCTCCACCTCGCGCTTGTCATTCTTCGTAAGTTGAAGCGTTACCAAACTTAGAGAGCTCGAGCCGGAGTTGGAGCTTCCCCTGCTGATCATATATTGTAACAAACTGAATAATATGCAAGTTTTTGCAAGTCGTGTTTCCAGGTTCAGCAAAAACTCTGCAAGCAGCCTTGAAATTGTGGTAACCCACATGATTTTAAGCCCGTGTCGAAATCTGACTAAATTGTCTGATAGACACAGAAACATCTGTAAGCTCTGCAGTTGGTAATATTGTGCAAGGGAGAGAAAGAGGGATACTATATGGTGCAAATAAATAAATAATTATATGCTAGTTTGCCCATATATTTTATGCCTTCAGCGAAGGCGAGGGACCCGCAACATTTCCTGTTTGATTCCTGGTTTTCTGAGAGTCCCTAACCGAGTGTGCTAGCGCCTGGTAGCTCGGGGCATGTGGAGAGCAGAAAGATCAGGCTACAAAACCCCGGAAATTTTGGGTTCGTCTCCACCAATCAGGATGAGCATCGTACCGGCACGTGTTTGAGTTGCACAGGCTGAATTTCTCGGGTACAGCGTGAGCCAGTATCACCACCTCTCAAACGGCACACATATAAAATTTTTATACCCTTATTTGTGTAAATGGCCTGTCCTATAGGGAGCACCCTTATTCGTGTAAGAAAACACCTTAGAAAAAGGGTGTAATGTCTCACACCCTCAAATAAGGGTGTTTGGAAAAGTACGCGAGTAGCGAAAGCGGCCGATTAAATGCGCGGTTGCGGGCGTCAGTGACAGCATACAACGCATTAGCGTGTGGGCTTCATGTTCTTATCATACAAAAACGGACTAATAAAAAAAAATGTTTCCGTCAGGTGGAGTTGAACTAACAACCCCTCGATAACGGCTCAAGCATCCAACCCACTACACCACCCTCAAGATGCAGATTTTGTGTTTTACTCCTGCTACATAAGTCTTCCTTGCACATTTAGACTTCGAGTGTTTTTTTTTTTTTTATTTTCGTTAATTTCACATTTTCACGAGCATTCCTAGGACTACTTATACGCCCCTTTTGAAGTATACGCAATCGCGGCTCGATGACGTGCACTTTCCAACCTCTACATCCGGCTTTCGCCCCTGGCGGCGCTTTTCTATTTGGCTGTATCGTCCTACACACGAATTGACATTTCCACGTTTGGTCGCATCAACGTACCGAAATTGAATCGGTCGGACCACAGCGTGCAGATGATTAGGACTTTCAAACTATACCTGATTGTGACGATCAGTCGAGATGCCTTTACCGCCATTGTTTGTCGTAACAAAGTTCGATTAACTGATGCCTTGGGTTAATCCGACGTTTCACCGACACACCCCTCTCACACCCTGTAGATATGGGTGTAAAGAGAAAGACGAACACTCTTTTAACACAATTTACGAACGATATGTACCTGTAGTGTGTGTGAACGGTGTAGGATGGGTGTGAATCGTCCGTACACCCTTGTTACACCCATCAATAATTGAAAATCGTGTAAAAATGGTGTAAGATGGGTGTGTTTTCTAACTCACAAAATTCTTACACCCTTTTTACACAATTATGGGTGTTAAAATTTTTACTGTGCAGATCTAGCTCATGCGGAAACGCTCACGACAAATGTAGTTGCCTGGTTTATTCTTTTGGAAAGCTGCGAGGCCACATATTTGCTAAACAGGGCTCTTTTGAAGTATGTAGTTAAAAGAAACGCAATTGGCGATAGCGGGCGATGTTCTATGATTAAACAATTCTACAGGGTCTCCTGCTTTCCATCCACCTTGATATGGTGGGCTGTCTTGTGTGCACTTCTAGATAGTATTTTGAAGTTTATATTTTACTTATTATTTTCTTTTTGGTTCAGCACTCTGCTTTCTCAAAGTTAAACAAGCTCGAAAGGACTCTTGTGTCTATCAAACGCAATAAACAACGTGCTTTTCCGAGAGATTCTAAAAGCACCACGATTCTATGAGACAGAAACAAACAAATGTTTATCAAGCGTTTCGCGAGCATGATTTCAGTTTGTTGTTGTGTGGCGATGTTGTGGACCCTGTAAATGAGAAATTTGCCAAGTGGAATATGACCGCTAGCTTGGGGTTTTTAACGTGCACCACGCAGTGGTAATAGACGGACGCGTTCCGGTACAATGTCCATCCACATCGAAATGGACAGGGGTGGGGATTGAACCCTTGAATCCATAGGCTCTGCGGTGCGACCATTCGATCCTTTATTTATGAAAACAAAGCAGGCAAGATGTTGGGCCGACTTGGTAGAACCAGGAAGACCAGAAAAGGAGGACAACACGATGACACGGCGGTCCCAGACAGGGTGGTTCCCGAGAACAGCGCCTGCGCGCCTTCAGATCATTTTATGCCTATGTCCACTTGAATCCTAAATACTTTAACATAAAATGTGCTGGACCCGAGCTTTTCTTGCAAACATTCGGTAAGGAAGGTATATACGTCACGCAGGAGTCCGAAAGAATAAAGAGTACTGGAAAAAGCGTAGACGCTCGGACACTCGGTTTGGATACTGCGTGCCTCCGATTGTGCTTCCGACATAAAAAATACTCAGCTATTTTTGCTTATTGCACTTAGCTAAAATTGCATGCGGGATTGCGGGCTTGAAATCTGGCCATGCGCGATCGGGCAGGGGGCACGATCGCGCTCATATCATAAGTGAAAGTGTAGGAGGCCAGGACAAGGATTAAGCTCACATGCTTCGGAGAAAACCAACAGACGCAATATGCTGGTGTGAAACAACTGTGTTACCGCAAGAGACGCGACGTATGCCTTCCACTTACGCTCACGCGTTACTTTCGGCTGGGTTTTGTTTCCTTTGCTCGAAGGCGCTGTTTCCAACAAGCTAACGAAAGATGCCCCAAATCATGCAGTCTGTCCTACCACTATCTTTGCACCGGTAGTGCGTGAAACAGCATAATGATAAGAAGTGCGACTCCACCTTAAGGACTCACAAAAGTCACGTGTCTGGGAGTGTTGAAAAAAGCATTTGCTTTATTCAACATACAGATGCAAGAAGGGGTTTAGAGGCTTCACAAATTCATCACGGAAACCGGCGCATGCTCTTCCTGCTCCCCCGCCCTAGCCCTAGTAATTGGTGCATGCTGTCTCAGTCCTTAACCCAGTTTATTAACACAAAATATGTTGGTACGCCAGTTTCTATAAAAAACCGTCAGGTTAAGCCCTTATGTTTTACCGCTACATTTGTTACAATGTTATATAAAAAAAGAAAACAGCAGAAGCGATCGGGTGGGATTGAACTTGGGAACTAATGAACCGTAGCCCGATGCTATATACAGACCGAGCTATGGGGCGAACACGTTTCAAAGCATCAAAGTTCATTTTTGTGGGACCCGATGCCTACAGCCCGCACTCATGGGGCAAATACGAAGAAGGAGCAAGGAACAAAATATAATACCCGAGACCGAAAGAGTTGTATTGTACACTAGCTGCCTCACCAAAAACCGTGAAGTTTAGCGGGAAGCGGCACTAAGCGCTTCCCGCTAAAAAGCCATCCGTTCAATGGAAGCCTTGTGCCGATATTAGAGAGTTTTAGCAGATTGTTCTTATTCCCGATAACGATACCTCCTCTCCCCTCCGGCGGCCTTGGGCATGCATCGTACCGTTATCAGGGCGAAAAAGCGAACTGCTAAAGCTCTCCATTAACTCTGTAGCACAACTGCCGCCCACCCCAGTTGCAAAATACTTATTATTCGCTCTAAGGTTGCTTCATATCTACTAACTTCAAGGGGCCGTGCGTTCTGAACGTTGGATCGTACTATACTCCGTTCGCCCCTAAGCTGACAGTGCGGTGGAAGCTGCGTTTTACCAGACCAATCAGTGGCCTGCCTCTTATCGCCTGAACTCGCTCTCGGCCCGTGGTATGTGGAGATCAGGGTGGTCACGTGGTGCAAGGCCGACAGTTGACTAGTCCAACAAGCACACAGCTTCCATCGCACTGCCAACTTAGGGGTGAACACGAATCGAACGCGACTCGACGGGCGGACGACGGCTGAGACATCCCTCCCAACCTAATCTATAAACCTCCCAACCTTTCTATATTTTCCATCGTTTTCTCCCGACCCCTTCCCTATCGATAGTGTGCACACTGAGCGGGCAAGCAACTCAGTCAATTTTCTAAAAAAAAAGGGGGAAATAAACATCTCTCTCTCTCTTTTTACTCAGCTAACAGCTGCTGTGCCATCATACCTCGGGATATTAGATCTGCAACAACGAACAAAAGGTCCGTAGAAGGAAAGATCCTATCGTCTACATCTTCATTGTTCCTCGAACCTGCTACTTGTTTCGTGTTATACACCTTCCAAACGCTTATCTCTGGTGCGAAAAATTCCGAGCGACTGGACTGTAAACGCAGGTGCGGAGTACGATATTTCGCGGAGAAGAGCTACTGCGCATGATCAAAATGCACTCCACAGCCAAATAAAGATGGCAACTAACAGAAGATCGAAGGTCTACACCATGCACATTGGCCCCAATGTATATAGGGCTATTCAAATTAGAGCCTTCTGCGAGATACCATCTTTGTTTGCTGGGCTGTGGAACTCTTTCGTATGAGAAATAACCCTCTGCGAAATATTGTACACCCGTCGTTAATATGAAGGTAGGGGCCTGTCCGTCGACCGCTCCGTACTATCCGCGTCATGACGCGGCGGGCGTGGCGGCTATCGAGCCTTTTCGGCGCTTGGCGCCTCACCGAAATTAAGCGCTTGGATCGAACACTGTCTTCGCTTTTACTGCTCCGCTCTGCAGAGAGCGTGAAAGTGAATTTGTATTTTGCGACTTTTTGTGGGCGCTGTGCACACGTCATTGACGGCAAATAGTTTGCATTTTGCCCGTGGAAAAGCGCCGACGTTGCTCGGTATAGTTCATCAAAACTCAGATTCTTTCTTTATTATTCAGTGAACGCTAATAGCGATAAATATTTTTACAAAAGAAAATATTTCGAGCGTATCATGACAGAAGCCACTTCGACTTTTCAAAAATGAGCGTGGCCGAATAAGCCGAAAGAAATGCCGACCGCAATCAAGAAAAAAACAAACAGTTACTTTATCAAGTCACCACAGTGCCTCCTGATGACGTCCGAAAGGCTCCTACCCAATTCTCGCACTTTCTTCAGGGAGCAGCAGCAGAGCTGAGCTGATTCACACGCTGAATCTCGGCGTGGCGCGCGATAAGGTGCGCAAGCCGCCACGGGCCGCAGCATCATGACGATGATAGTACGGAGCAGTCGGCGGTCCGGCGTTCACATTTATATCGACGACGGGTGTACGTCGCATTCGCGTCCACAGCTCAGTGACTCGGCAGTTTTCGTCTTTGTCAGAACAGTCGGAAAAGTGTACACCCTTCATTATGGATTATCACAGATCGATGGAAACTTATTTTGTTCCGTACGTTACCAGCAAAAAAGAAAAGGCATACACGAGAAGCGCATAAGCCAGGAGAAAAGCCCACGCGAGTGCACTTCGAAAAAAAAAAAGCCCAGCATACTAATGATTGGGCGATAAAATGACTGAAGTATCATCGGTCTAGGCAAGTTCTTGTAAGAAAACCTGAGACTGGGAGTTATTTCACGCGATAGCGTAAGGCTCCCGTTCAGCGGAAAAGCCGGCGTAGTAGTAGTCGGCGTCCGGCGTGACTTCGTAGGCCACGTGACCCGTGTCGAGTTACCCGGGTCACGGCGTCCGGCGTGACCTCGTGGGCGGGCCCCTCCCCTTCCCTGAACACTCGGGTCACGTCACCCGGGTGTTGAATGGGATCCCCTCCCCTTACCCCCCACACCTCCCATCCCCTCCTCCACTACTCCTATCTGACCCCCACTCCTTTCCCCTGCCCTCCATCCCTTTCCCTCCCTTAGTAGCGGTCGGCGGCGGCGTGACCCCGTGGGAGGGCCCCCTCCCCAGCTCCCCTCCCCTCATCCACCCCCTCCAAGCCCTCCATTCCCCCAACCCCGACCCCCTTCCCTTCCTTCCTCCGCCTCCCCTGCCCTGCCGCCCTCCTCCACCCCTGCGCTGACGACCCGGCCTTGCGCTATCGCGTCATACACTTAAGGCGGAGCCTAAATGTCCCCCCAATTTTTATTTGTCCTAGTCTCAGGTTTTCTTTCAATGATGTTTCCTAGCCAGCTCGCTCGCGTACTTTCCCTCCTTACAGTTCTTGTAGCTGGATGTACAGTCTCCCGCAATATGAAGGACCCATTCGACCAGTTAGTTCGAGGCTGTTTTGGATTTGCCTATGCCTGGACCATATTTCTTGACGTGAAAGAATGAAATAAACTTTTATCTTTCTTGTCGCTCAAAATAAAGTGCGCCTGGCCAAAGTGGAATAAGCGCCGCCCCAAAAATTGCATCGGCGAATGGGTCCTTCATATTGCAAGTGACTGTACACGCACTTAGCGCGGGTGTACGGCCTAGGGAGCAGCTCGACATGAGAAATGTCGCGCTCCGTCGGTTCTTCGATGGGGTCTGGACTAGCTCATTTGGCGGCATTTGTATAGTCGTCTGGTGGAGATATCAGTCAATCCTGTGACACAGTCTTTACTTTGTAAAACATGAAACATCATCTCCCCACCCGGGTTCTTCCTCACCTTCTACAGATAATTGATTCGACATTGTGATACACAACCGCCACCGAATGCAAAAAAACTCAGGTAGATAAAACAAGATCTCCATAATAATCTTTGAGTCTTGGTGAAACCTTAGAAAAAAAAAAAAAAAACTGGGCGCGAACTCCCGAGAGTTCTGAAGTATATCATTGCCTGAGGGCCCGGGATTTTTGATGGTAGTCGAATTTCCCGGGCCTTGTGTAATCAGAAGTACTGAAAACTGCATAATTTGGCATGGAACTACTTCAGGTCATGCAGTTAGTTCACGCCTGATTGTCAGATTTATAATGAGCGAAATAATTAAAAGCTCACTAAAACACCATTAGATGACATATAAAAGTACTCTCCCAGACTAGCGTCATGTATCCATAGTGGAGACTGGACCTCCTCAGGCAATTTTGTGCTTTCCTGAAGCAGGCGCAGCTGCCCCAGGGACATTCGGGCTTAAATCTCCTGAGCGAAAAGACGCGGTTTTCGGTGCCAGGGACGGGAATTTAGAAAAATGCAGAAAAATAATTTGTATAAATATCACAATGCTCTCCCCGAATATGATACTAGACATACCCAGCTACATTCTAAACGAAAATTCGATCTTCTCACGCGATGTTTGTGGCTTCCTGAGCCGGGCGGAACTACCAAGAAAAACGTTGGGACTTAGTCTCCAGAGCGAAAAGATGCTGTTCTCGGTGCCAGGGACGGGAATTTAGAAAAATACAGAAAACTTATTAGTATAAATATCAAAATGCTCTCCCCGAATATGATACTAGACATACCCAGCTACATTCTAAACGAAAATTCGATCTTCTCAGGCGATGTTTGTGGCTTCCTGAGGCGGGCGGAACTGCCAAGAAAAACGTTGGGACTTAGTCTCCAGAGTGAAAAGATGCGGTTTTCGAGTGCCAGGGACGGGAATTTAGAAAAATACAGAAAAATAGTTAGTATAGATATCAAAATGCTCTCCCCGAATATGATACTAGACATACCCAGCTACATTCTAAACGAAAATTCGATATTCTCAGGCGATGTTTGTGGCTTCCTGAGCGGGGCGGAACTGCCAAGAAAAACGTTGGGACTTAGTCTAGTCTCCAGAGTGAAAAGATGCGGTTTTCGGTGCCAGGGACGGGAATTTAGAAAAATACAGAAAAATAATTAGTATAAATATCAAAATGCTCTCCCCGAATAAGATACTAGACATAGCCAGCTACATTCTAAACGAAAATTCGATCTTCTCACGCGATGTTTGTGGCTTCCTGAGGCGGGCGGAACTGCCAAGAAAAACGTTGGGACTTAGTCTCCAGAGCGAAAAGATGCGGTTTTCGGTGCCAGGGACGGGAATTTAGAAAAATACAGAAAAATAATTAGTATAAATATCAAAATGCTCTCCCCGAATAAGATACTAGACATAGCCAGCTACATTCTAAACGAAAATTCGATCTTCTCACGCGATGTTTGTGGCTTCCTGAGGCGGGCGGAACTGCCAAGAAAAACGTTGGGACTTAGTCTCCAGAGTGAAAAGATGCGGTTTTCGGTGCCAGGGACGGGAATTTAGAAAAATACAGAAAAATAATTAGTATAAATATCAAAATGCTCTCCCCGAATAAGATACTAGACATAGCCAGCTACATTCTAAACGAAAATTCGATCTTCTCACGCGATGTTTGTGGCTTCCTGAGGCGGGCGGAACTGCCAAGAAAAACGTTGGGACTTAGTCTCCAGAGCGAAAAGATGCGGTTTTCGGTGCCAGGGACGGGAATTTAGAAAAATACAGAAAAATAATTAGTATAAATATCAAAATGCTCTCCCCGAATAAGATACTAGACATAGCCAGCTACATTCTAAACGAAAATTCGATCTTCTCACGCGATGTTTGTGGCTTCCTGAGGCGGGCGCAACTGCCAAGAAAAACGTTGGGACTTAGTCTCCAGAGCGAAAAGATGCGGTTTTCGGTGCCAGGGACGGGAATTTAGAAAAATACAGAAAAATAATTAGTATAAATATCAAAATGCTCTCCTCGAATATGATACTAGACATACCCAGCTACATTCTAAACTAAAATTCGATATTCTCAGGCGATGTTTGTGGCTTCCTGAGCGGGGCGGAACTGCCAAGAAAAACGTTGGGACTTAGTCTCCAGAGCGAAAAGATGCGGTTTTCGGTGCCAGGGACGGGAATTTAGAAAAATACAGAAAAATAATTAGTATAAATATCAAAATGCTCTCCCCGAATATGATACTAGACATACCCAGCTACATTCTAAACGAAAATTCGATCTTCTCACGCGATGTTTGTGGCTTCCTGAGCCGGGCGGAACTGCCAAGAAAAACGTTGGGACTTAGTCTCCAGAGCGAAAAGATGCGGTTTTCGGTGCCAGGGACGGGAATTTAGAAAAATACAGAAAAATAATTAGTATAAATATAAAAATGCTCTCCCCGAATATGATACTAGACATACCCAGCTACATTCTAAACTAATATTCGATATTCTCAGGCGATGTTTGTGGCTTCCTGAGCGGGGCGGAACTGCCAAGAAAAACGTTGGGACTTAGTCTCCAGAGCGAAAAGATGCGGTTTTCGGTGCCAGGGACGGGAATATAGAAAAATACAGAAAAATAATTAGTATAAATATCAAAATGCTCTCCTCGAATATGATACTAGACATACCCAGCTACATTCTAAACTAAAATTCGATCTTCTCACGCGATGTTTGTGGCTTCCTGAGGCGGGCGCAACTGCCAAGAAAAACGTTGGGACTTAGTCTCCAGAGCGAAAAGATGCGGTTTTCGGTGCCAGGGACGGGAATTTAGAAAAATACAGAAAAATAATTAGTATAAATATCAAAATGCTCTCCCCGAATATGATACTAGACATACCCAGCTACATTCTAAACTAAAATTCGATATTCTCAGGCGATGTTTGTGGCTTCCTGAGCGGGGCGGAACTGCCAAGAAAAACGTTGGGACTTAGTCTCCAGAGCGAAAAGATGCGGTTTTCGGTGCCAGGGACGGGAATATAGAAAAATACAGAAAAATAATTAGTATAAATATCAAAATGCTCTCCCCGAATAAGATACTAGACATAGCCAGCTACATTCTAAACGAAAATTCGATCTTCTCACGCGATGTTTGTGGCTTCCTGAGGCGGGCGCAACTGCCAAGAAAAACGTTGGGACTTAGTCTCCAGAGCGAAAAGATGCGGTTTTCGGTGCCAGGGACGGGAATTTAGAAAAATACAGAAAAATAATTAGTATAAATATCAAAATGCTCTCCCCGAATAAGATACTAGACATAGCCAGCTACATTCTAAACGAAAATTCGATCTTCTCACGCGATGTTTGTGGCTTCCTGAGGCGGGCGGAACTGCCAAGAAAAACGTTGGGACTTAGTCTCCAGAGCGAAAAGATGCGGTTTTCGGTGCCAGGGACGGGAATTTAGAAAAATACAGAAAAATAATTAGTATAAATATAAAAATGCTCTCCCCGAATATGATACTAGACATACCCAGCTACATTCTAAACTAAAATTCGATATTCTCAGGCGATGTTTGTGGCTTCCTGAGCGGGGCGGAACTGCCAAGAAAAACGTTGGGACTTAGTCTCCAGAGCGAAAAGATGCGGTTTTCGGTGCCAGGGACGGGAATATAGAAAAATACAGAAAAATAATTAGTATAAATATCAAAATGCTCTCCCCGAATAAGATACTAGACATAGCCAGCTACATTCTAAACGAAAATTCGATCTTCTCACGCGATGTTTGTGGCTTCCTGAGGCGGGCGCAACTGCCAAGAAAAACGTTGGGACTTAGTCTCCAGAGCGAAAAGATGCGGTTTTCGGTGCCAGGGACGGGAATTTAGAAAAATACAGAAAAATAATTAGTATAAATATCAAAATGCTCTCCCCGAATAAGATACTAGACATAGCCAGCTACATTCTAAACGAAAATTCGATCTTCTCACGCGATGTTTGTGGCTTCCTGAGGCGGGCGGAACTGCCAAGAAAAACGTTGGGACTTAGTCTCCAGAGCGAAAAGATGCTGTTCTCGGTGCCAGGGACGGGAATTTAGAAAAATACAGAAAACTTATTAGCATAAATATCAAAATGCTCTCCCCGAATATGATACTAGACATACCCAGCTACATTCTAAACGAAAATTCGATCTTCTCACGCGATGTTTGTGGCTTCCTGAGGCGGGCGGAACTGCCAAGAAAAACGTTGGGACTTAGTCTCCAGAGTGAAAAGATGCGGTTTTCGAGTGCCAGGGACGGGAATTTAGAAAAATACAGAAAAATAGTTAGTATAGATATCAAAATGCTCTCCCCGAATAAGATACTAGACATAGCCAGCTACATTCTAAACGAAAATTCGATCTTCTCACGCGATGTTTGTGGCTTCCTGAGGCGGGCGGAACTGCCAAGAAAAACGTTGGGACTTAGTCTCCAGAGCGAAAAGATGCTGTTCTCGGTGCCAGGGACGGGAATTTAGAAAAATACAGAAAACTTATTAGTATAAATATCAAAATGCTCTCCCCGAATATGATACTAGACATACCCAGCTACATTCTAAACTAAAATTCGACATTCTCAGGCGATGTTTGTGGCTTCCTGAGGCGGGCGGAACTGCCAAGAAAAACGTTGGGACTTAGTCTCCAGAGTGAAAAGATGCGGTTTTCGAGTGCCAGGGACGGGAATTTAGAAAAATACAGAAAAATAGTTAGTATAGATATCAAAATGCTCTCCCCGAATATGATACTAGACATACCCAGCTACATTCTAAACGAAAATTCGATATTCTCAGGCGATGTTTGTGGCTTCCTGAGCGGGGCGGAACTGCCAAGAAAAACGTTGGGACTTAGTCTCCAGAGCGAAAAGATGCGGTTTTCGGTGCCAGGGACGGGAATTTAGAAAAATACAGAAAAATAATTAGTATAAATATCAAAATGCTCTCCCCGAATAAGATACTAGACATAGCCAGCTACATTCTAAACGAAAATTCGATATTCTCACGCGATGTTTGTGGCTTCCTGAGGCGGGCGGAACTGCCAAGAAAAACGTTGGGACTTAGTCTCCAGAGCGAAAAGATGCGGTTTTCGGTGCCAGGGACGGGAATTTAGAAAAATACAGAAAAATAATTAGTATAAATATCAAAATGCTCTCCCCGAATAAGATACTAGACATAGCCAGCTACATTCTAAACGAAAATTCGATCTTCTCACGCGATGTTTGTGGCTTCCTGAGGCGGGCGGAACTGCCAAGAAAAACGTTGGGACTTAGTCTCCAGAGCGAAAAGATGCGGTTTTCGGTGCCAGGGACGGGAATTTAGAAAAATACAGAAAAATAATTAGTATAAATATCAAAATGCTCTCCCCGAATAAGATACTAGACATAGCCAGCTACATTCTAAACGAAAATTCGATCTTCTCACGCGATGTTTGTGGCTTCCTGAGGCGGGCGGAACTGCCAAGAAAAACGTTGGGACTTAGTCTCCAGAGCGAAAAGATGCGGTTTTCGGTGCCAGGGACGGGAATTTAGAAAAATACAGAAAAATAATTAGTATAAATATCAAAATGCTCTCCCCGAATAAGATACTAGACATAGCCAGCTACATTCTAAACGAAAATTCGATCTTCTCACGCGATGTTTGTGGCTTCCTGAGGCGGGCGGAACTGCCAAGAAAAACGTTGGGACTTAGTCTCCAGAGTGAAAAGATGCGGTTTTCGGTGCCAGGGACGGGAATTTAGAAAAATACAGAAAAATAATTAGTATAAATATCAAAATGCTCTCCCCGAATAAGATACTAGACATAGCCAGCTACATTCTAAACGAAAATTCGATCTTCTCACGCGATGTTTGTGGCTTCCTGAGGCGGGCGGAACTGCCAAGAAAAACGTTGGGACTTAGTCTCCAGAGCGAAAAGATGCGGTTTTCGGTGCCAGGGACGGGAATTTAGAAAAATACAGAAAAATAATTAGTATAAATATCAAAATGCTCTCCCCGAATAAGATACTAGACATAGCCAGCTACATTCTAAACGAAAATTCGATCTTCTCACGCGATGTTTGTGGCTTCCTGAGGCGGGCGGAACTGCCAAGAAAAACGTTGGGACTTAGTCTCCAGAGTGAAAAGATGCGGTTTTCGGTGCCAGGGACGGGAATTTAGAAAAATACAGAAAAATAATTAGTATAAATATCAAAATGCTCTCCCCGAATAAGATACTAGACATAGCCAGCTACATTCTAAACGAAAATTCGATCTTCTCACGCGATGTTTGTGGCTTCCTGAGGCGGGCGGAACTGCCAAGAAAAACGTTGGGACTTAGTCTCCAGAGCGAAAAGATGCGGTTTTCGGTGCCAGGGACGGGAATTTAGAAAAATACAGAAAAATAATTAGTATAAATATCAAAATGCTCTCCCCGAATAAGATACTAGACATAGCCAGCTACATTCTAAACGAAAATTCGATCTTCTCACGCGATGTTTGTGGCTTCCTGAGGCGGGCGCAACTGCCAAGAAAAACGTTGGGACTTAGTCTCCAGAGCGAAAAGATGCGGTTTTCGGTGCCAGGGACGGGAATTTAGAAAAATACAGAAAAATAATTAGTATAAATATCAAAATGCTCTCCTCGAATATGATACTAGACATACCCAGCTACATTCTAAACTAAAATTCGATATTCTCAGGCGATGTTTGTGGCTTCCTGAGCGGGGCGGAACTGCCAAGAAAAACGTTGGGACTTAGTCTCCAGAGCGAAAAGATGCGGTTTTCGGTGCCAGGGACGGGAATTTAGAAAAATACAGAAAAATAATTAGTATAAATATCAAAATGCTCTCCCCGAATATGATACTAGACATACCCAGCTACATTCTAAACGAAAATTCGATCTTCTCACGCGATGTTTGTGGCTTCCTGAGCCGGGCGGAACTGCCAAGAAAAACGTTGGGACTTAGTCTCCAGAGCGAAAAGATGCGGTTTTCGGTGCCAGGGACGGGAATTTAGAAAAATACAGAAAAATAATTAGTATAAATATAAAAATGCTCTCCCCGAATATGATACTAGACATACCCAGCTACATTCTAAACTAAAATTCGATATTCTCAGGCGATGTTTGTGGCTTCCTGAGCGGGGCGGAACTGCCAAGAAAAACGTTGGGACTTAGTCTCCAGAGCGAAAAGATGCGGTTTTCGGTGCCAGGGACGGGAATATAGAAAAATACAGAAAAATAATTAGTATAAATATCAAAATGCTCTCCTCGAATATGATACTAGACATACCCAGCTACATTCTAAACTAAAATTCGATATTCTCAGGCGATGTTTGTGGCTTCCTGAGCGGGGCGGAACTGCCAAGAAAAACGTTGGGACTTAGTCTCCAGAGCGAAAAGATGCGGTTTTCGGTGCCAGGGACGGGAATTTAGAAAAATACAGAAATATAATTAGTATAAATATCAAAATGCTCTCCCCGAATATGATACTAGACATACCCAGCTACATTCTAAACGAAAATTCGATCTTCTCACGCGATGTTTGTGGCTTCCTGAGCCGGGCGGAACTGCCAAGAAAAACGTTGGGACTTAGTCTCCAGAGCGAAAAGATGCGGTTTTCGGTGCCAGGGACGGGAATTTAGAAAAATACAGAAAAATAATTAGTATAAATATAAAAATGCTCTCCCCGAATATGATACTAGACATACCCAGCTACATTCTAAACTAAAATTCGACATTCTCAGGCGATGTTTGTGGCTTCCTGAGCCGGGCGGAACTGCCAAGAAAAACGTTGGTACTTAGTCTCCAGGGCGAAGAGACGCAGCTTTCGGTCCAGGGACGAGAATTTAAAAACATACAGAAAACTAAATATTACAAATATTAAAATGCTCTCCTAGATCATGATACTAGGCGTAACCAGCTACATTCTAAACGAAAATTCAATATTCTCAGGCGTTTTCTGTGGCTTCCTGAGCCAGGCGGAATAGCCAAAAAACGTTCAGACATACTCTCCACAGCGATGAGACGCGCTTTTTTGTGCATGTGATGAAATAAAAAAAAATAAAAAAATAATTATTACTATTACCAAAATACCCTCCTGGAATATGATAGTAGACATACCGAGATACGTGAAAGTTGTAAATTAAATCTCCTTATCAATTTTTGTGGCTTCCTCAGCCAGGGGCAACTGGGCGGAAAAATGATCTGGCATAGTTTCCAGAGCGACAGATGCGATTTTTTTTGTGGGAGGGGCGAGATATAAAAAAATTGCAGGAAAATAATATTTATTATTAAAATTTTTTTGCCGGAGAATGATGGTAGACATGCCCAGCTACATGCCACGTGGAAATTTTACCTCCTCATGCTATTCCTTCTAATTTCTTGACCTTATGAAAAAAGCACTGTATAATTTAGTCGGCAAAAAGGCGACAAGTAGCCTAACTCGCACTTTTTGCCTACTGCTTTGCCTTTTAACACTCCAGAAGCTTCCTTGAGATTATAAATGCGAACTAGGGTGCCTTCATCTCCGCTTTAATCGGGGTGAGGACATCTTTTGCAGTACCCGATGCCGACAGCACGTGCTCACAACGAGAATACAAAGAAATACCTTGAAAAAAAAATGGTGCCGTAGCACAAGTAAAGCGCGCTCCTACCAAAGAATAAAAAGCACAGCGCCCATATGAGAAATATTGCACCATTGTTGGTGACATGGTCACGTGACGATAATTTATGGGGGTCACGTGACCATCGTCCGTTGCGCCACATTAACCACGTAACCACAGTGAAAGAGTGGGCCAACGGAAGCCACAAGGTCATGTGACCATGATCCGTGGGGTCATAAGAACATGGTTCGTGGAGAAACGGGAATATAACGCGCGGGGCGGGGGGGGGGGGGGGGGGTTCCTCTCCGCCAGGTCTCCACGCGGGAAATGATATCGCATTTAAGCCTCACAGGTTGTCCAATTGTCCAAGATGACAGCCAACTTTTTGCCGATCACGGGCGAGCGCGGTTCTTCTTGGTGGGCGGCCAACGGACCCCCACCCGAAAAGTACAGAGGAAGCACCTAGAGCTCCCAGAAGTGTGTGAGTCAGAAATTGTGTAAAGTCGTCGATTTCTTAGATAGGATTTGGGCATGGTACAGGAACCGCAAAATCTCTTATTGGTCCATAATAGCTATCGACATGTATGGCGCTAAAATGAATTCATTTGTCCTTCGAAAAGAAGGATCTTGCTACCATGGTGCAATCATCAGAAATATATATTTCATTCTTTAAAACAGTAAAGATTTGCGAAATATTTTGGGCGTGAGATCTCTGCTGACCCAACCATGTTTTAACGCTATTGCCAGCCCTCGTTTATTAGAGAGCTTTAGACCTAGATAACTCAAAATTGGGCGTGCATTTCAAAATGCTCTCCTGGAATCAATTAAAGCTTAGATTAATAAAGCGATCGCGTTTGACCTCAAGCTCCTGTGGCGACATGCTTTTCTTCCTGGGAGCTGAATGTCATGGCCTCGTTTTCAATGGGAGTCTATGGAATTCGGTTTGTTGATTCGGGAAGGAAATGTAATGGTCGTGAGGCACTGAAATTCTTCAAATAAGCGGGCTATTAGACCTATATTATGGCCCCCCGAGTGCAATTAAATTTGTGGAGTTTTAACTTAATTACAAAAATAAAACTTTTTTGCCCATTGAGTTACGCTGGGGCGCTGACGTGACTGCCGAGAGATGGCGTAAGTTGCGAGCGGCGGCATGTCGCGGATTCTTGGGGTTGAGACCGTTTTATCGTGGGTAGCGCCATTTTGAGAGCGAGAGAGAAAAGGGGAAAGGGCTACCGGCGCTTTCCTCCTTTCTGATTGTGTAGAAAGAGTGGAAGTCCCGGATGAGAGGCTTGGCCGGTGTTGGGCGTCTGCAGTGCCCCAACTTCGTTCGCGCTTTCTTCTACCTTTCAAACTCCCAAACTTAATTAGAGCCATGGTCTTTGATGGCGACAGTCCCCCGGTCATCGGGACACCATTGCTGGGTGATAGGGTGCACAAATAACGACAGAAAGCGTCGAATACTCTCCGAGGACCTATGTAGCTTGCATGGAATCCAGCAAGGCAAGTACGGCTGGAATGTTTTTAAGCTCCATTGCTTTCCGCATGACTGGAAATGATGAACCATTTATACATTTTTGTCTGCAATGGACCTATTTAAACGTAGCCGCTTTTAGTTGTAATCAGCAAGCGATACACGAAACGGGAACCTCAATTAACTTTGTAAACGCCCGGAGCTGCTACATAACGTCTTGCTGTGCTGTTTTTATCTTCGTGTCCCTGTTCTTATATTTCCTTGTGAATGAACGACGAAGACGCTCTAGATGTACTTTTATCGAACCGCAGAAAGCCTCGAAGCAGCCACGAATTATTTTACTATTTGATGCAATATTTTTAGTACTCACCTCCAATTTCTACAGTTGGCACGTTCGCTGCCGCTGTTCCCCCCGTCGCCACACTGGCGGATGCCATGACTCAAACAGAGAAGCGTGCACACTAGGCTCGAAGACGCAGATCGCAACACACGAGACGTTCCCTGCAGCGTTCCCCCCGTCGCCACACTGGCGGATGCCATGACTCAAACAGAGAAGCGTGCACACTAGGCTCGAAGACGCAGATCGCAACACACGAGACGTTCCCTGCAGCGACTATCAAGCGCCTCAAAGCGCCTTAGTCAACGGAAACAACCCACCAGCGGCCTCCAAGGAGCGCTTTTGCCGGCTCTCTGGTATCGCGCAGGAGATCGCAATTAAAAAAAAAATATATATATATAAAAAAACCAATAGAACTACGTTTTCAACAAGTTCCAGCCTCACCCGGCGGCGGAAATAAAAGCCTTTAACTAAGTGTTGTAGATGATAAAATCGATTCAGTCACCACTACAAATTATCACTATTGAGATAAATTCAGTTACGAAATTTTACAAGCTGAAGCAGCAGTTATCATGAGAAAACTCGCACGCACATTGCGAGCGTACCCCATGTTCATCGGCGGTACAGCGTTCGGTGCGCGCTCCATTCACGAAATGTTCCGAGCGAAGTCGAGAGGATGGCGTTGAGGAAACGCCTTTTCGGTTTACGGACGCAAGCAATCCACTTCCCCCGGAGACAGGGGTCATGTGGAAAGCGATGGAGTTCAAAGACATTGCAGCCGCTCTCGCCTTGCTGGATTCCTTGCGAGCTACATATGTCACGAATTTAAAAGTAGCGCTAAAGACGAGGACAAGTAGAAGACACATACACGGACAGGCGCTGACTCGCAACTGATATTTAGTGAAGAATAATAGGAAGATAAAGCAGAAGTGCAAGGACATATACGAAATGAAAAAGAAGACTAACCAAAACGAAAGAAAGCAACAATTTCCGTGTTTTCCGCGTTTCCCTTTGGACCCTGTTTCCTTCTACATTAATATGATTGCCATCTGCACCTGCAAAGCAAGATTTTACACCTTTGCCATCAGACATGATGTTGTACCTCAAGACATCAGCTCGCTTTTCGGATATGCGCAGCCATCAAAACGCCATGCCAAAAGGATTTGCAAGATTGTGCGCTCGGAAATGTGGAGACAAGTACGGTTTTTTCGTCTGTGCCTTAAGGTTCTTGCTGGGTTTGGGAGTCCCAGTGGCGGTCACGACGCAAGATTCCAGTCGTATCTGCTCACAGCTAGCAAGATGACTGAATTCATCTGGTGGTCCTACGTTCCTCAACTAAAAACTCACCGCAACAGCAGGAAACAACAGCAAGGCGAGTGTGTCACATTGTTGGGAGGTGCCATACTTCCTGTAAACATTGCGAAGGAGCTCGAGAAAGGTCCCAAATTTTGTACTCCGCCTCACAGGCAAGGAGTAAATATGCTATCAACCGTTCATAACATCGCAGCGAAAGCCCGGGAAACCGATAGAGTCTGCTGCATTGACGACTGTGTTGGTGTGTTGCTGAAAGCAAATCCTCACAACAAGATCAAGACAAAATCGGCTTATATAACCAACCATTTAAAAACTAACAATCTGACTTTACTGGTATCTGATAAAGAAGGTGGGTTTGTTGTAGCTCCTAGAACGACCTATCTAGAGAAAGCTGGGATAGCCATTTCAAAAAAAACTTAAAAGAGTTATCAGGGTTCAAAGCTAAGCCAATGAAGGCCAAGGCGCTTCAATTGTGTCACAAACTTGAATTGACACAACTAATGAAAAAGATCACGTCTGCAAAAGAAGACCTGCTAGATATATTCTTTACTGCCAAAACGCACAAGAAAGAGTGTCCTTTTCGCGCAATCGTCACGGAAAGAGGTTCTTGGCAAGGAGCGGTTTCACGTTTCCTTCTCCGTCAACTCTCCACTCTCCAACTTGATGATCCGTTCCTGGCACCCAATTCTGATGCCTTAATTCAATATCTAAAAACCAATGCTTCAACAGTACGTTATGGGCTCTCTCTCGACGTTGAAGATTTATTCTATTCCATCCCACATGCTGAACTCTTTGAAGCAGTAAATGAATCTATTGAAGCAAATGGAGCAATAGCCTTTCAAAATAATTGTGGCCTACCGGTAGGATCATTTCTAGAGCTCTTAAGAATCTACTTGTCATCCACTGTAGTCACGTTCAATGGCAAGAACTACGTTCAAAGAAAGGGAATATGCATAGGGTCATGCGTTGCCCCTGTGTTATGTGATATTTTCCTGTCCAAGTGCGACCGGGTTATTGCCGACAATCTTCCAAGCGGCCAAGTCACACGTATTTTTAGATACGTCGACGACTACCTCGTACTTCTCTGTAATCGTTTGGATAACAGCAACACCAAGGCAGTTCACGACCTTCACGCCACCTTTGTGAAGCATTCTCAAGGACTCAAATTTACACATGAACTTCCCACAAACAGCGTCCTTCAATTTTTAGACTTGCAAATGACCTTCCAGGACAACCATTTGTGCTGGATGTGTTTACCAAGATCAAAGAAAAAGCTACTCCGATTACACTCAGCTCATTCCAAACTCACCAAAAGAGGAATCGTGACCAATTGCTTAAGAGCGGCGTTAAACAAGTCGTGTCACCATTCAGCCGGAGAGAGCTTCACCAACCAAATCCAGCGACTGCAAAGTTCGGGATACCCCGAGTCCATCTTGACGGATGTGGCAGAAAATATATTAATGCATGAAAAAATACAAGACCGAAGCAAAGAGAAGAGGAGCCGACCAGCCATAGTGCCGTACATCCATTCCATATCACATAACTTGAAAAGGTAGCCAACAGGTTTGATGTCAGGGTGGTGCTTTCTGCACCTGACAAGTTGAAAAGGCTGTGCCCGAAAATCAATTCCCAACACGACAAACAGGACAAATGCGATGTCAAGCATGTTAATAAGTTTGTGAACTGCCTTAGAGGCGTAGTATACGAGATTTTATTCTCGTGTGGGAAGGTTTACGTGGGTCAAACTGGCCGGTGTGTGAACATGAGATTGCGAGAGCATGCACTGTCTCTTAAGTCTTCACCGGCGGGACATCTTGCTCTACACGTACGAGATTGCAAGTGTACTCCTCTATTCCATCGAACAAAAATTCTAAAAAAGTTCAGTGATCAACGAACAAGAGAAATTTATGAGGCGCAAGTCATAGCAGCTAAAGGGGATACATGCATCAGTGCACCGTCGGTAGCCTTATCGGTGAAGGAATTGCACTACTTACAACGTTTTGTGTGAGAACTTCGTTTAACTAGATTAATTTTCAGAGTCCTCTTCTTCCTCTTTCTTTTTCTTTCTTTCATCTAATTAGAGTAGGTTTTCATTTGAATGTTTTGTGTAATTTTTTTTTTAATTTTTTAAATTTTTTAATTTTTACGTATTTTTTTATTTCTTAATTTTGAAGTCAAAAACAATTGTTGCTTTCTTTCGTCTTGGTTAGTCTCCTTTTTCATTTCGTATACGTCCTTGCACTTCTGCTTTATCTTCCTTTTATTCTTCACTAAATATCAGTTGCGAGTCAGCGCCTGTCCGTGTCTGTGTCTTCTACTTGTCCTCGTCTTTAGCGCTACTTTTAAATTCGTAATGTATAACCAACTAGCCCGTCACATGATCCTTCTACATATGTCGTCAGACAGTATTCTATGCTTTCTGTTTTTATTCGTGCACCCTATGACCCAGCAATGGTGTCCCGATGACCGGGCGACTGTTGCCATCGAAGCCTCTGGTTTTAATTAAGTTTGCGAGTTTAAAACAAACAAGAAAGCGCGAACGAAGTTCGCGCTTTCTTGTTTGTTTTAAACGCGAACGAAGCCTCTCATCCCGGACTTTCACTCTTTCTGCACAATCAGAAAGGGGGAAAGCGCCGGTACCCCTTTGCCCTTTTCTCTCTCGCCCTCTTTCAGTAAAACGGTCTATAAGCTTAAAAACACCCTGTATGCGGAATGTTTCACTGAACAACGGTTAAACGTTTTTTGCGAAAAATAACTTGCAGCACATAAAACGATGAATGTCGTATTAGTTACCGCAGAAAGGTCGATTTGTTCGGTGCAAAAAGTGTGAAGTAATAACGCTTTTTTTTTTAAATTTTTTCTTAATTCACATTTTGGTTGGAACAACACGAAATTTTATGTTTTAAAGGGGCACTCAAGTGGTTTTTGGGGAAGCTACTTTTTGGCGCGATGGCGTTAAAAAAGTGTCGGTGAATCTTCAGTTTTAGAAGGCAGAACCGCCATTAATCACGCAGAAATAAAACACGTGCGGACTCTTTTCTGTTCCTGCGCTGACCAATGAAATTATTGTATGTTTGAAAATTTTGGCGGCCTTTGTAAGGTTTCACTAAAGGAACCATTTTCAGTTCAATTAGATATGTTGTGCATGATAATTTCACAAGACGTAAAATAGTTCTAGTTTAGAATACGCGATACTGCAACTATCGTTTCCCAAACAAGGGGCTACGTTTTCTCCTTGCCTTCCTCCGCGGGGGTGAATTTCCCGTCCCCTCGGATGCGCGGAAGCGCTCGTATTATGAACTGCAAACGTGGCGTCGGTGGTAATCGTCGACGTGGACGGCATGGTAAAAGCTCATCGTTCCGCGTAAAAGCGCTATCCTTGACTGTGAATTTTCGTCGTGTGTCGCTATGATAACCCGGCCCGTATTAGAAGGGAAGACCACCTACTCGTGCGGCGATGTCGTGGCGGCACTCGGAAGACAGCAGAAACGCCCGTGCCGTCGTGTCTGTTTACTTCGACTACAGTGGTGCTTTCTAAGCATTTGTGTCCTTGAACATCGCCGGATTTTTTATTTGGTGCATTTCATGCCTGTGCTCATGTTCAAGGTATTACTGGCGCGTACCGTATAAAGGATGCGAATTTTCACGCATTTTCATCACCGGAAAAAAGTGATTAGTGTTAGCAATCCTGAATTCTGGCAACGTCTATCTGATCACGATATCATATTTCTACGTTGCTATATCACTGCCAAGATTAGATCGTCTTTTATAATCGTAGAAAAGGCGTGTGGCGATATTTGTACTATTGGCGAAGCCGTGTATTAGAGTCATGATCGTCTAAGACAGCGTACTGCATCTTTTTCTGTTCTTTTTTTCATCCACTGTACCCTGCAAGCCTACCATAAAAAATAATAATAAAGCTTTAGGCTATAGAAAACTGTGTTTCTATATTCTGTTACGGCACTGAGTAACAGTGCGTCCCCTTTTTAGAGAGGCCGCTGAAACAGCTGACGGCGGCGTAGAAGCGGTCGCCGTGCTGACGACCCGCTGCGCTTGTTGCAGTGGTTGCGGGTAAGTACGCGCGGCGCAGAGCGGTCGTTCCGGTTGCAACGGACGCAGTCGTAGGTAACGCGCTCGTTGCAAACGTCTGAACCAGCCTTCCCCGTCCTCCCGTAGCGAAAGTCAACGTGGCGACATCGTTTGACATCACGTACCTATGCAGAACGTTGGTTCGGTTACGACTTGCCCCAACCGCAAATCGAAGAACGCCCGAAAGGTCTGCGTTTCGTCGTCCTCGGAACCCGAATACGACTCCGAAGCGCTGCTACTGTCCACATCGCACGTCGGAGTGGTGTCATAGGAGATCATCCCCAGGTCGGCTGTCCACCGAAGAATGTCAACCTCTAACGGCGTCACGTTTCCGAGCGTAGAGAACTCTGACTCCGCCATGACCGAAGCTCAAATGAGAAAGAAGTTCAACCGGTGCGGCTATCTCATGATCGCTGCGCGACGGAGCGTCGTTCAACGCCATTGGCCCGAGATCGTTTTGATATGTGAGCGGTGACCAATGAGAGTGGTTTCGTTTTCAGGTGGATCCGAGGTTTGGCGGCTTTCAATTACATTTTTATTAAAGAAATAATCAACGGATGACTATATTTTTAGGGTTTTAGGGATACTTAGGGCGTCTAAATTCAGTTGTCATCATCAGAACACGAACTCAAAAACCAATTGAGTGCCCCTTTAATTCAAAACTTGTCAGACGTTATATAAAAAAAAAAAAAAAAAAAAAAAAAAACTCGTATACTACAAAATTGTAGATTAGAGATTACAAGATACGAAAGATACGAAAAAAAACTTTATCAATTCGTCGAAGCAGGATGCATTGTCGGGACCCAGAGAGACAAAAACTGCACTCCAAACCTCTATAAGATTTACTGACTTAGTGGTTTGTGATAATCATCAGCAGAGTAATTACCACTGCTTGTTTTAAATGAATAAAAACTTAGTTGGCAAACTTAATTAAAAACCCAATTATTTGAAACCCTGCATGCCATAATGAATTGGCCACCTGACATCGAATGACATTTAACCAATCTTTATTTCTGTGTGAATTTTTTTAGACGCAGGCTTTGGCCGATGTTGGGTGAAACCTCTGTTATAAAACTCTACGTGCACAGAGTCAATATTATTATTAGATTTTGCGAACATTCTTAAGCAAAGTTTGACAGGCCTGAAAACATTAAGCATCTAATGAAACGAACGTTATTACGTGTAACTGAATTGCAAATTATGTTCGTAATATATAAAGACATGAGTTACAAATTTGTGTTCATTAACTATTAAGATAAATAGAAGCTAACTGGTTCATAAAAAAACTTAGATGTTTACGCCTCTTAGCAATGCGAGATTAGAGCGCAGCTCTTTGGATAATGTTGATTTTCTGATATACCGTGGTAGAGAATTTGGGAGAGAACTATATATATATATATATATATTATTTGATTCATTGGATGAACTGCGGTTCATTCATCTGCGTATATTCGTTTATTTCCTACTCGGAGACCACGTACGATGATGAAAAGTGCCCGTGATATATATTCAAAAACGTGGCTCTTCATTCTCGCAAATGATGGTGATACGTTGTCTCTAAAGCTCATAAACAGAAATATTAATGAATGTACAGTCAGGGACAAAAGTCCCCAGGACGTGCGAGCTGCGGCTGAAACGCATCGCTTTGCCATCTGCCGGCGGGTCGCCTGGTTTCGAGATCACACAAAAGCGCATGCGCGTCCTACTCTGCCTGCAAGCATGTCTGTTTTCCCGCTCTTTTGCGGCACAGTGCCTAACTCGGAATCGGGCGCGTGGTACCGCCTCGGAAACGCGCTGGCGGCTTACAAGCGTCTGCTACACATTCCGAAACTCGAGATACCGCCTGGGGCATTGCGCCGCATTTCGCCGTGTCAGCGCACCTTGCTTTATAGCCAGTTGAGCTTATCGCTCAGTTGAGATGCCGTGATTTCTTGCTTGATAGGTGCCCTCTCAGTAAGCGCTATCTCTGAGGCGGTACCACGCGCCCGATTCCGAGTTAGGCGCCGCGCCGCAGAAGAGCGGGAAAGCGCACATGTTGGCAGGCACTGTAGGACGCGCAAGCGCTTTTCTGTGATCTCGAAACCAGGCGACCCACCGGCAGATCGCAGAGCAATGCGTTTCAGTCGCAGCTCGCGTGTCCTGAGACTTTTGTCCCCGACTGTACATGTGACGAAACCAGCAGTGGTTGGGATTTCTGGAGCATAACGAGCACATACCACGTGCCAGCAAGCGTCGTACCACATTCCACGCGGCGGCGTGTGCCTCCAGAACACATCTGATTGTATACATTTCGTTTTCTGTGCATTAATAAGACAGGTAGAATACACCAGAAAGCCAAGGTAGGGTCATGTAGTAGAAAAAAAAAAGAAGACTCCGTTTAGAACGGCTACGTTTTTCATGTTCTCTGTGAAATATTTATCGGCCGCTGGCCGAGGAAACGTTATGACGTCTACTAATGTTATAGAAGACTACCGGATAATCCTTACACGTCCGAGATCAGGTAGCTTGAGCCTGAATTCCGCTTTCTTGCATGGGCACTTCTCGACGCGTCCGTATCGACCTCCTGATTTTCGAGACCCCCTACGTGGCATCGTCGAATTGAAGGACATTGTAAGCCTCGGACTGTTCCAGATGCCTCACGTCTGGATGCTGACGTCTGTTAACACCCTTACCAAGGCAAAGCTCGTCGCTCAACGACAGCTTCGCGTGAAAGGCCGAAAGTGCCTTATCATTAACCCGGACAAACAAGAAGTAAACCTAAAGCTTCTTTAACTTCCACAGCATCTAGGGGATTGAGAAGTTACCAAAGCTTTCGCGCCGTTTGGCGAAGTGTGATCGATCAAGAGAGAGAAAAACGTTCAGCCTTTCTATTTTCGTGAAGAAGGAAGACTATCAGAGCTGTACTCGGTACACTGTGTGCTTCTTCGTCGTCGTCCGTTTTTCGCGCTGTTTCCTCGATTAATTCCCACCAACCCGCCCAACTATCCATTCTTCTATTATAGCTGGAAAGGTGGCCGCCATCTACGAGCGACGGCGGAAACCATACTGGTTGTGTGCTTGCCGCCGTCGCTTATAAATGGCGGTTGCTGTCCAGGTAGGTTTTTGTCGACATACACGAACGCGATCCTAGGGAATCTAGCCCTTAACAGCTCCGCTGTAAAATGGAGGGGCGGCGAACTCGAGCACATGGAGACACTAAATCGAGAGGTAGTACTGGTACTAGGAGATGGTGTCTGTGCCAGTATGATACATCTCCTTCATGGCTATGGATGCCAGAGTCTTGTCCTTATTGCTTGGCGACCTCCGCTATGCTTGCGCTGCAAAAAAAAGTGGGACATATTCAGCGCTACTGTTGAACACCGCGGTGTTCAACAGTAGCGGTGTTCCAGCTGCCGGCGTTATGGCCACCTAACTGAGGAGTGTGTCAACGACGCTGCCTATGCTGGAACGTTACGACAAAGTCGAACACATGAAGGTGACACAGCGGCAGAACTCCTAATGGACGTCAGTGAGGTAGCTGACGTCAGCAGGAAATTGCCACCCGTCGGATCGACCCATCTTCCAAAAAAGGCACGGCCCGAGGACGGCACAAAACACCAGTCATCACAAATCATCGACAAGAATGAAGACTTCCCATTGTTGGAACCTGCAGCATCCCCAAACACCAACACCACATAGAGTGCACACGTGGAAACTGACACGACTCCTGCACCGACTGTCTCCAAAGCTCCGACTACACTGCAGCAAGCAGTTCCGAGGACGGCCCTCCCCCGAGCATCAGCCAACCACTTAAGCGATCGGCACTGGTTGATATAGAAGCACCGTCGTGTTCAAGTGAGTCCTCAATACTACGCAGCCGTGTTGGCGACGGAGACGTCGCCAAAAAGAAATCATCGGGGTCCCGCGCCAAGCCGAACGCGAAGCCAGGAGTTACCTAAAATGTGATGAGTGACGTTCAAGACGCTGAAAGACGGCCTATATGAGGACGAATAGCAAGCTAATAAAATTCCTCTAAATTTCACAACACTAAATGTCTGAGGTCTAACATCTCGTGCGAAACAGGTGCAACTTTGTCGGCTCTTGCAACGTGAGCGGCTGGACTTTGTTTCGATTTAGGAGACAAAAATAGAGTCGGAGAAGGCCACAACAAGTGCGCTCAAGCCCTTTCTACACAGGTGTGAAGTTTGTGTCAGTCAAGCTGTGGGGCTATGGGCTGGTTGTGCCTTGTTTGTCCGCAAAGGCTTAAACTACACCTCGCACTCGTACACGGTTGGCACTGAAGGCCGTTTTATCTGTTGTTACATTTACTTAGAGGGTATTTACTGGCGGCTGATTTGTGTTCACGCCGAAAGGACTGTTCGACTCGGCTGTCATTTTGCCAAAATTTAGATGCTTTTCCTGACACCGACGAATGTATTGATCGGTTTGGCGACTTCAACTGTGTATGCGAAGCCCATGACCGCTCGATGATAGTCTGAGACCCGACAGCAGTAGCATTGCTCTCAAGAATCTTGTGCGCCAACACTGCCTAAGTGACGTCGGTGCCTTTTGAACGTCTATCATTTGCTTCACGCACTCGCGAAGTTTTGGCCACCAATGCATCGATCAAATATACGTGTCTAGTTGACTTTTGGAACACAAATTTGAATATTAGGTAACACGGGTATCCTTCTCTGACCATAGTGTTTTTAACTGTCAGGCTGGGTGAGAAACGTAAAGAAATGTTTAGACCCAAATGGGCACAGTGGAAGTTAAACAACAGCCTTCTATAGACTGACACGCGGAGCGGCTATGTTTATCAACACGGCCGGAAGGCTGCGCATGCGCGGTAGCTATGTGGACAAAAGCTACCTGGCTCTCCGTGTTTTCGCTATAGCGCTGTGTGGCGTGCGCTCGTTGTTGACGTTGTAGGAACGCTTCTAGCTTTATTTGTGAGTCGCATTTCGTGGCAAAGTATGTTGCATGCTATGCCCGACTATTTGAGCTCGCTACCCGAGCCTGAACGGTGGCGGTATCGAGACAAACTGTGCGTGGACGGCGTTGCCTACGAGGATCCGCACGCCGTAAACAAGGCCTGCTGGACTTCCGACGTGAAGTTGGTGCCACCGAAGTCGACGGCTTACGTCGTCGTTTATTTAGTTTTTCGTCAAGCCAGCTCACGGCCGACACGGTGCAGGCGCACAAGTCTCTCGAAGCCTATGATTAGTTCGAGTCGGTTTCCGCACTGCCGGCGGGATCCGTAGACTGTGGGTCTGCGGGAGTGTATTTATTAATTGATTAAATACACACAGCGTCCTCAAGTCAAGGTGCGATACTTTTCCTACCTTCATGACCACAAGGCATGACAAGCAGTAACGCTTTGTCCGTTCTGCAGTGTTGGCGGTAACACGTTACAACTAACGGCGTTATCAGGAACGCGACACTTTTTCCAGTAACGTAGTAACCTACTCGTTACTTTTTCGACACAGTAACGGGTAACGTACTTACGTTACTATTTCAAGTAACGTAGTTACGTTACTCGTTACTACAATACACTACAATTTTTCCGTGTTTTTAGGCGTCAAGCCATGTTTTTCTTTGCGTTTTATCTCGTGAGTATTTATTTGAAACCGTAAAAAGAGATAAACAAATTATGTTCAGTTTCTGCATGAACATAATGTTTCTTGATATATGAGCTTATGCATCCCTGTATAGTCTAAACCGTAAAACGTGTTAAATCACAATTTAAAAAGCAACGCAGAAGTACCGTGCGTTAGTTTTTATAGGTAGCGGTAACGCGTTCCTTTTATTTTTAGGCAACGTAGCTCAGTAACGAGTACCTTTTATTTGCAAATAACGAGTAACGTATTTCGTTACTTTTTTCGGTAACGCCTATACAACACTGCCGTTCTGTCGCCTATCCCCTTCTGCTGGGTAGCACGGGCGTAGCGAGCCTCCGACGAGCGCTTGGCCGGTGCTTTGTGCGCGAACACCGTGGGAACAAAATCCGGGTAGCCTCGATCAGACGACGTTTTCCCTGCACATAAGCAAGCCTCGAGACGGAGATTGAAATGGAAGCCGCACTTGCCTCCAAGAAAGTGCTTGCCGCACAAACGGTCGTTCGCGCGAGGCGTCCATAATTTTCGATCCACGGATATTATCCACCTTCTATGCCTTTCAGAGTCTGCCGGGAACTTGTAGAAGCTCACTCCGCTATTTTTCTTGTACATTTCGGTGAGATTAACGGCAACAAGCTTCGCGCAATGCTGAAATGCTATGACGCCCCTGCGAAACGTGCGCCCTTTTGCCCACACCCCCCGGCTCCAGCGCGATCGCAGCGCCGCCGTAGCGCCGTGACGTCAAGCCCTTTAATGAGCGACTTATTATTTGTGTTATGGCCAGTGGTAGTAATACCGAACTTTCCATTTTTCACAGTGGGATAGTTTTAAGCAAGAAGCTAGAAACATCGCAAGTGAGAGTGCGTGTATTCACTAATATTACGAGAAAGCGGACAGGCGTGCACTTCCCAGGGTTGTAAAAGTTACTTCAAAAATGTACCTAAGATACGGTTACTCATACGAAAAGGTACCTAGGTACGTAACTAGGTACTCGCTTAAAAAGTACCTAGGTACAGGTACAGTTACTTTAAAGATACTTACTTTATTTTCCCCGAATTCGTAAATATATATCGGAAGTGAAGCTTTTTATCCTAAGGATTAACACAAAAACTAGTTCGATAAAAGTGCTTTATTGGTGTCAATGCGAGAAATCAGAAAAACCGTATACACATGAGCCGGCGGTGACGTCGAAGGGCTCAGAAGACGTCGGCCGCATGAAGAAATGCATGAGTCGAGAGCATATGCACCTAACCTTTGCGACATCGAGCGAAAGGCTTCAAGCTTCCTCGTTTTTTTTTCTTCTTTCGCTAGTTTGAAGAAAAATAAGCTTTTTTTTTTTTCTTTCGGAACTTTCTTCGTTTTGATAACCGCCACATTTGAGTCCATTTATTGAGTGGAAACTGTATTATATACGCTATGTTACATTTATTTACGGTTGTAATTATAATTAATTTTCAATTATATTTTATATTGCATTTATGGCAGAAGAGAGCCACCACCCAGACAAGATACAATCAACAGAAGCTGTGCACATCTTTCAAGTTATCTCTTCTGTATAGTTGTCAGAGGAGCTTTAAACACGCATTGAAGTCGATTTTGGTTTGAGATGAAGGAAGCAGGTCGCTATTTTTCCTAAACGTAGTTCCGAAGCGACTCGATAAATTCGTGTCGCTTGAACGGCATCGCTAATCTATCGCTCACTCAAATGAACACCGCCATTCGCTAAAGCTTCGATCGATGAAACATCATGGCCGGGCCGGGCCGGGGGGGGGGGGGGGGGGGGGGGGGGCTTCGTTCGCTAAAACATCGTTAGATCAAGTCAGTGCCTCCCAGGTCGTACCCAACTCAACATTTATCACGGCACATGGTAGTGTGTTGGATTTATAGTTTCCAACACTTTGATGAAGTTATAAATCCTGGACTTCAGGATTTATAGCTTCTACCATTTTGATGAAGTGAATAAAAAGTACCTGTAAAAAGTTACTTCACTTAATTACAAGTTACTGGAAAATGTACCTAAGACACAGATACAGATACCGAGAAATAAATTACCTAGGTTTGTACCTCAGGTACAACAAACGTACCTAGATACCTATTTCCAGTTACTTGTACCTAGATATATTACAACCCTGGCACTTACAGATAGCACTCACGAACTGTATGAGCTAGAATGCGAAAAACCAAATAGTTCTCAAGAGGAAATTCGCTTTCTGAAATCTGGGCTCCAATGCCATGAGCTTTAACGTTACCGGAGAGTGTCCATGCGATCAAGATGTGAACGCCTTGTATCGGCTGAACAACGTACTAAAAGGACTTTAGATGAGAAGTACAGACAGGCCTTAGCAAAAACAATTTCGGAGTTGCTATGTAATGGCGCTTGCTCAAGATGTACCTTCAGCGTTATGACCGCATTCACGCAACACTATTAAAACTTATTTGGTCAGGTCTTCCCCTCATCAAACAAAGAGTGCATGCCCCTCGTTTCACTGCTGCCCAGCTTGAGTGACGAGGACTCCGAATTATTTACTAGGTCGTTTTCTCTCAGGTCGCGTTAGCTAGTCGGAACTTTCATGACCTATAAAGAGCGCGCTTGTGCCTATCCAAATGGCTGTGACCTGGATGACCGTCGTAGAACAGCAGTAAGACGCGGGGTCTGCGACGCGCGACTAATTCTAGTTTTGCTTTATCCAGCAGTACTACAACTACCTTATTTTCTTTTCCGCCAGGAAGGTGTAGACAAGCACCGTTTTCGGGAAGCCGGTCATCCAGAAGCTAGGAAGCGCAATTCTCACATCGCGGTACCACAGTCGCTGAAAGTTGCGAATGGTGACATCGCTGAATATCACGTCCTGCGGCAGACATTAGACACATCGTTTAACTACAATCCATATTCCGTATAGGGGAGTTTGCTATAAACGTATTTGGGACACGGAAATGAGTGAAAGGATAACGAGAGCCCACATAATAGCCACGGCACTGGTCTCACCTTCTTCAAGTAGGTCGCGTTCAGAAAGGCACTCAACGTTGGGGGACGATTTGTAGGTATGTTGAGAGGTCATCATGCACGTAATTCGTTTTCTGTCCTGTTCTCTGCTTATCAATATTTGTTTACAGGCAGTGTTCGCGAGAGTAATAGGTGCCGGACTGACGACAAAAAGAAAATACACAAAAACAAAACCTCGACGTTTTGCCATAGTAATATCAAATATACAAGCAAAAAAAAGTGCCTTATTTTTGTGTTTACTCTTCATACTCTTGTATTTGTTATTTTCTTGACACTAAAGTCTGCATTGTTTAAGTGGGTCGTTTCCGGTTCTGCGTTGCGCCTCAGTGTGGTAATCTCTTCTTCCGTAAAAGCACCCCTTTTGTTTGAGGATTTTTCGGGGAAACTCTAGGAAACAAAAGGCACCTTTCGGAAGGCGAGGTAAAAACCTTGATTGTACGAGCTTTGGGGTGAAATATGAGACACAATCGGCACAGAAGTTATGTTTTCACGATCTCAATTTAAGTCACCGTTGCTTATCGGAGTTAGCAACAGGATTTGGTTGCTCAAAAGAATGTCCATATTTGCTAGTGCCACGCCCACGCCACTTCATGCCGAGAAACTCAGAAAATGGCGAAATGCCAAAATGTATTTGAGATAATGAGTACAAGATACTGATAAATTTATATAAAATTCAGTATCAAAAACTCTCGATCAAAAGTATCTGCAAAGATACAAAGATACTCAGAAAGTATTTGAAACAGAGTATATCAGTATATCGAGCAGAGCATCTGCGGTAGGCACAAGTATATAAACAGCATATCAAACGAAAGCTTAATATATGATCTATATCGAAAAAATATTATTTGCATTGTGAATTAGGTGTAATGCAGTGAAACAAACACCTGAAGAAAAGAGGAATCGCTAAAAGTACGATATTCAAAATAAATTTTCTAGAAAAACAAATTTAAATTTTCTTGAAGTTTTGTATGGTAACGTTTTAACATAATCGGGAAACGTTGATCAAAATTAGATTGTTTTTTTTACGTAACGCCATGCGTTAAAAAGTTGATATTATCCATTCTGCTATGCAATGATAATCTGGATCTTCACCGATTGATTTGCATAGTTATATATTATCTGTTGAGATCTGACTTATTCCATTTATTGTATGAAATTTTATATTATAAACACTACTGATACATCAAAGGTTCGTTTAATACAAGCTATGACAATGCATTGCCACAATTTAATAATGAATACTTAAGAACAACGTTAAAAGCAATTTATAGCAAAAAAAATATTTCTGAAACTTGGCACCGCTGCATTTTCAAATATATAGGTACAGCATTTACAAGGTTTTATGAAGACTTCTACGGTAACAAACAAAAAATAATCCTGTCTAACCGGTGACAGGTTGATCACGTCGATCTACAGAACGAGGAGACGTAAAAGTTGCCTAACATGGCAGCCTCTCCCCACGCGCTAACGCTTTTGACAATCGAATAGTTTCTTTTTTGTCTTAATATTTCTTTCGAATAAACACTTCTGCAGGTAAAATGGAGATATTAGCACTAACGCTAAAAATACAAAAACCTCAAAAACGTTCATTGGGATCAGTCTGATAACGTGGCTAACACTTCACTTTCACGGTTTTGCGTTTATTTTTTCAATCACCAAGTTAACAGACCCGTCTTCTTTCTCAACCTTTACCCAGAGATGGAATGTCTCAATGATTTTCACGGGCCATGCAGCGTTCCAGTCTTTTTTCTTAAAGTTGCGGTAGTCCTTTAGGCAAGTTGCATCCCTTCTAAAAGCACGATTCCAGGCCTTTATGTGGCCACCGCCTGAAGGAAGTTGTCCGCACATCCGATTGTTTCCAGTTCTAATGATAGGTTGTGCAGGCATGCCTGGTGTTGGAGCACTGCACCCACACCATCACATGCACTCTTGCCATGCCCTGTAGCAGAGAAACTCCTCTTGTTCACTTTATCTCTTTTCGTCATCTCGTGCCGCTGGAACCCATTCTTGAAATGGCTTGCTGCTCCGTCGGATATAGAGATTAGTTCTACAAAACACGGGAATATATTCTTCAAGTCACCCTTCAATTGCACGCAAGGCGAACAGTGCGCGTGCTGTATCATGTTCGATGTCGTCAGTGATGACTTCGAAGCTCTAGGTTTTCTTCCGTGTTGCAGCAACGCAGGTGAAAATAGAAACCATTTAATTTTTCCAATAAAAAACTTGTGCGGCTCGTGGAAGTGCAACAATCCAATTTTATGCGAATTCAAGATGCAGCACGGCAGTTCGCGGCTTGACGTGCCGTTTTCCGAAGCATATTACAAGCAGGGTTGTAAAAGTTACTTTAAAAATGTACCTAAGATACAGTTACAGTTACTCACACGAAAAGGTACTTAGGTACGCACTTAGGTACTTGCTTAAAGATGTATCTAGGTAGAGGTACAGTTACTTTAAAGATACTGTCTTTATTTATCTTTCGAAATTTGTTAAAATATATTGGAAGTAAAGCTTTTTATACTAAGGATTCACCCAAAAACGAGTTCGATAAATGTGCTTTATTGGTGTCAATGCGGTGTCCACATCGGTGTTGAGTCCTCGCGTGCCTTGTTCCCACGCTCCAATTGGTTCACCGAGGCCGCCGCTTCCACTGTTTACCATCTACACCGAAACTGCCAAAACTCGCTTATTGACGTTCTTGCCCTCAGAGCCGGTGCTGACGCTGACGGGCCCAGAAGACGTCGGCCGCATGAAGAAACGCATGAGTCGAGCGCATATATGCACCTAACCTTCGCGACGACGAGCGAAAGGCTTTAAGCTTCCTCGTTTTATTTTTTCTTTCGTTAGTCAGAAGAAAAATAAGTTTTTTTTTTCTTTCGGAACTTTCTCAGTTTTGATAACTGCAAAGTTTGAGTCCAATTTATTGAGTGGAAAGTGCATTATATACGCAATGTTACATTGCTTTACGATTGCAATTATAATTTATTTGAAATTATATTTTATGTTGTATTTATGACAGAACAGTGCCACCAGCAGGACAAGATACAGGCAAGAGAAACTGCGCACATCGTTCAAATTATCTCCTTCCTTGTAAAGTAACTTCAAACACGCAATGAAGTCGATTTCAGTTTGAGATGAAGGGAGCAGGTAGCTATTTTCCCTAAACGGAGTTCCGAAGCGATTAAATAAATTGGTGTCGCCAGAACGGCATCGCTAATCCACCGTTCGCTCAAATGAACACCTACATTCACTAAAGTGTGTCTTTCGATGAAACATCATAGGCGGGGCTTCGTCCGCTAAAACGTCGTTCGGTCAAGTCAGTGCCTCCAATGCCGCGCCCAACTCAATATTAATCACGGCACATGGTAGTGTGTTAATACTTCAAGATTTATAGTTTCTACCATTTTGACGAAGTGAATAGAAAAGTACCTGTAAAAAGTAGCTTCATTTAGTTACAAGTTACTGGAAAATGTACCTAAGATACAAATACAGATACAGAGAAATTAAAGTACCTAGGTTTGTACCTCAGGTACAACAAAAGTACCTAGATACTGATTTCCAGTTACTTGTACCTAGGTACATTACAACCCTGATTACAAGTCTCTGGGCTTGACAACGGATCCAGTGGAGAATGTACTTCGTTGCCCATTTTTTTATTTTGTTAAGCAATGCATTGAATTCCAAATGTTTTTAATCAATTCACCGGGTTCCCATATTGCCAGTTCCACTTCGTCTTCCTTATTGATTCACCCCGATTCTAGAGCTAAACCATCTTTTTTTCGGGCACGATTTACAGTTTATTATAAGACACCCCTCCAATGGGTTTTTGCACAGGCCGTTTCTTGAAGTTGTTTAGACTCAAATCTTTTCTGCCTGCGTTGGATAACGCCGCAAAACAAAGGGCGAAGTTCGCATAGTAAATGCAAACGCACTGTTTGTGCACGGGACGTTTCATGAGCCATTTTGGTCGCAGGGCGTAAAATGTCGTCAGCCAACCTTGATATCTAGATTAAATGTCTTAATTTCTTTTGTAGATCTCACGGACAGACATTGTTAAAAAACGTTTCGTGACAAGGGCGTTTTGTTTGTCTGAGCACAGTGTCACAACATCTTTTCTCTTGAGACTTACCCGTGTGCAGTCTTTGTCATCGGACGTAGAGTAGCTCAGGCCGAGGGCCACGTCATTTTTGTTTAAGAAATGGCATTGGTTGGCGTTGACGATCGCTCAGACACGCTTTTCTACTTTCAGATTTTTTTTATCTTTCTAGAAGATATGTTCTGGCTTCGGGAATTAGAGACATAATTTTTTTTTTCGTCAAACCGGAGGGTAGCAGAGTCAGAATTCGGCACTTTTCCTGTAAGGACGAGCTATTCACGTAAGCGCACCTTATGTTGGATGTCCATTGAGACCAGGACGAACAAGAATTCAGCAGTTCGGGGTTTTCTGTTGTGTGATAAACCTCACTAAGACGGCGGCCGATCTTCTTCAAGAAGTCTTTTGTTGCTTTCGTTAACTTTCTTTCTACATATTTATCTCGAAAATCTTCCTTCAGCGCGGACGGAATTTTCAGCGCTGTCACACTTACGTTTGCTGCACTGATGAGCTCCTTCACGTCTTCGATCATGGCTCACTCCTCCCCAACTGCGGCGCCGCTTAGTGAAAGTCTCCTCTACTCATTGACGAAGTCTTGCAGGTCGCTTTTAATCATTAAAAAGCGCTTCTTGCAAATGTTGTCTTCCCTGTTGACAAATACCGCTTGTGCCGTTGGAAGTAGCATGCTTAGCAATTCGAAGTCCAGATCAGACACATTGCGGAAATTGCGCTTGTATTATATTTTACTTCTGTGTCTTCTGGCATAATCAGGGCAAAACAGTCTATATTCGCTTAAGGTGCCTGCCATCGTTCCTTCTTCGGTGCCAGAAACGACCAGCTCAGCTGACTGCGAAACTGAGCTTTGAGAAAATTAAAAAGCGGTAAGTTTTTGGCTCTGTGCTGCCAGAAGGCCACCGCCGCCATGACCAGCTACGCATGTGAAGAGATATAAGGCATTAAAGAGAGAAAAATCCGTCTAATGTTATCCCGTCCAGAATGGCCACAAAATCACCGCCGGTTGGAAAATAAGAAGAGAGGAAAAGGCATAAGGGGTAAAATGGGAAGCCGCCGCTACCCCAGCGGGTAGGCCCGCCATTAGAGTCTTATCAGTGTAATAACTTCACTGGCTCGACCGAGCGGCCAACTCTTATTTGGTAGATCTACAACACCACCTATATTGTCCCGCATGACAAGGTCAAACATACAATAACTGGGGAAATTGAAACGTTCAATGGGGTGAACTTGTGCCCAAAATTAAAAAAGGGAACAGGAGAAAGGAGAGCGTCGCGGGCGTCGAAGTCGGCGTGACAGCAAAGTCGAACGCTTGGGCGAAAACTGACTCTGCCTCACTACGCGAAGCCCCATATGTCCACGAGTGGGCTTCTGGAATAATCGGCGCAGAACGTTCGACGCGTAGAACATTCGGAACTCGAACAAGCACCAGGATTCTCGAATTTACCAGAACACTAAGTCGCAGGGATAAACAAAAGACAAGTCGCTCCCAGGAATTGAACCCTGGCTTTTCACGTGCGGGGCAGGCTTGATAATTGTTAGGCCACGCGTGCGCTGCCTACTTGGCCAGTCGCGCGCGCGGCATTACTCCCCCTTTTAAAAATTGCATCACCCCGATGCAACACAAAACAAAACAAAGTAAAAAAGAACAATAAATGAAGGAGTCATTTGGAGCACATAAGGTCCACAGTCTTATCGAGCGTAGTACGGCTTCAGGCGCACGACGTGGACAACTTCAGGTCGTGGTGGGCGGCGTGATAATGTTCTTGCTCTGTCGCAACTGGCCATGTAGGCAGCACGCGCGGCAATATCCCTCTCCATGTGTTTGCTTCAGCTGTCAGCCAACTCTTAGAGACTCGCATCTGTTGCGACATGAGAAAGGAACTTTACTTGTGCAGTGTCCGAGAAGGGCTCTCGGTGGCCCAGGCATCGGCCAGCAAATGACCTCGGCAAAGGGACAGCGGAATAACCACGTCGCGCAAAACAAAATGAAAGTAAAGGCCTATATATCCATATGCATCGTACCCTAAGCAACTGTCAAGGTCTAGCGGGTGTTCCCCTCGGGTACATTGAGAGGCCAAAGTCACCGAGGCGCGCTCAGAGGCGTGACATCAAAGCGTCGCGAGACTGAGACGTTGTGAACCCTGCTAGACGCTACGAATACGTCGTCTAGACGCTCGCAAATCGGTTGAGGATAGAGCGCAAGTAAGTAGGCTATCAACTGTTTCTCTTCCTGATAATGCATCCTCTTTTGGTATCATGCAACAGAAAACATAATCATCCCTTGAATTCTTACAATCAACATGAAACCTCACTACTTTGAAACAACTTAATTACATTGCTACTTTTTAAATAGTAATGCTTATAACGAGGTAAAAAATAAAGATGTCTCGGACATCCTTTTTGTATGTGGATTTGTAGAGACGTCTAGAGTAAGGTTGCCCAAACACGCAGGACGCTTACGATGTGTTTACTTATACCAAGTTGTGTTCTGCGTGAAGCATATAGAAACAACAGACTCCTCACATGACAGTTCTGCTACAAATACATATATACCAGGGGTCTCAAACTGATTTGAGTGCGAGGGCCAGATACCCCATCCCCCGAAAGGTCGAGGGCCAACCTAGGGTGGGGGGGGGGGGGGGGGGGGAATTTTAAAGACCATGCTCCCGCTTTTTTTTTTTTTGTAAACTCCCAGTGTATAGGTACTGGCATCTTCAGTTGTGCTTTGTTTATACGACTAATTTGGGTCCTTGCCTGATGTGATAACAAAAATGAAATGGCACTGCTCCTACGAGAGCAATCACACTGCTGTTTTTGTTCACCAATTCACTCGGGAATTATTCAAGCTCTAGATTTCTTTAAAAGAGGAGGAAATCTCTTCATATGACAGTGCTTTGTTTCTAAGGGATTCTTGATAGCAGCAGTCTAAAAAACACATGTAGTCAAATGGCGATTTTTTCTGAAGGCAAAAATCTCAAGCTCTTAGCTTTATCTTCGACCATTCCTCTGCTGAGCGAGGGTTTGTGCAGCCGAAGTGTGTCCTTGAACAAAGTACTCGCGCTTGCAGCCCAAAAGCGAAAGTGTGGTACGGGTGACTAACGTGACAAAATTTGGGGAAGCAAAATATAAAAGAAGACACAAGGCAAATGAAAACGGAATAGTAACTGTGTGGATACGTTATAAGAGGAGAGCTGTGTGTTCAAGCGGAAATAAATCTGCAACATGATATCATTATAACGCACGCCATTTCTTGCGCTCAAGGCATAGGAACGAGGGCTCGCAGCCCGTCGCCCTCGGGGCGCGTCCCAGCGACTCGCGGGCTGTGTGTTTGAGACCCCTGATATATAGAATAGTTCAGATGTCTGCAAATAATAGATAGCCGTGAGAAACAATCAGTAAAGATTCAGATTGTCATGCATAGCAGAGTGGAAAATATGTTTTTAAACGTATGGCCTTACATGAAAAAACGAAATGCCCACTTTAATCTTCCCCGCTAAATCTAGCAGAAAACTTTCCCCGCCAAATTTAGCGGAAAAAATTTTCCGCTAGATTTAGCGGGGAAATTTTTCCGCTAAATTTAGCGGGGAATTTTTTCCGCTCAATTTGGTGGGAAAAATTTTCCGCTGAATTTAGCGAAAAAAATTTTCCGCTAGACTTAGCGGGGAAATTTTTCCGCTAAATTTGGCGGGAAATTTTTTTCCGCTAGCGGGGAAAAATTTTCTGCTATATCTAGTGGGGAAAATTTCCCGCTAGATCTAGCGGGGAAAGTTTTCCGCTAGATCTAGCAGGAAAATATTTCCGCCAAATTTAGTGGGGAAAATTTTCCGCTAAATTTAGCGGGAAAATTTACCCATCATGCACCGCGCGGTTACGCCGATGGCGACGGCGACGCCGACGCCGCTCAAGCCGGAAACGGGCACCTAAGAGCTGTACTCTAAGAACTAAATACCCACTTTAATTTTTATCATCGTTACAAGATTGTGATAAAAGATTTCCGTAAAAAAAAAGAAAAACAAATGAAAACTGGCATTTTTGAGAAACTTGACTTTCAATATTGTACCTCTGGCGATTGGTCTTTTTAGAACGCAGTTCTGAGGCGCCCGTTTCTGGCTTGAGCGGCGTCGGCGTCAGCGTCGCAGTCGGCGTAACCGCGCGTACCCATCGTAACCCTGGTGAGGGTTACGAGGGTTAGTTGCCCTTGTTACGTTGTCAAAGCATGAGCGCAGCAGGAACGCGCGATTGTTGATAGCCGCCGCGCCAAAAGCGATATCTTCGGCATCGCACTTTTTCTTTCATTTGTTCTTGGCAGCAGCCGATAAAAGTCGGTCGCTTCGCCGCCGGTTTGTTCTTCGGTTTTCGTCTGTCGGCAAGCTTGCCTGAATTAAGACGTGCGTCTGCACTGCTCCCGGTGTCGTCTTCTCGCCGTGGCCTGGAGTCCTGCTCGGCCAAACGCAACACCCTCACGAGGGTCACGAGTTATGAGAGTTACCCTCACGAGGGTCACGATAGTTACCCTCACAAGGGTCACGACAGTTACCCTCACAAGGGTTACCCTCACGAGGGTCATGAGGTTTTCTTTCACGAAGGTCACAATGGTTACCCTCACGAGTGTTACCCTCACGAGGGTCACGAGGGTTACCCTCACGAGGGCTATAAGGGTTAGCTCCTGAGGTCAAGTGACCGCCTGAGGTCACGTGACCCCCTGATGTCACGTGATCCCCTTAAGTCGCGTGACCCCCTGAGGTCACGTGACTCCCCTCAGGTCACGTAACCCCCCTAGGTCACATGGCCTCCTGATGTCACGTGGCCCCTGATGTCATGTGACCCCCCTGAGGTCACGTGACCCCAGGGAGTCACCTGTCCCTCAGTACCCTTCCGTTCTATCACTCAGTACCCTTCCATCCTCCTTGTCAAGAGCTGCGCTCAAATCCGGCGTTACAAAGAGTTGTAAACGGCTTTCATTTCTTTTCAGAGGTTGGTTTCGCTGCATTAAACCTGAAAATGCCGACTATTTTTTTTTTTAAATAGATAATGTCCTAAGCTCTCGTTATGTGCTCTTCATTCCAAAATGTTACACGAAAGGAACGTTATATTCACTCAAGCTCGGCAAATATTTGTCAAAAGGAGTAGTTTTGACAATTTTTATTTCGCAAATCAAATTTTCAGTTGTTACTAAGAAATTGTACCTAAATCATAAAACAAGCAAGTTTTGACAATGTTTATTTTGCAAAATATGGAAATAAAATTTTTAGTGGTTGTTAAGAAATTGTACCTAAAGTATAAAACAAGCAAAAAAAGTTTGATTGCTCTAAAGCCAATATTCGAGCGCAGCAGGACTCTCAAATGTGCGAACTCTGGCAATCGCCAAAATCTCAGAGTCCGTTTTCGGTCAAATAAAAATTAATAACTCGAGAATAAAATTTTTTTCTTCAAAACCGTTTCTGATTTTGCTTCAATAAAGACTTTGTCGACAAGTTATTTTTTCCGGAACTTTTGAAGATCCAAGATTTGTTCTTCCATGATTTGAGATGAAATCACCCATATACATGTATAAGTCAAAGATGCGCACTGTCGGAGTTACTAATACGAAGTGTATTGCGACGTTTCAAGCGGGGACCACCTGATGAAGAGCACTCCCCGCTCGAAACGTCGCGATAAACTTCGTATGAGTAACTCCGGCAGTGCGTATCTTTGAGTTATTAACTTTTCCCGGTCCATTGTTTTATATTTACTCCACCTCACCTATATGTATGTATATATGCTAAACTGCCCCACAACCGGCTAGTTTAGCGAGTCCTTTCTCCTACAAGACCTGGACAACTTTGCACGCAACCTCAGGTTGCGAGAAAATTTTCACGGCAGACCTGAAAATGTCCCTGATCCTTTATTAGTGAACACAGACAAAAGCTGGACTCCCAACGCCAATCGCGATAAACATTTGGATCTATTCATAAAAGCAGTCCCAAAAGACGTAGTGGCAAAATACAGAGAACGCAAACCGCACACCTACAACTTAAGCTCTTTCGAGCGGGATTCTCTTAAATCCCTGAGCAGTAGACGTGACATAATTATTAAGCCAGCCGACAAGGGAGGGGTTATTGTAATAATGAACACCGATGATTACTTGGATTAAGGCCATCGCCAATTGCGAAACACGTCAATTTATCAGGCACTCGAACATGATCCTACTCATGGATGAAGAAAGAATAAACAATTAAAACAGGGATAACACAACCATCTTTCAAATGTGGTTGTGTTGGCCCTGTTTTAATTGTTTATTCTTTCTTCATCCATGACTTAAACCAACACGCTCTTCTACCAAGCATGATCCTACTAAAGCACATTCCGCCATCGTTCTGCTCGCACTCACGGACCTGAAAGACAGGGGCAAAATAACAACGGCAATTCTTGATCATCTCAAACCAAAATATCCTAAGGTAGGGCGTTTCTATATGCTTCCAAAAATGCATAAGGCGGGGAACCCTGGGCGCTCCATTATATCTGGCACTGGTACATTAACTGAACCTATCTCAAGTTTCATAGTCCGCCTTATTAGCGAAATTCCACCGAGATTTGATTCTTTTGTAAAATATACTAACCATTTTCTCTCACAAAACTCAACCGTCGTAGTTCGAATTGGTTCCTTCCTGGTAACATTAGACGTCTCCTCACTTTACACAAATATCCCCCACGACGACGGAATCGCCTCGCTGATTGATGCGTACGAGAGCGTAAGGCGCCAAGACCTCCCCGACTGTGGCACTCTGGCAATACTTGCCCGCCTTGTGTTAGAACTAAATAGCATTGAATTTAACGACAACTTTTTCCTACAAGTCAGCGGAACCGCAATGGGCACTAGAATGGCTCGCAACTACGCAAACATCTTTATGAATAGACTAGAAAAAACGTTTCTCTCGGACAGACCTCTGCGACCCTCCTTTTACGGACGATACATTGATGACATTTTTTTAATATGGGAACACACGGAGGACCAACTTTTGGAGTTCGTCAGGGATCTTAATTCGGCACACCCAGATATTAAATTTACGCATACGTACTCCCGAACCGAGGTTAACTTTCTTGACGTGACGGTCGTGGTGGTAGGAGAGAGTTTAAAAACAAAACTCTACAGGAAACCTACAGACAGCTTGAAATACTTGCGTTACAACAGCTGCCACCCCCGCCACTGTAAAACTAGTATTCCGTATGGTCAGGCGGACAGATTCCGACGGATATGCTCGGACGAGGGTGACTTTAATGCCAATGCAGCCCACCTTTGGAGCGCCCTCATCGAGCAAAATTATCCGCCACCCGTCGTTGACAGCGCAATCGAGAGAGCCAGGGCACTGGACCGCGATAAATTGCTAACTGGCACGCCGCCGGACCGAAGGGAGAATCGTAAAAATAACTTAGTTTTAACGTATTCAAACAACACGCCGAACATTAACAACATTCTAAAAAAAAGACATTTTAATATTATTCAACAAAGCGAAAGGCTGAGAAATATATTTCCGCCCCACCACGCGTTGTATTCAGACGTCCTAGAAACCTAAAAGACATGATTGTGAGGGCCAGGACCACCCCGGTGGAGAACATGGGAGCCGACCATGCCTGAGTCCGCGATGTGAGGTTTGCCCACACGTCTCCCCCACCCAGACAGCTAGGAGCACGGGATCAAACTTCACCTTCCGAATTCGGGGTGATCTACGCTGCTCTACCGCCAACGTTATATATTTACTGGAGTGTGAGGAATGTCACTTGCAGTTCGTGGGCCAAACAAAATCTCCATTTCGCACGAGGTTCAATAATCATAGATCTGACGCCGAAAAAAAAAGCCCACTCTGCCACTCTCAAAACACCTAAAACTAAAAGATCGCTCGTTTGAGAAATTAACTGTCACAATTTTAGAATCCGGATTTGGTACACATCGCGAGCGGGAACAGAAGGAATCATTCCTAATTCGTGAGTTCAACACACTGCGAAGAGGGATTAACGAAGATCCCGGCATACTAACACCACTTCAAGTCATTGACACCTAAATCTTAAAGCGAACCCAAGAATTAAATTGGGGTGGCCAGACGGCGAGGCTGTACGTGCCCACGGGTCGACGGGCCGCCGGCCGGCGCCGATGGAACCCGTAGTGAGAGAGAGAGAGAGAGAGAGTGAAGGGAAACCTTTGTTCGCATGCCGCGGGGAGCGTGCTCTCCCCACCAGGAGGGTATTATCTTACTCCGTGCCCTTGCCCAACTAAAAACTTTTTTTTTGGCGGGACTAGAGAAAAATTGTACCGATCTCCCCCGCTCGTCATTCTGAAGAAGAGAGGCCCCCTCTCGAAACGTCAATAAACCTTTCCTTGTTTTTGTTCAGTCCATGGATCTTCCTTGTATGGATATATATATATATATATATATATATATATATATATATATATATATATATATCATAATGGCGGGAGGCCGAAGGGGTGGGTATATGAGAAGAAAAAACCCTTAGTGAAAACAGCAACAACGGACGATTTATTCGTCGAAGAATAAATCGCCCGTTGTTGCTGTTTTCACTAAGGGTTTTTTCTTCTCAGTTTCTTCTCAGCCACTGGTATCTCCAGTGGCTTGCCAAACGCAGCAAAGCGTAATGCCCAGCATTACAATTGACATGAACGGTATAGTGAAGTTGCTGCGCGGAATTGATGCAACCAAGGCTGTCGGACCTGATGGCATTTCCCCTGTTATTTTTCTTAAGTGCGGTGAATCTATAGCGCGTTATCTTTTCGTTATATTCAGTGAAACGTTAAAGACGGGGATGGTTCCTATGGATTGGAAGATGGCAAACGTTACACCATTTTTTAAATCGGGTTCTAAAGCCAGTGTTGAAAATTATCGCCCTATTTCATTGACATCGATCTCATGTAAGTTATTTGAACACATTATTTACAGTAACCTTTACTCGTTCCTGGATTCATTACACTTCTTTTCCTCCTCACAGCATGGTTTTCGAAGCGGCTACTCTTGTAACACCCACTGGTAGAATTTTATCATCATCTATCCAGATCACTAGACAGCAGGAAATATGTCGACTGCGTGTTCTTAGACTTTCGAAAGGCATTTGACACGGTCCCCCATCAGTTAATATTGTATAAATTGGCTTTGCTAAACATAGATCTCAACGTCCTGAACTGGATACAAAATTATTTAGAAGGTCGAGAGCAGCGGGTTGTTTTAAACGGTACTATATCCACATCAACACGGGTTACGCCGGGTGTGCCACAAGGGAGTGTCTTAGGTCCTTTACTTCTTCTCATATACATAAATGATATCACGGAAAACGTACAATCTCATAAACTGTTCGCAGATGACTGCGTATTGTGCAGGGAAATAAACACGTCAGACGACCTGGCCATATTACAAACCGACATAAATATTTTATCTTCTTGGTGCAGTCAATGGAAAATAAGCCTAAATTTAAGTAAATGCAAACATATTCGTTTCTCGAGAAGTAAGCTGCACGATTCTCATAGCTACCTAATCAACGGGACCGTTTTATGTACTGTGCTTGAGTATCTTTACCTAGGAGTGCTATTTGCGGATTCCCTAAAATGGAACAGCCTTATAGAACGTACAATCGGAAAGGCTGGTAATATGTACTATTTTATCCGTCGAAATTTTAGATCCGCGTCGCGAAACGTTAAAGAAACACTTCATTTTTCTTTGGTAAGAACGATCCTTGATTACGCGTGCGTTGTGCGGGACCCTTATCACGACTTCCTTATCAATAAACTAGAAAAAATTCAAAATCAGGCCGCGCGTTTTGTACTGAAGAACTATGACCCTTGTGCTAGTGTTACAGATATGAAAGCCATGCTGGGATGGGAAACACTCGAATGTAGACGAAAAAAACTACGACTAAAATTTTTCCACCGTGTCTTTCTCAACAAAACAGGAATTGATAAAGCCACTTATCTTATGGAGCCATCCTACGTTTTTCCCGTTGTGTTAATTTTAAAAACGTTGCTGTTCCCACTTACAGGACTGACAGTTTTGCGAATTCATTTTTTGTCAAAACCGCGAGAGAGTGGAACGACCTCCCGGAAGATATTGTGTCCATTGATGATAATGACGTTTTCTTTTTGCACTTGTTATAATGTTTTCTAAAACCCCCTAAATAATGCCCACAGGGCGATGTAGGTACAATGTAAATAAATGTATATATATATATATATATACATATATATATATATATATATATATATATATATATATATATATATATATATATATATATATATATATATATATATATATATATATATATATATACATGTGTTTCTTTAAGCTTAACAGATTTGTTTTAAAAAAGCCGTGAAAGTTACACTTATGCCGCTTGTGGAGGTGATTTATACGGTCAGGGGAACATATTATGGGGGATAATCGTAACAACCAGTCGACTAATTAACTAAAATTCGTTAATTAACTTTTTAGTTAATAAAAATAGCCATATGGTTCCAACTAGAAACTTGCTCAGCGTCATCGAAAACCACTAAATCAGTCATTTTCCGAAAGACTTTCGGCACGTGAGAAGCGTAGTATTGTACTAAAGTTACCACTCGTGGAGCAGGTACAAGGCTGGGGCTAAATAAGAGACGGAAAAATCGCGCGGGCGCCTTACCGGAACCGCTAGCTTTGTAACTGCTCCACGAGTGGTAACTTTAGTGCACTACTACGCTTCTCACGCGCTCAAAGTCTTTCTGAAAATTACTGATTTAGTGGTTTTCGATGACGCTGAGCAAGTTTCTAATTGGAAACATATGTCTATTTTCAATAATTAAAAAGTTAATTAACGAATTTTAGTTAATTAGTCGACTGACTGTTACAATTAGCCCCCTATAATATGTCCCCCTGGCCGCATAACTCAGCTCCACAAGCGGCATAAGTGTAACTTTCACGGCTTTTTTTAAACAAATCTGTTAAGCTTAAAAAAACACCCTATATATGTATATATATATATATATGATTCTTTTAGCGGTTTGAGAGTAGGACAAGGAGGACGAGGAGGGTACGGTGAGAGTCCTGTAATTTGACGCGTGCGATGTTTGTTTCAACGCGAAACATTTTGACTGGTTGCTTCGGATTTCGTGAAAACGCCTCTCGTGAAGCCGTAACCTGTGACGTGACATGACGTCACAGTTTCCCCACTAAATCTAGCTGTACAATTAACGCCACGCGGTCTCAAGACCAATGCATTTTTGCCGCTAAATGTAGCAGGGACGAGGGCGTCACAGGACTTCGTGTAACGTCACCTATGAACAAAATCAGGTTTCCCGCTAGATTTAGCGGGAAAATTTACGTCCCGCGACCTCAACACCGATTCAGTTTCTCAACTAGATTTAGCGGGAAACTAATAAAACATGACTTCATTTCACGTGACTTTTAAACAGTGTCAGTTTTTCCGCGAAATTAAGTTGGAAAACTGGCGCCACATGCACTTCAACGCCAATTCAATTCCTTGCTATATTTAGCGGGGCAACTGAAGTAGTGTTGAGGTCACGTGACGTCCGTTTTTCCGCTAAATTTAGCTGGAAAAATGAATGCGTGCTGTAGCATTATGGGACATCACAGACCTGCACAGCAACTCAGTTTCTTCATTAAATTTAGCGGGGAATTAGTGTATAGGTCTGTAACGTCCACTAATGCAACGCGCGCGGTTACGCCGACGTCGACGACGACGCCCACGCCGCTATACTCGGAAACGGGCGCCTAAGAGCTGCGCTCTAAAATTAGAGGTTGGGATTCAATAGACCCCTTTCAAAAGTGTGGCAACTCTGTGCGCCTCGGGCAACAGTGTGCGCGCTCTTCCTGGTGAAGGAATGTTTTTTCTTCGGTCCGCTGGTTCTGAGTGAAAGAGTAACAGGGCAAATGAAATAATGCGGCTGTTTCCTGCCGCCGGCTGGGAAAATAACCTTGCTAGCTAGCTTGCTAGGTATGAAACCTGAAAACAAAGATGGTGAGATGATGACAAATCATGACAAATATGACAAATCATGATGTGTCTGCAAGTCACCACTAAACTTGCATAAAAAGATGCCCTCAAGGGGAACCTAATGCGGTGCTGTCCGAACTCTGCATGAGAGCATAAAGTGTTAGTGGATGCCTCAATAACATAAAAGAAGATTAAAAAATATGTGACTGCAAGGTAAAGTTTTTTTTGGTTTTTTTCGTGTGTTTATTCTTAAAGTGTAGAAAATGTTCGCAGGGCTGATACGGGAATTCAACTACTCGTTTCGCCTCGCCAATGGTATCAGTCTACCGAGCAACACCAAATAAATGTGCGGTGAAATAACAGCGTAATGTATGAAGCAGGCACGTAGCCAGGATTTTGTTTCGGGGGGGGGGGGGGAGGGCGCCTATGACAAAATGCTGTATGAGAAGAAGGGGGAGAGGAGGTCCCAGCAAAATCGAAGATTTCGGGGGGGGCCCAGGCCCATGGGCCACCCCCTGGCTACGTGCCTGGTATGAAGCAACTGCAGGCAAAATAGTGTGGCCGGCCGGAAGGCAACGGATCCGTCAAGTAAAACCGACGCTCGTTTATCCGCGTCAAACATATACCCGGCTAACAGCGATAGTCAAGAAAACACAAAGCAGTATAATTCAGAACCAATATATTATCCTCATTAGGCAAATGCATGCGAATTCGTGAGGTTAGCCAAACGGTCGCGGCAGCGGACGTTCCGATAGGCATATATAAGTACTCCATTCCGTCCGAATTTGTCAGTGTATCCATATTGCGTGCAGACCGGGACACAGCACTGTGTTAGCATCTTCTCTGATACTCTGGAGCGCGTAAACTGTCCTTAAAACAATATATGAAGCGCCTAAAGCTCGGTTGGCGCACAGCGAGGTTGCGACCTGCTTTCCTTCACAATGTCACGCAGCTGCTGACCGCCTCGCTGTTGGCATGCAAGGGGTCTATACTGCATGAGCCGCTTTCTTAAATTGATTCTCATCAATATATAAAAAAAAATATTTTATATGTATGATTGATTTGCAAAATAAAAAGCTTGACAAATCAGGGCACGACACCGCCACGGGAACAATGTACTTACGCCTCCCCTTTGTACAGACGGTCCTGCTCGCTGCCGCCCATCACATCGGTGCGCTCGGAACCAGCGCCGCAAGCTCGACGAAGATTGCCACGGACCATTACGGGCTACCAGTGCTGAGGCTGCTATCTGCTGAGACTGGCAGACTAATGACGCTGCAACCCACGCTCATCGAGAACCTTTACAACAACTGGCAACAACGAACGGTGACGTCAAGCCAAGTACTACAAAAGCATGAAGCACTGCTCGGCATACCAGGGCATGACACCGCCACGGGAACAATGTACTGACGCCTCCTCCTTGTACAGACGGTCCTGCTTGCTGCTGCCCATCACATCGGTGCGCTCGGAACCAGCGCCGCAAGCTCGACGCAGATTGCCACGGACCACTACGGGCTACCAGTGCTGACGCTGCTATCTGCTGAGACTGGCAGACTAATGACGCTGCAACCCACGCTCATCGAGAACCTTTACAACAACTGGCAACAACGAACGGTGACGTCAAGCCAAGTACTACAAAAGCATGAAGCACTGCTCGGCATACCAGGGCACGACACCGCCACGGGAACAATGTACTGACGCCTCCTCTTTGTACAGACGGTCCTGCTCGCTGCTGCCCATCCCATCGGTGCGCTCGGAACCAGCGCCGCAAGCTCGACGAAGATTGCCACGGACCACTACGGGCTACCAGTGCTGACGCTGCTATCTGCTGAGACTGGCAGAATAATGACGCTGCAACCCACGCTCATCGAGAACCTTTACAACAACTGGCAACACCGAACGGTGACGTCAAGCCAAGTACTACAAAAGCATGAAGCACTGCTCGGCATACCAGGGCACGACACCGCCACGGGAACAATGTACTGACGCCTCCTCTTTGTACAGACGGTCCTGCTCGCTGCTGTCCATCACATCGGTGCGCTCGGAACCAGTGCCGCAAGCTCGACGAAGATTGCCACGGACTACTACGGGCTACCAGTGTTGACGCTGCTATCTGCTGAGACTGGCAGACTAATGACGCTGCAACCCACGCTCATCGAGAACCTTTACAACAACTGGCAACAACAAACGGTGACGTCAAGCCAAGTACTACAAAAGCATGAAGCACTGCTCGGCATACCAGGGCACGACACCGCCATGGGAACAATTTACTGACGCCTCCTCTTTGTACAGACGATCCTGCTCGCTGCTGCCCATCACATCGGTGCGCTCGGAACCAGCGCCGCAAGCTCGACGAAGATTGCCACGGACCACTGCGGGCTACCTATGCTGACGCTGCTATCTGCTGAGACTGGCAGACTAATGACGCTGCAACCCTCGCTCATCGATAACCTTTACAACAACTGGCAATAACGAACGGTGACGTCAAGCCAAGTACTACAAAAGCATGAAGCACTGCTCGGCATACCAGGGCACGACACCGCCACGGGAACAATGTACTGACGCCTCCTCTTTGTACAGACGGTCCTGCTCGGTGCTGCCCATCACATCGGTGCGCTCGGAACCAGCGCCGCAAGCTCGACGAAGATTGCCACGGACCACTACGGGCTACCAGTGCTGACGCTGTTATCTGCTGAGACTGGCAGACTAATGACGCTGCAACCCACGCTTGTCGAGAACCTTTACAACTGGCAACAACGAACGGTGACGTCAAGCCAAGTACTACAAAAGCATGAAGCACTGCTCGGCATACAAGGGCACAACACCGCCACGGGAACAATGTACTGACGCCTCCTCTTTGTACAGACGGTCCTGCTCGCTGCTGCCGATCGCATCGGTGCGCTCGGTACCAGCGCCGCAAGCTCGACGAAGATTGCCACGGACCACTACGGGCTACCAGTGTTGACGCTGCTATCTGCTGAGACTGGCAGACTAATGACGCTGCAACCCACGCTCATCGAGAACCTTTACAACAACTGGCAACAACGAACGGTGACGTCAAGCCAAGTACTACAAAAGCATGAAGCACTGCTCGGCATACCAGGGCACGACACCGCCACGGGAACAATGTACTGACGCCTCCTCTTTGTACAGACGGTCCTGCTCGCTGCTGCCAATCACATCGGTGCGCTCGGAACCAGCGCCGCAAGCTCGACGAAGATTGCCACGGACCACTACGGGCTACCAGTGCTGACGCTGCTATCTGCTGAGACTGGCAGACTAATGACGCTGCAACCCACGCTTATCGAGAACCTTTACAACAACTGGCAACAACTAACAGTGACGTCAAGCCAAGTACTACAAAAGCATGAAGCACTGCTCGGCATACCAGGGCACGACACCGCCACGAGAACAATGTACTGACGCCTCCACTTTGTACAGACGGTCCTGCTCGCTGCTGCCCATCACATCGGTGCGCTCGGAACCAGCGCCGCAAGCTCGACGAAGATTGCCACGGACCACTACGGGCTACCAGTGCTGACGCTGCTATCTGCTAAGACTGGCAGACTAATGACGCTGCAACTCACGCGCATCGAGAACCTTTACAACAACTGGCAACAACGAACGGTGACGTCAAGCCAAGTACTACAAAAGCATGAAGCACTGCTCGGCATACCAGGGCACGACACCGCCACGGGAACAATGTACTGACGCCTCTTCTTTGTACAGACGGTCCTGCTCGCTGCTGTCCATCCCATCGGTGCGCTCGGAACCAGCGCCGCAATCTCGACGAAGATTGCCACGGACCACTACGGGCTACCAGTGTTGACGCTGCTATCTGCTGAGACTGGCAGACTAATGACGCTGCAACCCACGCTTATCGAGAACCTTTACAACAACTGGCAACAACGAACGGTGACGTCAAGCCAAGTACTACAAAAGCATGAAGCACTGCTCGGCATACCAGGGCACGACACCGCCACGGGAACAATGTATTGACGCCTCCTCTTTGTACAGACGGTCCTGCTCGCTGCTGCCCATCACATTGGTGCGCTCGGAACCAGCGCCGCAAGCTCGACGAAGATTGCCACGGACCACTACGGGCTACCAGTGTTGACGCTGCTATCTGCTGAGACTGGCAGACTAATGACGCTGCAACCCACGCTTATCGAGAACCTTTACAACAACTGGCAACAACGAACGGTGACGTCAAGCCAAGTACTACAAAAGCATGAAGCACTGCTCGGCATACCAGGGCACGACACCGCCACGGGAACAATGTACTGACGCCTCCTCTTTGTACAGACGGTCCTGCTCGCTGCTGCCCATCACATCGGTGCGCTCGGAACCAGCGCCGCAAGCTCGACGAAGATTGCCACGGACCACTACGGGCTACCAGTGCTGACGCTGCTATCTGCTGAGACTGGCAGACTAATGACGCTGCAACTCACGCTCATCGAGAACCTTTACAACAACTGGTAACAACGAACGGTGACGTCAAGCCAAGTACTACAAAAGCATGAAGCACTGCTCGGCATACCAGGGCACGACACCGCCACGGGAACAATGTACTGACGCCTCCTCTTTGTACAGACGGTCCTGCTCGCTGCTGTCCATCACATCGGTGCGCTCGAAACCAGCGCCGCAAGCTCGACGAAGATTGCCACGGTCCACTACGGGCTACCTGTGTTGACGCTGCTATCTGCTGAGACTGGCAGACTAATGACGCTGCAACCCACGCTCATCGAGAACCTTTACAACAACTGGCAACAACGAACGGTGACGTCAAGCCAAGTACTACAAAGCATGAAGCACTGCTCGGCATACCAGGGCACGACACCGCCACGGGAACAATGTACTGACGCCTCCTCTTTGTACAGACGGTCCTGCTCGCTGCTGTCCATCACATCGGTGCGCTCGGAACCAGTGCCGCAAGCTCGACGAAGATTGCCACGGACCACTACGGGCTACCAGTGTTGACGCTGCTATCTGCTGAGACTGGCAGACTAATGACGCTGCAACCCACGCTCATCGAGAACCTTTACAACAACTGGCAACAACGAACGGTGGCGTCAAGCCAAGTACTACAAAAGCATGAAGCACTGCTCGGCATACCAGGGCACGACACTGCCACGGGAACAATGTACTGACGCCTCCTCTTTGTACAGGTCAGTTACTTGAACCATTTTTTGTGCATCAGGAGTAGTAATCCTTTCTTAATACTGGTGTCGTGCCCAAACGACTTTGCTGTGACGCGGAAGTGCATGTCTATCTATGTTCAAGCATGCGCCAGTATCTTCGTGTCACACTTGCTGTTGCTGCACTCCGGAGATGTGGAGCAGAGTCCCGGTCCCCTTACCATGGCCCAGGCTGACTTACTGACTCAAATCCACGCTACTGTAACCCAATTACAGACGGGACAGACAGACCTGGCGAAACAATTAGGGGCGCTCGCTGAAAATCAAATGCGTACTGACCAGTTAGTTTGCGACCTGAACGCACAGTTAGCGCTATTAAAGAACATTTGTCAATTTCCCAGAGTGACCAGTACACCGCCCAAAAAACCGAATCCGAGCTGAAAGCAGCCCAAACAGAGCTCGCGCTTTTAAAGGCGCGCTGTGTCGACAACAAGAACCGGTCACGCAGGTCGAACTTAGTCTTTTTTGGATTTCAAGAAAAAAGCGAAGGAAACATGGTCTGAATCTGAGTCACTCGTGGTCAACCTGTGCGCGAGAAAACTAAACATAGCAATCAACCCTGATAACATAGAAAGAGCACACCGTATCAGTCCTTTTAAAACTTAAAAAAAATAGGCCAATCATTGCAAAATTCTGCTTCTTTAAGCAAAACGATGCAATATTAACTGCAGGTATAAAACTGAAAGATACTGGATTTGTAGTCAGTGAGGATTTCCCTCGACCTGTGCAGTTGGCCCGTCGTAAAGTATTCGAATTCGCTAGAGCACAAAAAACTCGTTATAAACTGCGCGTAGACAAATTGTACATTCATGAAAAGTGCTTTAGTTTTGATGATGCGTCAGACAGTGTTGTTGAAATAAAGAGATAGCAACCCGCGAGCACCGCTGTCCGGTCACCACGTGCACGTCAAATTGAATCAAGTGCACATCCTCATCGTAACCATTCTATTTTAAAGCTTTCCAACAGACCGCTGTCCTTTCTTTAAACCAATATAATAAGTGTTATGTCAAAGCAAGACGATATATGCAGCCTCATAGCATCTACTGATTCTGACGTCATAGTTCTTACTGAAACATGGCCTTCATCATCTATCACTGATATCGAAATTTTCTCCGACGTATCTGGTTATAATTTATTTCGACGGGATAGGACATCTGGCCGAGGGGGTGGGGTCCTGATCGCAATAAAAGTTAGCTTCGTGTGCAAACCTGTGGATATTTCCTCGCGACTCGAAATTTTGTGGCTCTCCTGTTCATCTTTGCATGCTACATTTCTTATTGGTGTATGCTGCCGACCACCTCACAAGGATCAAACTTTTCTTATTCATCTGAATGATGCACTCGGTGTTTTGTGCCTCAGACATCCCCTGTCCAGCATTCTGCTTTTCGGTGATTTTAACTACCCCTCAATAAACTGGTCGGCCCTAGCTGTTTCAACTCCCCTTGATAAGAGTGAAGCAACAGAACTCATTAATTTCTGCTTTAATTTCAATCTTTCGCAAGTTATAACTGAACCCACGCGATCAACTTCCCATTCTTCTAATATTCTCGACCTCATTCTTTATTCAAAGCCTGAGACTTTGAAATCGATCAACTACTTACGCGAAATAAGTGACCATAAAGTAATTCACTCTACTTTTTCTTTACATCTTCAGTCTAAATCCAAGCGACTTATAACCGTATCACTATACGGTAAAGGGGATTACCAAAGTATGATTGCTGAACTAGAAAAAGTTTTATTTTTATTTCTGGTTGACTTTGACGTTCGCTCTGTTTCTGATAATTGGTTTCTTTTCAAACAAAAAACGCAAGAACTCGCGGCCATGTTCATTCCAACTGTCACTTTTCGTGAAAGCTCGTCTGCTCCTTGGTTTAACTGTTCTTTAAAACGCCTAAATTAAAAAAAAAAGAAGAGACTGTTTCGAACGGCTAAGTCCACTGGGTGCAGCTTAAGCTGGGACAAATTTTATTCCGTCGATAGGCAGTACAGAGTTGAAATTAAGAAGCAAAAACAATCATTTTATAACATCGATCTTGCGTGTATGCTTCAAAATGACCCTAAAAAGTTCTGTAAAGTTATTAACCCTAAATCTGATACTGCAATCGTACTTAAAAACAACGGTGATACTTGGTTCAGGATAACGAATGTGCCGAATTTCTGAATCATGCTCTTTGTTCAATATTTACGCAAGAAAATAGTTTTTCTCCTCTTCCCACTATTACTACACCCATGTCTGGTTTTGTGTTTGAACCCGCAGGCATCGCTAAACTCATTGACAACCTTAAAATCTCCTCATCAGCAGGCATGGATAACGTAAATGCAAAAATTCTAAAAAACACGAAAGACTTGGTGAGCGTGATATTAGCTAAAATAGTTTCGCAATCTCTTTCCAGTAGTCGTCTGCGTGATGACTGGAAAGTGGCAAAGATTGTCCCGATTTTCGAAAATGGTGACAAATACTCCCCATTTAACTATCCATCCATCTTCCTAACAAGTCTGTCATGCAAACTAATGGAGCATATCATCTACACTAACATCATTCAATTTCTGTCAGACAAGTGTTTCATCAACCCATCCCAGCACGGCTTTCAAAAAGATTTTTCATGTGAAAATCAACTTGCATCGTTTACTCATGACATACATGTTAACCTTGATTCAAACATTCAGACTGACGCTATCTTCCTGGACTTTGCCAAAGCGTTGGATAAGGTTCCTCATAGACGACTCATATACAAGCTTTCTAAACTCAACTTCGATTCCTTGATTTTGAACTGGATCATTAACTTTTTAACTAACAGACAGGACTTGTTACCGCTAACCAGTCATCATCTTTTGCTCCAGTCATTTCCGGTGTTCCTCAAGGATTGGTCTTCGGACCCCTTCTATTTTTAATTTACATTAATGACATGCCTATATCAATAACATCGCATGTTCGTCTTTTCGTTAACGACTGTGTCATCCATCGCCAAGTGACTAACCCATCAGATCACGTACTCATCCAAGATGACCTCTACGGCATCCAAGCATGGTGCAGTACATGGCAAATGTGTCTCAACGTCCATAAGTGCAAGCTTGTGTCTTTTGCACGTCGCTCTAAACCGTCTATCTTTTCCTACTCCCTTAACAGCGTTTCTTTGGAAAAAGCTAATTCTTACAAGTATCTCGGAGTTCATCTTACATCCGATCTTTCCTGGGCTACTCATATCAGTCACATCATATCTTCTGCTAATCGCTCTCTTTTTTAAGGCGCAATTTGAAACTGGCCCCTCCTCACATAAAACAACTTGCCTTCTCATTACTTATCCGCCCTAAACTGGAATACGCATCTGCTATCTGGGATCCGCAACAAGCCTGGGTAGTGGGCATGGGAACAGCTGCACCATGCGGATGGATAACACCCCTCCGTTCTTGCTCATGCAGATACTCGCTTTCCTTCCCCTGGCTGGCGGGGCGACATATCAGTGTCCGGCAGCAAACGTCTTTGCTACGTCGCCCGCGGTAACGCCCAAGGATTTCAGCGATGGGCCGGTCAGCACTTTGGGCCTCTTCAGTTTGCATCGCATCGTCAAGGCATCTTCATCGACATCGACAACGTCTCCGATCTTCAACAAAAGCGCTTGGGAGAGCGTTCACCTTCGTAGTGGGCATGGGAACAGCTGCACCATGCGGATGGATAACACCCCTCCGTTCTTGCTCATGCAGGTTGGTTCTGTTCCTTCTTTACATTGTAGGAAGTCAGACGACGTGTTACTTATTCTGTTCCCATGCCCACAAACGTTACTGGTTCTGACATGTCAGTGTTTTGATGTTTTGAAGCTACTGTTGCTATCTGGGGATGTGGAAATGAATCCAGGTCCTATGTCGGATGCCCAGGCTAAGCAATTCAATGAAATGTTTTGTTTATTACAAGAGCTAAACACTCGTTCTATCAAATTTGAGGAAGGACAGGCCGGCATAATAAGTACAGTGAACGAATTAAAGGCAAACCAGACAAAGATTGAAACTAGACTAAGCTCTATTGACGAAAGGCTAGCGGCAGTCGAGTCTGGAGCACTGACGATTAACGAAGTTCAGCGGGAGCTAAGCGCCACGCGCCAGAACATCGAGCACCTTCAGGATGAAGCTGTTGTTTTCCGCTCTCGTCTTGATGAAATAGAAGACCGGTCACGTCGTGACAACTTGATATTTCACGGCATTGCTGATTCTCCCGCTGAAGCTTGGTCGCTTACTGAAAGAAAGGTTGTCAATGTTCTTTCCGATCTGGGAATTCCTTGCGAAAACATTGCCCGCGCCCACAGATTAGGCTCTTTTTGTAAAGATAAATGTCGGCCTGTTATCGTCAAATTCGAGTCATTCAAAACAAAAGATAGTGTCCTTCAGTCGAGAGCTGCTATCAAAGGTAGCGGTTTATCGGTCAGTGAAGATTTTTCACCGGCGACACGCCAAGCTAGATCTAAACTAATTGATTTCGGAAAATAAAAAAATGCTGCGTTTAAACTAAAATATCACAAATTGCACATCAACAAAAAGATATACGCTTACGACTTCGCTAAGGACAACGTTTACGAGGTCGTTACCGCTGGCGCCGTGCGGCCAGTTCGTGACGAAGCCGAAAACAGCGGGGCTTCAGCATCGACCGGGGCGACGTCCAGATAGGATTTTGGGGGGATTGGTTCAAGCCGCTGCCTCAAGGCACGTGATGTTCCTTTACTCTTTTGCAATATTCGGAGCGTCATGCGCTGCCGAGACGATCTTAGTTCAATTATTGATTCTTCTGACTGTGAAATTATTTTGTTAACTGAAACATGGCTATCTAGTAGAATTTCGAGCAGTGAAATATTTACGTGCGGTAAGAAATTTAACGTATATCGGCAGGATCGAGGTGAAAGAATGGGTGGTGGAGTTCTTATAGCTGTGGCCGATGGTATAGTCTCAAACGTTGTCGATGTTTTAACTGACTTGGAAATGCTTTGGGTCAGCGTAACTGTAAACTACAAGCAATTAATTTTGGGTGTGTGCTATCGACCACCCAACGCTTCGTCTTCCTTTTGTGAACAATTACATGATTCGGTTAATGCAATCGTTAGTCGGTTTCCTACGTCACAAATTATTCTCCTCGGTGATTTTAATTATCCTAGCATTAAGTGGTCTACTACGCCACCTACTGTCCACCCATTTTCATCAGAAGGGAATGATTTCATTAACTTATGTTCCGAGTTCAATTTTTCTCAACTAGTTGATCAACCTACACGAATTACTTCTACCTCCGCAAATATTTTAGATCTTGTGTTGACAACATGTCCAGACTTAGTATCATCTATTTTGTACCTGCCTGGTTTGAGCGACCACTGCTTGCTACATATTGACTTAAATATACCTTTACAAGCTACTTCCAATACTATTAAAACAATACGGGATGATAGTAAAGCAAACTTCAATACTATTAACTGTGAATTGGCATTGTTTTTAGACACTTTTCTAAGTGGTTTTTTCAGGCGTTCTGTTAACGAAAATTGGAATATATTCAAACTAAAAGTAAATGAGCTCCTTGAGTCGCACATCCCACTCAAAAGAATTTACTCGAACTCAAATGCACCATGGTTCACTAGAACAATCGGGAGACTTGGAAACAAGAAAAAGCGTTTTTTCCGCGCCGCTAAGCGCAAACCCACAGCTGACCGATGGGACGCATACCATGCCTCTGCTGATTTGTACAGGGCAGCTGTGTGTAGTGCGAAAAGTACTTACTTTAATTCTACATTACCGTCTATGCTAATTAATAACCCCCGTCAATTCTGGAACACCACGAAAGAGAAAAGTAGTACAGTTGTAGAGCTCAGAGCCGATGATGGTAGCCCTATTTCTTGTGAAGAGTGTGCCAATGAACTCAATGCTATTTTTATCAGCTGTTTTTCTGACCTCCCTATAAATAATGATCAAACATACATGTCCTATGACTACCTCCCAATGTGCCCCATATCAATTAGTCCTGAAGGCATTGTAAACATAATCGATTCCCTTAAACTATCCTCATCATGTGGTATAGACTGTATAAACTCCAAGTTTTTGAAGAATACTAGAATGTACTCCTCCATTTTTCTTGCGAGCATATTTTCCCAGTCTTTAGAGCAAGGTATTTTGCCAGACGACTGGAGGGTAGCCAAGGTGGTCCCAGTTCACAAAGGAGGTGATAAATTCAACCCTCGAAACTTTCGCCCGATTTCATTGACCAGTGTCCCAAGCAAAATTTTAGAGCATATCATTTATTCTAACATAGTCAATTTTCTAGAATCAAATAAGTTTTTTTGCCCCTTCCAGCACGGCTTTCGAAAGACATTCTCATGCGAAACACAACTTGTATCATTCACGCACGACCTTCATTCTATCGTTGACGTTTGCTCCAAAGTAGATTGCGTATTTCTAGACTTCTCTAAGGCCTTTGATAAAGTGCCTCATACCTTGCTCTTGTCCAAGCTTAGTAAACTGAATATTGATCAGGCGGTTCTCACGTGGATACAATCATTTCTAACGAATCGTAAACAATTTGTCAGCGTAAATAACAGAAGCTCTGCTATGGTATCAGTAACATCAGGTGTTCCTCAAGGTTCTGTGCTCGGTCCGTTATTATTCCTTATATACATTAACGATCTACCCTCTCATGTATCCTCAAAAATGTCTTTATTTGCTGATGATTGCGTTATTTATCGAGAACTTACTAATGATTCTGACTCTAACATACTACAAAACGATATTAACTCTGTTACAAACTGGTGCGACTCATGGTCTATGGTACTAAATTCCAGCAAATGTAAGGTTATGAGAGTGTCCCGTTGTACTTCATCTCAGCCCCATTATACGCTAAATAACCATCCCCTTGAATTAGTTACGGTCTATAAGTATTTAGGAGTTCATATTACATCTGATTTATCATGGAGGACTCATATTAACTACATCATTAACAACGCTAATCGCATGCTAGGTTTTCTTAAAAGGAATTTTTTTTAGCACCCCAGTCTTTGAAGCTAATTCTTTATAAAACCCTCGTACGATCAAAGCTTGAATATGCATGTTCTGTTTGGGACCCTGGTCAGTCTGTACTAATCGATCTGATTGAAGCCGTCCAAAATCGTTCAGTTAGATTTATATTTTCAAATTACCATCGGACTGCCAGCGTAAGCACTATGAAATCTAATCTTTCTCTCCCTGAATTATCAACCCGTAGGAAAGTAGCCCGTCTCAGTTTGTTTCATAAAATTTATTTCACTAATGACACGCTGCGTAATAATTTAATTATACCTCCTCTTTACGTTTCACCTAGACTTGACCATCAACACAAAGTTGGCATCCCATATGCTCGCACCAACGTCTTTCACCATTCCTTCATACCGTCTACATCCTTTGACTGGAACCACCTGGCTGCATTCGTAGTCTCCATCATAGTTCATGTTCTTTTTAAAAAAGCCTTGGAACGCATTTTTTTCTGATCTTCACTGATTGTATTTTCCTGTGTATCTGTGTCCGTGTTTTTTTTTTTAACTCATGCAACCACTTCCCCCTCTGTAATGCTCATGCCCTGAGGGTAAAATAAATAAATAAATAAATAAAAGCCTACCTCATCAATAACATGGAATCAGTTCAGCGTCGAGCATTACGTTTTATTTACTCAGATTATTCTTCTTTTATTAGCGTCACATCTCTTCGAACCCGTGCCAACCTCCCCCTCCCCTGTGTACGCCGCCGTTTAGCTCGGTTATCTCTTTTTCACAACTTTTTTTTACAGCCCGTGCCTCCGATTATCATACATCGTTCTTTCTGTACGCCGCAACCGTCGCACGGGTCACAATATCGATGTACAGCGACCAAAGGCAAGAACCACCACATGTCAGAACTCATATTCTTCACGTACAGCCTCTGATTGGAACGGGCTCTCCCAGAACATTGTAACTACTCATGACTCATTAGAATTTAAAGAATTGATACGTGCAATCGCGTTCTAGGTATATTTGGTGTGTTTTTTTGTTGTTTTGTTTGCATACTAATTTTCTTGACGATTTTGTTTTATTTTATACGCATAATTTGATTTTGTGACATTTGTACCCTTTTGTTGGTGTTTATTGTATGCCACCCTTTATATAATACCCCCTACGGGGGTCCTTAAGGTATATAAATAAATAAAATAAAATTTAAAATGCGTTTGTTCACAACACTGCAAGTACCGCAGCTTATTTATTTCAATTTATTTTTAACCAGCTTAAATGAACAAATAAATGCTAGAAGACAGTCCAAATAGTAAGTTTTCTTGTCCTTTTTGTCAAGAATGTGTTAAGATGAATTATTTTGCTATATTTCGGTATACCCCACAATATCCAAAAGTATACCGGGGAAAAGAAGAAAGAAAGAAAGAAAACCTATCCGGTTTGCTAAAATCTGCTGTCGACGGTAAATAAAAAATAATGATATTTGAGGATTTAATAAAATGGACATTTTGTTCTTTTCTGTACTTGGAGCGCTATAGTTTGTTACAGCATAAAAATTCACGATTTCTCCCGCTTTTGCCTGCTTTTTGTATATAGCAACATATCATCCTTTCTAACTGCGTCTCCTCCTTAACCCTCCCCCTGCTCCCCGCTCCATTTATTTGAGACCTTACGACACAAAACAATGCAATATTTTTTTCATTTTATTCCATATCACATACCCTTGAATGTAATGCAGATAAAGACCACAAAGGCCAATGTTGGATTCTCGTGGGGCTCGACGGAACGTCTGTTTATTTATTATGTAGTCACCATAAACACCAAACCACACTAATTTTATCATAAGTAGCCGTAGATTCTTAGAGCATGTATTTACAAAGCATGGGATGGCATATTTAAATTTCCTACGATTGGTTTGTAAACTTCTGTCCTCAAAAAGCGTCAACGATAGTTACGCTTAAACATAAATTGGGGCAAGCGCAACTAAGGCAATGACGTGGAGTTAGATTTAAACTAGTCGCAACACTATTTGGAACGTTGATACTCGCATTTCCACAGATACACTCACCTTGTCTACAAACTTTCTTAAATATTTTTCTATTTGATTTTTATCTTTTAATTTATTTTTGTGTTGTTCACCATACGCGATGTACAGTTCCAGGTACGCTGAGCTACCAACAGATATTCCTGCAAAGCAGACGATGGTACCATATTAAAGCAAGACCAAGCAGTTTTGTCTACGGCTGTGATTTTGTAAAAAAAGGAATATAAATTGTCATAGTTTTGTAGTGGATTCGTTGCCATGTTATCACAAATCGGGAATGGCTTAATTTATAAATATAAATGAAAATTGACCAATGGTCAGTTTGTACTCGTACAAACTGTTACATCTGACCACTAGCACTTGCCGGGCTATGGGGGGAGTAAACTACGTGGCTTATTTGAAGCAAAAAACGGCTTTGTTGTTTTGTTTATTATGCATTAGTCGTGATCATGTAGTACAGTTACCGGTATTCATTTATAGGAAAAATAAACGGATGTATTTCGGTGTTTATTTATTCCTAAGATGGTGTGTTTCGGTGACCTGCTTCGGATGAACACTAAAAAACAACAGTGATTTTAGGTAAAAACGCTCATGGCGAGCTAAGCATTCTAGAAAGACAGTCCTAGCTGTAACAAGAATTTCAAGAAATCGGCGTGTTTAGCCTTAATGTTATTTTGTCTTTTTGACACCAACGACCGGTTATCGCTGGTTTTCTGTTTGAAACGATTTTGCACTCTTGATACCCACGGATGTTTGTCGGTCCTTTATGGTTAAAACGAGAAGTCTACGGCTTAGTCATGACGTACAGGCCAAATACATAACCGTTGTTTTTCTTCACCATCTCATATAATAAAACAGAACTATATTTTAATGCGGAAGTATAGCTATCCCATGGAGTGGAGGCGTTGGCGTCTGTAACCGCGAAAGAACGCAAAAGAAATGCCCATTTTCCCATTGGCTGAACGAAACTTCCCCTAGATGGCCCTTGGCCGCTGTTTCACGACAGCGCGCGCTCGGCCGCCACTCTTGTGTCCAGCGATCCCGGAGGTGAGGAGGGGGGGGGGGGGGGGGGGGTTTGCTGCGGCCGCTTCTGCTCCTCTGGCCGCCGACGAACAAGGCGGCCCCTGAGGCATCTATGTCGTCGGCGGCCGGAACCTCAGCAGTTGCGAAACGTGGCCGTCCACGCCAGTACACAACAGATCTCAAGGGAGCTAAAGAATGACATTCATGCTTTCGCATTCACAACTCATAAGAAGTGGTTAGGTGTCCTCGGAGTTTTTATAGCTCGTGTCTTCAAGCGTGTGTTTCTACATTTGCCGTGATACATGTGCAAATCACTATTATATCATGTTGATTTACTAAAACAAATGCCTTTTCTTAGAAATAAGAATACAATCAAAAAGATGTTTTAAAAAAAGCTGGTAAATATTTCACTAATTTGCTTATAAACCTCTGAACCCTAAAGAATAAACGTATTTTTTCTTGAGTCACACGAAAAAAAAGGTGTCAATTGAACCACCCAATTTTTACTTTTTTAAAGGGTAGTGAAGCAATTTGTTGAAAAAAACAATTTAAGAACAGGAGAACTGTCAGAGCGGCGTTGAGGAATGTGACGTTTAGAGCTCTGGAACAAGTGTGTTGTACCGTATTCCGCAACTTCATGCTCACTTTTTTAACCATTGTAGTTTTCTGATTCGGTGGTAAAAACCTAAGGTTAAATAAATTTTAATATTAAAAAAAAAATTACCACCTCGGTCGGTTAACTGCTTTTTAAATATTCCGGGTTTTCTTCTTTTTTTTTTCTAAGTCATTGCAGGTGATTGAAGGAAAAACGGTGAAGGCCCGTGCAAATGCCGTTGTCGAAGCTTGTTTTTTTTTTCGGAAACAAGTTGTTTTTGTGTTTTTAATATTTATTACTTGAGTACTCCTCGTAGGCTGTTTCTGTCAAAATTAAATGAAGTAGGCATAAATGTGTTGTTTGAAGCCGTTTAATTCGCATTGCGTTACTTCACAGTGGGACGTGTGCATATCATTTCTTTTTCAGGACTTTCTCTCACACTGAAATTGAATGTCGGAAGTGCATGTAAGTGTGCCGCTAAAGTAAGATTTTTGTCTGTAAAGTCTAGCCCTTCTGCTGTAAGGTCCGCGGGGAATGGTGAAAGGAGAATTTTAAGAAAAGTATTGTGGCGACAACAATGCCCAGGCACTAGCACGCACTTTAAACTCTCGAGAAGCCCCGCATGGTGCATGTGGAACCTTTCGAGAGGTGAACGTGCTATCAAATGATTCGGTGTCGTCTTGCCTTGATTAACGCTACACGGTTAGATTCAGTAAACATTCATTTATGCCGGCAGCACATTTCTGTAACAGCTTGTGCTATGCGTTTGCGTAATGCTGTCTATTACATGGTCAGTTCCCGTCAAACAAACATGACTACTATACGGATTCACACATAAAGTAACTGCTTGCCTGGTGATCGTTCTATAATTTCAGAATTGTTGTTGTACATATCAGGAATTACATCCAGCGACGTCACTAAAAGAACAAGAACAAGGTATCAACTTAATTATTCTTCTCAATGAGAAAAACTGGAGGGAAAACTAGTAATATGTTAATTGATTTTCCGACATCACAGACCTAGATCTTAATTTGAAAAGACCTATATTTTATTTCTATGAATCTGATGCCCTCAATATAGTAAAAAGAGTCAGTGCATTATAATACCTAAGTTCATTGTTTTTACGCGATCCTTGACGAACGCTGAGATCTTTCTTGCTTTAACATCCTAAATTCATTCTTCAAGACTATGCGCACACAAGACAATCTGGCACGATTTTTCCGGGATATCGTGTTTTAAACTACTATTACGACTGCATATTTTCTCCACAGGCCGTCCCAAACTGTCACGCTGGAAGCTAAGCTTTTATGCAAGAAATAATTGAAACGCTGTTTGATGTCTAACATTTCTACACGATATATGTAGGTTTAAAAGTTTACACCCCTTTAAAGGGTTTATTTTTTAAACAAAACGCCTACTCTCGTTAGCAATCAGCATTATTTATTCTCAGTGCAATCCGGTCGATACGTTTTGATCAGGAGAAAGTCTATCTTTGAAACCTTGCAACAGCATCGTGTCTTATGGTACAAAATAACTTAATTTAACGTTCATAGACTTCACGCAGTAAAGTTTGGTGAGGTCAGAGGTTTTTATAAATATGTCAAGTATGTAACGTTCATTCTGTACTAATTAACGGCAATGACGCAGCTTGCTAAAAATTACCAGCTTCTGGGGGCGATGCCGCAATTAAACATCGTTCGTTTTTTGTTAATGTTCTGGAGAAATTGTAAAAAACAATACTGAGAACATGGAACATCCTCACTATTTGCTCAAAATCAATTGTATATCCCTCTGCTTACATCTACATTAGGTGACACTACACAACGCACTTCTGCACATCAATGTTAATGAAGAAATTAGCTGGAAGACACCACCTCCTCATGGAGAATGAGCATTACGTTAAGCATTCTTATATGTTCCTGAACATGCTACGCTTCCAGTTGATTATTATGCAAAACGCTGGGATTGGGTCTTTTCGTCCTTTGATCCAAAGTAGGGATATGCGAATATTTGAGTTTCGAATTCCAATCAAATAATAGTTCTCTGAATAGTTCGATTTAACCCTCGAATTTTTAGTGCTCGAATTTGTTTTTTTATGATAAGATTATACGAATATTAAGTACTATTAACACAATAAGGTTTAGGGCAATAAGGTTCAAAAACGCTGCTGATATGCAGAAATGCCCTTGCAGGCTTGTGTTGGGTCTAAATCAAGCATGTATTCAGCAGCTTTGACAACGAACAGTATGAACAAAAAGTAGTTTGTTCCTTCTGTCTCTCGAACAAAGCAATCATGCTAAAAGCTTCTTCGATGCGCCTGACGAAAATCCAGAAACCTCGCACGGCGCTCTTTTGAGTTCAAGGATCTTGCGTCACGTGCAGCTATCTGTGTGCACTATAACCTTGCTGTCGGTTGCTACGTTCATAATATGACAAATTATATATTGTCAAACTACAAATGACTAAGATAATTTATTTGGTTTCTTCCGCTAACCTGTCGCTCCCCGGGGCGTCTAGAGAGATACCAGTGCTATGAAACAAGGTGTCGCCAGATTAAAACAGATCAGCCATATTTGTAAATGTATCCACTGCGCTATGTATCCACACATGGATAACTCGTTCAACTGTGATAATTAACATCATTTTTATTCGCGCTGCCCTCACTTCGTTCTGCGTTCCCTGGAGTAAAGCAGACATGGAAGTGTTTTTTTCATCTATGTGGCACTTTTGTTTTGTTTTGTGAATGTTGCGAACAATCACTTTGTTATTCGTATTCGACTCTACATCCAGCTTTTTTCATTATTAGGTCCTCTTTTGTTTGAATTCCATTCTTTTTGGAATTTCACTATCCGCGCTCCTCTACTGTAAAGTATCGACTCCTGGTAACTTCATTAATTATCTCAGTCTAAAGTAAGGGGCCCCTGCCAATAAGTGGTAACCGTATCTGTCCCTTTTATATATAAAATTCGAGGGTTTATCCCTGAGGCTTTGCGCCCATCTATTTGTTTCTTTTGATGTTGTCTCAATAATTTTAAAACATATTGAGTTCCTTTCCTGCTTTTCTGATATGTTGTTTTTTCTCCTTCAGATGTGTTGTCAGCTCCTTATGCGCGGAGACGTACACTGTGTAACGAGCCTACGTGCTACTTTTTTATTATCCTGGGATCATTCAGGAAGCCAATAACTGCAATCAACAGACCGCTTCCAGCGAATGACATGGCGGAACAAAGCAGTTCGGCTAATCAGCGCAATTCCAATAAAATAACACCACGAAGTCTCGATGGTGCATCGTAAATGAGCAGCTGGATTTTCTGTCGAACCTTTTCCGGTGCGCCGTCTTTCAGTGTAGGCGCGTTGGGTAACAGTGATAAGCCCCAGAGTGGAAACAAACCGTGCTCTTTTAAATCCAATAGATCAGACTTATTTGATTTAAATCAGGTTAGTTAGATTTAAATTACTGTAGCTAAAATAGTGATTATTTTCCATTAGATGTATTTCTAACATGGCAGGTTAATTAGTCAGTTCGTTCGATCACTGATCACAACATGGTATTAAGAGTTATGCTAAATGTAAATTAGCTCACTAATTGGATGACAGATACTATGATCAATGATCCAATGTTCTCAGAAAAGCACTTCTCTTTGCTCATGTTCAACCTTATATAAAGTTTTCTTTCTTCGCGATTTTTTTATTTAAATTCAAAACAAATGCACATAGAAAGCATCAAGTAAGAAACAACCGGTAAATAAAAATATATTTCGGGATTCTTTTGTGGAGAGGTTCGACTTATATCACTTTCGAGTTCAATCCCCATTTAAATCATAATTTAAAGCGCGATTTTAGTCGTATTCATTTGTTATTCTCCACTCGGATTGGTCTTCCATGAGCTTCTAGAAGTGGAATATCGGAATACATCTTTTAAGCGCTTATAGACCAGGCAAAATATGTCGAGTCATTGGGCTCTGGGGGCATGTTAATATTCCATTTTAATATTCCACCGACGATACCGACAGTGCACGCTCAGCACGCCTTCCACCGGCCAATAAAAAAAGATGGCTGTGTGTAGAACGCTATTTTCGGAATGTTTTGCACAACATGAGTGGCTGCCTGTTACAATACTGCTCTCTCTCTTTGCCGACTCAGTTATTATTGATACACTTTTATCAGGTGACGGCTTGATTTTCAAGAACAGGACAACATCTAATGTAATAATCTAAAGGGAGCACACGAGACATTCTTTGTTACGATTATTCTGTGATGGTAGCCGCTACTACGGTGCCGTACTAGTACGAACAGGCCGAGTTTCCCAAGCGTCCAAACATGGCGAACTCTCGTGATTGCGAACTCTCTTCTATGTGCCTTTCTGACTTGTGTTTACTTTCTACTGGTCCACAACGCTGTTTTTACCCTTGCCGTCTTACACTAGCATCAGTCAATACCAAATGTCTCACAGAGCTTCAATGCACTACAAATTAATCACATGACTCTGGAAATCACTACACATTTGTTGCATACTAGCTTGCAGTGAGTAAGGCATCAAAAATCCTGATCACAGATTATACAAGTCACAGAGCATTGCACAACCGTTCCTAAAGGGGTATTCACACGAGGGAGAAATCCCGGGGATTTCTCCCCGGCACGCGCATCCAACGACGAAAACGTCAGGCTTTGCGATGTGCAAAAGCCTCGCGTTTTTATCTCGTGATGCGCGCGTGCCGGGGAGAAATCCCCGGGATTTCTCCCTCGTGTGAATACCCCTATAGGCGTCCACTTAGAACAGAACAGAAAGCGCTCGTCTAAGCATTTGCCAGACTTCAATAGGCATGCCGCGAGACATCGAGAGAAAGTTGAATAATGAAGCTTTCAGTGAAAGGCTTACCATACTCTAGGGCGCATAATACAAGGAATGCTCTCAGCAGAACCATAATCAATATTGGTTGATCCTCAGCGGTGGAACGAAGACACTTTTATGGCCTTATATATATATACACGTACTATTTTGAGATTCAGTATTTTTTGGATCAGATTTAGAGTGTTTCTCGCTTGTCAGCGTTGGAGAGGTGTCTTACGCTCTTGGAGATCATTGTTAGATAGTTTTTTTTTAGTATGCCCTTTTCCTATTACAGCTTCACGGGTCTAACAACAGTACCAAATCAAATGCCTTGTTACACGAGTAATATTTTGTTCACATTGTTAATAAAGTTCAGTGCATTTTGACGGAAGGATGAAAAGGTGGCTTCTCGTAAATTATAGAGCACTTTATTTGTGGTTGTTCTTAACTTCAGTATAACGGGTTAAATTAAGTGATCATATAAAGACAGCGAGCAATATGTCGTCATTATACCCAGTAGCTTAAGTGACCACATTACCACAGACTATTGATCCAGTTAGTCTAATGTTTTGCCACCTATTCTTGTTGCCTTTAATCAATTGTCCTCAACGATACCTTCGGGCTTACTGTGTCTATGCTTGATCGCGGATTGATACACGGTAATGAAAATGACTTAAAATGAATTGAATGTTTATTTTTATTATAGTTCAAGAGATATGAGTATGTTGATACAAAGGGAAGGCAGCGCCAATGAGCGTCAGCTGTGTCCTCAGCAGATGAGAAATTGTGTCAATGCAGTATGCTTGTATTGATAGCCTAAGGTCTTTAACGTGCGCCACCCAGTTGTGATACACGACCGCAAACCGGTACATTGCTGATCCAGATCGAAACGACCAGGGGTGGGGACTGGACCCAGGATCCCTGGGTTCGCCAGCGCGATCTTTTACTCCGTGGGTTCCGAGCTGCGGTGCGCGCACACACTCGCCGGACTATTCCCGCAGATCAAAAGGTCTCATATTCGCGTTTTAACAGATGGCAGACAACAATCGAAGCCGCGAGAAAACCCGTAGACGGGGGTTCCACAGAAGGGTAGACATAGGATAAAAGCAAAGAAAAGCGTCACTCTCCTACATGGAGGACAATGAAGGGTAAAGAAAACAAGTGAAAAGCTGAAGTACCGCCACAATTCTGCGTGTGTGACCTGATTGCGACAAGCTAACCTTAGAAATGTTGATATCAAAATCTAGCCAAAGCTTATTTTTCTTGGATATGAGAACATGATTTCAAGTCTAGATTCAAGAAACTAGGTCACCTTTGAAAGAAAAGTATTCGAAAGGGCATATGAGCACTAAAGTTTGGAAACAAAAACAAAAAGTAAAACCAACAATCTAAAATTGCAGAAAATTTGAAGCTTAACATTTTTTTATGACACTTTCTTCGAGAACAGTTTAAACGTGGGTATTCACTGTAAAAAAAAAAGGAAAAAAAGAAGAAAAAAAAGCACACCTTCTTTTACCAAATTAATATTTTTTCTCTTAGTGCCGTAATAGACCCTTCCTGAAATTGTTTCCGGCAACTGTGAGACGCTAGTTTTGGCGGCCTTGTAAAGTACGACAAGCAACGCTGGTTTGGAGGAAGAGTGGGGGGAGTGGCCATTGATATGACGTCCGTCGTAGTCGCTGGTTCTAGTGCTGCTGCTACCAGCCTTGTATGGGCTAAGAGTTTAAGTAATATCACGCAGGACTTCGAAGCCGACAAGGATGACGGGTACTACGCCGCCCGGAAAACGAGCGACCGTAACCGACGGCGTGGCTACAAGTTCGTAACGGAAAGTTACCTTGAGCCATCGTCGCTGGAAACGACATGTCTTAATCGGTGAGTTGACGATTCCACATTCGCGATCGCTGGTCGTTAAGTAGTCTACGGTTATTCTCTTTTAACGCCCGCATATTGCGTACGCAGGAATGCGACCGCCGTCGTGGTGCGCGGGCGGTGCTACCGAAGCCAAAGGAAGACCGGCAAGCCGTACAGCGTGTCGACAACGATCGCTGCGGACGGCTCTATTTCGGAGTGCAGCTGCCAGTGCGCCGCAAAAGAAGGCCTTTGTAACCACGCCTTAGCCCTGCTGAGGCTAATCGTGCTCCTCAAGGGGCAAGGGTAAACGGAAGCACCTCCCGAGGTGACGTGCACGGAGCTGCCTCAGCAGTGGCGTCGGCCCCGTGGTTCGCAAATCTGTGCTGCCAGCGTCGCGGAACTGGATTGGAGAAGTGCACGGTAAGGAGGACCTTCAAAGGCACAGGGGTCAAGGCTGTACGACGCCAGAAAACGACCAAGAGACCTGGCAGGCATGCAGCAGGCCATGCAGCGCGTGGGAAATGACCTCGACAACCTCAGGGACTCCCCTTTTGCCAAGCACCTGCGGACTGTGCAGGTGCTGGGCACAGCTTCGATGTTTGGACAAATCCCCGAGGGCAGCCCCATTTCCTACCAGCAACCACTCACGCCACACGAGTTTGTGGTGCATGTGAGCCCAAACATTGCTCCCTGCGGCAGAGATGCCTCAAGCACTGCACTGCCCAGCTGGCCAGTTCTTTTCCCCCTGTCAGACACTTTCGGGCCTGGTGCACGGAGCCTCAGTGATGCCGAAAGGTCACTTTTTAAGGTATTCTTCCAGCTTCCTTTATCGTCACGTTCCATATTCAGTGACCAAAGAGTATGATACAGTTCATGCCTTGGTGGATACTAAAATGAATTAGTATATATGAAATAGAGATATTTTACAATCTAATGGTAAAATTTGCATCAGTGACTACCTTCAATGAGACCATTAACAATAACTGAAAGTAAGGGTCATGGTACTTTTCTTGACCTATCCACTTTTCACCAGACAGTCCCTGCACAATCATAACCGCAAGTTACTGTATATGTTTTTGTTTCTATTGATTTTATTTTTGTTTTTGTTTTTTAGTGTCAAACAGAAATCCCGCAAATTTCTTTCAAAACCTCGGGTTGTATCCGTAATCTCAAAACACAGTGTCGCAAAAAAGAAATGGCAGAAAACAAGCTGGCATAGGAAGTCTGCGACAAGATGGTAGCGCCGCCACGTCTTGGCAGAGCTATATCTAACAGGATTGCTGGCTGCAACAGCGGGTAGCGAGCCCATTGCGTCCACGGTGAGCGGAACCCCGAAATGTCGAAAAACGAGGTTTTTCTTCGTGAACTGTGCACATTATTACAAAATGTTCCGCCCAGAACGAATCTTTTTAGTTTTTCGTCACACAAAATACTTCAAAGACAGGCAGTACTGCAGAAATCGGGAACAACTGAACCCTGTGTCAGTACTCGTCGGCTCAGTTGCTAGTACTAAAAGCCTCTGGTTTCCTGTCCAGCACTCGATGAGTAACCGACGAAGCTGCTTCATGCCAAACAAACAAAAGCCATGTGGCATGCACCAGTGGAGGACCACCTTTTTTGTAAGGGCACCAGGTCACCTCGGTTCCAACCTACTGACCAGGGACTGCTTGTCTATCGTCTTGCCTCGGGGCCACGGAGGTAGCAGTCAAAAAGGCAGGGACTGCTTGTGGTCAGCACTGGGAAAAGTAACCTAGCACAAGCCTCGAGGAGTAGGGTGCATCTATACCAGAGGGACTTTTATCGAGGCACCCTATCAAGGAGCAGTTTGGACGCCGCCTCCGATCTCTTTTGTAGTTACTGCAGCAACACATCGACACTAACCATTTTGCACTAGCGGTGAGACTTGAAAACACAGAGCCACTAATTCGCACGCAGGCGAAAAACGTGCGAACTCAAGAAGCTACCTCATCTTTATGTCCAGTTTGTCATACATTACTGCTGCGACAGCGAAAGCAACCAATTAAAATAGGAACGAAAACTATTTACGTTCAGTTTTGTAATCACAAGCATCCATGAATTTGTCAAGTAGTAACTGTTGAGCTGTCGGATAAACAACCAATTTGTAGAAGCATGTTCTGGTAAACCAGCGTGCCGCAATCTCATCACACAAAAACGCAAACAGATAAACAAAGGAACACGACGGAGTGAAGGGGGCTCCGACTCAATCCAGGAGATGCAGCGCTGAACGCATATATGTTTTCGAATGCCAAGGAGATGCTCTGACGCACACTGAGGACCTTGAGTGGGAAGACTTGTGCTGCGAGTCGTGGATGGAGCATGTGCGTACTACAAGTACAGTGAGCTAGAAGGGGTAGTGTGCCGTGCGGCGGCGGAGAGCGGGTCCTTTTTGCGATGACCGTTCCGCGCGGTACGTGGGGGCGCTGCTGGTAGCAGGAGCGCTGCGGGAGCCTATCAGATAGCTCTGCAAGCGGAATGTACGGCTGGTTTTCGTATCGCTGTGACGGCGCGGTTGATTATATCTGTTTATTAACTGCTGCTCTGCGTCCTTATGAAGAATTCTAGCGCTTCCGGAACGCACAGCCGCAGTTCTGTTGCGATAACGTGTGTGCCCAAGGACACGCCTGGTCGTAGTGCATTGTTACCGTTTTTACGAGGTCTTTTCCCATTTAGAAATCTTAACGAGTAGTATCCACCCTATGTAATACCCGAAAGGGCTTTAGCGTAAATAAATAAATAACTAAAAATAAATACTATGCTATAGGTTCAAAACACCTTTGGCAGAAATTTAGGCCATCGACTTATATTAATACCTTGACTCGTCAGTATTTAATCCAGTTTGCATTGCTTGGCGCACTTAACAGTTAGGAAGCTACCTGTGAATGCATCTGGGCTACTTTTGCTCTTCAGACTGGTCTCGCACAAAGAAGACACCGACAAAACAACCAGAACAGAATTATGGAATGCTTTATTTGTCATACAAATTTCTTCAGGCCAACCTTTCCTCCTTTTTGTTAGTCAAAAGAACGCGCCCCATTAAAAAACGGGCACTTGTCAGTCAAAGGCTCTATACCTGTACCAGGGCACAAAGCAAGATGGCTGACATTGTTGATTAATGCCTCCGCCTCTTGTCGTGTTGCGAGTATCTCCTGGCACAACTTTTTGCCTCGGATGAGAACATCAGCTGAGTTCCCCCAGCTTGCATCGTAACCTGCACCTGCTTTTTCATAGCTATCTTGCTTTGTTCCACAGCATCGGCTTCGCACTCTGCGTAGAAGAACGAGTCCTCAGCACACGGCAGAAATATTTTCGACCATATGTTTGGCCTGGTCAGCCCTGAAAATGACAGTCTTTCACGAGCTGGATCAGGAAGTTCGACATCGTTCAGGAGGCCAACATCATTAGAAGCCGCTTCTGGCAGCATGTTATCCTCTCGTCTTCGCTTCGAATTGGGGAACACCTGATCGCTGAGGTTGCGTTGCTTCCTTATTTTCTGCAGTGACTTTGATAAGTACTTAAGAGCATCTGGGAAGATAGTAGGAATGGCATCTGTTGTCAAGAGCGGTCGGTCACGGGGGATTTCAACGACCTTACCGTTCATCGTCATCTGAAAAGACCGCTGGATGTGCCTTGGTTCAAAGTGGCGCTCGCAAACAACGCTGCACTCGTCGAGGGCTCGATCGCCCCTCTTTGTGTTCCGCGACCATTCTTCACGGCGATCAGCCTCAAGCGGCACCCGAAACAAAGAACGTGCCTCTTTACGCGAGCGATAGCCGCTGATGCAGTTCGGCACCTAACAGAAGCCGTCTCGCTTGTCACGCCGTCTCCCCGTTTTGCTTCAGTCCACACACACACAGCACCACGCCCCAACTGTCAATAGGACGAAGCACCATTTACCACATGGTACTGGCCTGCCCGAAACATCCAAAACCACAAGACGCAGAACGGCTTCAAAACCGCCTCAACCCCTGGGAGACGGCCATCAGAGCCTCGGACGCGGAGGATCAGCGCCAGCTGGTTATCCTAGCCGATGAGGCATGCAGTTCTAATGGGACCCCGGATATAGGGACCACCTCAGGATGAACACCCGAAGGCATCCTTGATGAATTCAATAAAATATATTCTCTCTCTCTCGTGGCTCACCTCAAAGACCGGGGGGGGGGGGGGAATGCCCGCCGCAACCTCCCCCCCCACCCCCCCTGTCAACCCTCTCGCTGCCCATCGCAACCCCGCCCCCCCCCCCCCCCCCCCATCACTCATTTCTCGCCGCAACCACCCCCCCCCCCCCCTTCGCGCGTTGCCCGCCGCTACTCCCCTCCCTCTGCGCCGGCTCGTTACCTGCTGCAGATACTTTACTATACTTTGTTCCAGCTTACGATGGACCGCAAGGGTCGCTATGAGGAGCAATTCATAGCGCGGAGGGCGTCAGGTGCCCTTCCGGTTGGGTGGAGCGACGCAGAGAGCTCAAGGTCACGAGACAAACTAGACAAGCTAGCACGAGACAAAACCATCAAAGTCCTCTTCCCCCGAGTCGCTAAGGAATAGTTCAGCGATCTCGGGGTCTAGCGTGGTTGGTGTGTCTTCAGCATCGACCTCAGACTCACTGCTGATGCTTGCTTTGTCAGCGTCGCTCAAAGGCACAGACTCAATGAGGCCGGCTTTCTTGAGGCCGGCTACCACCGTGCCCACGGAAACAAAATTCCAAGCCTCTTCGACCCATTTGGCCACCTCACCAAAAGACGCGTGTCTCATGCGTCCCGTTTTGGCGAAGCTATGGCCTCCGTCGGTCATCCACGTCTCCCATATACGTCTCAGAACAGCTTTGAAACTGCGGTTGACGGAAATGTCCAGTGGCTGAAGCATCTTGGTCATATTGCCTGGGATTATCGTTAGAACGCCAGTTCTTGGATTTGATATTTTTCTTAATCAAATCGGTTAAATGGGCCCTCATGCTGTTCATTACCAAAAGGCCCTTGTGTGTGTGAAAAAAATCCACCAGGTCGCTGGGAAAAACATCTGTCTAGCCACACACCCATCATTTTTTCATCCGTCCACCCTTTGATGTTGCACTGTACGATGACTCTGGTCGGAAACAGATCCTTTGGCACTGTTTTTCTTATGAATATTAGCATTGGCGGGAGTTTCGTCCCGTCGGAGCAGCAAGCCAGTACCAGAGTAAAATGGGACTTCTCATCGCCGGTCGTCCGGACCGTAACGGTCTTCTTGCCTTTTTCGTTCACGCTCCTTCCCATAGGGATGTCAAATGTCAATGGAACTTCATCTATGTTCACAATGTTGCAAGCAGGTACATCATACTCCTGAATTTCCTTGAGCACAAATTCCCGAAAGCTGTCGAGCTTCTGCTGAAAACCATCCGGCAGTTTTTGGCACATTGTTGTTTGGGGCCTGATGGATAGGTGGTTGCGTCTCATAAAACTAAGGCACCAAGACGGGCCGCCTGTAAAGTTGACCAAGTTCATGCCTTTCGCAATTGTCATGGCTTTCACGCGCACTTGCACTGTCGAAAGTCCCCGGTCTTCGGCTCACTGTTCCAATATCCACGTACGAAGACGATCCTCAAGCTGCGTCCAGTGCGCCTTTTTACCACTATCGGCTTTCTTGGTTCCTTTCAATGAACGCAGCAAGTTCCCAGCTTATCGCCAGTTCCTGACGATTTTTTCACTCACTTTGAATTCTCGCCCGGCAGCCCGGTTTTCATTTTTGGGGCATATGCAACAACGCTAAGCTTGAACTTTGCTGTGTAGCTTTTTCGCGTTCTGGACGGTGCCATGTTGCCGCGGTGCTCGACACAGGTGAAAAGACAGTAGGCACGTTCCGGGATTGCGGGCATAAAGAAAGAAAAACAGATATGGCAACCGGAAGTTGACGCCGGAAACGCCGGGACACAGGACGCCGGGAACTGCGTGGCCCCCAACGGTGGCCGCACTCCTTTCGGATCCGTGCGGACTCCGAAACGCTCGGCCCGCCGAAACTGAGAAAAGTTGTGCGTCGAGGGTAGCGTTTCCTGATCCTTTTTGTTTAGAAAACGTCGCGCGTCAGCGCCTGAGATGCAGGAAATTCCATCGTCGACGTCAGTGGAATCTCATCCGTCGACGTCCACCGTCAACGTCGACGGACGAGATGCACGAGATTTCACCGTCGACGCATACAAGTCGCACCTCTGTATAAGATGCACCGCCAGAAATTTTTGAACAAAACCGCGACTTATACATCGGAAAATACTGTACGTCCGAGTGACACGGTGCTCGTGTCCAATGTGTGAGCTGGGGTCGGCTGACGTGTTTGGGCACTGCAGATGCATCAAAGTGGAAAGGCAAACAACTTTAAAGGAGAAATAAGTCAGAAATTCTTCACCGTATTTTCAAATTTTCGTACTGAAAAACAGGCTTTTGACTTTCTTCCTTCGTGTTCGTTCACTCTCATCATTCGTTTCCTGTGAAGGCCGAGCAAGCTACAAGCTTTGGTGTTCTCTGGTTCTCAAAGTGGAAGATAACAAATAAAGGATCAGCAACCTGAACAGGCTAATAAAATAAAACCTTCAAGAGAAGCCGGCAAACTTAGAATGCACAATGCAGGGGAGGAGTCACGCTGACCAGGTTTTTACAGCTCGGGCGAATTGCAGATAATTCTGGTTTTTAGGGGTCGCTCGAATCGCAAAATTGCAAATTGCGGCGGCCAGAGTAATCTTTTTGCAAAGGTCTATACTAGGCGAACCTTAGTCGCAAGCTGCACCACTTCAATTGGCATAGATTGCTGCTCTTGCCAACATCTCAAAATTGGAGGTAATATGGAGTAACTGTATCCGTATCTCTGAACTTCTACTGTTAGCCAATGAGCATGTATACATGTGAACCTCTAAATGAACTCACATGTCCTTTGGTTCTTGTGTGCCTTTGATTAGAAACCAGATAGTGCTGCCTCGCTTCAGGTGGCTGATGGGTTCAGCAGCAGCGGGCAATTCCCGAACTGCTTGGGGGCAGTTGATGGCAAAAACATACTGATCCAGGCTCCTGCAAAGTCTGGCAGTATGTTCTCAAACTACAAGGTATGTCGCGAATTCCATGCACCATACTTAATTGAACCAATTCTTTGCCGTTTGGATTGTGATTTCTTTCCAATGTTCGATTACATCACTCATATCTTCTTGTAAAACATTTTTTTTATGTTAATAAAGAGGTTTAACCCTGCATAACATGCAGCAGTTCATGGCAATTTTTCAGAATCCACTCACTACTCATGACATAAACTCTCAAGTACCATTAATTGAAATAACACCCATACTTAGTACTAGGCAAGGTTGGTTTTAAAACATTGCACTGTGGCGGAGAATGTTTTTGCCCGGGGGGCCGCGGGTGGGAGGAGAGGGGAAAAGGGGGTTAAAAATGCTTATTTATGTTATAGGGTCGGCTAGATATCAGGGGAGTGGAAGCGGTTGGATAGTTCGTAGTTACTTACTTTATTATAACTTTAATCGAACTAGCCAGACTTTTGCCGAATATCTGTAGATTTAAACTTTTAATTCAAACTAACACAAACTGCATTAAAAAATGTAAATGACATATTTGACATTACATTAAACCTGAGGAGGCACCCAGTTATCCTAATCGAAATAATTTCTATATTGTCACGAATGACAAGTGATGAGGCTATAATAAATGAAGAAACTAAACGATTAATGGGGAGAACTTGTGCCCAAAAATAAAAAGGGAACAGAAGAAAGTAGAGTCTCGCGGGCATCGAACGCTGGGGCGAAACTGACTCCGGCTTGCCACGCGGAGCCGATTTTGTACACGCGTGGGCTTCTGGAGCATTCGGCGTAGAAGGTTCGGCGCGTAGAACATTCTAATCTCGAATCAGTCCCCCCCAAGACGGTTCTCGAATTTACCAGAATACTAGTCTGCAGGAATAAATAAAAAGATGGGCTTCTCCCAGGAATCGAACCCTGGCCCTTCGCGTGGTAGGCAAGTGCGATAACCGTTAGGCCACGGCCGCGCTGCCTACTTGGCGCGCAGCATTACTCCCCCCTTTAAAAAGTGCATCGCCCCGATGCAATGCAAAACAAAACAAAATAAAAAAGAACGATAAACTAAAGAGTCCTTTGGAGAACATAAGGTCCACAGTCCTATCGAGCGTAGTACGACTTCAGGCTCTCGACGTGGACGACCTCAGGTCGTGGTGGGCGGCATGGCGATGTTCGTGTTCCGTCGGGCATTACCTCGTAGTTCAGCTCGCCGAGGCGACAAAGTACCTTCTATGGTCCAAAGTACCGTTTCAGCAGTTTCTCATTGAGGCCGCGGCGGCGGATGGGCGTCGACACCCACACCCTGTCTCCGGGCTGGAAGTGGACGTCCCTGCGACGAAGGTTGTAGCGGCCCGCGTCGACGCGCTGCTGGTCTTGAATCAGGAGTCGGGCGAGCTGGCGGACTTCTTCGGCCCGTTGAGCAACCACCTGGGCGTCGTCGCTCTCATTTTCAGTCGGCTCAAGGTGCAGCATCGCGTTCAGCACGGTCGTTACTTTCCAACCATGTACTAGCTGGAAGGGTGTGAATCCAGTGGTCTCTTGAATCGCCGTATCGTAGGCGAACGTGACGTAGGGCAGCACCTCGTCCCACGTCTTGTGCTCTACGTCGACGTACATAGAGATCATATCGGCGATTGTCCTGTTGAGTCGTTCCGTCAGCCCGTTGGTCTGCGGGTGGTACGCAGTTGTACGACGATGGCTAATGTGATTGAGTCGGAGGATTTCTTGGGTCAGCTGTGCCATGAACGATGATCCGCGATCTGTAATCAGAACTTCTGGAGCGCCGTGCCGGAGGACGACGAACTCAATGAAAAACTTAGGAACTTCCACAGCAGTCCCCGAAGGAAGAGCTTTCGTTTCGGCGTACCGCGTGAGATAATCTGTGGCGACGGTGATCCAGCGGTTCCCCGACGTCGAAGGCGGAAAAGGACCAAGTAGATCCATTCCGATCTGCTGGAAGGGTTCAGTTGGAGGAGAAATGGGCTGCAGGAGCCCGGCCGGCCTCGTCGGAGGTTTCTTGCGTCGCTGGCACTCGTGGCAGGATCGTGTGTATAGGTGGACGGTCTTATGGAGCTTGGGCCAGTAATACTTTTCACGAATACGGGACAGTGTCCGGCTGTAACCAAGGTGTCCGGACGTCGGGTCGTCGTGGCAGGCTTGGAAGATCTCCTCTCGAAGGTCACTCGGGATTACCAGCAGCCACGGCAAGTTACTGTCCCCAAAGTTTTCTTTGCAGAGTACACCTCGTCGAATGGCGAAGGTCAGCAGGGTTCATAAGAAAACACGGGGAACGGTACTCCCGCGCCCTTCCAGGTGCTGAATTAATGCGCGCAGCTCAGGATCGTTTCGTTGACGTCGTGCCAGGTTGTCGTTGGTCACTGCCCCTAGGAAGCACTCGTCGTCATTGTCGTCGCTGCTGCCGAAAGGTGTTTCGATAGGGGCCCTGGACAAGCAGTCGGCGTCGCTGTGCTTGCGGCCTGACTTGTAGACTACACTCATGTTGAACTCCTGTAATCGGAGACTACATCGAGCGAGGCGTCCTGAAGGGTCCTTGAGGTTCGCAAGCCAGCAGAGCGAGTGGTGGTCTGTGACTATGCGGAACGGGCTCTCGTACAAGTACGGGCGGAACTTCGTGATTGCCCAGACGACCGCAAGACACTGCTTTTCAGTCGTGAAGTAATTTCTCTACGATTTGGACAGCGTCCGACTTGCGTAGGCGATGACTCGCTCGGTGCCTTCTTGCAATTGAACCAGCACCGCTCCAAGTCCTGCATTACGAGCGTCCGTGTGAATCTCGGTTTCCGCAGCCTGATCAAAGTGTCCTAGGACAGGAGGAGTCTGGAGTCTTCGCTTCAGCTCGTCGAAAGCCTGCCCTATTGGAAAAACCAGCATGAAAATCAAACTGGCGAAGCTGGTAACTAAGCTGGTCAATCTGGTCAATGTGGTAATCAAACTGGTTTAACTGGAAATCAAGCTGGTTTAAGCTGGGCAAGGTAGAATTTAAGCTGGTCAGTCTGGTTTAAGTAAAAACCAGCATGGTCTAACAGAATATGGTTTTAGATTCAATCTGGTGTAGCTGGGAGCCAGTCTGGTCCTAACTGGTTAAACTGGTTTTCCATGGAGCAAATGTGGTCAAGCTGGGAGACAAGGTGGTCATGCTGGGAGACAAGCTGGTGAATCTGGTCGAACTAATAATCGTGGTGGTCAAGCTGGTCATGCTGGGAGCGCGGACGCCAAGGTCGGCTAGAGATAGCCGAACTGGCATTGCTAGGAGCGCGCGCGCCAAGGTCGGCTTAGGATGGACCGAGGCCACGTCCTGTTCTTTGTCCTCTCGTTTTTGGTAGACGACAGGGCCCGTCAGGCGCACTGCAAGCTACCTTTGTGTGTGAGAAAAGAGAGAAAGAGAGTGGTAGGAACGGAGAATTTTAGGACGCGTTTGGGTATTTTAGGCAGACTTTCGAAGGCACGGCTGTGTGCGCGTTGTTTGGAGACTAGTTGAACGGCGATGCAAGCGAAGCAGGTTTTAAGGAGACAGCGAGCGGCACTCCGTTCGGTGCGGGAAGATGTCGGACGCCCCGACTGAGGCGTCACTTCGTGTCTTCAAACGTCTTTGTGCTCGTGAATGACGGTGGTGCCGAGGAGTATCGCCAATGCCATCCAAGCCTCATGGATTTCCCCGTCTCTGCCGACCACGCAAGTTGCCGCTTCGCCCCAATCACTGGCGGGACCCAGGTTCGCTTCTCTCATCCGAGTAGTTTTTTTCTTTAGCTATTGCCTGTTTTTGGCGTGTGTCTAGTATTTTTCGTGTTGAAAGATAAACAATATGGTTTTATTAACACTGTTGGCTTTGCACCGAGAGCCACTGTCTGTGCGCCGGTTAGTACTGTGTCAGCGCCGAGGATATGTAGCATCTGAGTTCATGTGAGGTGGCCGCAAGTACGAAAGTAATAATTTGGATGCCGAGTTGGCTTTTCCGAAGAGCTTGGCTTGTTTATCCTCTGTATTAATTTAAACAGGTTAAACTGGTTGGGAAGTCCACCAGCATGACCAGTATAACTAGCATGACCACCATGCCAAACTGGGCATGCTGGGGCAATAACCCAGCTTGAAGCTGGGACCAGATCAACCAGCATGACCAGCATGCCAAACTGGGCATGCTGGGGCAATAACCCACCTAGAAGCTGGGACCAGATCAACCAGCATGACCAGCATGCCAAACTGGGCATGCTGGGGCAATAACCCGCCTTGAAGCTGGGACCAGATCAACCGTGCTGCTCCTCGGCCCATTCGAACTTCTCGGCGTCCTTCGTGAGGTTTTTGAGCGGTGCGGAAATCCTTGCGAAATCCCGAACGAAGCGATGATAGTAGGCACAAAGTCCAAGGAATTTTCGTACGGCCTTCTTGGCTGTCGGCGCTGGAAATGACGCGACGGCGCGAGTCCTCTCAGGGTCTGGGTGGACGCCTTCGTTACTACCCAGGCAGCACACCAATGTCGGTCCGACATTGGCCTAACATTGGCAAAGACCGGCCTCAATATTGGACAATATTGGAAGCGCTACCCTTTCCAATGTTGGCCTAGTGGTTGGTGCCGATGTTGGGGCACTGTTCAGCCATCGTTCCAGCCAATGTTGGCCCCATCATTGGTGCCAACGTTGGGCCATTGCTAAACCATGCTTCCAACCAAGGTGCTCCCACATTGGCGAAGACCGGCCTAATATTGGACAACACTGGAAACGCAACCCGATCCAATGTTGGCCGTCATGCTGATTTTCGGCCATCGTTGCACTTGCCCAGCTCTTTGCAAGTGCTCTCGCCAAGTTGTTTGCAAAAAGGAAGGTAAACAGACACAAGGGATTGTTTTGAAATCTCATAAAAGTTTATTACACACAGATTATTCTGTAGACAAGCACAATCTTAGCAATTTGTAATATGTGAAGAGGTACTACTCAGCTGTGATGCAACTACGAAGATTGCAAAGCAAACAACAACCGGGGTAATTCTTGAGTAGTGTCCAGTCTCCCGGCAGCTGGCAGAATTTTTTCCCCAAAATTCTACCGCTATACTCCGTTTAACCTTATGTTCTACCGCAGCGAAGGCTGGAAGCGCGAGCTCATAGCCTTGACAGCTGCCCTTACTCCACGAGAGCTTGCGCCGCCGAGATGTGCCCCAGAGCAAGGAGCTCGTGCTTACAGCCTTTCCTGCGGTACAACATAAGGTGAAACAGAGTACAGTCGCCCCTCATTGGCGGTGCAATCAGTTCATCGAACTACATTTCATAGACAGATCGTTTCATCAACACGCGATGTTTTATAAAAAAAACTCAAAATATGTTTTTTTTTCCTTCTTTTTTCTTTGTAGCAATGAACCGCTTCAGACTGAGCATGAAGCAGCGTGAAAGGGTGGGCTGGTTCGGTGAGCACGCGCCTCAGGAATACACGTGCGTTGAAATGCACCTACAGCGCGCAATTCGCGCAACGAATGTCGATGAAACGTAAATGTCGACCAGAAGGGTGGCCACGAAACGTCTTTTTGCGAAACGCAGGGAGGATAAAAAAAGTCAGTATTCTACCTGCAGTTGTGACATTATTTTGGACAGATAATGGCAGGCGACTTTGCGGGATTGCGGGAAAATTATTCTCCCGGCTGCCACGAGATAGGCACTGCCCAATTCTAGAGGTTATCCGGAAGATTACCCATACAAGGACGGACAATGATCACCAAGTAGGTTGCAGCACACTTACGTTGAATTTGTTGGACTTGAAAGATATAATCCGAAGTATATGTCACGACACGGGCACTGCAGAACAACCACTCAAACACAAAAACTAGAAGGAAGTGATCCGTGAAGATTCAACACGATGTAGCACACGCTGCCATTTGCCGAGCCGAACACTAAACGATTCGCAAGAATGTCTTGGGCTTCTTTGAAGAAATCGACACGGGTAGGACTTTTCGAACGAGATACCATTTACCACAGAAGCGAAATCCACAGCGGGCCTGCACCCCGCAGGCCGCATCACGTGCGAAACTAGGTCCAGTCTTTGAGACGCAGGCGTTCCGAGTTTGTCAACGGCTAATGCGTCATCCGCCAAACCACGTGATCACGCTTTTGCCGTGACCCGCGCACAGAAAGCGGATTCAAGTGATAAAACGTGTAGGAGCGATTCGTCCGGCGAGTACGCACCGTCTACTGCGCCTTCAGCTTAGGGAGAGAGAGAAAAAAGAAAGAAGGAGTACAAAGCAAGCAGGCCAGAACGGGGGTGGGGTGCGCTTACAAAGGCTAATCTTCAGGGGCATCTCAACTATGAACGCAGCGAGAGAATTTGTCACTTCTACCCAAGGTTGATAGTGCAGTAGATGTTACGCGTGACCTTGGGCTTTAGGCAGGTTCCGTGCTCTGCCGTATCACCAGCTTCGAAACGGTAGTCACGTGACCCTAACCGGAGACACGATTGGCCTAAAACACGCATAGCGTCTACCCTGCTGTCAATACCGATTTAACAGGACAGCTCTTTGAAGGTCAGCTTTCGAACTTCTAAAGAAGCTGTTCAGTCCAAAAGTGGTTCTAAACGGGGCAAGTTTGAAGACAGTATGTTTTACGTCGTATAACCCCCATTATAATTTAGAATGAAAAACTAAGCGCGACTATTTTTTGCGCACGATGCACACAAATATATCTATAAATATATAAATATATTTTTTATCAATAAATTTAAAACTGTTTGTACACTGTTAGGTTCACGTTTTTAAACTAAATTTTTTTTTTTTACGAAAGAGTTATACATAAAAGACACCCCGAACAGCACATCGTCCGACTTTCAACACACGATGAATCGCCGACGCTCGCAGACAGAAGGCTGCGATGCTGCGCGAACGGTTTCTGAAAGATGCTGGGTAGGGTACTCCGAGCGCAACGGCTTTGCGCCCGTTCGAAGGGCAAATGATTCGCGATAAAAAAGTAGCATCTTGCAGCTTTAGTAAGCTAACGGGGCTCGAAAGTACCACGCTCACATTTCCGCAGAGCGAGCGCGGCCGGCCAGATCGAGGCGCAGTATGCTCTCGCGTCGCGAGTGCTACGTCGTTGCTTTGCCTACACTGATGACATGTGCACTGGCAGTCGAAGCAACCCTCTCGAGACTTCACTCGAGTTTAATATATGATTTATAGCGCGATAGACTCTCGTAAAACTAAAAGTAGAATTCACTTCGATTGCGGCGTAAGCGGCGGCTTTATGTTCGTTGACACCTGCGTCGACAATGAGTACATATGCACAGAAACATTAAATATAAAAAAATAGAGCACGCAGAAAGAAATACAAACATGGCAGGGGCACGGATAAAGAGAAGACGTTAACGCTACGTATACATACAAAATACATTGGAAAAGACAAAAATAGTTAAATCTAAAAAACGGAATTAAGTTGTCAACGCAAAGGTAAGGCACTGCGAAGGGAGAGCAGCCGGCAAAAAACTGCAATAGTCCTATAGGCAGGTAAGGACGTATTTGTGATCGCGGTTATAATGCGCAGGCGACGTACGCCCCATGAAGTTGGCTGAATAAAATTCTCGCCCAAGCGAGCTCATGAATGACTCTTTTCCAATTTCCTACCTCTGCAATGCAAAAAAGAGGATCGCGGGTCTATAGCCTAGGCGACACAAATATCGATAAGCCATTGGCTATGGCGGTACAATATTGACCAGCCTAGACCAAGACATCACCAATATTGGAAAACTCTTGGCTTTGACATATTAATATTAACCAGCTTAAGCCAGCGTATATACAATATCGGAAAACCATTGGCTCTGACAGTCCAATATTGTACAGGTTATGCCGGCGTATATCCAATATAGGAAAGCTTTCAGCTTAGACAGTAGAATATTGGACAGCTTATGCCGACGTATAGCCAATATCAGAAAGCTAGTGGCTCCGACAGTCCAATATTGGACTACTTATGCCGGCATCTATCCAATATTGGAAAGCTATTGGCTTTGACAGTCCAATGTTGACCAGCCTATGCCAACGTATCACCAATATTGGAAAAACATTGGCTTTGATAGTCCATTATTGTCCAATGGGTTTCCAATATTGGGAAACATAGGGCTCAGTTGGGCCATTGTTGGGCCATTCTTTGCCACATTAAATCCAATGTTGGCCCAATACTGTGTGCTGCCTGGGTAACCACATGGCCTAGGAACTTCAGTTCGTCATAGGCGAACCGACACTTCGACGGCTTCAGGGTGAGTCCGGCGCTCCGTAAGGCTTGGAGAACTGCTCGGAGTCGTCGCAAGTGCTTGTCGAAGTCGCTGGAAAACACGACGACGTCGCCGAGGTAGACGAGACAGCTCTGCCACTTCAGCCCTGCCAGCACTGTGTCCATGACACACTGGAAAGTTGCTGGCGCCGTGCACAGTGCGAAGGGCATCACTTTGAACTCGTACAGTCCATCCGGCGTGACGAAGGCTGTCTTTTCTCGGTCCCGTTCGTCGACTTCGATCTGCCAGTAACCACTCTTCAGGTCCATCGATCAGAAAATCGAGAGTGGCGCAGCCGGTCAAGAGTGTCGTCGATGCGGGGGAGTGGGTGGACGTCTTTCTTCGTCACCGCGTTCAGCTGCCGGTAGTCCACGCAGAACCTTAGCCGTTCCGTCCTTCTTCTTAACCAGCACGACTGGCGAGGCCCACGGACTATTTGAAGGTTGGATTATGTCGTCTCTCAGCATCTCTTGAACTTGCTCCTGGATCGCCTCCCTTTCTTTAACGGAAACTCGGTACGGCGATCGATGCACAGGGCGTGAGTCGTCCTCGGTAACGATGCGGTGCTTCGCAACGGCGGTTTGGCGTACCTTCGACGACGTCGCAAAGCAGTCGCGGTATTCGGCGACGAGGTTAAGCAGCTGCCGTCGTTTCGGGCCCGGAAGCTTAGAGTCAATGTCGAGCTGCGCAGGCAACGCACTGTCTGGCTGAGGCGGCGAGGATTCGTCAGTAATCTCGGTGATTTCGGCGGGGTTTCGGAGTTCCTCGACGTGGCCCACGGCTGCACCTTTCGTGAGGTGTTGTGTTTCGTTTCGGAAGTTCGTCACGAGGGCCACAGTCTGCCCATCCTGAAGTTAAGCTACTCCCCTTGCGACGCCTATTCCCCTTCCCAGGAGCAATTAGAGGCTTCCCTCGAGAAGAACTTCGCGGCAGGAAGCTGCATCGGCCACGACGGGTACGACAACACTTGATCGCGGAGCCAGGTTCACGTGGTCGGCGGCGACTCGAACGGCGGGTGACGCTGTTTGGGCTTTTTCTGAAGGCGGAACAGGCTTCCGCAGCGTCAATCTGTTCTCACCCATGTCGATGACGGCGCCGTATTCGCACAGAAAGTCCATGCCGAGAATGACACCTCTGGCACAGTCTTGTAGAACCACGAATTTCACAGGGCACGTTTCGCCGTGAATTTCGACGCGAGCAGTGCAACTTCCGACAGGCGTGATAAGGTGTCCTCCGGCGGTTCGAATTTGTGGACCTCCCCAGGCCGTCGTAACTTTTCGCAGGCGGCGAGAGAGCTTCCCACTCAGGACTGAGTGGTCTGCTCCGGTGTCCACGAGTGCCGATGCGTCGTAGCCGTCGATAACAACATTTAGGTTTTTGGACGCCGTTGCAGTGGCTTCGTTGCGATGCGCGGCGTCGGGGGAGTGGGACCGCTCGGGCGTTTTTGGAGGCTGTTTACTTTGGTCGTCTTCGGCAACGCCACCTCCAGGCGTTGCCGCACTTAGTTTTCCCGACGAGATAGGGGGGACAGGCTGTCCCGACGAGAGCGGCGGTAGGGCGAGAGTGCACGTAGTGGCGAAGGCGAACGGGAACCTCGGTGTCGAGTCGGCACCGGGGACAGGGGTCGTCGGAGGTATTCTTCGATGTCACGAGGGCGTTCGCCGTACCTTGGGCGAGGGTCGCTTGGCGCAAACCCTCGTAGGTCCATTTAACGATAGGGGCACCTTCGATAGACGTGGTCAGCCTCACCGCAGTGGTAGCACAGCGGTCGCCTGTCTGCCGTCTGCCACACGTCGGTCTTCCTCGTCGGGGGTTGCTCCGGACGGATGTGCTGGACCTGTCCTTCCTGACGCCGAGGATACTGTGGCATCGGAGGGTCTCGTCGGGGTGGTGCCGTTGTCTGGCGGTTAGCTTGCGGCGGTCGTCGGGCCTTGGCGGCGTAGCTCAGCGTTGGTTCCTCTGGCGTCGTCGTGTTGGTGGAAATTTCAGGCTGGACGGCTCGGTGAAGCTCCTCTTGGACAACCTCGGCGAGTCTTAGAGAGGACGGGCTATCTGCAGCGAGGAGCATCTCGCGGACCTCTTCCCGGGCGACTTCACGGATGATGTCGCGTATGCCGGGGAGGCTAGGGCTGATGTCGTGGCCCAATGCAGAAGAAGCAGCGACGCTCGAGTGCCGATGGTAATGGCTGGCTCTTGCGAGGAGGGCACGTTCCATGCTTGTAGCTTCCTTGAAGAAATCTTCGACGGTGGCTGGAGGGTTGCGGACAAGACCACCGAAAATGTCATCCTTTACGTCTCGCATCAGGATCCGCAGCTTCTTTTCGTCGGTGGCTCGAGGGTCGGCGCGGGCGACCAGGCGCAGAACATCCTCAACAAAACTGGTGATCGTCTCGTTTGCGCCCTGGGTCCTCATTCGAAGAAGGTCCTCGGCCCTCTCCAGTCGATATTGGTTGGTGAATGTCCGTCTCAGCGCATCCTTGCAGGCGGTCTACGAGGTCAGGGAGGTTTCGCGCTTTTCGAACCAGTGCCGGGCCGTTCAGCGCGAAGTAAAGATTCTGCAGGCGCTGTTCGTCCGTCCATTGGTTGTGCTGGGCCATGTTGTATACTGGCAAAGACGGTATGCCAGTAGGCAGCGATGGCGCGAGCTCGGCGCGTACCACGCTGCCAGAGCTCGCGCAGTGCTCGCGATCGGCTCGGACTGATTATTAAAAAATGGAGCCTTTCATCTGGAACGACCTGGGGGGCTATGTTGCGCTTTTTGCACTCCCAGGAGACTTGGAAGAGGGAAGTGACGTCAACGACACAGCAAACGCAGATTGGATGTTGACAGAAGAAAACGAAATCAACACCCACTCTGCGTTTGCTGTGTCGTTGACGTCACTTCCCTCTCCCTAGTCTCCTGGGAGTGCAAAAAGCGCAACATAGCCCCCCTGGTCTCGGCTCTCTCGTTCGCGATTTAACATTGGCGACGAGGATACTGGTTACCTGTCGTCGGAGGTCATCGGCATCTCACGAAGGAACGGGGACCTGGATCACGGCTACCACGGTGCTAAGCCAAGAACCCGCAGCGAGCAGCGGGAAGAGCCACTGCTGAAAGGACTTCAAGGAAATAGTATGTGCAGCAGTTCTCTCTACTTCTCAACGTAGTGAACGTCGCAGTGTACGAAAATGCCACACCTCGGGAAGGTGCTAGAATTCGACGAGGCCTCTCAGAGTTTCGAGACCTACGTTGAGCGTTTCGAGCTTTTTGTCGCTGCGAACAGCATCAAAGAAGAGAAAAAGGCAGTAACATTCCTAACAGTCATCGGCGATCGAACATACGAAGTCCTCATAAACCTAGCAGCCCCAGACTTGCCAGGCTCTAAGACGTACAGCGAGATAAAGACTCTATTAGAGGAGCACTACGGCCCGCAACGGTCCGTAATAGCCGAACGCTGTAGGTTCAACCGACGGAGTCGGCTAGAACATGAATCCGTGGAGGATTTCATTTTGGCCCTGAAGAGTTTGTCTCGATTTTGCAATTTTGGAACATTTTTGCAAAGTGCTCTCAGGGACAAGCTGGTAGCTGGCCTGAGGGACGAAAAAACTCAGAAGGAACTGTTTGCGTTTGCTGAAGAAAAGCTAACTTTCGCAGTCGCTTGCAAGATAGCGCGGGAAAAAGAAGCAGCAGCAAAACAAACGGCGGACATGCACAAAGAATCCAAAGCAGTGAACGCTATTCATAAAAAGGTGTCACCTCCTGAGAACAGAGGTCATGGGAGAAGCACGTCTCATGATCATGGGTCCAGTACTTCGCTAACAAGTTGCTATCGTTGCGGAAATGAGCATGAACCCCGCGATTGTCGTTTTAAAACGTATCGCTGCAAGATCTGCTACAAGACTGGACATCTCCGGAAGATGTGTCGCAACACGCCTGGAAAGACTCCAGAGCGCAACGTTCAAATCCTTGAGGAGTCTGATGATGAGGATGAAGACCTACTGACCGTGTACACGTGTATGAAATCTTCACCGAGATTTCAAGTTTTCGTAGAGGTGGACAGAGTTCCTCTACTCATGTTGATCGACACGGGAGCGGCGGTCTCTATCATACCAGAAGAAGTTTTTATTAAACACTTTCCCCAGAAAGAGCTCCTGGAAACCAAAGTAGCTCTTCGCACTTACTCCGGTGAGCGGCTGTCGGTAAAAGGGAAGATCTCAGTAAAAGTCCAATATAACGGGCAAGAGGAAACACTCGACTTGTTTGTAGTAGCTAGCGAAGGTCGAAGTCCACCAGTGCTCCTAGGTCGCGACTGGCTCCGGAAGCTGAAGCTGGACTGGACGGCTATCTGCAGCATCACTGTTCAAGACCAAGTGGAACAGCTTCGAAAGAAGTATCCGAACGTCTTCGACAGTTCCCCTGTCATGGTACGCGATTATCAGGCACAGGTTGTCATCAAAGAAAACAGCACTCCAGTCTTTTGCAAGGCACGTCCTGTTCCTCTGCCCCTCAAGGAAGCGGTGACAGCACAACTGCGAAAGCTTGAAAAAGATGGCATATTGCGTCACGTTTCTCAAAGCGACTGGGCCACTCCTTTAGTTGTGGTACCGAAAAACGGAGGAGAAAGCCTTCGGTTGTGCGGTGACTATAAGGTGACCATCAACCCGGTTCTCAAGATGGATCACTACCCGTTGCCACATCCAGAGGACATCTTCAGCACGTTGGTCGGGGGGAGAGTGTTCTGCGTTCTCGACCTGTCGTCAGCGTACCAGCAAATCAAGCTCAGCGACACGTCGAAACACCTGCTGACCATCAATACACACCTGGGACTGTTTGAGTACCAGCGACTTCCTTTTGGAGTAGCAAGCGCACCTGCCATTTTTCAATCGTTGATGGACCGTGTCCTGCAAGGAATTGCACAGACGTGTTGTTACATCGATGACATCATCATCGCTGGCAGAGATATGGCAGAGTGCAGCAAAATTCTGGACTCTGTTCTACAAAGATTGTCCGAGTCTAGCTTGACCCTCAGAAAGGAGAAGTGCAAGTTTTTTGCGGACTCAGTTGTGTATTTGGGACACCAAATTTCCGCAAAAGGCATCCAGCCCACACAAAGCAAGGTCAAGGCAATCACAGAAGCGCCAGAACCTACCAACGTGACGGAACTGAAGGCTTATCTCGGAATGCTGACCTTCTACGGAAAGTTTCTGCGCAATCTAGCTGACACGGCGTCGCCATTGTACGAGCTCCTGAAGAAAGGACATCACTGGAAATGGGACAGCAGCTGCAAGAAAGCCTTCCAAGCAACAAAAAATCTGCTAGTCAACAGCTCAGCTTTGGCATATTATGACGTAGACAAACCGATCGGGGTGGTTTGCGATGCATCAGCCTACGGCCTTGGAGCTGTTCTGTTCCACAAGACGTCAGAAGGTGCGGAAGTGCCTATTGCCTTTGCGTCGAGAACATTAACATCCGCGGAGAGAAACTACGCTCAAGGAGAAAGAGAGGCCCTGGCTATCATATTTTGCCTGAAACGATTTCACCGTTATCTCTATGGAAGATTCTTTACAATATACACAGACCACCATCCTCTCTTGGGAATTCTGTCTCACGACAAGGCCGCTCCAACCTTGGCCGCTGCTCGAATGCAACGATGGGCGTTGCTTCTGTCAGGCTACAACTACCGACTCTGTTATCGACGTGGCAAGGTCAACGAAGCAGCAGACGCGCTCTCACGTCTTCCTTTGCCTAGGTTGTCGGAAGACGCAGAGAAGGAGTGTTTGGCGCTCTTCGATGCCACACCCATAACTGCCATGGAAGTAAGCAAAGCAACCTCGGTGGATAACTTGCTTAGCCGAGTTCTGCACTTCACGCTGCGAGGGTGGCCAACGTCTGAACACGCGACAGAGCTGCAGCCATTTTATATTCGTAGAAGTGAACTCTCAGTAGAGGAAGGTTGCCTGACATGGGGGCTGCGTGTCATAATACTGACAAAACTTCAAAGTACAGTCCTCTCCTTGCTACACGAAGAACACCCCGGCATGTGCCGCATGAAGATGCTAGCACGAGGATTCGTCTGGTGGCCGAATCTCGACAAAGACATCGAAGAGTGTGTTCGAGGCTGCAAGGTTTGCCAAGTTGTTCAGTCAGCCGCTCCGGTCGTACCTCTACATCCATGGACGTATCCACAACAAATCTGGCAACGCATCCACATTGACTTCGCAACCAAGAATGACGTCAACTTCTTGATTATCGTGGATGCTTATTCTAAGTGGCTGGAAGTCTTTCCTATGCGTTCCACGACCACCGCCAAGACACTGGAAAAACTTCACATTGTCTTTGCAAACTTCGGACTGCCGGAGGAAATTGTAAGTGACAACGGGCCACAATTTTCATCTCACGAATTTGCGGAATTCATGAAACGAAATCTAATTAAACACATAAAAACGCCTCCTTACCATCCCGCTTCAAATGGAGCAGCCGAAAGGGTAGTCCAAACCACTAAAAAAGCGTTGCTGAAGCAAGTTCTTCATGATCAGTTCACCAAGTCCATGCGAAGCTTACAAGATAAGCTCTCCAACTTCCTTATGGCTTACAGAAACACGCCATCAACGGTGACAAAACTATCTCCATCAGAACTCTTTCTGAAGAGGCAACCACGAATTCAACTCTCGTTGTTGAGGCCCAACTTTACTGGTGACATGCGCGACAAACAGTCGCAACAAAAACAAACAATCGACTTGGATCGTGCTCCAATGCGATCATTTACACAGGGCGACAACGTGTTTGTCAAGACGGTACAAGGCCAGTGTTCCTGGGAGGAAGGGGTGGTGGTGAAGGTCGTCAGCCCTGTGACCTCTCTTGTACAGGTGCAAGGAAAGGTACGCTTCGTGCATGCAGACCACATGAGACGTCGGCAGACACCTCGGGAGCCACCCAGCACCTCGCCGTGCGAAGCACAAAGAGACTGTCCATTCGGCGATTCGCCGGCATCTCAAGAAGGAACGGCATCTCAAGAAATGCCTGACAATCCCACGACAAGCCAGGCTAGTTCAATGGTCGATACCCCGGCTTCAAAGTCAAAGTTCAAAGTCGACCCTGCTTCAACACCCTCAGCTTCGTCATCGGAAGCATCGCCACTTCAAGGGAACCCAGAAATTCCGCTGCGACGAGGTTCTCGAGTCCGGAGGCCCCCTGCCCGGTTTACTTCGGACAACTTCTCCTGAGGGGGGAAGAATGTTGTATACTGGCAAAGACGGTATGCCAGTAGGCAGCGATGGCGCGAGCTCGGCGCGTACCACGCTGCCAGAGCTCGCGCAGTGCTCGCGATCGGCTCGGACTGATTATTAAAAAATGGAGCCTTTCATCTGGAACGACCTGGTCTCGGCTCTCTCGTTCGCGATTTAACAGGCCACTCGCTCGTATTGTTGTAGCCAGTCCTCGACGTCTTCGTGGGCGTCCCCGTGGAAAGGCGTCGGGGTCCGGGGTGCGACGGGCAGGTAGGTGAAGGGAGGAGCTGCCGGGGTCTGCGACTGGTTGGCCATCGTCGTCTTCTTTGGCCTGGGCTTGTCCGGCAGCAGACCAAATTCAGGGGACTGACCTCTGGTACGGCGGCTTCTTTGGGCTTCGGCGTCTTCGGCGAAGGGTAGCCTTCCGGGGCTGAGCACGTCGCTTGGCCGGGATGTCTTTGGAGGGGTACGATTGACGGGTCAGTCAGTCAGTCAGCAACTTTATTGAACCTTATTAAATGGGCTTATGCCCAAAACGAGGGTTCGTTAGGGAGAGGAATAGGGGAGGGATCTTCTTTCCGACAATCGGGTCTTTAACCGATGCTGTATTTCTAGTGTCCTTAGAATTACTGCCAACTGTGTTTCGTAGTCCTCTGAGGCCAGGAGCACACACCAGGGAAGATCTTCGTCTTGATCGTCCAGTCTGCTTTGGAGCGTGGCTGGTATCGGGTTGCTCGGGCACATCCAATACGTGTGCGCCCAGCCACCGTCAACACTACCACATTCCTCGCACTTGTCGCTGAAGAGATTCGGCCAGATTCTGCTCAGCATGCGGGGAGTTAGGGTGTCATGTAGCTGAAGTCTTCTCCACGTCGATTCTTGGGTTCGCGAGAGTCGCTTATGAGGGGTGCCCATGAACTTGCGCGGCATTCGGATACTTCTTAGAATATCGTTGTACGCTCGAGGGCCTCTGTCGTATGGCGCGGCCCCGTAGCAGTGGTCTCCGTCCATTGTGGCTCGGCAGCTCGTCGCCCGGATTTGTTGTGCACGGGTTACGAGCGCGTGGGCCTCTTCGTTTCCCGAGTGTCCAGAGTGTCCGGGCACCCAGGTTAACGAGAATCTGGATCCTGTCTGCGGTATCTTCTTCTGAAGGATCATGCGGGCTGCCTTGCCAACCTTTCCATCACCAAAGTTCGAGATGGCCGTTCTCGAGTCTGAGGTGATTGTGGCTTGTTTGGTTCTGGATGCCGCCATGGTTAAGGCCAAGGCGACGGCTACTTCTTCTGCCTCGTCGATATTCTCCGCACAGACAGAGGCCGTAGTCTTGTCGTTGGTGCTGCAGACTGCTATCACGTACTTGTGCCATGTTCCTGGGCACGGGCCTGCGTCTGCGTGGTAAACATGTTCCCGGTCGCCGTGGAGCTTGTCCAGTGCTTTGGCTCTGGCTTCTCTCCTGTCCTTATTTCTCTCGGAGTCCATGTTTCTCGGTAGGGGCGGAACTCGTACCGAATCTTTCCATTTGTGGGATATTGCATTTCTGCTTGTGAGGACGTGTTGTTCACATTCCTTGATTCTCTGGAGAGTCCTGCGTCCCGTTTCCGTTCTAGAGAGCCGTAGTACTTGCGACTGCTTCTGTGCAGATCTCATTTCCTCGAAGCTGTTGTATATTCCTAGTTGTTCCATCGCTTCTGTAGACGTGGATACTGGTATGCTCAGTGCTATCTTGAAAGCTTTCCTCACAATTAAGTTGAGTTGCTTGATCGAAGCCTCGGTCAGATCCATGTACGGCGCCGCGTACATTATCCTGCTGAGGACGAAGGCTTGGACTAGTCGGCATGTTCCATTCTCCTTCAATCCGTAGCTCTTTCGTGATACTCTTCTCACGAGTCTCGCTACGTTGTCGGCGTTTCTCTTGATGTCAGCGATGAAGCTGCTCTGCTCCCTCTTGATGGTTACCGTCATGCCGAGAATTCGAACTTTTTCGGCTCTCGGTACGTCGATTTTTTGCAGCTTGAGGTAGAATTCCATCTCTTCTCTTAGAGCTCTCTGCGACGGTGGTCTGACTAGGAGCGCCGATTTTTCAGTTGCAAGCTCCAGACCCATCTTTGCAGCTTCTTCTTTGACAATTTCTACGCCGGCTTTCATCACTTTCCCCATGTATGGTGAATGGTGCGCTGTCCAAATCGTGATGTCGTCAGCGTAGATTGCGTGCTGCAGCCCCGCGACTTGCTCAAGTTTCCGCGACATTGGCAGCATGGCAATGTTGAAGAGGAGCGGAGATATTACTGCTCCTTGAGGAGTTCCGCTGCCAACATTTACTGGGAAGGTTTCGGACGTGTCTCCTTCTAGCTGAATGTTTGCCGTCCTATCTGATAGGAACGAGCGAACATAGTTGTACGTTCGCTTCCCTAGTCCTAGCTCCGAGATTTGCCTGAGTATAGCCGCGTGTGATATGCGATCAAAGGCTTTCTTCAGATCGAGTGCTGCTAGGGCGGTCCATTTCTTATTGTCTTCTTCCTCTCTGAGCTGTATAAACACGTCCTGCGTCGACAGGTGTCTTCGAAATCCGTACATCTGGTGCGTAAACAGGTTGTTCTCCTCCATGTACTCTTGAACACGTACTTGAATAATGCGTTCAAGTAGCTTGCCCACGCAAGATGTGAGGGAAATCGGGCGCAAGTTCTCCAACATGAGTGGCTTGCCCGGTTTCGGTATAAAGCAGACCGTGGCGTGTCGGAAACTGCTTGGAAGGTTTCCGCTAGTCCATAGCTCGTTAAAGTATTCCGTGATTCGCTCCACGGAATTGTCGTCAAGGTTTCGTAGCATGCGGTTCGTAATCTTGTCTTGGCCTGGTGCGGAAGTTGTTTTGACTCCAGCCATGGCCTTTCTGACTTCGCTTTCGGTGATGGGCGCGTCCAGCTTGTCGTTCATGGCCCCTTCGTATTCCGTTGGAATCTCAGTAGTAGATGGCGGAGATTCTAAGTATTGCGTCCTGAGTTTGTTATAGATTTCGTCATCCTTGAGGTCTCTGACGAGTTTCGCTAGGAGCTTGCGCTTCTCGAGTTTGGTATCTTCCGGCGCCAACATGCGCCTGAATAGGGTCCATGGACTCTTGGTGTGAAGCCTTCCCTGCAGTTCGTCACATATTTGCTGCCACTGTTGTTGATTTAATTTCTGAGCGTGTTCTTCAATATCCTTACTGAGCTTGGCCGCTTTTTTCCTCAATTTACGGTACCGCTTTCCGGTGTTCCTCCATCGTCTGTATATGGAGCGGTAAGCTTCTAGCATATGCTGGAGTTTACTATCCATAGTCCGGGCTTGGGTAGGATTTTCTACTTCGGTCGTAACAGACTCGTGATCTTCGACTAGCTGTGCGCACCATTCTTCGATCGTGTGCAACGGCCTGTCTTTCCGCTTCTGCCTGAACTTGTCCCAGTCCGTGCATTTCTGCGTTGGGAATTTTGCGCTCTTGTATCCGGGCAGGGGGACCCTCGTCTCGATGACGTAGTGATCGCTGCCGAGATTTTCACGCGTGTTCAGCCACGTGTAGTCATCAATGTTGATACCAAATGTGAGGTCCGGGTTCGTGTCTTTCTGAGCACTGTTTCCGATCCTGGTGTAGTCTGCAACTTCGTTGAGGAGAAAAGCTTCGTGCAACTCGGCTTGGTTGGCGATTTCCCTCCCCTTGGGTGTGTCTCTGCTGTAGCCCCATATGGTGTTGTGCGCATTGAAATCGCCCAGCACCAGTGTCAGATTTTCACCCGCTACGCGGCTCGTCTCCGCAAAGACCTTGGCGCACGCGCTCGTGGTGTCTTTAGGGTTCGAGTAAACGTTACAGATGAATAAGCTTTTGTGCTTCTTTTTCTTCGGTATAATTTCCGTGACTATTGCTTTCACCGATTCATCCAGGTCAACTTCGTGTTGCTTGACTGGGAGATGTCGTCTGACGAAAGTATGAATCGTTTTTCCGGTTGGCTGAACTTCTGCATCGAATCTTGCGTACCCTGGCAGGTTACATTTGTCTCCAGATTCTTGTACCGCTATAATGTCCGGAGGAGTTTCCGTATCCATGATCAACATCTTGAGCGAGTTGATCCGGGCGCAAAGTCCTCCGCTATTCCACTGCCACACGACGATGTTATTACTGTTGTCCATTGGCGCGCTGTTCGAGCCGCTCGAGCCGTTCGAATACGTTCTGGAATGCCTTGTCGTGGTTGTCCATTCTCTGTTTCATTTCGTTGAGCATAGCCTCAAGCCTAGCTAGTCCCGCCAGGATGGCGTTCTGGTTGGGCTCTTCTTTTCTTCTAACCTTCCCGGGCCTGCTGGTCTTGGTTTCGTCACTTGTCTGTACAGAATGGACGGTGCTCTCTGAGTCTGTGCGCTTACGCGGACGTACACTGGGCAGAGACGGAGGCGGTGCCATTTCCACTTCTTGGACTGTCGTCTGTTCATTAGGCGGTTCCGTAACCAGTGGGTTTGAGCCGTGCCTCTCCTTCTGTAGCTCCCGTAGGAGTTGCTGGTTGAGTCTTCTGAGCTCTTCCTGTTTTCGCAGGCTCTCTTCGTGCTTGCGTACGAGGTCTTCGTACTTCTTTTCGAGCTCTTTAATTCCAGGATTGGAGTCTTGCTTCTTCTTGCTTGCGCCTTTCTTCTTGCGGAGGGTTTGAGCGTAGCTCAGCTCCTCTTCCGAGTCTTCTCCCGCTGTAGTGACGTTACTCAGTTCTGGAAAATTCTTCTTTCCCATGTCTATTTTCACCATCTCCCGATCTTGTTCTGGAGTGCTCTTTTTCGGAGACCTCGGCTCGGGCAAAGGCTTGTATCTGTCCTTACATTCCTTTCCTCCGGTGTAGTGGCTGCCGCCGCAGATGACGCAGCTGGGTTTGCACGTATACTCCGTGCGCATGCCTGGAATTTTCCTGGGGAAGTCGTGCTCCTCGCCGCAGTTGGGACAAATTTGGCTGAGTCCGTACGGGCAGGAGTCTGCTCGGTGTCCCATCTCTCGGCACGATGTGCACGCTTGCTTCGGCACATTGATACTTTAGACCCATGTTGTTGTAAAAAAAACTATCTCCAAACTCCGGTCTAAAAACATGCTTTTCGTGCAAGGCTCGTCAAATTATGAGGCGCTGGAGAAATGCAGCCTTCTGCGTTAAGTCCTTATTTCGAACTCTTTTTGTTCGCCTTCCGCCCATTGAAAAGCATGCGGAAAGGGCCTTAGAACGCACCTGGTATCGCTGCGCCGCAGCCTTCTTCCGCATCAAAAAGTTCGTCTGCTTTCCTCGCCGTCACCATGGCAACGAACACCGAATGAATAGAAGCACGCACGGTACCGCCGCGTGAAGCTAGCAACAGCTGACGCCATTTTACGAACGCCGTCTGCTAGCCAAAGCCGAACGCGGTGTGTCAGATCAACCGCCTCCGCCGGTGCGCCGCTAGCAAAGACGACGAAGCTGTCACACGCCGACGGCGATCGAGCAAGCAACAACACCGCGGGACGACTGCAACGGCGGCATTTATTCGGATCAAAGGCCGGCTCCGCCGGTGCGCCCCTAGCAAAGACGACGAAGCTGAGGCACGCCGACGGCGAATGGGCGAGCAACAGCACCGCGGGACGACTGCAACGGCGGCATTTATTTGGATCACAGGCGCGAAATAAGCAAGAACAATTTTTATTTGAATCATAACACCCGATATCCAAGTTTGGGACCACATACCTTTGCTGGGTCTTTCCTGTGAACATTTTACAGAGACACGGGGTGCCGCATTAAAAACACAGCTCCGTTTGCAAAATATAAGGGCCGTGAAAAGGACCGTTTACACCGCTACCGGAACCTATAACTGACGTAACGAGCACTTGACGAGCGGTTGGCGCTTGAGCCGTCTTTATGCATTTTTTTTTTATACGTGGTGCAAAGTAATCCCCATATTTTTATGGCGTCAGGAACGAAGCAGCATAGAAAGAGTACCCTTCAAACGACAATAATAATAATAATTAAAAACTGCCGGATCTCCGCTGGAGACTCCGAGGCACAGTGGAGTAGTCGTCACGATCAAAAATCTAAAGAAACAAATTAAATAGCCTAACGGTCGTCGGCTGCGTCATAAGGCCTCGCCAAGTGCGGAGTATAACGGTCTTGGCATACGGTATGTATTGTGCATTCGTTATTTTCTTTTCTTTTCTACCACGTCAAATTCTGACGCCAAGACTCTCTACCTCCTCCGTTCCAACGCGTTGTTTGTTATTATTTTAACAAATCAGCTTCAAATAAGGGTCGTGGCACCCAGTAGAGTAAGAAAAAGAATAAAAAAAGGAATATTCCGAGCAGCCAGAGCAGCACGGCTGCTCTGGCCCCTCTGGCCAGAGCAGCTCCTCTCATCAAAGAAGACGCCGTCCAAAACTCCAACGGCTCCCTTCTTATTATTTTTTTTTTATTCCAACCCCAAGATTTTGGGACTCGATCTACTTGCGCCCTCTCTTGGTAGGTGTGCAATATCGCTGAAAAACAGTCGGATCTAGCGATCCGAATAAAATCACGCAAAGTTCCCCCGGAATTATTGAGATCATTGTGATTGATAACGTCAGGAAAATTTTCACCACTTCGTCACTCTTTCTCTAGGTTCCCAGGAAATAAGAGTGATTTCCCCCATAGACTGCCATTGAAATCTCGCTTTATTTTTCACGTTCAGTGAGTTAATAAAGCAACCCTCAATATTTCAATAAGTTCCCGCAGGTATATATTCTAGAAGATTTATGCTATCGAAATATTCAAGCAGTTTTCATGTATATTAATTATCCCAGGTTCCCAGCGAGATAATTAATTACACCTGTAGCTTCCGTCGCGTAAAGGCATCTTTCCAACAAGAAGAGGAGTGCTACGGGAAAGACTACTTTACACTCGTCAGCAAAGGCGCACTTTTTGGCGATGTGCGCCTTTGCTGGGAACCTACAGAAAACACCTCAGACGTTTGAACGTTCTTAAAACATGTACCCTGGTAACTGTTCAATATGATTCCCGGGGAACTTTGCGAGATACGTCTTGGTTGCCGAGATACGCGGCACTGAAGTAGGCTCCTTTGACAAGATCTCTCCCCGAAGCAGTGAACCGCGCATTTTTTGGCGAAGTGCGCCTCCGCTGGGAACCTACAGAGAACGCCTCAGACGTCTGAAAATCCTTAAAACATGTACCCTGGTAACTGTTCAATATAATTCCCGTGGAACTTTGCGAGATACGTCTTGGTTGCCCAGATACGTAGCGCTGAAGTAGGCTCCTTTGACAAGATCTCTCCCCGAAGCAGTGAACCGCGCATTTTTCGGCGAAGTGCGCCTCCGCTGGGAACCTACAGAGAACGCCTCGGACGTTTGAAAATTCTTAAAACATGTACCCTGGTAACTGTTCAATATGATTCCCTGGGAACTTTGGGGGATACGTCTTGGTTGCCGAGAGACGCAGCGCTGAAGTAGGCTCCTTTGACAAGATCTCTCCCCGAAGCTGTGAACCGCGTATTTTTTGGCGAAGTGCGCCTCCGCTGGGAACCTACAGAGAACGCCTCAGACGTCTGAAAATCCTTAAAACATGTACCCTGGTAACTGTTCAATATGATTCCCGGGGAACTTTGCGAGATATGTCTTGGTTGCCGAGATACGTAGCGCTGAAGTAGGCTCCTTTGACAAGATCTCTCCCCGAAGCAGTGAACCGCGCAAGAACAGTGGAAAGCTGTTTGCGTAGCAACTTTTGATTCATTTTTATACGTTGCTTTTAATAAATTAAAAACTGTTCTCTTGCCTTTCAAGATGGCCGCGGTGCGACCGCAGCCTTAATGGTTGCTACGTGCATGGAAACACCAGGGCTTGCACATTTGAATTTTGACGCCATCATACTACAACCGGGCTAACGCACAGATTGAACAGGAGTGCTCAGCGTTGTGCATGGCTAGGTTGGGACTCGTGCTCAGTCACTGCGCGGACGTCAGGGTCAGGCTCAGTTGCTAAGTTGGTAACGTCGGAGTGTGGTGACTTCCATTAATAAAGAGGGGACAGTTAACAGGCTTTCATTAGAGCATAGGTGGTGTTTGCTCGACGCGCTATCTATAGACCTTTCCAATAAACGCCGTCTGCGAGCTGCCATTTTTCTTTGCTGGGCTGTGGAACGCCCTCTGAGCACGCGCATTAGCTCCCTTTGCGAAATATCGTACGCTGCGCCTGCGTCCACAGCCCAGTGACTCGGCATTTTTCGCCCGGGTGATAAGCGATGGAAAGGTGTATACTCTGTATCACTAAAGCCGTGCAGTGACGCCAAAGCTACAGCCTCGTATGCCAACCAGAAAATCAAACGGCACTCTGCGCTATCACTCTGCGGCGCATGAGTCCGCGTTGGCGGTGTCCGCTCACATGAGCAAAAAGCAGACGATGTTCGATCTTCCGATTCACTCACGACAGCTATAACTTTGGCTGTATTGCGCGGGTTTAGTGAGGCGGAGTACAGTTATATAACAGCTGAATTATGGAACTGATAGCGCATGCACGATATTTTTGATGGCCGTTAATTTCTTGTCGCTTCCCTCTTGACCAATCTTTGCTGAGTCGGCGTTGTTATCGACGATGAGTTTGGATTACGCTGGCAGCTTTCCGGCACAAAAGGCTGGAGCGATCACGGCTAATGCAATCGGGTCTTCAATGCTTGTGCGTTCGGAGACAAGGTCGCGGGACAGGATCCGGACTTCAGTGAATATTTATGAAGCGGTATGAAGGCATAACTAGTTTGTGCCCATGAGCTATGCTAAAAATATTACTTTCGTTAGAACGAAGAGTTCGAGCAGTTTGTATTCCCATTGACAGAAATTGAAAATTCCGACGCTTTTTTTTGTTTTTTTTTTCTTTGTGTCATGTTTGAGAAAATGCCTAATCCATAAATTACGCTGGCGCATTCGCAGTCAATACACTCCACAATAGAGACAACCTCCATCGGTTTAACTATTTAACTAGCATTTTGATTAATGCCTCCCTAATTAGCGTCGAAATTTTCGTTGACTGAGTCATTGCAGGGAATCCGGGTGGAGAGCTGGCTGAAAAAAATAGATCAGCCGCTGGAATGCCGTTCGCATTGACATAATTTTATTGCGGCTGTGAGTTTTTTTCTGTTTAGACACGATAGGCGCCTTTAAACCCACGTACTCGCTGTGTTTGTATCCTCCCTAATTTTTTCCCCAGTCTCGGAGTTTTGTCTAAAATGTTACTTGCTTAGTTTCATTATATTGCTCGCGATTACAGCGTAGTTACTTTACTACTGCTCTGATATTTATATAGTGAAATATCTTGAATTTTAATGGATAAATGCCTAATTTACAACTCTGTATTGATCTTCTATTCAAAAAAAAAATAGCTACTTGCAGTAGTTACATGTCAAATGAAGATTGGTTAGGCATGCGCCCTTCTTTCGAGATATGTTTTTCGAGGTTATATATGTTTGCTCAACGTATTAACATAAATATGTATATTCTTTTACGTTGTGTTGTCGCACGCGGTTCCAGTATTTGTGGTACAATATTAAAATTTGCGGAGTAGCAACACCTAAAAAGACAGACATAGAATTTTTACATATACACTCATGCTGGCAGTAATCCAGGCACAGATTAAGCAAGAATGAATACAGTCGTGCATGTAACATAGTACGCTGGATGGGATACATAAGATCTAATGGAAAGGAGAACGATCTAGATGGGGCGCTTTCTCGAGTTTGTTGTCCATCTGTGTTTGTTTTGAGATAAGAAGTAGTACAAAATGCATTTACTGTTTCCCTGGAGTAGTAGTAGTACAATATGTATGTATCGCTTCTCAGAAAACGATTCATGTCATCGTTTCTTGGTTAACGCCATCTGGGGTGAAAGGGAAGGAATGGGGGAGGGAAAAAGGTAGCCACATATGCTTCGCCTGCCCTCATAGACGGTGAAACTCTAATAGATTCCACTATCTGTTTTCTAAGAGAGTTTCCCATATTCGGAGGGCCCATCCTTCGTATGATGTGGGCCTCGTTTCCTCTTCGGGAGAGCTTATGCCACGCTTCGCGATATCGCGAGACCCCGGCCCAGTCCCTTACGAAGTGCGAACATATCGCCAGGGCCCTACAGTGTTCAATGTTGGGGGCGATTCATAGGTCGTCTGGGTCCGTAGGTCTGCAAAACCTTGTCTGCCAGAAAAGAGTGATTATAGGTGATAGGTCTGATGCCGCCTGAGAATCACCTGTTCCCACGGGCTCTAGCCCGGTGAAATTGGGTGAGAATCTGGTGGGAGGAGGGAGATTAGCCTGAGTTTGCAGGCTAACAGATCATCTCTCTATGCCTCGTCTGAGACCGCGCTATGCCGGGCCTATCTTCTCGCGGTTCGAGGAACCGCGAGTGAGTGGGTACATCCGTACTGCTGCGCAATCGCGGTGTTGTTCAACCTTTTGTTTCCCGGATTGCCTTCGTCACCCGAGATCCAGTCTATGACGACTCGGTTATTTCACGAAGCTTCGAATTTGAAGTGTGACGCCGCCCTGCCAATAGAAAAGTGTGCATTTTCTGAAGGCTTCTGGCGAATCGGTGCACATGAGTGATTTGGGCCGCTGGTGACTGTTTGTGGCTTCCCTGGCCACCTGTAATATGGCCAGCCACTTTGCCGTCTTCTGGATGCTCGCCTTGTGTGTTTCTTCTCTCCTCGTTTGACCGCGGGTAGGATGGTCCCGACTCTCAAGGGATGCACGTTCAGGCTCGTTTGTGTCCGCGTCGGTTTAAGGGACGTCAGCGTCATCTTTGACTTGATGAAGCTTCTTTATGTGATCCTCGCTACTGTAATGGCGCTCCTTTCTCTGGTCTTTGCCTTGGTTCGTGGAGATCGGCTTGCTTGTAGAGACGTCCCTCGTTTTCCATGGCGACTGTTGCGTCACCACGATTGTCCTTTTCAATTTTACGCAGGACAAGAACAATGGTTGCGGTACACACAACAAAAAAAATTAAAACCACATTCCACTGTGTGGGCTCGAGCTCGTCGCTCCAACCCCTATTTTGGTCACGCAAGAACTTGGACACAAATTTATTTCCTACGCTTCGCGCATCGTGAATAATCGCCTTCGGCTTCTCGGACGAATAATAAACAAGCAATTTTTGTTTGTTGCCCCCACGCATGAAGCAGCGTGGCTGTTCGATCTTGTCTCCACGATATTTTGGTTACACGTCAAAATACCCCTAGGTTTTCTGAATAAATCATCAATCCTTCGCTGGGTTGTGCTATACTTAGTTTCACCTTCAGTCCGAGCGCAGTGGATGCTACGCGCCGTCCCAGCCAATCCAGCGCCGGGGCAGTATCGCGTGATCTCGAGCTCCGCGTGTCGCTCCGCCCAACCACAAGGTCACGTGATACTCTCCCGGCGCTGGATTGGCTGGGATGGCTCGTAGCGTCCGCTGCGCTCGGACTGAAGGTGAAACGAAGTTATAGACCTTTTCTGCAAGTGCGCCGCCATCTTAAATTGACGTCACTTCCAATATGGGCGAAAACATTGTTTTGTCTTTGCCACGCCAATGGAAGGCATTAAGGATATAAGCGTAACTGTCACACTTTCTGGTTTTGCCTTCCCTTTAGTTTTTTACTATTTGCAGGTTGAAACGTCGGATTATTTTTTCGTCGCCCATACCGGATATGCCTATTAGGTGGCTGAGGACGAGAGTACACAGAAAAGGTCTATCGACCTTCTCCGCTTACTCTCGCCCTCGACCGCCAAGTAGGCATATCCGGTATGGGCGACGAAAAAATATTAGAACGTTTCAACCTGCAAATAGTAAAAAAATAGAGGGGAGGCAATACGAGAATGTGTGCCGGTTACGTTTTTGTCCTAAATGCCTTCTATTGGCGTGGCGACGGCAAAACAATGTTTTCGCCCATACTGGAAGTGACGACAATTCAAGATGGCGGCGCCCTTGCGAAAAAGGTCTATAGATGCTCTGCGTTGATTTGGCATGTAAACACAAAAGAATAAGGTTCCTTAAAACAGGGCCGGTTTGCTCGAACTAAGGCACCCTAGCTCGAACCATTGTCTGAGATGGGACTGTCTGAAAGAAAGCACTGCCAAAGCTAGCGCATGAGCGGAGTGGCGCGTGAAGTCGCGTCTCAAATGCTCACGCGCCCCGTGTTTGGCAGGCTTTCTTTCCTTCAAATGGTCTCATCTCAGACGCTGGTTCGAGCAAGCCGGCCCTGATGTTTCAAGGCACATTTATTGGTTTTTCCTCGCCAACACTCCTAAGCTGACAGTGTGGTGGAAGCTACGTACTTGCTGGACCAGTCACCTGTCGTTCTTGCCACACGTGATCACACTCTGGGTGAAGCGATAACAGGCAGTCGATTGATTCGTCCGATGAACATGTAGTTTACATCGCATTGTCAGCTTAGGGGTGAACCCGAGTATAGGTAAAATGTCATAGACATTTATGCGCGCTCACAATCAACTGACGACTGGGTGTTGTTTTCCTATCACGCAACCAGCGGAGTGAACAAACTGGTACCCGGCACCACCGTACGGGGATATGACAAATGTACGCCCTTACTCAGTTTGTTTGGCTTTTTTGCAAAATGGCGGCGACGGTTTAAAAGAACACTTCCTTGCCGCGGAATAATGCCTTGTCGTCTTTCGGCGCGTCTTCATGTGAATAGAATCACCTCCCAGTGTGTTTTAACGCCATAGCGTTAATGAGCTCGTGTTGCAGTAAAGCTGACGTCGGTGGCGTGACGCGAAAGCCCGGGATTGGTCGACAGGGTGATGACGTCACAGCCCCATGACCCCGCGCGGAAATTTCAAACAACCCACAACGCTCACGTGAAAAGTGACGTCACGCGTGGAATGAAAGTGATAAAAAGACTACATGCACATGTAATGCGAATTAAGGATCGCCGCATGTCTCAAATGATTTCACTTTATGAAATAATTCATTTTCTACGAAGAAAAATTTGAAGGATTTTAGGCGAGATTTGAACCCACGTCCTGTCGGTTGCGCGCCAGCACGCTACTCATTTAGCCACGTAAGGCAGCTTGCACGGCTTGGGAACAAAGAGTGTTGTGTCATGAGAACTAGGTCGTTGTGTGACTCAAGAGCATGAGAAGCGAATGAGAAGGCGATGCGAACGGGCCCCGATAACTAACGCAATCGCGTTCCACTCTTAAAGGCGAAGCTTAAGTGTCCCTCAAGTTTCTTTTTTTTTTTGCGTCATGGCCGTGCAACCTTAAGCAGAACGCGACATTCTACATGCTTTAAAAAGAAAGAGATAAAGATTAGTTTTGTGTTTTGGTGGAATGAGTTATCTGCAAACTAGCAAGGTCCCAGGCTCCAACGGGGCGTGTGTTTGTGAACTAGTCTTCTTGCGCTGTGCTGGGCTTTCAAGAGCGGCGTGTCAGTCTTGTACCTGGTCTGACGTGCGAATAACGATTCGTAGCCTTGTTCGCATGATAGACCCTCATTACAAATCGGACCGCCAGGCGTTCAGTTTCTCCACTGAACTATTCAAATTTTACACTGTGCATCGACATGCTTATACATCATATAAAGGGCAGTTTGACACTCTCGACATCCATTCCACGATGTTCTGTGCGTCTTGACAACGCTCTTCGTCCAATTTCCCAATATATTCAAAATGGTGTTTTAAATCATGTGCGTGGAAGTTCCACTAGTAAAACAAATAGAATTGGCGAATTTTCTTAAAAAACATTTTGAATAGTGTTACTTACAGCCAGCGCCAACACAGATTAAAGCGGCACTAAAGTGAATTCTTAGTTTGCAGTTGACGATGAATATTTTTTGTGAGCATCTTGCCAGAAGAACTGATTTCAATCATGCGTCTAGGACGGACTTTTATTCTCAAGTTCGTCGTCACAGCGGGAGAACATATCAAATGGGTTCAGCAATATAACATCAACCGTGATGCTGAACACAAGTAAGCTACTTTTCTAATATTGATTGAAAGGTCAAGGAGTTAACAGACATTTCGAAAAATTACCCAATCATCAAGAAGCATGTTGTGTTTGTAGGTACACGCGCTCTGTATGCTGCCGTCTGGAGCGGTAATTTGAAACCAAAAGTTTTAAGCAAATGGCACGTTGCCCGCGCGTCCATCAGTGTGTGCACGTCAGAACGCACTGCTGCACGTCGCGTCAAATTACACTGTAGCATGCTCCTTGGGCTTGGATAATTTCGAAAAACATCTATACTTCGTTTCACGTTATCTGCGAGCGAAGCCAAAGGTACAAGTACAAGCAGGCTGCCTTGAATAATGCTTGCAATCCACAGGCACACGTGCGAAACAGGAACACTCAGAGCGCTGGGCTCGCACTTCTAGCTTTGACTTCGCTCGCGCATAAGGCGATGCGAACCATATTTGCAACTTGTGGACGGCCCTGAGACACACGACTGAGGTGTTTGAAGCATGGTAGGCTTAGGGTTCCTAGGTAGGATTTGCTTGCTTATTTTTTTCCGGCCCAAAAAGAACGCACGCGAAATATAAAGGCACCACGAGACAACGCGCCCTCGTGCCGCGATTGGTGGGCGCGTTGTCACGTGGTCGAGCGTCCGACACTTCTTCACTAGAATAATCTAGTGTGGGTTCGCGTATAGTACCAGCTGAGGTGAATACAGCACTGACTCTACAATAGTAGGTAACACTTCCCCCCAAACCTCGCTTTTCTCCGATCGATAGGCTTCTACGCCTATGACGCGTGATGAAGCGTTTTCTTCCAAAATGCGGTCGCTGGGTAAAAAGATGAAAGGGTGTGAGGGGGAACGAGCTATAAGAAAGGAAGTTAAGATAGCGGTGGACCGACGCACCGGCGTTTCAGAGTCCGTTCAAGGTTGATACGCCACGTGGCGTGAAAGTCAGGAACTAGGCCGGCATGTCCCAGAAAGCTGGCCATGCATTTTGTTGTTGGGTTCGACTGCTGCCTTCTCTGTGACGATGCCGTCCGTGGACATAGGTTTGGCGGTTTTTTTTTTGTTTTTGTTTTTGTCACGCGTCGGTGTGGTCCGACAGATCAACCAATGAGTTTGTTAGAATTGTGTCACGAGGTATAAAATGGCGGATGAAATAAATATAATAAATGCAAAGAAGCGCGCAGTTCCCCTTCGGCGCTTTATTCTTCCAGAGGCGAGCATCGCATTGCCATGGCGTTCAACTTGTGCCGTCTTCTTGGCGCCATGAAAGACCCTCTTGAAGCAATTAATTTGCTTCAGCGCGTTGGCCTGCTCCTGGCTCCTGGGTTTTCGTGCGTGTCCAAAGTGCGAAGCTGCGATGACAAGCTGCAAGTCCGCGCTAGATCTGCGGATGGCTACACGGGGGCGGGGGGGGGGGGGGGGGGTGGTGTGGTGTGTGGATGACTCGTGAGGTGCCCAAGAGGAAGCCGGTCAAAGTTCAGTGCCGGGGCGAAGTCTCGGTACGGAGCGGTTCCTTTTTCGAAGGATCGCACGCACCTGACGCTTCTCCAACTCATGAAAATCATCCTCCGGATGCCAGAACCTACCGTGCGCCGTCATTCAGCGGGAGGCTGCTATCGCAAGTAAGACAATAACTGATTGGGCGAGCCTTTGTCGGGAGGTTGTGGTAAATGCCGTTTTTAAGCATTCAGACATGATCGGTGGCGACGGCGTGACTGTAGAATCAGACGAGAGTATGTTCGGTCGGCACAAGTACCTTCGCGGGTATTTAAGGCCTGGCCAGTAGGTTTTCGGCGGTGTGGCGCGTTGCAGCGGGTGCTGCTTTCTTGTTCCCATTGAGACCCGTGACGCTAAATCCCTGCAAGGGCTAATAGCCGAGTGGGTCCGCCCTGAAACAAGAATAATCACTGATTGTTGGGCTGGCTATCGCAAGCTTGCAGCTGACGCTCGCTTCACGCACCTCACCGTCAACCATAAGCTTAACTTTGTCGACGTGAACACTGGTGCCCACACCAATACGGTGGATTGCACCTGGGCCCACGTCAAAAACTCTCTTCCATCTGGACGGCGCGAGAGCCACCATTTCACTGGTCACCTTGCAAAGTTCATGTTTTGGAGGAGAAACAAGGCGCGCGGAAACACTGATAGATTCCAGTCGTTTGTCGCCGCGGCCGCCAACATCTAGAGCCCCGACGCAGACAGGGCGAGGATTCTGACGGCCCCGGTGACTTCGAGGGATCCGCTGCGCTGAGCCCGTCACCCGCCTGCATGCATAAAGACGGCTTATGCGCCAACCGCTCGTCAAGTGCTCGTTACGTCAGTTATAGGTTCCGGTAGCGGTGTAAACGGTCCTTTTCACGGCCCTTATATTTTGCAAACGGAGCTGTGTTTTTAATGCGGCACCCCGTGTCTCTGTAAAAAGTTCACAGGAAAGACCCAGCAAAGGTATGTGGTCCCAAACTTGGATATCGGGTGTTATGATTCAAATAAAAATTGTTCTTGCTTATTTCGCGCCTGTGATCAAAATAAATCCCGCCGTTGCAGTCGTCCCGCGGTGCTGTTGCTCGCCCATTCGCCGTCGGCGTGCCTCAGCTTCGTCGTCTTTGCTAGGGGCGCACCGGCGAAGCCGGCCTTTGATCCGAATAAATGCCGCCGTTGCAGTCGTCCCGCGGTGTTGTTGCTTGCTCGATCGCCGTCGGCGTGTGACAGCTTCGTCGTCTTTGCTAGCGGCGCACCGGCGGAGGCGGTTGATCTGACACACCGCGTTCGGCTTTGGCTAGCAGACGGCGTTCGTAAAATGGCGTCAGCTGTTGCTAGCTTCACGCGGCGGTACCGTGCGTGCTTCTATTCATTCGGTGTTCGTTGCCATGGTGACGGCGAGGAAAGCAGACGAACTTTTTGATGCGGAAGAACGCTGCGGCGCAGCGATACCAGGTGCGTTCTAAGGCCCTTTCCGCATGCTTTTCAATGGGCGGAAGACGAACAAAAAGAGTTCGAAATAAGGACTTAACGCAGAAGGCTGCATTTCTCCAGCGCCTCATAATTTGACGAGGCTTGCACGAAAAGCATGTTTTTTTGGCCATTCCGCGTCCTGTTTTTTTTATCCGGAACATGCGTCTAAAGTATCAAACTGCCCTTGCTTCTTCTCTTGGTATAGGTGGTACCTATTGGCACAGCAGTAGAATACTATAAATCCAGGAAGTTCCGTGGTGTCGAGGGTGACGAGAATCGAGGTGGTCCGGCCCATCCTCTTCGCGTCGGATATAGGTATCTTGGGGTTCTCCAGTTTGAGTTGCTCGTAGATCTCCTGGTCCGTGAACGGGATAGAAATTGGGAGGCATTTGGAGACCACTATTCTTACAGACTCCTTTCGGTTGGCCGTGTACGCTTGGGTTTCTACTTCTGCTCCCTGGTACTTGAGTGTGGTGATACCCAGGTACTTCTGCGCCCTTTGCTTGTCGTTTGTTCTGATGGTGATCGTGTTGTTCATGGTGTTCTTCGTCACGAGGTCCGTACCGATCATGTCTCGAGGCGATACTCCGGTCGCGGTGGCGATCGCGGCCGTGATTTCACCGATGACGATAGTCTTCAGGTCCAGTCCTTTCGTACGAATGATGATTCCGTATGCTCTGTCCTCGTCCTTTATGGTGGTCCGGAACTTCCTCGACAATTTGACTCGAAGCTTCTTTCCACCCACAGTCCTCCATTGCGACTTCTCTCTCGCCGCGTCTGTTTCCGGTGAGCTGGCTTGCTTCTCCTTTTCTTCATCGCGCTTGATGTAGTTCATGAGTGTGGCTAAGTTCCGCTGCTCCCTCGTTGCGACCGCCATGGCGCCTCGTGAGGGACGGAGCGTTAGGCCTAGCGCTAGGCCTAGCCGCCCGACTTGAAATTTCGTCCAAAATAGGCCTTTCTTGCGGAAGTTTCGTGTAAAACGACGATTCCGTGGCTTCGCTATGTCGTCCGCTGATCGAAAAGAGTTAAGACTCACCCCCAAGGGCCCAGGTTCCGCGGCGAAACGCCGAAAATCCAGGAGCGCAAGGGAGACGCGTCCGCACTGCTCGACGTCTCGAGAAAGTTCCCACGATTGACGGGCATAGAATGGAATACCCCGCAGCTCCACCAATAATGTCACGAATGACAAGTGATGAGGCGATAATAAACGAAGAAACTAAACGTTTAATGGTGCGGACTTGTGCCCAAAAATAGAAAGGGAACAGAAGAAAGTAGAGTGTCGCGGGCGTCGAAGTCGGCGTGACAGCAGAGTCGAACACTAGGGCGAAAGTGACTCCGGCTTGCCACGCGGAGCCGCTTTTGTACACGCGTGGGCTTCTGGAGCATTCGGCGTAGAAGGTTCGGCGCGTAGAACATTCTAATCTCGAATCAGCCAAGACGGTTCTCGAATTTACCAGAATACTAGTCTGCAGGAATAAACAAAAAGATGCGCCGCTCCCAGGAATCGAACCCTGGCCCTTCGCGTGGGAGGCAAGCGCGATAACTGTTAGGCCACGGCCGCGCTGCCTACTTGGCGCGCGGCAATATCTGCTTGCTATATGCAAATATTCTTTCTTTAATCTCGAATTTAACCTCCACAGAAAAATAACGAAATCAAGCACAAATAACAAAAGCAATTGTCAGGACAGTTGTGCTTGCATAATCACGGTGGGTGATTACCATAACGTGCACTTCTCGCCGAGCACTCGCGTACTGAAGAAAAGCATTGACCGCGCGCTTTGTGAGTATAGCTTTCCCCCAGTACAACAGGTGGTCGGTGAGGAGCGAACTCAATGGGACTGCGATGAACAAATAGTATGTTTGCATTAAGCAGCGTATAAATGCGTCGAAATCAAAGAGGGACTGGCAAAATTTTATATTTTGAATTAACCGGAAGTACAAAATGTATGAGTTTGAATTATTGTGAGCCCACTGTACGCACACTGCCCTTAAGTAAAATAATGTTGTTCATTCCAGGGGACCTACTCTATTGTACTGCTTGCCGTAGTCGACAGCGACTAGAAGTTTGTTGTTGTGGATGTTGGCGCCTACGGGAAGCAGAGCGATGGAGGGGTCCTCCAGCAGTCTGCCTTCGGCCAGCTTCTTGAGCAATGCCGTCTGGAGCTGCCGAAGGACTTGCCACTGCCCAGCACAAGAATCCCTGCTCCATGTGTGTTCGTGGGAGATGAGGCGTTCCAGCTGAGGCCAGACTTCCTGAGGCCCTATCCCGGACGTGGCCTTGATGGCGACAAGCGGATCTTTAACTACCGCCTCAGCCGAGCAAGGTGAAATGAACTAGGTCTAGACTCTTGTAAGGGCAGAGTCCCTTGAAGATCTGCATGTTCAATGTATTGTAAATCACGTCATTTTCATTCATTCAGCAACCTGACAACTGTTGCATACAAATAGTTAGGCAAATATATTACGCCACGTTATGAATACATACCATATCACTCCAAATCGCAAAATATTATGTCTGGCAATTATTTCCGAAACTTGAATTAAAAAAAAAGAATATGCAATAAGAGAGTTCACAGTATACCTGCAGACATGAAAATTAGTAAAACTCTCACGGGATACCTGTGGCTCGCAGATGCCTTTTGTGCCTGAACGCAGAAATGTGCAGTTTGATGTCGGCCTTAGCCATTATCTAAAATGCCCATGTCACAACTACACGTCACTTCACATCTTTTTTTCGGTGGTATGAAGCACACAAATCTCACTGTGGACGTTTTTTCTGTGCTACTGCGTTATAAAATCTGACAAAATATGAGAATGTTGTGAACGCTGCATGTAAACCGGAAGGATGTACTATTGCAGTAAAACATCCCCTGGACGCACGAGCATTCACCGAAGTACATAAATCCGCTAATGGCTCACCTAGTTTCGAGACCACATAATAGCTCACATGCGTCTTTTTGTGCTTCTCATGCATGTGTCTTCAGTCTCTTTTTCGGTGCAGTGCTTTCCCCAGAATCCAACGCGAGGGCCCGCTTCGGCGGCCATCGTGATAAGCGTCTGCTACGCATTACTCCGAATAGAGACGGCGCTTGTGGCTTTGTGGCACATATCACCGAGCGGGCGCACCAGGTTTTAGAAACAAATCTGAGCTTCAACTCTACTGTTATTTTTTTATTATTATTATATGCAAGTCACACGGTTAACTAAGGTGATGTGAACTCTGCAAATGCAATACCTAACCCAGCAAACAATCTGTTCACGGTGGCTGTTGGTAAAAGCCCATACCCCGTTCGGCGAAGGTGGGTGCAGGGGATGTACACAGCATTAAAAGACTGAGAAGAAAAGCAAGTACAAGGCATTTATTCATCATAAAAAAAATAATGAAGCAAGTTAGTGTGAAAAATGAAACACAAGTCACGACGAATGACCAGTTAAATTTCCTCCAACAGCAATCACCTGCTGCAGACGTTGTGTCCTGATATTGCATCTTAAAAGTAACAAGTAATGGAAAGTTGACTGAGCAAGAAGCTCGGTTCTTTCTAAAACCTCGCACACCTGCTCGGCAATATGCACCGCAAAGCCTCAAGCGCAATTTCCAGTGAGGGTAATCCGTAGCAGACGCTCATCATGGCGGCCGCCGAAGCGTAGCCTCGTGCCAGATTCTGGGGAAAGCACCGTGGCGGGCACATTGTGCAAAAAAGTTGTCTCCTCGGTCTACAGCTGACAAACTTCGAGGAGGAGAGTGGGCTTTGGCTCCTGTAAGCAACTATCTGTGGGACTTAGTTACAGCACATTGTGGATCGTAAGGTTTTTTCTCTGCACTTCTCAAGATTTTTCACAGCAAAAAGATATATTGTAAAATAGGACAAAATAATTTGAGAATGAGGCCTACATTCTTGAACTTGACATACTATTTTGAGAGTTGACAGGTATGTTTATGTGTCTCAAGTGGCAATTAAATAAATAACCTCTTGATTTGTTCTTTTCTCGCACCTAAAGGAGATCTGCGGAAAATGCCTTTAGCATCCTGGTCACCCGTTTGAGGATTCTGCAAAAACGACTGGGGGAGAGCCCACAGAACGCTGAAGACCTGGTGAAGACACTCTGCGTTCTCCACAATTTTCTGATGCAGCAGCACGCAGGAGACGACGCATACTGCGCAGCTGGATACGCAGACTCTAAATTCGACTGGTGAGAGGCAGGGCGGCGAGTGGCGCAAACTGCTTGTTCAGCCACCAATGCAGGTGGCGCAAACACTGGCGCAGAACTTTGCCGACATGACCCAGTATGTGCGGGATTTGTACAAGTTGTACTTCAACATTGCTGCAGGCAAAGTGTCTTGGCAAGATGCTGTGCTGAAGTGTTAACTAAAAGGGTCAATAGACCTATTGCTATATTACCCAAGCATCAAGGAGAATGCAGAGACTGGTGTTCCTCGCGCCGCACATGCTGGTCTCGGCAGTAGTGACTTTTCTAAAGCAAATACTTAAAACAAATAACATCTTGCACGTGCGCTCGTCAACGCTTTATTTTGGTTATTTACTTTGGATCTTTCATACAGAGAAGGCGTGCGCGTGTGGCGCGTGGAACAGCAATCCCTGCATTCTCCTTGATGCTTGGGTAATATAGCAAATGGTCTATTGCAGGTTAAGCATTCCAGTACAGAATCCTGCACTTTCCAAACCATGACATACATGTGAAAATGAGATATTCTGCACGTGGTGTATACACAGACTCATCTATGTTACGTCATGGCGCGGTGGTGGCGCGTCAGGCGCACTTCCGGTCGGGCTGGGGGCAGAACTCCTCTTGTCAGACGTGTATTCCTGCATTATTTTGAAAAGAACCAGACAAAAACCTGCCTTCTCGTCAAAACGCCGCGACTGGGACTGTTTTAAAAGAGTCGAGAAAGGTTTGAAGGTCAGTTTTTATGTGCTTGGTTCGTCCGAGAACGTGGATATGTGCCGTAAAATGGGAAAACCAGACGCCGTCGAACCACGATTGCTTGGGCTGGAAGCACTTTGGGTTCAATTCAGAGATACTTGTATTCATCACATTTATTTGTTTTGCTCCCACATGAACGCCGGAAAACCGTCCTGTCGTACAGACCACCTGCGGACTACGTTTAGTGCGTCTATAACTTCAAAGTGCCCCCTGATCGTTCGAACTGTCGTCTGCTCTTTCAAACGTTTCTGCTTACTGTCTGCTCTCTTAGACGACATTGGCCGGTAGACCAAATGTTTGCCCGGTGCTTACGATATGAAGTAAGTGCAGGCCTCAAAAGACTTAAGTTTGAAGGTTGGTATGCAGGCTCTATGTAAACAGTAGATACCAAGTGATATTGATCATTGTTACCAGTTGCCATCACCGACTTGTTATTCCCGATTCACTTGGTCCGATTCTGCTTGCGATTTTCAGTATCGACGTCAACCATCTCAGCTATTGTTCACGCTTTGGCAGCCCGAGCGACGTCGCAACTGAAAATTGCGAGCGAAATCTTGTCATGCGAATCAGGCTTTAGCGTCCTTTCTGCAGCGTCCAAACGGAATGAATCGCTGCATGCCATATTATATACGTGAAGTTTTGCGGTGTAACGAGCCTCGTTAGTTTCTGTGAGGCCGCTCAAGTAGTCAGGCATTGCCAGGAAGACGTAGAATCAACAATTCAAACGCTAAAAAAGGTCAGAGGGACTCACACCGACGCTGATAGCGTCGCATTTCAATGATTTGTTAATGGGCGACAGCGAGCTTCTTGCCCACACTCCATCGCGCATGCGCAGCGCCAGTGGCGTCCACTAGGGGTGCTCGAGTTTGTTTGTAAAAAAGAGTTGGTGTATAGTTTCACAAGTCGTTTTCAGTTGTGGTAAAGGCTCCGGTGCAAGCTAGGTACTGCAGATTTTTTGTTTGTGCGAATACTTGCGCATAAATATATTTTTGGAAAACCACATGCTTGTGCACGCAGAATATCTAAGAAACATGTTTTTGACAGAAGCTTTCCGCAGTGGGCCAGAGCCTGGAAACAATTAATGATTGTCATTATGTTCCATACTAGTATTGAAATGTAGGTATGTTCTGTCATCAATGACAGGTTAAGAACTTGACGCTCTGTCTCGGGTACATTGCTTCGGACGTTGATGATGCTTCAGCGCATGAGTTGTTAAAGTTCGGCAGAAGGCAACAAGCGTGTGCTGGAGGTGTAGCATCTTCTGTGTTCTTAACCTGTCAACAACTATAGATCTAATCATCATGCAACTTTGCTTGGAAACTGTGTTTTATTTGGTTCTGTACTGTTCTATTGTTTTCAGTTCTGTTGTTTCCTCGATAGTTCATTTCATCTGCTGAGCTTTGTGCAAGCATCCGGCCGATTATTCGCTCCTTTTTTTATCTACGTCTGGGGTTCCTCAAGGCATTAACCTTGGTCCTTTGCTGTTTCTAATTTTTCGAAATGATCTAGTTTCCTGTAGCAAACACACCACACGCGGTTCTTATTTGCCGATGGTCTTAAGATGTTTTCGGCGGTTTAAACTGTTGACGATTGTGAATGTCTTCAGTGTTATATATATTTTATTTCGGCGTAGTGTTGTTCAAATGACCTACTTTTCAATGAGGTAAAGATAAAAGTTATGTCCTTTTCTAGGAAGTGTGAAATTCTGAGTTTTCCTTGTGTATTAGATTCCACCGATATTACTCGCATTGAGGTCATCTGTGATCTAGGCGTTTTTATGGATCCTGGAATAAATTTCCATCATCACGCGACTACAATTGTGAATGCTTCCTTTAGGGTGCTAGCCATTACGCGAGTGACACGCAATTTTTCTAACCTACTTTGTATTCTACGTTTGTTTTCTTCACTGGTGCGTAGTCGTGTTGAATATGCCTCAGTTGTCTGGGACTGTATTAGAGTGACAAATTCAGGTGTAACTAAGAAGGTTCAACCTAGATTCATTCGTGTTTTGTTTGATCGTTATTTTCAACCGAATTATTTCTATAGTTATGAGAGGATTTGTGAACTCGTGACGTTACTCCTTGGACAACAGGAAAATATTTCGTGGACTGACGCATTTGTATAAGATTGTAAATCGTGCAATAGATTCACCAGAGCTACTCAGTTACATCTATTTGCACGTTCCTCGTAGGTCTTGTAGACTTTATACTTTGTTTTACCCTACCGAGTTATACCATGCTGCCCCAATGACATGCCTACAACTGATGCATAACCGTTCAGAACAGATTTGTGGAAATGTTAGTCTTGATATTTTTGATGAAGAGCCTTAATCTAGAAAGTGTTGAGACTATTGCTTTGTCCTAACATTTAGCTGTTATCTCATTTAAAATTTTACTACTAAATGACTCATTGACAAGTGCACCACAAAGGATGTGTTAGGCTGTTGGTGGGTCACTCAAAATAAAATAAATGAATAAATTGCTGCATGAGCAGTTTCATTTCATGGCTGGAACTTGCCAAGCTGTGAATTATTTTTTTTCTCCTCAACTCTGTCTAGGGGAATGTAAAATTAGAATATTTGTGCAACAACCCCAAGATTCTGGGACACGATCCACTTGCGCCCTCTCTTGGTAGGTGTGCAATATCGCTGAAAAACAGTCGAATCTAGCGATCCGAATAAAATCACGCAAAGTTCCCCCGGAATTATTGAGATCATTGTGATTGATAACTTCAGGAAAATTTTCACCACTACGTCACTCTTTCTCTAGGTTCCCAGGAAATAAGAGTGATTTCCCCCATAGACTGCCATTGAAATCTCGCGTTATTTTTCATGTTCAGTGAGTTGATAAAGCAACCCCTCAATATTTCAATAAGTTCCCGCAGGTATATATTCTAGAAGATTTATGCTATCGAAACATTCAAGCAGTTTTCATGTATATTAATTATCCCAGGTTCCCAGCGAGATAATTAATTACACCTGTAGCTTCCGCCGCGTAAAGGCATCTTTCCAACAAGAAGAGGAGTGCTACGGGAAAAACTACTTTACACTCGTCAGCAAAGGCGCACTTTTTGGCGATGTACGCCTTTGCTGGGAACCTACAGAAAATACCTCAGACGTTTGGAAGTTCTTAAAACATGTACCCTGGTAACTGTTCAATATGATTCTCGGGGAACTTTGCGAGATACGTCTTGGTTGCCGAGATACGCTGCGCTGAAGTAGGCTCCTTTGACAAAATTTCTCCCCGAAGCAGTGAACCGCGTATTTTTGGCGAAGTGCGCCTCCGCAGGGAACCTACAGAGAACGCCTCAGACGTCTGAAAATTCTTAAAACATGTACCCTGGTAACTGTTCAATATAATTCCCTGGGAACTTTGGGAGATACGTCTTGGTTGCCGAGATACGTAGCGCTGAAGTAGGCTCCTTTGACAAGATCTCTCCCCGAAGCAGTGAACCGCGTATTTTTGGCGAAGTACGCCTCCGCTGGGAACCTACAGAGAATGCCTCAGACGTCTGAAAATTCTTAAAACATGTACCCTGGTAACTGTTCAATATGATTCCCGAGGAACTTTGGAAGATACGTCTTGGTTGCCGAGATACGTAGCGCTGAAGTAGGCTCTTTTGACAAGATCTCTCCCCGAAGCAGTGAACCGCGTGTTTTTGGCGAAGTGCGCCTCCGCTGGGAACCTACGGAGAAGGCCTCAGACGTCTGGAAATTCTTAAAACATGTACCCTGGTAACTGTTCAATATGATTCCCTGGGCACTTTGGGAGATGCGTCTTGGTTGCCGAGATACGTAGCGCTGAAGTAGGCTCCTTTGACAAGATCTCTCCCCGAAGCAGTGAACCGCGTGTTTTTGGCGAAGTGCGCCTCCGCTGGGAACCTACAGAGAACGCCTCAGACGTCTGAAAATTCTTAAAACATGTACTCTGGTAACTGTTCAATATGATTCCCGGGAACTTTGGGAGATACGTCTTGGTTGCCGAGATACGTAGCGCTGAAGTAGGTTCCTTTGACAAGATCTCTCCCCGAAGCAGTGAACCGCGTATTTTTGGCGAAGTGCGCCTCCGCTGGGAACCTACAGAGAACGCCTCAGACGTCTGAAAATTCTTAAAACATGTACCCTGGTAACTGTTCAGTATGATTCCCGGGGAACTTTGCGAAATACGTCTTGGTTGCTGAGGTACGTGGCACTGAAGTTGCCTACGTTTATGGAAATGATCAAACCGCTGAGTGTTTTGCCACGGTACGGCTCAGCTGGGAACCTGTGGAAAAAATTGCAAAGTCTTGGTCATGGTGACAAAGCTGAAGGGCACAGAATGTTCGTGCGCAAAGATTGGCGAAGATTGACATATGATGTGTCAATGGACGCAGAAATACGGGTTCGAGAGTAAATGGATCTGTCGCCCTTTCTCTCTTCGTGCTGGCCGAGAGGAGAGGGACGAAGGCTCTTTTGTATTTACCTCAGGGCGAAAGATAATCGTAAAGATAAACAAAAGTGGTTTAGAGGGAGCTTGATCTAGGTCACCTCGACACAATAGTCTATTCACTTGCTGAGTCAGCGCCCACAAACATGGCCGCCACACGATAAAGCAAAGCTTTTATTCGAGAACTCTGTAAAAAATAGAAGAAGGCAAAGCAAACTCGCCAATCGGATAACCGCTTTTGCCTTCAGCGGTCATGCTTGTGTGTAGTGACTCGACATTAAAAGACGCGGTGGACATGCCTGTGGCCAGGGGACGCTCGCCTTCTAGCCATGTACTCTCCAACCAATATTTTTGCGTCCATTGTTGTGTAAGCTTTGCGTGGTAGGACGTCATGCTTTGCGTTGTTGGCGTTAAGTATTGCGTGGTAGAGTGTTATGCTTTATTTGGTACTTTATGCTTTTAAAGTGTAGTATTATTATCTAGTGTGGGAGGTCCGATGTTTCTCTGCAACTGCATAGACAAATAAAATGTCAATCTTTGCCAATCTTTGCGCGCGCACATTTTATGCCGTTCAGCTCTGTCAGCATGACCAAGACTGCAATTTTTTTCTTTCGCTCTCGGCATGTTCGTACATGTTCGGCGTTGGTTTAGGTGCTGGAACTGGCGGAGGCCCGCCTTCGTGCTGTTCCCTCTCAAGCTTCTTCCGTCTGCTCTACTTCCACATACATTCGGCATTCGTCTGCCCCGTAGGAGCCCCAGCAGTGCAACGTATTGGACTCCAGCTGCTCTTTACATAGGCTGAAAGGTCGGAGCACTGCAGTCGATTTTGCCTTATATTGCCGCGCGCTCGGTTACTCGGTTCTAGAAGATTCGCGTCTATAGGGTCTATTCACTTGCTGAGTCATCACCCACAAACATGGCCGCCGAGCGATAAAGTGCAACTTTTATTCGTGAGCTTGGTGAAAAATAAAAGAAGGCAAAGCAAACTCGCCTATCGGCAAACCGCTATGGCCTTCGGCGGCCATGCTTGTGTGTAGTGACTTGACATTAAAAGGCGGTCTGACGTCATGTGAATAGACTGTTTCTCCGGGCGTAGTGTCTATCATTTCGATCCCTTTCCTGGTTCTGGATAGTTCCAACTCATTCTCACCCCGCACGCCCGACGCTCCAAGCTTCCGTGCCGAATGTTCGAGATGGCGTTGTCACGCTTGATAAGGAGCCGCGCGTGACCTCGTCGAGCCAGTCTTGCTCTCGCTCGCTCTGACGCCGCAACTCGCCGCCACGTAACCGCGTACTGCTTTTCCGACGCCCGTTGTTTCTTTCGTTTTGGTTGGCACAAGTTCGCCCCATTAAACTTTCAGTTTAAACGTGACCTTCGCCGCCTCATCGTTTGTCCTTCGCGACAATATGGTAATAACGTGATATCAGGCGACATGTGGCTTGATTCAACGCTTTAACGTATACAGTGTATTCATATGACGTCAGACTGTCTTTTAATCTCCAGTCACTACACACAAGCATGGCCGCCGAAGGCAAAAGCGGTTACCCGATTGGCGGGTTTGCTTTGCCGTTTTTATTTTTCTCAAAGCTTACTGCTAGCTCTATCGTTTGGTGGCCATGTTTTTGGGTGATGACTCAGCACGTGAATAGACCCTATACACATGACGTCCTACATCGTCCATCTATTGAAACGTCTGGCGCAGTGACCGCCGATGGCTGTGCCAATAGCTCAGTTAGCAAAGTGCTTGGCTAGCGATATCTCGATCCTGGGTTCGAATCCCGTTGGGGTGGGACTCCAATAACCAGTATTTATCTTCAATTTATTATTATTCATGTATTTTTATTTGACTCTGAGCTGTGTAACGGTCAAACGTTACAACCCTGCGTTACAATTTTCCATTACATTCTAGCGTTAGATTTTTCATGTGACCAGCCCTAAACCACATTCGGTGTTAAAAACCTTCAGTGTGTTTAAAGTTCAGGATTCATGTAATCACGCATGCGACCTGGTTGCAAGAATAATAAGTGGCACAAACAACCACCCGTATCAAATATATGCAAGACAAACAAATTTCAAAATATTTTATCTTTATTAGAGGCCGTTGATGTACCGCAGTTTGTGATTACACTGATTAATTACCTACCACAATACCTAGCTGTACATCAAATATACAAATTGACAAATTAAGGAATAGGGTTTTGACAAACAAACGTAAGTTCAAAGTTTCGACGCGTTCAAAGAATTAATTTCAAAGATAGACTTACTAAAAGCTTGAAGTTTAATATATTCACATATTTACAAACTTGACAAAAGAGGTTTTCATGCCGCGTGCATACTACTCTCTGCATAGTAGCATGGCACTAAATTGCTCACGTGAACAATTTCGAATGTTGGATCAAATATCAGTAAATCATCATATGCGAAGATCAAAGCTGACGTAACTTACGCCGTGTTCTGCGGTAAACACACATAGCCAAGATATGAGACGCACGGTCTACGTAACTGTAAACAGTACATAAAAATAACTGTACTTCAGAATCTTGGGGTGTTCAGTCCTCTGGAGCCTTAACTCAAGAATCCATAAGACAGAGCAAAGTTGCTGCATTAATCTTTAGCGGAGCTGGCCAACATGGTGCGTAGTTTCTTCACTGTTGCGTTGTCTACACGATGTAAAATTATCGCCCTCCTAACGTTAATATTAGAGGAGAAAACTTTGAACTCCGTAGCAATAATTTGTCGCTAATTATCGAATTAAATAATCTAGCAATGACTATTACATTGCTTCCTCAAATGCCCAAGAACAGAGGAAAGATGTTTGCGTAGCAACTTTTGATTCATTGTTTATACGTTGCTTTTAATAAATTAAAAACTGTTCTCTTGCCTTTCAAGATGGCCGCGGTGGGACCGCAGCCTTAATGGATGCTACGCGCATGGAAACACCAGGGCTTGCACATTTGAATTTTGACACCATCATACTACAACCGGGCTAACGCACAGATTGAACAGGAGTGCTCAGCATTGTGCATGGCTAGTTTGGGACTCGTGCTCAGTCACTGCGCGGACGTCAGGGTCGGGCTCAGTCGCTCAGTTGATAACGTCGGAGTGTGGTGACTTCCATTAACAAAGAGGGGACAGTTAACAGGCTTTGATTAGAGCCTAGGTGGTGTTTGCTCGACGCGCTATCTATAGACCTTTCCAATAAACGCCGTCTGCGAGCTGCCATTTTTCTTTGCTGGGCTGTGGAACGCCTTCGGAGCACGCGCAATAGCTCCCTTTGCGAAATATCGTACGCTGCGCCTGAGTCCACAGCCCAGTGACTCGGCATTTTTCGCCCGGGTGATAAGCGATGGAAAGGTGTATACTCTGTATCACTAAAACCGTGCAGTGACGCCAAAGCTACAGCCTCGTATGCCAACCAGAAAATCAAACGGCACTCTGCACTATCACTCTGCGGCACATGAATCCGCGTTGGCGGTGTCCGCTCACATGAGCAAAAAGCAGACGATGTTCGATCTTCTGATTCGCTTACGGCGGCTGTAACTTTGGCTGTATTGCGCGGGTTTAGTGAGACGGAGTACAGTTATATAACAGCTGAATTATGGAACTGATAGCGCATGCGCGATATTTTTGATGGCCGTTAATTTTTTGTCGCTTCCCTCTTGACCAATCTTTGCTGAGTCGGCGTTGTTATCGACGATGAGTTTAGATTACGCTGGCAGCTTTCCGGCACAAAAGGCTGGAGCGATCGCGGCTAATACAATCGGGTCTTCAATGCTTGTGCGTTCGGAGACAAGGTGGCGGGACAGGATCCGGACTTGAGTGAATTTTTATGAAGCGGTATGATGGCATAACCAATTTGTGCCCATGAGCTATGCTAAAAATATTACTTTCCTTAGAACGAAGAGTTCGAGCAGTTTGTATTCCCATTGACAGAAATTGACAATTCCGACGGTTTTTTTTTTGTTTTTTTTTCTTTGTGTCATGTTTGAGAAAATGCCTAATCCATAAATTACGCTGGCGCATTCGCAGTCAATACACTCCACAATAGAGACAACCTCCATCGGTTTAACTATTTAACTAGCATTTTGATTAATGCCTCCCCAATTAGCGTCGAAATTTTCGTTGACTGAGTCATAGTAGAGAATCCGGGTGGAGAGCTCGCTGAAAAAAAAAAAAAAAGATCAGCCGCTGGAATGCCGTTCGCATAGACATAATCTTATTGCGGCTGTGAGTTTTTTCTGTTTAGACACGATAGGCGCCTTTAAAGCCACGTACTTGCTGTGTTTGTATCGTCCCTCATTTTTTCCCCAGGATCGGGTTTTTGTCTAAAATGTTACTCGCTCAGTTTCATTATATTGCTCGCGATTACAGCGTAGTTACTTTACTACTGCTTTGATATTGAAATATCTTGAATTTTAATGAATAAAAGCCTAATTTACAACTCTGTATTGATCTTCTATTCCAAAAAAAAAATAGCTACTTTCAGTAGTTACATGTCAAATGAAGATTGGTTAGGCATGCGCCCTTTTTTCGAGATATGTTTTTCGAGGTTATATATGTTTGCTCAACGTATTAACATAAATATGTATATTCTTTTACGTTGGGTTGTCGCCCGCGGTTCCAGTATTTCTGGTACAATATTAAAATTTGCGGAGTAGCAACACCTAAGAAGACAGACATATAATTTTTACATATACTTTCATGCTGGCAGTAATCCAGGCACAGATTAAGCAAGAATGAATACAGTCGTGCATGTAACATCGTACGCTGGATGGGATACATAAGATCTAATGGAAAAGAGAACGACCTAGATGGGGCGCTTTCTCGAGTTTTTTGTCCATCTGTGTTTGTTTTGAGATAAGTCGTAGTACAAAATGCATTTACTGTTTCCCTGTAGTAGTAGTAGTACAATATGTATGTATCGCTTCTCAGAAAACGATTCATGTCATCTTTTCTTGGTTAACGCCATCTGGGGTGAAAGGGAAGGAAGGGGGAGGGAAAAAGGTAGCCACATATGCTTCGCCAGCCCTCATAGACGGTGAAACTCTAATAGATTCCATTATGTGTTTTCTAAGAGAGTTTCCCATATTCGGGAGGGCCCATCCTTCGTATGATGTCGGCCTCGTTCCCTCTTCGGGAGAGCTTATGCCACGCTTCGCGATATCCCGAGACCCCGGCCCAGTCCCTTACGAAGTGCGAACACATCGCCAGGGCCCTACAGTGTTCAATGTTGGGGGCGATTCATAGGTCGTCTGGGTCCGTAGGTCTGCAAAACCTTGTCTGCCAGAAAGGAGTGATTATGGGTAATAGCCGTCTTCGTCTGATGCCGCCTGAGAATCACCTGTTCCCACCGGTTCTAGCCCGGCGAAATCGGGTGAGAATCTGGTGGGAGGAGGGAGATTAGCCTGAGTTTGCAGGCTAACAGATCATCTCTCTATGCCTCGTCTGAGACCGCGCTATGCCGGGCCTATCTTCTCGCGGTTCGAGGAAACGCGAGTGAGTGGGTACATCCGTACTGCTGCGCGATCGCGGTGTTGTTCAACCTTTTGTTTCCCGGATTGCCTTCGTCACCCGAGATCCAGTCTATGACGACTCGGTTATTTCACGAAGCTTCGAATTTGAAGTGTCACGCCGCCCTGCCAATAGAAAAGTGTGCATTTTCTGAAGGCTTCTAGCGAATCGGTGCACATGAGTGATTTGGGTCGCTGGTGACTGTTTGTGGCTTCCCTGGTCACCTGTAATATGGCCAGCCGCTTTGCCGTCTTCGGGATACTCGCCTTGTGTGTTTCTCCTCTCCTGGTTTGACCCCGGGTAGGATGGTCCCGACTCTCAAGGGATGCACGTTCAGGCTCGTTTGTGTCCGCGTCGGTTTAAGGGACGTCAGTGTCATCTTTGACTTGATGAAGCTTCTTTATATGATCCTTGCTACTGGCTACTGTATTGGCGCTCCTTTCTCTGGTCTTTGCCTTGGTTCGTGGAGATCGGCTTGCTTGTAGAGACGTCCCTCGTTTTCCATGGCGACTGTTGCGTCACCACGATTGTCCTTTTCAATTTTACGCAGGATAAGAACAATGGATGCGGTACACACAACAAAGAAATTAAAACCACATTCCACTGTGTGGGCTCGAGCTCGTCGCTCCAACCCCTATTTTGGTCACGCAAGAACTTGGACACAAATTTATCTCCTACGCTTCGCGCATCGTGAATAATCGCCTTCGGCTTCTCGGACCAATAATAAACAAAGCAATTTTTGTTTGTTGCCCCCACGCATAAAGCAGCGTGGCTGTTCGATCTTGTCTCCGCGACAATTCGGTTGCACGTCAAAATACACCTAGGTTTTCTGAATAAATCATCAATCCTTCGCTGAGGTGTGCTATACTTAATTTCACCTTCAGTCCGAGCGCAGTGGATGCTACGCGCCGTCCCAGCCAATCCAGCGCCCGGGGAGTATCGCGTGCTCTCGAACTCCGCGTGTCGCTCCGCCCAACCACAAGGTCACGTGATACTCTCCCGGCGCTGGATTGGCTGGGATGGCTCGTAGCGTCCGCTGCGCTCGGACTGAAGGTGAAACGAAGTATAGATGCTCTGCGTTGGTTTGGCATGTAAACACAAAAGAATAAGGTTCCTTAAAAGAGGGCCGGCTTGCTCGAACAGCACCCTAGCTCGAACCATTGTCTGAGATGAGACTGTCTGAAAGAAAGCACTGCCACAGCTAGCGCATAAGCGGAGTGGCGCGTGAAGTCGCGTCTCAAATGCTCACGCGCCCCATGTTTGGCAGGCTTTCTTTCCTTCAAACGGTCTCATCTCAGACGCTGGTTCGAGCAAGCCGGCCCTGATGTTTCAAGGCACATTTATTGGTTTTTCCTCGCCAACACTCCTAAGCTGACAGTGTGGTGGAAGCTACGTACTTGCTGGACCAGTCACCTGTCGTTCTTGCCACACGTGATCACACTCTGGGTGAAGCGATAACAGGCAGTCGATTGATTTGTCCGATGAACATGTAGTTTACATCGCATTGTCAGCTTAGGGGTGAACCCGAGTGTAGGTAAAATGTCATAGACATTTATGCGCACTCACTATCAACTGACGACGGGGTGTTGTTTTCCAATCACGCAACCAGCGGAGTGAACAAACTGATACCCGGCACCACCGTGCGGGGATATGATAAATGTATGCCCTTACTCAGTTTGTTTTGCTTTATTGCAAAATGGCTGCGACGGCTTAAAAGAACACTTCCTTGCCGCGGAATAATGCCTTGTCGTCTTTCGGCGCGTCTTCATATGAATAGAATCAGCCCTCAGTGTGTTTTAACGCGACAGAGTTAATGAGCTCGTGTCGCAGAAAAGCTGACGTTGGTGGCGTGACGCGAAAGCCCGGGATTGGTCGACAGGGTGATGACGTCACAGCCACATGACCTCGCGCGGAAATTTCAAACAACCCACAACGCTCACGTGAAAAGTGACGTCACGCGTGGAATGAAAGTGATAAAAAGATTACATGTAATGCGAATTAAAGATCGCCGCATGTCTCAAATGATTTCACTTTATGAAGTAATTCATTTTCTACGAAGAAAAATTTAAACCCACGTCCTTTCGGTTGCGCGCCAGCACGCTACTCACTACGCTACGTAAGACAGCTTGCACGGCTTGGGAACGAAGAGTATTGTGTCATGAGAACTAGGTCGTTGTGTGACTCAAGAGCATGAGAAGCGAATGAGAAGGCGATGCGAACGGGGCCCGATAACGCAATCGCGTTTAAGCTTAAGCGTCCTCCAAGTTTCTCTTTTTTGCGTCATTGCCGTGCAACCTTAAGCAGAACGCGACATTCTACATGCTTTAAAAAGAAAAAGATAAAGATTAGTTTTGTGTTTTGGTGGAATGAGTTATCTGCAAACTAGCAAGGTCCCAGGCCCCAACGGGGCGTGTGTTTGTGAACTAGTCTTCTTACGCTGTGCTGGGCTTTCTAGAGCGGCGTGTCAGTCTTGTACCTGGTCTGAGGTGCGAATAACGATTCGTAGCCTTGTTCGCATGATAGACCCTCATTACAAATCGGACCACCAGGCGTTCAGTTTTTCCGCTAAACTATTCAAATTTTACACTGTGCATCGACATGCTTATACATCATATAAAGGGCAGTTTGACACTCTCGACATCCATTTCATGACGTTCTGTGCGTCTTGACAATCCTCTTCATCCAATTTCCCAATATATTCAAAATGGTGCTTTATATCATCTGCGTGGAAGTTCCACTAGTAAAACAAATAGAATTGGCGAATTTTCTTAAAAACCATTTTGAATAGTGTTACTTACAGCCAGCGCCAACACAGATTAAAGGGGAACTAAAGTGAATTCTTAGTTTGCAGTTGACGATGGATATTTTTTGTGAGCATCTTGCCAGAAGCACTGATTTCAGTCATGCGTCTAGGACGGACTTCTATTCTTAAGTTCGTCGTCACAGCGGGAGAACATATCAAATGGGTTCAGCAATATAACATCAACCGTGATGCTGAACTCAAGTAAGCTATTGTAGTGAACGGCCAGACCGAAGGGGAGGAAGAAAAAGAGCGGCTCTCGTGACACAAGATTGGAGGAACCGATCTCGTCGGGGCTACTGGTTCGAACTGAATGTATTTTGAAATAACGTATTAAATATTTATGAAGCCTCAACGCTACATATTGGTGACCCGGACGTGATATGAACACGCAACCTTCTGATCTGGCTTCGACAGCTTTTTACGCGCCTGACGTCGTACGGCCTCGTTGCAAATGCCGCGAAGTGCGAATTCGGAGGCAAGAAACTGGATTTTCTCGGCCATCACGTAGATGCTTGCGGAATCCAACCGCTGCCTGACAAAGTGACCGTTATTTGCAATTTTCCACGGCCTACAACGGCTACAAAGCTACGAGAGTTTTTGGGACTGGTCAACTTTTACCGTTGGTTTATTCCCCACTGCGCTCATATTTCCCAGCCTTTGTACGATCTGCTGCAGAACCCGAAACCAAAAATGACACCGCTACGATGGACGCACGCAGCAGACGGCGCCTTCACTAAGGTCAAGGAAGCCATTGCAACCGTTACCATGCTCGTGCATCCGAGAAGTGACGCTCCTACCTCCCTCATCGTCGACGCGTCGGACAAGGCAGTTGGAGCTGTCCTGCAGCAGCTTGTTGGGGACACATGGCATCCCATCGCATTCTTCTCTAAAGGCCTCAGTACTACAGAAACGCGCTACAGCACTTTTGGTCGGGAGCTGCTTGCAATTTACCTTGCCATACGACACTTTCGGAACTTCATCGAAGGCCGTCAATTTTTTGTACTTACAGGCCGCAAACCGCTCACGTACGCCTTGTCGTCGTCCAGCGCGGCACACACACCACGAGAGGTCCGGCAAATGCTCTACATATCCGAATTTACCACCGACATTCGCTTTGTTAAAGGCTCCAATAATGCTGCAACTGACGCTCTCTCTCGAATAGGCGTCAACCTCTGCCTCCGAAGGTGCTTCGTTGGACTATACCGAATTGATAGCGTGTCAAAAAGACGATGCGGAACTCCAACGCTTACGGACATCATCTAAGACACTGGTTTTTGAGGATGTCCCCAGGCATGGTTCTTCTGACACCGTGGTATGGGACGTGTCAACTGGTCAACCCCGCCCGTTCGTTCCTCTTTCGTTTCGGCATACCGCGTATGAACACTGACGTGTGCGAATGGGCAAGAACATGCATTGACTGCCAACGCAGCAAGATTCAACGTCACACGGTAGCCCCCTTGACCGCCTTCAATCCTCCTGACGCTCGTTTTGCTCACATTCATGTCGACCTTGTGGGATCACTTCCTCCATCACGCGATTACCGATACCTCCTGACATGTGTCGACAGGTTTACGCGATGGCCGGAGGTCGCCCCTATGAAAGATGCAACGGCACTGACGGTCGCTAGGACCCTTGTCGACATGTGGATGAGTCGTTTCGGGGTGCCACAAACCATCACCACGGACCGCGGACAACAATTTGAATCTTCATTGTTTAAAAACCTCTCTCAATTACTGGGCGCACAGCATATTCACACCACTGCGTACCATCCAATGTCTAATGGAATGGTAGAACGCTTTCATCGGCAACTGAAAGCTGCCATCAAAACACAGGACAAGACTGCGTCATGGACGGAAACCCTGCCTTTGATAATGCTCGGCATCCGCACAGCGTTTAAAACTGACTTGAACTGCAGTGCAGCCGAGCTGGTCTATGGAGCGTCTCTCCGAATACCACAAGAATTTTTCCAACAAGCCTTAAATCCCCCAATTGACAGCGCCGAGGGCTACGCTCAGCGGTTGCGGCTTCTAATGCAAGACCTACGCCCCGTTGCTACAAGAATTCCCTCTACATGGAGTACCTTCGTCAGCCCTAATCTGGCAAAGTGTACACATGCATTCATTCGGCACAACGGTGTCAAAGCGCCTCTCCAACCTTTTTATGATGGCCCTTTTCCGGTGCTTTGTCGTGACACCAAAACATTCATGGTGCTAATCAAAAACAAAGAACAAGTCGTGTCCATCGACCGGGTCAAGCCCGCCCACTTGGACTCCAACAGTGCGACCTCTGCCATCTGACTAATTTTACAGAAACCACTAACAAGCCCACTTCACTTTAATCCTCTAAAAAAAAAAAGACAACCGCTTGGTCGCTGTGCTTCCTCGCTGTGAACGGCCAGACCGAAGGGGAGGAAGAAGAAGAGCGGATCTCGTGACACAAGATTGGAAAAACCGATCTCGTCGGGGCTAGTGGTTCGAACTGAATGTATTTTGAAATAACATATTACATATTTATGTAGCCTCAACGCTACACTATTTTTCTAATATTGATTGAAAGGTCAAGGAGTTAACAGACATTTCGAAAAATTACCCAATCATCAAGAAGCATGTTCTGTTTGTAGGTACACGCGCTCTGCATGCTGTCGTGTGAAGCGGTAATTTTAAAACCAAAAGTTTTGAGCAAATGGCACGTTGCCCGCGCGTCCATCAGTGTGGGCACGTCAGACCGCACTGGTGCACGTCGCGTCAAATTACACTGTAGCATGCTCCTTGGGCTTGAATAATTTCGAAAAATATCTATACATCGTTTCACGTTATCTGCGAGCGAAGCCAAAAGTACAAGTACAAGCAGGCTGCCTTGAATAATGCTTGCAATCCGCAGGCACACGTGCGAAACAGGAACACTAAGAGCGCTGGGCTCGCACTTCTAGCTTTGACTTCGCTCGCGAAAGGCGATACGAAATATATTTGCAACTTGTGGACGGCCTTGAGACACACGACTGAGGTGTTTGAAGCATGGTAGGCTTAGGGTTCCTAGGTAGGCTTTGCTTGCTTATTTTTTTCCGGCCTAAAAAGAACGCACGCAAAATATAAATGTACCATGAGACGACGCGCCCTCGTGCCGCGATTGGTGGGCGCGTTGTCACGTGGTCGAGCGTCCGACACTTTTTCGCTAGAATAATCTGGTGTGGGTTCGCCTGTAGTACCAGCTGAGGTGAATACAGCACTGACTCTACAATAGTAGGTAACACTTCCCCCCAAACCTCGCTTTTCTCCGACCGATAGGCTTCTAGCCTGTGACGCGTGATGAAGCGTTTTCTTCCAAAATGCGGTCGCTGGGTAAAAAGATGAAAGGGTGTGAGGGGGAACGAGCTATAAGAGAGGAGGTTAAGATAGCGGTGGACCGACGCACCGGCGTTTCAGAGTCCGTTCAAGGTTGATACGCCACGTGGCGTGAAAGTCAGAAACTAGGCCGGCAATCCCAGAAAGCTGGCCACGTGTTAACTTAGTTGTGTACCAGTGGCGCAAATTAGATGATTTGTCCAATGTTTATCTTAGTTATGTTCCAGTGGTGCACTCAAGACAAAAATTTTTTTTTTAAGATTGCGCTGTTTTATTATTTTCCACGTTGCAAGGTCGATTCATTCGTTAGTAAGATCGATGAAAGTTAGTAAGAAGCTTAGGCATTATGTCTTGGTGTACTGCACAACTGTCCTTTAGAGGTTGTGTTATGGGATTGTTACGATTATCTTGTAAAACCAAAGAATAACGAATAAATTGAAGGATTGGGCAAACAAACACATCTGTACATCTTCTTTCCCCCCATCCTCACATGCGCATGTCAAATGCCCTTAGGAATGCTACTTGCCCGTCTTCCAAAGCAGATGAGATAAAAGCTTTTAGTGCTCCCCAATCTGCTCTCTAGGACGGGGAAGTAGCATTCCTAAAGACATACGACAGGGGCATGTGATGATAGGTGAAGGAACTTCACTCGAAAGAATGTGTATACTACACTACATTATTTTGCGGCCTGCATTAGGGTAGTAGGTATTACACCTCTTCGGTACTGTAACACCACATCCAGGAGATGTATTTGGCAGTAACCGTTGAGGTGCTCTGGCACATTGTCCAGATGGCTAGACAGGGAAAGGAGGAGCTGTTGGGACGGAGTTTCTTTGTTCTGTACCTGCCGGTCAATGTCTTAGATGAGCTCGGTGTCGTTAGTAGTTCTCCTACGTCTGGGTGGTCGTGATGTGCGGGAAAGAGTGTTTGGAGTGACAGGGTTTGCAAAAGTAGCAGAGACGGATTGAGGAGACGGAAGGGAACGGCATGGAACGGAGGCGGAAGCTTGAGGGTGAAGAGAGGCAGATTGGGAAGGCAAGGTAGGAAGGGCATGTGGGGAGTGGGTGGGAGTAGAGGAGGCCGAGTGCACAGGGCTGTCGCTGCTACACCCGTCTACGATGGCAGAAAGTACCTGCGATGCGCTGTCCTCCAGCTCCTCCTCGTAGCCTTGCAGGACGTCTTGCACCAAATTTTCATTTTCCACGTCGAGTTTGATGTTGCGGGTGGTCCTAAACACAGATTAAACATTTTTTTCATTGGCTGTTGAGTGCATTGAAATCATCCACATATTCAAATTTTCTATTTTATAAAGACTTCAAAAATTAGTATACATACACGCGTGGCTCTATGATGTCCCGAAGGAAGAGCATATGATTGAAGGATGCCCATTTCAAGGCGGGCTCGGCTGCACCAGCACCACTCCTTTTCTTCATGTCGTTCAGCTTTTTTCCAAATGTATCTAGAAGGTTTCTACACATTTTCATGACAGCCCTGATATCTTCTAAGGAAAGATACACATTTCAGGCATTTTTGAGAACCATATTGCGATGTCTGAGAAAAAATGCTTCGTGGAATTGCGTGTAGTGTAGTCAGCGGGGGAGGAGGGGGAAGGGGTGCAAATTGTCTGCTCATGCAGCTATTGCTAAGGGCACTCACTCCACGTTAATGCATCAAGTAACTGCTGCAGCAGACCTTTCAAGAACAAGAAAAGTGCATGCAGTCACTGCTACTCCACTTCACAAAGAATACAGGTATTGAGCAATATGTGCAGTGAAACATAATAGATATTTTGCCAAATTAGCTAAATTGCATGAAGAATGCTTCGAGTGTAGGTATCTCAATATCAGGTGTGCATAAAGCATGTATAAAGTAATTTATTTCAGGTTTATGCTGTGGAACAGCTGCAACAGACGCCAGCACTTATTACACTCGCGGCATGCTCCTTCGGGCTCGGGTCGCATGATTCGAAACGTTTTGCTGGTCTGGTTTATACGGGGTTTTTGCAAACACGCCTCAGTGAATCACGCGCTAGCTGTTAGCGGCTTCTAAACTTAATTAGGCAAAAAAAAAAAAAAAAACACGTATATGAAATGGGTTGTCAAAAGGGACTGCACAAGTTGTGGCGTAGCTCTGTGGTAACGGCTGATTCACACGCAGCGGACCCAGGGTCAAATGAGAAAAGCAGACGGTGCACTTTTGTCGTTTTTTGGTCAGTAATTTGGCGATATCGACAACTTATCTTATTTTAAAATTATCTTTCTAAAGAATCAAATGCGTCGTCGACGAAACGTCGCAGAACGATGGGTAACAAGTTCTACCATCGTGAGATCCGCGTCGTGCGCATAGACACTTCTGGTCAAGGTCCACGACGTCCGCGCGAACGCGACATTGGTCACAATTGTTTCTCAGAAAACCAACGGCCGCACGTGTGCATTCACCAGGCACCATTAATTACCTCAGCCGAACGCTAGCTGACATAAAATTTGAATATCCTTCTCTCAATAAAGTCTAACGACAAGAACAATAGCGACGAGAAACTGGTGGAGTCGCAGACGGGAGCGCGCGGGGACGCTAGAACGTCAAGCTCTGGTCGGAACGAATCATAGGTAGAGGCAAAGCTAGCTATTTTTGAACCTAAACTTTAAACTCTTTCAATTGGCAAATGCCGACATCCAGCGTTCGCATTCGAAGAGCGAGTAGTGACAAGGGCAGCTAACTTTAGGTTCTCACTAATTATTAACAGTCGGCTCGGCATTCTGGCGTCACCGCGCTCTCGTCTCCACTTCTTTCTCAGTTTCTTGGCGCTTAGCTGTCTCTAGTTGAAACCTTTCATAAATACATTTACGCTAATAATTAGGCCATTCTTCTATGAACAAACAATAAAAAAAATACATGAAAAAAGGAACTTCCATCGCTGAAGCTCCGTATACTTACCATCTTTCTTCGTGAGGCCCATCCCTGTGGAGACAAATTTCCAGCTATTTGCTTTCAAATAGCTGTTTCTATACAGCACCGACTCCTGATCCCATATAGCACGCTTGCTATAAACCAGCGTAATCAAAAGCTCAATTTGAGCAACGCGCTCCGTCGTGCTCGCATCCATCGCTCGCTCAGTGCGCCACGCTCTCGCGCGTAGCATGCGCTCTACAGGTCGGCCGGTAGTCAGGTGACGTCACTGACGTCACTATGACGTTCGCGCCACCCGTGCTGCCATTGGCTCCGGCCCTCCAAAAATCGGACAGTGCGTGCGGCGATATCTGACATGTTGGTCGCATGCCGGCGCCGGACGGAGCCCCCGTCCGACGCTCCGGTGCGACGAAAACTCTCGCCCTCGGACGTCGTTCCGGCGTTTCGCAATTCAGATCGGATGGATTTTCCGCACATGTGTCCCGCGCTTAAAGCGCGATCCAAACCAACGCTTCTTTTTGCGCCTGTCGGTCGTGCGGCTGCGGATGTGACGTATTTTCGTGACGTCGCGCCGCTTCTTCGCTCGTTCCGGGCGCGCACAAGAAAGTTGGATGATTTACTTCTCAACGCGCACAAAAACGCGCGGTGACGTAGTAGGGCGCTCCTGTCTCCCGGCCAATCGGTGGAGGGCAAGCTAGTTCCGGCTCCGCGTTTCTCGCCGTCTGGCTGCCCTCTCCTTCCCCCCTTTTATTCTCTTCCAACATGACAACGCGATCTCTCTCTCTCTCTCTCTTTCTCTCGCCGTCTGGCCGGCCAGTCTGTGGCAGTTGCACTTTGCTTGTGCGCTCGTGCCTGCGTGCGCGCTTGCGCGCTCGCCCGAAGTTTCGCCCGTCCAAACCAAAGCGCACGGTTCTGACTCAGAGAGCGCGCCCGGAAACAGAAAAAACGCCACGAAATGCGTCACATCCCCAGCCGCACGACCTACACAGGCGCAAAAAGAAGCGTTGGTTTGGACCGCGCTTAACCGAGCTTTCGGTTACACGTCAAAAGATCCCCAGGTGGTCCAAATTAATCCTCAGCCCTCCGCTGAGGTAAAGTGAACTACAGGAGGGGTAGTGAGGTCAGAGCGCGTTGACGGCGGCCGCACTTCGCGTCGACGGCACGAGAGGGCGTCGCGAATGCATGGGCTGGATGAAGCGGGTGGCCAGGGCGGCTCGCATCGCATTTGCTGCGCGACTAAACACTCTTTGTTGGAGCGTTTCGGCTCGAAGTGTTTTCCGTTTTAGGTCCGAACCCCATAAAAGAAATACGCGACACAAAATTGACGCAATTCGTTTGGCCGTGTTCGCTTTAATGCGGGGGGTACGAAGCAGAAATGCGCGACGTGGAAGGCGAACACCCCCAGTTCAATTTCCCGGGCGGCGTTTCAAAACCTAAATGATCGTGCAATTTTTTTTTTTTTTTATGGCGGGTGGGTTTTTACGAGTCTTTCCTTAGAAACAGGGTGCAGCTATTTAATGGTCAAGAAGTCCTTCACTCGCGCGCATAAATGGCTAGTTGTAATATTGAGACAGGATCATATTGATGTACATTTAAACAATCACGGCTCAAGCCTCAAAAATGGCATGCAATCGTTAACAGGGCATTCCTTTTATACCTAGTATTGAAACCGTGTATAGCTAGCCACAAGGTTTAATCTCCTTTATTGATTCACCATCATGTGTCTCGTTAAGCCAATTTCAAAGAAACCTGTGGCTAAATACTACTGGACAAAAGGAACCCGTGTGACAGCAAATCCTGTTATTTATACATGAAAACACTTTTTATTGGTTAAACTCAGCAAAAACACAATACTATAAACGACGTATTTTTCGCGGGCTCAATATTTCGCGATTTAGGTCGAAGCTGAAGTTTCAAAATAATTCGCGGGTTCTAATTTTCGCGACGCGGTGGGTTCTTACTATAGGTTCCAATGTGTTTACATTTTACCGGAATTGTTCGCGGGACCTATTTTTCGTCGGCACCGCACCTCCACAGAGACGATAGGAGTCAACGTCTCGGAGACGAGCCTCCGCTTCCTCGCAGCTGACGACGCGTCCTCCTTCAGCCATGCGGCCACAAAGATGAACAGTGTATACAACACCAGGCATGCTGTCTCGTGAAAAAATCACTACTCTCTCGGATAAAATTTCATTGTCACACATTTTAAGTTTACAGTACACGAAACCACTGAGGCTCGGAACTCGGTGACGGCTCCAGTACTCGGAGGGGGCACGCAGCGTGGAGTATTCTTCGAGCATACAGGCTTCATTAAATGCCCAGGTATCGGCTGCAGCCGGTGTGGTGCTGCCAGTGCTGCTGCAGGCAGTTGGAGAGGCAGTGTGTGGCCTTTTTTTACCGTCAACTGAGGAAGCATCGGCGTTTTTTCGCTTTTTCGTGGGCCTTCGCTGCGACCTTTTGTTTTTTTTTGATCGGTAGCTCGGAGCATCTGGAAGCATTGTCGGTACAACGCCCGGCAAGAGCTGCGGCTTTCCACGCGGAGTGCGCACCTCTTCATCGTTTATAACGTAAACGATGTCTTGCGTAAAAAACGATCGGTCGAAATGAAGCTCACACACCGAACACGTTTCGTCCAGGAGCTTATCCTGGCGATGCAAGTTACGTTCCCAAACTTTTCCTTGCTCTTCCTCCTAAGGCACTGAGAACAGCTACGGCTGCTCACCTTTCCGCCAGCTGATAGCCCCTCTGGCACCCCGGAGCGAAGCAGTGGCGTTGTCGACGTCGATTCGGCATGGCACTTAAATGACCATAAACGACAGCAGACACGGGTAACGCGGGATAAAGCCCGGTTCTGAATGGGGGCCACTTTGAGCTGCCAAAAATTCAAGCCAACTCTTCTCACCCAGGGCCTTCGGAACGCTCGGAAGCGGTCGGATCCACGTCACCCACGTCCCCGACGTCGGATCCTACAGCCACTACGTCCACAGCGCCACCGCGTACATCCGGGACCTTTCCACACGCGCCGTTTCACAGCAATGCATGGCGCGCCTCGGCGCCTGACCTCACTACCCCTCCTCTAGTTCACTTTAGCTGAGGCGTTCCAGATGCCCGTCGTTGGTTTGGCACGTAAAACCCCCAAATTTGACTTTGACTTTTGAATTTGGCCCGCTGGCTTGTCCGAACCCCAAGAGATGTGGAAACCACAAAAAAGATGGACGCTTAAATATGGTTGCAGGGCCCTTTGAAAGAAGCGATTTGAGCCAGTTGATTCATGATCACCTAAAAAAGCGCCCAAAAAACACAAGGACGAGGATGTCATTGTGTGTTTTGCGTTAGCGCTCTTGTCTGTCACTTCCTCGTCCTTGTGTTTTTTTTATTTTTTTATTTTTCTTCGGGTTTTTTTAGGTGAAGCTGTGCTCGCTGCATTCAAAACCGCCGACGCCGAGAGAACAGATTGACTTTCCGAACGCAGCAGTATGCGAAGTTGCGAGGTTAAAATTCCCACTCTCAATGGGCCTTTTCAGCAAATGTTGGGCGCCATCTATCGGCAAGAAGGAAAGGCGTTTTTGATGGCTTGCTTTGCGTCCGGTTCTGCCCTCTCCAAGCTATGTTGGCTGTCGGAACGCGGTCAGGAAATGCGCTCACTGCTCAGCGTTTTTTTTTCTCTATCCAATATAATCGACGAGCAGATTTGTTTTCAATTAATCCGTTAACTACGGACGACTTCGTCCGTTTGAATATTTTTTCCCCCGAAAGAATGGACAACTTAGTTTGCCATGGCTTCCGTTGTGACTGACGACACCGTTGAAGCTCTCTTCGACCTATCAGAAGGTACAAACGATTACATTAAACTAGGATTCATGTCATATGCAGTACCGGCAGTAAATTCAGAAAGGATTCGAGACCAAGTTACAGTTAAGGAAAGCCTTTTTTAATTGCAAGCTATTTGTTTAATTTGTTCAAACATTTTAATTGGTAAGATGTATTCTCATAAATGTGAAAGCTTACTCTAAACCGTCCGAAAAACGCCGGCGCCTGAACGTACCAACGTAATTTTAATCAAAGGTTTATTTTAGTAGTGGATTTCACCTTGTGAAATTTCAACGTTGGCTTCATTTCCATTATAAAATGAGACCAACAAACTTGGCCGGGACAACCGAGGAGTTGTTCAGCAACTATACTAAATGTCGTTTGCGAGCGCCGCTGACCCTGGCGAGTTTGTTGGTCTCGTTTTTTACTGGAAAAAAGCACCACTTTGAAATTTCACAAGGTGAAATTCACCACTAAAATACATATTTAATAGATATCTAAGATTAATACGTGCAGCCACCGATTTCTAAACGAGCCTCGTCATTGATATCACACCACTTCAGGCCACACCTGTGTGTGACTGTAGGTTCTAAAGAAAAAACACAAAATCGGCCACATTTTTCTTCCTTCATTTTTAGTTCCGCGCCTGTAGACAATGTTGCAAACTTCTTTTTTGTTTACTCGATACATATTCGAGGACAACACATCAAGGCGATTGTTTCCGCTTTCTTATTTAACCACAAGACCAGCAGATGCGGTCGTGGTCGCGATAAATCTGCTCCCATTTCACTTTCTGTGTGTGCACGTAGCAACAAACTGTACAGCATAGCCACTATACTCAATGCTTTATAAATATTTGAAAACTCTGGGTTATTTGAATCTTTACAACGACCAAAAAGCAGACATGCAGTTTGCGTAGCAACGCAAGACCGTCACATTGGTAAACAAAAAAGTGTGCCAGTGAAACGCACTACCCCAGACACGCCAACTCCGAGGCGCTCGCTCTACGTGACACGTAAGCGACACGACAGCATACCTAACCAATCTGCTGGTTTGTATCCACACACAAATAAAAAATGAAGGAACGAAAACATGAACCTTCCTTGAAGTGGCAACTGCAAACGCGGGAGTGCTTTGAAGGCTGCCTTTACGAGCCGTCCGCATTGTATCGCTGGATCGCCCGAATCCAGAGCTGCCTCTTCGTCGAGCGCAGGCTAGTAAAAAGAAACCCAAAGAAGCTTAAACCGCGTCAACGCTTGCCGTCGTTGCTGCAGCCAACAACGAAACAGCACTAGGGCCTCTCGGAGAGCTTCAAAACGCGCGACCACCGCTGCCTCCTGCAGCCCCGAGCCGGACGTATTACGCCACCAAAAATGGCGGACTCCTGTCTGCTGCTCCCGCGCATGCGCCGTGGAAACCACGGAAAAAGCCCATTGAGTCGGAACACCTGCGCTAAATGTCAGCACATTTTTTCGAGAATTTGCGTCGCTGCAGCAGCGATTCCAGTATCATTTATTTATGATCATTAATTAAATATCCTGCTCAAAAGTAATACAGAGCGAAATATAACCAAGCGCATGCAATGACCACAGAATATTGTTCAGGAATTAATTAATTTTGTAGTATATTAGTTTTGTTGTCTTAGTCTCTCAAGCAACAGACACCCATAAAAATACTGTGGGTACAGTATATGTGCAGAAGTTTACGCGACACGCTTTATGTTTCGCCGATATCCCGTGATTTAAACCACTATCGGCATAATCTGGTCCGTCTAACCTCCATATCGTCGCTTGCTCCCCGGACACCTGTATATAAGAATCCTAAACAACCACGCCATATTTCCTACTGACCCAGGTATTACACATTGTGTATGGTTTGTTGAGGGTCCGCTGCTGCTCAAGTCACACTGGTTAATGTTGCGAATAATCATAGGGCGGAGTCTCTCTTCTTCAATTTGTGATAACGATTGGTGTTGCGTCTTTAACATGCAATGCCTACAGAAATTGAACGAACTTGACTCTTGTGACTGTGGAACGATAGTGACGTCATCGCTGTCGCCAAAGCTGATTTGAAAGATATAACGCCGCTTCCGAGACCGTACTTTTGGTTTCGCCGTAAATCCCGCAAACCAACGTTTCGTATCAAATATCTAATATTTATGCACATGATTTGCAAAATGTTATATTAAGAAATTCATTGGTGATGATTCTGCTACTAACAGTCTTGATCTCGAAATCTGAAAAATTCAGTCCAGTCGCGCTTTTGCGAGAAACAAAGCCGCAGAGCTCGGGAGCACGTAAAATATTTATCATGCTTAATAAACTCCTCAAGCTCATTATACGTCGTGTTGATATGCCCGCGAGCCTTATCATGATATTGAAGATTATATCTGTGATCATTATAATCTTATAGTTGGAACTCCTTAAAGTTGTTAAAGAAGATTCAAGGTTTTATTAGTTTTGCAATGTCTATGCGAATAGCATAATTTATTATTTGGTCCTACATATTCTTCATTGTTCACTGTATTCGTACACAATCTGTTGCTTAGAAGAGCTATATGCATACTGTGTTTCCTAATGATGTTTTCATTTTTTATTTTACTTAAAGTTGCCACTATATTAAGACTTAATTGGGTATAATACTTTCGTTTTTTAATTAAATGATAGTTCAATTCTTTCTGTAATAATTATGTTTTTTGTTGAGCTATATTCTGACATTTAGTTTATGTATAATTCATGCATCGGTACTTTCTTTACAATTCTGATGCTTTGCCACTTTGTGTATGATGGGTATGTTATTTTATTATTTCAAATCGCATCTGCTTGTTGCCAGTCTGAAACGAAGAGGGGGCTATGGCCTGTTTAGGAATCTACGCCTTTTGCCTTTGGCCCGATCTGCGGTACCGAGCCGCAGGCTCAAATAATAAAAAAAATGGGCAGAATGAAATCGGGCACAATTTTTATTGCTTCAGGAAAGTTAGCCAAAACGATGAACTGATTTATTCTCTCAGTTTATAATACTGACCCCCGAAAAACCCTCTGCGAACAACTACAAATGTAGGTAAACACTTCTAATTGAAGCCTGTTTTGAGTCCGCCAATCTCAGGATGTTTAGTCGTTTATTTTTGTCATGATAAACCGTCATCACTTCGCTTCTTTGCAAGTGCTATTACTTCGTAGATTTGAAGAGCTTTCTCTTTACTTCTGGAGTTCCGAAACATCCCGGCCCACGTTGTCTGAAAGTGTAAACATTATAATGCATAAAAGGTCCATAAGTTTTTACTATCATTTGATGTGAAACAATTTGGAAATAACGTTAAATTGAGGTATTCTTTCTGTAAACTAAAACTAAAACACTGAATTCCTACTGATTTTCTTTTTATATGCCATTTTGTTCGTCATTTTAAAGACAAGGAAAGTGTTCCAGTCTTTCTTGCTACTTTTGCGTTTCAATTAGATGCGGTCACAGATAAGTATGTTTGCCTTCCTGTATGATCTATCTGAAAGCTTCAGTTGCTCTTGGGTTACATTTTAAAAAACAAATAAGTAGTTGACCAATGCTATGGAAAAGCTTGTTTTTATCTGTGTTGATGTGTTCATACCACCTGCAAAATGCAGCGTGGTTCATTTATACTTGCTTTTAATTGTAGTTATTGTAAAGCAGAGCTAAGGTTTAAATCTATAGCAGATTTTGCGGCTTTGACGAGTCTAACTTAAGTGGGGTATGGGGTTTACGGTTGTTTTTGTTTAATCTAGTTTGAGCTCTAGCAGATTAATTAAGGGCGCCTTGAGGCCGATGTTCACATACTTTACTCAGATGTGTTTTGATGAAAATAAGAAGATACACATTAGCACACTCTATTTACCAGTGACCGAGATGAGGCCCCACGTTTTTAAAATTTGATCGACCTTGTTATAATTTTTTACGCTTAGCCCAAACAAGATTCGCCTTAAAATTAGAGAAGAACTGGAATCTACATGATGACGATTCCGTCCAGCTTGCTGCAAAATCAAGCTAGGCGCATCCTACTTGATGTAAACGGGTGCCCCAAATATTTTGACCGAAATGAACTCGGTAATAAATTTGTCTGTCTCATTTGAAGAACCCGGGTGTGCACCCTTTAGTAAGTACAAAGGTAAACTGGGACAATTTTTTTAACTTTAGAGGAGACACGTGCTCGTTACTTAAAAATTAAATCGATTGCAATCAAGAAATTACCCTTACTAATTACTCTCATAAAAGTAATCGATTACTTTACTCGTTACGTCATAAGCTGCTGTCACTTTATTTTGCGCGGTACTTCTCAAGTAGTGCATAAATGAAACGTCTTCGTTTACACTCATTTTGTTTCTATGCGACTTCCGATTTTTCTCATTGCTGCTTTATTTTGGTCACTGTAAAGGTAAAATAAAGGCACTATTCTTGATCTTAATATATACGTGTAGCATTAGAAAAAACATGGTCGCGAAAGCGAAGTGTGCTTTGGCTGAGCTGACGCTTATGCGCGTCAAAGGTTTGGTATTTACATTGCTCGAACACAAGCCATTTTACAAATCGCACGCACCCTTTCTGGCGGCGTATCAATGAATATGCACAATAGAAATGCTTGCTGTGCACATTTCTTGAACTTACATCGCAAGCGGCATCTTATAAAACAAAGCAGCAGTTGGGTCATAAACCAATCACCCGGTATGTAGTAAAATATTAAGGTGAGCTAATTGGTTTAACATATTGAATTAAAAAGCGCAAAGGAAATTCAGGGACAGGAAGTAGACAGGAGACCGCTATACTCACAACTGGGGTTTTAATAGAAAAATAAAGAAGAGAAGAAAGAAGCGATAGAAATTATACGGAAGACAAAATGACGAAAATAAACGAAGAAATGAAAGAAGTGCGAGAATCATAACAATTGTAGTTATAAATTAATATAAAAAGTAAATAAATAGTAAAATTAACATATTTAACATTAAAGATATTAAAAATAATTTTTAACATTATTACAACACAACTTTGAAGGATGAAATTTGAGATGATCATCCCCTCAGCTAGAAACCTCCTGACAGCTCATGTGGGGTGGTGGAGGTAGAGTAGTTCTTTGTATGATAAGGACACAGAAGGCTGACTGACACAGACGTCTCCACAAGCCTCCATTGTCTGCGGCTCGTAAAGTTCTCTTGATCTTTTGCCACGGTACGGTCCGAGGAAGTCTGCCTTTTTGAAGGTCGATTTGCAGTGGCAGTCAGGGACGTGTATTGCGAGATGTCCTGCCGGTGGGGAGTTGAGAGATGTTGCACGTTCTCGCAGTCCGGTATTCACAGACTTGCCAGATTGTTCCACATTAACTTTCCCGCAGGTGAATGGTATACCAGACTGCGAAAACATGCAACATCTCGCGACTCCTCACCGGCAGGACATCTCGCAATACACGTCCGTGACTGCCACTCCAAATCGACCTTCAAAAAGGCAGAAGTCCTCGGACCGTACCGTGGCAAAAAATCAAGAGAACTTTACGAGGCGCAGACAATCAAGGCTTGTGGTGGCGCCTGTGTCAGTCAGCCTTCTGTGTCCTTATCATACAAAGAACTACTATATTTTCACCACCCCGCATGAGGTGTCAGAAGGTTTCTTGCTGGGGGGATGATCATCTCAAACTTCATCCTTCAAAGTTGTGTTGCAATAATGTTAAAAAATATTTTTAATATCTTTAATGTTAAATATGTTAATTTTTATTTATTTATTTATTTTTTATATTAATTTATATCTACAATTTTTGTGATTCTCCCACTTCTTTCATTTATTCGTTCATTTTCGTTATTTTTGTCTTCCGTATAATTTCTATCGCTTCTTTGTTCTCCCTTCTTTATTTTCCATTAAAACTCTAGTTTTGAGTAGAACGTGGTAAGCGTTGTCCTGTCTACTTCATGTCCGTCTGTCCTTTGAGCTTTATAATTCAATATGTGAACCCACATGACTACATAATTCTAAACAAGATGTCTCGCTTGCACCAGGTCGCTGCTGGCGTAAAAAAGGCACTTCAAACTGCAAGCCTGTCAAAGTTACCCTCACGCACATACTGCATGTGCTTGCACACATGACACTACTGCAGACGCCATGCTCGCAATTGTAATGAGTTGTTTAACTTTATAAAAGTCGAACGACTACAGTTAGAATATGTCACAGGCGCAAGTAATTAAATAATATGAGGATCTAATCTTCGACTTCTCGCCATATTTCGTCTCCTTTCTCTAAAATAAAGTTGCCCACCCAAACATCCACAAGCGCACGACTTTATCGCTGAAATCGAAATAACTTTTCAGTGCCACATTGCCACGCGCATGGACGAGGAGCAAGCAGCGCCCGGTCATGGTATTCTAGAAGGTTCGCATTTATTCTTAAGCCTGTTTCACATGCAGCGACTGTTGCAAAAAAAAAAAAAAAAAAAAACGGTGCGTCAGCCGACGCAGCGAGTGCGATCGCAATGTTTGATTTCAGATGCTCAACAACCACGCGATTTATGTCGGCGCGGCCGGCTCTTCGGATACGGACGGAACGCGTTTGACTGCCTAAAATACAACAAAAACGTCTTAATAAACAGAAATGTTTTACGAATACTGTATGCAACTAGAATTTTTTAATGATTAGGCATTAAACCAAAAGCACTTTGGTGTCTAAATTTATTTTCGAATACGCAGCTATCGCGGATGAAAGCTGGCTAATGAACGGCTAATGAACGAGAAAGCGATCGCACCGACTCTGCGACAAAATACCAACTTGGTTTAAACCAGTCGCAGAGCCGCTGCGACAGTGCGACTGCGTTTTTAATCGCACATTCACTGGAAATCGCACCGATTTGTGACGAGAATCGCAGCATGTGAAAAAACCTTTACTCGGGGCGTAACTTTCATCATTTCGCCGTAGTTTCTTATTCTCAAAAGTGCTTGATCACTCTTACACCGAACGCTCGATGCCCAAACCTTCAAGGCCGAATTCTCTACCTGACGACGCACACACTAGATAAGGAGCGGCCCGCGTCATTGTCAAGTCAGTCTCGCTCTCGCTTGCTGTTACGCCGCAAAATCGCCGCCCAATTTTCTGCTGTCTCGACGCTCGTTCTTTATTTTGTTTGGCACAAGTTCGCCGATTAAGCCTTTATTTTCAGTTCACTGTTCATCCTCTCATCTCCTTCATTCTTGACAATATTCCACTTTTACTGATGATAATATTTATATATTTTTGTAATTTTTAGCTTATTTGTGTTGTTGAATTGAGTGAATCTAGTTCAGTATTATTTTCATATTCTTTTATAAAAGTTATGAGGTAACATAAGGCAAGTTTTACACAAACTTTGTAGTTAAATTACAGCAAAATATGACCGCTGCGAAAAAATAACGTGGCACTTACGGAATTACAAAATAATAAATTGTGACTACTGCATTGATCGTAACAAATTCTTTTCAAAGTCTGCATGAATGGGAGTCTCATTTAGAGGTAAAGCGTACACAGCCTATCCTTAATTGTCCGTGATTCGCTCATTTGGTCCAGGCGAGTACAAGAGGGCACCTCAGTCTCACAACTGTTCAGCAAGTATGCATTATTGTTTCACACCAAGCCAAACGTAGTTCTAGAAATTATGTTGTATATCACTGAATAAACGTAATCGAAAGCAAACTTACCTCAGTCCCATCACGAAATCGTGTGGACTGCATCTAGATAAGCGAAAGCTGTTCCCATCGTCTTTCCATTGACCCATGAGAAATCCATCGCTAGGGTCACAGTCTGGTGCACCGTCACTTCCCCTCACGACTCCTGAAGGACCCTCGCCGTCATACACAGCACCCATGCTTAAAAAGAGACATACGTGTAAGCGTTTCCTGCAAAACTCCTAAAGTGCCGCAGTAAACAAAAATCTGAAGACGCAGTTTTAATCATCCAAAGTAAGAGCTGCGTAACCATCTCTACTTCATGGGCAGGTCAAAGTAATTCAAACAGATGGCCTATGTAAAATAGATGAACTAGCGCCTGTCATGTTGGACGCACAGAATAGTATCACGAGCTGAATCGCCGATTCTAAGAAAGTCTTTGACTCGATGGTCTTAAAAATGTCCGGAAAGCATAGGTATTACATAGTTAAATGTTCTAGATAGCAGAAAGTATATAACTAAGAGAGGACGAAACAGAGACGAGTGCAGATAGGATACTATTTCTTACCTAGTATACTTTACCAACACGCTCGTTAGCAATATGTTTAAAAGTTCGCTTGTTACGCTTTCAACTGTAAAATTATAAGTCGATGGTTTCGGTATTTTTACTGACGTAAACATATATTCTTTAACGAAACAGGGTACCTAACCAAAACACGGTAAAGCCATAAAAAGAAGGAAATTAATGATGAAGACGCCTCAAGAGTTTGCAGTCTTTAAGAACAGACCAAACATTTCCCTCTTGATCGCACTGCGCAGTGGTTAAACAAAGGTATTCCTACTTAAAAAAAAAGCATCAGCGCTACAGGTTATCTTAGAGCATGCAACCCTTCTCTAAGACTTAGGTATAGGTTGCTCATTGAACGGTCTAGAAGACACGGCGTTGTTGATTCGTGCCGTGCTGCAGAGCAGCTTTTAATGAGTACAGTTTCCCAAAGCAGTTTGTGTTTCTGAATCAGCACTTATTTTCCGGGGACGGGGAAAGATGGAGGAGTCGGGATGGTGACATTTTCTAGCCAGAGATTCTATGATGTTAATTTGCTGTTTGAGTGTTTTATTGGGAATGGGCAGTAATGACGAAAAAAGAGCATGGCTAATCGAATGATTGGCGCTGGCATCGGTGGCTCATAGAAAATGAATGAACAAAAATATTTTCATTGTGAAGAAAATACAGTGACAGCCTTTTTACTAAGCATCAAATGTATGGGTTTGGCTAAACGTTAATATCAGCGATATTTTATACCTCGGTAAAAAGTGAGATGGCGACCAAAGACCGAAAAAAGAAAGTAACCTTCTAAATTGAGATTGGGCTAGTTGGTCTATAATATTTAAAAAACGTTTAAAACTACGAAAAGCGAGCACAAAGACACGAACACAACAGGACTGGCGCTAGGGCCTGTCGTGTAGTTTCCGTGTCTTCTTTGTCCTCACTTTTCTCGCACTTTTAAATCTACAATCAAAAGCACCGTATTTTCCGGGCTATTAGTCCCCGGACTATGGGCACCCTGCGTCCGCTAGGAGCCGGTACCGATCCCTCAGCGAACAGCGCCGCCCGCGGCCACTTTTGAGTCAGCGTAGGGAGTGTGGTGGAGCTCCTCCGCGCTGACGCTGCTCCCGCGCTTCTGCCAATGTCGTAGCGTATGCAGGCATGCCGACCTTGCAATATTAGCCATATTAGAAGATTTCAGGCCCTGGGCTAAAGGTGGCTTTGGGGGCTCTCGTCATGATGATGATATTGCTGGTTGACACAGTACCTTTTGGAAAGCCTAAGTTATTTTTAAAGTTATACATTTGTACCTTCTTGTGTAATGTTATCACTGAAAAAGTGGGTAAGATATTGTGTTCAATCAAAGTAAATTACAATGTATAGCCGTACAGAACGCGCCAATCTAATGAATGGCACGATTCGCTTTCCAGTAAGCGCCCAGGGATAGAAGTGCCGAACCTTTTTCTATGTAGCGCAATCATATATATTTTGCAACCTAGTGTTCTAAGAATGTCGTTTATTTGCTGCTTGTAAAAAAATCTCCCCTGCCCTTTTTTTACTTTAAATTAATTTTTATTATTGTAACTGTTTTTTTTTCTGGAAGTCCGAAGTCTGGAAGGCTTGTAATAAGCAGGAATATTTTAAACTTATTGTTGTAGAGGGAACGTTCTCCACATTGCTCAAGGGTCCTCGCTTTGCTAAAATGTTCATTGTGGAGGCAATGAACACATTAAGAAGTAGAACCATGTGGGCAGCTTTCGGCGTAAACACTGACTTGACTAATGGCCCATTGTTGTTCCTAAAATGATTATAACAAAAAGAGTTCCATAAAAAGATAGAAATAGAGATGGTGTAAGTCTTCCTCTTGTCTTCAATTAGGAAAACCTTCACTGAAGCTGCCGCGGAAATGACAGCTCTGTCCCCTTCGCCAGGGAGCATCGAAGGCCGCGCTTCAAAAACGTACGTTCGCACGAAATATAACAGTAAGCACGAGCTCGAGTAGGACAGTGGATGAAGGCGTTTACGATGTTTCTTTTTTGTTTTTTGCCTAAAAAGGGATGAAAAATGCCAGAAGGCTGGAGAATAATCAGCGCCTTCTTTTGCTTAGAGCCATTTTGAAAAGAATGCAAGTAGCGTAAAGGGCCCGACACATCAGATTTATCGGCCCTTTCTACACACCCACCACAGAAGCTCGCCGCGCAGAGCGCTGTTTGGTTTCGTTTGCAGTGCTATTATCTTTTTCAAGCCTCTCCTTTTTGAAGGTCGTGGAAATATCGTCCAAAATATTCTGTTCAAAAGCTTCTGACACGCCAAAAAAATCATGTCAGGCGTTAAAATTGTATTTGAGGACATCAAAAAAAAAAAAAAATAGTTTCACTTAACAGTTGCGTAGTATTTTTTTTTTTTATAAGAAATAGAAATACGAAGCCCAATTCAAAGTGCCCACCAGTACCCTGTGACGTAACATTGTACCGCAAGGTGCCGGGGCGGTCCGAAGGGAGGCATCGACCTACGTCACTACACTAAAAGTAGATTCGCCGGAAGTCACTTGAGTTTCACTCCTCATGCTCTACGCGACTGTGCCTAAATTTTTTTTTTCATTTTGTTATTCTGGTCTTTTACATGAGCGATCGTAGAAAACGAAGTTTCAGTTCCATTAGTTTTTCATCGCTGCACCGTTGCTTAGTTTAGTGGATCGACGTGATGGAGTTCAATGATGAAAGCGTTGCGAGTACAAGCCAGTGTACCAGTGCATGTCCTCAGTCTAATGATACAGAGCCATACTGCGCACACACACACAAAAAAAAAAAGCTATCGTGTTTTGAAAAAAAAAAGAAAAAAAAAAAGAACGGTTTCAGATAGGATTGCTAGCATATAGCACGCCCGATCGCAGTGTTGAACGTTCAGACACCGAGGTCGTCGAATCATCGGATACTCTCCAGGCTGAAGATTCCTGCCGTCTAAAGAAGACGAACTGGTGAGTGTACCAAGTACAAGTAAACGTCGAGCAAAAAGTACGTGTTTTGTCTAGAACATGAGTAGAACTTGTTTACTAGGTTCACTGGGTCCTCTCCTCCTACCTTTACAGCAACGCAAGACAATGAAAAGCGAAAAGAAAAAATTGTTTGTTTGGATTGCTCGCGTAGGTGTGGAGAATAACAAAAATACTCAGAAATATATTACACGCGGTCGCGGTAAGCACGAGGAGTGATACAAATCACGCGACTTCCGGCGATGCCGCCCTCTAGAGCCACTGAATAAGCTGCGCTTAGAGTATCGGCACTCTGTTCCCCGACATTGTTGTGGGCGCCGCCATTCTGGCTCGCATGCAGAGCAGACGCAACTGCCGATCGTCATGACTCAAAAGTGCGACTTCCTCAGAATTAGATTCGGTGTTCGGAAGCTATTGTAATATTGCTTTGCTCCATCGTGAACTGTCTAAACAGTTCTGGAGGGCGGAAAAGTGTTTATTGTGATTTCAGATAAAGCTTCAGATAACTGGCAACAATGATTTTAAGCCACAATATGGCGAAGTGTCGTTACTCTGAAGCGTAGCTTATTTAGTCGCACTACCTCCCTCTAGAGTGCCGTCATACACACGCGCGCTTTTGCTTGAGTGGTGACATCTTAGCCATTTTACCGCCCAATCGTTTTTTTATTCATTTTGAAGCGCGCGCAATCTGGTGTCACTCAGCCCGAGCGCGTAGCTTTGGCTAATGCATAGACGCCATTTTAGCGCCCAAGTCAGGCACCGAGTGCGCGAGAGCGGCACGCGCTGGCACATTCAGGGCAACAATGGATGTCTTCACCCTCGAACAGACAGACATGTAGTCAACCTACCTCCCTCTAGAGTGCCTTCATACACACGCGCGCTTTTGCTTGAGTGGTGACATCTCAGCCATTTTTCCGCCCAATCGTTTTTTTGTATGCATTTTGAAGTGCGCGCAATCCGGTGTCACTCGCTCGAGCGCGTAGCTTTGGCTAATGCATAGACGCCATTTCACCGCCCAAGTCACGCACCGAGTGCGCGAGAGCGTCACGCGCTGGCACATTCAAGGCAACAATGGATGTCTTCACCCTGAGACAGACAGGCATGTAGGCACCCTACCTCCCTCCTGACCGCCCCGACATCTTGCGGGGCATTGTTACCGCACAGGGCCATAAACTCCGAGATCCCGAAGTGTGCGCGCGAAGGCTTCTCTGGCCGCTTTATTCGAGTCGCTCCCCAGCAGTACGGGTGTAATCGCACAAACTCCGCCGCTCGCTGCGAGGTGGCGATGTCTGCCCAGTCATAACAGAGAGAGAGTTTGGCCAGTGGGTGTGGCGACGAGGGCGCCCGAGAGGAGAAAAGTAAATGAAAGGGAGGAGAGCGCCGATGGAGCAAGAGAGAAAGAAGGGAGCAGGGAGGAGACGACCGCCATTTTTCGGAGATTGGTCGGAGAGGAGCACTGCTGAACCTACGCGTCGTCTGCTACGGGCCGACTTCTTTTTCGCCTGAATAGAAGGTTGTGGCCATACGTCGAGAAAACTTCATTTATTAGATTTTTAACCCACCGAGGGGTGCAGTATATAATTTTCTTTTCAGAGCCAGCGATATAAAAGGAAATAATCGAGATTTATTATATGCCTATCACTTGCATTCCGCCGGGAGAATCAGCGAAAACGGCGACCCTCCCCACTCAACTGGGAGCAGCCGGCGCAGCCGGGAATTTACGCGCATGCGCTCATGCCTCTCGCTCTGCGCCGCGTGCTGATTGGCTCACTCGGGAGGAGAGCGTTACGGCGGCGAGATCATAGACTGACCAAACTCTCTCCATATACGGCTCTGAGTCATAACAGAGGAGCGAGCCGTCAGCGTGGGAGGTAGAGATCTGCACGGGTACGGGCCAGACCGCGGGCAAGGGGCTGGCCCGGTCCGCGGGCCGGGCTCGGGCTTCACGGCAAATTTCATGATTGGCCCGGGCCGGGTACGGGCCTTGCATTCAAATCTACAAGGGGGACCGAAACGGCAGAGCCACCCATTACTTTTTTTTAGTGGCATGTTCTTCGGAAGCGTATTCGGAGGTTGGGAGAGGAACCACAGTGGGGGATAAACAGATGCTGAAGCATGTGTGCCTGCATGTATGTTTTCGTACGGTCCGGTGTGTGCAGCGAATGCTCTTCCGGAGGGCTAGCGTAGAGGCGTTCCTTTTCGTTTCTGGCGGCGGCACCATCATACCATCGCTTCTCATCACAAAGACACGCCTACACAATGCGCACCCTCGCCGACGTAAACCCTCTACGTACGAGTGCTTGCATCCCCTATATGGGTGAAGAGGTTCCCCTGAGGGGTAATTTGCCTGAACAATTTGCCGCAGACCCCTGCGAAAAACGGCGACATTAATGTGTGTGCGTGTGTGTTTTCAGCGGTTGTGCGCAGCGGGAGGGGCCCCATCGTTTGTCCGAACCCGTCGCGATGTGCATTTTCCTTTTCTCTGTGACGCGTGGTTTTGGTTACTGCTGCTTGTCATATTTATTTTCTCATCCGAAAGGAAGATTGAGGTGGTTTTTCTTACCAAGCTGCCTAGGGTCTGCAGGTTGGTCTAAATAATAATAGCAGCAAAAAAAAAAAAAAAAGAAAGATGCTTACAGTATTTACTATTGGGTATCGTAATCAACTTATGTGTAGCAGTGGCACGCGAGCTCCCACGCCGCGCAATTTGTGAGCTATTCATACTGGGCTAAAATAAAGCGCAACTGGCCCGTGAAAATTAGCTTCGGGCCGGGCCAGGCTGGCTGTTGGAAATGGATAGCGGGCCGCGGGAAAGTCCAGGCCGAATAGACAGCGTGCTAGGCTGGGCCGGGCTTCCAAATATCGGCCCGCGCAGACCTCTAGTCGCAGGCATCGCGGGTGGGTATTGTCAGTCGCGTTGTCGAGCCAACCCCAGGATTCTCGGACAGGCGAGCGCCGCCACTACTTACGCCATCTATCGGCCGCCGTTGCGCCGGCGCCCGTAACTCAATGGACCAAAGCGATCTTTTTTTATACAAAGAAAACTAATCACTCAATCGCTTTGCACTTTATTGTCACGTTTTAATACGCTGCCCTCAACCTCCACGAGAAATTTCGTGGTCCTGGGTTTATATTAAGTCTGGCCAAAATGCAACCAAACTTTTACTCATTGGTTCCTATGGCGAACCGCAGAAAAATCATACGTCTTTTCAACATTCAATGCAAACCCTAAGAGAACCACACCATCAATTTAGTTGCATTTTGCTATATATATAGCCAATGACTCTAGCTCCATGGAAACATTTTTTATTTTCAAATTACTTAAATTTAAAGTGGTTCCCCAGGACTTTAAATACCAAAAAGAATCCGCAGTTGGTGAGGAGACTCGAGGATTCAGTGACATTGTTGCGTTCCTAAATACATTTTTTTAGCAACATATGTAATGTATAACAAAACGGCAACTACACTGAATATTTTCTTAATTGATAAACACGGAACCTGAATGCAGGTTTTTTCTGTTTTTTGTTCTCATCGCGTAATTAGCTCAAATACATTATACTTAAAGCGCTGAATAATTAAGGAGTCGAAACGTTTTTTGATCCGAACTATATTTCACAAAGTGTCCAAATTTCATTTCACCAGCTATTCCACTTCCTCCCCCCCCCCCCCCCCCAAGAATGGTATTAAAAATAAAAATGCCAAAATGAGTGGGCGTGGTCCAGACATTTTGGCCAACGCGACATGAAGAGTACCATTTATGGCGACATTTAGCACGCTGTTACTGCTAATTAATCAATCTTATGTAGGTTTGCTGCGCGTGCGCCCAAGAGCTTTTGAAACGGCCCAGTATCTCTTAAGTCATCACAACCTCAGACGTCAAAATCAGGCAAAAAAGGGGCGTGTCCCAGAAATTTGGCATACGCGCCGCCAATTGTACCATCAATGGCGACACTCAGCACTCTATAAGCCATAATAATGCATCTCCTCTAGTTCTGCGACGCATATGCCCGAGTGCTTTTGAAGCGGCCCAGAATTTATTTAGTTATCACTCTCCAAAGCTTGCCTCAACCGTCAAAAGGGGGCGTTTCCCACAAATTCGGGCATTCGCGCGTCAATTGTACCATCAATGGCGACACTCAGCACTCTGTAATTCAATATAAGGAATCTCCTCTAGGTCTATGACGCGTATGCCCGAGTGCTTTTGAAGCGGCCCAGAATTTATTTAGTTATCGCTCTTCAAATGTTGCCTCAGACGCCAAAATCAGCCAAAAAGGGGGCGTTTCCCACAAATTCGGGCATACGCGCCGTCAATTGTACCATCAATGGCGAAACTCAGCAGTCTGTAATTCATGATAAGGAATCTCCTCTAGGTCTATGACACGTATGCCCGAGTGCTTTTGAAGCGGCCCAGAATTTATTTAGTTATCGCTCTCCAAAGGTTGCCTCAGACGCCAAAATCAGCCAAAAAGGGGGCGTTTCCCACAAATTCGGGCATACGCGCCGTCAATTGTACCATCAATGGCGACACTCAGCAGTCTGTAATTCATTTTAAGGAATCTCCTCTAGGTCTATGACACGTATGCCCGAGTGCTTTTGAAGCGGCCCAGAATTTATTTAGTTATCGCTCTTCAAATGTTGCCTCAGACGCCAAAATCAGCCAAAAAGGGGGCGTTTCCCACAAATTCGGGCATACGCGCCGTCAATTGTACCATCAATGGCGAAACTCAGCAGTCTGTAATTCATGATAAGGAATCTCCTCTAGGTCTATGACACGTATGCCCGAGTGCTTTTGAAGCGGCCCAGAATTTATTTAGTTATCGCTCTCCAAAGGTTGCCTCAGACGCCAAAATCAGCCAAAAAGGGGGCGTTTCCCACAAATTCGGGCATACGCGCCGTCAATTGTACCATCAATGGCGACACTCAGCAGTCTGTAATTCATTTTAAGGAATCTCCTCTAGGTCTATGACACGTATGCCCGAGTGCTTTTGAAGCGGCCCAGAATTTATTTAGTTATCGCTCTTCAAATGTTGCCTCAGACGCCAAAATCAGCCAAAAAGGGGGCGTTTCCCACAAATTCGGGCATACGCGCCGTCAATTGTACCATCAATGGCGACACTCAGCACTCTGTAATTCAATATAAGGAATCTCCTCTAGGTCTATGACACGTATGCCCGAGTGCTTTTGAAGCGGCCCAGAATTTATTTAGTTATCGCTCTCCAAAGGTTGCCTCAGACGCCAAAATCAGCCAAAAAGGGGGCGTTTCCCACAAATTCGGGCATACGCGCCGTCAATTGTACCATCAATGGCGACACTCAGCACTCTGTATTTCAATATAAGGAATCTCCTCTAGGTCTATGACACGTATGCCCGAGTGCTTTTGAAGCGGCCCAGAATTTATTTAGTTATCGCTCTTCAAATGTTGCCTCAGACGCCAAAATCAGCCAAAAAGGGGGCGTTTCCCACAAATTCGGGCATACGCGCCGTCAATTGTACCATCAATGGCGACACTCAGCAGTCTGTAATTCATTATAAGGAATCTCCTCTAGGTCTATGACACGTATGCCCGAGTGCTTTTGAAGCGGCCCAGAATTTATTTAGTTATCGCTCTCCAAAGGTTGCCTCAGACGCCAAAATCGGCCAAAAAGGGGGCGTTTCCCACAAATTCGGGCATACGCGCCGTCAATTGTACCATCAATGGCGACACTCAGCAGTCTGTAGTTCATTATAAGGAATCTCCTCTAGGTCTATGACACGTATGCCCGAGTGCTTTTGAAGCGGCCCAGAATTTATTTAGTTATCGCTCTCCAAATGTTGCCTCAGACGCCAAAATCAACCAAAAAGGGGGCGTTTCCCACAAATTCGGGCATACGCGCCGTCAATTGTACCATCAATGGCGAAACTCTGCAGTCTGTAATTCATTATAAGGAATCTTCTCTAGGTCTATGACACGTATGCCCGAGTGCTTTTGAAGCGGCCCAGAATTTATTTAGTTATCGCTCTCCAAAGGTTGCCTCAGACGCCAAAATCAACCAAAAAGGGGGCGTTTCCCACAAATTCGGGCATACGCGCCGTCAATTGTACCATCAATGGCGACACTCAGCACTCTGTAATTCAATATAAGGAATCTCCTCTAGGTCTATGACACGTATGCCCGAGTGCTTTTGAAGCGGCCCAGAATTTATTTAGTTATCGCTCTCCAAAGGTTGCCTCAGACGCCAAAATCAGCCAAAAAGGGGGCGTTTCCCACAAATTCGGGCATACGCGCCGTCAATTGTACCATCAATGGCGACACTCAGCACTCTGTAATTCAATATAAGGAATCTCCTCTAGGTCTATGACACGTATGCCCGAGTGCTTTTGAAGCGGCCCAGAATTTATTTAGTTATCGCTCTTCAAATGTTGCCTCAGACGCCAAAATCAGCCAAAAAGGGGGCGTTTCCCACAAATTCGGGCATACGCGCCGTCAATTGTACCATCAATGGCGACACTCAGCAGTCTGTAATTCATTATAAGGAATCTCCTCTAGGTCTATGACACGTATGCCCGAGTGCTTTTGAAGCGGCCCAGAATTTATTTAGTTATCGCTCTCCAAACGTACGCGACGCCATATCCCATGTTACAGTAGCCATGTCCTCCGGATTTCGACAACAGCGCCACTCGCGGCAGTCTGCACTTCTGGCTTCACACGGCCGATGGGACGCCGCCGACACTTTTTCCACTGCCCCTATATTCTAGTTCAGTGTAACTAGTAGGGATGCCGCGAACCGCCCCAGGTTCGATTTCGAAAGGTTTCGATATTTGCGAAGCGAACTGAAGTTCGATTTCGAAAAATTTCGATATTTTTGTATTGACCGAGGTTCGAATTCGAAAAATTCGCAACTTTCGATCACAGTGAAGTTTCGAATTCGAAAAGTTCGAAACTTTCACGGTTTCTAAAATTTGGGGTCGAATATTTCGCATATTTTTTACTTCAGGTTCGATAAATTCGAAGATTTCGAAATTCTTTGGAAATAAAATCGAAAACTTCGAACGCTTCGAATTTTTATAGACATGAAGTTCGAATAATTCGAAGATTTCGAATTTCTTTCTGCATAAAGGTCGAAGGTTTCGATTTTCTTTTAACGCTAAATTCGAAAAAAAAACCCAAAAAACTTCGAAGATTTTGCATTCCTTTCTAGTCCAAGTTTTCAAAGTTCGAAGTCCGGTTTTCAAATTCCTCCACAGTTTGTTTCAAATAACGTTTTCACGACTCACTGGTTTCCACAAAATCAAGTTTAGAAAAGTGAGGGTGTGATATCTAGATTCTGCGAAGTTGGTCAGGCAATTAAATGAGGCGACGAGTGTCCCGGATGTGCTGGAATATTTGCCAGTGCAGAGTGACGTGTGACCATAGATCAGTAATTGGGACCGCCAGCCCGGGGGGGGGGGGGTCTTTAACTTGCATCACGCAGTAGTGATCACACGAACACACTGTTTTACGAGACTCATCCAGTTCGAAACGGCCAGGGGCGAGCAGGAGGTTGAGGCTCAGAAAAACCTTGAAGCGACCTGGCAAACCACCTCGCCACCCACTGCACGCTGCTAATAATCCGATCGAACGCCGCCCGAGTGACGCTGGCATATAGTAAGTTAAGTTTGTAATTGTCCTGGGGGTTTATTTTCTGGGACGGAGGAATCGCCTCGCAAAAGCCGACACAACTCGAGATTGAGGAGCGTTCTACCATACAAGTGGCGTCGGAAGAGGAAAAACGGGGGGAAAGAGGGTAGCGAGGGGGGGGGGGTCTTCAGTTCCCTTCCCCCCCTTCCAAATATTTCGGATTGTTAAAGGAAACAATACGGGAAAGAGGGCGAGGTCGAGCTTATTTTAATCTGAAAGTATTTATGCAAATATATCGCTACTGTCGCTCTTCACTGCATAAAAGATTGCGTAGATGGTCATTGTTAGAAACTCGTTGTCAGAAGGTACTACTCGTCACATGCTTAGTGGTTCGGAAGTTCAAAGCTATGTCTTTTCAACCTAAATACTTGTGCCAATAGTAAAAAAAAAAATAAAAAAATAAATGCAAGGATAAAAATCTGGAAAAAAAAACTATCAAGAATTTGCCGGAAGTGTTGTATTCTTGCATATTCAGAGGTTCAGAACTTCGAAACAAGTTTCTTTTACCAAAATGTGTACAGGCTAAAAGAAACACGTCCCATGAACAATGACGTGCTGAACTTGAACACAATTAGAAATCTTCTCAAATAAGTTAATCTATTCCTTAACGTGAAAAAACAATAAATACATTATTTTGTATTCTGCAGATGGCAATGATATGTACTGTATGTGGTGTTAACTTAAATGCGATACCTCAAACAACTTAGACAAAAATAGATATCAAGTTTAGGGCATAATTGCATGTAGATACATGTTTGGACATTTCTTCGAAACTCACGTTGAATAAATATAATCACATCTTAAGACGTCACTTACCTAGGCTAAACATAGATCATTCTTAAAAAAGTATAACATCTCTACCATAAATAGCTTCGGCTACAGCGCGCTTCAAATCTGGCACAAACGATAATCGTCAAAAACCCGTCGTCCTTCCTCGCTTCTTCGGGAATTTATTTCTTTAAAACTAAGCATGCCAGAACATTAAAACAAACGGCATTGTCTTTCGTAAGGAACGCAGCACCGCGTGTAAAAGCTAGAGAAAAAAATATTACGAATGTACCTCACTACTTGAATTCAAATGAAGCCGTCCGCCGGTCATTCGAAGTTCGACGAACGTCGAACTTTTACCCTAAAAGTTCGAAGTTCGTCGAACTTCTGACTTTTCAGGATTCGAAAGTTCGAAGGTTTTCGAATTCTCTTGATAAATAAGTTCGAAAGTTCGAAATTCATCGAATTTTTTGGTCAGTCAAGTTCGGAAGTTCGACAAGCATCGAACTTTGAGGCGCAATAAGTTCGAGAGTTCGTAAAAAATCTAATTTTTTAGCGTAATAAGTTCGACGGTTCGAAAAACGTTGAACTTCTTAGCTTAACAAGTTCGAAAATTCGACTTCTGTCGAATTTTACGATGTAAACAATTCGAAAAATCTAAATCTTTCGAACCTTTCGAACCGCTTGATTCGATCATCGAAACTTCGATTCGAAAAAAGTTCGCGGCATCCCTAGTAACTAGAGCGCCGACGTTAGAACGCGCGACTCGAGAGCGCTGCGATAGGAGCGCGCTTGCCATTAGAGTGCACGTCACAAGAGCGCATGACCAGTAGAGCGCATGTCACGAGATTGATTACCTTGTCCGAAAAAGAATTGCTTTATTGTACGCAAACACTTTAAAGCACACAGAACCACTTGACGATCGGCTGGGTGCAGGAGCCGAGATTGAATGTTATGTCGAATGGTGAAGTTGTGTACATTAGGAAGTGACTTCATACTCAACTATAACTACATTTTCTGAGTTCCAAGTTTGCGAAGCGCTGCTCAACAACACAAGGTGCACCTCACTAGACTGTTTTTCTCTACCACACAAACTTATGGTGTAGTGGAAAGTCATCACTGGGGCCACTAACTTTAGCGCGTCGGTGTCGCATTGGCCCTGACAGCATTCACAAACACGTTATGAAAGTGCGTCACACACCGCTAACAAATAAATGCGCCCCGCAAACTCAATAATAGAGAGTTTTAGTAGATCGTTCCGATACCTCCGATAGCCCCGATAACGATACTATGCATGCGCAAGGGAGGCGGGGGCGGAGTATCGGGATATCGTTATCGGAGTCATGGGAACGATCTACTAAAACTCTCTAATGAGCGGCCGCATCATCGACGTCTGTCCTGAGCCGGCTCTGCATGCCATTCGTGCCTTCTTTTTCTGGACAGCATCTCCGTCGCAGTGCACGTTGCGATCGCCGGAGTACGGTAGAAGCTGGCCGTGTAGTTTCCGCTTCTTTTTTGTTGCGCGAGCGCTTGCTGCAGCCCAACGCACCACCGTCTTCCATAGCTCTGTTGCAAATCGCGGTCGTCTCAACCACCAGCATGGTCGACACCGGCGTGCGACGTCCTTTTGTGGCGTAGGTGCAGCCCATGTATAGTACAATGATTTGTTTTAGGCTTCATCTAGCAGTCTGAAGAGTCTAGGATATTTCGGTGCTCGAAATATTCGGTGTGCGGAGTTTTTGTTGCATGGTCGTGGAACACAAAGCGACGCAAAGAGTCGCTTTTGTCCTTATTTTACGATTATTGTTTGCCCGAACTTCATAAAAAAATGTCATCTTCTCTTTCTGCTCGAGTTTTTAGCAGACACCACCGCCCCACGGGCGTTAGAGCATGTGTCTTCTCGGCTCCGACCACAATGTATAAACTTGCACCCCCGTGTAGCGTCTTTTGGGAAGCCGGGATCAGGGACTGCAATGATGCTCGACGATTCCTCAGAAGCGTTGCTAGCAACGCCGATTAGGTCACAGAGCAGTGAGCACACGCGTTTTGTAAATAAAAGGGGTCCACATTACCCTTTGTGCATGATTATATTTCTTTTGAAGGCAGCTGGCCTCAGACTCTTATTTTATTACGTATACGACGACTCACCTGTGATACGTGGGCGTTATAGTATTTGGGACAAGACAGATGACCAATTTAGAAAATTGGTCATCTGTCTTGTTAGACCAATTTAGATAGGCTCGGGTTCCTTCCACCACAGCTTGTTCCACAGGGAAAAGTCTACCGGTGCCATCGGCTGCCTGCTGGACTACTTTGATTGCACGTACGTCAACGGCCGCTTCCGTTATGCTTCTGTTCCATCTGCGGCGGCACCCAGAGCGAATTGTTCCCTTCGCCTGACTCAGCGCCGACGGCGACCGGAGTTCCCCCGGTACGGTGGAATATGTACGACACCGCTCTTCAAGATAAAGACCGGATGAACTCCTGCGAAAGATAGAGTACCCTGTTCCAGAAGCTCGTCGGCCACGCCCATCCAAGCGTCTGGAGGCTGATTGAATGCCTACAGCAAAATCAGGCGCTCGTTGCCACGGCATTGACAAAAGCCCGGAGAGGTGAGCCCACTGTAAAGCGGGTGCGAGAAATTACTCTGCACCTGCAGAATCGTCTTAGAAATATTTGCGAGGGCTTGCATGTACATCGATATCTACCAAGACTGCTGGAGCTAGTGGGGGACTGCATTCGCTTCTAACCAATCGATAAATAAACTTGTTTCTATTAAAATCAACAAACCATGCGCCTGTCAGATTTAATTTATCGTTGCCTTTTTGTGTCGCACGCATGCACCTAAGAGATCCGCACTCGTCTTGTGACCAACATGAAGTTTTCTCGTGGTGAGCTTTTGTCCGGGTCTCTGAAAATATGGGTGAGCTTTTGTCCGGGTCTGTGAAAGAATGGGTGAGCTTTTGTCCGGTGAGCTTTTGTCCGGTGAGCTTCTGTCCGGTGAGCTTTTGTCCGGTGAGCTTTTGTCCGGTGAGCTTTTGTCCGGTGAGCTTTTGTCCGGTTACCAGAAACTGGCATTCTTTCTAGAATATATTATTATCAAGCCACACCTGTGAATAACTTCATATGCGTATGCTTATGCACGTTACATACCTATCATCCAGACATATTTATGACAAATCTTAATAAAGATGTCCTAGACGTATATTCTAACCTTTAGAATATTAAAGCATGCTATTGCCAGAAATGACGGGCCGTTTACACCGAAATATCCGTGTACCTTACGTCTTTTATGAACATGTCCTCATTGGATCACACAGGCAAATAATTGCTTAATTACACGTATCGTATATTTTCATTAGGGGGAAAACATAGTCAAATAAGACATCCTGATAATTACATCCATTATATTTTATGCGCCACTGCCGCCACAATATTTGAACATTCAAATGTCCGCAATGCCTGCTGGAAAGCTCAGCTATTTGAACTTCCAAACGTCTATTTACACAAAAATCTTCATGCATCAAAAAGTCCTTACACCGGAAAGTCCGTGCTCCGAAATGTCGGCACCGAAACGACCTACACCGAAACGTCCTACACTGAATTGTTCGGATCCCCAGTCTGAAGAATCCAACAACCTTGCGAATAAAAACAGAGCCATTTGACTCTCCTTGTATTTTTCTAAATTTGTAAAACGCCAAGTATCCGGGTTCATCAGAGATTTAAGCCATAACTGCAGCGACTGGCGGCTTCATAATAATATATAAAAACAAAACTTATGCAAACTTTCACAAGAGCGGTCGTTGAAACAGGGCGCTCTCGCACTACCCCATGCCTCCCGCGCTTGGAAATATTTATTAAAAAAAAAAAAAAGACGCAATACTGGAACGGGGTGTGTGTGATTCATGCTGAAAGCGAGGACCGGGGGGGGGGGGGGGGGGTGCATTTATCATTCTTCTTTGTTCAGTATACCAGGAACTCTGTGATAACGTTATTGCCCCGTTCAAGGTTTTCGAAACGCACAATGGTGGTCGCTTTAGAGCCTGCTTGGGGAATTCCTTCGGGTCGCTGAGGTGGGGCTTGATGGAAGTAGGACATCCGGACGCTACAAGCTGTTCCAGCCGATGCACTGCTGTGAGGGTTTCATTAGCAAAGCGCACATGAAGGCTCCCTAAGTTTCATATGACTTCTCGCTTTTTGGCGCGCACCGCTGCACCAAATCCGAATGCCACGTGTCACTTCTCCCAGCACTGAGTCACCTCCGATGTCTCATGGTATCGAGGCGCTCGAGGCGGGGGCTACGGGCCGTTCGTCGAAAGGCAATTCGTAACAGGGCAACTCGTAGCAGGGCAATTCGTCACGTAGGGCAGTTCGTCATAGGGCTATTCGTCGCTAGGGCAACTTGTCGAAAACCGGCGTGTGTGTGTGTGCGTGTGTGGGAAAGGGGGGGGGGGGGTCAAGTCATAGAAGAAGTTTGTGTAGAAGATAAGGCTTCGATGTTTCTTTTACTTTTTTTTTTCTTGCTTTGCTTCTCTGGGTGCTTTGTCGTATTCTGTTCAGAGGGTTCACGATCCCTTGTCCGGTTTCTAGGACTCACAAGCAGACGTATGGAGACTTCTTTGATGCCTATTTTCTTTACCACCTTTCTTCCTTATCGTTCGGTCCGTGTCATCTTTACCGCTTAAGTGAAGAACACACTTTTCAAGGCGTACCGCTTACCGGGGGTTTGGGGATAAATGGTAAAGTTCAGAAGCATTCCAAGAAACGTTCGACCGCCACCTTGTCCACGTACTTTTGGGGTTTTAGAAAAGTCGGAGGCTTTTCTTCTCTAGTCGTATCCTGTTTGGAGAGTTCACAACCCTTTGCCCGGTTTCTAGGACCTACAAGCAGAAGTTTGGAGACTTCTTTGGTGCCTATTACCTTTACCACCTTTCTTCCTCCTGTTCGGTTCCTGTCACCTATACCGCTTTTCGCTGGCGTTTCGCTCTGGTGATGATGCAACTGCCTAGACCCACTGCTGACTCAAGTGCCTTTGTTATTTCGATTTCGCTTATCTTTTTTTTTTTCGGAAAGATCGGAAGTAACTTTTCAAGGCTTACAAAATAAAGTTTTGAAGACCTCTTTGTTAGCCACATCCTTTTAGGTCCCAGGGTATGTTCGTACATCTGCCGAATGCTATAAAATATTTGGTCTGAGCGTGTATCTTCGCAGTCGCTATGGAAGTCATCGGGACTGCAAGGGGCGGAAAGATGCTGGTTTGCGGAGGATTTTTATATACTACGAACCGAAGGACTGAGCAACCCATTCAAAGGGAAGTACCAAACAAGCGAGGAGCTCCGTCCGTGAATATTCATTTCGAAGCACTATACTTGATAAACTGGGAAAATTAAACACATAAGAAGCTTTTTCAATAGGGTGACGAATTGTCATCATGACGAATTGCCCTATGACGAAGTGCCCTATGACAAATTGCCCTATGCGACGAATAGCCCTGCTACGAGTTGCCCTGCTACGAATTGTCTTTCGACGAACGGTCCTACAGCCGACTCAAATCAATCACGATTTCCACAAGAAGCTGTCTGGTTTTCGAAGCTTTCTCCCAAGCCTCCCCGTTATTCACAGACTTGGGCTTGAAACATTGAACCCAGACACAAGAAAGAACGTAGTGGAGCCTCCTCTCCCCCCACCCCCCCCTCCCCCCTCCGCCTCGAGGCTGTAGGACCGTTCGTCGAAAGACAATTCGTAGCAGGTCAACTCGTAGCATGTCTGGGTTCAATGTTTCAAGCCCAAGTCTGTGAATAACGGGGAGGCTTGGGAGAAAGCTTCGAAAACCAGACAGCTTCTTGTGGAAATCGTGATTGATTTGAGTCTGAGCTACGAACTACGTGCATAATGAAATGTCCGAAAATATGTGTACCCTTTTTTTATCCCTTTCATCGCCTCATCTAAAACTTTCTGGTTTTCTCGTGCGTAAACGACATCTTTAAAACAATTGTGAGCTTGGATGTTCCCTACTTTAGACAAGCTTAGTAGCACAAGTGTGACACAAATAGGCGGCGCACACCAAGTCACTGAGCCAGAAACTTTCTGGTTGTCGCGGGGTAGTCAGCACTGCATAGTGTACGCGTGCTTGTCCTCATGCGACTACCATTATATTGACGGAGAAAAGCAGTTCTTTTCTTGGTCCTGACATTTAATTGAAAATATGGAATAGGATATAGTTATCCTTCGATGCAAAAGGAACTTTTTCCGAAAACGAGAAACGATCTCCAAATACTATTTTAAAGCATTCAATTAAACGGCTTTGATGAAATGGCGTTTGATTCAATAACGTTCGATGAAATGGCTTCGATGAGACGGCCTTCGATGAAGTGTCCGGACCCAATCACCATCATTAATTTGAAATACGAGTTCATCTTTCTTACCTTGCTCAGTCCACGGATAAAACCACCTCATCTGGTTGGTTGATAATATCCATGACCTATCTTGATTAGAAATGCCATCAGTGACGTTTTTGCGGTGGCCCGTGACCTGCTTCTTTGTTTCTGTTTATTATTAATAATTATTTGTTACAGATGTACAGACTATTTCGGCAGTGTATTTACCTTCCGCTCTATAACGACTTCGGGCCACGAGAGCGCATTCGATAAACAAGTACACAAAAGTAGTAATTCTGGTAGCGTTGTCAACTCTATCCCTTGCTTAATCATGTATACAATGTGTAGGAAGAAACGCGTTGACAGCAATATAAGGGGAGAAGCTTGGAGAATTGTTAAGCGGGCGTTGGTTTTTAAAAGCCGGGGATCTTGATGATGTGTGACAGAACGCGGGGGTTTGCGGCAGGGGTATGGAAACGGGGCTTTCGGATTTGGATTATTTCTTAAACTGATCATGGAATGGGGCAGAATCGTAAATGTCGGCGAGGAGCACTTTATTCTGTTAGGAAGACCCGGCTTGCTTTTGTAAGTAAACGACCGCTGAAACAGATAACAGACATGCACTGGATTCTCCAGTAGCTTCGAAAAGCCACGTTACGTTCTCCGCTCAAACCGTTACATTGGACTTTAAAAATACGTGGAACAGAAAAAACTATCAGATAGAAAAGCTACACGGACTGAGTGTACCTCCGTTTCACCATAACTTGATAAACGGCGAAAGCTACGATCCCAGTTAGCCAATCAGAGCAAAGGAGCGACGCACGAGACAGCTCTCCGTGGGAGGATCGTGTTTCAATGGTACATCGTCAAGTGCTTTGCTCCGATGCCCCGATTGGCTCACGAGGGTCGTAGCTTTATATCCTGTCTTCAAAGGACTGGCTCTCACAACGCTTGAACGAGCACTTAACGCCTCGCCTTGTCCTGTGCGGAAGGTACTCCGTGATAATGGTTTTGTCCGGTTCGACATTCTCACAATATACAATGACGCTTTTGTGAGCTGCTTGGAGATGTCTTCGGGGTGATCCGGGAAGTCAGACATACTGCTTTGGTACAAGATTATGTTCTGTATACCCAGGGATGGACCACACCGGACGCTGCAAGTCGTTCCAGCCAATGCAGCGCTGCGAGCGCTTCATTTGGTCTCGTGCTCCGCGTGTTTCCAAACTCAGCGCATGTCACGTGTCACACACTCGGGACTGATTTAGCTCCGATGACTCGTAGCGTCCGCTGCGGTCCATTTTAAGGTAGAACGGATTGTAACAGACTACGCTGCTTTGTGTTTGCGAATAATGGATCGCTTAGAGTGGTTCATTGGTAAATCCTGCTGGAGTTCAGCCTGAGCTCGCAAACTCTGGACACAATAAAACTATGTGGCGTAGAAATAAAAGCCACTGAAAATGTCAGTACCGTTTTTCTTTTCGTACTTGCAACTTTTGTTATTGCTTGGGACCGATTTCGGCCCTGGGAGCTGTTTGCCGCACTGTAAATTTGTCCAGTTATTAGTTAGTGCAATGATTTTCATGTAGGTGATAGGCCCTCTTGGGAAGAGCATATTAGAAATAGTTCAATGCTATATCTTGAAGACATTGCCAGATAACAACTCACAAATATTGGGTAAAAATTTCAAAGTGGCCTAGTTCGTGTATTTCGAAGCGCTGCATTTTGCAAGGAGACAAAATAATGCAACATGTTAATGGAACACCACGCGATATAGTGTAAAATATTTTCCTCGAGAAAAAAAGAAAAACGAAGTTTTCTTTTAATTGCACGCTGAAGTTGGGGAACTTTTCACATTGAAGCACGTTTGAAGCGTTGTAAATATTTTCAGTTATAAACTCGAGTAAAAAAATATTTTTAGATGATTTACCGTTCCGGAAAGAATATACAAAAAAAAATTAAACGCTTTATCTAGAAAATATTACGAGATATGCAATCGCAAACATCAGATACAAATATCAAAGTTACACGCACGCACACACGCACGAAGGTACACAATAACCTGAAAACCGAACGCAGAGGCTGATGTACGAGTAGTGATCAAACTGTTTCTGCGGTTGACATCATAGGACGTCGCGTTGGGTGGTGCACGAAATAACCCAATCCCGATTCCCCCGTGTCGATATCCCCGCTGCAAATTCCCCGCGTTATCTCCCCCGACCTCATTTCCCCCGGGTTCCAAAAACCCCTTGCCCCCATCCCCTTATCAGTTCCCCCCGTCCTCTGCCCCCGATTCTCGTTACGGGATGAAAGAAAAAGTGCAAACCGAGGGTCAACAAGAACAAAGAAACCTCGAACGTGACCAGGTGAGTTCTATTTAAGGAACTTTCAACATTGGATGCTTCCCAGACGAGGTTGAGATGCAGGAGATGGAGGTCGAATTTTTAAAAACGGAAAAAGGGAAGGAGGCCTTAGTACTAGTCGGATTTAAGTATTGCTTTCAGCGGAAGAACCATGATGAGAAAACTGCCTGGAGATGTGCTAAATACTGGACAAATAACTGCAAAGCAGCAGTTCTCACGAAGCACGGAAAAGTCGTCAAGACAACACAAGGTGAGCTAATGACTTTCCTTTTTTACTTTCTGAAACTCTCGTATTGCTGTTCAGCTTGAAGGGCACTGAATGAATGAGGCTAAAATCTGCTGCGGCGTTTCATTATCATCACGTCTATGTGTTTCAGAGCACAACCATCCACCTGATAGCAGCCAACTTCGGGAAGCGCGACTGAAGAATGCACTGAAGCAAAGGATTAGGTTGGAGCCGCATTTGCCAGCACCGCAAGTGTACAGCAGAGAGATCTTGAGCCGTGTGGGTCAAGTAAGCAAAAACATTGTCTCGTCTTTACATACTATGTTTTATTACACGCGTATACGTGTTCATGGTGTCCGCGATTGAACCTTGTTTGTGACGGGACCACTTTGTTCTAGGTTGACGACACGGTGATGGCTGAGCTGCCGACTTTTGAGAGCGTGAGGAGCACCATGTACAGGGAGAAGAGAAAGCAGCAACCGAGCCTACCAAGTGACATGGCCGAGATTAACCTTGGAAGACTACATACGGAGACACTCGACAAGCAAGACTTCCTGCTGTTCGACGTCAGCATAAGTGCAGGCCGTGTTCTTTGCTTTTGCACGCAGGAGCTGCTTTTTCATTTTTCGGAAGTGGTATGAAGTGTTCATCGATGGCACGTTTCTCTCCTGCCCGTCATTGTTTTATCAACTGGTCACAATAAGCGCCGTCAAAGAGGGTTCGAGCTTCAATATCGCCTACGTTCTTCTACCTGGGAAGTCTCGAGAAGTATATGTGTCGGCCTTCACGAACTTCAAGACGGCGTTGGACGCTCTTCGTGCACCTCTGTCACTCAGCGTTGTCCGTACGGACTTTGAACTGGCCCTTATCCAGGCTTTTCTTTTCGTTTTTCCTGGAATCCGGCACCAGGGTTGCCATTTTCACTTCGCTCAAGCAATCTGGAGGAAGGTTCAAGAACTCGGACTTGCCAAGGCTTACCAGGAAGATTCTTCGGTAACGATGTTTGTACGCCAGACAATCAGTTTGGCCTTTGTCCCGCCAGCGTTCGTACGTATTGCTTGGCGGGGTTTGAAGGCAACTGCACCACCAGCCCTTGGAGTCCCACAATTTATCCTGTACTTCGAGGATACTTGGCTCTTAGGAAACTACGACACCCAGCAGTGGAACCACCACCAAAACAGCGGAGCCCGGACAAACAACCTAAAGGAGGCCTGGCACCGGTCAGTTCATTTTTCAGTATGGTATACATTTGCTATAAAAAAATCTGAATGCTTATTTACCAGGAGTTGTAATCCTTGTGCTTTTTATTTACAGAAAAATTAACGCCATCGGGAAAGCGCACCCCAATGTCTACACTTTCGTGGAGCACATCAAGCAGGACGAGGCCACTAGCAGAGTCACCCTCCTCCAGGTATCCAACGGCGGCCAAGCCCGAAACGACAAAAGAAGTGGGAGATGAAGGACGAAGCCATCAGGAAGCTCGAGCAGCGTCTGTCCAGTGGAGAGCTCAACATTCAAGAGTTCCTGAGGCTGGTGCAGCGATATTGCGGTATCTAAGTAGTGGACATTGCTTCAACAAAACTGTATACATTAACATGTTAATAAATCTTCCATAATTTGCAATATTGTCAATCACTGAACTGACACAGGATCACAGAATAACAGTGTGCGTTGGTTTCAAAGAACATCGGAGGTGATCAACGGGCGTCCGTATCGTTTCGTCGATACTCGTTTCATCGGCACCATGTTTCGTGAAAAAACTAGCTTCGTCGCACGTGCATCACAGGGACCCATGTTAATCCAGGCGGACCACCCGTCCACACCGCCTCGCGGCGACAGACACAGGCGACTTATTACAAAAGGAAGCTAATCCGAGCAGTTGGTGTAACAAACTTTTGATGAAACGATGTGTCGATGAAACGTCGTTCGATCGACTGATTGCCACTGGATAGAGAGGCACACAAAAGTTGCAACATGGGGGAATTGGATACGGGGGTGCTGGCGCTCGGGGGAGGCAAGACGGGGAATTTGACAACGGGGATTTTGACACTCGGGGGAAATGGCACGGGGCATTTGGGACGGGGGAACTGCCACCGGGGGAATCGTGCTACAACCGTCGCGTTCATGTGGGAGCTGTAAAGGTTAGGTGATCAAAAATGCACAATCATGACAATCAGAGCACATATCTCCAACATTTTTTACCCTCAACCACCTTCTCTCCCCCTCCCCCTTTCTTCTCGCTCAAAAAAAAAAGAAAAGAAAAAGAAGGGAGATCATTTAATGGTGCGACTTTTGCCGACGGTGCACGCGCGCAAAAGTACATGTCAATCGCAAAAGTGTTATTTACGAGATAAAGTACACATGAGAGTGATTGTCGCTTTAGATGTCATTATAATTGGTTTTAGTAGTGCACCCATACAGTAGCCTAACCACATAGTTTTAACCCAACTACGTGAAAACGATCAGTTCTTTCGTTGACCCGTTCAAGACTGGCAGTTGTTGAAATATTTTAGCAAAGCGAAAACCGGGTATCGGCGCAAATGATAATCTCTACGCAAACCCGAGCCCCTGAAACTTCAACAGTGCCTCCGGTATATGTGTGCGTGTGTTCACCTTGATTAGAGAAGTCATTCCAGATATAGTCACGGCAGTCCGGAAAGTCGAAGTGCTTCCGTCGCATTCAAATTAATGCTCGGAGCCTTTATTCTTGGCTGTAAGTATATAGGTTAGCTCGCACCTCACGCGTGATCCTAAGAACAAACGATTCCGTCAAAGCATTTTATGCTGCACAGGTTACGCCACCTCAGCTTATCGGATATCAGTGATACATTCCAATAGACTTGAGTAGCTCTTGCTGTGTTGCAACTTACAAGCACAAGTAGAGAATTAAAGAAAAAAAAATATTATCTTCTTTTTTATTAAAAACGAGCTTGCGAGAGCACGGTTATGGTCTCATCTCATATGTTGCGCTGTAGTACAGCATGGCGACACCACTGATTCAGATACTTTGGAGTTATTAGCGCATCGTAAAACCTCGTTGGTCATCGGCGGCTTCCTGAACAAGCTCGCGGCATGACAGTAATATATTATATTGCGCCTACATTGCACTGTTTGCAACAGCAGACTGATATTTCATTATCGACAAGCAAACTCTACCTGCAAAAATTAAATGTAATACGAAGAGAATGCCCAGAGTTTTAGTAATCAGTAATTTGTAATGTGATATAATTAAATTTTAGTGATTTTTAAGAAAGGAATCGGTAATGTAAAACAGTTAGTTTTGGAAAGTGCTTTTGCCATCTCTCGCCTAGAAATCTCAAGGGGGCGACTGTACTAAAGTGATTAACCATTTCGAGAAGAGATATTGATTTGAGAAAAATTAACGAAATATTGTAATTACAGTTCCAAAATTTGACGGGTGAACTTGTACTTTAAACTTTTGCTTACGGAAGGGTGAGTTCTAGTCACCGGTGTGGCCACGTGCAATATGACGTCTAAACGCGGCACTGGTCACTAGTAGGATCTCAAAACGCAATATAAAAATGCAAGGAACCGGAAAAAAAAAAAAAGGCTGTTTCGTATTATGAATTTTTGCAGATCTCAATATTTGGAGTTTCGGTCAAATTTCAGAAAAAAACAACGGTTTGACAGCCCCCAGCACTGTTTATTTCAACGTGTGTCCCATTTAGGCAACACCAGGTGGGTTGGGGTAAAAGCACCGGACATGTTAGAGTACGCACGCTGGCATGAGTTCCCGTCCCGTAAACACTTTTTGCAAGGCTCGCCGCTTCCTCTTCAAGTACCCAGGGTCACAATACACTCTGTAGTACCGTATTTTCCGGACTATACAAGTTTAAAAGTTGAAAATTCACCCGATGCAGAATATCTACAGGTGCGGACAATACAATGATTTAATTTTTCTAGATCCTTCACTATGACAATCGTGAAGGATTTTATGAGTAACGGACTATACTAATGTTGATTTACGTACGATAAAGCTTCATCGTGACCTAATACAGTAGGCGTTTGTCAAGATCTGCTGAGTATGATACTTTTTACGTTCGGACTAGGTGCTAAGTGCGGGCTTTGCACTGGGTGCCGGTTGTGTACCGGGTGCGGACTATCTAAGAAAACACTTTTATTTTTGACGCAAAATATTTCCCTGCGGACTATACACCGGGTGGGGGCTATAGTCCGGAAAATGCGGTAGTTCCTTCGAACTCTAGGGTTTTTGGACGATGGCTCTTGGCCTATGCCCATCCTCACATGGCCTTGGGTCACTTTACATGGACGGCAGAAGCAGTCAAATGCTCGGACTAGCCAAGCATGGTTATCGCAAAACAAAACAAAAATTCAGAGACAAACCCGAGAGGCTAGGCTCTGAAATGCTGCAGAAAGGAGAGTTCGGTTTCGGGCGCTTTTCTGGTATCGCCGGAGGAAAGGGGTCGCTGTGCCTCCCGTCGCAAATCGCCCATTATGCGCTTAGCTTGGCTTATCTGGCCCCGAGATGAAGCAACAAAAGGAGTCTCCCCGCCGTCAAGTTAACTATGGGAGAGGAGGAAATGGGAAGTGTGGCGAGGGGAACTTTTTTTCTGGTTGAAAAATATTCTGCAGGTTGGTCTTTGAGCGCCGCGTGGTGGGAAGTTTTGAAACTAGCCCGAATGTCTCGGAATCTTGGCCTTGTTTATATATCGCACACACACACACACACACACACACACACATATATATATATATATATATATATATATATATATATATCTTCTTACTTAGAAGAAGAGAAAGAGCGCGCCAGAAAAATGGCTAGGTCACGCGACAGCTCGAGCTGAGCCCGGCAGTTCGAAATAAAAACCGACCGCCAGAGACTGACCCCTGGGGTGCTATGTTGCGCTTTTTGGACTCCCAGGAGACTAGGGAGAGGGAAGTGACGTCAACGACACAGCAAACGCAGATTGGGTGTTGATTTCGTTTTCTTCTGTCAACATCCAATCTGCGTTTGCTGTGTCGTTGACGTCACTTCCTTCTCCCTAGTCTCCTGGGAGTCCAAAAAGCGCGACACAGCACCCCTGGACTAGTGCTTCAACAACAACAACGTAACATTTTGGTGAAGATGCGTCCTCTGCGCCTCTTCGCTCACTAACCACAACGCTTCTCCGAAGTCTGAAGCAACTTGCACCAACAATGTCTCGAGGTGAGGTGTCAGGCACTCGAAATCTCCGTGCTGACTCCGTTCCCTACCGACAGCGAGACCTTCCCACCTTCGGCGGCTTCGGAAGCGATGACGTGGATGGCTGACTCCGGAACTTTGAGCGCGTCAGCACTCACAACGCTGGGTGAACACCCTAAAATTGATTAATGTTGTTTTCTACCTGCGTGACACCGCCAAGGTATGGTTTAACAACCACGAAGATCAGATAGCCTCGTGCGACGCATTCAAGAACCGTCTATTAAATGTCTTCGGATGTCCTACCAGCCGGACACAGGGCGGGACCCACAAGCTTGCGACTCGCGCGCACTCCGGGTTTGAGACAACCACGGCCTACATTGAAGAGATACTAGCTCTGTGTAAACGCGCGAACCCGTTGGTGCCTGAATCGGAAAAAATGAGCCATATGATGAAAGGGATAGCAGAAGACGCATTGCTGATTTCTTATATTCCAACCACAGTCGGCAAACTTCAGAAACAGTATCAACTATGGGCAGCACTCCGGAATCGGCACATTTCAGAAGCAGAAACTAACACTCGCCTCCAGAATTGCGTTGCTTCATCCCCACTTTCATCAACCGGTCATATTGCTTCCCTCATCAAAACAATAATCAAAGAAGAGGTCGCCGCCTTGTCTCCCTCGCCTCAACGAAGCTTATCAACAGAGGCACATCTTACCCCCGACGAGTTACGAACACTCATTCGAACTGAGTTGTCTCGATTTTCACCTCCTCCCGTCGAGACCACATCTTTACCTCTACCAGCGGCACCCCGACCACCCGACACAGTGTGCGCCACGTCCCCGGCACAGTATTATCAGCCCATCACGATTCACCATCCCGACCCTCGAACATCTTTCTCCAGTCCTTACACTAAACAACGACCTTGGGCTCCTCCAGTACCTCCTCCGAACTACTTCACGGACCGTCGACCAGCTTGCTTCTGCTGTGGTATACCAGGTCATATTTTGCGCTTCTGTCGGCATCGGCTGTCGGACACTGCGAGAACTGCATCCAGCTCTCGGTACTTTACGCCATATGAATCCAAACGGCTCTACAACCAACAAAACGACGTTGATGATCACCGCTTCGGTCAACAACGGCGCTCGTCATCTCCTTCCAATCGTGGCCGCAAACACCACAGCCCCTCACCCGGATACCGGCAGCCCTCCCCTTCCCGCGGGCAGTCTACCTTTCCAAAAGCTTTCCTCGATGGGGAAAAATTAAATGAGGCAGCTAAAGGGGTTACGGCTATTTCTTGATTTCCTCCACATGCCCCACCGACTGTGTCCTCACCTAATTTAATTAAAATAACCATCTAAAAGGTAAAATTGGCAGCACTTGGTGATACTGTAGCATCGATTTCAATAATAAGCAAGAACATTCGAAAAAAAAAATAATGTTAAAGCCTGGTACAACGCCCTGAGATGGTGGCAGTCTCCGTGGAGCCAACACGCCCCTGACACATCCTGTTTGACTAGTTTCCGTTGAAATTTTTATCGATAACGAACCATATCGCCATTGCTTTGCTCTCTTCGAAACTTGCATACACGACAATATTTTAGGATGGAATTTCTTAGCCAACCGACGGTCACTTATTGACTGTGGTACACGCACACTTTTCCTCGGCGAAGATGCGAATGACGCTCCCACATCCCGACAACAATGTGTACCTTTCCGCCCAGTGCATCACGCACGGATAGCACAATTTACTGGCGCTATTGTACAATTGGCAGGATCTGTTACGGACGACACCTACTTGCTGGAACCAAATCGCGAAGTGTTATTTCAGAAGGGACTTGCTCTAGCCATGACAATTATCACGTGTACTGCGGCCAGAACCACCGTTTTTATAGCAAATACCACTAACATTGCACAAGAATTGTCGGCTCATACCTGCGTGGCTTTCACAACGATTAACAACATAAAGTATGTAAATAGTGCCAATGATCCTACTGTAACCCTGACATCTCATCTGAGTGATCACCATAACTCCTTCAAGTTACTTCGGAAAAATGTCAGCACTGATTTGCCACCAGAGCAGTAGGATACCCTATACAAGCTATTATGCTTCTTCATTGACATTTTTGATTTTAGCTCTCGGCCCCTGGTTCAAACATCTTCTGTTCAACACACTACCGATACTAGAACAGAAAAACCTATAGGCAGCCATCCGTGTCGAGTTTCACGTTCAGAACGAGAAGTCGTCCAGATGCACGCGAGTGACGTGTTGCAACAAAATATAATTGAAGAATCCGCAAGTCTCTGGTATTCTCCCGTAGCGCTTGTGAAGAAAAAAAAAGAAAAGAAGATGGCACATGGCGTTTTTGTGTTGACTACAAACGACTCAACAAAATTACCAAAAAAGATGTTTATCCCCTTCCCCGAATTGATGATGCCTTTGATGCGCTGCATGACGCAAACTATATTTCGTCGATTGATATGCGCTCGGGTTACTGGCAAATTAACGTTGACGAGAAAGATCCAGAAAAGACAGCGTTGGTAACACCCGATGGTCTTTACCAGTTTCGAGTCATGAATTTTGGCTTATGCAATGCTCCTGCAACTTTCGAACGAATGTTGGATTCGCTGCTCCGCAGGTTGCGCTGGACAACCTGTGTTACCTGGATGACGTTGTCGTCTTTTCGTGTACTTTTCCCGAACATCTATCTCGATTGACAACTCTTTTTGAATGCTTCCATAACGAGGGGCTTCAACTCACCTGCAAAAAGTGTCTTTTTGGTACACGAGAAATCAAAATTCTTGGACATGTCGTCAGCCGTCACGGAATATCATCAGACCCAGAGAAACTCCGCGCTGTTACCTACTTTGCACGGCCTGGAACAGTTAAGGCACTCCGTTCATTCCATGGACTCGGTTCATATTTCCGACGATTTATTCGCGGATTTGCTGCCATTGCTGCTCCTTTAAACTCTCTTCTTAAGAAAGATCTACCGTTCGTATGGTCTCACAATCAAGAGGCTTCATTCGCGACCCTGAAGACCGCACTCACCACCAAGCCAGTTTTGGCACATTTTTACCCTGCTCTTGATATCGAAATTCACACAGATGCTAGCGTTGATGGACTTGGTGCTGTACGGATGGAAAAGCAAGAAGCTCGAGAACATGTTGTCGCATATGCAAGCCGAACTTTGTCCAACGCAGAGAGGAATTACACCATCACTGAAAAATAATGGCTTGCTATAATTTGGGCAACCAGCAAGTTTAGACATTATATATTTGGGCGTCCGTTTGAAGTGGTTATAGACCACCATGCTCTGAGCTGGTTATCAAACGTGAAAGATCCTCCTGGACGTCTGGGACGATGGTCACTAGAACCCCAAGAATACGACGTTTCCATATGCCATAAGTCTGTGAAACAACACAGCGCGCCTGACTGCTTATCTCCGGAGTCCCATCTCACCCTCCCCAGAAACTCCCTCTTCTGCCGTTGCCGCAATTACTTTGACCTTTAGTTCGGATTTTGCTCAGGAACAAAGGAGAGACCCACCTTTACAACAGATTTTGAACCGTCTCAACAAACCCGAACTCACCCGCCACGAACAACGGCTTGTTGGCCCCTACACATTGTAAAATGACGTACTGTACCGTCGCAACTATGACCCACATGATCCTGCTCTGCTCTTTGTTGTTCCAAGACATCTTCGACCTGATATCCTAGGTGCTCTACATGATGACCCAACAGCTGGACACCTGGGTTTTATTAAAACTTATATGCGTGTGCGCAATACCTTCTACTGGCACGGTATGCACGTACCGCGACATTTCCAAGTACGTAGCATCATGCGTCCAATGTCAGAGACGAAGAAGGACAACGACCGTACCAGCTGGACTTCTAAATCCTCTCGGTCCACCTCACTGCCCATCTGAACGCATCGGTGTCGACCTCGTGGGGTCCCTTCCTCTTACACACAACGGTAACCGCTGGGTCATTGTTGCCATGGGTCATTTGTCACGTTATGCAGAGGGCGCTGCCTTACATTCGGCAAATACAGAGGAAGTCGCCAAATTTCTCTCGAACAACATCATTTTGCGACACGGACCCCTCGTCACGTACTCAGCGATCGAGCAACAGTATTTCTTTCCCTTATACAGAAACTATTACATCTTTGTGGAACCATTCATAGACCTACAACATCATATCATTCACAAACACATAGCTTCGTGGAACGTTTCAGTCGCACCATTGCCGAGATGATTTCCATGTATGTCGAATCTGACCAACGAAAATGGGATGCTGTTCCTCCGCTCTTACTTACGCATACAACACTGCCGTTCAAGACACTCACGGTTACTTTCCATTTTATCTTCTCCATAATTGTCTTCCAACCACATTCTTGGACACGCTCTTACCTTACCGTCAAAATGACGAACTCCCGACACTGTAGCACATGTCGTGTGCAGTGCTGAAGAAGCGCCCCAACTTGCCCGGCTACGCACACGCATATCATAGCAACGCCAATGCCGACGGTATAACAAGACTCACCGCCCCGTTTCATATGAAATAGGCATTTTTGTTTTACTCTGGACGCCTCAACGACACCAGAGCTTGACTGCCAAGTTCCTCCACCGCTACATTGTCCCTTACGTAGTTGTGCGCAAACTGTCTGACCTTTCATACCACGTGCAGAAACAGCAAGGCACTACTGACCGACGTCGAGAAACCTCCGATGTAGTCCACGTCGCCCGCATGAAGCCTTATACCCCCCGACTTACCGCATAAAACAACGCCACCGTCGTTACTAAAAAAAAAAAGTTTAATCCGCAAAAAAAAAAAAAAAAAAAGGGGGAGGGGGGTAATGTTACTCAGGAGAAGAGAAACAGTCCGCCGGGTCGTATTGCGGTGTTTGCTTCTGCTAGAAGTACGTTTAAGCCGGGGTCACCCTGCTTATACACAATACTAAATACAATCTGCAAACAGATTCAAACGCGAGTCACCACGAGATCTGAGCTTCGAATGCCGCACCGAAACGAGTTGAAGGAAACACTTGGCACACGGCATTTGAACCACGGATATTGTGGTGACTGATATCTGCAGACTGCTTTTTTCATAATGTATGGGCAGTGTGACCCCGGCTTAAAGGTACTTCTAGCAGAAGCAAACACCGCAATATGACCCGCAAAAGGTGCGTAATGAATATCTGAAATATTAAAAGATGGACAACACCTCGTGCTGAGGCATTAAAAACTACGCCAAACAACGTGCAAAAAAAAAAAAAAAAAAAAATCGCAGATTTATTTTTTTGGGGGGGGGGGGGGAATTTGAATTTTTTATTTACGGGGCTAATTGTTTTTGGGAGTTTGATACGTGCTACCGGTTGCAGTCAAACATATCAAAAGGGACGCTTGCAGCGCTAGCCGCAACATGTCCAGATGCATATCTCAAACTAAATACGCATCACAACTTGCCTATCCACATCCCCAGAGCTGCTGTTCACCGTTCTACCACCAGACACAAAAATCTGTGAGTAGAAGTTGCAGTACCTCTACATAACAATACTTTTTCTTGAACTCTTCTCCCTCGTTGAAACTACTGAAACGGCAAATACGATTCCTGGGTTGGGAGCGGCTCCCCGCGGAGAAACGCCGCCTCCTTCTCTTTTTCTCATTACAGCGCGAAACACATGTACGATGAAACCGTCCGATCCGACGTGCGGACTGCCGCAATGACCTTCGGGGGCGAGGGATTTCGTAGCAACGGAGAGCGTTGAAAACCCTCGCCTCCCACCGTCGTATTGCCTGATCGGACGTCGGATCGGGCGGTTTCGTCGTACACGTGTTTCGCGCTTATACGCCCTCTCCGCACGAATGGGACGGCCAAAGAAGCGTTCGCGTACTTCGGGATCTCGGAGGCCATGCCCTGGAGGGCACTTTGAATTGGCCTTCGTATTTCGTTTCTTCTTTTATATAAAACAACTACGCAACTCCAAGGTAAAACAATTTTTTGGTCCTGAAACACCGTTTTAACGCATAGCATAAAATATATATATATATATTTCTTTTTGGAGTATCAGAGGCCCTTTGAAGTGGTCACGAAACAATTTTTCAACTTTTTCCTGTTTAGCTTTTTTCCTCAACTCACAAATCGCAAATTGTACCAAACAGTTCAAGGTGACCAAAAAAAAGGGGGGGGGGGGGGGGGGTCCGCTCTTACTCGGGCCCTTGTTTGTGTACCCGGGCACAACCATTCTCCCCGTATAAAAAAAAAAACAAAAAAAAAAACAACAAACAAACAAGAAGATTCGCCTGTCGCTCAAAATTCGGACAAAAATTACTTTCCGACTTCGCTCACCCCTAACTGGTGTGGAAGCTACCTGCTCGTTGGGACAGCCACACTTTTGCCACGTGATCACGCTCTTTCGCGCATACCCACGCGTTAGAGAATGAGGTCAGGGGATGAAAGAGAGGCGGATGATTGGTCCGGCAAGCGCATAACTTCCACCGCACGGTCAGCTTATGGGTAAAGGGAATAAGCGAGGTCCGGTGTCGTGTGACGCGCGTTTGGGCCCGGTGACGCGCTTTGGGTACCGCGGATGTATCACAGTGAAAAGCCAGAGAGCTGACGAAGGGAAGGAGGCACGAAATAGTCCGCTGTGTTTTCAGATATTTGTACGGAAAATCAGGCTTTTGACATTCTATTTTCTTCCTTTTGACCCACTAAACGATATGCTATTAGTAAATTGCCAATCTGAATTCCCTTATCGCAGACAAAAATTCGTTTGGTGGGTCCTTTGAGTATAATAGAAAATATTTTGTCATGTTTAGGTTTTTCTGGACAAACTGTTTCTTATTCCTTTTGCACGACTTAGTGTTTGAGGCCCCCCGAGTGCCGAGGCCCCTGGGCTGCAGCTTCCTTAGCCCGTAACTTAATTCGGACCAACTTGCAATACCCGCCCGTGTACCGCTGCAGTCGTTCTGCGACTGCCGAAGCCACTTCGCGATAATTACGCGTGCCGCCGCCGCGAGAGGCGTGAGTATCGGCACTGAGTTAGATCTGCAGGGTGCCTATAGATTTTAAAAGCCGATGCAGACTATCTGCACGTACTGACGATACAAAGACTTTTTTTCTTTTTTCTTTTTAAATCGTTTACTGTGACAGGAAGTGAAGACTTTTAAGTATACGGAGTATATTAATGCGGATTTATGTATAATACAGGCTCCTTTGTGAGCTAATACAGAAGGCATTTATTAACGTGTGCTTTGTATTATCATCTTTACTTTCGCACTAGGTTCGAAGGGCGGACTATGCACGGTGTGCTGACCATGCGCCGGGTGCGGACTATCTCAGCAAAAACGTCTTATTTTTGACCCCAAAATTTGTTTTTGCGGACCATGCACGGTATCCGGACTATAGCCGTAAAATACCTATATAATAAGTTAGGCGTATTCATTTTAACCCGGCACGTGGATGTTTCCCAGTGTATTTCAGCTTTAGTTTTTCTTGGTGCAGCGCACAACGTGGGTGTTTTCTTGTAAAATAAAAATGAAAACGGCTAAGTTACGGCTTTGTGCCTTATATTTTGCTCATTTGTGTTTATATCAAAGCATCACCGGCAATCTGGGCCCCATCGGTATCAGGAACGCATGCCTCTTTGGTCCACCGTTTCAAGGCAACAGAAAGGCATGAAAAGGTAGCGGATGATTATACTCACGATATTTTTTATAAATTAAAAAAAAGCTGGCAAACCAGATATTTTACGCCGAATATATTGTAAAACGTGTTTCTACGTAACAAAGCCAGGTTATTCGCACACTGAATGCAGCGAGAAGCGTTCACGCAAGATTTAACGGCCGTTTTACTGATATCGAAAACACATTTCAGTAATTCTGATTTTTTTAAGTAAAAAGGATCAAGTACGCACACAATTCTTTTTATAATCGTTCGCGTTATGATATTAACTTCAAAGCCTACGTGTGCACTTGTTCAATTAGGTTATACAATATAGGTTTTTAACGCTATAGTTCCTGTACGTAATATATGAACTTACAGACTCGATAGCTGACGAGCAACTTCCCTGACTCCGCTGTAGTCGCCGTCATCTGTCGCTGCAACCACATTCTCTCCAGTCAGACAAATTCTTCCGATTCCTCCATTGATGCCTGCAACAATTTTGTTTACAAGTCAGATACGCATATGCCCGGGACAGTTGAAATAAGCATACAAAATGTAAAGTGAGCCATAAACTAACATTAAATTAACCACAAAAGGTGGTCAGTCAGATGATTTGTTAATTTGTGTAAACTCAGAAGTAGTAAAATGTGTGAAAGTGGTGCACCAAACATAATAGGTGATGTGACACATTTAAAGTGCGAAGACACTGTTGTGAAACACGTAAGTACCTGAAAATCGGTGACTATAAGGAACCTTTCGAGCATCGAATATACAGTTTCCCAGAAAATGAAATATAAAGTCGCCCAGGCAGCTTATCCGTTGGAGCACTCGTTTTTCAGAGGCATTCTATTTTAACTGACGATTGAATAAATTATCATTTTTTTTTCTCACCCAAGCAAAGGGCGTGAGGCCTTTAACGCGAGTCCCGCACAGCCTCCAAAAGCTGCGTCGTCGAAAATGTCGTTTTTTCACTCTTGAAGACTCTACTAGCCTAAGTATCAATATTTTTATAACGGTTTAGTTCCTTGTAACATATTTGTCTATATATTTGTAGACACAGAGGTATGCGACGTAAAATTACAGTAAAAATACATTTCGTTCAACATATCTGATGAGAGGCGCACTTGTGTGAAGCATCTAGGGACTCTGTGAATAATAATAACAATAATAATGTTAATAATAATAATAACAATAATAATAATAATCTTTATTTGCTCCGGTGTGCCGCGTCAGCGCACACCGATTCGATAATATTTCCAAGATATTTATACTATGTTTACAAGATATGTAAAAGTGATGGCTGTTCGAGCCATATTTTAATGCCTGCAATAATAACCACACTTTTTTGTTGCATATTCTTATATGGTCTGCTATTCGGTTGCATTCCTCAAACAAACTCAACCCTCATCGGCGGTTTTTTCTTCTTTTTTTAAGTTTGACGGCAGGCAACTACAGATTATCTTAAGAAAAAAAACAAACTATTTTTTATTGTAAGTCATCCGACTGTAAACGGACGGCGTTCCTAACACTTTCTTGCTGCTCAGCTTTAAAAACGACCCCTCTAGTAGCACGTGCGCAGCAGTGACGCACAGTTTTGATGCACGATGAGGCTGAATCAAGTAATATACTCCTGCGCTCTCGTTCACATGCTAAATCTCAAGTTCAAGTTTAAGTTTAATTCCTCTCAAGGACATCTGAATGATGTATTACATGGGAAGATAAAAATAATTCAATGATCTTAGTGTTCATTAAACGTTTGAATAGTAGCAGTGTGTAAGCAGCTCACAGTACATAGGTGATTACCGAGAGGCACGGGAGTCCAAGTGGTCCCATTCCCTAAATCATTTTGCACTTTGAACAAAATCAAATCGTTGGTAGTTCGACTTATCGTGTCGGAGCGGTGCCACCGTTATCTTTTGTATATTGCCCGATCATTTCAGTTTACATTGCCCATGACTGTGCCCCGAATATGTCTTAAACCATGAGCGCCAATGATCGAGCAATTACCTCTCGGACAATTACCTCCGCCCGTAAACCATCAACCCTTTGCTCATGACACAGTTATTTATTTTCGTATACGGATCAACGTTTAGTCTACTCCCTATATCCTTTCTCAAATCATTACACTCACAGGTTGTTTGCAAACCGATGAAGCAGCGGGTGAAGCAACGAAGCCCTTATGTGGTTAAACCGGTAACGATTTGACGAACGCGAATTTCGCCATTAAAAATCAAGAGGGGAATTGTTCTATGCCATGTGCTTGGTGCTATACTTTAAGGAACAAACAATAGAATAAAGTTAACTTAGTTGTCGTACCCCCCCCCCTTTTTTTTAACCACCTAGCAGTGCACGTGAGTTTCTCTAACCGTGTGTGTGTCGGTTTCTTTGATTTATGTATAAAATTCATTTTGAACACAAGCGCTAACAAAACCCGTTTCCTACTTTTCTGCTTACCGGTTGGACGATTTGCTGTTTTGTTCATAATTTTCTTCCTGCGACAAAATGAAAATATTAGTTTAATTCATATGAACTTTTTCCGTATCTGGCTTCTGTTACTTTGGAGTCTTCACGTGCAAAAGGAGGCAAAATTAATTATTTGTTTTTATATATATATGCCCACAAAATAAACATTGCGACGAAACGTTTACGGCCAATGACGATAAAGAGGGTTGAAAATATTTACACCAATGAAGAGTTTTGTAGCTTGTATTCTAGCTATTCGTTGTATTTAAACATTATAGAATGCAAAAAGGAAGACAAAAAAGGTACAAATGATATGTCCCAAACGCAGCCAAGTAAGCTTTATTCAGACACTTTGCTTTGTGCTAAATATGTACACCATTCAATTGTTTACAATTCCTCAACCCAGCCTGCGATCTCCTCAGCCCAACATGCGCAATCACTCGCCATACGCAGGAACACCGAAAATGGAACCGGCCAGGAGCCCATTTTTGGAAAGGTCTGTCGGTGCTTGTCTTTGACGTCGCAGAGAACTTCCGGTTCATACAAATACTAAACAAACCCCACCCTAACGCTGCTGCTGTGGAAGGCCCTCGTTAAATTTCCAACTTCGTTGTCCGCGTAGCATTCATGCTTTCTATCACTGTTGACATAAGCAAGCTCCACAGTCTTGCGAAGACGGAGCGACCCGAAGTCGCTTGGGACAAAAGCGGCAGTTGATATTCGTAAAGAGCAAAAGGGTTGATACTTAGTTCGAGATCAAACATGGATGCTGTTCCATTTTCTCCTATGACCAGCTACTAAAGACATTTTATCAATCTGTCTCTTCATCTAAGTCCCAAAGCTTGAGTCTTCACGAGGAGAATGGGATATAAGTATAAATTATTTCTGTAACGCTTAAGTTACTCTTAAAAAATTTCATCTTTTTTGGCGTGGGAGTTTGTAATTTACTTTATTAAACGCATAGTACGCCGAGAAGCCCACACATTCACTAAAAATTATATTTGAATATTTTCGGAAATTGCTTTATTGCTTTATATGCAACGAGTACACTAATGCAACGAACAAATATTGGACGGGCCACAAAAAATCCGTTTCTCGACGACGCATCGTGCTGCCATTTACTATACTTCGTTTCACTTTATGCTGTACCGCAACGAAGGCTAGAAGCACGACTTATAGCGTTGGCAGCTGCTCTTGGTGCACGAGCTTGTGCCGCCGAGATGTGCTTAGAGCAAGAAGCTCGCGCTTTGTAGCCTTTCCTGCGGTACAACATAAGGTGAAACAGACTCTACAGACGTGCGGCTAGGTGATGAAAGTTTGGAGTAAAAGTATCAACAAATGAACTTATCTTAAAAAAAAAGTATGCGTTTTGGGTATTTTATAACCACTAAATATTCTAAACTTACGGTATCGCCCCTTCATTCCCCGATTTCCCCCGGGCGCCGCCACCTTGGTGCTTAATGCGAAGCGGTCTCAACTGTCGATTATTACAACTCGAAAATTAGACTTTCTAACCTGGAGATACGGCGTCGGGAAGCTCAGACGACGGCGTTCGACTTTGGCGGGGGCTACTTGCACAATTACAGAGAGAAAAATCCTGTTTCCCGTGATTCCTGATAATGCTCCAGATACCTGGTCACAAGCGGTCACGTTCGTGTTTTTCGAAAACTCCCCCCCCCCCCCCCCTCCCCAACGAATTGCGCGCTCCTATTGGACACAGCGCGCGTGGAGAACTTACGCTTTCTCCATGGAAACATTCTAGACACTGGAACACCTCCGCCGGTCGCAAGCAGTCTGATTCGCCTTCGGCTAATGACACCAAAATGACATATGACCTACATTGAACTATATTATCTGCGGCGCTAACATTTGATAGGTAAACCAAATACGATGGTTCGCTTTTCTCACTGTACACCGTTGGCTGGATCAATGCGCACAACAACGGATATTCAAAAAACACGCCAATATTTTCGCTATGCCGGAAGAGACATTTCGGCGTCAATACCAGCTATCTAAGAGCACAGTCACATGGCTCTGTGATCATCTTCGCGATGAAGAGGGAATACAGCGCCAACGTGAGACGGAGATGACGATGACCGTTGAGCAGCAAGTTCTAATCGCGCTTAAGTTCTTCGCCATGGGTGGCTACCAAGGTCTCGTAGCTACTGACAAAAGCCTGGCCATCGTTCAACCGACGGAGTGCAGAGCCGTGACGGCAGTGGCGAACTTAAGTCACGCGTGGTCCTGTTGTCCGGGCGATGCGAAAACGCTTGGCTGCTTTAGCACCGTCTTGATCCTGTTCTTGTTCGCGGCAGGCTGTACAACCGTTGTATACTTGAAGACAACGCGAATTTTATGTCCCCGCTAACATAGCTACTCGTTGATCAGCACCGTGCCGTTGACGATGGTCGTCGAAGCCAACTACACTCTTGCAATGAGGACGTGGTAAAGCCTCCACAACATACTCCCATGAATGTATCCTACCTCCTTTGTGGCTTGCGCAACGACCGGCTGTGACTAACGTCGTCAACGTCGTTCTTGCTGTTGCAAATCAACCAGCGACGAAAACCACCATCACTTCCATCACAGCTAAAAGTAGGAGCCGAGTTTCTTATCTTGCCAAGGATAACACAATTAATTTTTATCGTCACCTCGCTGTGCACTTGATCAGTCGTCGCCGTCGCCGAAAGGAGCTGTCCGACAGCGAAAAACACGTTATCGTGCCAGCCGTGGTCGTGCTCGTGGGTCCAGCTAACGTCACTCAAGTCACACAGCCTAGTAGCCTAGTAGAGCAAGAACGCAGTCATCTTTTTTGTTCGTGTTTCAAAACTCGCCGAGGATAAGGTTGTTGTAATTCATCGCCCTAAATTATCGAGTTTCGGCTAGGTCATACGTTATTCTGTTGTCAGGGGCCAAAGCCGAATAGTGGCTGTTTAGCGACTAAAGGAGGTGTTCTGGTTTCTAGAATGTTTCTATGGCAACACTTCAATGTTTACATGGCAACAGCCCTACATCCACACTTGCGATGTAGCCAATGAAAGCACGTGGTACCTAAAGAGAATCGGGTTTGTTTGTTTGTTTGCCTGTTTTTCATAACAGAATAACTTCAAGCGCTTCTTTGGCCCATGCTCTCGCCCGTGGCTCTGAAAACGTGGTCCGCGGGGGGTCTGATCAGAAAGTTTTAGGCCTAGCTTGTCATGTCAGGCAAGCTGAGCAATAAAACTTTGTTGTTGCATGTCGTAAAATGTTTTCGGCATCAACATACACTTTTTGTGATATCTTCTTGCTGTATATGTAAATAAATCAAACCTAAATTACTACAGTAACATTTATTGTCTACTATAAAAATGGGTTTTGTCGTATAATAGTAACAAAATTCAGTAAAGGAGTTAACCGAAACCCTCCACCAGCATCAATCGCTTCTGCGAGCACAGACAACGGTCGGCTGATTACTCGAGTGAAATATTTGTTTATATATCCCACATCGTGGTCCGAATCCCCAAAACGACGAATTGACACAGTAACCTACCTGATTGCTACTATACACCTTATTTCGTTATTCGCAACGGTCAGGCATGTACCGCACTTCCCTATGAATGAAGTCTACAATGTAAAACACACGTCCCCTTTGCGCCTGACCACCCCTACCGTGAACGTTGAAGTTTTCTTTCAATGCATGCAGGGGCACCTTATTCCCTTAATACTTTCACACTCCCAACTGCACTTTTACTGAGATAGTGACCGTGATGAATTTACTCAGGAGAGCCGCACCACGGTTTCACGTTTATAATGAAAGTAATTATGCAATGGATATATACAAGTTGGACGAAATATTCTTGCGGTTATTGTCTAGATAGGCTTTTCAAGTTTCACGGACGCGACGCGTTTGACTTTGCCTAAAATACAACAAAAACGTCTAAATAAACACAGATGTTTTACGAATAGAATATGTAACTAGAAATGTTTGAATAATTAAGCATTAACTCAAAAGTTTTAAAGGGTCTAAATTTATGTTCGAATACGCAACAATCGCGGATGGAAGCTGGCTAATGAACTGATGGTGGACGCTGAAGTGATCGCACCGACTCTGCGACAAAATGCCAACTTGGTGGAAACCAGTCGCGGAGCGGCTGCGACAGTGCAACTGCGATTCTAATGGCACATTTACTAGAAATCGCACCGATTTCGGACGAGAATCGCAGCAAGCGAAACAGCCCTAACGCTCACCCCACCGCGCCCCCTGGAGCAGCTGCTCCAGGAACCGTTGTATATTTAAACAGCAAAATAAAGGATAGCTTTTTATTTTTTGGTAGATTTTAGATATCATTCTTTTAATGCTAAAATTACAAAGTGTAAATATGGGTATTTTCCGTCATATTTCCATACTGCTCAGTCCTTTTCCCAGAGAGCAATCGCTCTCGGGGTGGAGACAACAGGACATCGCAGACAACAGTCACATTGGCCACTGTACGATAGGAGCTACGGTTCAGACCAGCATCCAATCATGACTATGCGGACGTCAATCGATTGCACCGTGACCCATCAAGTGGTCTTAAATTCTTTAACGTATAAAGAGGAATGTCAACCTGCTACACAAGGTCCCCTCCGATCACGGCCCGACCGGCGGCATTGATGCCCGACAGTTTACGTCATCTTATATTTTTGTTACACAACTGATACGTGAACACACAGTCACATTGGCGATAATTCCAGTCTTTTCTTCACAACGCACAACACTGCCACCGGAGTGTTGCTGCTATTTTACTGACACGGAGAAATACAGAACCATGTTGATTGCCGGTTAGCACTCGCCATCGGAAAACAAAACTGAACTCAGCACAGGAGGCACCCAGACACCCGGCAGCAAAACCTGCCTGTCTGGGACGCAGTTTCCGCGATTTCCGAAATGTCGTCAACGTCGACACATCATTCCGCGTGGTTCCGCGTGGGTTTCACCATCCGAAAACGGCCATCTAAGCACAGTGCACTTAGCGCCGCTGGAACTGCTCCGGAACTTCGCTGTTTCTAGCAGCTTCGTTTGTTCGTTTGACAAAATTAGTGGTAAAGATGTTAATGCAACCAAAATGTTCTGCACGTTTGGACTGGGATACGGAATTACAAGCGGCCTTCGCTGCCACTGAAGCTCAATCAACTGAACAACATTTATTAAACAATGCGCGCGACGTGCTCGAAAAACGAAACCGAAAGTGGACGAACAGGGAGGGCGGAACCTTCCTCCCGTCTGCCTGGAGAAGGAGAAAAACGTTTCGTTCCTCCCTTCTTTTCGTGTTTTGCTTGGGGCGCGTCAATAGAAGGGCGGAAGACGCGCCACTGCTACCTTTTTCCTTCTTTTTTTCTTAGAGTGTTCTACTGAAGCGCCCCTAAAGCGGACACGAGAAGAGAGAAATGATTTTTCTTTTTCTTCTCCAAGCAGTCGAATTGAAAGTTCCGCCCTCCCGCCTTATCACCTTCCGCTTTCTTTTTTCGAACACGTCGCACAGTTTACATATATATATATATATATATATATATATAAACAATATTGAGCTGACTGAGCATCACTGGCAACAAAGGCTGCCTGTAACTGGTGACGAACCAAGCCTGTCTAGCTTGATTCGTCAGTTAGAAGGCATAAATGCTACACGGACAATAAAGTTGGACAATTAACGAGGGTTTTCGGCTTTTCAAGTCAGTAGAAGGGAGGCAGCGAAAGCTGCCTCCGTTCTACTGACGCGCGCCTAAGCGGGCAACGAGATTTTTTTACAACCTTCAGGCAGACGGGATAAAAGTTCCTTCCCCCCGCCTCTGTTTCTTTCGCGTACCACCGTTCGAGCCTTCTCTTTTTGATTTTCGTGCTTAACCGATCCCAATCCTGCACGTCGCTGCTAGAGGACACATGTTTTGAACTAATTTTTACCATAAGATTGAACCCTTTTGCCGTTCAAAACACCTAAACACCTTCCGTGAAATAACATTGCTAAAAAAAAAAATTATACGGTGGCAACATTTATAATGCTTAAATGATCATTGAGAAAACCGTACCTTCAAAATGACGATTATAAAAGGCGGAAGCGCAGTGTACGGAGTCAATGAGGGGGGTAGTGGGAGTCCATGTTCATATTTGTATGTGTTGCGTATATATATGTTCTCGCTGTATGTGAACTGTACTGTATTGTATGTAATGGCAAGCGAAGTGTATGTTTGAGTACAAAAATTCACAGGGTCTTTTATGTTAACCCTAAGACGATTTGAAAGAGAAAACCCAAGCGCCGGTTCATTAAAGACAGACACCCCCATGGTTTACTTAATTCACATTGATTCTTTATAATTCGCTTTGTCGTTCTTCTTAATTTGATTGCCTCTAATTCGCCTAAGTTGTCACGTGAACGTGATACCGAACCTCCGAAGACAGCGCGCTCTCTGACAACGCACTTTTGGCGCCGTTTCATTGGATCACTTGGATCGTAGGGTCGGCTGTGGTCCCGGTGATAGCGAACCTTCGAAGACAGCGCCCTCTCTGGCGACGCACTTTTGACGCCGTTTCATTGGCACCTTTCTTTTTTGTACCTTTCGTATCGCAGATGTGTTTTCTGAAGGTTGACTGAATTATGAGACATATAAGGCTTTCGCCTTTATAAAGATGTTAAGTCGCAATCGACTAAGCATAGCGCCACATAGACTAGACATTTGGAATTACTCTGCTTGTGCCTCCCATCTGGTGGCTAGAGATTAAACCTTTTTTCACGCTTCATGATCACTTTAGGGACGTGCAATGAGCCAAGTAGGCTGCCTTGAATCAGCTTTTTCGAGAACGACTTTTGGTTTCGCGAATGGTTTACCAGCCCTCTCTGACGTGCGGTGCTAACAAAATAAATGTGTCGCAGGGAATCGCAGAAGTTAAGACGCGACGAGCGTGCGAAGGCCGGGTTTCGGCTGTCTACGTTAAACATCGCAGCATTGAAAACGAGAAGACTGGGGGACTGCGTTAAAAGTTGATTTACTTGCCTATGCGAGGAGCAGGCTTCGAAAATAAATACAGTTCGTGAGAAGCTCGTGCTATGTTTTCATTTGTGACAGCTTTCCTCCAAAAGCAGAGACTTGTTTGATTTGTGCGAAGGGATTTACTGCTTTTCTTGCGATAGCTGCTGAGCAGTCCCGGAGGGCTGCCAGTGGTGCGAGGTATTTGTTTGTCTGAAAACTATATTAGTTCTTATTGGTTGAATCGCGGCAGCGTTCGGCGTAAAGACCGATGATTTCCATAGCATTCTGGAATCCGGGTTAAGCCTTACTGAGCTCGATTCACTTGATTCAAAGCCGCCATAATGCTGCTCAGAAGAGGGAGGAACTTTGCTCCTCCATTTGTGCGGACGAACGCTGCTCTGTTTCTAAAGGAACATAGTGGACAATACCGTTCCCCATGTTCCTTTAGAAGTGGTATATATATATATATATATATATATATATATATATATATATATATATATATATATATATATATATATATATATATATATATATATAAACCCTTCCTTTTAAGAATGGAATATTTATAGTGTTTTTAAAACGCCGGGGCGATATTGTACGGATGAAGTAGCAACGCTAAGGAGCATGGATTTGTTTTGAATGCTAGAAACTCCTTCGAAAATTACCCCCTTTTAAAATCAATCTAAAAATACTGCAAAGTGGCTTGCGCAAAAAACATCAACAAGCTGACAAGTCTATAACTGATATAGTACACACTTCCAAGAGACTCCTTCAATTGATAGACTTGCCATTTGATGGTGTCTTTTGCACACGTCACTTTGCAGTATTTTCAGATCGATTGTAAGAGGGGGTAACGTTTGAAGAAGTCTATACCATCCTAACAATATTTTCACTCCAAGCTTCCACCACTTAGACGCACCTCTCTAAAATTCATGGTGCAGTATGATGAGACACCGATTTTTTGCGGAATATCTAAATTCGTTTCGAAGCACTAGAGCACACGCTCTAGATTTTCTTGAAAGCTGAAACGTTATCAACTTAGGATTCACACTTACGTTTGCGTTAAAGCAAGGATTTGATTTGTGTACTGCTTCGTGGTTTTTATGCAATGTGAAGAGGGAAAAATTAAGTTTCCTCCCCATTTGGAAATAACACCTCAGCCTTGATGTGTAATGAGACCCTCTCAGTGCTTCAAATACCCTCAGCCCATCAAACCCATCAGTCTTACAAACATCTTCAGCCAGTCGTACCTTTGAACCCTTTCAGATCTTTACGCATCTAAATGACTTTGAACCATAGACACAAATGCAGTTAAAAACGTTATTGGAAATTTATTTCCGACATTAATTTTTAAGTGCATTTTGTACCTCAAAAATACGATAAGAACCAACATTTGCTAAAACCTGGGCACAAACAGCTGTAAACGAAAGCGATCATACTAAATAGGGACAACCAGATTCTTTGTGGCTAAAATATCTTTCAAGGTTCTCACAATGCCGCTGGGTAAGTTCTTGGGGTGCACATTACTTCAACTACTAAAATCGACCAGGTATACCACACTGACACATACACACTGTCAGTAGCACGTTTAGGCAAAACCACGAACGCGCAACTAACATCCACCGCCTTCGAGAAATACTGAGCATAGTCACGGTGTCGCCTCCAGCGTCTTTTCCGCTCACTAGATGCCTCGGCAGCCGGACAAAAAAGAGGGGGAAGAAGCAGGGCACTGAGATACCTTCTTGATCTGCACACCCAGCTGCTCTAGAGGACAGATCCCACGCATGGGACGGGAAGCCGACACTGAGTGACCGTTGGTTGTTGTGCATTTAGTTTGCGCTCGTACGGAGAGAAAACAGGGTGCAGTCTTCTCACGAAGGCTGTATTTGCACAGACTAGAACTAGGTTTTCTTCAAAGAAACAGCAAAAAGCCCCCCTCCCGTTTTTACCACGCACCCTCTCTTCCTCGTGGGCGAGAAAAAAGGGTACGCGGGGAGGCGTCCTCGGCCGTACCTAGTCGAGCCCGCGAAAAACGTACATAGAACACACAAACAGTCCAATGGAGCCGCGAAGGCCACGACAGGATAAAGACGGGTAATCCCCTCAATTTCCTAACCCGAAAGGCCACATGATTCAAAAAATGCCCAAGCAGCTTCCCCAACAGATATATCCTGAAGGGTCACGTGATCTCTACTACAGACCAGTTAAAACGATTTCGACGGTTGGTGTGGTTTGACGGCGAGGATTGGGACAGACCCCACAAGCCTCTCAAAAAGCTATGCGCGTCTCTTACACATTTTAGGAATTCCTAAAGGGTACGTCAGGCCCCTTAGAGAACTTTGACAGACATCTCAAACACGGCAAACATTTTTTATGGGTACGTCAGAACATTTCAGAAATCCTGGTGGGATCACAGACGTATTTTCGATAGGGTCTTCTCGTTGAGACAATATATGGTATCAGCTCATCAGCTTGCTTTTTAAGAAAAGTTAAAACGAAATCGAGAAACTCACGTGGTAACAAAGATAACGGCACTAATGGGTTGATAGGGGTGCGTTTTGTTCCATTTCTTCTCTACTATGGTCGCCTGTTTCTTCAGTAGCCTTTTTAGCACTTCAGCATTCAGACTTCCTTCTGATGTGTGAGCTTGCTTGCCGGGCTGCAGAAATTAGATACTATAAACAAAGAAGATCTGCACACGCGGAGGTCACTTACATTCCACACGCTGGCCTTTAGAAAAGTGAACGTTACACGAAGTATATTTCTCTGAGTGTCAAATATTTCATTCATCTGGAAGAAAAATTAACGAGAGGTGATGAGACGCAGTAGAGTATTGTAGTTTTAATGTGTTTTCAAAACAAGCAATACACTATTTAAAAAGGACAAACTAGCCTGCACGAAATAAAAAAAGCTTAATTTTTACTGTTTCTTTTAATCTATCGGCCATCTTGAAGACCCAAATCCGTAATTAAATCTGCGGTCCTGCGGTGGTCGCCGTTGCTGTAGTGCGTTAATGCATCTCGCCATTTTATTGCACATAAAAGCACCCAAAAATGTGGCTCCGCATGATATTATAGTTGATTTTCTAAGAACTCTAGAATGAACCAGATAGTACTGGATAATATATTAAATGAAATAAACTAATGGTGATCACTGTCCACTTTTTTCGATCGTCAAAACAGTTCACTGCATGCACTTGTTGCAGGATTGCAACGTCGTCTCGAACTAACACACACACTCAGGAGAATGCCGCTGCATTGGCGACCACCATTACAAACTCAGTCCCCCTGCTCGTCTTGGCTTCCTTGCCTTTAGCCGTTCCCCTCGCGTCGGCTTCCAGTGAAGTTCGGCGTCCGGCAAACGAGAGTAGCTTCCGGTAGGATTCCAGCGACGGGTAATCGAAAGTGATTCTGGTAGAACTTCCAGCGAAAGTGACTGCCGGTAATATTTGCACGAAAGACTAATAATTTACGCTGGTTTCTGGTGAAAATGAATGGAAAGGAACCCGTTTCCACCGAATGTCACTGGAAACTTTTGCCGGATTTTAACCGAAAGTGGCTTCAGTAAAAGGTCCACCGAAATCTGGTAACTGAAAGTGGCGGCTGGTAATATTTCCACCAAAAACTGCTAAGCCATGCTGGTTTCTAGTGAAAATGAGTAAAAAGCAACCCGTTTCCACCGAATGTCACTGGAAGTTTTTGCCGGACTTATCAATAGGGATATATCATCGATCTGCCTCATAGGTTACTTTGGTTAATTAAAAGTGTCTGGTTAAAAAATTATAATTTATATTCTACAAGTAATAGCCCTGCACGCATAGACTCACTTTTTTTTAAATTTTCAAGTTCAGAAGTGAATAAAAAAGAATTGGTAAACCTGCAATATTGCTGAAACACTATCAATTGAGGTGAAAGTTCGGTCCTGCACAGTCTTGTACCGATGACTTCTAGTTTAACTAATACTGTATCAGCATTGGAGGCCTTAATTTATACACAAGTTATATATTTATTTATCAGCGTGACACCTTTTATATGCTCACAAATATAGTCATGATTAAACAATGAGCGGAGGCACAGTTGCGTTAATATTTTTACCTTCGCTTTCAAAAATAAAAACGAGTTCTCAAATAATGAAAATTGGATGTATAAATTCGACCAAATTCTAAAGTGATACTAATGGAAGAAATACAAAAGGCATGTTCTATTTATTATTTATTTATTTTACACTGCTACTACCCCAAATATAGTGGCATCGTAGGAGAGGGTTACAAAAATGTATATAAATGAATACAATTTCACATGATGAGCAAGTCGCTTGCTATGAGGCGGCCAGCCGGTGCAGGAAGTTTTCAAGTGAATCTGAATTAGTGATGCTGAAGTAAAGGCTATTCCAAACGGATTTAGGGGGCCTGACTATCCACCTCTTCTTCGTTATATCAGCATGAAGAGTTTCTTCCTCAGAGGTCTGTTTTCCTCAGAGCTGTTTATACTCAAAGAGTTTGGTGTTCTTAATCAGGTTTTTACTGTCTTGCAACCACAGCAGCGTAGTCTGACAAATGGGGGATGAGGACTTCCGTCCGCCATTTTGGGGCTCTGACTCATATACATTTAATGTGATTTCTCAGGAATAACGCAGAGAAAGAAGTAGCCCCTTTTTGTGTCATCCCGAAATCCGCTACTTCTTACAGGCAACAAGCTCCACCCATTGGTCAAACTCTTTTAGTATAAACAAACGGCTCTGATCTTCATTTTAAAACCCCGCCGCCCGCCGTTCGCCCTTCGTGCATGTGGGCCCCTTCTGCCTCTCAATCTATTTCACTCTGATTAGTCCTCTTGGTCCGAGTACCCTCTACGTTGTTGGGAAACGAGCCAGCTCTTGCTCGAAGCCAGATCCTAACACACTCTGTCCGTATCTCCTCCCCGGCGAGAGGGGCGAGAGGAGTCACCTAATTGTATTTCTCGCATCATGCTCGCAGCTATCTCAGAAGCACTAAAGCAAACAAAAACTTGACTCTAGCCGCGTGCAAAAACAACACGCGCGACCATCCGTGACTTGCGCAGCAGTTTTGAAGTACTGGTTTCTCCACTCTTTACAAGATAGTGGGGATAATTGCTCTGTATCTTGCAGACGCTTTAGGTACGGAAACACAATGACGTCATCGCCAGCTATATACCTTCCGCTTAAAAGTCGGCCCGCGAGAGGGGCAGTGCGTATCGCGCTAGTGACGTTAAGGGTGCATTCTCACTGGAAGCAGATCCGCGTTCGCGAAGCGGTTGCGGATGCGCTTCGCGAGCGACCTAGTTCAGACACACCGAGAGGTGGTCGGCAGTTTCTCGGCGATCACCCGTGATCTTTTGAGACTTGCGTTTGACAATCTTGTTTTACAATCAAAAATCCGCTTTAATCCACAATCCAAAGCCGAACTTTTGCTGTTTTGCCACTCTGAAGATTTTTTCCGTGATGTTAGCTTGCATCACGAGTTCAGGCGGCGAATAAAAAAAGCCTGGACCCGCCAAACTCGCCTGTGATGCCCTCAACTTCGCCCACAAGCAAAGCCCAGCTAGGCGCGCCTTGCTGACTTAGAACAGGATGCCCCCGACCTTTTCTTCGAAGTGGACCCTTCCCGCCCGAATAGCTGACCTTGTTTTCCGGACAGAGGGCCAGTTTTTACCCCTTGTTGTTCGCTCTTATCATTTTCGAAGTTGTGACTGAGCGGTGGGGTGGACCCTGCTGCTGGTGCTAGCCGGTCGTGGCTTCGTTGGTGGCGGACTCTCCTCTCGTCACTCGCACGTCGATCGAGTCTACTGTTTGTTTGACATTGAGCTCAAATAAACGCCGTATGTATTACCTCTGCATCGTCTGGTACGTACACTTTATTCCTTGATTAAGTTCCCTTTATTTATTTTGTTAGTAGTAAACGTTACAGGTCGAGGTAGCGCAGGTACCCTGCCCGCTCCGCGGTAAATCGTTGGCTACGCAATCAAGCTCACGGCGTCTCTATCGGCCTTCGTGGTGGCCACGCACGGCGTCAAAAGCTTTCAATTGTTCACGCGACTATCTTAGTGGGTAGAAAAACTGACAGTTCGGTCGATCAGGGGCGAGTTCCGACGTTCTACGGGCACACACTAACAAGACAGCGAGCATCGGGCTATGGCACCCGGAATAATAAACAAACTCTTACCCGAACCAAATCACTGGTGCGAAGCGCGTTAAAATTACGACTCAATTCTTTTCGCGGCGGATCCAAGTGACGGATGTGGACACCATGTTTCTCCGTTTATTTGTCGAAAGCTATGACTGTAGTGCTAGGACTACAGCGCCTTGGACACCAGCGAAGGGTGCCTACTTGTTTCGAAAGTCATTGACGTCACGTCAGCGTCGCATTGTGATAGGTTGCTGCTTTGCGGTTTGTGAAAGCGGTTGGGTGAAATCGGTCCAGAAGCGGTCGGCAAAAACGCTCTCCAACCTCTCAATCCTAGCCGCTTTGCGGTTGAGAACACGCGGATCCGCTTCGCGTTTGCGGATCCGCTTCCAGTGTGAACGCGCCACAAGAGTTCCTGCACGGCCAAGGGTACTGTAGTTGCGAGCGTTGCCGCCTGGCGGTGTAAACGAGTGAGAATCTTGCGTAATAGTAATATACGAGGACTCTACGCTCTGTGGTTTACTATAGAGCCACTAATTAAGCCACGCTTAGGGCATCGGCACTCTATTGTACGATATTGTTGTCGGCGCCGCCATCCTAGCTCTTGTGCAAAACCGACGCAACTGCCGATCATTGTGATTCAAAAGGGCGACTTCCTCAGCATTAAATTCGGTGTAAGGGAGCTCATGTAAGATTGCTTAGGCGAACTGCTTTAACACTTGCGGGGGACGAAAAAGCGCTTCCCGTGATTTCAGATAAAGCTTCAGATAACTGGCAACCATGGTTTCAATTCACAAGATGGGCCAGTGTCGTTACTTTGAAGCGTGGCCTATTTAGTGCTCTCCGATCTGCTAGTGTGCGTCGCAATCTTGGTACCTAATGCAGATCAGACAGAAATGTCAGTCGTCACAATACAAAAACATGACTTTCTCAGCTTTAGATACAGTGTTAGAAAGCTCAGTTGATATTGTTTCGCTCTATCGCGAATCGTTTTAATGTTTCTGGAGGGCGGAAAAGCGTTTCCTGCGCTTTTACACAAAGCTTCACATAACTTCAGCCCTAGGACGACTGAAGTTACTCTGATGCCTAGCTTAGTTAGGGGCTCTAGCCTATGAATAGCTTTCCCGTAACATCCGGAGTCACGTTGCTTACACATCATAGAAAAGACAGTCTGCCAAAAGATCTAAACGCGAGTCACCGCGAGATCCGTGCTTCGAAGACCGCGTGACAATGAGTTCAAGGAGGAAACTTGACACGTGGCATTCGAACCACAGATATCGCGGTAGCTCGTGTTTGCAGACTGCCTTTTGCATGATGTATGAACTGCGTGGCAGGGGGATCGGTGGCCGAGTGGGCGCACATGAGCTCGGAGCACGTGGGGCGAAAGCTCACGCTGCAGAACCCAAAGATCCTGGGCTCAATCCCCACCCGTGCCCGTTTCGATCTAGATGAGCATCGTACCGGCGTGCGGTCGTGTACCACTACAGCGTGGTGCTCGTTAAAGACCCCAGGCTAGCAGTTTGCACTGCGCTGGCTAAATTGCTCATCTACAGCAAGTGACTCGTTTGAAATGGCTGACAACTATACGCTGTATAAATATCCCCGCAACCCCAATTATTTAACTGAGTGACCCCCGGCTTAATGTCATTCGCGACAATGCCGGTATTTTTGTGCGCGACGAGCGTCCAGTTCTCCATGTCAAGCGAGTTTCACATGGAGCGATTTTGGCCCTAGAGTGGCGTGATTTCTGCCGTCGCGGCGCTCTGGCCAGCCGCAGCGACTGAGCAGCTCGGTTCCACCAGGGGCCTTAAACTCGTCAAACACAAAGTTGGGCCGAAGTTGACGGAACGCACCGATTAGACAATCACGACGATGACTTCGTGTTTTTGTCGCCGACGTCCAATCGGCGAGCTCCGCGAACTTTCGGGGACCAACTTTCGGGGACCAACTTTCGGGGACCGCCGCAAAGTGGCGCTGTTTTTAGGAGCTCACGACGTGGCGCCATTCCAACGAAGCTTCAGAGACCACCCCAGGCACTTCAGTTTACACTTCACTTCAGAACATAGACCACATCTGCACAATTAAATAAGTGCGAACATTTCGTTTCTATACCCCTTTAATAGACCGATGTTACTACCATGTACTAGAATCATGTATTGGTAAATTACTTCCAAAATGTAATTTAATTATATTTAAAATTACCTTGCTTGAAAAGTAGTTTAACTTCAGTTACAATAACTACTACGTTAAAAGTAATAATTGCGATTGCGAATTACTTTTCAAAAGTAATGCAATTACTTTACAATTACTTATTCCTGAGAGCGACCCGACTTGGGCCCTATGCGGAGTGCAAGTTCGTCTGCTTCTTGTACAGGGGTTGCGGTAGTGTCAGAACGCTGAGCTCGTATTGGCTGTTCGAAAGAGAATAGTGGGTAGACCTCGAGGCGCCTAGCGTTGAGGTCTACCCACTATTTTTCAAACAGAGCAATGCGGAGCTCAGTGTCATTATAACGTCATCGCAACTCCTGCGCAACTCTCATCAGCCAGTTTCGTTGTATCACAATTTGCGCGAGAACCCCACTGCGGGGTTGGGCGAGCGGAGCAGGCGACGGCGCGGGCTGTCTGGTGAACTGACTTTTGCCTCCTGTGAACTAGAGCCAAAAAAGACCGAACTCACCAGACAGTTTAACTACGCCACCACTGCCGCAAAGCATCGAGGGAAGTAGTCTCTCTGCACGTGCAACAACCACGCTTGAGCTCTGCGCGTGTAAAGCACGAGACGGCACGAGCCCTGGCATGCACGGCCGTCATGCCTCCTGTGAACTAAAGTTATGGCGGTGTCACGCATGCGCCCAGCGCTTACCGCTCATTCACACTGGAAGCCGATCCGCGTTCGCAAAGCGATTGCGAACGCGGTTGTATAAGGATCCAGTGCAATTGCACGCGCACTCGATGGCATCGAGTGCGCGTGCAATTGTATACTGGATCTTTACACAACCGCGTTCGCAACCGCTTTGCGAACGCGGATCCGCTTCCAGTGTGAATGAGCGGTTAGTGAGATTGATTTAATGAGCTACACTTAGAATATTGACACTCCGTTCCCCGATCTGCTAGTGGGCGCCGCCATCTTGGTGATTAGAGCAAAGTAGGCGCACTCTGGATGGTCGCAATTCAAAAATGTGACTTTCTAAGCTTCCGACACGGCGGTAGGAAGCTCAGTCGATACCGTTTTGCTCTGTCGCGAACTGTTCTAACATATCTGGAGGACGGAAAAACCGTTCCTGAGATTTCAGATAAAGCTTCAGATAAGTGGCAATCATGATTTTAACCACCTAAATGCCTTACATCTCATTACTCTGAAGCGTAAGTGGCTCTTCCTTCAACTATAGTTATGGCTGCATCGCGCATGCGTGAAACGCTTTGTGAAATCAGTTTATTGAGGCAAAGTTTAGCAAAATAACGCAAAAGTTGCACAAGAACCGAGTTACAAGGGAGACGTAAAAACGATTTTCGTAAACCTCAAATGCCGGGGATGCGCTTATATGTGTATGAATCGTATCGATTTGGTCTTCAGTTCAGACAGTCAGGCGTTTCGCGATTTGTAAAAACGGATACGTTTAGTCGCACCTTGTCCAATATTTGTGACACAAGCAACACAAAGTGTTGCTGCTGCAAGCGAAAAATGCAAGCCTGTCATGCGACGTATTGAAAACCCAGCGCGAGTATCGCAGCACTGGTTCGCCGCTATGACTTAGAAACCCGCTACCATTGGGGCCCCCTAGTTAGAAAACACTTTATTCTCAAATGCGCTCTCACAGTAGTTTCGTGAATGTCTCAATATGCTGCAGGACTCACTGTAAAAACGGTGGCTTCCAAAAGAGCGACCAAGAACAATATCCGATTTATCCTCAACGTTGGACCATAAGGAAGAAGGATCTCGCTCACTGCTCGTGCTCGCGGGAATACTTGGGTCACAGTTTTGTCATTATTCTTGTGTCAATTGCCTAAAATTTCAATCCTGTACGTTGATACCCTCGGTTATCTAGTTAGGTTTTGAGACTTGCGAAAACTCACAGCAGTGTAACAGATAGAGTTATAAAGTCACAATTTCATTCTGCGCGATTTATAAATGGTTCTTTTTATAATATTTGCAGGAATAAATCTTTATTACTGGAAATAGCTCGACAAATAAATTTTAGAATTATATATTTTAATATTTAATTCTTCATGACATTATTCACGAAAATAGGGATATTTTAAAAACCAAAATATTAACGAAGAAAGTGAAAAAAAAACGCAGTCAAGCCGGTGAACTAACACATCAGTGACCAAGTCACAGCATTATTAGAAGGATATTTTTGCTTTCCTTTGTCCAACATAATTCAGATCTACTTACATTTTCCACAAACCCTTTTAAATATTTACTCTCCCGTTGTACACGTTCCTTGTGCGCTTTATCAAAGAGAAAGTAAAGTTCAAGATGAGCCCAACCTTTAACAGATATTCCACCTGGAAAGCAGAAGGGGATGTAGTTGAAAAAACAAAACCAAGTGACTGTGAATCGAAGTCATTTTGCTGTTTTAAACGACTTTACACATAAAAAATAGCCTTATATTCACAATATTTGGAATAAAACAAAATCTGGAAGGCAAAAACAACTTCGACTCTCATTGTGACAGTTTTTTTACATTTTATTCTATGCTTGCATCTTACTTCTTAAAAGCTTTTGGTTTTAAGTATAATTCAGGGTGAAATCAACAAAATAAAACCCGGTGTTTCGTACCGCATAAATAAACCACGTATTGCAGAGAGCTGAAACTCTGCAAGAAAGTGACGCTAGTGGTGGTAATAAAATGTAAAATGTTGAGCACGCGACCTTAGAGGGGTCGAAAGGTACAAAAGAAAGAAAAAAAAAATTTATGAGCAGACGTCCACCCAAGCGTAATTTGCGTCACACGAATATTTTAGATTGTGGGCGTCCGTAGCATTTATTTCGGTGGAAAAAAACTTGTCAGTTAAAAAGGAAACATTGTTTTCCTTCTTGCTGACAAGTGTTTTTCACCGACATATTTGCTACATTTTCTTACAATCTTAAATTTCACTTGATGAATATTAGGCTTAAGCGAACACAGCCACATAGAAAAGTTTTGTTTTTCGTCGCTATCTTTTCATCCCGATAACGTCCAGTGCTCAAGTTTTGGGCTTTTATTACCACCGCTAGTGTTATCCAGCCCGTAACCCTAGTTTCATTTTCTCGATCTAACTTTTTAAAATTTATTTCAAGCTCAAAAATAATAACTAAATACTACCGTTTAGAAAATGACAGTTAACTATTTCTGCGTTTTGAAATAATAACTTGTTCTTTCTTATGTGCACAGCGCTAGTGTATAGTGCCTCGCTAAAGAACAGTGTAGTGTAGGAGCAAGAAAAAAAAAATAAAATCGAATCAAGAGATTAACAGAATGTTAAAACCCTCAAAATTGTACGTTTTTTTGTTTTTTTTTTAAATTTGAGGCTTTATACGTTTGATTGGTATTTTAATCAATGCAATCACTGCAGTTTTTGGGTTTATAAAATTTCTTGGTATTTTATCAGGTATTTGTATTTGTGACTATATACTAGAAATAGTAGGTTCTCGAAATTACGAACTTTGTGACGTCAACATAAACGAATAAAATAGGGCAATTGATTAAATCCTGATTGGTCGCTACTGCGCGGAACGAAACCCAATTTCGAGGTCATGCGATTAAAACTATTTTAATGATATTTAGATATGTGGATTGTGTTTGTGTAAATATTAAGGCACGGAAAGATTTCTTGTCATAGGTCTGTATTTCATTTTTTCTAGCTTACACCCTCGGTTACAAATAGTTGTATCATTATTTATGGACGATAGTTTTACTAAATATTCATCCAATATTTTCGATATCACGGTATTCAACCAATATTAAGTATCAATCATAAATAATACTGGACCTCCAACTCAACGAAAAAAACATAACGGACAATTTGGTGATCCCGGCTCTTGCAATTGACTGCGTGTCTACTTACCCGCCAAACACTCGAAGAGCCAATTTCTGTGGTCTACGAAATCAGCTCATCAAATGATGAGGCGGAACACCTGCTTAGACCTCAAAATTAAGTCTGCGCTGTGACATTGCAATACAAGCATGGCGCTTTGCATTGCGCAATGCCACAACGCAGACTTCATTTTTAGGTCTGGACGGATGTTCGGCCTCATCATTCGCTGAGCTGATTTCGTAGATCACAGATATTGGCTCCTTGAGTGTTTTGCGGGCAAATTGACGGGCAGGCATTTGTTAGAATATAGGAAAAGTGGCTCGGTATGCCTTAATCGACTCAATGGCTCTTACCACTCTACAAAAAGCCCGCGCGTTTCCTTTGCCCGAACCGACACTTGGAGAGCCAATCACTACAACTTCCCGAGGCGGCTGAGCGAATGGCGATGCCAAAACATATGTGTAGACACACACACACACAAAAAAAAAAAACAGATTTAGTTGTGGCATTTAGCAATGCAAAAAGTTACGCTTGCATTGCTTAATGTCACAAATCAGGGTGCGTTTTTTGGTCTAAACAAAAGTTTCGGCATCGTCATTTGCTGAGCTGCCTCCGTAATTTGCGGTGATTGGCTCTCCGAGTGTTGGCGGGAAAGTAGACGCACCGACTTTTTTTAGTGTATCCAAACGGGTCCAGAATATCTCGTAAAAAATAAAAGGTTTCATTCAACGGAAAAAAAAAGGTAACTGCGCAACCGGTCAATGTTTCAAGGCGCCGGGCGAGATAGATGGGACATGGTATTGGCATATAAACTTGTTGGGGAAGCCCCTCAGCGACTGAGTATGTTCGATAATATTCTTTCACCCTACAACACCACACTATATAGTGTTGAGAGTCGACTTATGCCGGTGTTACACATGCACCCTCAACCGCAGTTAACTGAGCTTTAACTATTTCTACGCGTCAACACAGTTACCGCACTATACTCTCGGATAGCTATCTTAGAAGAAGTGAGAGTGCGCGTACACTACTTTGATATAGGTGCTCAAGATGCTCGATCAAGTGCACGTGAGCCCGTGGCTTTGACTGCATAGCCTCAAAATGCTGTCCCTGTGGCTTACCGTAACTCCAGTTAAGGGCGCCCGTGTTACAAGGGTATTAGAGAGATGTGAGACATCGGGTGGAATCTGAATATTTTGAAACATCCGTAGTTTCTTCAGCAAATGGGAGTTTTCTTAAATCCTTTTCGCCGTCCCGCAACGATTTCCGCAACCCGCTACGATACCCGGAACTTCACAGTCAAAGCAAAGTAGCGGTTTCTTCGTTGAGGAGGGCTTTGCGAAGGGGGAAACGCGGTCTACGAAAACTGCGCAATAGTCTCCACTTTATAGATTTCATCTTTCTATTACATCAACATTTATGCCGCTATATATTTTCTTTATTGGTAATTAAACCTTCAATGTTTTCTTCCTTCAAACATAAGCACCTATTTTTCGGGGTTACATTTAGTTTTCATTTTATTATAGCACGAGTCGAGAAAACTTCAACTGAACGGTTCTTTTTTTTTTCTAGTCTAGCCAAACAAATATCAGCCACCTAGTAAACAAATTCACACTTAAAGTAGATACTTACGGGGTTCTATCATTTTTATATGGCTGTTGCTCCCAGCGTCCCCATCTGAATATGCATTGAGTGACGTTCCTGAAAAAAACGAAGAAGCAAGTGCATCGATTGAAGCATATCTCTCGTTTGGACGTAATATTCACGTTAAAAAAAAGTGCCAACACATTTTTCAACATCGCAGAAGTAAATTGTGATTTGAAGAAAGCTTAATGTTGTTACATTAATGCGATTACAGCAATTTATTCACAAACATTGGCGTCACATCAGCCATGTGCGCGGATGTGGTCAATGACCGAAGTGATGAGCGCTACAAACAATTTTCTTTTAAACATTTTACAACACCCGCTAGATCGTCTGACACAATCTATAGGTGACATTCACTTGACGTCACTCGCTAGGTTCGCTGGCATCGCCCACCACGGTCGCCATCTTCGAGGTCTCTTGCTATCGCGAATGCCATCTGGCCGGACCTTTTGAGCGTGGTTTAGCAGTATTTTACAACTTTAAAGGGTCTTTTTGATCGAAACTAGGGGTTATTCTTATACTTTGGTGCTTTTGAAGCGCCGTGGGAGTATTTTTTGTGTGTTTTAGTTCGTTTTTGTCGCTATCGGACTCGTTTACCGCGGCCGCGTTGCTCCCTCGGCTCCATGAAGCACTCCGTGTCGCCCGCCGTGCCGACGGCGGTAGCTCTTGCAAGAACTAATTTTTCTACTTTGGTGCTTTTGTAGCACGGTGTGATTACTCTTCGTTTTGTTTTACTAGTTTATTGTTTTTCTCTAGCGGATTTTCTGTACTACGGCCGTGTAACCGTATTGCTCCATCGCCGCTGTGTCGTACATACGTCGTGCCTTCGGTGTTCGTTCCTGTGCAGAAACATACTGTGCGGCTCACAGAGTGCGCAGCTTATAAAAAATGCGGCGCATTTTTTATTAGCCCAAGCGATTTAAAAACCGCATGTAAGCGATTTGGCGAGCGGGAAGACAAGCGACGGCGACCCGCTTCGCTGCCGCTCGGTCACTCGCGCGACGAGGCAAACCGCATAAAAGCGACGGGAGCACACGACCAAGGCGATGAGCGCTAAGTTTTCTAGAAATCCCAAAACCGAGCTACGCGACGAGTGACAGAGAAGGGTGAGCCGCATGTAAGCGATTTAGCGAGCGATGGCGACAGCGACGGGAGTCGGCGACGAGTGACGGAGATTTCTCGCGGTCGGTCGTCGCGTCGCTCGGTTTTTGGATTTTAGAAAGGGTCGCATATCGCCTTGGTCGCTTGCTCCCGTCGCTTTCATGCGGTTTGCCACGTCGCGCGAGTGACCGAGCGACAGCGAAGCGGGTCGTCGTCGCTTGTCTCGTCGCTGTCGCTCGTCTCGTCCCGTCGCTCGCCAAATTGCTTACATGCGGTTCAGCCTTTACACGTGGTACTCGGCGGCAACAAAGAAAACGGCCCGCCCCCGAGACCAACTTTTCTTCTCTCTTCTGTTCTACGAAGTTTCAACGATATGAAATTAGCACACACTAGCAGCGGACGACCGCGTAGCGTACCCAAGCCAGTCAAACCGAGACCTCGAAGATGGCGGATCGACGGTGGCGCTCCCTGGCAAAATCGAACCTGCAGGCTCAGTGAATACCACCTATTAGGGACGTTCGTTTTGGGTGCCTAAGAAGGCATAGCATGTTCACAAATGCTTTGAAAGGGTCATACTGAAAACTGTAAATATCTGCAAGATTTTATGCATGTTTAAACCAGTTTAACTATATATTTTAACTACCAGAGTGAATTATTTGGGATAAAACGGCTACTGAGGTCAAATGATAGCAATATTTCTTCTGTTTGTGAATAAGCACACGTTTCGGTGAACACCAAAATTTATTTCTAAAATATGCCTCAATTTTATGTCCTAAATCACATAAATTGCCTGTAGACATTACTCTTTCTAGGCATCCTTTCGTAACGTCTGGGAATGTTGTGAGTGTCCGGCTACTGTGACGCCATTACTCAGCTTTTATCGTCGTGCTCTTCGCACTTGACTACGCCACTGTGCTCGAGGTAGCGGAAAGAACGCTTTCAACGCTCCGTGATGTCCGTCGTCCTTTAACCGGTCTGTCGTTGTATTTTTAGCGCTTCTATTGTGTGCAGTGAATCACCAACTAGCCCAATTACATACCCTTCAGCGCTAAATGCGCCACGTGATTGCTTATTGCTAAGGCAACGGCACCGGGCCGTTTGCAAAACTGAAATGCGGTTGGCGTAATTGTCAACCTCTATGAGCGATTTCAAAGTTCAGTCCTCTTCATTTTGTGTGGGCGTGTGTTTCATTCTTTGCTTTAAAAAAGTTGCTTCTGCGCAAGTTCTTTTACTACTGTTGCACCCGTTAATTAATTCATTAATTAATTTAGTTATTAAATATCCTTGGGGCCGACGGCATTAAAAATCAAGAGTGGGTACAGTTTTAAAAAAATAGGATACAAATATGACCACAAAGGCAAGAAAACAACCAACATCCAAATAGACATCTGTACTATACACCTTTCCAAGAAAAACTCGACCCCAGGGGCAGCAAACCGTTTTCGAGCCCAGTCACTGGGTTTGAGGCTAGACTCTCACCGGCGTCCCTGCTAACCCTAACCGAGTGGACTGTGATTTCGATAAGCGGAGTCTGCGTAGGAGCAGGTTCAACACTGCTGGTGTCTAAATTCTCGTCTTTTCGCGCCGTATTTTGTGTTTCATGGTGCACGTAAGTTTCCGAGGACATTACAAAATCACTCTAGCCCATCAAAAAAAAAACAAAAAAAAACCGTAAACTATTTTTGTTGGGTACGGCTGCGACAGAACGAATCTGACTACAATGTTAGTTATCATTTTTTTTACGATTAGTTTTGAAGGCGCTGCCCGATTAGCCACGTGTCAAACGACAAAGCGCTTAGCTGTCGAAAATGATATACCACAGAAGATAGCCGAAAGGCAAGTATTTTTCACGGCTCACAAATAGCGTGTTTATTGATGAACAGGACACGGTTATTACAATTTAGCGAGTGCTAACATTCGAACAATATATTGTACGCACCACACGATGCAGCGTTATATGAAAAAAAAATTATTTGAGAGCGATCTTATATAACACAGTCGCAATCCACGGCAGTCACATTTTGACGATCGGACGGAATCCAACACGACTTTGTTTTGGGGCACGTTATGGGGAGAGCTTCCTTTTTTTCAGAACAGCACCAAGGCAAAGGAACGAACGCGACTGACCTAGGGTGCCTACATGTTTCCGCCGCTCAGCGGATGCAGCGGAAACATGTAGGCACCCTAGATTGACCCGTTTCCCACACCAACCCGGGCATCTATTCTTGGAGATGACTGATGATTCTACGCGGATTATCTCTTGGGGGGAAGGGGGGGGGGGGCAATTGTCGTTTCTATAGCGCCGAGGGCCGTTCGACGCCCCTCCCTCCTTCGGTTTCCGCGAATGTCGAGCAGAAGAGCTTGAATGGCAGGCATTTACCAGCCCTATTTCTCAATGTGGAAGATTACACAGAAAGGGTTTGCAAAGTCCGAGAGAGTGACAGAACGCATCACGCATCAGAAAAAATTAAGTGGAAACTTTCAAGAGGGGCCAGAAAACGGCAAATGCAAAACCGCAAAACATAGGTAAAGAGTCGCGCTGAGCGGGTTTGCAAAGTCCAAGAGAGTGGCAGAATATTTCTAGCTGACAAAGGGAGCGAGAGTCGCAACACCGCATCAGCATCAGCAACATGGCGGCGGCCTAGGAGCGTATTTTGGAAAGGTGTATAGGTAAGTAACTGCATATTTGAATATGCTATCAGACAGGATTGTTGCGAAAAAGTACTAACAACGGTTCCAGCTAAAAAAAAGAAAAAGTTTGGAGGACGTTTCAGTTTTGTCTTTAAAAGTGGACCGCGCTAGCGGAACATATAAACAAGTAGATTCCCGCTCGTTAAGAAGTCATGCAAGCGTGTCTTGCCTGGCCAAGTCTGTGGCGTGTCTGGCCCGCAGCCGAAGGGTCGTGGGTTCGAATTCCGCCTACTATTCCTCAAAATTTTCTTTAAGGCAAATTAATCACTTTATTTACAGAAATTACTTGAAGCATGCGGCGACGTTCATTTGCATTACATGTCATCTTTTTTAATCACTTTCATTCCCCGCGTAACGTCACGTTTCACGGAAACTTTGTGGGTTGTTTGAACTTCCCGCGCGAGGTGATGTGGCTGTGACGTCATGACCCTATTGACCAATCGGGATTTTCGTGGCACGCCACCGAAACCGGCTTTTCTCGTCACGCCATCAACGCTGGATTTTCTGCCACATGAGCTCCTTCACGCTATCGCGCTCATACGCTATATTCTTGATAATGCCGAGAAATATAAGGTGTAGAAGAAATCTAATAGATTAATTAAAATAAAATACCTGTAAATATTCACTCTAAAAAGATGTATCTACGTCAGCTTCACTCAATTCTGCTGTACTCCACGAAGTACTGTTGGGAGCAGAAGTTTGGATAACACCGGAGCGCCGAACGAAATAAAACGCTGGATATCCTGACTTATCCAAGTACCACCATCGTTTGATCGTGCCGCGGGCGCTCTTATTAAATGCCAGAGACGCGTGGCCATTTTTGACTCATGCGGGTCCCACGTCCAGACGCGCACGCTCCTATTAGTCTGTTGTATCTGCCGGTGACGCGCCACCGTTTGCAAGCACGCTCCTATTGGTGTACTTTAGGTGTCGGCGCCGCGCCACAGCGACGAACTAGATTGGTGGTGACGCTCCGCCATTTCTGGCTCAAAAGCATTACAGCATGCACCACCTTGGTGTTACTTGTTTAGAAAATCCATCCAGCGCTTTAAACCGAAAGGCATAACCCCGCTCTCTGACGGCGCGCCGCCTGCTTCCCAGACCCGCGCGTCCTTTCTTCTCGTTTGCTCGCTTCAACGCGACGCGCTCCGGTCTGATCGAACCGGCGATAGATGGCGCTCCGGCAGCCGTGATTCCACAATCTTCACTCATCGCTGTGGGGCTCTAAACTCGTAAAACACAAAGTTTGTGGGAGCGAAGGTCTGCCACCCCGGCCAGGGGCCGCTACCGACCGCCCAAAGGGCACACAGTCCGAAACGCACAACAGCGCATGAAGAAAAATCCAATAGCAGGACACGCCCACAGAGCGAGGGGAGACGGTCCGAGGTCACGGAGCCGTGTAGTTCAAATCAAACGCTACGGCCATGCTATACTTCAACACTAACAACCCATTCTTGTTACTCTAATAAAGGTAGTTTCTTGTTATGGAAACCCTGGCTTCGTGTTGTTCCTCCCGGATGGGCACGCAGCAAGGCAACCCGACCACAAGTTGGAGCCCAAAGTTCGAGGAGCGCGCTGATTGGACCCCGGAGACAAAAGCGTGATGTCATCGTCGTGATAGTCCAATTGGTGCGCTGCGCGAACTCTGGCTCCAGCATTGTGTTTGACGAGTTTTGAGCCCAGGGTCGCTAAACTCGTCAAACACAAAGTTGGGGCCTAAGTTCGCGGAGCGTGCTAATTGGACTCTCGCGACGATGGCGTCACGCGGGACGAGATGTCAATCACCCAAACAGTCTCGGTGCTCAAATACAAGCGAGATTGAGAAATACAATGTCACAGCGAGCTACATCAGAGCGCGCGCGAGCAACACTGTAGGGCCAGCCGATTGAATGGCTGCACTGATGACATTGCGCCCGCGTGTCCCTACATCCCTACGCCGCGTTTGAGTCAGTACTGTCTAGATTGTCCCTCGACGGACTGTGAATATTCTAACATTTGTCGTCGCAATATCGCCGTTCGTGTAAATTTGAGGCCAAAATCTTCGCTTCGGAATCAAGGCGAAGATTGAACTTTGTGATATTGTGGAGCCGCGCGCAGTGTACGCGGTTTTAGAGCTCATCTCACGCCACTGTCAACCACGTTACCGGGGCCACCGAGAGGCAGTGTGGGTAGCGACGTCGGTAGTGTATGAGAGATGAAGGGGCGGTGGGGGTTGCCGAGGAAAGAACTGGGAGAAAAAATGGAAAATAAAAAGGGGTACGACCAATACACTCGATCAACACAAAATTCGGGGTATGGACGTGCCGTAGAAAAGGTTCCAGAGAGAGAGAGAGAGGGGGGGGGGGGAGGGGTGGGGGCTTCTCTTAAAGGGCAACTCCGCTCAATTCCGAAAAATTTAGGCTTCCATGTGATTCACATTCACAAAGCACTACTAAACAACTCTACGTCTTCGGATTCGCGAAATGTGGAATATTATTTGTGTAATCCTAATTTAAACGTCAGCAGATACCGAAACCGAAACTTCGGTTGCGTCAGGCAACATCGGTCTCGGGTCGTCAAAGGCATGCGCGTCACGTCGAACCACGTGGTCTTGCGACGTTCGGGAGGGAGCGAGAAACAGGACACGCGACGCGGGCAGGTTTTTTTTTTTTTTTTTTTTTTTTTTTATTGGACGCGGGAAGGTCGCTTCGCGTGGCGTGGACGGTGATGGCCTGGGTGAGAGGGGGAAGGGAAAAGACGAAAGAGAAGTGGAGCGGAGAAACAGACCGATAAGCGCGCAGGGCAGCGCAAAGTAGCGCATCCGTGTTACGGTGATCACGTGAACGCCCGGTCAGCCAACACCGGGAGGAGAAACTCATGACGTCATCGTTGCATTTCGCTCTGAGAAATAAAAACAAGCAAAACGTGAGAATGACGTACATGCCTCTGACGTAGTGGCTCAACGTTGGCCGCTCCAACTCCGTGGCATTGACTGCGCTGATGATTGCGCCTCGCGCCGCACGCTAGAGTTGGCAGATTTCGGCGACTTGGCTCGCTTGAAGGTTTGCCGGCCAGTTTATTAAATAAATAAACGGAATTAGATCGTAATATTTGACGTGGGGTCTTCCTATATGATACTGAAGAGGGCTACATAGTTTTCTAAATATCAAAAATGAAGCGGAGTTGCCCTTTAAAGGGGAACATCCCTTCCTCTAAATATTTTTCTGTACCTTTTTGAAATGTCTGCTGAGGCGATCGCCTCACCCCCCCCCCCCCTCCCCTTATCTCTTATGCCCCTTACCTCCCCTTTTCACGGAACTGGGAGGGGGGGGGGGGGGGGGGGGAGGTAAATTGCCCGGTCCCCGCCCCTTCGTTTCGACGGACCTGCTTGGAGCTGTTCCAACTGATGGCGAATTCCTCGGTCGTTTCGGAGCGCTCCGGGGTCGGCTTTTTTGGAGCGAGCCTATTTCACTAGGGCGATCGGGATGGAGACCGACGTGTTTCACTGGTCGTTTTGGATTAGCTCCCGCTCCAGATCTCGATATGGATCCGAGAAAGTCGCTCCCACGATTTCGGCGGATTCAACCGGAAGCCAGCCGGGCCAGCCCTCGGCGCACACACGTGACTTCCTTTCACGTGTGGCATTTCGCCTGATCTCGCCCATCTCGCCTCAGAAGAATAACACACGTCACGGGCTGGGCTCCTAGATTGTCTCGACATCAGAAGAATTCGTAATGGCCGCTTGCTTACCCCTTGGCTCGACAGCCGATTCGTTTTCCAGGAAAGAGAAGAGAAGGTATTTGCCGCGCTACGGGCATTCCGGCAATCTTTGCTACTAGCACCTGAGCCATTCCTGCCGCTCGTGCGTCGAACACGTGTTAGCGCCGCGATTGCGAAAACGCCTTCGAAACGACCGCGGCGGCCGCTGAAAGAGGATTCCCGGGCAGTTGAATGACGGGAAGGCATCCGCCGATCCCGGATCAGTGGCCATGTTCCACTAGGGATCCGTAGGCGGCGCGACCCCGTTCGGATCGTGTGCTCCAGTCCGGATCTGGTCAACTGATCCCGGCGCGCTCTAAAACGCCCCGTGGAATTTGCCATCACTAGGAACAGAGTAGCCCGAAATTTTCGAAATAATGGTTTTAGAGGTTCTGGAATTAATACGGTTCGCGTTCCATGCACTCACGAGCGGCCACGCCAGGCCAATGTGAGAACCTCGTGCCAGGACTCGTAGTGTGCAGGCGCGTGCACTGACATCCTTTTACACTTCCCACCCTTGACGTCAGGCTCAAGATTATCAGCTGTGAACCACAAATTCGATGGTGCGTGTTCGAATTGACGGTGACAGGTTTGATTGTTTACTATAAAACCTCGGAGTCATCGTGTTTTTAAAACATCCCCGTCGATATTGACAACCTGGCATTTCTCTTATTTGCACGTAGCAGAGCTCGTTAGATGGAGTCCACACTAAAACAATAAACCGCTGAAATGGAGAAGAAACAAAACACACAACCCTTAAACAAACTACAAAGAGCCGTAAAAAAATGTGAGTGATTGTCCGCCCATTTCAGTGTTTTATTCTTTCTGTGTGAACCATTGGTCTTGTTTCTGTTGATCAAAGCAGAAGTAATCCCAGCTTGACTAATCTTGGAAAACCAACCATATAGACGTTCTTGTAGTATTTTGCTTCTCCTTTATCAGCAGAAATAAGAACAATATCGGACTGTCAATTTTGACGGTGTTGATTTTAAAACCCAATTACCACAATGCTGCGCCGTGCCTTTTGGAGCCCATAATACAAGTTGGTCGCAGCTTGTGATCTTTGTTATGACGTCACACCGGCTACCCTTGGCTGCCTTGACTGGAACCAACGTTACTAACACACTCAGTTGGGAAACTCCCCGTTGAAATTTAGACCGCTGACGTTCACCGAGGCCGAGCTTAATACTTTACTTAATACGATAACAACACCACCCTCTAGCGACGAGTTGAAACATAAAACTTGCCTTATAGGGCTACTGCCATAGTCACTGAATGTTCCCAGAGTACCGAAACTCCCAGGCTTAAGGTGCCAAAATGGCGGTTCAATCTTTTTTTTTTTTTTACTGTGGTTACCATGAGCTTTTAGAAAGCATGCTTTTTGCGTAAACACAAACGAAAATACTCTTTTTGTATGAACTTTTATTACTGATTAGTACAAAATAACAGGCGTGCGATGTTTTCTAATATGTCTAGTTCACATGGTCTCACCCCACAATTAATATTGATTTTTTTTTACAACAATGCCTCTCCGCTGATTTCAGGTAGCGCGTTCCGACCTGGGCGCGTTCTAACTTCGCTAGTAATTCGCGGCGTGTCCGCTTGGGAGACGGGGGTTGGCATCCCTAAACCGCTTCCACCGTATATGTTTCGGCGCCAAAATGGCCAATTATACCCAAAATGAAAGAATCACAGCCGACGCTATTTAACGCGAGACTCCCGAGTCAATGCAATCAGCCGTTCATTTCCCCGAGTGGCCGCTGCAGCAAAAACGGCGGTGTTGCGATCGCCATTTGCTCGGTTCTCGAATACGGATCGGTGCCACTTTTTCAAAGCAAGCTCTATGGCAGCTTCCCAACTGAGTTTTTCTAGTAACGTTGACTGGAACACTCGCTGCACGAGCCCTCGTACAGCCGTCGAGGCTTCATCCAAAACCAATAGATTGGGCGTGTAGCATGCGTTGCGAACGACAGTCTACGCTAAGGTCAGACGAAATATATAGTTTTGCCACCGCACCCTTTGTGGATCGTGGCACTTGTCTAATTTGCCCGTGGGACACCGGTCTCGTGCTCTGCTCGCGCAGATTCGCAGCATGGTTGCCGCGCGTGCCAAAATCTTACAGCTCCCACGACGCATGCGGGCTGCGGCGGGGTGACAAAACTGGCTGGTGAGGTCGGTCTATTGCGGGTTGGATGCGTTAGAGCCTGGGTGCAAAAGCAAAATGTTCGCACTTATTTTTTTTTACATGTGGTTTATGTTGTGCGGGCCACACAGAAACACTAGCCTAGTCTAGTTTTTCTGGGCTGCCGACAGAAAAGCCAAGAAGATTATTTTTGGAACGAATGAATAGATTTCAAGATTGCGCCTTTTGGCAGTTTTTGAAGCTCCGTTGGAATGCCACCCCGTCATTGGCCTCTGTTGGCGGCTAGATGTTTTGGTGGCGCCCTCCTATAGTTACCTCTCGTGACGTCATTACCTTGCGAACCACAAATTCGATGGTGTTTGTAATGAGCATGGTGGAAGCTTGAAATCATTGCGCTCTCAAAGCAACACTGCCAAGACCGTCAAAATTGAAGTTCTTACATCACTCTTATTTCCGTCGATGAGAAATCCTTTGCTGAGGTCATAGTCAGCATTCGGCCAATCGTAGAGGGCCGATCACAGCGACGCTTTCGATCACTGACGTCACCAATAGTTTGTCTCACCTTTCATGGACTAACTGCGACGGCTGTGCAGGCTCGAGAGGCCAGTCTCGCCTGCCTTGACTGGAGCACTTGCTGTACGAGCGCTCGTGCAGCCGCCGAGGCTTCGTCCAAAGCAACTACCTCGCGCTTTTAGCCTGCGCTGCTAACAATAGTCCATGGTAAGGTGAGACGAAGTATAGACAATTGCAAGCATGGCGCCACAAGTGGTGCCCCATGCATGCAAGCGCGTGCAACGCGCGGGTGAACGTAGCTTTGGCAAGCTCGTAATCGCACGGGCGTGCCTGCTCGAGCAGAGACATGGCGGCGGCCAGTCGCCCAGCTTGCAATCGTCTATAGGAACCAGTGCTTCTTCGCGGCGGTATGGTTCGCTCGTGGAGTTACTTAGCCCTGAATGTTACTTGGCGTAAAACGCTGGCCAGTTTACTACGTTGTAATGTTAGAGCTTTCACACTGCTTCCGTAACGTGCATCCCGCACCATCAAGATCGCCGTTCTTTTCAGACGTTATGTAGGAGCTTGATCCGAGGATGCGGGGACCTTTGCCAAGCCAAACATACTACTCCCCCCTCCCCCTTCCCCGCACACGCTGTGAATAACGCACTCAAACATGGCACCTAGTGAATACCTTATCCGCCTCGCAACTCGACTTCGTCGTCAGCGTCGCCGCCCACTGTTGACCCTGGCAAGTTTCTTGGCCCTATTTTTCACAGAAAGAGAGGTACGCGTTCTAATTTTGCAAGAAAACAGTTCGAGGACAACTAAGCACTTCTTAAGAGTTGTGAATACGAAAGCACGAATGTCGTTTTTTCCGCTCCCTTAGTTCGTCTGGGGCGTACTGGCGTGGACGGCCACGTTTTGCTACTGCCAAGGTAGCGGCCAATGCCCGAGCGCGCGCGCTCGTGAAGTGGCTGCGCCGCGCTGAGCTGGGCCGTGCAGCCTTTCCGGAGTTTGCCCGAGCGGGCTGTGCGGCAAGGCCCACGCCTTTTAGCGGCGGCCGGGCCTCTGCGTGCTCTGCGCCGCCATGGAGATGGCTTCTCTGGTGGTCGTTTTTTGGAACTACGTACGGCGAGAGCCAATCGGAGCCTCGTTCCTTGATGACGCGCGCCAGCCAATGGGAGCCTATCCATCAGATCGCGACTTCACTTTTCTCCATTGGGACAGAGGAGCTTAGGTGCCCTTTGGCCCGGCTTCAAAGCTCATGACGTCGGTTCGCTCCATGGGACAGTTAATGCTTTCGCATTAAGACCCGACCTGTGACATACACCTTTCACGTAAAGTTTAGATTGCTACCTGCAGACGCCGATTTTTACGGCCCATTTTAGATTCAGCCAGATGACTTCAGTCACAATATACATAGGGGTTATTCACTGGACGCCATATTTGAGGGCACTATTTAGAGCGCACGCTCAGAACAAGCCCATATAAATAAGACCGGCAATGTTGATGGTGCGGAATGCACGTTGCAAAAGAACTGTGGAAGCTCACCATCAGCACACGCTCAGAAGTTGCGCACACAGCTTTGGCCGCCTGTGCATACTGCCTATAACTTGCATGTGTCACCATTGCTGGGCACTGATGCTTATTTCTACTTATTGGCACCCTCAAGCTTCTACTTCTGCGGTGTAAAACTAATGCAGTGAACTGAACGCTCCAGGCACATACAGTACGAGCATGGCCGGGAATGATGTTACAGGCAAGCCAGCTATAGGGGAGTACGGTCCTCAGATATTACTACTAAGCGAGATTGACGCGCTGACGCCGCCAAGGAGTACTGCTCGCAACTACAGTGTCCTTCGCCATGCAGAGACCCTTGACGTCAAGAGCGCAATACGCATTGCGCTTCTTGCTTGCTGATTTTGAAGTGAGAGGTACAATTATGGCGGTCACGTCATTTAGGTTCCTTACTCCTTCAAAAATAGCACAAAAAATAAAACGATTGTTTTTAACGCGTCGACGAGTCGCGTGAACTGCCCGTGCCGCAGAGGACGCGAGCTCCGCCCCTCGGCCGACCTGTCTACTGCGGTGAACGAAGATTGTGGAATCACGGCTGCTGGAGCGGCGTCTATCGTCGGTTCAGACCGGAGCTCGTCGCTTTGAAGCAAGCAAACGAGCAGGCAAGCAAATAAGAAGGAACGCTCGTGCGCACTGCGCGGGTTTCGGCAGCAGGCGGTGGTGCAGTTCGGTCGGCGCTCCGGTGTTATCCAAACTTCTGCTCCCCAAAAGTACATACATTTCAATTTTAACGAAGTAAAAAAAACAACAACACAAAAATGCTTTCTAGCTTGGGAAAATAAATATGACGCAATCTCAGTCGCCCGTCACCTATACTGGTACTAGACCGTACCCCAGAGGGCTATGCAGGACGGCGTCCCGCCTCGTCCCGCGATCATGCATAACCCCGCTGGACGCCATAAAATGCAGTGGTTGCGACGTAGCGTTGCTTGCGGGAGAACAAACTCGCTAACGTCTGGTTTCTATTTTACGATAAACTATACAGGGTGTCTGATTTTGATGCGAACAGATTTCTTTTTAAATGGGTGAGAGTTAGAAGAGCGTCGTTTTCACCTTGTAGTTATCAGGCTCGGCGGAGATTAGATGATGGAATAATCGTCATGATAAGTGGGATAACGAACTAAGATAGGTTCGTTAACTTTATTTGTTAGTTATATGGGTCATGTTCTGATTTCAGCATTGACGGCAATTAATATTAGATGCAAAACCGATTGAAGAAATTTGCGCAAATCTAATATTCTAAGATCTAATATTTAATCGAGAAAATCTCGGGTTTCAGCCTTATATAAAAATGGCGCGCAAAGAGAGCGCCTCAAGCCCTGTCCAAAATGAGGCCTGAAATAGTTAAGTAGTGGCTGGAATCAAGAAAAATATCTGATCGTCGTGACAGCGTTCTGGCATCGGTGCTAATCTGCCAGCATTGTGGCGTGGTATACGTATTACCTAATATGAATACTGTAAAACCCTTAATGTTCGCGAGCCCTCAATTTTCGCGAATTTCGCGAATTGACGAATTCGCGATATTTAAGGGCGCGCGAAAATTTTGGTCCTTAAGATTTTCAATCCAGGCGTCTGGAATTCGCGAAATTTAGTTGTCGCGATTATGTCATCTGTGACCGATTCGCGAAAAATAGGGGCCGCGAAAATAAAGGGTTTTACAGTACTCTCATTAACGCGCAACATTAAACGCAGGTGAAGTTGTCTGGAATTCATACTAAAAGGTATTTACACGGCAATAAAGCTTGTCTCTTAACAACGCACATCCAACAAGACTCAAGTTTGAATTGCGGAAATATAAACATAATTCTATGCATCATTTTTTTATATTTTCTCATCAGTCGCAATTCTGCCTTGCTGTTATACCCCGTTTCACCTTACGTCCGGACCCAGCGGATGCTACGAGCTGTCTTAGCCAATCCCGTTTTGTGGACGTGGCCCGTGATACGCTTTCCGAGCGTCGCTGTTCCCCCCCCCCCCCCCCCCTCCTCTCTGAGGTCACGTGACACTCACATGGCCTCCGATTTGCTCCGATGGCTCGTAACATCCGCTGAGCTTCAACGTAAGATGAAACGGAGTATAATAAAAAGAAGAAAACTAACAAATTTATTTTTGTAGAAAATCGATTCGGAATTTGCCAGATTTTCGATAAATTTTTTGCTTCAAATGTAACATGTTATGTTAACATACAATATTGAATATAAAACATGCATTTATATTCATTTGCCAAAATTCGTCAATGGAACACAGTTCGACGTTATTAAAAAAGGTATTGAAACATATAAAACAGTTATTTTTCTAATATTTTTTAAGCATAATTAAATCTATTTCAGGAATGTCACAAAAGCGTCCCAGTGCATTATATTGAGAAGTGAGAAAGTAGCGAGCGGTCAAACATGCGAGCCCCGACAGGTCGGAGAAACGTCCGTTTTCTCCGCGGTCATTTCAATGGTTAGTAACTCGAAAACAAAGCAATCCGCCAAGCTTGCTGTTCGCGCTCTCTTTCATTTCAAGAATGCTCCCCAAAATATATTTTTGGGTGAAAATAGAAATTTGATATCAAAGCCGTGCATGAATTGAGATGAAATCACCCTGGGTTATGGTACTTCAGAAACAATAAGTTCTAAACACCGAATGTTGAAACCGGCGTACGCATCGGGAGACACTAAAGGTTTCAGTTTTCTACTTAAAAAACCGGAGTTAGAAACAGATGGAACAAAAAAAAAAGTTAATATAATAGCTCGGTCAAAAAACTTACCATACGCCACGAAGCAAAGCACGAGGAATACTTTCAGCAGAACCATGATCACTGTTCTCTTTCCCTCAACGTTATACCCAAGACAGTTTTTCGGCCCTATATATACTTATATATATTTTGGCATCATTCGACTAAATCAAAAGAAAAGAAATGTTTCCGGCTCGTAACCTTTGATTATTGGCGAGGCCTCACGCACTTGAAGGTGACTATTGCGTAGGTTTCTTATTTACTTCATTTGGTATGCCCTTTCCCTGATAAGGTTGCAGGTTCTCATCAGAGTCTAATATCACACGATTGGTTTGCAAATAACAGCCGGATCTTCGAAATCCGGCAGAAAAATATTGATAAAGGTTAAAAATGGAATGGACAGGCCTTTCATCTAGAAAATATAGAAGCAAGACATGTGAAAGCCGTATAGCGCCCCGTGTCTTATACGTGTGAAAACTTTTTTTCGACTTGTTTTATACTTCAGAAAGTCACTATCGAAGTGCAGTAGTTTATTTTTCATTTAGATATATAACATAAATGCAATCAATAGTCCAGTCTTCAAAAAAAAAAAAAAAAACACTGCCCCGAGGGTACGTCAACTCTAAAGATTGAAATGCAAGTTGTAGAAACAAACCGAAAATCGCGCAACATTTGGATCACATAAAATAGTTCCCTGCCGCTAAACAAACCAAGCGTGAGGCATTCATTCCGCAAAGCACGCAAACGCTATTTGAAATAAAAAAAAAAAAACACCTCATGGTTTTGTCGAATATTTTCCTTCTGTTTTCGAAAAAAAATGGCCTGGTACAAATTTCTAATGTTCGAGATTTTGCGCATTTTCGGTTGCTTATTTGCAAATGCGCCTTAAGAGCTGAAACATGCACAAAACACGAATCAAGCTTCAAGCTAAGCTTGCACTACATGGCTTGGACGTCACGCCATCGCACCTATGCTGGCATCCAGGCACGTAGCCAGGGGGGGGGGGGGGGTGGCCATGGGGCCCGGCCCTTCCCCCCCCCCTAAACCTTCCATTTTGCTGGAGCCTCCTCTCCCCCCTTCCCCTCCATACAGCATTTTATCATGGCCCCCCCCCCCCCCCCCCCCCCCCCCCCGAAACAAAATCCTGGCTACGTGCCTGCTGGAATCATTTACACCTGTTCTTTTCAATAAAACAATTTTGACGGTGCAAATTGCATACTCCAGGAAGAACGCTATCAGAAACAACGCCACGACAATGGCCGATAGTGTGAGCTCAGTGCAAGTCATGTATTACTTATTGGGAAAGAGGGTGTCCATCGTACCTAAATCCGAGAAACGTTTTCGTTGAAAGCTTATTTGAAATTTCTGTGCATTATATCATCCCCGCATGATATGTATCAAATAACCGTGCAGCCCATTGTGTCCACCTGAGAAAAGAACTCTTGCACGCAGAATGCGGTATAGTTTTTCTTTCGTTTCGTGCTGTCGTTTTTTTTTCAAGTTTGGGGGTGTGTTTTGTGGTATATTTTAACTCGATTACCTTTTAAAGGACACTTCTGGTTTATAGTTTCGATTTTAAGATAACGACTCTTGTTAGCGCAGTCGGCGGCCATAAATTACAAGGTGTAATTTTTTTTCTGGGTATTGCGCGTAGATTCAAGGTACGTTCACATCGGCGATATGGAGCAGTCGCGCGATGCGACTAAATCGCATCGCAAAAAAATGAGATGGTCGCATAGGATCTCACGATGAGCGAGTTGCGCATCGTTGCTTCTTGAAAACTCTCGCTCCGAACTCTTAGGTTTGGCTCAGACGCTCCTAGACTAGGTCGCATCGCAAAAAGTCGGGTCAACTAGCGGCTGCTCGAATCACGTCGCTTTTTCCCCGCGATGGTATTTTTTTGCGATGGAAGTTATCGCGCGGCTACATAGCATCGCCTGTGTGAACGCGCCTTTAAAGATTTAGACGCCTCAAAGTTTTGTTTAGGGCGTGGTCGACAAAACCGAAACTAGCCACTCGAGGAGACGTCAACACTGGAAATCAGCCGCTAGGCGGACGTGACGTGATGGCCGTTCTCGTCCATGCCTTGTTTCCGTGCAACGAGTACGCGTTCCAAGCGGTACCTACCTCTGTTGCGCTAGCCGTTCTTGGGCAGTAGTTACTAGAAACGCAGTACCGGTAACTAGTTATGAATAAAATAGTGCAAAACAACAAGGAACGAGGGACGAGGTAGAGAGGAAGGGTGCTGCCTCGTACTTCCTTCCTTGTTGTTTTGCGCCCATACACGTTTCGTGCCCCTGACACCGACCGGGCGGCTGAGCCGCCCGGTCCGTGTCAGGGGCACAAAAGGTGTATGGGCGCATGCCTTTCCCTGAATACCTGCACACCTGGCGGCACTGTGAAATAAAGTGCAATAAAATACAATACAATACAATAGCCCGCCAGCTCATCATATTGCGGTGAGTAGTTACTTTTTTCAGTAACTTGCAGCTTAACTCGTTACAGCTTAGCGAAAAGAACTTCTACACTCTTAAAAAAAAGGAGTAGTACTTCGTCCTTTTGTTGGACTAAATTGATGTCGCTGAGATTGATCCCCCTAAAACGGCAAAACCCCGGTTTAGTCCCTCCCATTTCTTTTGGACCCTTTGCATTGATCCCTTTAGATCGAAGTTTTGAACCGTTAAAACGAGTGTTTTTGATCTCTACAGCAGGGCATCAGGGACTAAGTTTGACTCTTCAGGGGATTAATTACGGTTCCCCTAGCGCCGTCGTGTCAACAATCGGGGGAATAACTTTGATCTCTTTAATGATCAACAGTAATATGATTGGGGATTATTTTTTCCACTTGAAGGGATGATATTTATAGTGACGGGGAAGTAACTTTGGTCCCTTTGAGGGCCAATTATTGACACTTTTAGGGATAAGTGTTACAGTATTTAGGGGAGTAATCTTCGTCCCTTTAAGGATCAATTTTGACACCTTTCGAGACTATTTTTATGGTAGCGAGGAAGCAACTTTCGTCCATTTGTGGATGAATTTTCAGTATTGAGGGAGCAAATATTGTCCCTTTGAGGATCAATTTTGACACTTTTAGAGATGAATATTACAGTATTAAGACAGTAACTTTCATCCATTTGTGGACAAATATTGCCACATTTAGAGACGAATTTTCTTGTGGTGAGACCCTTAAGCTGTGAATATGAGTGAAAGGTTTGCGGCATTGAATGGCTTCCTGTTCTGAAAAGGCAGATTGTGCAAGTTCTCTGAAGAGCTATCTCTTCTGAAAAGTTGCGCGAACCGTCTTTTCAGAACGGGAAGGTATTAGAAACCGCAGACCTTTCACTCCCGTTCATAGCTAAAAAGTAAAAATATTGCAGTACATCTGAAAAGTCGCACTCCTCTATTTGCAAGCAGCAACCCTCTGTTTTCAAAAAAGCAGCATCATGTCCTACCCCAATTTAAATGTTAATGATGCCCGCGAAGACTGAAAATATTCGGGCAACACTCGTGGAATTTAGAGGCAGGTTTTAACACCCAACATCACTGTTTTACTAAAAAAGTTGTACCAGCAATCTTTAGACAAAAATTAGCACTTTCATTATGGAAATATACTTATTCTGGAACTACATAACACAGGAAATAAAAACAATTTCACATAACAAGAAAGTGTGCAAAAGAAAATACTGCCCTCTTGGCACTAAAGTACTTGCCAAAATTTAACATGGCTTCCATATATAGGTGTGTTCAATGGTTCTTAGTGCTGCGGAACGAGCCCGACAAATTGGCGCCTGCACATTAAAAGCTAAAGCTTTCACTGAGTGCGCATGTTACTTATTTAACTTGTAACGAGTTCGCCTCCTCTCTGTAAAAAGTGAGACCAACTTGCCAGGGCCAAAGGTTGACATTTTTGTAGACGACAGAGTCGGCAATGGTTGTAAACTGTGACGTTATTTCATCGAAGCACAGATAGCAGAAGGCGCTTTTTCATCTGCTCGTTGTGCCTATTGTGGGTTGTAACCATCGCTAACTGTCGATCTCAAACATGACTGCAATTGGCACTGGCCACTGTGTTGGTCCGATTGTTTATGTGAAGGGAGCTACGCCTTGAAATTACTCCAAGAAAAATTCGCATTCGGTGGAAAGTTGAGCTTTTTACTTGCAGAGCCAGATTTGTCTAGCACGTTTGAGAGCACTTAAATTTATTGTAGGCATTATTTTTAAATTGTATTAATTTAAGAATAAGAAAACTGAGACAAACATACAAAGAGACAGTTCTTTTCGATGTTCTTTTTTTCCTTGTGTAATAAAAATGACACCTTAGTGAAAAAGCTTCCATTCATAAAATATGTGGCAGTAAAATGGCCCGTATATTTATAAAATAAAAAAGGAACCCTGGCATGGGTTTTCTACCTTCAGAGAATGCTCAAATTAAAATAATGCTCTATGAAATGCCAATGTATTCCTTAAAAGCATTAATTAAACAGGCACATTAGAGACATATTTTAGCAGCATTTGAAAAACAAAAAGATCTAGTACTTTTTGGTCGCCTTCAAATTCAGGTTGGTTAGAAGCCCTGTACCCATACAGCCCAGCTGTGTGTGCTTGACACCTACAAGTCTCTCGAAACAAATGTGCAACGATAAATAACAAAGTACTAAGGGTCGAAAACCCATGCCAGGCAGAAACAAAGTGCCACAAATACTAGAGGGCCTTCTGCCTCATAGGCTTGATTCTTGAAGAGCACACTGCAGCGCTCACTTGATATCCTGGGACACTCTGCGACGAGAGAACTGCTGGGCACGTTTGAAAGAAATGTTGAAAATTACAAAAAATCATAAAGTCGAAGTCTTTCTAACAAAAAAAGAGGACTACCCTGTACAGAAGACGCAGGTAACCGATGGACTAGCTGAAACAGGGACAGCTGGTACTCTCTAAACGTAACCTCTTAAACCAGTTACCCAAATATTGGTTTTGACAAATCGAAGCTAAGTTGGGCATTGCAGCGGCTGGAATATCTTCCAAGGGGCTGATCATGATCGGTTACTCAAACTTAACCACGCAGTTTGACTGGTAGGCCAAGGAGTAGCATAAACAACACAAAAAATGGTCCATATGCGGGCGGTGCCTTCCCCACAAGAGGCATCCAGCAGATTGCCGGCACCTCAGCCGGAATTCAAATTTGTCATTTGGAGATCCGCAGGCCGGCGCTTTGCCTCGGAGCCACGGAGGCAGTATGTGCCAGGTGAAGCAAAATATTTAAAACGTTGATTAGCGGAGTTTAGGTCAATGATTTGCTCAATAATACTTTAAACTTTATGACGTCCAGCCTAGAAAATAAAGTTGTCCCAAGAGAATCAGTTCTCCATTTCCAGTGTCCTCTTTTTCATTATTAATGGCCGTCTTAGGAACACGAGCCTGTTTAATAGCTAAAAGAACACATTTCCTAGCCGCCCAGACAGCGCAGGGGTAGGGCATCAGACTACTGGACGAACGTTTGTTGGCTCAATTCCCGCCAAGGGAAACACTGATTTTTGCGAAGAAACTTGGCCATGTTTTCCGTTACAGCCTCTCGTGATGCTCGAGACCTAGAAGCCAGCCCTAAAATGCATCGTGCGATAATAAGTAAAAAAAGCCTTGCATTCACTGTAGACTTTTGATGGCCCTAAGCAAGATATTGCCTTGTCTGCGAGCTTAAGGGGCCGATAATCTTCTAAGGTGTCGATGATTGAGAGGGCCGAGCACATAAGCTCCCTCTCTGCCTGGATGGTCCTTGCTATGGCATCTTCCACTACTTCATTGTCAGGAACTGTTTTCTTCATCTCTCTTCATTGCATCCATGTGGCCAGCAACGCACTGCCGATCCTCTGAGATGACCGGAGATGCTCCAAACTGCGCAAGCTTGCAAGCAATCAACAACCATATTCAAAGAGATATGCTTATTACCCCTAGCTGAATTTTCTTTCCACAATGCAACACTTTTTCATGCACTAGAAATAGTGGGCTTCCACACATGAAACTAATAATTTAACATGTTCACTACGTCGTGGGTCACCGGTTGGCGACGTCGCATATGTCAGCCCATGGCTACAAGGTGCCACCCACTCTTATGTCTCAAGCAATATATGTGCCGTAGGGGTCTCATGCCGTCGATTCATTTCCGCTCGAAACACAACTCTGCTCTTATAATGTGGTCATATAATTTACACTATTCTTAATTTTTTTAGTAGTTTCTTTTGTTTCTTCTAATGCTACTTGCCTGTACAACAGTTCTACTACTAGGTTACACGCACCAGCTCTTTGCTCAAGGGCACACCTCAGCAGCACGAAATCTCGCTCAGCAGGAGGAACATAAAAAAAGCTATTTGCTCGGTTTTCTAGCTGTCCAAAAATATAAATAAATGCAAGTATTTTGTTATGATGCAGCTATTAAAAGGAAAGCAAGAACTGCCGACGAACAGATTTCTTTTTTTCGAGACATGTTGAACTTGAATGATTCCCACTGAATTGAGCAACATGGGAAGGACAGTGCGCTTGCTCTCTTGTTCTGTTGAAAACTTCCAGGAGGTCGGCAGGGCAGTGTCATTTTAAACCTTCTTATCACGTCGGGTGTGCTCTCAGATCCAGTGAGCTGTTGGTCATAAGACTGGAGACTGTGCTTTCTGCACATACTCATGTGCATGAGGGCAGGGTCAAGTAATAAAATACTTCTCCAGAGAGCTCATAGTTTCTGCCAATCCGTAAGCTGAGCCCTTAAGGGAAAATAATAGAAAAAGACGAGCAACAGCTTCATTTACTGCAAATGTGGCGAAAACGACAAGTGTAATACAACAAAGGCTAAAATGCACATTTTCTCTCTATCTTCTGCATCATGCAGCCTTACGATGATCTCGCAGAACAGGGCCGGTCTTTGTTTTCCCTCGGTCACCAAGAGAACAGTTGGCAGGTTTTCCGAGGCGACATGGATAAATCGCTCCTTTGCCTTGACGCCAGTAGCAGTACTAATACGAAAACACTCTGCAAATATCTGTATGAAAAATTATTCTCCATATTCAGTTTACTTGAAGATATTTGTAAACTGCTGTTTCAGAAAGAGAAAATGCAAAAAAATAATCAGGATTAGTTTTAACAAAATCATAATTGATGTCAGTGGGATAAAAAGGAGACCCATCATGGTGCCAGGCTTCACTATGACAGGACTAACGGCGCGTTTATGCCAGGAGTGAAGCCGCAACCGCAAAGCAGGTCTGCGTGTTGGGGAACATTTTGCACAACCGCGTCGTCTTTGACCAATGGGATCTCCCTGCTTGAGCTCCCATTCTCTAGCAGTGTAAATACGCCGTAATGCGGGTGGTGGTGATCTTATCTGGGTGCCTACTGCTCCTAAAAGCATGGGCAACATCGTTACACACAGGTGGAGTTTTAATGGTAGTAAAAAACATATTATCTGTTGTGTGAGCTTTAGGGCTGGATAGTCGTCTACGATATTGGAGATTTCTGGGGCGCGTGCTGATGTATTCTCTTTGCCCGAAACTTCTTCTCCATGGCATCTTTCACCATCCCCATATCCATAGCGTTCCCTTCCTTTCTCTTCTCATTGCGTCCATGTGGCAGACTATGCAATGTCAATCTTCAGTCGTGAGCGAGGATGCTTGCAGCTTCCGAAAATTAAAAGGAACGAACTAAACGAGCTTGAACATGGTAAAAGACTTGAACATGGTAAAGACAGCGCCCGGTCTGCGCGACGTAGTGCCTGCCACAGAACAACGGAATGCGATAAACCACACCATCTGTACAGTCGACAAATTTCGTTCTGTGCTTCTTTTCACATCCATGTTTGGCACGCACGCCAGGCTTTGATAGTTTGCACAGGTCCATGAGATTATTGGGCGCAAAAAACACTAGCTTTACATTTGATCGCAATGCTACTTTCTTTAAATTGTGCGACACTCGGTGTATATATACGGAATCACAACTTTTGTCCGATCATTTGGGAGCTGCCTAAATGATCGGCGTCGCGAGCACAATAACAACATGCAAAAAAAGAACCGTGGCTTTCTTGACTTGCATTGCAGGACGTGCGGTTGTAACCCACTGTTGGATGGATGCGTAAAAATTGGGAAATGCAAGTCAGCGTTAACACGCGAAATCGTAGGAGCCGAGCACATTGATTATTTAGGAGACACGTGTGTTGCTATTTCGTCGATTGCATTATCTAAGATGGAATTGTTTTTCCTGAGAACGAGAAAGTGTTATTTTCCAATTATGCTTTGTGATGGTCGTTTTCTTTTGCTTTTTGTCGTTTTGCTGTCATTGTGACGATGGTTGAGAGACTATAAATACCGGAACAAGTATTCAATGAAATTCAGTTGAACGTTGCGTATTGCTGTGTCCTGTTCTGTTCTCTTCTTCTTTTGTCCGGGTCAATGCTGCGCACAAGATTGCATAAGATGTCAAACCAACTCGCCCCAACAACCACTCTTCTTGAGCCGTTCGAAGTACACGTGGGGCGACGAGCGTGTGGCTGGCCCAAGAAGTATGTAGCCTCCACAGCACTGTCTGCTTAGGGGTGGTCGGAGTGGGAAAAGCAACTTTTGGCAAAATTTAAAGAGCGACGGGCTAATCTTCTAGAAAAAAAATGTATGTGTCCGGGTACACATACCAGGCTTCGAGCAAGAGGGAATCCCTCCGTTCAGTCGTCTTGAACTCTTTGGTACAGTGCGCGATTTGTGCATGAGTTGAGGAGGAAAGCTATGAAGGAAAATGTTGAATTCCAAAAAGTGGCGCTGCTCCAATAGAACTTGCTACGTCATGACTACGTGGCGAATTCCCCAACAACGCTGGATTACCTCCCAAATAGGCTCGACAAGCATCAACCAGGTGCACATTGAAAGATCGTTTATTTAGCTTTAAAATTAGTTTTCTTGTGCCTTTCAGCGAAAGACTGGTATTTTTGAGGTTATGGTGCAACATGCCACAGATTAAAGCTTTGTTAAAAAATTAACGCTGGAATTTCGTTTCTACACCCCTTTAAAAGGTGAGGAATGAGCTTTGGAGAACAAGTATAAATAGTGCGGACACGTCTCTTTGTTTATCCATTATTTCCGATGGGTCAAGTAGATTCCCGCACTGACAATATGGACCGACAACAGCGCTAGAAGCGCAAACTCTTTGCTTGAGACGATGCTTCAAGCGTCCGAGCTAACACACTGAATCAGAGCGTTTCAGAGCTAGAATCACGCGGGTGTAGCCTTCACTGTGCTCCTAGTAAGCACGAACCGGATCATAGTTCCGCTTTCCACCGCGTAGTATGCGCATGCGGCTAGATTTACCGGCAATTTTATCGCGTTTTAGACTCCCGACGTCCACGTCTGATGATGCCACCCGTCGATTAGGCAACGCGTTTTGGAGTGTGAGGAGCCGTCCTCGAGTACGAAAGGCACAATGGGCCTGCTACGGGTACGCACTGGCGGCACCTCCGATTACTACACGATGCCCGCCGTTTCTCCTCTTGCAGCCGGAAAGACGGACAAGGGGAAGTGGCAACAAACTCCGTTCTCTCTTTGGACCTAATCGTGTAAGCTATCGTCGCAGGTGGCGTGCTCTGCGGCGAAGACTTGGACCACCTCAGACTGAAATAAACGGATGTTTGTGCGTCAAAACACTTTTTTGCAATTTCAGGATTTTTTTTTTTACTGCAAGATGTTCACTTGAAAGGTTTTAAACATTCTTTATGATTAATATACATACAGAGCAGCAAGGAAAAAGTTCTCTCAAGTTCCGGGAGCAATTAGACATTTCCTAATAAAAAAAAACAGAATGTTAAAATTTCCAGAATTTTGTGTACTTTAAAAACTATTTAAATTAAACTAAATTGCACAACACTAACCACATTAACGAGAAAAGAGTCAAAGTACAGGCTAGCTGGTGGAAGTCAACCATTTCGTCGTTTACCCTGAGACTGGGTTTTTGTTTGAAGAGCAGAAGTAACAGAAAAACAGACAGGTCTCAAACTCAGCTACACGTTTATTCCAACACCTTCCTCTTATATAGTTCGTTTTCGTCGTCAACAACCAATCACATACGACTTGTCCTTTGCACCGTGACTTTACAGGTTCCACTCTATCACAAAAGAAGTAGACACTCCCAACGTTTCCAAGTGAAAAGGTTCTCGCAGAAGATATGCCTCACGAAGCTTCAAGCAACTCTTTTGTGTCCTCACAATAAACAGGACAACAGCCCACAACAACATCCCACTGAAAACTGGTCACCTCCAAAATAGTAGAAAACAGACAATACACACCAGTACACACCACAGACAATACACACCAAAAAAGCCTTGCAGAATGACTAACTAAAAAAAAAAAAAAACATTTAAAACTGTAAAAATTGCTTGGAGTGGTTCCCTATTTGCATGGAAGGTTGACTAATGCAATTTCCGAACGATCTAATCCTAATTGTTTCTCTTACCACCCTTTTAACATCGTTGCTTTCCTTTACAACTACATCCGTTCCAGACCAATCCGTTGTGCAGTTTCTACACTCCTCCAGATGCTTAGCCAACTCCGAATTTGCTGCATTATTTTTAACATTCCTTTTGTGTTCTGTTAAACGATCGTTTAAACACCGAGAGTTTTGGCCTACATACTTAAAACCACACGCCAAAGGAACCTCATACACCACGCCTACGCTACACGGCACCGACTTTTCCCTATGCGCCTTCTGACAGCCCCTCTGAACCGTTTCAAAAGGTGTCAATCTATCTAACCTAAAATCCGTTCTGAATACTACATTCACGCCATATTTTTTTGCACATGCTCTAAGATTGTGGGACACCTCGTGAAAATACGGAACCACAGCGTACCTATTCCTGATTTCTTGCGTCTTCCCCTTTTTCTCCCTGCACTGCAGGGCAATCTGCCTTTTGATGTACTCTTCCCCATATCCTGCCATTACCAGTCTTTCCCACTGGTTTTTTAGTGCCTCCGGTCCGAAATGCATGCATGATCTCACCAAAGCACTACCAATCAAAGATCTGACTACCCCGGCTTTTATATTTTTCGAGTGACAGCTACTCTTTGACAGAACCGGTTTTGGGTTTTCCTTCCCATATTCCCAACAAAGATCTCGTTCCAAATGTAAACGCAGGTCGAGAAATTGCAGGACCTCGCCCCTTGGCCTCTCTAACGTGAATCTAAACTCTGGCGCCGCTGACCTTACTACTTGTTCTAAAACTTGGTCCAATCCTTCCTGAACAGAGCAAACTAAGATATGATCCACACATCTTTTCACAAAACACTTTGTATCTTGTCATACACTTGCTGGTCCACCGTGTTTAAGTAAATTTCCGCTAACAAAGGCGCTACAGACGAACCTATACAGACTCCCTCTTTTTCTGCTCTTCAAAAAAAAACCCAGTCTCAGGGTAAACGACGAAATGGTTGACTAACCACATTGTAAGACGAAAGCCGTGCAAGCTTAAGAAAAAAATATTGTTGGTTGTTTAAACAAGCTGATTTTTTATCAATTATTGAGTGATGCCCAGTTTCAAGCCGTTTTTAAAATTTAAAACTACGCTAACGTGATAAAAAAATATTTTCTCCAAAAATATTTTAGGGCAGGGCTACATTCCGTGCGGCAAAAAACCATGTCTTTTTTTTTTTTTTTTTAGAAATTGGAGGTGGTTGAGCGCAACGTCTGGGACGTTTGGCATTGAATGACCCTCATATCAACAGATTTTGTCGACAATGAGTTTCATCTATTCGATATATTTTTACATAAGGTAAAAGAAATTAAAACGTTTGCCTTGATTTTGCTGATTTATTTTAAATTGGCGGTTAGATACGTACTAAAGATTGCCATTTAATTGTTTCTTGCAGAAAACAAAGGTAAATAAGTGCTTCAGAACTAACTCAATTTGCCATTCTTATTCCCCATTACTTTTTTATTTTCCCGTATTTACTGTGTGATATTTCATTCTCTTCCCCCCCTACGCGTGTTGTCATTTAGTATGCAACGCAATCTCCGCCCTCGGTTATAATCGCCAACCACTACCTTTTTGCATCTTTTCTTCCGCATAACATTCGCTGAGTCAACCACCGCAGTCGACGGAAGACACCTATGCAAATGACGAGGAAGAAAAAATCGCTTGTCGCTTTAAATAGATTCTACTGTCATAGGAAAAAATAAGAGCTGCGCTCTAAAATGAATGACGTCTACAATCCCCTGTAACGCCGAGGTAGAGCGCAGCTCTTGAGGAGGAGGAAGGGAAGGTGCGTAGAGGAGGGTATGTCCCTCCTCCTCCATCCGTACCCTCCCCTCCAATTTAGCGGGAAGTTTTCGCTATATGTCCAGCTCAATTTACCTCGAAACTTTTTTCGCTAGAGGGGAATTTTTTTCGCTAAATTTAGCGGGGAATTTTTTAAACTAAATTTAGCGGGAAATTCACCCATAATGCAACGCGCGGTGACATTATGATTGAAGTCACTCGTGACACTCGTGACGTCACACGTTACGTTACGTGTTACGTGATTATGGTGAACGTCCCATAGTAAAATGCGCGGTTACGCCGACGGCAATGACGACGGCGACGCCGCTCAAGCCGTAAACGGGCGCCTAAGGGCTGCGCTCTAAAACTGTAGTAAATGACAGCTTAGCAAAGGCGGGGCTTGGCCTATTATCTATGCGCGTCTTGTTTTATGAATCGTACAGTGTGTTGTTATCGGAAAATATCACAGTCTTGTGCGAAGCGCAGCGATAATGAAATACTTGTGACTAGCGACTTCCTTCGTTTGAAAGATTGTCATTAACTGCAGGGGCATCTACATTTCGATATGGCAAGATATGTTTGGCGGCCATGACAGGTGTGACGAACCACACGAAGATACATATTCTTCGGAGGAAACAGCGCGCAAAACAGACGAGGACGAAGAAGAAACACATGGGACGGGCGCTCCACCCGTGCGTATCTTCTTCATTCTCGCCTGTATTGCGCGTTGTTTCCTACGATGAATTCCCACCAACTCGCCCAAGTATCCATTCTTCCAAATTTGAATACATCTTCAACGTGGCTGGTGACGGGACTGATGTTTGTTCGAGATTGTTTCACTGTTTCTATATCCGTGTATTTATTATACAGTATGGACCAGATATTGCTGAACATTGCCCCTTGAATAGGTTTTGGCAAATTCGGTTTTCACTGGAAAATGCCAGAATGAAGAACGTCGGCGGCGTCAAAATGAACAAAAGCACAAATTAATATTTTAAACACTTAGCGGAGACTGCAGCAATATTTTGACCTCAAATGACAAAAGCCTGCCGCAGAAAAAGGATGTACGATGACGTAGAAGTTGTTTGTGAAAAGGCGTTTGCCAAAAGTCGGGATGCCGTGTTTCATGTGTGTAATGTTTAAAATAGATGTTACAAATTAACGCGCCTCTTCAAAACTTCTGCTCTTTTCACCGCCAACATCCGGTAATTTCTTTATAACCGAAAGAGTTTTCGTGCCTGACATTTATTTCTTTTTCAAAAGTTTTGTTGTTGCTTCTATGAAAGAAAGCCGAAACGTTTGTTTTTGAAGTGGAGCTTGGGTTGAAAAGCAAGAAACGCTGCAGTATCCTCGAACTGTTCATTGTTTCGTACGCTCATGGTTGGTTGGGAAATGCTACGTTTCATGCAAGATAAACTTTAAGGACGATTCAAGCGCTTTCTTGTTTGCACATTATTGTACACACCGATGGCACTCTCCCGATCTTTGAGAAAGAATTAATTCGTTAATTTATTAATTTACTTTCTGTGCCGAAGCATTAGAGATCGTTGTGTTAAAGGAATTAGACGCCCCAATGGGCGTCTAATGTCTCAGATGTACACTGTTAGCAAGTGTCGTGTATTTAATGAATATTTGGGGTAAAAACACGCTATTTACACAAATCAGCATACATCTACACGTTGCGCAATAACAAATTCGTTCAAAAAGCATGCGAGGTTGCGAAAACGTGTTTTGGTTCGATCTTACACGCATAACCGTGTAGCCGACCTCGAAAACACGCATCACCCCGGAAACGACCGCAGCATTGCCGGCTATTGAAGCACCGGAATGCTTGGGGACACACCTAGAAAGGACCGTGGAGGCAAATTCCGCGGAAAGGAACACGTCTCGGAGACAGATACGCAGGAAAAGCAATTACGCCATGTCGCGGGAAGGGACGAAGCCCGCGCTCCACGGTCGCTGCCATTGATGCTGGTCGATGGCCATACGGCTTTCCTCATGTCGCCCATGTTTGTATTTATTTAAGGGGTCTTGATAATAGTTCCTTACGTACCACAAATAAAATTCTGGGTTAATTGCTCGTTCTAATAAGTTATAAATGAACATAAAACTGTGTACTTGATCTGAACATGTTGCATTGCAGTTCTTTTTGTTTTGGCTTCAACCCTTCAACTGCAAGCGAAATGGCCGTGTAACGCTATCTCGGTTCAGTTTGGCCAAACCACGGTTAGCGGCCGCTAACTGCCGTTTGCCTAACCACAGTTAAAACGGCCCGTATAACCAGGAGATGAGACGAGACGCGACGTCGATGGCTGGTTGCTTCAGGCATATCAGGTCTCAGTGCAATGAGGCTTCTTCTTGCCGCTGTTGATTGGCCACCCAGACTGCACCGCAGCGCGCAGCCAGTCCACCAGCGGTGACCAGGAGGCTGGGTTCGGTTCCTGGCATAGCCGAATTGTGTCGATTCGACCCTTGTTTTTAATTAGCACGGTATGAGGGAGCAATCTCGAGCGAGCTTCAGCAGGTCGAGTACGTCGCGGGGTACGTAGGGGGGATGGTGCACACTGTCTAAACGCTTGCAGTATCCACGACTGGTACCAGGAAAACAACGTCAACAGAGAAAGAGCTCGCGATTCAACATAATGCAGGGCCACGGGCCTGTGAATCTTCAGACCTTTGGAGGGGGGGGGGGGGGGGGGAGGGGGGGGGGTGATGGGTGGCGTGGCGGTATGAAGAGAATTAAAAAAAACGCATCACCCCCACACCAGTGTTCAGGAATAACACTGGTCACAAACGCCCAAGCCCCGCCGCTCCACTCGACACCAACCCGACATACGACAAACAGCATGAAACGCCGAAAAGTGAAGGCGTCTGCTCTTGTACTAGCGGAAGTGAAGTGCAGGGCGGATGTCCTTCGCAAGAATATAAAAAAAAAGCTTTCCGCTAGAATCATTTGCATTTATTTTTGAATACATGATGATAAAATCCCAAAAATTTGTTTTTCTATCTGATTCGAGCTAGTCGGACTGCTCATAACACTGGTCAAGCAGGAAAATAAAAAAAATGAACTTTTTCATGACCGGTTTAAGATTTATTGTTAATACATGATCATTTTCCGCAACGGACATACATTATCGATCTTTCGTCCATACTTTTTAAATGCAAACAGTTCTTACACACGGGTTTCCTTTGCGCCGTGTTTTGCGTCTTCTATAAATCTGTACCGGTCAGCGGACAATTAATGAGCTCACCTGCACATGTCAAGCTTATGTACGCCGCGGGGTGAAGAGGATATCAGTGAGTATATCGATTAGAACTTGTCGGGCGCAGTGTCGTTGTAGTGCTTGTGTGTATATATATGTTGGTGGCCACCGATCTCTATGACAATTGCTGCATGGTGCTTTCCCGATTGTTCGCTGCAGCGCGTGTGAAGCTACCGGGCGGCCATCTTGCTCGTACACGGTTTACGGTTTTGCTAGCGCTGCAGACGCTGGCGGCAGCGTGCTATAGACACGCTTTCTAATCGTTTGTCGCAATTCGCCGAAGACGGTTTTTAAGACCCTGTAAAACCGTTGAGAAATGCCGTTGTACACACGTGGAAAAGTTTACGGAAGAGTAGTGCCGCAGGAAAAAGGCACACCTCGTCGGAAGCAAGTTTGGCCGGTCTCGCGGCATGATGAAAGCTTCCTTGGCATGCCGAAGTGCTGCGTCTCTGTGCCTTCGCACGCTTGGATAAAGGTTCGTTTTGGCGCCGTGTGGATGTGTTTTACGGGTGCAATGCGTGAAGCCGTATGTACCTTTGGAGCAGCGTTTTACTTTTACTCTGACTACTGTATTTGTAACTTGTGGCACTCGCGCTTTATCAACGAGCTTGAACCGGTGTCCAGTGGCGACGATGGAGGGGGGGGGGGGGGGGGGAAGGAAGAGAAAGGGAACGGCATCAGCGGCGCGTTTTTTGTTTTGTTCACTAGACGCTTATGGAAATCAAATAAGTTTACAAAATCAGCAGTACACAACCTTACAGAGATCCAGTCCTTCGGCGTACCAAGGAAGCTTTGATCGCGCCGCGAGACCGGCGAATCTTGCTTTCAAGGAGTTGTGGATTTTTCCTGCTGCATTCCGCTTTAGTAATCATTTCTAAGTATTCTTAACGGCAATTCTGAACCCTGACATACTGTCTCAAAAATCTTTTTCGAAGAATGTTGACGAATGAGTAGAAAACATGTCTGCAGCACGCTGCCGCCAGCGTCTGTAACGATAGCAAGACAGCAAATCGTCTACGAGCAAAATGGCCGTCTGGCGGCTTCACTCGCGGCAGCGGGAAGTGCGATCCAGCGATTGTCAGTGAGATCAGTGGTCGGTGCTGTGTAATATGTGGTAGAAGGGTTTGGATTTGGGCTATCGGGGGGGGGGGGGGGGGCTATCTAACCCCTAAACAAGTAATATGTGGTGCTCGTGTTGTCGGCGATGCATGAAGGGTTGCCATCTACTCGTGGTCGTTCGGAGCGTACCGACAAAATCTATTTTTTTTTTTATTAGCTGCTAGCAATCGTATGAAGAGGTGCAAGTTACCGTCCGACTCCGAGTATTCTGCTCGAGTTATTCATCCATCTAAGTTCGGCATTCGTTTGTCTGTCTAGCAGTCCCGTTGTAGCCAGTCGCAGCAAATGTTGGTCGTTGTACCGACGCCGCCGATGCACGTACGTACTATACCTATGCACGTAGCTACGTCGGCGGGTCTAGTGCAGCGACGCAGTTTGTGTAGGCCCGATGCTAGCGCTTGAAGACGGTATTTGATGTGTATACAAGATATCGAACGAGAGCAAGTGCGTCCTGTGTGCTTTCATTTCGGCGGAAAGGCGCGCGGCTCGCTGGGCTCGTCTCGCCTGTTCTCGGCTGCTGGCCGCCATGTTTTATGAGGAACACGCTCAGTCGTGTTTCGCGGAAAGCAGACACGGTCTATCGTGTTAAAGGTTACACGGCATCTCATGTATAGAGAAATAACAGATACGCTTGGAAGACGAGCGTGTTGGTTCAAGTGATGGATGAAGTAAGAATAAACAATTAACACTGGGACAACACAACCACATCTTCCTCATGAACCACATCTTGAAAGATGTGGTTGTGTTGTCCCAGTGTTATTTGTTTATTATTTCTTCATCAAACACACATGGCTGCGTGGAAAACGAACGCGCGTTTTGACGTGTCTTTCATGGGACAACGGCTTACACGCCTGGGCGCGTTATTTTTCCTAACAGTGTAGATGAACAATTTAGCCAGTGCAGTACAACTGCTAGCCTGGTGTACTTAACGTGCATCACGCAGTAGTGATACACGACCGCACGCCGGTACGATGTTCATCCCGATCGAAACGGGCAAAGTTGGGGATAGAAGCCAGGACCCCTGGGCTCTGCAGCGCGAGCTTTCACTCTACGTGCTCCGAGCTGGTGTGGGCTAGCCAACTCGTTCACCGATCCCCCTAACACAGTAAAAGTATTATGCAAAATTATTACTAGTGGCCAGTTTGAACCATCCGGCGTTGCTGATCGAGGCGATGGCGGCAGGGTTGTGATTCCAGTAGGTCGAAGTCTTCGGGGGAAAGGAACCAAAGTTAAAATATATGCGGCTGCACGTCACGCGAAAATTAAACTGGTGGTCGATGCGAAATGAAATATACGATGGTCGAACAAAGCAACAGGCGCTAAGGGTCCAGTTGGCTTGGGCAAATCTAACGGAATAGCTAAGGGAAAGATATTTTATGGCGCAATGAAGGGTCAGGTATGTTCAGGTTAGAGTTTATCGAGCTAACACTGACTGTTTGAAAGTGGTTCGAAAAATACTGGTTCAGCAGATGTGGTGTGTTCCACAAGAAATAGCCCATGTAATCACTTCTGTTTCTTGTCTTATTAGTCTTGTTTGGTGCCGCACTGTATACAATTGTTTTTCCGATCCGGTGTGCTAATGTGAAGAGGGTATTCTCAATGTTCATAATAACCAATCAATGCACTAAAAGAGGAAAATACTACCTGAAATTTACTGACTTTGTCCAGTTAACTGGGGGAATTAATGTGCTTTTTGTAGAACAAGTAACTCACATTTCTTTCTTCACGTGTTCTCTGGGGTTGGGGGGGGGGGGCGTCAAGTGATCTTCGGGGGGGGGGGGGGTTACGTGACCTTGGTGGGGTCACATGACCCCCTACCCAAGGTCACGGGGAGGGGGTCACGTGACCCCCCAGAGAAATTTTTACGCTAGATTTAGGGAAATTTTTTCCGCTAGATTTAGCGGGGAAATTTTTTCCGCCAGATTTAGCGCGAAAATTTTCCCTCTAGATTTATCGGGGAAATTTTTCCGCTAGATTTAGCGGGAAAATTGTTCCGCTAGATTTAGCGGGGAAATTTTTCCGCTAGATTTAGCGGGAATATTTCTCCGCTAGATTTAGCGGGGAAATTTTTCCGATAGATTTAGCGGGGAAGTTAACCCATAGTGCACCGCGCGGTTACGCCGACGGCGACGCCGACGCCGCTCAAGCCGGAAACGGGCGCCTAAGAGCTGCGCTCTAAAATACAAACTGCAAATTTCATCAACGTTAAAATCCTTGTACTACCCCTAGAAACATTTTATTCGCGATGTGGACCGTACAGGTTGGACTCCATGAAGCGAATATTCGCGGCAAAATGCAAGCGACAGAAATCCACAACGACGCGCTTTCGCTATTCTTTCACCACTGAACTCCATGAGACGGGCAAGCTGCGAACGCCGTCGACGCGGACAGCGCGACTGTCAGTGCTGCCAAGGGGGAAAATAAAGGTACACAGACAGCAACCGTTTATAAAGCTTCGTTTAAACACGTCACATTCGTAAAAGGCGCAAAACAGCTCCCCATTGGAAAGACCAGTTTAAAATCATTATGGTCAGACTGGTATTTGGACTGGTCAAACTGGTATTTGGACTGGTCAGACTGGTCTAACAGGAAATCAAACTGGCGCAACTGGTAGCCAGACCGATCTAACTGGTAACCTATTGATCTAACTAGTCACCAGAGTGCCTTCTGGTTGGTCACCAGATTGGCCTGATATGTCACCATATTGGCCTAACTGGTCACCAGATTGGCCGAGCTAGTCACCAGATTGGCCGGACTGATCACCAGATTGGGCGAACTGGTCAGCACACGCCGAACCGGTCACCAGACTGCCGAACTGGTCCAACTGGTAACCAGATTGACGAAACTGGTCACCAGATTGGCCTACCTGGTCCAACTAACTACCAGTTTGACCCCTCTTTCTCACTTTATTTATTGGCTTTCTAACCTTGATTTATTGGCTTTCAAATATTGACGGTATGATCGACCGTTTACTTTTTACTAAGAAATTCGTCTCCTGAGCCGTTCAAGATACTCACAGAGGTATGAGATTGCTGGAAAAAAATCAGCGTGCTGGAAATATTTTTATTGGATAGGCGGTCACCGAGAACTTCCGTACGTTCAAAACGACCAGTATAAAAGACGAAAACGCCTTGCTCGTAAGTAGTGATCGGGTTAGTATACCGTTGTATTGATGTTTGTATGTGCCGTGTATTTGCATGCGTTAAATGTATGTTCAGCTGATGCTTCTGGTAGGCGTACTGTGTCGACATTTGTGTATAATAAAGATTCCCGAAGCGCAGTGGTGGCGTAAACAAAGGAAAATATTTTTCTCGAACTAGCGTGACAAGTCAACCCGTTTGACCAGTTCAACCACCATGACCAGTTAACCAGTGTGACCAGTTCGAACCACCTTGAGCAGTTCAACCATTATGAAACTGGTCAAACTGAAGCAATAACCAAGTTTGAAACTGGTACCAGTTTGAACTGGTTTTTCTAATTAGCCCAGAGAGCGAACACAAGCGTCGTCGCTGCGGTCGCCGCGCCCTGACTGGGTGAGGTGTGCCGCGACGTCAGGGGAAGGGCTCTGCCTTGCGATCTCGCATCCGGCTCGCTTCCCTGCCATGGATTCCTGGCTTGGGCTTTGCGTGCCGCAAGTACTTCGAGGAGCGGGACCTTGTTTACTCGGTATACAAGACGCTGGGGTAGGCCGATACCGACGTCATTTCGTACCTTCTATAGGCGTGCTTGTCATTTTGACCTTTATAATTGGGTTAAAAATCCCGAAAGCTATCGGCGGAGGCAGTTTCACTGGTGAATCTCCCTGTCGGTCCCCACGGCACAAGGCAATCGTACTAGGGGTCGGTGATGCGGCGGCGTAAGTGTTTGAGACGCCTGAATTATATTCCTTGCATTTCCATGATTTAGGAGGATATTACATCCTGCTTTGCAGGCCCTGGAAAAGGCATTTATATCAAAGGTTCTTCTGCGTTTGGCAAATTAGCTCGCGACAGCGACTGTGCGCGCGCCACTCTGCGTGTAGTGGTTCGCAGATGTCTTAAAGGCCATCGGTCTGAAGAACCTTGAAGTGCTCGTAGAACAGGGTTGTTTTACTGCAATGTAGCTTCTTTGTGAATTATGATATAGTTCGTACACGTATGCAGGCGTCTTTGGTTTTTAGAACACGCACAATTACTGGAAATGAGTGTGTATGGTAGCAGGAAAAACGCCCGAATAGCCCCCAGTTGCCTGTAGGATATGTATTGAGCTGCCCAAAATATGCGCAGAATAGTACCGTACTTTGGAACGTTTATACCTTTTCTAACATTCTTCCTGTATTCCAGCCTCGTGTACTAGAAAAAAAAACACCGTTTAGTATGAATTCTCATTTCCAATTAAAAGAGATTGCTGCAGGTGCCCAAAAGCTTCTTCAGCCTCCAAACTCCCTGCAGCTGAACTCTCTGACAACAGAGGAAAACAGGAGGAGCATCGACCATTCGAACGGCTGTCCAGTGGTAGATGCTGCACTAATAGCAGAAAATGCGGAATCTGTGAAGAATGAAAGTTTCCGTGATTAAAGCTTCTGGTATTTTAGCTTCAGGACAATTCAGTTTAGCTTAAATGTGAATTTTAGAGCCTAAAAAACTAATGTCGGGCTAGACACCTTCACTTACGTTTGCTGTACACTACTTGACTGACATTATTCAGAAGTCCACAGATAGCGCTAGTCGAGTCCACTGAATTACTATCGGAATCCAGCAAAGGCCAAATTCGAGCAGTATAAACCGATATAAACAAATAACTGTATATGCCTGTCTTCGATCTTGTTTTACTTTGCCCCTGTACTTCGGCTGCTTCACTTGTGATTCTCTCTCCATGGCCCAGACTGCATTTAACATGTTGCGCGAGCAGCACACAACTTTTCTGCTTCAGCGTTTTAGAGCGCAGCTCTTAGGGGCCCGTTCCCGGCTTGAGCGGCGTCGGCGTCGCCGTCGGCGTAACCAAGGTCACCCCAAGGTCACGCGACCCCCACGGTCATCCCAAGGTCACCGCAAGGTCACGTGACCCCCAAGGTGTGACCCCCGAGGTCACGTGACCCCCCCTGAAGTCACGTGACACGCCCCCTCGAGGTCACGTGACCACCCCCAGGGTCACGTGACCCCCCGCCGAGGTCACGTGACCTCCCCGATGACGTCATCGTCACTGATGACGTCACCGGCATCCGCACTGTTATCGTCATCATCACTGATGACGTCATCAGTGACGTCACTGATTACCTCACCGGCATCCGCATCGTCATCGTCATCATCGCTGATGACGTCATCAGTGACGTCACTGATGACGTCACCGGCATCCGCATCGTCATCATCACGAATGACGTCATCGGTGACGTCACTGATGACGTCACCGGCATCCGCATCGTCATCATAACGAATGACGTCATCAGTGACGTCACTGATGACGTCACCGGCATCCGCATCGTCATCGTCGTTGATGACGTCATCGGAGTCCGCATCGCCATCGTCACTGATGATGTCATCAGTGACGTCACTGATGACATCATCGGCATCGGCACGTGACCCCCCCAGGTCACTTTACCCCCCCCCAGTACCCTTCCCTCCTCCTCCTCCTCAAGAGCTGCGCTCTAATTCGGTGTTACAGGGAGTTGTAAACGGCTTTCACATTTTTGTTTAAAAACCGAGAAAAAACACAAACTAGTAAACATAACCTACCAATTCATTCAGACAATCAGTAGCATTGAGTGTGTAAGATGCAAATCTATAGTGAACCTCCTGCGATTGTGTCCATATTTCCTCATTTTCATATACCAGCTGCAATTCATGCGTTGCCTGCCCTGTCAACCATACAGCTAGAGGCCATACCTGAATAAAGCCACGTATAAAAATTTACACTTCCTACACAAAATGCGCACAAAAAGCATTAAATAGAAGCGAGCGCACCGAAAGGTAACGTCGTCACAGCCTCCACGGGCGAGCGGAGCGAGTCAGGCAAAAATTCTGTCCTCGCCGTGACGTCACCCCGGTTCGCCGTAAGGGGATGCCACGCAAACTTCTCGGGGCTCATAAGGAGGTTCGACGAAACGAGCATAATCTATTACAATGTACGTTTGAGTCTTTATAGGCTTTGAAGTGCTTGTTGGGAAAGAGCTTGCCCAGACGCGGCGGAGAGCATGCTTGGTCTGTAACACTGTATTGTTGCCAAGAGGAAGCACAGTGCACTGTACGCCAAACCGCGTGCTACGTCCTGATTAGCCCGTGTCCTTCGCTACACGTCGGCCGCTTCCGGAAGCGGCGTTCACCGGGCAAACAATATCTATAATTCGTGTTACTAGTTGTGTGCGGTGTAGTCGAAGAAAACGCCGGGCGAGGAGAAAAAGAGTGAGCACAAGGAAGGCGGGATGGGGAAGGAGGGCAATGGAGGGCGAGGGAAGAACAGGAAAGCACTTGGAACGTAAGAGAGAGATTTCTCTCCTCCTGGCAAGCCTTCTTAGCGCTTTCCTTTTCTCACCTCACCTGGCGTTGGCTTCGCCTGTACTGCACACAACTGGAGACGCGTACTATAGAAATGCGGCGGACAGCCAGCATTTTAACGCCGCGGCAAGAGCGATTGCCACCGGGAGAAGTTCGTCGGTGATTCGCCGCATATTCGTTCCATGGAGTTAAGCCTTAACAACCGACTTTTCAATTTTGTATATTTTAATAAGCGTAGCACCATTCTCTATGAGTACGAAAAATAATAAAATCATCTCCTTGGCCAAATTAAATAAACGAAAACTGTGTAATTAAATAATGAAATTGAATGCTGAAAAGTGACCGCCGATTCCAAAATATAAATTCTGAAAACATCAACGAGGCAGCTGCAATGGGTACGTTATGCACCGGAAAGGAGTTCAGCTCAATAGACCCCTTTCGAAATACTGCCCTCTGTTGACAGCTGTGGAATCCCTGCAAAATGGCGGACTAAAGCCGCAACGTCACGGCACACTTTATGCGCTTGGTTGAAGCATAAGAAAAAACAGACCCCCATAAAAGGCGAAGAGCGCAGTGACGTTGCACTTTCGACGCTATTTGACTGGCTCGTCGACTCCTAGCATGTACTGCGCTCTGACGTTCGCTATCTTATGGAATGACTTGCACGTGTCACGATGTGTGTGGTTCCGCCATTGTGCAGGGGTTCCGACCTTCTTATAGTCGCCACGGGAATTTCGGAAGGGGTCTATAGAAGAAATATTCTCTCTCCTGAACATTCCTTGCATGTCGCCGACAGCATTGAGAAAATATGAAGAGAGCGTAAGGCTGAAGTGAGAAGACATTTCGCTTTCTGAAATGGTCATGGCTGGAAAAGAAGAGCACAGAATGGTGTGGGAATCTGGAGGCAACACTGAGGATGGATTGCCGTACATAACTCTCGTCGTCGATGCTGGATAGGCCCACCGCAGTTAGGGCCACCGATACACGTTAAGCTCAGGTGTTGCTGTCATCATTGGCTCACAAACAAATACTATCCTCTACCTTTTTGTTTGTAACAAGTATTGCAGTACTTGCAATTTTTACATGAGCAAGAACGAGACTCCACGCAATCATGCCTGCCTCAAAAGGGGCACGGGCCTTCAACCGCAGCAGAGTCTGATATCAGCGCCGAAGAATTTTCAGAAAGCAGCGAGGTGCATGGCCTAAATACAGAAGAGTTGTGGGGATGAATATTCCAATGTCGAAAAGGCCCTCAAAACCAGTGCTGATGATGAAAGGATGATAACAAAGGTGGCTTGCATTAACCACGTCATCAAGAACACAGCAAGTCACACTATGGCATTAGGAGCTTCGGAGGAAGTCACGCAAAGCATTTGACAAATATTAAAATATAAAGATTGACAGCCGCAGCAAAGGGAGCTATCTCTGCAACCCATACGCTCAAGCAGACAACTCCAGAGCTCGCAAGCAATCTGCGAAATGGACCAAGATATATATTTGGAATGCATGACAAAACTGGCTCCCCTTAATACTGTCAACAGCATCAGCAGCAAGCATCACCCACATTTGAAGATTTACCATACACGCTACAAAAGGCCTGATGAGGACTGCAAATCATCTCGCCGACAAAGCTTCTTCGCTTACTGAGATCTCTACAACTAATTTGACGGGAAACTACGCGTCTGTAGTCTCCAAATTTTCTGGCGGAAAAGTAGGTGCTGCGTTCTCGTAGTATCACATCAGGTGACACCCGTATAGAAGTTGTCCAGCGTGATGAGAAATTGTGGAATTAACACATGATTTTACGCCCGTTGCGGCTTCCATTTCTAATGGAAAAGCTACAGATGCACTGCGGAACGTACGGGCGTATGCGCCCGCCTCCACATGACACATAGAGTATACCTTTGCCGAGGACAAATTACCTAATACACTAATCAGACATCCAAAAATTCAAGAAGTTATTCCAAACTCTGGGTCCAATTACCATGTATAACTATTTATTCAAAAAGTACCTTCTACTATGCGCAACGAAATACATATTTAAACATATATGTGTAATAAGTTAAACCACTTTTTTGAATGCCTGTTATAATCCTATTGTTTATAAATGCCTTCACTTTCTCTTTGCCATATTCAACTACCTCAACGATGTTGTAACTACTGTATAAAGATTGTGTACTTCTTTCCTGTTCACTGTTTATTGTTGGTAATTTGTGTGCGTGTTTTTTTTTTTGTTTGTTATAGGCTGAGCTTATAACAAAAATGAGCATTGTCAACCGGCTACGGGGCCACGTTGGGCAGAGTAGAGCATATCTGCCTTTTGCCCGCCCTGTTATCGGAGACTGTAAAGTCTGAATAAATAAATACACAAACAAACATGCAGCGTCACGCTTTTTGTTCTGATATCGTTAGCCCCCGCTCCTCGCAAGCCTTCAGGCATCTGACACCCAGACCTTGGGGGTTATTTTGGTCCTACATGTAGCGCTCCAAACGGTGCACGTCGACAAACACGATTAAAACCATTCCTGATCAGCTTGCGCCATCTGTGTTTGTTATCACGAAACTGTGGCTTGTCGAAACTGAATGGGAAAAGTTATAATGAAGTAAGCGTGCAACCTATCGATATGTAAATTTCATCCAATGCAATTATCAGGCAACGCTTCGCACTTTAATGTCTCAAAATTTGCTTTTGTTCACACACATACGTTTTTATAACGCAGAAAAGTAATGCTATTTTAAACTTTATTTTTTTTTATTATGAAACCTGAAGTGTTTATTTAGTTGAATATATAATTTTTGTGATTATAATTTTCGATAGGCTAGACATATAACGTTTCATATGAATTGGATACCTGTAGCTCAAGAAAATAAATGTTACATTTTGAAAGTGAGGTCCACTAAAATATAAATGGAAAAAAAGGCTGCTAAAGATAACCCTTTTTTCGAGACATTGAATAGTTAATGAATGGGAGCTCTTTAATTTGGTATAAGGGATATAATTTGCGTAGCATACATGAAAGGTTTAAGGCCCTCAAACATAAGCATATTTCCTTGATCGGTATGGGGTTGCACCTTAACGCCTTGTCAATGTCTATTTGCAGCATATAGCGACTTGATCTATGCCGTTGTCGCATGCCTCCAAAACACTACGTGCAACGTGAACATTTGTTGCTCTTGACCGCCCTTAAATCCCACGAGTCTGGTGCTTGCCTATGATCTGGCAGGCGATACTCTGAAAACGGCGCGCCAAAAGTTTTGCGAAAACTTTATAATCGTCTTTGCACAGCGTTATCGGTCGATAACCTGTGACTTTTCTAAGCTTGTCAACATCGTCGCTTTTGGGGTTTAAAACAGTATACGTTCGGGCAAACGACGGTGGCAACCCCTTACGCTTGTACGCTTCGGAGATTACACACAGCAAAACACTAGCCACCAAGTTTTTAAACTTTTTGTAAGACTCTCCCCCCAGCCCGAGTGGCCCGGCGTTTTTGCGCTCGGCAAGTTGCCAATCGCCCTCTCCACCTCCTGCAGCGTAATAGGCTGTTCGAGCCTTTCCTGCTCCTCTGCTTCTAATTGAGGTAGGGCCTTAAGAAGGCCCGAAAACCCTAGGGTCTCTCCTCCTGTAGGCTTGGCTCTCAAAAAGATTCCTATAATGGTCCACATAAGCCTTCCGAATATGGTCTGGGCCCGTGCTACTTACTCCATCTCGCCGATTTCATTGCGGAGTGAATAGCGTTTTTCCTCCGCTAAGGCTATTTTTGTAGGTTGCTCTCCCATTGCGTATTTTTGTGACAGAGCACGAACTATGGCACCCCGGTACCGCTCGCTATGTAACTCGTCTATTTGTGCTCTAACGCTTTCTATGTCTTTAAGACCTACGCCCGGCCCTTCACACTCCGCACTCAAAAGCGTTAGAAAATTTCCGCGCATCTCACGCTCACTGCTGCGCGCCGCCAACGCCAAAACGGCAGCTCTCTCGATAGCGATCATCTTAATTTCCTGCCTGGCGAATTCCCACGCCTCAAAAATGTCGCTCTCCCTTCCTTAGAAAACGTTTCTGAAAGTTTTCCCTGCTGCTTTAATTAAAAAAATGCATTATCCTTTGAGGAGGTTTATATTCAACTTCCAAAGCCTCCAGTTGAACTTAGTCTTCGGTTGCGCTCTTTCACCGATTGTTGTCGAAATTAGACAATGATAAAAAAAAAAAAAAAAAAAAACACAGGGGTGACGTTGTACTTTGTTAACAACGTTGCCATAGAGGCTGAAACATACACTCTATCCAACGTTAATAGAACCACTCAGTTGGGAAACTGCCACAGACACTGCTTTCAAAAAGTGGCCCCGATTTGTCCACCAGAACCGAACTAATGGCGAACACAACTCCGCCATTTCTCCCGCAGCGGCAACTTGAGGAACTGCACTACTTCTATTTTGGCTTTAATCGGCCATTTCGGCGCCGAAACAGATACAGCGGAAGAGGTTACAGGGTTGCCTTCCCCGTCTCCCCGGCGTACGGACCGCGAATATCTACCGAAGTGAAAGTGCACCTAGGTCGGGACGCGCTACCTGAAAGGACCGCTGAGGCATGGTTGTATAAAAACTATATGAATTGTTTTCTGCAAAACCTTGCAAACTAAAGATTATAAAAACATCACGCGCCCTTCATTTTGTACTAAACTCCAAACAATTTCATACAAAAAGAGTCTTTTCCTTTTGTTTTTACGCAAAAACATGCTTTCTAAAAGCTCAAGGTGACCACAGTACAGACAAATGATAAAGAGTGGCGCTGTTGTCGCTTTTAGCTCGGTCTCGGTAGACGCCAGCGGCTCAGGTTTCGACGGCGAGTTTCCCAACTGAGTGTTCAAGTAACGTTTAATCATGTCATATTACTGCTGAGACTGTGGTGGAAGAAATCGGAAGAACTTTCAGTAGAAGGAGCTGAGTTTGAGACGTTTTCTGTGTCTGTTCCTTCTACTGAAAGTTCTTCCGATTTCTTCCACCACAGTCTCAGGTGTAATACGACATGATTAGCTACCACCAGCTCGCCTGCACTCTCACCGTCTTTTCACTAAAAGTAACGTTTACTCTGTCCAACGGAGCTTCAGATGAAGCTTGAAAGTGGGTGAAGCGCATCTCGCACGTGTCGTTTTTAACGGTACCAGCGTCTATCAGACCATAATCTTCGAGCGATTCCGCCAGAACTGCCGCACTTCTATGAGCGCGATGTCGAGACGGCGTTCTGTCTGCGGCTCTGACAACGCAGTTAAAATCACCTAACAGAACAACCGTCTTATCACAATCTACAAAACGGCATAAATCAGAAAAAAACGAAATCCGGTCTTTCACCGTACTGGGGGCATATATGGAAATAAGCCGGCCAGTGAACAGCTGAAGAAGAAACATCACAGACAATAAAATGTCCTTCCGTGTCGGTAGTGACGTCCAACTCCCCCCCCCCCCCCCCAAAAAAAAAAAAAAAAAAAAAAAAAAAAGAAGAAAAAAAAAGAAAAAGAAAAGATCACCGACAGTTATCATATTACTACACCGTACTTTAAGATGTCAATATCCCAACTGGCTTAACTCACCACATTACTACGGATGATTTACCCTGCTACTTTAATAACTTGCCACCTACTCTTGTTGACTTTGTTGAATTGTCCACAACAATATCTAGGGTAGTGCGGTAGTGAGCTGAGTATAGTTGGTAACTGGTCTGCATCATTAGGAGAAAGCAGCTCTTTAAGACAAGAACGAGGAAAAGAAACATACATGACGGGAGAGGCGCCGACTACAAGTATATGATTTACTAGAAGAAAACCAAGAAAAAATTACAGACGCTTACGCTTCTCTATAACGCGAAATTAGAGCGCAGCTTGTGAGGTACGTTGATTTTATGATATACAAATGTAGACCATTTGAGAGAAAGAGAAATATATATTGTGAGGGTGTTTAATGAGATTACTACAATGGTAATGAATGGCCAAAAGGGAACTGTTCCGCCGGTTGAGTGTAGTCCAAATTTCCCTCGGTCGACCAGGCGCGAGCCCCGCGCCCGTGCCCGACACTTCTCCTTTATCTTCCTCACAATACCCCCGGGGGGCTGGAGTGCCGGTCATCCGGCACGTTGGTGTTGGTTGTTGGGTTTAGGTTTGGCGGTGGTAGCGCTTCATACGGGCCACATGGACAATGTTCGTGAACCTGGAGCGATGGTCGCGGGGAGGCTGGACTGGGACGACCTCGTAGTTGGTTGCAGAAAGGCGGCGGACTACCCGATATGGTCCGACAAACTTACGCATTAGTTTCGCCGATCGGCCCAGTTGGCGGAGAGGGGTTGCCAGTAAAATCTCGTCACCGATGTTGTACGAGACGTTAGGATGGCTCTCTGCATGACGGAGTTGATGGTGGTGCTGTGATCTTAGAGTCTGGAAGTGGGCGATTCGACGGGCATCTTCAGCTCGACCACTGACATCTGAAGTGTAGGCATGCTGGGAAAGGTCGGGTGCAGACGGCAAAATTGTGTCCAAAGTTGTCAAGGGATCACGGGCGTACAAAAGGTAATATGGTGAGAATCCTGTGGTAGCCTGGCGTGCGGTATTGTACGCGTAAGTGACGAATGGTAAGACCGTGTCCCAGTTGGTGTGGCTCTCGGCAACGTACATTGAAAGCATGGTAGCTAATGTGTGGTTTAGACGCTCCGTCAGTCCGTTAGATTGAGGATGGTAGGCGCTCGTTATGTTGTGAATAGTGGTAGCCAGGTGAAGAACCTCCGCGAGAACCTTGGAAAGGAACGGGGTGCCCCGGTCACTGACGATAGTCTGTGGAGCGCCATGGCGTAGAACAATAAAGTGGAGAAAGAAGTCGGCCACTTCTTGTGCACTTGCGGTGGGCACAGCTTTCGTTTCTGCATAACGAGTGAGATGATCGATGGCCACAATTATCCAGCGGTTTTTCGTGGCGGAGGCAGGAAAAGGTCCCAAAAGGTCAATTCCGATCCGTTGAAAAGGGGTTTCGGGTGGCGGTATGGGTCGTAGAGGGCCGGGTGGTGCGGTGGTAGGGCTTTTGCTCATCTGGCAGAGGTGGCATGCACGTACGTATTTGCTGATGGATCGAAGCATCCCATTCCAAAAGAAACGGTCGCGAACTCTAAAGTAAGTCTTCGAAAAGCCAAGGTGGCCAGCAGTAGGGTCATCATGGTTGGCCCTCAGCACGTCTTGTTGTAGATTGCGAGGAACAACGAGAAGCCATGGGCGTCCATAAGGTTCGTAATTACGTCGATATAGGATTCCGTTAAGGAGAGTGAAAAGGCGTGCGCGCTGTTCCACCCGTCGAGCAGGGTGAGGGAGCGTACCTTTTAAGTAGCGGATGATGGGCTCTAATGTCGGATCGGACTCTTGAGCCTTGGCGATGTCGACCTGGTCGAGGGTGGCTGTGGTGTTTAGGTGGTGTATGGGATGCTCAAGGGCAGACACAGAGGGGAGGGGACATCGTGAGAGCCCATCTGCGTCTAGGTGTCGCTTGCCCGATTTATCCGCCTTTTCATTTCAGTAGTTGCCTGACCGGCGGGTAGAGGGCGCTGGCGCACTCGGCGCCATTAGGTTGCTTCAATTTGGTCGGTTTTGGTTTCAACGTACACGCGATTGTGATGCTGTTTCATGCCACTTTCGATTAATGTTTGCGATATTAATTTCTTTCTAGTAGCACAAAGCGCATGAAACAATAGTATTGAGCCACTTGGCAAACCACGAAGTGGTTTCGAGCCTAAATTGCGATCTTTTTTTACTAACACTATATGCGTTTGATTCCGTCCATCGTTAATTTCGGCCAGGTTCGGCGGGGAAACAAACTGCGCTGATGCACAGGAAGGATTACCATTGTCCACGGCCGTACCTGCGGACACTAATTTTCAGAAGAAAAAAAAATAAAGAGCAGGACAAGCTCCGCCTGCAGCGTGCGCTCGTTGCCTGCCGCCGTGCTTTGGCTGTCCGTGCACCGAGCGGTACGGAAGTAGATAGCTCGCACTCAAGTCAGGTATTGAACTGATCTTCTTATATTGCAACAGACTATATGGCATGAGTGCTTAGTGAAAATTTTAGGTCGACAACATGATTAACAATCTGCTGAATCACCAAGAACAGATGAACTGACAAGTTTACCGTTCGATGTTTGGGCGTTCACCAATCTTTTCTAACTCCGAGACTGGAAACGTCTTTTATAATGACTAGAAAAGTTTAATATAATCACGTAGATAATATAAAAAAGTGATATTGTCTCGGCCAATTTTATTTAAAGAAATTAAGCGCTCGACAAATATTTTGATAGACCAGCCTAGGCTGACTAGAAAATGTCGTTACCTTAAGTACTCATTTACAGCATTTCAAATATTGGCGTTATGAAATAAACCTTTTGTTATACGGACATTTTCTTACGACGTTCCCCGGGTAACAGAATGGTGAGATAACTGAATGCCAGACTTCAAATAAAGTCTGATATTCATCTCCCGTAAAATTTGCCGAATGAAATTGAAAAGCGCAAAAGAATTGATTTCCGATAAGTTTCCGATAAGATAAGACACAGGTCCATTGGGTGGCGCCAGGCGCCACCCAATGGACCTGTGTAGAAAGCTGTTCACTGATTTGAAACGATGCGCTTTGCACATTTTGACGTCGCCATCTACTGAAAGTAACTCCCTATTCGAAGTCGACAACCGGCTGCACTCGGGTGATTTTGATGCAGAGGGATTCTTTTCGGCGTCACATTTTGTGAATCATAGGCACTATCAAGTTGTCTGTGGCAGTTTCTTACGCGGGAGTTCAAATATCTGTGTTGAAATTAATTAATTGAAACTGCATAATTATATTTAAAAAAATGACTTAAGCAACTGAAAGACTATGGACATGGGACCAAGCACGATATACAATTTCGAGGAATTCATAAATAAACCGATAAAGCGAATGCTTATATCACACACGCGATTAAGAAAGTAAAACAGATATAGGCGGTGATATTGCGAACAAACAAGTTGCCTAATGTTAAGGTGCCATTATTTCTAGCATAAAAAAAATTCAAACTAAATGTTTGTTCCCGCGCCTTGTCCACTAGTTCCCTAGTGTAATCAAAAGAAACTGTTTTCGATCTGTTGGAATTTCAAAACACCATGTTCTCAGGAAAAACACGTGGCTAATAACGCTAAGTGATTTTGTTTCCTCCCTTGACACCAATGCGCACTCATATATATAATAACATTGGGCTTCCTAATGCAAATGTTCCGCCCTTATTACTAACCGAACCTCAGTTCTCGTAAGTTATTGGTATTTTAACCCTCGAGGCTCTCTTCAAGTAATATATGTATTCAATGTGCGCAAGTGCTAACGCTGATTCCTGTTCCTATAAAACCTTTTCACACGTATCCCGCACGCCGACGGTAAAACATATTCCAAACATGTTACAAAATTAACTACAGAAGTTGCGCGCATAATGATGTAATGCAATTGCATGGTAAGTATAAGTATCGCACGACACTTTGCGAAGTAAGGCAAGAGACACGGTGAAACGGGACGAAAAACACGAATTCAACGCATCCGCCAAGGCGCGGACGGGAGAGCGGAGCAACAAGTTGAAGCAACCTAATGGCGGCCGCATCACGTGATTCCAAGATGGCAGCGCCCATGCGGCGGAGGGTGAAAAGGTCTATAGATGACAGTAAAGTCGTGGTCCTGTAGCTTTAACGACCAACGTCCGAGACGGCCAGATGGATCTTTAAGCGTAGTAAGTAATGGTCAGTGACAATGCGGAAGTGGATACCATATAGGTAGGGGCGAAATTTGGCTATCGCCCACACGACCGCAAGGCATTCACGTTCTGTGATAGTATAGTTGCGTTCCGCTTTTGTAAGGGTACGGCTTGCGTAAGCGACGGCGTGTTCTTTACCGTGGACGTTTTGTGCAAGAACTGCGCCAAGGCCGTGCCCACTTGCATCTGTGCGTAACTCGGTGCTGGCACCCTGGACGAAGTTGCCAAGGACAGGAACAGACGTCAGCGCAGACTTAAGAGAGTGAAAGGCTCTGGCTTGGGAAGGGCTCCATTCAAACTCAGCATTGCTGCGAAGCAGCATGTTGAGAGGTTCGGCAATATGTGAAAATCCCGGAATGAATCGTCGAAAATAGGTACAAAGTCCGAGAAAAGCACGAACCTGTTTAAGTCCCTTCGGTTCGGGAAAGTCAGAAACAGCCTGGATCTTGCTAGGGTCTGGACGTATTCCATCGGAACTAACGAGGTGGCCAAGAATTTTGATTTGCTTCGCTCCAAATACGCACTTGCTTGAATTTAGTTGCAAAGTAGCTCTGGTGAAGCAGTCCAAAACCTGTCGTAGCCGATGCAAGTGTTCGTCGAATGTCGTCGAAAATACAACAACGTCGCCAAGATAGCATAAGCACACATTCCAAGTGAGACCACGAAGGAGGGTGTCCATCATTCTTTTGAACGTTGCTGGGGCATTGCAAAGTCCGAAGGGCATAACATTGAAGTGATAGAGGCCACTAGGGGTTATGAATGCGGTTTTAGGTTTGTCGGCGTTGGATACAGGTATTTGCCAGTAGCCACTTCTGAGGTCCATGGAAGAAAAGAAGGAGGATCCTTGAAGAGCATCAAGCATGTCGTCGATTCGGGGCAGGGGATATGCGTCCTTTCGTGTTACAGTGTTAAGGCGTCGATAGTTTACACAGAATCGCCGTGATCCGTCTTGTTTCTTGACCAGGACCACAGGGGAGGACCATGGGCTAGACGAATGTTCGATGACCTTCTTTTGAAGCATATCTGTGACGTGTTGTTGTATGACGGCACGCTCTGCAGGGGAATCCCTGTAGGGTCGACTTTTTACAGGAGGGGCGTCAGCTGTGTCAATAGTGTGATGTACGAAGGAGGTTGTCGGAAGGGTATGGTTCTCGAAGTCAAACAAAGTTTCGTATGTTCCTAGTAGGTGGGTCAGCGCTTTCAGTTGCTCGTCTGGGAGGTCCGGGTCGATCATGCTTCTAATGTCGTGAGAAGGATCTTGATTGGAAGGAAGGCAGGATGGGCTATGAGAAACACCGTCAGACAATGAAGCTATGTTGTCTTCCTGATACATCCTTAACGTAGCAATATGGCTTCCTAGTGGAATAATCTGTTGTTGGCGAGAAGCATTTGTAATGTAGAGATGAACTTTGTCTTGTTTTATGGTGACAATAGAGAAGGGCACAGCAATCCCCTTTTTGGTGAAGAGGGATAAGGATGGTTCGAGAAGGCCGGAGGTTCATGGAAATGGTTGGTCAGTCGTAAGTGCTGCGAAAATGACAGATAACGGAGGCAGGAACACATCCTGGACTGCGCGCAAGTTAACGGCGGGATGCTCTGCTAACTCGACAGAAGGGTCAAAAGAATTAAGGTGTAATTCACGGCTGACGCAATCGATTAGGGCGTCTGTTGACGCCAGGAAGTCCGATCCTAAAATGACATCGGCTGCGCAGTCCGGAAGTACGGTAAATAAAATAACATAGCGAGTTCCAGCGATGAGGACTGACAGGGTTGCACATCCCAGTGACTGGCAAATAGCTCCATTTCCTAGACGCAAGAAAGGCGCACGTGCTGGAGTTAAGACGGCATGTAAGCGTCGGCGGATGCCTTCGGAAATACAGGATGTAGCGGCCCCAGTGTCCACCAAAGCAGAGAATGTTTCGCCGGCAATTTCAACGTTGACGGTCGTAGGTCCAAGAGCTGGAGGATTTACTGCAAAATGCGACTGTGCAGCCTGACCTCCGGTTTGACCGCAGGCTGCCTCGTTTAGTTTGACGTCAGGGTGGGAGCGGTAGCTTTGTTGAACGGCGAAACTGAACGGCGGCGGGCGGGATAGGGGGAAGGCGATCTGCTGCGGCGGTTTCCAGCTGTTGGAAGCGGACTTCTATCGCGGCGGTCGTTGGAAGTGTGGGTGTCGTTGCAGTAGTAAGATGGCGTTCCACGCTGAAAAGTTTCTTGGCTAATCCTGCGGCGACAATAGCGGGTGACATGTCCGGGAGCACGGCAGTAGAAACATATTGGCCGGTTGTCATCTGTTCGCCAGAGGTCAGCTCGGCGCTGCGGTCCGTAGGAGCGTGAAGGGGGTCTCTCGTGCGTGTGGAAAGGGGCGGTGTAGCGATGCTGCATCGGCTGGATAGAGCAGAGAGGGGAGAACGCTGGAGTGGCAGGTGAAGCAGGTGCGTAGGCGCACGAAACCGAGGTGGGCGGCTGCAAAGCTGCACGGAGTTCTTTTTGCACCACTTTTTGAATGGTTTCTGGCTCGATGGCACATCCAGAGGCGTCGTCAGTCAAGCTTGATGGGTTAAAATATCTCCGCAGTTCGTCGCGGATGATGGTCCGGATGAGTTGCGGGAGGTTCAGGTTGGAAACGGGGCTAAGGGAAACTTCAGGAAGGCGTTCGAAAGGCGCCTTGTTGATCCGGGAGCTCTGCATTTCTTCATGCGTTTTACATTCTGATATGAGTCGCTGTACGGTCGCGGGTGTTTTCGGGGCTACAACAGAGAAGAGTTCCTGGGACAGACCTTTAAATAGGTGTCGGATCTTATCCTCCTCGGACATTTGCTCATCCACTCGTTGGCAGAGACGAAGGACGTCTTCGATGTAACTTGTGGAAGTCTCGGTTGCAGCTTGGAAGCGGTGTGATAGCTTTTCTTTTGCCTGTTGTTTGCGGCTCTCCGGCTTGCGGAACGCTTCTGAAAACGATATTTTGAAGCCATCCCACGAGTTGATGTCGTCTTCGTGGTTGTCAAACCACTGAAAAGCTGTGTCTTTTAGAAAGAACACTACGTTCGCCAGCTTATGGGAGTCATTCCAACGGTTATGAGCGCTTACGCGGTCGTAGTGTTTCAGCCAGTCATCGACGTCGCTTGGGGGGGAGCCGCTGAAGGTTGGAGGGTCCCGCTGGCGGTTTTTCACGTAGTTGGGAGGTGGCCGTGAGGGTTCACTTGGTGCAGTTTGTTGTTCGTCTGGCATGGCGACGGTAGTGGTGCGCCCGCTTCGAAGCTCCAGAGCACACCTTGGGGTGGCCGACCACGAAGAGGTAGGGAAACTTAAGCACCTCCACCACTTGTGAGGGTGTTTAATGAGATTACTACAATGGTAATGAATGGCCAAAAGGGAACTGTTCCGCCGGTTGAGTGTAGTCCAAATTTCCCTCGGTCGACCAGGCGCGAGCCCCGCTACTGTTAGGGTGATGCTGTCGGCAGCAGAAGGGACAGGACAGTACACGATGATAGAACACACATACGATTTATGGAGGCCGAGCCGGGCCGTGGGGCCTGGCGCGAGATAATCGTGCGCGCCACTGCCCCCCTTCGTCGTCTTCACCTTCCTAACAATATATATATATATATATATATATATATATATCAGGGTGTCGAACCGGAACCGAACCGAAAACCGGAACCGAACCGGTATTTTTTCCGGAACTGAACCCGAACCGTTATATTGTTATCGCGATGAGCCCGAACAGGAACTGAACCGGAAAAAAAATAACGGTTACCGGCTCATGTGAAAACGGTTCGGCCACGCGCTGTTGACAATGAATGTGCTATCAATGCCATTTGTTTTTTAAGTGCCGTCAACTGACACACACCTCGCTTACATATTTTTCTTCTCCACCCAGTCTTAGGAATATAAAAGCTGCATCCATGAAACTTGACATAGGAACCAGTATTGCGCTGGTCGCGGCTTGCACGGAAGAAAGAGAATTGGAAGGCTGTGCAAAAAAAAATCGCGTCACGGGATTTAATTTTTCTACAATCTCGTAAATCCTAAATGCTGCTGTGTGCTCATTTCATAACACGTCTCTAGAACGCGCGAGTTCTTGAAGCTTGCTTCCATCGGAATGAGAAAAGAAAAGTCTGTGGAGTTTGATAATAATGCATCCGGTTTCGTATAGGCACTTAGAAGCTAACATATTTGTGAAACAGCGAACTCTTCTATTTTAATATTTATCCTATTATGTCCTTCTGGCGTTGCGTTCGGTGAAGTGTTTTACATATTCCGTATCTTGTTTAATGAAAACTTCGTTGAGGGTCTCATTTGAGTTTCCGAAGGCTAGTTCAAATAAAGAAAGCTGTATTTTCTCCCCACTGTTCCTTCAATTGCTTACACGCCGAGGTGGCGGGATAGTTAGTGAGTTTTACTTGTAAGTGGGTTTCTAAGGAGGTCGCGGATTTTACAGCTACTGCGTCGGACCCAATTAGATGAAGTCCGAATGCGTAAACGTCGGTGAGGTAACCTTTGAGTGCACATAAAGAAACCATTCCTGGTAGAAATCCCTGAGCCTTACACTACGATGTATCCCGTTTCGTATGTGCTGATTTCAGATGTTTTATTTGTAATTTATTTTGATGTTGCAATTTGTCACTTATAAATTCCGAACCGGTTCGCGGATCGAATTAATCGAACCGGAACTGAACCGGAACAAAATAAATTTACCTGAACCTGAACCGTAACCGAACCCGTATTTTTTTCGGTTCGACACATTGATATATATATATAGTTTTTGTTTATTCTTTCAGATTTGTTTAAGAAAATCCGTGTAAGCTACACTTATGCGGTTTGGGCAGGTGAAGTTTACGGCCAGGGGAACATAGTATAGGGAGATGGTCGCAACCATCAGTCGGCTAATTCAGTCAAATTTATTCATTACCCTACTGAAAAAAAAAAAAAAAAAAAAAAAAACATTTGAAATTCAAGCGGGTGGCAAACTGGTAAATCAAACGGGCGCAAACGTGTCGACCCGTTTGGATCAAACGTGATTATGGGATACGGGTAGCCGTTTGAAACGGTACCCGCTCGAAACGGTTCCCATTTGATACGGGTGCCCGTTTGATACGGGTGCCCGTTCGACCTTGCACGTGACCACACGTTTGAACGTGCCATTCGAATCGGGAAATTACGCGCTAGCCCTAAACGGGGATCGTCTGGTAGGTTGGTTATCTTAAACTTATTTAAGACGTTCCGAAATTCATAAACCTATTTATAACATGGAGGAAACATGTACAAAAAATGTGCTCACGTAGGTGCTTGCTGATGGACAGGAAAACAGACACAAAAGATTGTTTTCAATTCTCCTGAAAGTTTATTACGCCTATTGTAGACAAGTACAAACGTGCAAGCGATCTGTGAAATGTGAGAGGCACTCTAAGCTTTTATACAACTCAGAAGATAGCAAACCAAACAAGAACCGAGGAAATTCTAGACTATGAAGGTAGACTTTCAGGAAATTATTCGCCCGGCTGCCGCGAGAATAGTGGCTGCATAATTATATAGATAATCTGGAAAACTACGAGTAGAAGAACGGTCAATCGTTGCCAAGAAGTAGGTTGCAGTGCACTTACCATAAGAATAGCGGACTTCAAAGATGTAATCCGTGATATTTGTCGACACGGTCAAAGCAGGACAACCACACAAACACAAATGAGAGGGAACGGCTTCTTGGAAGTTTCAACACGATGTGGCGCACAAGTTGTCAGTTGCCGAACCGAACCAAACCGCAAGAACTCCGGACTTCTTTGAAGAATCGCTTGTTGCCGATATAGACGTAGGACTTTTCGAACACTGATAGCTTTGGTGCACATCCAATACGTTGTCGAGAGACATCCTAATAAGACCGCAGGGTTAGGCAACAGATCGAAGCAGGTGGACGCGCGAAGTTCGAGCTGGAACTGACAACAAGCAGAAAAAGAAAAAAGCGGCTGCTAGGCGCACCCTTCCGGATCTCGATGCGTATCAGCGTGTAGCTCGCGCGTGGCTGCGAGTCACGTGACGGGTGACAAGAGAGGAGGGAGGGGGCGAGGACCAAAGGGACAGTCCCTCTCCTTCTCCCGAGGCATTCCAGTGAGATGTGTTTTTGTAGCCTCGAAAAAAAAAAAAAAAAGAACACGCGCGCGCGCATTTTAGCACCCGGGTGATTTCAGATGAGATCGAACAGGGGGTGGCTGGTCGGCCTTTTTAATTTGCTTCATACTTTTATATGTTGTTTCGTAATGTCCAAAATAAACAAAATCAGAATTATTTTCACCAAGAAAAAAAAATTGTCGGACGCAAAAAATCGTACATCACGAAGACGTGGAAAGTCGCATTTGCTTGACTAGCCGGAGGGGGCAACTTTGGTGATTAATAACTAAAGTTATACTTCTTAGGTGAGTTTAATAATGTTTTAGTACAATCTATATGTACTTATCAATACGAAAAAAAATATTGTTATTCTTTAGTATGTTTAAAAAAATAAAAAAAACATCAATTTCGGCTCCTTGACCGTTTTTTCCCCAAGTTTGCAGGCCTGTATCTTAAAAAATAATTTAGTCAGAAACGTCATATTTTAAGTAAATACACTGCTTATAAATTTAAGTAAATTCACTAAAATTCAAATTTGTTTAAGCGCGGGTTGGGGAGATATTGGCAAGCAAACACGAGACAAGCACCAAAATAAAAATATGTTAAGGGCGATTTAAAAAAAAATCTCGTTCTCGATTTTTTTTCAAACTCTGGCCAGTCATTCTATTCTATTTGGGGGTTACTATAGATTAAAAAAAAATGTTGCATTATTTTGATGGTGTAATAGATATAGCACCTCTACTGAGCCCCTTCTGCGAAGCTCGGCACGGTGTGCGCCCCCGTGGTGCGACGCAGTTATTGCGACTTCTTACTTTGAGAGAAAAGTTTTTTTGTTTTGTTTTTTTGTTATTTGAGTATAGCAAGTAATAGTTTTTCACATCTTTTGCACGTTATAATAAATTGCGCATTATATAGAATAAATTACACAACAGATACAGTGTGATTTCAGATACGATCGAAAAGAGGGTGGCTGGTCGACCTTTTTAATTTGCTTCATAATTGTATGTTATTTAACGATGTCCGAAATAAAAAAATAAAAAATATTGATTATTTTCATGCAGAAAAAAAAATCGTCAGGCGCAAAATGTCGCACATTACGTAGAAGTGGAAAGTCGCATTTGCTTGCATAGCCAGAGGGGTGAAATTTGGTGAATAATAACGGAAATTATACTTCTTAGGCTGAGTTTCACAGTTTTTAGGCACAATCTATGTGTACATGTCCCTACAAAAGAAATATTGTTATTGTTTATCATGTTTAAAAAAATTATAAAAAAAACATAAATTTCGGCTGCTTGACTGTTTTCCCCCAACTTTGCCGGCCTGCATCTTAGAAAATACTTTAGTCAGAAGAGTCATATTTTAATTCAATACGCTACTTATGAATGGAAGTAAATTAACTGAAGTTCAAATCTGTATATGCCTGGGTTGGGGAGATTTTGGCAAGCAAACATGAGACAAGCACCAAAATAAAAATATTTTAAGTGCGACATAAAAAAAAACCGTTCTTTATTTTTTTTAAACTCTGCCCAGTCATTCAATTCTATCTAGCGGTTAATATCCATTAAAAACATGTTCCATCATACCGATGGTGCAATGGATATAGCTCCTCTAGCAAGCCCCTTATCCGAGGCTCGGCACGGGGTGTCCCTGTGTTGCGACGGAATGATTGCAACTTGTTATTTTGCGAAAAGAGAAAAAAAAAAAATATATATATATATATGTATGAAAACGTGGCATCGGGGTCGTCGGAGCAAAAGTGCTCCACATGCACCGAGTGGGCGGACACAACATTCGCCGCGCCTTTGCGACCACAGCCTCTCCCCGAGAATGCTGTCAATTGCTGACCCTCTTGCCATCAACCTTGACAAGAAATGAAGTCTAGGAAATCATCCCAGAGGCATCGATCTACATCATTAATAGGTCCCGGAAGCTGAGGGAGGACCACAGCGTGCGGTATGTGCTCGATCCCTATACAAGGTGTAAGGTGAGCCTTGAAAACATATCTGCAGCGGTTGAGTACTACATGAAAGACGAGTTAGAGTGTTCTAGGCAGAGTCCCAATCAGAAGGACGTCATTTCCGTTGTGCTCGATGGCCAGAAAACGCTGAAGCCGAAACGTTTTATGACACAGTCAATCAAAGAAGCGTTTCGTGCATATAAAAGTGACCATCCCGCCTCCGGCATTGGATTGACGAAGTTTTACTCCCTGCGACCCCGATGGGTTAAATGCAATCCCCAGCAAGCAGCGTGCGTTTGTGTGTACTGCGCAAACTATAACCTCTCTGTCGCCTCTCTACAAAACGCTGCTGGCTCGTAACTTGACGCCGCCGAATTGAACTCGGCATTCATCTGAAACCCGCCATCGCGTCAGTGCCTTTTAGGCGAATGTGACCATTGTCCCAAAGGCCAGTCACTTACACTCGAAAAACTCATCATTTCCGAGGATGAAGAGATAGTTTTGGCAGCATGGGAGTCAGGCGAGCTCGTCAAAAAGACTTTAGATCCGGTCACTTTTCTGGAAGAGCTTCGTGTGTCGGTCTCAAGGTGGATCGTTCACAACCATATCAGACAGACGCAAGGCAAAGTCATCTATGATGAAAAGCAGTGCGAGCAGCGTGGTAGCATTGTCTTCCACTTCGACTTTGCTGAAAACTGGACTGTTATCCTTCCTGACGAGATTCAAGCGTACCACTGGGAAACAAAACAGGTCTCAATATTTACGTGTGGGGTGACGACTAGAAAGTCGACATACACTTTTGCCGTCATCAGTGACGACTTGCATCGTGACTCCGCTCACACCTGTCTGGCTGTACAAAAAGTGAGAGAGTGGGTCAATGAAAACCTTGCTGTGTACTCTCAATCGACTTATGTAAGTGACGGTGCCGCCAGTCACTTCAAGAATCGCTTCCAACTTCATGAATTCCAAAACAATGTTTTTCCCAAGGCCCAATGGCCACTGGGCACGGCAAAAACGCGTGTGACGGAGTTGGAGGACTCGTCAAACACCAAGCAATGCTTCACAACTTGAGACAGCTCCCAGGAAAGGCCATCCAGACTGCGAAATGCATAGTGAACAGTCTTTCCCAAAAACTAAAAATAGTGAATTTCACAATTTTGGACGAAGACGAGGTTGTTAAATTCCGTGAACGCAAAAATGAAGGGTGGGTGGGAGTGCGCGCCTTTCCTGGTATTCAGTCGTGGCATGTGTGGCTATGCAAAACATCAGAAGCTTCGACCTGTGACTTGGAAGTGGCACGGACTGTCGGGTCCCCTTGGAAGAAACTCTAAGTGCACACCGTCAGAAAATGTTTGCGTCAAAATCTGTCAATTTTGAAACCTACGAAGGCAGAACTGTGTTGTATATGATCTGTAATTTATTATATTTATTGCTCAATTTATTATAACGTGCCAAAGATGTGACAAATTATTACTTGCTATACTCGAATGAATAAAAAAAAATACTTTTCTCTCAAAATAAGAAGTCGCAATAACTGCGTCGCACCACAAACGAAGGCCGGAGTCCGGCCTTCGTCTTCCTGACGAAGGCCGGACTCCGGCCGAAACATCGAAGATTAAATCGTCCGTTGTTGCTGTTTTTCACTAAGGGTTTTTTTCTTCTCAGTTTTATATTTATATATATATATATATATATATATATATATATATATATATATATATATATAACAGAGAAAGCGATTGCGTCCGCGCTCCGTCTGTCTATCTATAGGCGTTTCTGGATGGCTGTCGTCGAGTATGCGATTGAGTGTGATGCGGATTTGGAAATAATGTGTGTATATTTAAGTGACAATTATGCGATTAAAAGAAAACTAATTGAGAGTAAATCACCTGTCCTGTAGTGTCGCTATCTTTAGTGTGTCCTTTTTGTTTGCGCTTTTAACCTTTAATTCACTTATTAGAGGGTGTTCCTGGGGAAATACAACCGTGTTATTGGCTCGGGTAGGTAAACTACGCGTCGCAGAACGCTCGAACTTCGTGAAATTGTGATACTAGCCGTTAAGATAGAACGCGGAAGTTTGAGAAGATGACGTTACATGGATTAAAAGGTAAATGCGAAAAACGAAATTCTTCTACGAGCCGACGTCCACCTATGCCTAACATAGTCAAAACAAGAAATGGGACTATGGCACCTGTAGCATCTATCATAGTGATAAATAAACTTTTCAGTAAGAAATAAAACATTTTCTTTCTTGCTGACATGCGCGGTTCACTGATATAAATTTCGCATGCGTTCAAAGTTTCAGTTTTATTTTTACATTGTTAGGCTTAGGTGGAAGCAGACTTGTGCTCGTTACTTGAAATATTTAATGGATTACAATTACAAATTGCCGAGCCTCAAATGTAATGGATTACCGTTAAAAATTACTTTCGCTGAAGAGTAACGGACTACTTTACTCGTTACTTTATCAATTGCTTTCACGTTACTTTTTCCGTACACTTATCCAGAAAACAATAGAAACCATTTTGATTGCTTCTTTCAGAAATGTTCTGCGGCACCATTTTTTTTTAATTTTTCATACGCCCGTAATAGTAGTCCATGCAACAATAAAACATTGTATTTAAAAGAAAGAGTCTAGGTGCACTCCGTTCACTGACAAGGCACCAAAAGCTGTAACCACACCCGCCATCCCGCTGGCTTTCCACATCCGGAAATGATACCTTGAATTGTGCAGACAAAGATAGCGGCGCTCACGCTCAGTAGCAGCGTCTGCCTGGGCTACGGGATTCGGAGCTAAAGAAGCGATCTACGAAATCTGCCTTTTCAATCGGCTGTTTCGCCTGTTATTCGCAAGGAAATGAAAAGTTAGTTCTAACGTTACAATGCAGGGGCCCGAAACTCGTCAAACACAAAGTTGGAGCCGAAAGTCCGCGGAGCGCGACAATTGGACGCCGGTGAAAAAAGCGCAAAGTCATCGTCGTGATAGTCCAATCGGTGCGCCTTGTGAAGTTCGGCCAAAACTTTGTGTTTGGCGAGTTTAGAGCTCCAGGGACCGTTTGCTCGAAGCTGGTTAACTCTAACCGTGGTTAAAAGTTAACCGCGTTTCCCCACCTAGGTACCTCCGAGTACCTAGCCGCGTTCGACAAAAACTAGATGCAGAATTTCTCCGTGTTTTATTATTATGCGGTAGCTCCCGCCGCCTACCGGTCGAAGCAAACAAATAGCCTTTTAAGCAACTCTTTCGCTAGTTTTGTCTTTATTAAAAAAAATGAAACCGACATATTATCGCAGTGATTCTTTTATGCATAATATATATATATATATATATATATATATATATATATATATATATATATATATATATACTTTAAAAAATAATAAATATTTTGATGCATCTCTTGTTTCGCCAAACACAGCATAAGTTTACAGCGTTGATTTCGGATCTGGCAACGGTCTTTATAGATTTGTTGTCTTGTTCTCGTATCTTGCAACGCACGTTTTCCGCGCTTTAGTTATCAGCTGATTTTCACTGTTTGTCTTTTCCTGCCGTTTGCCCAACCGACCCGCCGACTCGCCCGCCGACTGACTGACAACTGATTTGCGGACGGATTGGCGAAGATAAGGGACGCAATGTCGACTGTGACGCGACGCCGACATCGAAGAGAGCGCGTGTTCGCCCAATACGCTGTTGTGATGAGGGGACGGCAGCTTGTGTTCCGTGACCGCTTGAACCCTTTGGAGGGGTTCGACGAGGACGAACTGCAGGAGCGCTTTCGATTCGGTCGCGCGGGTATTGTGTTCCTCGCCGACCCACTGCGCCCGGACTTGGAGCGGCCGACGCCTCGCAGCCGCGCCCTCTCTGCAGCAGGTCGTTGTCGCCCTGTAGTTCTACGCCACGGAGAACTTCCTCATCACCGCAGGGGACTACATCCTCGTGCATGTCTCCACTGCTTCGCGGACTGTGAGGCGGTGACTCTGGCCTTGTCACGTCGTGCCCGAGACTTCATAGGGTAAGTGGTTTGGAGCATCTCCTGGCGTGTCCCCATACTAGGCGCATGTGCATGCCAGTTTTCCAAGAAGGAAGCCTGGGCCTAGATTGCTCGATGAGCAATCACCATTATTGCAGAAACCGTTTGTATAGAAATTATGGTGCGTGAATACCTGAGTTCGTTGAAAGTGGTATTCTCAGCACACCTATTCTGCAATTTATTTACGGCGCACCACCTGTGCAATGACCCTTCAGTTTTTGTTTCTTAAGCTGTACACTTGCTAGCTTGAATATCTGCCAGCGTATCGATCCCCACGTATACTGGTACCTCCCTAAAGGAACATTAATAGTGTTGCTTCAGCACTCGATATTTGTTTTTTGGTTATGAGCGTGACATGCAGACCAGTGAACTGAGCAGTAAAATTACACGAACCAACTGGAGTGTACAAAATGACTCCCTTAGTACCTATTATTGGTGCAGGTGCAAATGCAACGAAACTACAAATAAATTAGGAGTGCAGGTATAAACAGCCTGGTTTCTACACTCCCAACTATGCACTTGGTGCTGCTGAGCTAGTCTTGCGGCTACTGAGTACTGTCATTGTGCGGACAAGGGTTTTATTGCTCGCTATTGATGAAGATGAATGATAGCTGTGTTATTTTTAAGCATGTGATCGTAACAACAAAACCATCGCTGTTAATGTCATAGTGCTACAGACTGACTCAAATTCCTCTACAATGCAGGTGGCCAGGTGATGCTTAGGGTCATGCCTTGCAACAGGCCTTCTTTGAGGTCGGTGGGTTTCCTTCGCTCGCGGGTGCTGTTGATGCCTAGAAGCACCCACAACTCTAGGATATTCACAGAGGGCTCGGTGTCAGGCAAGCTGGCCGATGGCGTTTACGATGGTCTACTGCTTGGAGATAGCGGCTACACCTGGCAAGCCATGGCTGATGACGCACTTCTCTCCGTCATCAGCAGCGGAGATCGCCTACAATGCGTCGCATAGCACAACGAGGAGCATCGTGGAACGGTAAAGCCTGGCTATGCGTCCTTGTTCGACGCTTCAGAGTTTCGGCACTTTCAGGCACCTAAACTTTTTCATATGGTTGTGCCTGCGCTTTAAATTTGTTACCATTTTTTATGTTCTTGCATAGAAGGCTACGGCTGCTCAGAAGCAAGGAAAGGAAGGCGTATCTTGCCATAGCCTGTATTGTTTATTCTAAGGTTCAACCATTTGTCAGCTAACTCTATATGTCACATTAATTATTCTATTTCATTCGCTCTTTTCTGTTTGAACTCCAGAATAGAAGTTAGAACTTCTCTGAAACATATCCTTCCTGTTGGTGCTGTATGACTGGGTTTATTGACCTACAAGTTTTTACTAGGAGTTCATACTTTTCAAAAAATAGCAGTTGTTAGAAATGCCTAAATGGAAAGCAATTCTTAGAAGAAAAATCAATGCTTGCGATGGTGAAAAAAAATACACATTGGCTTATGCAGGTCTTGTTTTTGTACAGTTTGAGTACAGACATATTCAAACATATCCTCTTAAATACTCCTTATCTCAAACTGAATTTTCCTTGCGGGTTTTTGCGAAGAACATTTTCATTATATCAGTGATGCGATTGCTGCGCCATTTGCCCCAAACTGATTACCCTGCTACCTTCTGCTACATTTAACCAAAATGTGAGGAATTTGCTCCAACATACTGCCAAAACTTAATGTCACTTTAATAATACGGAAAATATAATAGCTCGGGCCTCGCTGCCCGGCCTGACCGTTATGATACGCTTACGCAAGTGTTCAGGTTTTCAAAACTTTTGATTATCGTCTCAAATACCATACTATTCAATCACAGTTTGTATGAATGACAGGCAGTATCTGGAAGTTTCGTAATAATTTTCATTTTAGTCGTCTGTTTATTCTGGAGGGTTAACTAGTGTCGTTGAGTGCGCTTTTCACCGCGCTCTGGTGTACTGCAGAGAAGCAAACACCACGGAGTAAAGCATCGCGATTTTGCATGTCCTGCTTCGCCGCAGCGCACCTCCGTGTTAAGCGGAAAGCACTCCCCCAAAGCGAGACGCAACACAATTCCTGAATACAACTTCAGCTCGTAAATATGATAGATTGTGAGATCCTAGCGGTACCTTTTTCGAATTCAAGATTTAGTAAGGGTACTTCAGTATTGCAAGAACATTTATATGTGCTCTTTTGTATGTTTATTTATTTATGCCAACTCATTTGTTTAGCTATCAATTTTTTATAGGTGTGAGTAGATTAGAACTAAATTGACAGGAGCAGTGGATGGAATCTCGGGAAGAACCTGAATGAGTTCGGCGGGATTGTTTTTAAGTTTCGTTCATGTGCCATTTTTGCTATGAAGTTCTACAGATAAAATGTAATTTATGTTGATAATCAAATGACAAGTGCTTTGCTTTTTATCTGAATTATAAATTGCAGTTTTATTACAACCTACATACCCTTGCAGCATGCCAAGGACTGTCCTCCCCGAAGAGGTTCCCATCGAGCCCATGGCAGCGGGTCGTGACGAAAGCAATGGGGCTTGGTACGCCATCATTAGCCAGTTCATCGGTTGAGCGTAAGTATACTAATATATTGCGCATGCTGCTTCGCATGGTCTTGCGTGCCAGCGCACTGTGCTGGCAAGGTACTCCCAATGATGTAAAGTCTTCAAACATACCTTTTAGAACTTATCCTCTGTGATACAATGTTGATATATAACATTTTTAATACACTGTACATGCTTTAGTTATATTTCATCTCACCCGACGAAGGACTAGGGCCCATAGCAAATATACCACATGGTTTCAAACAGGCTCGTGATTGGACCCGGCGGCCTGTAGCATTGGGCTTTTTAGTCCATCGTAGGACGAGACGGAGTATAGCAGATCTGAATCCAGAAATCTATTGACAGTTGCAAGTAAACTGAATTTCATTTCTCAGCAGCTGTGTTGGCTTTGTCATATGTAAACAAATATATTCAAATTGCAAATTAAAAACAGCATAATATGTCAACGTTTACTCTTCTCCTAATTGTTTTTTTTTTAACAATTTGATTTGCAATTCTGCACGCTGTGCTTCCAGTCCAATTAAAGATTTTTTAAGTGTTTTTGGTCCTCTAGTAATTTTTTTACTAATGGTAGAACTACTCTGCAGCAGTTGCTGCTGCGATCGTTGCCGTGGCAGCTTGCTATTGTGAAAGGCTACGACACACCTCTACCACGTTTACGAGAGCGGCGCGTGCCCTGGCTCACGTGGACCAAAGCACGCTCTCGCACCGACCGGCGGCTCGTGCGGGAGCTTTGGAGAACTCGGCTCTCGAGGCAACCTTTGTACAAGCTGGGCATCCGTGTCTGCGTGTGCCTGTGGATGACTCTTCAGCGAGCGAGCCACCACGCCGAGAGACCCGCCACGAACTTCTTTGGCATTGGCTGGCCGTTGGCACACAAACTTCTTCGGCATTGGCTGGCCGCTGGCACACGAACTTCTTCCGCATTGGCTGCCGAGGACCACGTAGGCCCCTGCGATTGGACAAGCCAGTGGACGGCGAGATGGCGAGGCGGATATATAAAGAAAGGACACCCGCGAACTTGTTGTGGTACGAACATTGAAACGTTGTTGTATTTAATGTAAATATAGAGTGTTCTATTTTGCTGAGCTCGTCGCCTCCCGGCTCCTCGATCCTGTCTCCTACCCGGCACAAGGTAGTGTCGCCGGGCTGGGAGCTTTCGTCGGAACCCTCAATCACGACATTGCTTAACCCTTTCTGTGCACTCCTCTCCAGCAGGAGATTCGCTCCATCCAGCTGCTGCTGGCTCTCTGTCTCCTGCAGGAACCGCTGTGAAACCTCCCGGCACCAACGCCAGCTGTACGGCACATTCGTTGGAGCCCGCTGCACCGCCTCCTGTGGCAGACTCTCGTGCAGCACTTCCGCTCTTAGAGGGACCAGGCTGTGGACCTATTCCCCTGGAGCTGCGACAAATGCATGTGTGAAAAGTGGTCAGGTTTTGTTCTTGTCAGTACGGGCAGTGTGCATAGTTTGTAACCCTGATCAAGATGTCGATGCTGTGCCAAAATTCATTCATACCTGTTGGTGCAGAGGACAAAGTTTGCTCGATAAGTTGGTTTATATACTGACATGCAGGCTTGAGGTCGGCGCACAGTGTCGTTACTTCTTGCACAATCGCCCAATGCATGGTGTGGAAAATGTGCATTTCTTTGTGAAGAGCATTTGCAGGCATGTGTTCATAGACTTTCGCTGCTAAAGGTTCGAATGCAGCTGTGTAGTTATGTGATTAACAGTTCATTAAATTAGTGGTCACATTTCCAGTCAAATCTCGTTGCACTGTGCACATTGATAGGACAACTTCAAACATTACAGCACATAGTTTCACTGGCATTGATTTTACTCGCACAGGTTACCATCATGGGAGTCGTTAACTTCCCAACTTGGATGAAGGTAGTATTTGAGCCAATTTTCTTAAGTTGGTAAAACTAGCAACAGGATGGTTGTGCTGTGTGTGATCTTTTAATTTACATATTGAAAACCTGTTACAGTTAGCATAAAAAAGAAATTGCCACTTTGTTGCATTTTTCCCCGCAGGGGGCACCTGTGAAAGCAGGTGTTTGGCGAGTGGCGTCACCACGGACCCCGAGCCATGCGGGTTCGCCCGCCCACGTTTGGCTGTGCGTGGCTTTCCCGTGTCCGAGGAAAAGGGCATCCTGGTGGTTGAGCCGAGCCCGGGGTAGGTTTGGACCCTTCGGGGCCCCCTGGGTGAGGCAATACACCACTTCGGCCCCCGCTTCTCGTAGACGGGAGTCCTGGTAAGGCGGGGCCAGGATGATTCAGTCAAGTCGCCTTTTCTTCTACTATCCCCTCCAATCTTTCACCTTTACCTTTCCTGTTTCTTTTACTTCTCTCTCATTTCTCTTACTCCTTTTTCATCCCTTTTTGGCGGCAAGGTCTAACCTTGGGTGGCAATAGACCTCTGTCTTGACCCACACTTGGGTATAGTTTCCCGGCAGCACTGTTAGTGTAACGTCTCCAGCCAAGCTCATCTTGTTATGGTGCGTTACCTAACCCCTTGTTGGGCTCGGTGGTGGGCGGTGCACCGCAGATTCCGAACCCTCTTTGCCCTTCTATGGCGCCCCACCCCTCTAAACCCCGTTCAGGGCACGCCCTTAAAAGGCGTTGCCTTGAACACAAAACCATTGACAAAGATCCCGAGGTAGAATCCTTCACAAAGTTTTTTGTTGTTCACTCTCTTGATGAACACAAGACAGTTGCAAAGATGTCACCCTTCATTGTAGCCAAAGTTCTAGAGCACCTTGTAGGGTTTTCCTACAAGGCAAAAAAACTGTACTCTGGAGACCTCCTTGTGGAGGTAAACACAAAAAAAAACAAAGCGAAGCACTCCTCAACCTGACCACCATTGTTGACGTAAAGGTGCCGGTGAGTCCTCACCGCATACTTAACACCATCCGTGGAGTCCTCTCTGAAGACGACTTTCTGACACACGCGAAGAAGAACTCCTTGAGGGACTGAAAATTTCTGGCGTTGTCGCTGTTAAACGCATAATGTTTTGGAAAAATGGTGAACAGGTTCCTTCTAAACATGTTATTCTTACTTTTGAAAAGCACACACTCCCAGAGACCGTCAAGGCAGGATACCTGAAGTGCCGCATTCGCCCTTACGTCCCCAACCCCCAGCGGTGCTTCCGTTGCCAACGTTTTGGTTACGGAGCACGCAGCTGCCGAGGGAAGGAGACATGTGCAAAGTGTGGCAGTCAGGGCCATGTTTCTGACATTTGTGAGGAGGCTGTGGCCCACTGTGTTAATTGCGGTGGACCACACCCCGCTTACTATCGTACCTATCCCTCGTGGAAACAAGAGAAAGACACCCTTACCATTAAAGTGAAGGAGAACATTTCGTATTCGGAAGCGAAAAAACGATTCTCGTTTGTGTCAAAGGGGAGTTTTGCCGACGTGGTGCGCAGGGGCCCTGCACCACGCTCGGAGTCGAAAGCCACGGAGGTCTCTCCCGAGACCTTGGCGGCCGACCTCAGAGCCCCAGCTCCCCGACAGGGGCAGCAGCAGCTTCCCCCAGTCCCTGTTGATAGCACGCGTGCTGCCCCTCCATCCAAGGACAGGCCGGCAGCAGAAGCTCGCTCCTAGAGAGGAGCGAGCTTCTCGCTCCAGCTCAGTGGAGAGGGTCCCCCTACTGAAGGAGCAGCATGGTACCCATGCAGCTCCTGTGAAAGGAGGTGTCAAGACGAGCTTGGGTGACCCCTCGCCCAGTTCGTCCGCCACTCCTCCATCCGGTCGTGGCCGGGGTTTTCCCCCGCGCGTGCCAGGCCGGACCAGCTCCGTCATACTCCATCCATCGGACACTTCCCAGGACATGGAGATACCAACTGATGCTGACAGTCAGTCTACTCCTGGGTCTGACCAGGATGGTATGGAATGGGAGACAGCTTCTCGTAAATCTAAAAAGAAGCAACCTGTAGTAGCGCCCAAGTGATGACCCCAATAACTGCCGTATTGTGGTCACATATTCCACCTAGCTCGAGTTGGCTCTCCATAGCTTTATTTATTTTTCTAGGTTTTATCTTATATTTACATATTTACACACTTTTTTAATAGATGACGAAGTTACATTTTATGCAATGGAACTGTCACGGTATTTTAAGAAATATTGATGATGTCAATCATTTCATGGATGAGCTTCGACCCATCGCTCTTGCCTTGCAAGAAACCCATCTTCACTCTAATTCTTTTAACATTTTAAGGCGCCATCAGGTTTTCAGGAAAGACCGTCCCGCTTGCACTCCTTCAGGTGGCATTGCAGTAGTTGTGCAGAGTGGAGTCGCTTGCTCTCAAGTCCCACTCCGCACACCTCTGGAGGCAGTTGCAGTGCGTCTCCTCTTGGACCGCCTTGTAACGCTTGTTTCTTTATACTTACCACCAAATGTTCCTTTAAATCTTCAAGAGCTGCAGGGACTTATTGGACAGCTTCCTCAACCTTTTTTTTTAATTTTAGGTGATTTTAACGCTCATCATCCCATGTGGGGTAGTACCCGTCAGGACTCCCGTGGTGGTGTAATTGAACGTCTTTTATTGTCTTCTGGGCTGTGCCTTCTTAACGGGAGAGAGCCAACTTTTTTTTAGTGCGGCACACAACACATTCACATCCATTGACCTTTCAATTGCTTCACCTTCATTACTTCCTTGCTTCTCCTGGAAGGTTCTTCATAACCCTTTTGGAAGTGATCATTATCCAGTTGTTTTAGAAAGTACCGTTCCATTGCCTAATCTTTTAGAGCGGGTTCCTAGGTGGAAGTTAGACAAGGCAGACTGGGCACTTTTTAATCTTCACTCCACTTTAGATCCTTCGCTTCTTTCTTCTCTGTCCCCCGAGAACGCTACACTTTAGGTTACTGAGCAGATACTAAAGGCTGCTCAGCAGTCCATTCCCCAAACATCTGGTAATATACCCAAAAAATGTAAACCTTGGTGGAATAAGGAGTGTGCCACAACCCGGGCGGACCAAAATAGGGCGTGGGGCAGATTTCGCAGATACCCCACTTCAAGCAACCTTGTTGAGTTCAAGCGACGAAAAGCCAAGGCTCGTTGGACTAGGAAGCAGGCAAAGCGGAAGTCGTGGATGAAGTATCTCTCTTCTTTAACCAGCTTTGTCCCAGCCAAGGAGGCCTGGGACAGATACAGGAAAGTAAATGGGGATTACAGGTGCTTTGCCATTCCAAAAGCCTCTAAAAGATATTGGTAACATACTCGGGGAACATTTTTATAATTCATCTAGTTCGGCCAACTACAGTGTTACCTTCGGACAGTTAAAAGCTCGTGCGGAACGACAAAAGCTTGTCATGTCAGGAGGAAACTCGGCATCGTATAACCAACCATTTACGCGATGCGAGCTTGAGATGGCTCTTAATGTGACAAAGCTCTCTGCCCCTGGTCCTGATGGAATTCATTATGAAATGCTGCGCCACCTTTCTCCAGAATCCCTTGAAAACCTTCTCCTGTTTTTTAATCTTTTGTGGGAAAAGGCATGTTTCCCTCAGGCTTGGAAACACGCACATATCATCCCTCTCCTAAAGCCTAACAAAGACCCCTCACAACCATCAAGCTATCGCCCAATTGCTTATAAACAGGCGACTGGTCTACATGTTAGAAAGCCAGAGGGTCTTTGATAACAATCAATGTGGATTTCGCCAAGGTCAATCTACCCTTGACCACTTAGTTCGCCTGGAGACTGTGATACGTGAGGCATTTGTAAACAGGCAGCACTGTGTTGCGGTTTTTTTCGACTTAGAAAGGGCATATGACAGCGTGGAGGTATGGGATTCTCCGAAACCTGTATACCTGTAATATCCGGGGCCGTATGTTGTGAAGCATAAAGGAATATCTGACAGACAGGACTTTCCAAGTTCGTCTCGGCTCAGCCCTATCTGATTCCTTTGTTCAAGAAAATGGAGTCCCTCAAGGGGATGTTTTAAGTGTGACTTTGTTTTTGCTAACAATGAATTCACTCGCACAACTGCTGCCACAAACTATTTCGTATTCTCTTTATGCTGATGATATACGGATTTCATCATCGTCCTGTAACCTTTCTAGTTGTGAACGCCAGTTGCAGTTAGCCATAAACAAATTGTCCAAGTGGGCCGACGAAAATGGGTTCAAGTTCTCTGCTTCAAAAACGGTCTGTGTTCCTTTTTCTTTGCGACGCGGGCTGTCTTTGGATCCCTCCCTGAAATTAAATGGAACACCTATTCCAGTTAGAAAGGAGCACCAATTTCTTGGTGTAATATTTGATAAAAAGCTTAACTTTATTTCCCACCTTAAAGCTCTGAAGCAAAAATGCCTTCAGTCCACAAACCTTTTGAAAGTTTTATCTCACAAGTCTTGGGGGTCTGATAGAAAATGTATCCTGCAGTTATACAACGCCCTTGTACGATCCCGTCTTGACTACGGTGCAGTAGTGTATGGATCGACTCGGCCCTCTGCCCTTAAAATGTTGGACCCAGTTCACCATCTCGGCTTGCGACTGGCAACAGGAGCCTTCCGGACGTCTCCCGTCCTCAGTTTGTATGCAGAATCCAATGAGCTGTCCCTGAACAAACGACGTACAACATATCTTAGTCTAACATATGCTTATAAGATTCTGGCCGACCCCCAGCATCCGACATACTCTTCACTTACAAGGTCAAGGTTCTTTCGCCTTTTTGAAAATAAACCAAGCATTGTGACTCCGTTAAGCTTCCGTATTGAACATCTTCGCACTTATCTGCACCTTCCTCTGGGCAAGGTCGGCCTCGTTAGGAAAGTCAACGGTATTCCACCTTGGAAAGCACAGCGAGTTGAATCTGACTGGTCTTTTGCGAAGTTCAACAAGCACGGCATTTCCCATGCTGTAATTATGCAAGAGTTTGGAGAACTGCAAACTAAGTATGACGGATATCTTCATGTTTATACAGATGGTGCCAAGACTTCTTCTTTTGTCGGTTGCGCTGTGTATTCAGAACGCCTCTCCAAGGTTCAACGACTCGATTGTGTCGCCAGCATTTTTACGGCGGAACTCTATGCGGTATCAATGGCGATTGAATGCATTATCAATAGGAAAATACTGAGGGAGGTCCTGTTTGTTGACTCTCAAAGTGTGATTCTTGCAGTTTGCTCTCTTAAAGATACTAAAAATATGCTTGTACAACAGATTCAATATAAACTTAACACTGCTTTGCATGGAGGTCAAAATATAAAATTTTGTTTGGTACCGAGTCACATTGGCATACAAGGCAATGAAGAAGCCGACAAGCTTGCAGGGTCTGCCGGTAACCTTCCACAATCTCTGTCCTGTTTACCCTATCAAGATATTAAGCCCTTGGTGAAGTCCTCGATTCTTAATTCTTGGCAATTGGAATGGGACATGGAGTGCGGTAACAAGCTTCATGTTACCAAACCGGCTTTGCGAGTTTGGGAAAGCTCTTCATGCAAGAGCCGACTTCATGAAACGTTGTTGTGCCGTCTGAGAATCGAACACTCTTTTGTAACCCATAGGCATCTGCTTTCGGGAGAAGATCCACCAGTCTGCGATCAGTGTGGTGATAGGCTCACTGTTTTGCATATCTTGTGGTTGTGCCCTGGTCTTGAGCCCAAGCGCCGCATTCATTTCCCTGAATTTTTTCAACATCATATCCCATTTCATCCTGCTCTCCTTCTGGGAGAGAATCCTCTGGTCTCTTTTGAACGAGTAATAGAATTTCTTGGTAGTATTGGCCTTTTACACCGATTATAGCTTTTTGGTTACCCGTTTTGTAAAACCTGTTTTAGAGTACAAACCTTCAATTAGTTTGGCGCAGATGGCCTCGTAGCTATTGCGCCATAAACCCCCCCAAATCTCTCTCTCTTCTTGTTGCATTTAATTTTTATTAGATTATGGTAATCAGCTTTACCTCCTGATTTTTCATTGCGTGCCGTCCTATTTCCAAAAATTTGTATCTTCGGTAAAACTCTTTCAGCCTCGCTAAAAATAATGAGAAATGTGGGAGCGCTTTGTCTTGTAAAATCTTTAAGTGCACTCTGGAAGACGGTTTCGTGACTTATATTTCGACCCCCCTTTGAGCTTTTGTGGTTGAAATAAAACTGAAGCCAGATTCCCGAAACTTTCTTACGACAAAATAGCTTGTAAATTTATCTTACGACAAAGTTACAAACTTTTGAGTATTCCCGAAGCAAATGTTCGCACGTTTTGCGCAAGTTACAGATTTCGTCAAAATGTGCGCAAAACTTAAAAACATTTTGCTTCGGGAATACTCAAAAGTTTGTAACTTTGTCGCAAGATAAATTTATTAACTTTTTTTGCCGTAAGAATGTTTCGGGAATCTAGCCTCTGGTCTTTATATAAAAGTACTCGGCAGTAATGCTATTCAAAAGGCAGCATGTCCATCTTGTTATCAACATTTGTCCTCGTCTTTTAGAGCTTGGTCTGGAGCGACAGTTCTGCTTTACTATGACCGGTTCCTTAGCACCATTTAATCGTCACACAATCGGGTCTAGAAACCAGTCACCTACTCTCCCGTGTCACCTGTCGTGGCAACCAAACCCGCACAGATTGGGAAAGTCCTCGCCGATCGTCTCGAGGACGGCTTCGACGAGTGGCGTCAAGACATGGGGGTTTGGCCCAGCACCTATGAATTAAGGCATAGTAATTTCGTCTCGTCTACTACTTACTCGAGACATCAGCAAAAACAAAGAAGGTGGGGTTCACTGTTCAACCAAGTATCTAAATGAAACTTTCATGGGAAAATCAAAATAAACAAATAGTGCATGAGGCCATTCTTTTAAACATTCAGTAACTGTGACCTAACATTGCTGAAACTGTTGACTATGCAATCATGCAATTTTTACTTTCTGGGTCATTCCACGTGAAACGTCCTAGACGTTGCGCTCGACCACCGCCGATTTCTAAAAAAAAAATTCATGGGCTTCGGCCACAATGTCCGTAGCCCTACCCTAAAATAGTTTTGACGGAAAAACAATGTGTGATGACGTGAGCGCGATTTTAATTTTTGAAAACAGCGTGAAACTAGGCATTACTCAATAATTTAAGAAAAATCAGCTTTTTTATGAAACACCCAACAAATTTTCTTTCTTAAATTTGCACGTTTGTCGGCTTATAATGTGGTTGAGTTTGTGCAGTTTTGTTTAATTTAAATATTTTTAAAAATACATAATTTTATTCAAAAATAATCATTTTTGTCATTTCACTAAAAATATATAATTGCTCCCGGGACCTAATATAACTTTTTCCTGGTTGCCCTCTAGGGGTATAACCTATAAAAATATTTTAAACCGCTCAAATAAACATCTTGCAGTAAAAACAAAATCCTGAAGTTGCCAGAAAGCGCGTTTTGACGCATAAACAGCCGTTTATTCCACCCTGAGGTGGTCCAAGTAAAAATACAAAATATGGTGGGTTTGCAAGAACAATGGATCGTCTTTTGATTCTGATAGTGTAATCAGAGTAATATTTGTTTAAAGCGAGAAAACAATTTTTGAAGTTGAACTCTCTCACCACTACCCGGCGTCGCTTCTTAACGCCTTCTTAGGTCCAAAGAAACAACGGAGTTTGCTGCCCGCTTCCCCTCGTCCCTCTTTTCTGGCTGTAAGGGAAGAAACGGCGGCTATCGTGTACTAATGGAGGGTGCCGCCAGTGCGTCGCCGTGGCCGGCCCGTTGTGCCCTTTGTGCCCAAGGGCGGCTCACTCCTAAACGCGATGCCTAATTGACGGGTGGCATCAGCTGACGTGGACTTCTTCATGTCAAGCCAAAGGTCCCACGGCGACCTCTGATTCCTAAAATAAAATAAATGGTTCTTCACCATAATGTTTGTGGTGCTTCTCTAAAATATTTTTGACGAGAAACAAATTTCATAGGGTGATGGCGGTTTGAACTCGTAAAAAAGAAGTGAAACTATGAGTCATTTATTAATTGATGAAAATTAAGATATTTTTATAGAACAGTGGACTATTTGTTCCTAAAAAACACATGGTATTTTGATTGTTGTGTAATAAGGATCATGATTATTCGCTTGAAGCAATTTAAAGAAAAAAGTAATATATGAGAATTTTAGCCTTTTTGATAGTTTGGTTACAAACTATCTCGTTGCTGCAGGTGATTAAAAATTCTTATTGGAAACCCTGTGAATATACTGCACAAAAAAAGTTTCGGGCCGTACAACTAAATATCTTGCAGAAAAAACAACTTAATTTGTGCAAAATTTCGTGCTGCCGTTTAAAGAGCCGTCAATGCTGCCTTGAGGTGGTCGAAAGAAAAATCAGAAACATGGTGACTTTTACAGAAGAGCTTATTGCCTTTTGTTCTTAAAAGTTTAAAATAATTTTGTTCTAAATACAAAAAAAAAAAAGAAAAAGCTTTTATGTCGCAACCTGGTGTCGTTTCTTGTGCCTCTTCTCTGCACAGCATGGCACCGTCGAGCCTGGCGAAGCGTGCGACTGTGTAACGGGGGGCCCAAGCAGGTAGGAAGCAGGACCTTGAGCTGTCGGGTACATCTCGGTGAAAAGGGGCTGTTTTTCACTCTTGTTGCTTTATGGCTTTTCCCATTTCGACCGTTTCACGCGGCGATGTCCTCCTGTGATCTTCCAGTGTCTTGATGTCAGGAGATGCTTAGCGCTACCGGTTCAGAGCATCCATTAGTAAGCTAGCTGTTTCCTACATACACAACCCGATCGCTCTCTCTTGTTAACGTCAGGACAGATGTAAACAGCAGCTTAAAAGACCCGTGAACGGGCAATCTCGAACGACGAGGTGATGTGGTGTTGACGAATGCGCGCCGTTGAAGGCTTACGCGTCGTTTGTGTTCAAGTCGGCTTTGGAATGACAAATTCTGGCTTTGCTGAATAGGACGTAAGTCCAGCCCTTAGCGTAGATGGTGACGCAGGCTTAAAGTGATAACTTCTTGTTCCTTTGACGGGGACTGCTGAGCTAAATCTTGGAGTGAGTTGAGCTCGTTTTTCTTCAACCATTTCTTTCGGCACCCAAAGTATTGTTATGCCCCCGATGTTATTTTTGGCCCATGTAAACAACTGCTGGGGGTCATGATTCGGTTCTCAAAGGGACCTAGAAGACTGGCCCTTGCTGCCACACGCTTTACTGTACCCCCGACTCCGTCACAAGCACTCTTAACGTGGGACGTTGCAAAAGAATTCCATTCAGCGGAAATGCCGAAATCATTTTCGTGCTGACAGAGGTGTGCAAAGTTTTTCTTTATTCTTGTACTGAAAGGAAGCACCATCTGAAAAGTAGTGAATTTTTCTAATTTGCGGAAGGTCTCGCTTCAATATCTTAATTACTTCACTCTGAAATACAGAAATAGCCACCGTGTCGTGTCCTAGGCGGTCAGAAATAAAACTGAACGATTTTATAGAAATCTTTTGTGTGGTAGCTTCTTGTTTGCGAAAGTAAATAACAAGAGGGTGTACTGATGCCTGAGTATTCACCCAGTGATAGGATTGCGGGGCGTCCTACACGATGAAACTATAATTTTCGGCGAAGTCCATGAGTACTATTGCCTCGTGTTTGCCTATGTTTGCTTTGCGCTCCCGCAAGTATCGTGCCTGTTGTTTACTCACAAAGTGGTGAGCCTTCAGTGCCTTCAGCATATCTAAGTATTTTTCGCGAACTCGTCTGGTGTCAGAACAATGGTTTTCAGTTGGCAACGCACCCCGCATACCCACTGTTGCACATGGACGTAATCCGTTTCTTCCGAGTCAAGAAGTGGAATACTGCGGAGCAAAGTATCAGCAAAATCAGAACTTGGGCATTTGGCACACCTATCAAGCATGCACTCTTCATTGTGTAGATCACATACTCTAGTGGATAGAAGTTCTTCGGTGCTTTCGTCTAATCCTGTAGCGTGAAGCATGAGCTTAAGATTTTGGTGTTGCACGCACACGAAAACTGTGTGAGTGCCGCTCCCCCCTGCTAGGACACAATGTGAAGGCCGCACACTTCCGAATGTTGAAAAACCGCACCTGAAATTGCAGCTTTTTTCCATTCCTCGTGCATTTCTTTCAAGTTGAGCAACAACAGACGCTTTTTGGCGACCACGTAGCACGTCCTTTTTTCCCGGTAGGCAGTACGAGACAGCGTCGTCCTGATAGAACTGTCATGATGGAGGCCTTAAGTTCTTCGCTGACCGAGCGGCCTCTTCTTTTTGGCACGGTGCCCAATATTCCTGATTTCCAGGTCAAACTTGTTTTTTACATCTTGCATGAGTGACACGTAGTCACTCAAAACAAAATCTTCATCCTGGTTCGGCTAAGAAGTTCGTTTCTGCGGTACACCCAAAGATGTATAAATTCTTCTTTCGGCAGAGATTTTAAGTTGTCTAACCTTTTTTGGGGTGTATGTCTCGCGGCTTGTTCGCCCTCGTTTTCGTTGGAGAGTGCTCTCTCCAACGGCTGCGAGGGCCTCGTTCACGCTCTCAAGTGCTACCTTGGGGTCATCATGCTCAGAAGGGGCATCACGAGCCAGAGGTGGTGCTGGTGCTTGAAAAGTAGGTCTCTTCTTCAATTCAAAACAATTTCGGCATCCTTTTTAAAGTCGGTTTCCAGGAATAAGGTTTAAATTGGGGTGCGCATGTGCCAAGGCTATTATAATTACAGCTGATCCACGGCGGTTTTTGGCGTGTTCATAGGAAAGGGTTAGAACACCACTTAGATGCAATCAGTGATGTGTACTTTTTAAGGTATACTTGATAATGATGTGAACACACTGTACGGATGTCACCTTGTGGGCGCCCGGAACGGAACGAAAGGAGCCGCCGATCCGTGTGCGTCAGGTGTTGAGCGTTGATGAGGGATCGCGTCTTGGTCTGTGTGGTCACATGACAACCCCTTGCACCCAGGGAGCACGGAGGAAGTTCGGCTTCTGCAAGGAAAAAGAAGTTTAAATGCAACATGACTGCTCCTTCATTCATGTGAGCCATACCTGCGTGCTGCACATAAATGACATGTCGGGCACATATGCGCCTTACCTGCAGAAGCTAGCCTTGTACGCAAAACGCCATTCGGCTATGAACTTTTATCACGCTAATTGGTTTGTGACAGGTATAAGGCGAACCATATGTATTTAATATAAGCCAACGCATCCTCCCCTAAAGCTTGGGCTTATACAACTCTAACGTAACACATACTACATATACGACAAACGGCCAGCTTTAAAAAAAATAGCTCGTCCATCTGGTTTGAAAAAGTCATGAATTGAGCGGCCGCAACTATACAGATACTGTGACAGGGTAGGCACGAGTAAACACGAAACAACTATCATTGTATTGTAGAAAATAAAGCCGGCTTTCCTACGTACCCTGATCAGCATCCACAAGAACCGTAGATTGACTTTTTTATCCAGAGGGACCAGCTTCATCCATCGTTACACCACCGTACAACGTACTTGACGAAAAATGAAGTTCTTCCTTCGACAGATTTCCTATCTCAAATGGTCGTTCAAAAGCCAACTTCTCGCTTGTCAGCCCTTTCTTAGCTTACTAGCGCAGAAGCGGGTTCCTCAAAAGGCAAGGAATGAGACTCGATACCCAGTGTCAATAGTGGGGACACGTGCCTTTATTTATTCATCATTCCCAATGGGTCACGTAAAGATTCCCGCACTGACAATATGGACCGAAAATAATGCTAAAGGCGCACTCTTGGCTTGTGACGATGCTTCAAGCGTCCGAGTTAACATACTGAATCAGCGCGTTTCAGACTTTGATCACGCGCCTGTAGCCTTCACTGCGCTCCAACTAAGCACGAACCGGATCATAGTTCCGCTTTTCACCGCAGCATGCGTGACGGCTAGATTTTGCGGCGATATTACCGCGTTTCAGACGTCCACGTCAGCTGATGCCGCCCGTCGATTAGGCATCGGGTTTCGGAGTGTGAGGAGCCGCCCTCGGGTACAAAGGGCACAGCCGCCCTGCTATGGCGACGCACTGGCGGCACCCCCGATTAGTACACGATACCCGCCGTTTCTTCCCTTGCAGCCAGAAAATAGGTACGAGGGAAAGCGGGCAGCAAACTCCGTTGTTTCTTTGGACCTAATCGCTTCGGCTATCGTCGCAGGTGGCGACCTGTGCGACGAAGAGGCGTTAAGAAGCGACGCCGGGTAGTGGTGCGAGAGCTCAACTTCAAAAATTGTTTTCTCGCTTTAAACAAAAATTACTGTGATTAAACTTTCAGAATCAAAAGACGATCAATCGATCTTCCAAACCCACCATATTTTGCATTTTTACTTGGACCACCTCAGGGTGGAATAAACGGCTGTTTATGCGTCAAAACGCACTTTTTTGCAACTTCAGGTGTTTTTTTTTACTGCAAGATGTTTAATTGAGCGGTTTAAAATATTTTTATAGGTTATATACCTAATGGGCAGCCAGGAAAAGTTATATTGGGTACCGGGAGCAATTTTATATTTTTTTAATAAAATAACAAAAATGTTTATTTTTGAATAAAATTATGTATGTAAAAATATTTAAATTAAACAAAACTGCACAAACTCAACCACATTATAAGCCGACAACCATGCAAATTTAATAAAAAAATATAGTTGGGTGTTTCAGAAAAAAGCTGATTTTTCGTAAATTATTGAGTGATGCCTAGTTTCACGGTGTTTTCAAAAATTAAAATCGCGCTCACGTCATCACAATCTTTTTTTCGTCAAAACTATATTAGGGTATGGCTACGGACATTGTGGCCGAAGCCCATGAATTTTTTTTTAGAAATCGGCGGTGGTCGAGCGCAACGTCTGGGAGGTTTCACACGGAATGACTGTCGGCCTCGGTTGGCCTGGACCATTGTGCTCTAAAAATGTGTGTTAATATTGTGTCCAAAGTTTTGGGTCCTCCACTAGAACGGGTTTACGAGTTCCAGACAGCCTGTGCAGAACTTGTACATAAACTGCAATAAATGGTCTTCTGATGCTGTAACACTGCTTTTACTGCTGTTCTTAGAAGATGACAAGTCGACTCCCAGCAGAGGGCAAAGGTGCACGAATATACAAATGTTCACATGCACGTTTCTAGGTCTGATTGTCATTATATTATCACTAAAGTAATGCAATATTTTGTTTTTAACTTAAGAACACAATGAACTTACCCGTGCGCTGTTCGTGCTTCTTGTATAAGCTGTACAGGAATCTGGTTTTCTTTAAAGGTTTCTTCGAACACTGCTGTAATTGGTCTGGCGTGCGCAAACAGCCCATGCCTGTATTTCTGTTTGGGTCGTGACCGCAGCACTGAACTTCCCCATATTTTGATATTTTCGCTTTCCCACTACCCGAATTAGTTGTAATTGTTCATCCCATGTCTAATTCCTCTGCCGTTTCATGCTGATGCTTGATGTCCCCCGACTCATTTTCGATTTCAGATTGGTTGTGATCGTCTGCTACGTAATTATGCCTCTGCTTATCATCCTAACAAAACATTAGTTATTCCAAAACAAAATAAATTTACGAAAGACAAGCGCAAGAGAAAACATGGACACTTTTTTCATGATAGAAGCTTCGTTTATTTCCCAGTTGCACAAGTCCGGCATCGGTGCCGGCAGTTTATATTGAGGTAACGGATGTTTGCTTCCGAGGAAGGTTTTTAGTCTACATCTTGCCTTCGTTGAACCGTCTTCCGCTGCGAGGGGGTCGTCGGTGTTGTGGATGCGCTGCAAATACAGTACACGGCGAACTGTACTATAAACCAGACTCCGCGATTGGAGGCAGTTTTTCGGAGAGATTTGTTTCACTACCATGCGATTGTGGCTCAAGGTAAGTTTCATAAGTGAAAAAAAGAAAGCTGGACGTTGATTACAACGCAGGATCTGCTGACATGACATTTTGATAGCGGTACGATCTCATAACTTTCTCGTGCAACATCGCGGCACTCACCTAGGTAATATATTTTGAAGGTCCCGCTGACTGTAGCATTCGTTGAAACAAGTCCACCTCAGAGGGCGATGCGTGAACTCAAACCTCACGTGACCATTCAAGCGTAGGCCTGGTCCCACAGCACGTCTGGCGGTGGCCGAGCTGTCGTCGACTCCGACTGTAGACTCTGTGTTCGAATGTTCCTTTCGTGGCACGAGGAGGACGCATCTTCGTAAAAATAAATGTTCCCAAGCGTGACGAGCAGCCGTAGCAGTCATATTGCCTGATGCTAAGTACTATTTGACTCCGGCGTTCCTACTCTGCAGGTCACGTGACCTAAAATTCCCCCTCGTAGAGCCTACTCGGCGTTGCCTTACTTGATCTTTGGCTTTCGTATATTTGTACATGCCTTGCCCGTTTTTTTCGTGGTTCTAGTGTCCGGTCATACAAACAAAATTGTGTTTTCTTTTCGGCCATTCTCCCCTTCCTGACGTTCTCTATTTTGTTGAACTTGATCTCTTTATGCTGCTGAATGTTCTGCTCGTATTGCTCCAGTTACTGTATTATACTTATATTCTGAAGAAGTAATGAGTAAATAATGTAATCCTTTACCAATATTTTGTAAAAAAAATTCCAGTACAAATTGCTTTAAAAAAAAAGTAACATGATAATTACAAAATTACTCAAAAAGTAACGAATAGCAAGTAAACCGTTACTTGTAACGGATTACTTCCCAAGTTTGGGTGGAAGTCGGATAGTAGAAAAATTTAATATTTCTAAATTTTTTTTTAAATACCGCTAACATTACCTGGTATCGTCTCATTATCCCGAAGTTATTTACGCGGGCCTAAAATATGGTTCTCTTTTCTCAAGAAAGCCCGGTACATCGCCTGGCTTTATTGAAGGGGCAAACAGCAAAACAACATTTTATGACTCGTCGAATGCACCCACTCGGCACCCGCCTTGTTGGAGAACTTATTGAGGCTTAAGTGTCCCCTTTTCTTCCGGAATAAGTTTCGTAAACACAACGCACTCGGTAATATTAGTAGACTCGCAAAATACCTAGGTTGTAGTTGTCGGCAGTTAAATTAGACACATGCCTCCTTGGTGAAACTTGAGTATGGGCTACAAGGTATATTCATAATATCCTAAATATCTCGCCGCTGTTGTAACGATGAGACTTAAGCGCGTGCCCACGGATTTACGGAGGACGACGAAAATGCGCGCGAGGGCGGCTCATCCCCCGGTAGAGTGTACTAGAAAGAACGAGTGGGGCCACCGGGGTGCTATTTTGGTGCCTCCGCATATGGAAAAAAAGGGATAATTCAAGCCACTTCTCTCGTAGAGCCCAAGAGGACGCTACGAGCGAAGTTAGCCGTTTTTTAGGAAAAACGCGTTTCGTTCCAACGCCAATCTCGACCGACACACTGGTCAAGGTCATAAAACCGATAGAACGCCGGACTATATTTTTTATACAACCTAGACGTCAAGCGTCACGTACATAAAGTCACCGCGACCTGACTTGTCGTCAGAACGTCATGCGACATCAAAACGACGCCTTGATGTCAACGTCTTCATCAACGTTGATACCGTGAGTTACACGACATCAAGACTGCGTTACGATGTCATATTGCGTTGACAACGGCGATGATGTCAAGGTAGACATTGACGGCGACGATGACAACGTCACGGGACGTCAAGATGACGGCGCCCGTGTCAATGCAACGTCATAAGGAAGCTTGGTATCAGTTTGTCGACGTCGTTGTCGACATGATGCAACTCGACGTTACGAAGACGTCCCGACAGTTTCACGACATCGACGTCATCGTTGACGACGCTACACGACGTCAAGACTTCGTCGTGACTGCGCGTCAACGTTGAGGCTGGCGAAGGCGACGACGGTACACGCCGTCAATGCTTCGTCGTGACGTTGACGTTCACGATGACGTAGGGGCGACGTTAACGTGACGTCATAGCGATGTTTGACGTTGCATGGGGCGTCGGCGTCAACGTCGGCATCGATGACCACGTCTACGTCGTCCTCGATCTGGCACGCGACGTCATGACCGCGTTACAACGGTGACTTCTTGTCGTGTAACAAAGTTGTCCTCAACGGGACGGGATGTCACGTCCGCGTCATGACGGCGACTTGATGTCGCGTAACGGCGTCGTCCTTAACGCGACGTCACGACCGCGCTAGACTTAATGTCGTTAAACGGCGCCGTGCTCGACGCGACACAACGTCACGACGGCCTTACGACAGCATCTTGGCGTCGCGTAACGTCGTCGAAGATGGCGTCGCCGTGTCGGGGTGCTTTGACGTTACCTCTCACGTCAAAATCACAAGAAATACAATATAGCCCCTCAGGGGCTATATTGCCCATATGACCTTGACCCGTGTCGTTGCTCGATCGCACGCAGCGAAGGTGGCGTAGTGATTGAAGTGGCTTGGTTTCACCTCTAGTTTCACCTGACCGCTTTCTACATTTTGACGTGGAATTGAAAGCATGGGCGGAGCCTGTAGCTCGTCCCCACTCGTACCTTCTAGTACACTCTACTCCCGGCACTTCTAATCTGTTCAAATACATTCATGGATGTAACCTATCCCATAAAATCTGCTACAATATTACCCTGAATCTCCACTAAACAAGCCACTAAAGTGGCTGTGATTAGTTCTTTACCGTGCGCTCAGTGTGCAGCTTCTGCTAAACCCTTTTGGGGAGAAACGTCGACATTTTCGTGCAGCCTGCACCTCTAGATTTGTGCCGTCCGATTTGAGAAATTTAATTCCTTTGTGTGTGCGAATATAAGTGGCCGTGCCACAGCGGCTCCAGAGTGGGGTCTATACCAAAAGAATAGGCTCGGGCGTGGCTGTCGCCGTTCCCGAGCCCCAAATTTCCGTCTTGCTGTAGATAGAAAAAAAATATATATATAATTTTTCGAATTTATGCACAGTATCAGAAAGAAAAATACGCTCTCTGACTGCTGGACAATGACTGTCTGTACACAAAAATCTAGAAAATTGAGTGGGTCATGTTTTAACGAGAAAGAAATGTCAGTGAGTTGAACTCTGAAAAGTTTACGAAATTTAATAATCCCTTCACAGCTAGGACAGGTGGTTTCAACATGTGTGCGAAAATTATCCTAATATCGACAGATCATATTGACTTTTAGTTTGATTCTATATTTTCAACACGTCGAGGCTTATTACAACAATCGATAGGTGCTCAAATCCTTGCAAGATTAATTTCAACATTCTATTAAAAATGACCAACATACCATCGAACTTGTATTTTATTCTGTGATATGATTGAGAGTGAGTTTGCATTTAAATAGCTCCAAGTTTTATGAATATTTAAATTTAAAAATCAATCAGAGTAATTCGGAAAGGTAAGAACACCTGTTTGACTGTTAGCTTTTTGGGGCTACAAAATGCCAACTTTCTGTTAGTTTTTCTTTTTTTTTTATAATGTCTTCGTTAGTGTGCTTTCTTGCAAATATTATTCCAGGATTTCGCTGTCCAACGATTCGTTGCGTGGGGTACGGTCGTAACATCCGGGTCCGCGTTGCCTGTAATAAACGGATGGAGTTACGTCTATAGGAATCATGCTTATTTATTAAGGTGTGCTCGTTTGTTAGAACTTTCCAGAGTTGCGTCGGCTTTGTTTTTTTTTTTTAGCTTTCTTTGTGGGTGTCGGGGTTTTGAAGGGAGCATTTGCGTGGGCAGAGCGGCCGAGAGGTGTGAGCGGTTCTCTCGCGGTCGTTAAGAAACGTCTCGGGTTTCGGGAGTCTGCTCAGACAGATCCCTGGGACAGCCCGTTCTTGCAGCTGCTCGTGGCTTTTAGCCGAATTTGCCCGTATATAGAGGGTTTTGCCGCTTGGTGTAAAATTGTCGCTTTTTGCCCGATGCAATAGCTTAGCGGTTGGCGCCAGTCAGACTGGGAAAATTGCAGGGAACAACTCTACAAGCAATTTGGGTTTGGCGGTTGGAGCGCCAGGATGACAGCTCGCCAACCGTTGGAGAACACTGTACCACGTGTGAGTGGTGGAATTTGAAGAGATTGGTCGGTTCCTGAGGGGAAAGGAGGTCCCTACGTCCCTAGAAAAAGACTGCGGAGACGATTTTGAGGGATTCGAACTTGGGATTTGATTGAGAGAAATTAGGGACGGGGGTCGAGACTTTAGAAGAGGCAGGATGGTCTCCCAAAGGACTTGTAACTAGAGTGTAAATAAATGCACATAGTTCTCTACAAGCCGTGAGTCGACCCGTCACTCATTGACGTTCGTGCCACCACGCTTCAGACCATCGGAGCGGAAGCCGCCTCCCACATTACCGGGAGGACCAACAACAAACTTTAACTGATGGCTTTATTTCAAATTGAACGCGTGTATGGGGATAGGTATTTTGAGTTGCTTCAAAAATATATATATAATGGCCACACTTAAGTAATAAAGAAAACTGCTCCTTACAAGTTTACGTATATAAAATTAATTTTTTCCGCTGAAATTTTTAAGCACAGTATTAGGGGAAGGCAACATTTTTTGCTGCTTATTTCGGAACCCAGTTTTTTTAGTTCTTGTTATAGATAGGTAATATAAAAAGAAAAAAAAAATAGATCGGAATAATTCTTTTCTAATAAACGTAAAATGCACGGTCGTTTCGTTCTTGTCTGAAGTAATCATTTTGGGAATTTTATTGCCAGAAATAAAAAATAACAATCATCGTACCTTTGACGCTTTGGTGACATATTTAGAAGTTTGTATCTTTGGAATAATAAAATATATTGCTTACTAAATAGTCCACACGTACACTCCTATACAGGTGAGATGGACTGGTACCAGTTTCGTTTAATTTGAGTTGTTTTCACGATATATTTACAAAAAAATTAATTTCTCATTTTCATAAAAAATTAAATTTACCCAGTTTTTGAGCAAGGTTAATTAAAACGGAACATTTTCATTTCTTCGTATTTTTTCTTATTTCAATGATGTTAACTTTCTATTAACTTAATCAAGCTTTCACCTTGTTATATTTTCGGTAGCTTTACGTTGTTTTTCGTATCGACATACCATCGTCTTGTCGATTCGGGTGCATTGTTTGACCTCTTGATCAAACATCAAAGGGATACTTCAACGAAATTTTAAATATTCCCGTCGTGTTCAAAAATAGGTTGAATATGATCCACAATATCCGTAAATGACAATCGCGCGTTTGTATTTTGATCCTGGTGGCTGTATTTTTCGTTATAAACGGCCCCCTCTGGCAAGCGCTCGGAGAAGGCCCAACGGAGACCACGTGACATCCAAAGCAATCGGGACGTAGGTCGTCTCGAAACGAGCAAAGCTACGGCGAGGCTGACGTCGAGAGGTTGGCCTAGTCGTTCCAGCCACCGCAGCGGCTGCTTTTGTACGAGTTTTGAGTGACGGGTTAGTCTTCTATAATCTTGTAGGGGGACAATAGTGACTTCTGCGACACACAAAAGGCATTCTCAGAAAGAGGGGACTTCCTCCTTCCCTTCTTCTTTCGTCGTGGCTGGAGGCGAGACAACCTCCGTCACTAGCTGTCAAGGTTCCTAAACGGGCATTACAAGCGAGGCGTTAGCGACATCCACCAGGTGCTCTTTGCTAATCGTTTAATTTGTTTTAAAATTCTTTTTCGGGAATTGTTTTAAACAAGATATTGGTATGTTCGATGTGATACTGCTCTTCTGAACACATATAGACCAAAAAATGAGCGCCGAAATTTCGTTGTAGTGTCCCTCTAAACCCCAATAATAGAAAAAAAGATTTCGCGCGAGTTGGCTTTAATGTAAAACATTTTAGTCTTGAAGTGCTACGGGCAATGTCGTTGCAAGCGTCCGGCTTGGGAAGGGAAGGGGCGGTGGGAGCTGGCTTCGATAGGAGGCAGGAAGGGGAGTGGGTGGTGCAAACGTGGCGACATTAGAAAAATGTCTGCCCCCAGCCTTCCTCTGTTTTTTTCACCATGAATAAGCGTGCTTTTGTTTTTCTTTAATTTCAATGAATGCACTTAAGTCAGGGTGCATATTGTCGTTTATCTCACTTTAGTGTATAGAGTATTTTTAAGGCTTTACATAATTGTTTAAAAAATAGCTTTCAGCCTTTCCATTTTGGTGAAAAAGGAAGACCTGCAAAGCTGTACTGTGGTGGGAATGAAGTAATAGTCGGCCACAAGTAAAAGTAATAAAGTAAATATATGCGCCGCAAAAACCCCTGGATGACACGCGAAATAATTCATCTAGTACGGAAAGTAAAAAGAAACCGTAGAAGTCCAGTTCACAGTTCCTCCATCCCCTGCCTAAAGCGAGCACTAGCAGCTAAAATTCACACAAGTAAACAAATCTATCATTCCAATACACTCACACGATTCCTTAAGACAGATCCCGCGAAGTTCTGGCGACACCTCAGATCAAATAAAAAAACTGTCGATTATGTCGAAATTCGGGAAATGTTGATTCACGACAAACTACAAATAGCTACGGAGTTTAATCTTTCCTTTCAGTCAGTGTTCTCGAAGTCTTACACTAGACAGGCCTCCTTTAACGAAGAAACTGAAATAAGCTGAGAGTTCATCACGTTTGAACGTATCTTTTCTATGCTACTTAACCTCAAACCTAAATCGTCAAATGGTCCTGATGATATACCAAATGCATTTCTTCGTCGTTACGCTGAGTGGATTTCTAAATTCCTTGTTGTTATCTTCCAGACGCTATTTTCATGTGGCGTTGTTCCCTCAGATTGGCGAATTGCTCGGGTTTTACCCGTTTTTAAAAAAGGAAACCGTACAATGTTAACGAATTATTGCCCAATTTCACTCACCAGCTCTTCGTGTAAACTACTGGAACATATAATTTCTAATTACATCAATTATATCCTCGATAAACATGAAATAATCTCGCCTTTTCAGCATGGGTTCCGAAAGGGACTTTCTACTACTACTCAGCTCATTTAAACTATTCATTCTTTTGCTTCTATAGTAGATAGGCCCGGTCAAGTCGACGTCATCTTCCTTGAGTTTAGCAAAGCCTTCGACAGAGTTCCTCATTCCGGTCTTATATACAAACTAAATGAGACTGGCGTTCTCAGCACAGTTGTTCAATGGATTTCAGCTTATCTTCAAATGCGAAAACAATTCGTCAATGTAAACGGTCACCATTCTGATCCTCTTCTTGTAATTTCGGGTGTTCCGCAAGCAAGTGTCCTTGGCCCTCTTCTTTTTTCAATTTTTATTAATGACCTCACTTTTTGTATAGATAAAAGCGTGAGTATTCGTTTATTTGCGGACGACTGTCTATTGTTCAAGGATATTAACTCTACTAGGGACCAAGTTGTTCTGAACGAATGTCTTAATGCAGTTTCTAGCTGGTGCGATCGTTGGAAGATGAAGCTTAACCAAGAAAAGTCCTTGTACGTGCGCATCACTAACAAAAAGTCCTCTCGTCAGTATGAATACTTTATTGGTGATAACTACATCTCTCGGACGATGAGCTTTAAATATCTTGTATAACAATTTCTAGCAACTTATCTTGGTCCTCACACATTGAACACGTTTGTGCAGCTGCCCGTCGAAAACTAGGCATGATGAGGCACAACCTTAAGCACGTGCCTTCTCATGTGAAACTTTTAGCCTATAACACATTGATAAGAACGAAGTTAGAATACGCCTGTACAGTCTAGGATCCATTCACAAAAAAAGATATCAAGATACTGGAAGATGTTCCGAAGCAAGCAGCTCGTTTTATATTTAATCGCTACCACCCGCATGACTCACCTGCTGCCTTAATTCTGAGTAACAACATCATCTCTCTTGAATTACGAAGGAAGTTAGCTAGACTAAAATTTCTTTATCAACTCTGGTTTAAAAAACTCCGGCTTGAATCGTCGTCCTTTCTTCACCCATCCTCGACTAGGCGCACAAGGCATGACCATCCGCATAAAATAAATCCATTATTCGCTCGAACAAATGCATTTAAATACTCCTTCTTTCCCAGAACCATAACGGAATGGAACAACCTACCTCATCACATATTTATATCTGACAATGTTTCGGAGTCGATTGAGCGTTTGTTTGATGTGTAACTCTTTGCATTGTGTTTTATTTTCCTGTTCTCCACTACCGCCACTCCTCCCAACTTTGTTGTGAGCTGTTACATGTGCGTTACTACAATTTTTGCATAATTTTTTCCTGTTCCGCTCTCCCATTTTACAGATTACCTGGTGTTGCGTTTTGTTTTTACTCCACTTTTGTAATCCCCAATCCTGCTTGGGCCGCAATTGACCTGCAGTATTCCTAAATAAAAAATAAAAAAACGCCAGGTTGAAAAGGCTGGGAAGGTTGCGCCATCTATGAGCGACGGCGGCAAGCGGACAACCGGTAAACCCAACAAACGCTACCAGAGTTTTGTGTCGACATTTGTTTGCGGAGGACACGATCCTGGGGAAACTAGCCCTTAACAGCTCCGCTGTAAAAAGCCGAGAATGGTACTCTAATATGTGTCTTACGGATGAGTTATACGCGAAGGGGGACATAATAGAAGAGGATAATCGTCACAATAACTGGGATAAATATACCAATAATTTGTTAAATCACTGGTTTTAATTACTGAAGATAAAGATACGGTTCCATTTAAACCCTTCCCAAGCGTAATCAGAAATAACTAAGTAAATAAATTTGAGAAAGATCTGGGGAGGGTGAGACGCGCGGTGGTGCGCCGAAGTTCCCGCTCGTGAAACTGCGCAATGCTAGTGGTACGAATACTCTCATGCGTGGTATTTCCGTCTATCATCCGCATTTTTTCACCACCAGCATTGCGCCCGTTGCAAAACTGATAACTTTAGTGCACCAGAGCGCTTTCAACGTGCCCAACGTCTTTTTAAGATCTTTTTATATCGTTGTTTTTGAGGACGCTCAGCAAGTTTCTATTTGAAACCACAGTTTTATTTTAATTAATTAAAAAAAGTTAGTAGGCTTCTTTTAAAACTCCATCAAGGAACAGACTGATGGTCGCCATTTCCTGGGCATAAACACGCGATTGGATCCGGGTAGTCGCCGAACGCCGACGCAACCCTCGTGTCCAAGACATTCTCACAGTGTCTGATCAAGCAATGGCGGACAAGCGATGGCGCGGACGTTTCACTGTGAAGCTGTTTATGGCTAGGGTTCCGTAGATTTTTCGTGTGTCCTGACTAAAAACCCTACGCTAGCAACGCGGGATGCGCCGCACGCGCACGCCTTCTCCGTAAAAACGATTCGAAGTAAATAACCAAAATAAAGCGTTGATGAACGCGCCTGCAAGGTGTCATTTGTTTTAGGCTTTTGCTTTAGAACAGTTACTGCTGCGAACGCCGGCACGTGCCGCGCGTGGAACACCATTCCCTGCTTTCTTTTTGATGATTGGATAATTTAACAATGGGTCTATTCCGTAGATTAGTTATCAATAGGCACCATGTTCAACATGAGTCCCATGCAAAAACGTCCTATGGTCGGCTATAGAAAATTCTTTGTATGGTCGGCTTTAGCTTTTTGGCCCAATTAGCTAAGGAATTTTCTATGGCTGTCTTTAGCATTTTTATTGTCGCCTTTGTGGGCGTCTTTAGCTTTGTCTATGGCCCTATCGCTGTCCAGCCATAGCGCTCTTTAGCTTGTCAAACGGTTGGCTAAAGACTTCTCTATGGCTTAGCCTAAGGCTCTCTTTAGCTAGCAAACTCTACAAAAACTTTTACTTCAAGTTCCCCCGACTTGTGAATGCTACGTAGTAGATACACATTCATCTCTGAACACACAGAACACAAGCAGAACACTACCTCACACTACACAGCGACAACGGACCCCTCTCTACATATGCCATGTTCGCACTAGCTGTATACATGGCAAACTAATTTTTGAATCCGACTTTGCCGGCGACCCATGATTTGTAGCAAAAACACGGAGAGGCGGAGCAAATATTACTCGCACTTGATACATTATTTGAATTGTCTCTTGGAATAGCCCCCATCTCATAATTCAACACCCTGAAAAAAGCAAATAAAGATAATTAGGCTAATAAACTAAAATTTATTATTTATATTTTAATAAGTTTGATAAATCAAGTTGACAATGCAGTGATGACATACAGTACACTGGAGCTGAAGATGGCAATCAAGCTATTGCTTGATTGCAGTGTTCGGCGCCAGTGTAATTTATTTTCACTTTTGGGGAGTAATAACTAATTTTAATTGTTGCACAAGTATTTTAATGGATTTTTCAAACAAACAATATTACTGGTTTTCACAACTCGTTGCAACAGCAGAGAACATATTTCGGGTCATGGTTTGTCACCGGCATTACAGAAATTTAGTATTGATTTATTTTTTAACGTGGAGTGTTTTTATTAAAAAAGTAAGCGCCGGTAGTGATTTTCTACAGGCGTGGAAAGAAAATTTATTGTTTGTTAGTCAAGTAAGCGCCGGTAGTGATTTTCTATAGGCGTGGAAAGAAAATTAATTGGTTCTTAGTCTTTAGACTCGGGGCCATAAATTTGTCTATAGACGGGTAAAGACAACTTATTAATTTCCACTCGGGGCCAAAGAATTTTCTAGAGGCGGGTGAAGAACATTTATTGGTTCGCTCTCTTTAGACATGTGGCCCTACAATTTTTATAGGCGTCTAAAAAAATTTTATTGGTTCCCAGCCTTTAGACTCAGGGCCATAATATTTTCTACAGACAGTTGAAGACAATTTATTGTTTCCGAAATTTGAGACTTGTGACCATAGAATTTTCTATAGGCGGGTAAAGAAAATGTATTGGTTCCCAGTCCTTAGACCCAGCGCCATAGATTTTTCTATAGCTGACTGTAGCTGTCCTTATGGATTTCTATGGCCAACCGTGGAAAGCCATAGGGGGTTATAGCCTGCCATATAATTTTCCATAGACGACCATAGACCCTTTTTGTATGGGGTGGACTCTCAGGTAGATAATAAAGGTTTCGCAAAGATTTGCCGCTGTGCGACCCGCGGCCGGCCATGACAAAGCTCGCACTGCCCTCTCCTTGTCGTCGTTCCAAGTGCTTGTGGGCCTAGTTTCCTTTCCTTCCGCTTTCCCGGGGGTGGCGGTCCTATCGCGAGTGTCTACTTTCAGTCGGGTGGCGGCCCCGTCACGCGTGTCTAGTTCCCTCCAGCTCCTGGGGGCGGGTTCGTGTCGTGTGATAAGCAGCTTGTCTGGTCATTCACCTTCACTGAGTGGAATGGCTCATAATTTTAAAGGGTCTATTATCTAATCTTAGTCCTAAAAATCTTCGGTAGGGGGAAAAAAAACGAATTGAAAACATAGAAAATAAGTGATACGCGAATATCATGTAAACTAAAGTGAAATAACGCACACTATTCAGACGACTCAAGTCTCCCGATTCAAATTAAAGGGAAAAAAGCAAGCGTAGCCAGTGGATGTAGTCGAAATTGTGGAGGGGTGGGGTCAGACATTAATATTTGATGGTGGTATGTTCACAAAACCCTTTCCCCTTCCTAGCGCCTCCAAGGCCAGCTCCCGTTGCCCCGTCACCTCATTAAAGCTTGACACGCCACTGCCCTTGGAATTGAAAGCCTAAAATGCCTTGCATAAAGTAAAGTCAACCAGCGAAACTACTGTTTCGTCGATTCGGGTCTATTGTCCATTGTCCACTTCTACAAAAATACAAGAAAATACATATTTGATTAAGGCAGTAGAAAGTTAACATAATTTGAAATAGTAAAAAATACTAAATACATAAAACATGATTTTTTTAAACACAGGTTCAAAGACAGCAAAACTTATTTTTATATAAAAATGCTTTCGTGAAAATAAATTTATATAAGTTAGGGCCGGTATATAGCACTTGTATAAGACTGAAGCTTTACAGTATTTTGTAAGCCAGATTTGTGATTACTCCTAGGATACAAGATTACAAATATGTCACTAAAACCACAAAAAGGCGATGTTTGTCATTGCCAGAGATCTCGTACACGTTACTAAAAGAAAAGTAGTCACTTCCAATATAAATTACTGTTCGTTAAAAATATTCAAGTAGAATACTTGATTATCCAATAAGAAAAGTACTTTTGCCGTTTATTTAAATTGTAACCCTTACTTTTACGATTACTTCAGTTTTTCAAAGAGAACGATTTTTCTGCTGCTTTGAGAACGTGCCTTTCGTACCATATATTTTTTTATAAGAATCACCAAAGTATGAATTACTTATCTTTTTATTCCTCCAATTTCGGTAAACCATTCTCCTGTCGAGACATGGTTCGGGGCAAAATTACTCCACATGGTAATCGATTACAAGTAATTTCATTACTTGTAATAAGTTCCGTACGAGGCTGAGTAGCTTTGACATTTGACCCGGGGGGGGGGGGGGGCTGCCCGATTGGATTTTTTCACACCCCTTTTAGAAATTCCTTTCAGGACCCATGGGACAAGCCCCCTTAAAACATTAGAACATATATTGGCCCCCAATTCCACAGTATGGTTTCATTATGTGCTGCCTGTGGTGGAGGAACAGAGGGATATAGTGAGAGTACAACGCGGATGGCGTTGTCATGTGCGTGCCGATGTTCTGTAACTAAGCTAAAATATTATTTAAGTAATTATAAAATTATCAGTGGTCTCTTAATATTATTGCTCAAGTCTGAACATTATTTCTTATAGTTATTTTGAAACAGCATTACTTTATTACGTAAAGGGGCCCTGCAAGGACTTTTTTTGCTTGTTTTTAGTTTGCATCGAACCTGAGCGGACTGAACGTGGTAATTTAATGAAACTTTTTTTTCTCAAACTTCGCTTTTTTTAGAAGTTATAAGAAAATTAAATTTACAAAAACGAGCAAAAATGACCTCCTTCTTGACGTCTTTGGTCGCTTGAGTGGCCGTGAACTGGAGGAGGGGTAGTGAGCTCTGCGAGAGCGCTCACGGGTGCCGCACTCCGTGTCGACAATTCGAGAGGGCGTCACTAAAGCATGTTCTGAATAGGCTGTATGAAGCGGGCAGCCAGGGCAGCTCGCATTGCATTTGCTGCACGATTAAATACTAATTCGGCATGACACTTCATTGGCCACAAACGACAGCGAACACGGGGGAAAGGTCAGTTCAGAACGGGAGCCACTCCACGCTGCCATAACGACAAACCGCAAGCCAAACCTGCTCCGAAGGCCTTCAAAACGCTTGGAACCGGTCGGATCCTCGACCGTAGCGCCGCCGCGTACATCCGGGACCTTTCCGCGTTGGCGCCTCATCTCACTACCCCTTTCTAGTATGGACCGCCTTTTCCACCGCTTGGTGGGGGGCATGTCGACGGGTCATTTCTTGTTTCCGTACTTTATAAACTCCATTGTTACTTTTCTGATCTAAAATAGTGGAAACAAAAAAGTGGAAGCCGTTTACAACTCCCTGTAACGCCAAATTAGAGCGCAGCTCTTGAGGAGGAGTAGGGAAGGGTACTGAGGGGGGGGGGGGGGGGTCACGTGACCTCGGGGGAGGGGGGTGTCACGTGACCTTGAGGGGGGGGGGGGTCACGTGACTCCCCAGAGAAATTTTTCTGCTAGATCTGGCGGGGAAACTTTTCCGCTAGATTTAGTGGGGAAATTTTTCCGCTAGATTTAGGGGTGGAAATTTTTACGCTAAGTTAGCGGGGAAGTTTTTTCGTTACATTGAGCGGGGAGATTTTTCCGCTAAATTTAACGGGGAAATGTTTCCGCTAAATTTAGCGGGGAAATTTACCCATAATGCACCGCGCGGTTACGCCGACGCCGCTCAAGCCTGAAGCCGGCGCCAAAGAGCTGCGCTCTAAAAACTACTTTCATACATAATTAATACAATTCCCGCCACTTATATTTTGTATTTCGACTAAAAAGAACCATTCAGGGGCTCCGACCAGCAGTAAGGCCAAGACCAAAGACGTCACATTTCGCGCGCTTTCGGCACCGCAGTTCGCCCCCGTAGGTGGAGAAGGTTACCGCGTCGTCCGGTTAAAATATGACGCACTGATGTTTAGTTATTCCCTTCGTGCCCGCTGGCTTGCCCGAACTCCGAGAGATGTGGAAACCGCAAAAAGGTAGACGCTTAAATATGATTGCAGGGCCCCTTTAATAGCTCTATCTGCACTGAGTTGTTTTTGTTCACCTAAGTTCGACACACTAGCATCATACAAACTCCAAAGATGTACTAGGGATTGGGGACGATGTAAATCAATAAGCTCAGGTGCACGTACCTTATACCCAGTATGTACGAGGACGCACTGCATCTGGAGAGAGTTTCGCTGTTTCTTCCATTCGGCTTTCCCATAAGATAGCCGTCATCGTAGTCACACCATGATGCCCCATCGCTTCCTTGAACATAATCCCAACCAGGAGGGCCTTGACCGTCTTCCACGGCCCCCATACTAGAAGGACGACAATATAAATGTTGGCATGAAGTCCGGGCACTGATGCAAATAAGAAACACATTATGAACTACGCCGACTTCCAAGCACAACAATCACAATGTTCAGTATATATATTTCACCAAGCTTTTTTTAATTGCAGTTATGAACGCGATGATAGCGTAAAATAAATTATAAGTGTATTTGTTTCAGCTATTGAACCGAAGAGAACTATGTAACGGCCAGGCAGAAATAACACGAAAGGAGTAGGTGGTGAGTGTCGGGGCGTAGTCCGTCGGCAGGTAAGGGGTAACGCCTTTCGGACCACCGGCAGCGACGAAGTGACAAGCCGGAAAGACGGGAACAGACGAAAGCTTTACTTTGAAAAGTATTCATTATACTCAAGGTTTCCGACACAGTGTTATCAACCTGGGTTCGGCACTAGCACCCACTACATCTTCTTCCTGAGATCCTGATACTGTTGGAAAGACAGAGCGACACTCTAAAGTGAGCAAAACAAGACATAACACATTTTAGCTGAATATCACAAGTTGTCTTTAGGGAGAAATCACATGTCTCCCGGAACGAGTGGTTTACCTGAGGCCCGTGTCGACTCCAATAGCTCTTGGTGATGCCCTCGATGGCAGCGACGGCACAGACGGTGAAGGAACTGCACGAAAGGGCGAGACAGCAGGACCAACGGTGTCCGAACCACCATGGGATGTTGAAGCTTGACCGACCGGTCAGCCGGAGCCGGCATGGTCTGCAGCGGTGAACTTTCGCGTTGGCGATACGGCACCAAACTTCTCCGGTTGTGCTGAAGAACCGCTTCAGTGTGCACCTTAACCACGTAGGACGTTGGACACTCTGCCGGACTTAGAACAGTTGCCTACTGTCGATCCGGCTGCACCCAGACACGGGTGTCCACCTGAAGCTTTGGAAGTTCTCGGGCCCGGTGAGGTTATCGAAGCTGACAGCCTGCTTTTTGCGGTAACTGGCATCCCTGGCAGCCACGATGTCTCTCTTTGGGCAAAGGGGCTGCAGCCGCTCCTCCGTCTTCGGTAGCCGCGTTCTGATTTGGCATTCATGAGCAGTTGCTCAGGGCTTGTGACACCGGGCGTGTTCCGGTAGGTTAGGAGTGCCAAGTAAAGTTTTTCCTCTTGCGGAAGAGGTTCTTGCTGGTACAAATCATCTCTTCTACCTCTCCATTCGACTGGGAAACTTTGGGCTGCTTGTTACGTGAGCCAAGTCTTACGAATTCGCGAATCTTGCAAACTACTGACAAAAACGCAGGGTGGTTCGCGGATCGCACGGCCTTGGAGATTCCGTGGCCAACAAACATGCTTTTGAGAACGTTGATTACTTTCCCAACAGTGATGCTTCCCAGCGTACCCAACTCTTGGTAGCCGGAGTAGTAGTTGACCGGCAGGACGAAGATTTGGCCGTCTAAGTGAAAGAGGTCAACGCAAAGGACTTCCCATGGATTGCCCGGAAAGCTTGTGCTAAGAGGTTTCGTCAGGTTGACTCGGCACGACGCACACCTCTCCCAGTTCGCCCATAAGTGAGTTAATACTGGCATTTGTCAGGGGCCGGAGTCCACCTCAGTGCCGGAGCCTACCTTGAATGCTTCAGTCTAATTGTCGACCCTCACCTCAACGTGCTTGGCCTTTCCAGGCTTCAGGACTGCGTGAAGCTGTAGGGTCGCCACCTTGCTCTGCTTCCACTTGCGAGCGGAACAGACGTCCGCGGAGTGGTCTTTCTTCCTGTCCAGCTTCGAACGCGCGTGAACAGCTTGGGCGCAGTAATCGCAGAGTCAGCGGTGTTATCTCCACGGATTGCAAACGCTGCCACATCTCCCGAAAGCTTCGTTCTCTTGCACTGGTGCGGCGGGCCACAGCGAGACTTTGCTGCTTGAACGTTTATATCTGCGGCGTGCTCTTGACTTTCGAGAGCTTTTTTGTCTCGGCCTCTTCGGCCTGCCATTCCTGCACCCACGCTTCTTTGAGGCTGCGTTTCGTGTTTCGGCAGAACTGGTCAAAAAACCGCGCCTTTCCAAGACAAACAACGAATATGTCGCGGAAAAGGCGCTCTTCGACGTCAGGCGACGGATGGTTGCGTCGTTTGAGAAGCCAACACAGCTCAGCGTAGTAGCTGTCTATGCTTTCTCCAGTCTGTTGGACCTTGTGAAATCTAGACGATCCGTAAACGCCATTGATGCCTAACGCGTTGATCGGAGCACGAAGTGCTCCAATGAACGCGTGACAACAACGTTGCAGTTTATCAGCGCCGCGTCGTCCAGGCAGAGCCTGCTGAGGAGGGGTCGAGCCTCTGTTCCCATGAAATAAAGAAGAGTCCGCACCTGTACCTCACGTGGTGCTAGGTGAAGACGCGAAGCGTAGGCAGAGTTCACGAAAAGCTGAGCCGAATGGGCCAGGAAGCTGTGTACTGGGCTTGTGAGCTTGTCAGACTCGAGCAGTCGGTTTGTAAACGGTCGGGCTGTCGGCGAGGTGGCCCACCCATATAGTGACGTAGACAGGAATATATTTGCGGGGGGGGGGGGGGGGGGGAGGGGCTGAGGTGGCTGGGATGTCCATGACTTGGTGGCGGAGGGTGGGGGAGGGGGGTTCCAAATGCATGTGCATTATAGGGTCGGCTGACTTAAGAGCGGGGGAAAGGGGCTGAGGGGCCCCATACAATGTCAAGAAAAAAGGGTGTAAAAGGGTGTATCCTTACACCCTTTGTTCCATATAATACACCCCAAAACTTCAATTCGACGTACAGCGCCCTACAGTCGAACAGACGGCCCGAAATTTTACGATGGTCTTGATAGCCGTGTGGTACAACTTTTTAAATAGCTAAAGTACGTATCAAAGACCACATAAAAAAACACCGAGTTTTTATAGTAGGGCCAAGACAACCCCAATATTTTTTGTTGTTGTCAGTAAAACGTACATTAGCCATTTTAATAAGTTGTACCACAAGGCTATCAAGCCCCTTGTAAAATTTCGGGCCGTCTGTTCGACTGTAGGGCGCTGTAAGACGAATTGAAGTTTTGGGGTGTATTATATGGGACAAGGGGTGTAACGATACGATACACCATTTTACACCCTTTTTTCGTGAGAGCGTAAGCCTACCCCCCGGCTACACCACTGCACCCACGTCGATGTTGAGGCGGTCGAAGTGCCCGAAGCTTTCTTGCTGTAGGTCACGACCACGTCGAAATGAAGGCTTAGTTACTGCCGAATACTTCTGACAGAGTCCGTCCGCAGATAAGGCGTGACGTCTTTCCGAACGAATGCAGCGGCAAAGTGGCCAGCCAGAAAGACGGTAACAGAAGGCAGCGTCACTTTCGAAATTATTTGAAATATACAGGGTCTCCGACAGAGCATTATCAACCTGCGTGCGGCACTAGCGCACTCTACAGTAAGGACAAAATCAAGATCCCAAAAACGTTCCAAAGACTAGTTAAATTTAAATGCAAAGCGTGAGTCAAAGGAATCGTTTTTTTGAAGGGACCGCATATACCAGTTTTTGAGCACATTGAGCTAAGATTTTGTACAGAGGTGGCGAAATAATGTGCATTAAGGCCGCGGTCCCACTGAATGTGGCAGTTTAGGTACTTTTTGGCAGATCAATACTCATCTTTTTCTGAACACTGTTCTCTGGGATTGATGTTGTTCAAAAGGCACTGCAATCCTTTATTTGATATTATGCATGTATTGGTTTATATTGTTCATCCGCATTTGTAGCGTTGAGAATATGATGGCGCGGAGCCTCATTTTCTCCGCTAGTTCATATTTTATCAACGATCTGCGAAAAATAACACGGTTCCAATGGAGCAGTTTTGCTAAGATGATGTCGGAGCAGAATGTAACGATATACTTTTAGGGGCGAAGCTCCTTAAGGCCCTGTCACATTGAGGAAACACGGCGGAAACATGAACAAAACATGTTTCTCAACAGTGGGGAAACATGTCGGCTGTCGGCTCTGTTGCCCGACAACCCTGTCACATTGAGGAAACAGCAACACAACATGGACGACAGCGACAATGTTGTCTCGGTGTGACAGCTTTTGGCAACGGAAACCTCGACAACTTGTGTCGGACGACACGTGTTGCCCATTTCGGTGGCTCAGCGAATTGTTTTTCCAGCAACACGGGAACATCTAAATTTTTCTGTACAGATAGTCGCACGAGAATACTTCAATAATAACGTCAAGCGTGAAGGGCAATTTCGAACGCGGCTTCTTGCGCGGCGGCAGCTGATCGTCAAAATCATCTGAATCGATGGCACAAAGAAGCACCCTGTCACACTGCGGAAACAGTCGGAGAACTTTGTCCTTCAACATGAGGAAAACATGTTTTCGGGGACCCTGTCACATTGCGGAAACAGCAACAGTCCGGAAACATGTTGCTGAAGTCCGAAAACCATGTTTCCCAACTTGTTCTCCGACACTCGGGGAACATCCTGTCACACCGAGAAAGCGTGTTGGAAGAACACAAATTGCCTCCTCTCCTGCGCGCTGCCTCCCTCTCTCTCTCGCCCTCGTCTGCCCGGCCGACTCGGCTAAGCTACAAGCGCGAGCTCCGGGCTTTCAGCATCCCTGCCAAGCACGCGCGCTCGTGCAGTGCAAGCACTGTTCTGGGCCATATGCTCGCGCGGCTGCGTCTGGACCGAAGCTGAAACGAAGTATAGGCGGCCAGGCTCAGATCCGCTGGCTCCGCTCGCCCCTTGAATCGTTGCCATTTTGGATCGCCGTCTCATCGCCGTCGCTCTACCGTAGTCGGTTCATCAGCCGCGCGAACCATCTCGTGTTCTCTGGATTTGGCGGTTGCGTTCTGCTACAGGGCTAGACCCTTGCAGGACGGCATACGCGCCGGCCACAGCAGCAGCTTCTGCTTTGGTGCTTCTTTGTGCCATCGATTCAGATGATTCTGACGATCAGCTGCCGCCGCGCTAGAAGCCGCGTTCAAAATGGCCCTTCACGCTTGACGTCAATTATTGAAGTATTCTCGTGCGACTATCTGTACAGAAAAATATAGATGTTGCAGTGTTGCTGGAAAAAATTCGCTCAGCCACCGAAATGGGCAACACGTGTCGTGCGACACAAGTTGTCCAGGTTTCCGTTGCCAAAAGCTGTCACACCGAGACAACATTGTCGCTGTCGTCCATGTTGTGTTGCTGTTTCCTCAATGTGACAGGGTTGTCGGGCAACAGAGCCGACAGCCGACATGTTCCCCGACTGTTGAGAAACATGTTTTGTTCATGTTTCCGCCGTGTTTCCTCAATATGAAAGGGCCTCAAAGCAGAAGCTGCTGCTGTGGCCGGCGCGTATGCCATCGTGCAAGGGTCTAGCCCTGTAGCAGAACGCAACCGCCAAATCCAGAGAACACGAGATGGTTCGCGCGGCTGATGAACCGACTACGGTAGAGCGACGTCGATGAGACGGCGATCCAAAATGGCAAAGATTCAAGGGGCGAGCGGAGCCAGCGGATCTGAGCCTAGCCGCCTATACTTCGTTTCAGCTTCGGTCCAGACGCAGCCGATGCTACAAGCCCGAGCATCTGGCCCAGAACAGTGCTTGCACTGCACGGGCGCGCGTGCTTGGCAGGGATGCTGAAAGCCCGGAGCTCGCGCTTGTAGCTTAGCCGAGCCAGAGAGCCGAGCCGGCCGGGCAGACGAGGGCGAGAGAGAGAGGGATGCAGCGCGCAGGAGAGGAGGCGATTTGTGTTCTTCCAACACGCTTTCTCGGTGTGACAGGATGTTCCCCGAGTGTCGGAGAACAAGTTGGGAAAAATGGTTTTTGGACGACAGCAACATGTTTCCGGACTGTTGCTGTTTCCGCAATGTGACAGGGTCCCCGAAAACATGTTTTCCTCGTGCTGAAGGACAAAGTTGTCCGACTGTTTCCGCAGTGTGACAGGGCCTTTAGGGGCTAGCCATGTCCGTATGTCCGCCCGCCGTCCGGCGTGCCCCTGCTCGTGAGCTCACAAGCAGGAGCTCACGAGCTTCTGCTCGTGAGTTCAGCAGCGAGAGCAAAAAAAAAAAAAAAAAAAAGATGAAAAGAAAAAGAAAAAAAAATAGGGGGCTCTGAGATGCCATCATATCTGTCTTTTTAAAAAAGAAAAAGAAGAAAACCACACATCCCTCTACTGACATGAATGAAAACGGCACCACCAGCATTGCCTATGTTCAAAATCAGTATCAAGAAAAAGAAGAAAAAAAAAAAGACTAGGGGGTTCTGAGTTGCCATCCCATCTGTCTTCTTACAAAAAGAAAAAAGAAGAAAACCACACATTCTTCTACTGACATGAATGAAAACGGCGCCATAAGCTCTACCTATGACCAAAATCAGTATCACGAAAAAGAAAAAAAAAAAAAAAAAGAATAGCGGGTTCTAAGTTGCCATCCCATCTGTCTTCTTAAAGAAAGAAAAAGAAGAAAACCACACATTCTCCTACTGCCATGAATAAAAACGGAATCATCAGCACTACCTATGACCAAAATCAGTATAATCAGCAGCACCCGAGCTTTGCCCCAATCAACATCATTAACAACGTGGCAATGCGGTAATTTTTTGGTATTTGCATTACTTTGTTTTGTTCATCTCTCCAAATATTTCCCTAAAATTGTAACATTTCTGCACAAATATGTTTTTAGTGACATGCGCTAGGGCAATGAAATTATCTACAAATTTAGTGCTTATAATTGGTAATATCGAAAGAAAGATTAAATGTTCTGTAATTTTTTTTTTCTTTAGATATTTTATACCAAACATAGCAATTTTTGTGTCTTGAGTCACGCTGCTTCAAATGCCAATGAGGAAATAATTAAACTGTGATAAAATATATTATAACCCTTAAAACTAGAATGGTTGGCCAAGATGTTTACGCTGGCTTATTTTCATTCTCAATGTCGCAACGCTCCAGGAACCCTTCAAACGGACATGTTTTGGACGCATTTTTTTATTGACATCAAACAGATTTATTGGCCTCTAATAACATTTATGTTATGGACAATCTAATACATTGGGATGTATTAGATTTCCACAACAATCTTTATTCGTTTTTTTTATAGGTGTAGAGCTTAGCTAATTATGAAAACAATAAAAACTGTTTGAGTATATTGTTGCGCCACCTGCCGGATGGCAGACGAAATTGCTGATTTTTAATGTTACGGAAATCGTCGAGGGCGGCGTTGGCACCTGTATCATCATCAATGTCCATGTCTTTTCACCTTCACATTTAGAAAATATATCGGAAGATTTACTATCGACAAATGAATGGTTTAAGTACTGGGTCAGGTTAATAAATATAAGATAAATGATTACACAAGCGTAGTGTGATATAGTCTGTTCATTTTTCGCTATGATTGAAATTAATAAACAATAAAGACGAAAAGGGAAAGAACAAACCCGAGTTCACTTCATGCCTAGAGCCACTAAATGAGCTGCGCTTAGAGTATCGGCAGGGGGGTAAAGGTGGGTGAGGAGGAGTGGCGAATCCCGCGCGCCGACATCCTGGGTCCCGAGTGAAAGATCGTGAAAGAGAGCGACAGAACACGATAGAAAGAAACCAATGTTGCCAGCTGAAGGACGACAGTCGCAATGGTAGTCGCGAAGACTGAAAACTCTCAGCAATATAAACAGTGATCATTTAACGTTGCAAACTAAATTCTGAGCTATTCTAAGGTTTAAAAAAAGCAGCATACTCATTACGCTGCATTAACTTCCCTTCTGTCGAAATCTCGAAAATCTGGTAGTTGCGCGGTTTCGTATTTCCCGGCGCGGCCAGCCGCACCCGGAAATACGAAACTAAACCAGATAGCCGAAGCGGGTTATCTGGTTTTGCTTAGTGTTGACGGGAGGCCGTACATCTGCGTGCTATGCAAAAAGAAAGCTTCGAAAGGAACGCGAATATCTTTCCACCGGTAAGTTCGTGGATTGTTGAAGTTCATGACACTGCTCTGATGATATATTTGTGAAATCGAAGGCAGTTGGTAACCATGTTTGACCCCGAGGGTCTGCCTGCAGACTCCGCCGCTTGCGGCAGCCAGAATGCATGGGAAAATGGCGGACCTTTTCCTCTAGAGTTAGTATGTATGATCTTTATGGTATCGGCACTCCGTCCCTTGACGTTGTTGTGGGCGCCGACATTTTGGGTCTTGTGCAGAGTAGACGCAACTGCCGGTCGTCATGATTCAAAAGTGCGACTTCCTCAGCATTAGATCGGAGGAAGCTGATGCAATATTGCTTTGCTCTGTCGCGGACAGTTTAAGCATTTGTAGAGGACGGAAAAGCGTTTCCTGTGAGATCAGATGAAGCTTCGGATAACAGGCAACCATGATTTTAAGCCACAATACGGCCAAGTGTGGTTACTCTGAAGTGTAGCTCATCTAATGACACTATTCATGCCCTTGTTCAAGGAGCTTGTAATACCTGAAGGGGCAATGACGGAAGCCCCGTGGGTTCCACAAGCCACAACCTTTTGACGCCTGCCTGTTCTTCCTTTTTCCCTCTAGTGCCACTAAATTAGCTACACTTCAGATTTACGACACTTCGTCATATTGTCGCTCAAAATCATGGTTTCCAGTAATCTGAAGATTTAACTGAGATCACAGGAAACGCAATTCAGTCCTCCACAAATGTTTAAACAGTTCGCGACAAAGCAAAGCAATATTACATGAGCTTCCTAACACCGAATTAAATGCTGAGGAAGTCGCACTTTTGAATCATTACGATCGGCAGTTGCGTCTGCTCTGCACAAGCACCAAAATGGCGGCGCCCACAACAACCTCGGGAACGGAGTGCCGATACCCCAAGCGCAACTCATATAATGGTTCTCGTTCCCGCGAACCTGCTTTACCCTGACTGAAACTGAAACTAAATATAAATATTACACCATTATTATAGCTTATTTAGTTATAACCAACTGCATAATCAGAGGAGGAAGCGGCCGGGTAATAGATATGTGTGCGACCGTTCTAACTGTCTCAGAAGAGAGAACGCGTGAGCGTGCGCTAGTTCAAGAAAAACGATCCAAAGAAAAGATGCGGCTGGTTGTGTTTTTTGTGATTGTGCGTCTAATTTATATACAGGTATATTTAAACATCGAAGATGGACGTAGATATTCGCGAGGTAATGTAACGTAATAACATTATATAAATAATAAACACACTGAAGGACTGAACGACTCAATTTTTCAACTCTTGAATTGCAGTATGGCGGAAGCCTATTGTACTTAGTGTTGATGAAGAGCAACTTGAGAAGACAAGGTAAAGATTAAGTAATGAGGCTCTATAAGGACGACGACATTAGTGGGTGTCAAACCACAACGTACAGTGCCAGACTTGATTCAAGTATCGTGTACCCAAAGACTTTCCTCACCCGCAACAGAATACGGTAGAATCAATGAGGATGCTGCTTTACAACTGTACGTGGAACAGGAAAACTGCACGGTGCAGAAGTGAGGCTTATTCGTTAATAGGAGGGACGGATTTCTAGCAGCCTTCCCTAATTGACTACTTTGAACAAATGGCCTCGTTGACGTAAAATGTCCCCGTTCTAAAAAATTATGAAACCGTAAAAGTGTATGAGGAAAAAAATAAGAAGAAGGAGCCTGGTGTGGAAAGTCTAAGTCACCACCGGAGCTTCTACTACCAAAAGCAAGGGCAGATACATACACCATACACAATGAGCGTTTTGTGATTTAGTTATATTGAAAATCAAGGGCATTGCTATCCAACGTATTCACAGGAATGACACCTTCTGGTCAACCAACATGGAGCCTTTATGCTCAAGTTTTTCATGGAAGGCCGGACTTCCGCTGAAATTCCTCACGTAGATGAGTTGTTTAATTGAGTAAGCTTCCATTACTTCTTATCTAGGAATCTCTCAATCTTCGATAGTGTCATGAAATTGTGGAATGTGGCTCTTCGTTAGCCGAACATTGCTTCGTCGGGTGCTTTCTCCGTAGAGGATGAGACCGTCGTGTGCTGCCGGAACAGGAACCTGGTGATTCTTCATTGAACGGCTTCTTCCGTGAGCTTCAAAAGGGCTTTCGTCGTTTCGCACACCATCTGTTCTGCTAGCTCGTTAGATGCAGGATGGTATGGTGCACTAATGTGGTGCCAAATGCTGTTTTTGTTTCTTTTTTTTAATTTTGTTTATTTTATTTGAAACAATATTCGACGCATTATCAGAGAAAAGTATTTCCTGTGGGGTCAAAGTAGCGAAAGGAGAGTTTAGAACAAAAATGTCGCGTTTGGACGTCGTGGCACGCATCGTGCGAACTGCCAACCACTTAGAACACGCATTGACCATGACTCCGCAGATGCGGATACGTCTCGCCACCCACCGACTAAATAGTGGATCGTTTTCAGTTACTGTTCATGATGGCACTGGACACGAGGAAGACTTCGAGTATTTCCGCAAAGTTAGCCCAGGTGCCAACACTTTTGTCGAAAACGGTAATTGTACGAAACGTCGACAATGTCGGTAGCGACGTGCTGTGCTTGACACTGGACGCTTACTATTCGTTGAGAAGAAACTCTCTTGTTCGTCTGCCACGAGTCGTCCGATATCAGGTCATCACCGCAACTCCGTCTCCCCACAAAACAGGTCTTCATTGTCCGCATGTCCATAGTTAGCAATCACGTGAACTTATAAATTCCCGAACGCTCATTGCTTGCCGTTGCTAAACGCCGCTCATTCATAGCATATTCATTGCAAATAAATGTCTTCCTATTTATTTTGATGCTTATCATCCTATTCCTCCTAAGCTGTACTTACAAAATTATGTCTGTCGGTACTTCCGAAAATATTGCTATGGCATCATCACGAACCAGCGCAAGTAGACAGTTATTCAAAATCCAAACACACAAAAAAAATACACTTACACAGCGCTGAACTATCAACTGAATTGTATTTCAAACTTCCTCTTCTTCGACCCCAAGGAATAGGTTGCCAAGGAAGAAAAGGGGAAAGACAAGGCAAAGGGGGGAAGGCGAAAAACTTCTTCTTCTTCTTCTTCTTTTTCTTTTTCTTTCGCCTTCCCCCATTTGCCTTTTCTTTCCTCTTTTCTTCCTTGGCAACCTATTCCTTGGGGTCGAAGAAGAGGAAGTTTGAAATACAATTCAGTTGATAGTTCAGCGCTGCGTGAGTGTATTTTTTTTGTGTGTTTGGATTTTGAATAACTGTCTACTTGCGCTGGTTCGTGATGATGCCTTACCAACTCGCCCAATCTGCAGTATTAAAATTGCTATGGCGCCTGTTTTCTGGGAACCTATAATGTAACAACCTTTACAACATCTTCCCGGTTCCGTGAAACACAACATTTCGTGACGTCACTTTTCAGTCTTCATTATAATGGTGAGGTTAGTAGCGTAAATCGCGAAGACACTAGACGTCCGCTTGCACTGGTGTCTTGGAATAGTGAGTCTACCGAGCGTGCATTCCTGCAGAAAAAATTTTCATTTAAAAAATATTGACACGTCAATCAACAATTGATTCTCTCTTGGTAAGATTTATTGCGAAAGCTCGTGGCAGCGGCCGAACCGCATGCCCCTATATCAGAGAACAATTATTGCCCAGTCTAACATTCTCGCATAGAGGAGTTTGCTGAGCCACGCTATAGTGTCAGCTGAGCGCAGCTGGCAGCGGCGCGAGCAAGGCCACGATAGGAACGGGATGGTGCTCGAGCCATCCCACCGTGAACCAATATTTCGGCCACCACACGGGTGCGTGTCGCCATCTATTGATTGAACTAACGCCTGGTTCAAGATGGCTGCCGTGGGGCCGTTATGCTTATCAAAATTTCACTGAACAAGGTTATCTGAGTAAAATGTAAAAAAATTGAGAATCTGAAATCCCTATCTACGGACTCATTCCACACTACTAGAGGCGTGGCAATTTATTAGGGTATGAAATATGTACGAAACAAGTAATTTGGGTAAAAAAGCCTGTTAAAGGTTCCCTCAAAAGAAACAAATGCTTTTTTTTTTATTTATATATATACACCCTGGACACAACACGCGTGTCAAAAAAAAAAAAAAAAATAAATAAAAAATAATACGCGAAAAGAAAATTTTCGGAGCAATATTGACGGCGAGAGATTTAATTAAAATTCTGCCCCCAAAGTGCTTGACGGCACGGAATAGCCATTCGCGCTTTCCACCGCAACGTGAAGGCGAGGCCGATCCAGCTCTCCTTCAGGCGCCCGAAATGCCCAGAGAGAAAACAAGTGGAAAGGAGGGGACTACCGACTAAATCCAACGCCCCCTAGAAATTAGGCCGTAGCGCTCCGAGTGGGCACGTCACAATGTCGGAGGAAGGAAGGCCATGGCGCAACCGCGTGAGAAAACTCTGCTGTCGATGCGTATCGACGTGCAAACAAATGTTTTTCTCGAGCGGCGCGGTAATGTTCCTGCGCGTTTATTCGACATTAATACACGTTTTAAAAGCGCAGTCTTGTACAATTTATCATACATATAATATAAACGTAATATACAACGCTTTACCAAGGTTGAAAGTACCAAATTTATATTTATGATTATCCCCGCGACCGCGGGACTACGCGCTTTCTCGCAGCTCCCCACACTTTTCGAATGCACCGGCTCCGAATTTCCGGTGCGACATATTATTCCCTCGTACGGGCTCTGATCCTGGTAAATTCACGTTGCGTGTGAGGTGCTGACTGTCTGCAAAGGCACGCCGAGACAATTCAGAAGGGAAAGGAACCGAAAAAAAAAAAAAAAAATCCAGTCATCACCACAGGGCGCACACGAGCTAGAGATGGGTCGACAATTTAAGCCTCTCGTCCCACACTGCTGCTGCCGCTCTCACGTGTGTTTGTGTGTGGTTCTTTTGAACCTCCTACCCGTCGTTTTTTTGTCGTCACCGCAGACTCGAATATTTTTTTCTTTCTTTTGTGTGTGTGTGTTCGCTTCATACTACGGCATTTACGTGGATTCGCGAAACAAGTCCTGCTACGGTTTGAGTGACGTGTGTGGCAACTAGTCAACGATGACACTGGCCGATGACCTCACTCTCAATAGAGAGAGACTTCTAGAAGTTCGTGTTCAAATGATTTCGTGATGGATCGTGTGGAACGTATGGATACGATCGACAGGCGAGGAACAACTTATTTACGGGCTTTCTTGGTCATGTACGACGCAAGTAAAGTGCTGCAGTTGATTTTTTATTTTTTTTTTAAATTTCGTGATAGAAGGGAATTTTGTTTTTCGTCGTTATCCGTTTGCTACTGCGTCATCATTTGTAAATATGCGTGGTAATATTCTAGTTGTTACTGGAAGGTAGATAACAAGTTTGTGTGATTAGTGAAAGTGTGTTGTTTGTGGCTATGTGTTTATTTATAATAATGTTAGTTTGTTGCCTTTACAGCGTTTATACGAGAATCTTAACTGGATTAAGGTAATAGTATTATTGTATACAAAGTAGGTTATATTTTGTTCTTAGGCAGCTCGAGCGCATAGGGAGAAGTAGATTAGTTGACTGTAAACCATAAGTTAAGTACCCCTGCCACATGGAAAAGTTAATATATTTTGATTAAATAATACGAGATTTAATCAGCTCGCTGTTTTGAGTGATTATATGAGCGTCGCAAGCTGATTTGTCGGCCCCATATTGTCATTAGATCGAAATTACATTAATTTTAATTCAGTGGCTGCACGCGATAACATTGCTTACATGATCCTAAGTGACACTTGTCGAGCCGTGTCCGCGTTGGCTATGTGTACCTGATACTGCGTGTCTCGCCATTTTGTCGAAATATTTCTGTATAAAATATGCATTCCTACAGCAATAATTGCGTGACTCAATATTTTCTACTTAAAACAATCACATTTTTTTTTCTATAGACGTCTTCTACGCACACCTCGTGCCACTTCGCATCGATTATTTAGCGGTGTAATGTTTTGCCCGTGTAATAAAGTGTTTCTTAGACCCCTTGCAATGTGCAGCTTTCATTTTAGCGAATAAGACACGCTTATGTGACGAAAAGCGCGTTACGACGGTCGATCCACGCGCGTTGCCTTCGCTTCGACACGCGGCCCCGATGACCTTCATTTGCGACGTCAAAAGAAGAGCGCCACGGCCTTATTTCTAGGAGGTGGTGCTAAATCGCATCTCGCGCCGTCACTATTGTCCTAAATTTTTTTTTTTCGTTTGAAATTACTTGTTTATTCGCGTTTTTTAACCAGACTGTTTAAAACAAAATTCTCTTCAGGTCCTCTTTAAATAAAGCACATATGTAAAGTAGAAACAAAAGAAAAGGGACTCAACAGCCTGAATGGGAAGAAATGTCTTAAACCAAATTGATAACGAAAAACGATTTGGAACTATATTTATGGCGCAAAAGGAATTTGTAGTTCGGGCCCGAGGGAGCTACCACTATTTACGTAGTAGACTTGTGTGCCACCGCACTCCGCCGCCGCAAGTTACGCCGGAGCAGTTCAGCGCCGGCCCTGAAGTAACCAGATCCTCCACTCCGCTGCCGCGTGCTGAGCGTGGCGCGCCGCCGGCTGAACGCGTTTCTCTACGCCGCCGCCGTCAATTTCAGACTGGTGCACTGGTCTAACACCTGGTGCTTGCGCTTTCTCGGGGGCTTCCTATGGGCACTAAAAGTTACTAATCTTCCTTTTCTGTGCACTTAAAACGAAGAATAATAAATAACTTGTAGAGCCCAAACGAAGCTCCCAAAAGGACGCAAGCACCACGTGACTATAGCGGCCAGTCACGTCACTATTGGACAGGAGGTCCAAGAATAGGGGGCGCTTTATCGAGCTTGTTGCCCCCACAGCCCGGTGTTTACTAATGGTGAATTCCACTCGTAGATCTGGAGCGCTTTCCCAAATCCGCGAGGGAGGCAAAATTCCGCTCCGTGGGACCCGCTCCGAATCGACGAGGGAAAGATAAACTTGCATTTTTGGAGCGACCTCCCCCACGCCACTCCTCACCCCTTCTCCCTCCGCCGCACAAAATGGCCGCTGCTCGAACTTGACCAGCCCACCAACGCCTCAGCCGGCTGATCTTTCCGACGACCAGTGACGACGCCTGCTTAGCTGCAGAAGTAACACGCGACACAGGCCGGGCGAAATTATACGTAACACGGCGCCCATGTCACAAATAACGAAGACGTCCGCGTTCGGCACAGTCACATAACTTTCGGCCGCCTCGAAGCGGCGGGGCACGGACAGCGATTGCTAGCGGTGGAGTTCAGATTTGTAGTACGACTTTAATAAACCCAGAGGTAACAAACCATCACTTGCGCGGTCGCTGCCTAAACTACTTCTTTATTTATTTCACGGGAAAACGCCGACGGAATGCAGTGTAAAAAGGCAAACAATCACTAGCTGCGGAATGAATAGACTTAACCTTGCGTCTGCCTCCGGTTTTTCTGTCGTTCTTTTTCTCGTTCTTCCTCACACTGTCAGAGATGTCAGCGCTTACGATTTGCCAAACTCCACATTCCTGGCGTTTTATTCCTGATCTACGCGAGGTAGAAGCGTTCGAGCCGTCACAATCCAGAGTAAACAACCGACGCACCCGAACAGAACCAACTCCACGACCCGGCCGTAGCCCGACCGGCCCGCCGATCTCTCCAACCTCGCCGCGCATGCGCAACGCCGATTTAAACGGAAATCACGTGGGCCGCTCTGTCAACTTCCGGAGAGATCTGTGAAATCCCGCAGAGCAAGTTCGGCGGAGTTTGGGGCGCTCCGTGGAGCGGGTACTGCCAGAGCTCTAAGAGCGGAAGATGACCAACTTGAGCCAGATCTGCGAGCGGAATATGCGCGCTCAAAATGGAGCGCTTCTGGAGCGCTCGAGATCTGCGGGCGGAATTCACCATAACACAACGTAAAAAAATTAATGGAACCTCGCCTAGTACGGTCTGGCCACGAGCGCTTTGCTTTGACCAGTGTTTCCGTCGCACAAGGAGCGGCCTTCGAATTGTCTCATTTTCAATTTCTCGGATCAAGAATAAACAAGAAAATTCGGCTTGTTCTCCTCCTAGCTGAAGGGTACCGCTATAGGCATGACTGTTCGATCTCCCCTCCCAATAGCGGCCACTTTTCCACGGGCTCGCGCAGGCGCTAACTACAAATTCGTTTTACGCCGTGTATATAGCTATATTTCTTTTTTGGATGCGGAGCACCTCTTGCTCATATCTATGTCCCGCGGCGTCGTAGTCCGTACTCACACAACGCATGCGCAACTCTTCTCCTTCCCTCTCTCCAACAGCTGCGCGTTACTCTCTCCGCTCTCTCTCTCTACCAGCTGCGTGCACTTCGCGTGCGTTCGCTTCTACTCACACCGCGCGTGCATGCGCAACTCTCCTCCTCTAGTCTCTTCTTCTTCAAGTGTGAATATAAGCAGCGGTAGCGCGCTGCGCGCATTCAAGGGGAGGAAGTCTCCGTGTGGGGTAACGCGTCTCAGCTCGGAGCGTGGAGCGAAAGCGTGCGCTGGGAACCTCCTGGGTTCGAGTCCCCGCCGCCCCCGCCCGTTTCGATCTGGATGAGTTCCGTACCGGCACGCGTTCGTGTGATCACTACTGCGTGATGCACGTTAAAAATCCCAGCTTAGCGGTTGTACTGCACTGGCTAAATTTCTCATCTACAGCTAAGAGACCGATTTTACCCGTTGAGGCGCATCTCCATCAAGGCTGTATAAATATAAAAAGCAAACCAATTTCTGCGCGCGTTCAGTTCACCGCTGTTCACTTCACTTCGTCCTTCCGATGAAGTGTGATGGAACGATGCTCCGCATCACCCATGGTTCCCCTCGGGAAGATGGTGTAATTTTTTGTTGTTGTTGTAAATTTATTGTATGACATTCTTTATCCATCCTGGCTGTTAAAAAAAAAGAAGTATTTTCCCTTTCTTTCTATCCTAAAATCTTTTTTTTTCTTAAAAAATGCATTTTATTTTTTGGTTCCATATTATGTTTTCAATTTCCAGAATTTGCATGAAACCCACGTAGTTTAAAAAAATGCATTGGGAAAAAACGGTTGCTTACAACAAACATTTAGTTAGCCATCATACTACTACTACTACGAGGCATCATACTTTTACACAAAAAAATAAAAAATTAATTCGCCATTTTGAGACTATTTAGGAGATTCAAAAAGTAGTCTTTATGATTTTTTTTTTAGTCAACGTGGAGTTGGGTGTTAGATACAATATTATTTTCTTTTCGTTTAGAAAGAAAGACGCAATAGAATATATTAGAGGCCCAAGTACGTTGTTTTTCTCTGTGGATTTTGCTTTGAAAATGTCTACTCAATCATGCCGCGTGCGGTTATCCAACAAGTTTAATCTCTGCAAATGACAAAGCTGGGCGAGCATTCCGGTACTTCTGTACAGACGCAGTGAGCATATTGACACGGGTGGTGACCAAACAAAAAACAGGAAATAAACAGAAAGAAATAAACGTTTAATGTGGCGAACTTGTGCCAAAAAAAATAAAGAAGGAAACAGAAGAAAGCAGAGCGTCGCAGGCGTCGAAGTCGGCGTGTCAGCAGAATCGAGCGCTGGGGCGAGACTGACTCGACAAGGTCGCGGGCGGCCTCTTATCTAGAGTGCTCCGCTATCTCGAAGATTCGGCGAAAGCGGTTCGAGCGTCGCGTGATCGGGGCGAGAATGAACACGCACTTTCTAGAAAACAAAAGCAGGGATAAATGATAGAAGTTACGTGCGGTACATGAATAAACGGGAACTTTCTGGAGGACCGTGACCGAGCGTTGCTTTCTCAGCCTTGCGCGCGGCATTACTCCCCCCTTTGAAAGTGCATCGCCCCGATGCAGTGTAAAACAAATCAAAATAAAAAAGAACGATAAACTAAAGAGTCTTTTGGAGCACAAAAGGTCCACAGTCCTATCGAGCGTAGTACGGCTTCAGGCGCACGACGTGGACGACCTCAGGTCGTGGTGGGCGGCGTGACGATGTTCGTGTTCCGTCGGGCATCACCTCGTAGTTCAGATCCCCGAGTCGACGAAGCACTTTGTAGGGTCCAAAGTATCGTTTCAGCAATTTCTCACTGAGGCCGCGGCGACGGATGGGCGTCCATACCCACACCCTATCTCCGGGCTGGAAGTGGACGTCCCTGCGACGAAGGTTGTAGCGGCCGGCGTCGACGCGTTGCTGGTCTTGAATTAGGAGTCGAGCGAGCTGGCGAACTTCTTCGGCGCGTTGAGCAACCGCCTGGGCGTCGTCGCTCTCGTTGTCAGATGGCTCATGGGGCAGCATGGCGTCCAGCATGGTCGTTACCTTCCGACCATGTACCAGCTGGAAAGGGGTGAATCCAGTGGTCTCTTGAACCGCCGTATTGTAGGCGAACGTGACGTAGGGCAGCACCTCGTCCCACGTCTTGTGCTCTACGTCGACGTACATAGAGATGATATCGGCGATTGTCTTGTTGAGTCGCTCGGTCAGTCCGTTGGTCTGCGGGTGGTATGCAGTGGTTCGACGATGGCCGGTGCCACTGAGACGAAGGATCTCTTGCGTCAGCTGGGCCATGAACGAAGATCCGCGATCTGTAATCAGAACCTCGGGAGCGCCGTGCCGGAGGACGATGGACTCGATGAAAAACTTGGCGACTTCCACAGCAGTCCCTGAAGGAAGAGCTTTCGTTTCGGCGTACCGCGTGAGATAATCTGTGGCGACGATGATCCAGCGGTTCCCCGACGTCGAAGGCGGAAAAGGACCAAGTAGATCCATTCCGATCTGCTGGAAGGGTGTAGTTGGAGGAGAAATGGGCTGCAGAAGTCCGGCCGGCCTCGTGGGCGGTTTCTTGCGTCGCTGGCACTCGTGGCATGATCGTGTGTATAGGTGGACGGTCTTGGGGAGCTTCGGCCAGTAATACTTTTCACGAATACGGGCCAGTGTCCGGCTGTAACCAAGGTGTCCGGATGTCGGGTCGTCGTGGCAGGCTTGGAAGATCTCCTCTCGAAGGTCACTCGGGATTACCAGCAACCAAGGTGTGTTGTTGTTGCCGAAGTTCTCTTTGTAGAGTACACCTTGTCGGATGGCGAAGGTCGGCAGTACTCGTGAGAAGACACGTGGCACGGTACTCCTGCCCCCTTCCAGGTGCTCGATTAATGCGCGCAGCTCAGGATCGTCCCGTTGACGTCGTGCCATATCGTCGGTGTTCACTGCTCCTAGAAAGCACTCGTCGTCATTGTCGTCGCTGCAGCCGGAAGGGGTTTCGACGGGGGCTCTGGACAGGCAGTCGGCGTCGCTGTGCTTGCGGCCTGACTTATAAACCACTGTCATGTTGAACTCTTGTAGTCGAAGACTCCATCGAGCGAGGCGTCCTGACGGGTCCTTCAGCTTCGCAAGCCAGCAGAGCGAGTGGTGGTCCGTGACTACACGGAACGGGCTGCCGTACAAGTACGGACGAAACTTCGTTATTGCCCAGACGACCGCAAGGCATTCTTTCTCAGTTGTGGAGTAATTTTTCTCCGCCTTGGACAATGTCCGACTTGCGTAGGCGATGACTCGCTCGATGCCTTCTTGCACTTGGACTAGTACTGCGCCCAGCCCCGCGTTACTTGCGTCCGTGTGAATTTCTGTTTCCGCATCCTGGTCGAAATGTCCAAGCACAGGAGGAGTCTGGAGTCGTCGTTTCAGTTCGTCGAATGCCTGCTGTTGCTCCTCGGCCCATTCGAACTTCTTGGCGTCCTTCGTGAGATTCGTAAGTGGTGCGGAAATCCTTGCGAAATCCCGAACGAAGCGTCGATAATAGGCACAAAGTCCAAGGAATCTTCGCACGGCCTTCTTATCTGTCGGCGCTGGAAATGCCGCGACGGCGCGAGTCTTCTCGGGGTCTGGGCGGACGCCTTCGTTACTAACCACGTGGCCAAGGAACTTCAGTTCGTCATAGGCGAACCGGCACTTTGACGGCTTGAGTGTGAGTCCGGCGGTCTGAATGGCTTGAAGAACAGCTCGGAGTCGTCTCAAGTGCTCGTCGAAGTCAGCTGAAAATACTACGACGTCGTCAAGGTAGACGAGACAACTCTGCCACTTCAGCCCTGCCAGTACGGTGTCCATGACACGCTGGAAAGTTGCTGGCGCTGTGCATAGTCCGAAGGGCATCACCTTGAACTCGTACAGTCCATCCGGCGTGACGAAGGCTGTCTTCTCTCGGTCCCGTTCGTCGACCTCGATTTGCCAGTAGCCGCTCTTCAGGTCCATCGATGAAAAGTATCGAGAGTGGCGCAGCCGGTCTAGAGTGTCGTCGATGCGGGGGAGTGGGTAGACGTCTTTCTTCGTAACCGTGTTTAGCTGCCGGTAGTCCACGCAGAACCGAAGAGTTCCGTCCTTCTTCTTAACCAGCACGACTGGAGAGGCCCATGGACTGCTTGAAGGTTGGATTATGTCGTCATTCAGCATCTCTTGAACTTGCTGATGGATCACCTCCCTTTCCTTAGCGGAGACTCTGTACGGCGATCGATACACAGGGCGCGCGTCGTCCTCAGTAACAATGCGGTGCTTGGCAACCGCGGTCTGGCGTACCTTCGACGACGTCGCAAAGCAGTCGCGGTATTCGGCGAGGAGGTTAACCAGCTGACGCCGTTCAGGGTCCGGAAGCTTAGGGTCAATGTCGAGCTGCGCTGGCGACGTACTGTCTTGCTGGGGCGGCGAGGATTTGTCAGTGATCGCAGTGATTTCGGCGGGGTTTCGGAGTTTCTCGACGTGGCCCACGGCTGCACCTTTCGTGAGGTGTTGCGTTTCGTTTCGGAAGTTCGTCACGAGGGCCACAGTCCGCCCATCCTGAAGTTCAGCTACTCCCCTTGCGACGCCTATGCCTCTTCCCAGGAGCAATTGGAGGCTTCCCTCGAGAAGAACTTCGCCACAGGAAGCTTCATCGATCCCGACAAGTACGAAAACACTCGACCGCGGTGGTAGGTTTACGTGGTTTGCGAGGACTCGGACCGTGGGTGACGTCGCTTCGGGTTCCTCCGCTGGTGGAGCAGGTTTTCGTAGCGTCAGCCGGTTTGTTCCGAGGTCGATGACGGCGCCATACTCGCAGAGAAAGTCCATTCCGAGGATAACGTCCCTCGAACAGTCTTGCAGAACGACGAACTTGACAGGGCACGTTTCACCGTGGATCTCGACGCGAGCAGTGCATCTCCCGACTGGTGTGATGAGATGACCTCCGGCGGTTCGTATTTGGGGTCCTTCCCACGGCGTCATGACTTTTCGAAGGCGGCGGGAGAGCCTCCCACTCAAGACTGAGTAGTCTGCTCCGGTGTCCACGAGTGCCGATGCGTCGTGACCGTCGATGACGACGTTTAGGTTGTTGGACACCGTTGCAGGGGCGTCGTAGCGATGCGTGGCGTCGGGAGAGTGGGAGCGCTCCGGCGTTCTTGGAGGCTCTTTACGTCGGTCGTCTTCGGCAACTCCACCTCCAGGGGTTGCCGCGCCTAGTTTCCCCGGCGAGGAGCGAGGGGCGACAGGCTTTCACGTCGGGGTCGGTGCATCGGCGAAGCTGGACGTCGTGGCGATGGCGACCGGAACTCTCGGCGGGACGCAGGCTCGGGGGACTGAGGTCGTCGCAGGTACTCGTCGATCTCGATAGGGCGTTCACCATGACGGGGGCGCGGGTCGTTCGGGTGGAACCCGCGTAGCCCGAGTCGTCGGTATGGGCATCGGCGGTAGGTGTGGTCCGCTTCCCCGCAATGAAAGCACAGAGGGCGTCGGTCGGGCGTTCGCCACACGTCGGTCTTGCGGGGTGCGCGAGGCTCCGGGCAGGCGTACTGGACCTGGTCGTTGTGGCGTCGGTCGTGCTGCGGCGCAGGAGACTGACGTCGGGGCGGCGTGACATAGGTGCGACGAGGAGGCGGTGGCCGTCGGGCCACTGCGGCGTAACTCAACGTCGGTGGTTCCGGAGCGGTGCTGACGACAACCTCAGGCTGCAGCGCTTGCTGGACTTCTTCCCTGACAATCTCAGCGATTGAGGGCGAGGCTGGGCTTGCGGCGGCAGGTAGAAGTTTCTTGATCTCTTCCCGGACGACGTCTCGGATCATCTCGCGGATGTCCGCGGTGTTGCAGCCGGAAGGCGAAAAGGAACCGACGCCGGGAACTCGGTGATAGTGGGTGGCTCGTGCTAGAAGGGCACGTTCGATGTTGGTGGCCTCCGTCATGAAGCCTTCGACGGTGGTAGGCGGGCTCCGCACAAGACCACCGAAAATGCTTTCCTTGACGCCACGCATCAAGACTCTGAGCTTCTTTGCTTCGGATGCTTTGGGATCGGCGCGGTTGCTCAGTCGCAGGACATCTTCCACGAAGCTAACGATGCTCTCGTTAGGGCCTTGAATCCTCGCTTGAAGAAGCTCTTCCGCGCGTTCTCTTCGGTGTTCGCTCATGAACGTTCTTCGCAACTCAGCCTTGAGTTGCTCCCAGGAAGTGATCGAAGCTTCGTGGTTCTCGAACCAGTTCCGGGCGGTGGCTTCCAAGGCGAAGTAAGCGTTTTGCAGACACTGTTCCGGTGTCCATCCGTTATGACGGGCCACTCGTTCGTACTGTTGTACCCAGTCGTCGATGTCTTCGTGGCTTTCGCCGTGGAATGGAGCCGGTGTCCGAGGAGCGACGGGTAGGTAGACGACGGCAGGAGCGGTGGGGGCCTGCGACTGGTTGTCCATCGTCGTCTTCTTCGGCTTGGGTTTGTCCAGCAGCAAACCGTACTCCGGATCCTCTCCCTTGGTGCGGCGGCTGGTCCGAGTTTCAGGTTCCGCGCTGAGTGGTCTTCTCAGCGAGCTTGGAGTCGGGCTTGCACTGCGGGTCCTGGGAGGGAAACGCTGCAAGGGCATGCGGTACCCCGCACCTCCACCAAATGACACGGGTGGTGACCAAACAAAAAACAGGAAATAAACAGAAAGAAATAAACGTTTAATGTGGCGAACTTGTGCCAAAAAAAATAAAGAAGGAAACAGAAGAAAGCAGAGCGTCGCAGGCGTCGAAGTCGGCGTGTCAGCAGAATCGAGCGCTGGGGCGAGACTGACTCGACAAGGTCGCGGGCGGCCTCTTATCTAGAGTGCTCCGCTATCTCGAAGATTCGGCGAAAGCGGTTCGAGCGTCGCGTGATCGGGGCGAGAATGAACACGCACTTTCTAGAAAACAAAAGCAGGGATAAATGATAGAAGTTACGTGCGGTACATGAATAAACGGGAACTTTCTGGAGGACCGTGACCGAGCGTTGCTTTCTCAGCCTTGCGCGCGGCAATATCTTTAAACGTAGTTACGTAGCCCCTGACACCTTAAAAAACGCAGGCCTTATCACTACGCAGTCCATGGGATTGCTGAATCAGCCGATCAATGCGCCCCAAGAACGAATCAGAACGCAAAAAGTGTGAAAATATTAGGCCAAGCCATGCATTTTTTTAACCCGTTGGAGACTATGCGGCGTGCAAGATCGTCTGCTCCTTGCGCACCTCGCGCGTTTGCTCACCTCCCAGACGCGCCCAGGTGCTTTTGTTTTCAACCAACCTCAATCCAGTGTTGGGTAAAGTACATCTAAAAGTACTTCAAGTAAAGTGCAAAGTAGTGATGGGCCGAACTTTTACGGAATCGGAAGTTTGGTGCCGAATCTTGGGATTCGGCAAAACCGAACTTTTGCCGAACTTTTCTAAAGATTCGGCAAAAATTCGGCAAAAATACATTATTACCAGACTCGTTGATATTTTGTTTTTTTCTCTGTCCAAAAAAAAGTTTTATGTTCCTTTTTTCTTAACTTAAATGCAACATGTTTACTATATAAGGTGATATTCTGCATCATAATTTTTTCGGTGTCGTTTTTGTGTGTTTACTGGCAATTTTAGTGACTCATTGCAGAAGTGGCGTGATAACGAGGTTGGGTAGAAGCCAGCGTGGCGCAGTCACGAATCACGCTATGAGAGTTTCGGTTTTGAGGCATTATCAGCGCAAGCCTCCATCTGTGCGTACTATGCTAAAATGAAGGCAATAACGCTGCGTTCTTGCTTTTTCTGGAAGTCACCGTTTTGTGCGCAAAAACGAATTCAACGGTTACTGCGCCTTCACCAGAAAAGAGAATAATAATATTGTAAATAAGAATGTTCTTCGATTTCAGTCACTTGACGTCAGCTTTGCATGAAACTGTACGTCCCATATTGGCAACGTCTCGTTTTTAACCTTTAAAATGCCCCTTTCTGGTGTTATACACACAGGAACTTTTCGGAAGATAGGGAGAGTGAATGTCGGATGTGCAGCGTCGAGCATTATAGTTCTGTTTCTGTGTTCAGTTTTCTGCAGATACATGAAAATCGCGGAATAACGCTAATTGAAAAATCAATATCATTTTGTTTTGGAACACACTACTCCTGAGCCGAAAACAGAATTGTTATAATTGCGAGGAGTGCTTTAATCTAATTGTCGGCCAATGTCACAGAATGCACCGCATCATTTGTCACTTGCGCAGTGGACCGCGTAAATTACCGGTCGATCTTCTAATCTTGAGGCCGAAAATATTAAAGGGAACCACACTCGCTCACAAACGCACAGTTACCATGTTGCCTACCCCACACCGCGCCGTAACCGCTGGTTGTACTACACTGCACGATGGTAACCGCACGACTGCACAACGTCAATTTGCAATCCAAAGCTCCCTCGCGTTCTGGCATGTGCGCAGACATTTGCCGAATTTTCGCCGAATCTTTGCCGAACTTTCCTGCAAAAGTTCGTCATTTGCCAAACTTTGCCGCATCTCAAGTACGCATATTCGGTCCATCACTAGTACAAAGTAAATGAGACGTGGTGTATATTAAGTAAAGTATTAAGTACACTGGGTGCAAAGTACTTGAAGTCAAATACTATGAATACAATGTACTTTCATATTAAAATACACGTATTTTAACACAATCTTTCATGATGCCCTTTCATTTCCCTATATATAGTGATTTTTTAACTGATATGCATTGCCCAGGGTTCAGAGGTAATCAGGAGTGCATGGCCAGTTTTCAAAAACCACGGCGAACATTTTATAAAGTCAAGTGGCCACAGAGTAGTTATTTTCTGGAATGGAGCCAAATTCAGAAGTACATCTTCTGAATTTCGCGCCCCTTGCACTGGATTCTTGCACTCAAGAGGCTAAATGTAACAGGAGAGTGCATAACGTCAGCCCCATAGGCTCCGCAAGCAATCCTTTCAAAGAGAAGTGTCCTCTCCTTCATGCAAAACACAGTGAGTGTGCAAGCGCGCAGGTGATAATTAATCATAATGTGAAACCTGAGATTGGAGCGCGAAAAAATTAAGGAACTTTCAAATAGAGGGAAAAGACAAAACAGAATTTCTCAGAGGATTCTGACGTTCTCCTCTGTTGTCTTTTACTTCGACTTGAAAATTCAATTGTTCCGCACCACAGTCTCAAGTGCTACATCACGATTAAGTTTGCTCTCCTAATTTTTTAAACCTACTCGCTTGCGCTGATCGACCGAGAGGTAGCGAGAGTTCAAAAAGCTACGGAAAAGCCGCTACCAGAACCAATGGAGCGATGCGTCGTCAGTTCAAGTTTCTGGCAAGAGTAGAATATCCCACCCAGTTTTTCTTCGGAGTTGACAAAACATCACTTCGTGATACAAATATAACAATACCAAATTTGGGGAATGTACTTTGAAGTCGGCAATTGTACTTTTCTTGGAAAGTACCAGAAAAAAAATACTTTAAGTGAAGTACAAGTACATACTTGGAGAATGTACTTCAAGTAAAGTACAAGTTTCCTAAACCTACTTGAAGCAGTACTTTAAGTACAATGTACTTAAAATTCTTCACAACACTGCCTCAATTAATGATGGCACACACTTGGCTGTCTCGTCATCTCGCGTTCCCTGCGCCTTCTCTGTGTTGCCCTTTGATTGGCGTGCGCCTGCTTGCGTTCCGATGTGCCGAAGACGCATTTTGGGACATTCGCCGGCACCGGTTGTGTTGTCACGCGAAAGCATTATATGCCCCATTACGCGAAAATTCGGCGTCGCCTGCCGCTTGACCGAGCGATTGTACCAAAAATGACCGACGGCGCGAAGAGTAAAAACAAGTCAAAAGCGCTCGGATTTACGTCGAATGCCTCAGGGAGGTTCCTGTAAAGAAGGTAAATTAATGTCTTTGAAAAAGAAAAATTGATACATTTCGGTCTGGGTGGGAATCGCACGCGGGCCCCCGGCGTGCAAGACGAAAACGCTTCCCCAACGCCACAATGGCTTGTTTTTTTTTGTTTTTTTTTCAACAAAATTTAAGTGCATTCAGATATCGCAGTTACACGTAGCATGCGTGGACACTTTTATAAGTTGAGTCAGTCCATTGTGAGCACAAGGGGACACAAAGAGCACAAAACGTCAGTCCCGGTTAACCGCCTGGAGTCAGAAAACCGTTCTTGCGCTTGCCCTCACAAGTCCCGTTGCCCAACCGCAATCAGCCCCTAGCGGTCTAGAAAGCTTGGGAGCCCTAGTTAGCGTCGCTCCTGACCCTCCGTTGCCGGACGCGCTGGCGTCTGAGCTGTTTCGCCGCCAGTCTACTTTTATGTGCTGTCATTCTCTTCCTTCGTGGTATTCCTCTCCCGCGGCAATCGAGAGGAGCCACCTCAGCCTTGACGTGAAGGAGTCCCATGTCGGCTTGGCTTCGGTGTGACACTACACCATCGCAGTGCGCACCAACCAAATGGGGTTCTGGCTGACTAAAGATGCGCTTAGAGCCTGCGTCATTGCAAAAGTCACGTCGCAGCCATCTTTAAACATCACGTCGCAACCGAAGTTCATCGTTCTGCAGCGAAATGGACCGATTGCTTCTGGTCTGTGGCCAACGGATAAGCAAACACACAGACCCAATCACCGAATAACTCAGTCAATCACCGAATCATATCACCAAAGTGACTATACTACTTTCGCATTCCCATACGTAAACAGTCTTAAGTGTCTGTGCCGAATTTTTTAGGTAGAAACGTTTCGTAAGTTGCGTCATAGCTAGGCTCTCGGCGTAGACTGTTGTGAGCGGCTATTTAAATATGAGGGGAATTCAAGCTCGAAGGCCTCATAATTCATTTATAAAAAGGCGACATCAACACAAAGCAGACACTGTGTCACTTTTCTACAGAGTGCCCTCTTTTTCAATACTCTTTTTGCAACATGGACGCCACTACTCCATTTGCGCTCGAAAAAAAAAATATTTCGGGGTCTTTAAGAACCAGTGGAATTCGCAAAAGCCAATACTAATGCAACAAAAAAAAAAAAAAGAAAAGAAGAAAAAAAAAAAAACATTCGACAGCGGCGAGATATCCTTCATAATTGAGGAGAAGGAAAATATGCTGAGGACAATTTCGGGGGAGTAGGGGGCATGAGGGATCAGTTGAAAGTAGTTCCTGCGAGGAATATGTCCTCAGACATCGCTGGTCAGTCGGAGCATGCACTGTCGTGATGAAAGTTCGCAACTGCGGCCTTTTTCTAGGCGCTTTTCATCTGATACAGAAATAAACTCATTAAACGCATGAAATGATTTTTAACAAAACTCCCCCTCACCCACTTTCAAAATTTAGTCTATCCGACCTTCTGCGCATTTTCCGCTAAATATAGCGAGCAAATTTATGTCACGTGAACAATACGCTCATTCAGTTTCGCCACTAAATTTAGAAGGAACATTAACGTCACGTGATCTATGCACCAATTCAATTTATCCGATAAATTGGGCGGAAAAATTGATGTTATGTGACATATGCACCGATTCAGTTTCCCGCTAAATTCATAAAATATAAGTCGTTCAGCGCTCCTCAAAGCGGCTGTGTAACGCATTCTAAACAAATTTAAACGATTGCTCATTAAATGGGGCATTCCATGGCTTGCATTACTTTGGAGTTAAATATTACAACCAATGGGTATCTATTGACGTCTCTGTAGGACGTATCCGTCGCCTTTGTACCCTTCGGAATACAGTGAGTGAGGATAATGCCTTGACTGTTTCAAACCAAGGACACCGTCATCTTCTCTGCACCGGCGGTAACACAACATGTCTTTGTTGACGGGGAGTCGCATTGTTTCCATTACTGCGACAGGCGTTTGGGTTCAGGGTTGATACCAGCATTCTTACCTATTATATTGTAACAATTGATGCAAGAAAACCATCACTCATGCCGTCATCACGCAATAAACGCGCCTAATCGGTGTAGATATCACATAAGTTTATTCTGTTTTTCAATATGACAGTCACCATTTTTAGTGTCTGAAACTTTTAATTGGACCTTGTAGTGCAAAGAGTTTTCGATGACACTCATAGCGTCGCTCTGTCTCACACTCATACACCTTAAAATATCTGAAGTGCTTGTCATCCCGCAATTTCCTCACTTTTCAGGGCAAACAATTATGGGACATTACAACTTGAATGCCCTAGTACTAGATGGGAAGAGCAGACGTACGTCTTGAGCGTTCGTCTTATGCCATAAACAAGAACACTCTAGACACTCGCCTGTTATACATTCAAGGGCATCTAAAACGTGCAGTTTATGTACAAAGCATGCTGACTTACAGATGTGACAGCTGGCGCGCAGCCCTTTTAACACCACGGAATTTACCGTCATCCGTCACGGCTGCGACAAAATGTTCTTTCACACAAATACCTCCGATTCGTCCTACAATGCCTGAGAAATTTAAATAGAAACATAAGTTATTTAAGTGGTACATCTAGGTCACAAAATAAATCAATTTGGAGATTTACATCAGTTGTAGAACGTAACATTTGTCTACACACCGGTCAGAATGTCGCGCCGTTTGCTGGTCACGTCATTGTTGTTGATTGTATTTTCAAACTCACTCATGGATACATTTCTAATGCCTGACCTGCAAAACATATAAAGACGAAAAACTAATACATTTTTGACGATGCCAAACGTTTTTAACGGTTTATCGAGCTTTGTTTTTTTACAACTTATTAATTGCACGTCAATAGTATTACACATATGAAAAAATGATACGCTGTGTACACACTAAAATGAGGCTATATAACCGCAAGTAAAAACAAAAATACCCTGAGACAATTTTTCCAACTTTAATATCAAGCGTATAGTATTAAAAAAGCATGAATCCCCTAAGATCCGCCAAATTCGGATGAGTTCAAAATGGTGACAGGGGAGGGCGGTAGATTACTCCAGTCACTGACGGCTCGTGGAAGAATATGATAACTTCAAAATGTTTGATTGGTTTTTATAAAAAATAAAATGCATACAAGATAAAAATAATAATTCAAATGTTTTATCAAAAATATAAAGATATAAAAAGACTTCATTGTTTACGACTTTTTGTATATAAAACAAAGATTTAAGATTATCACACAAGACATCTACCAAACAGTGTTGCGGAGCTGCTACTTCGGAGTAGGAATGATTTCGGAATAATTCCGGACTTGCGCGACCCCGGATTGGAATGGGAATGGAATGGTGGCAACGCTAAGGGGAATGAAGGGGGATTAGATCCCTTTCGCCCTGAACGGAGTAGCAATGGAACGGGCTCGGTTCTTATGCGAGCTGTGTCGATTTTCTTCTACGGCCTACGGGCCGATGGCTCAATTCGCTATCGCGTGATAAGTGGCTCTTGATACAGCATCGTTGCACTAGAGGTACTGAAGGATTCATTGCTTCACTGGCTTATGCTCTTTCGACGATGAAAATGGCGCGCTTCGGTGAAGCATGCAACCAAACTGGAGACAGACAAGGTGTGGTTCCTAATGGCACAAGACGCGACAAAGCGGTTGTTGTAGTCACGCGCAATTAGCATGCAGCTTTCATCCAGGGTGTCGAACCGGACCCGAACGGAGCACCGGAGCAAATTTCATTTCTACCTGAACCAGAACATAACAGTAAGCGAAATCAAACATGATTGAACCCGAGCAGGAACAGAACCGTAATCTCGTGTGGCGGTTAGCAGTTCATTGGAAACGGTAACGCGTAATAAAATGTGAGCCGCACTTCCTTGCACGTGGCTGCGCGAAGTCGAATAAATATTGGCACCGGTGGCGTCAGCGGCTCAGTTTTGACTAAACAAACGGCTGCGACGACTAATTTGTTTTTGTGGGTATCTTGCTGTGCGTGCTATTGTCACGGTGTCACTGTACGTGCCGTCTGACTGACTGATTGACTGACTGATCGCGTGTGATTGACTTAATGTGCGAGTATTGTACTTTAGTACTGTCTCCAATCGCCTGCATAACAACGTAATTTTTATAGAACGGTGTTTGGGTTAAGAATGCCAGATGACAAATCAAAATTAAGCACATATTTGTTTTGCTTTCCTTGTTTTCGGAGCACGGCTTCTGACGACCTAACTTTTTTTTAATGAAGGTGACGTCGTGTTAATCTCACCTTTTTACTTAACGACTGGGAGCTGTGGACTTTTCTTTCAAGAGCCACTTTTTACTGCTTCGCGCTTTGTTGAATTGGTAACCGAACCGTTATTTCAAAAGCGTCCCTAAACCAGAACCGAACCGGAACCAAATGCGAAGCAACTTGAACCCGAACCGAACCCGAATAATGACCGGTTCGACTCCCTGATTTTCACCCAGCCGATCGTCTAGTGTTTGTGTGGAACACAAATAAAAAAATGAATATAGAGCAAACCTACAACTTCACGTTTTAAGTTAGGTTCTATAATGTGGTGGTAGAGACTTCTGTGCTTGCGCCGTATAATGCTTGTACTTTGTCAGTGTTTCTTTCTTTTTTTCTTTTCTTTTTTCTTGCCGCAGTCCGTGGAGATATGGGGCAGGTGTACGGCGGCATGGCTTCGAACAGCGCACTATCGGTGCTGTTGTGCAAGTGCATTCGAAACAGAGATCAAGTTAGTTTCTTCTTGCTCCACGCTCGAACTAGACATTTTTAAGGCCTCATCAAACAAACGACACGCTAACCATGTACCTGTGGAGGGTATACCTGGTCTGTCTGCAAAGAAAATAGATGTTTAAATACTGTGGCGTCTGTTTGTACTCTCAAGCCTTTTACGCTTGAGCGCGCGATGAATGTCTGCAGTGTCAAGTGGTTGCCACGAAGCGGATTGTGCGACCTCCCTTTGGCTTAACAGAATTAGTACTTTGAGGATGCTAGTGCATAATTTTGCAGCCGTCTCCTCGTTTGATAATATTAGCAGCTTTATGCTGTTGTTTTTTTCTTCTGTAACACAATGTGACTCCCACTGGCCACTTTTTCACCTTTAGGAACTGGAGGAATGGAATAGTGAAGTTCAGCCAATCCAGGAGTGGGAATGGGCACAGTGTCTCCATCCCGAGGAGTTGAAAGGAATGGAAGTTTCAGAAACTCTAATTCCCCGGAATGGAGTGGAATTGGAATGGAATGGAGTGTCCATTACGCAACACTGCTACGAAACAGATGATAATATTGTCACGCATATAAAAATCACGTATATTGGATGGTGACTATAAAAGAAACTAAATTAGTTAAGTTTATTATTACCAATCTTTGTTAAAACAGTTGAAATTAAATTAACTAACCAACGCGGTGCTTATATAGTGGCCAACTGCCAGTGCCTCACAGTTTTTTTTTTTTTCTCTAGCCTTAAATCGACGTCTTCCTGGCTTCGTTACAAAATTTTTGGCATGGTGGCACAAATATGCGTTGAGCTCATTTCTTTGATTTCTGAAAACTATATATTTAATGCGAATGTATTAACTGCCCATGTAGCAAAGCCGGCTTTGTCTGTAAACGTCTGCTACAGAAAAACGGCACCTAAATTTCCATTCCCAATAAAACACGCACGAAAAAAAGACACAGCAATGCCTCGACACGGAAGCGGGCGAGTGCGCTCAAAGTCAACGTGGACGCGCTTCAAAAATAAAACACAAAGAAAAGCATAGCAACGAATGCTTCGTCAGGGAAGCCGTCGTGAAGCAGACAGGGATCGCAGCGCCTGCGCAGTGGGCAACATTATTAGATAACCTCAGTTACGGAACTGCTCATAGACGCCGCATGCACGAACAGTACCCCCCCTCACTCCCCACGACTCGCCAAGCGTCGCTCGACGCGCCGCCAGATGGCTGCTTTGGTAACTGAATCAGGATACGTACGTTTCAACGTTACTAAAAAACTAAAAACCAACGAAAAAAAAAAACTCTTTTTGTCGTAACTTTTATTGGAGTTTAGTACAAAATGGGGGGCGCGTTATGTTTTCTCAGATCTTTAGTTTGCTAGGTTTTGCGGCTCAAAATTATATTTTTCATACAACCATGCCTCAGTGGCAGACTTGTACCGTACGCATTACAAGTAATCAAATTACTTGTAATCGATTACTTTTTGAAGTAATCTTGTAATCAGTTGATTCCTTTTATTAGGCAGTAATCACAAGAGTAACCTGATTAATTTTTGAAGTAATAAAAATTACTTCTAACCGTTACTATTTTTTCACGGGACCACCCCCTCCCCCCCCCCCCCCCCCCCCCCCTTTGCACACAGCTTTTTTTTTCTGAAATGACAAAAATAAAATATTGCTTTGTTTTCCGAGCCGAAAAAAAATTAATTTTTTTGCGGAGCAGTGAGAAACGAGGTCAACCCCTTTGCATGTACAGTTTCTGTAAAATGTCCGGTTTTTTATTGTTTGTTTTTTCCCCGAGCTGGGATTAGGGTGCATGACTAAGGCCATTCAGGGCGAAGTTTGAGGGAGCAAAATGTAACTTTGTAAGTCCTTCGTTCAAACTAGCCCCCTCATTCACACACACACAGAAATAATAATAATAAAAAAAACAATCCTGCTTACGGCACCTACTCGCAGCCAGTAGGAGAACCAGAACCGAAGAATATCTAAAGCGGATGCAAAATATAACAAAGCCAGTTCAAATATTTCCTTATGTACTCTACGTGGTTTTTGTGACAAGCGAGGTTTCGAGTTGAGAAGTGGTTGGGGCGATCTCTTCCGCTAATGTATACTACACATGATCCGTTTCAAATCCTGGAGCTGCTGCTCTTTTGTATAACATATGAGTTCATTCACATGTGAATAATAAAATGAGCGACGCAAACTTTGAGCGACAACCCTTAGAACTCCCTCCTCTCCCACTCACCCCCCCCCCCCCTTTCCACTGGCGAACGCCCAAATCATTAAACTTCTCTAAACGAATTCTATGCTTGTGTTCTGCATTGTGAAGGTCCAACGACGATGAAGAGGAAACCCGCTTTTTCTTCTTCAATACTTGTGAAAATGTTAAATTTAGGTTGGAAGTAGTTCATTGTTATGGAGCGCTAAAGATGTAAGACTTCACACAACAAAGTAATCGGAAATGTAACGGTTACTTCTTAAAGTAATGTTCAATTACTTTTGCTGTCGATTAATCAAGTTATTTAATCGAATACTTTTTAGCCAAGAGTATTAGTAATTCTAATCGATTACTTTTCTTTAGTAACGTGTACAAGACTGCTCAGCCGTAATTTCAGGTAGCGCGTCCCGACCAGCGGCGCGTCCGCTGGGGAGACGGAGGTGGCATCCCTCAGAGGCGTATATTGGGAGAGTTTGGCCAGTGGGTGTGGCGACAAAGGCGCCGGAGAGGAGAAAAGTATATGAAAGGGAGGAGAGCACCGAAGGAGCGAGAGAGAAAGAAGGGAGCAGAGAGGAGACGACCGCCATTTTTTAGCAACGCTGTCGGAGACTGGTCGGAGAAGAGCACTGCTGAGGCTACGCGTCGTCTGCTACGGGCCGACTTCTTTTTCGCCTGAATAAAAGTTTGTGGCCATACGCCGAAAAATCTTCATTTGTTAGATTTTTAACCCAACGAGGAAAAACAGAATATCATCTTCTTGCCAGAGCCAGCGATATAAAAGGCAATAATCGAGATTTAGATGCCGATCCCACGCATTCCGCCGGGAGAATGATCGAAGATGGCGGCCCACCCCACTCAGGTGGGAGCAGCCGAAAGTTCACGCGCATGCGCTCTTGCCTCTCGCTCTGCGCCGCGTGCTGATTGGCTCACTCGGAAGGAGAGCGTTGCGGCGGCGAGATCATAGACTGACCAAAGTCTCCCTATATACGGCTCTGGCATCCCTGTAACCCTTTCCACTGTATCTGCTGTGTTTACTGCTGTATTTACTCCCGCTGCAGGGTAAATGGGGGCGTTGTGATCGCCATTTGGCGCTTCACCTGGGCTCTTTGAAACGCATAGTTATGACACGAAAATATAGATGGCGCTTCGAACGACGCTTGGCGGGTTGAATTGAGTGAGGCGGGTACCCCCCTCCGCGGGAGTTCCACAACTGAGGTAATCTAATAGCGTTGGCAATGGGGAAGCATGACATCACCGCTGGAGCGCCGTGTCTTAAAGGAAGACGTAGCGAGCTGCTTGTATGAACACGCTGCGTGTAGGAATGCTTCCGCATTCCTACACGTAAGCAGTCTTAAGCGCCCCTGCCGAAGTTTTTGTTGCTTGTTATGTACACGTATGTCTGAGTTTTGCACTGATGTGACCTCCTGCATAACTCTTAACTGGTCCGCAAGTATAGATATAAATAAAAAAATGAATAAATATATGCTAAAATAAACAAAATTAGTTGTGTCAAGCTAAAGAGGTATATTTCTGTATAAAATGGGCAGTTATCATTTTAATATTAAAATAAAGGTCACGAGCTAACCTGTTTTGATTCTTATATTTCATTTAGAGCGCCTCTCTTAGGCGCTCGTTTACGACTTGAGCGGCGTCGCCATCGCCGTCTCCGTCGGCTTAACCACGCGTTGAATTATAAGAAACGTCCCATAATGCAAAGCCCGGGTCTCATTTGTGACCCGCGCGTTGCATTATAGGACGTTTCCAATAATTATGCCACTTGTGGCGTCACGTGTGACATCACGAGGGTCACGAGTGACATCACAGGGATCCCACGCGTTGCATTATGGGGACCGCCCCATGATGCAACGCGCGGGTCACGAGTGAGACCCGCGCGTTGCATCATAGTACGTTTGCCATAACGCAACGCGCAGGTCTCACTAGTGACCCGAGTGTTGCATCATGGGACGTTTCCGATAATTACGTCACACGTGACGTCCCAAGGGTGATGGGGGTCCCGCGCGTTGCATCATGGGACGTTTCCCATAATGATGCCACACGTGAGTTCACGGGGTTCACGAGTGAAGTCATGAGGGTCACAAGTGACGTCATGAGGGTCACAAGTGACGTCACGAGGGTAACAAGTGACGTCGTGACAGTCACGAGGGTTACGGGTTACGTCAACAGTGTCGTCACCAGTGGCGTCACCAAAGACACTCGTGAAGGTCACGACGAAGGTCACGACCACTGATCTCTGTCTATTTGCTGGATCGCGTTTGACCAGCTTCGCCTATGGACGGGAATGCGGCCACGGTCAGCCATCTTTTTGGTAGAGTTATATTATCTCTAGCCACCATAGTAATATGGCGGACAGCGCAATGACGGCAGGCTGCCATAAACACTGTACCGTGGGTGATATTTTGTGCTTGATTGAAGTTTTTCGACGAAGCAGATTCTTGAAACCTGCTAATTTCTACTTTGTTAAGATTTCTTATAAGGTACAAACCATTAAAGTGATGACACGCGTATCTAATATACTTGCAATTTACAGGGTGATCGAGCACACTGTCGAGCGCTTTGTTCAAGCCAAAATAGACGATGATAGTCTGGGGTGGTTTGCCAAAAAGGAGCCAACGCTGTGTTTGGAGATTTGTGTTTCTCTTTTAGCCCTCTTGTTCCCCTTCTCCAGGGATTATTTTCGTCATTCTTGTCCAGCTCGCTTGCACCTTTGCATTTAATTGCATTATAATGGTGACTGAGATGCACTACAGATTTAATTTTCATTGACTTAAAAAGTACACGTTTAACTTGCCACACCTTCATATGGAGGAATTTGAGGAGCTCATTTAACTCCCAAAATGTTTTGACAATGATAGCACGAAAGCATTTGGGCAGAACTTTGGCTTTGACAGAGAATACCATCTAATGCAGTACATAACTAAAACGTGCAATTGTTTATTTTACTGTGTTGTAGTATTACTGCATCGCCTTCTTTGGCTGCCAGTTAAAAAAAAATCACAACTCACCTGGTAAGAAACAACACAGCATCTATATTCCTGTACTTTTCCTTGTGCAGCCGTGTCGCAAGCCTGTTCCCGTACACCTCAAGTATCGCAATCAAAAGTTCGGCATCTAGGGCTTTTCTGTCTGCAGTGAGAGCTCTGTAACTCTCCTGCAAAAGCAAGATATTAAGAACAGTTTCTGCATTAAAGAACAATTATAGAAAACGTAACTTACATTCCATTGACTGGCTCCCAGAAGACTAAACTGCACAGTTAGTGTTGGTTCCGCAGTTTTCAGAATTTTGTTTACCTGGAAACATAACAAGCCAACAAGAGTTATGACGTGACTCAAACATTTTGTTGGAGTCAAAACAATGCATGAATGAATAATTGAAAATTTCAGAGTCTTCACTTATTTATTAATGTATTATCTTTATTTCGGGAACAAACTATCAGCCACGGCGAACATCCGGGATTGCGCAAAACGTACTAATCAGGCAAGAAATTATAAAAAAAAACGCTACAAATTAACTTTTAGTTAGTGAAATATACATCAGGTCCCAATAAAGACCTGTTAAGCGTTGTTGAAAATGTCCAAATCAGTTGATTTTAGGAATGATTAAACCACGTGCGAAGCGTGGGAGTTTAGCGCAGTCCCGCACTTATGCTGTAGGCACAAGGCTGGGGACGCGAGAACGAGGATGATAAAAGTATCATCCAGATTTTGGCATCCCCAGCTTTGTGCCTGCTGCTCCAGTAAAAACTGTAGCGCACCCCCAAGCCCCCCCCCCCTTCTTCATACGTACTTAAACCTTCCTAAATTGACACACTTAGGTGTTTTTGATGACGGTTAAAGGGGCACTGACACATCAAAATCATTTTTTTTTTCATTATCCGCAACGATTGAAAACGATGCCGGGACATTACCCTCAAAATTTGAAATTTGGGAATTCAGTATTTGTGAAGTAAAAAAACAATTTCCAAATGCCGAATTCGAAGTTCCCGCGCGATCGGCGCCGGTGCCGTGACGTCAAATATTGCGGAGTCCTGAGAGTCCACTTTCTTTCACCACTCCCTGCTGTTGCCATGGCGACCCAAAGCGAGGAGGAAAGGAGCGAGCGCCGGCGTTGCGGCGGACCGGTTTTGAGCGGTGTCGCCTGTTTTCCGTTGGAGGATACAAGTCCAGGAGACGGCACCACAACGAACTCCCGATTTTTGGTATTTTACAAAGAAGGGCCGTAGTGCGTTCGCAATTGCGTTAAAAAGCATGTTTTAGGATTGCCGTCATTAAATGTTATAAATATGCCGCCTACAAGGCTTCTAAATATCATGATTCTTGACGTCATGAATCAAAAGAAGCGAGGAGGCGAGAGGCGGGAGAATCAATCGCCAAAAATAAAAAGGCGCGCGCGCTCTGGGAAAATATTTTTTCGCGATGCGTTTTTTTTGCGTGTCTATATGACTGCAACTTGCATCGTTTTAGACAATAAAAATAAATATGACCTTTGGGGTGTCAGTGCCCCTTTAAGGAAGTTTCAAACTGAAACCATATATTGATTTTGACTAATTGAAAGGTAATAAATAAACTTCAGGAAAATATTACACTAATTAGCAGGTTTGTTGCAACCTTGATGCCCACCATGACAGGAAGTTTCTTATCGAAAATTTTTTTCTCAACCATTCTATTAGTAGGAATTTGTTTTTAAATATTCGCTGAAACACCCGGTAAAATTGTGTACTTAAGAGCACTGTAACACTGGGTCTGAACGGTTCAAGCTAAAACTACGACAAAAGTATAATAACCAACGAATACGACGCATAAGCTGTTTTCATCGTAGTCCTTAATAAATAAAATGGCACGCCAAAATAGGATGATGCTGTGTCTAGGCTTATTTAGTAATACGAAAAAAATATAAAACAGGTCGAAATGTTAGTCGCCAAGTTGGGGGCGTAGAGGTTGGCGGTGGAAATGCTTAAGTGGAAGTTGAAAAACAAGCGGAAAAAAAAGTGTACACTGTTTCGTCGGCAAGACATAATAGGTGTATATTTTATACAAGCTCTGAATAGACAAGGAAAGGACAACCCTTGCAAAAAGTTTCTGTTGCATTTTGCAGGGCGTGCGGAGGTAAACAAAAACAACATGACAGACCTTCCGGGAAGAGTATGTTACTCTCGGTTGTCTATGATGTTCGCTTGTTTTTGACGACTCGCACTGAGTAGAGCAAGCTACAAAAGTCTCGCCTCTGAGCACTAACTTAAGTACCTCCTGAAATTCATTTATACGGGACCGACATGCCTTCCCGATCTCTTGGGTGATTAAACGCTTTCAACTACTTCTTGAACGGGAAGGCATCGGCGTGGGCATCTATGTCAACCAGGTGCCGAAGATATGTGCCGAGCTTCCCCGCGGGGGTCGCCGACCTTTGTCTTCGTTTTAGCAGACATTCTTCCGAAAGTTTGTATTACGCTGCCTTCAGCACGACGCGAGTCTCTGCAATGCCCAATTATCTCGTGTTTTGTCCAGGTTGCTTTGATGTTCAAGATTTCTTTCCCAGAGCACCGTGTGAGCTTCTATTTATACTTGCCGTAATGGCCCGGTTGGCACCTATCGTTGTACGGAGATGGTTGGTCGAGGCGCCGCCGCGCCCCTGGTACTACATGGTTGAGTTTATCTCGTTGAGCCATCTGTCGACAGTACATCGAAGTAGACTAGCACCGTCTGCTTAGCTGCGATCACCGAGGCTCAGAAGTGTCGGCGGCCTCCCTCGTGACGAGATAATTAAGTAACTAATGAACCATAACTGATGAACCAAGAGTCGTCCCGCACCAACCCAAACACAAGGTAAACATAGGAAAACGAGAAGTATCTCTTTCCTCTTGTCATGGCGGTCGGAGGTGGCGCCAACACCCTGAATTTAAGTGAATGCGAAATTAAACACACTCAGAAAAGACAAACAAGACGAAGCATTCGTGGCTATATTTTCTTCAACTAATTACACTTAAAAACACAAGTTAATTACCTACTTATTTATAAAAGCCGCCAATCTTGCGAGGAGCTTTTAGCAGGCAGTCAACTGCTTATTCCAGCGCATGCGGTTTGTTATACGTAGTTCTACATACCCCTACTCTAACATTTCTGAAAGGATCTGATTTTTAAGAATATATTCAATATAAAGCAGCTTCATTTTGTGAGTTAGAGACACATAAATACTTTTTTATTGGTAATGCACATGTGCTACACTGTCGCAATGCCTTCATTAATCTTTAAAAAAAATCAGATCTTCATTACAGTGGTGCTAATTGCTAAAATCCTTCGCGATTCAATAGGATATGCAGCCATCGGCACACAGCCTTGTTTTTGCAGAAACTTTGGGAATAATTTCGTTAATGAAGAGCAAAAATAAAGCGGTTCCAGAGCCATTCATTGCGGTACCCGAAAATCAAAAATATATTATCAGTTCAAGCACCGCAAAAATCCATATTACCTTCTAGAAAGGTATTTAACGATGCATTTCACGCGTGGCAGCCATAATTTCTTTTTTTTTTTGCCTTTAGTTTTCAATATTGTTTATCGCGTTGTTTATTTCTTGTGGACTGTCATTGTTGGAATACTCGACCTTACACAATACTATTGCTTCAATTTCGGCTTTCAGAGGAGAAAATACTAAGAATTCATTAATGTAATCAAAGGCACTTTCATTCACCTCGTATAGATGGATAGCAAACGTTTCTCAAATAAAAAGACCTCGCCCTAAAGTGCGTTTTGGGATAAATGTTTGTTATTAATTCATATCCTAAATATACACTTAACGATTTTATGACATGTTTCCAGCAATATTTCGATTAAACTTCCATTTTTACCCAAAGTAACGAGGTTTATCACTGAATCCATCCCGAGCAGATAAAATACCAGGCATCATTGTTCGCTTCGCTCATCAGACAATCAGAGATGAATGGCTCAGTAAACGGCAGATTCTAAGGAAATCAAAAGACGATGCTTACATTCAAGAAAATCTAACCAAAGGAGACCGAGCCTTTCTTCGGGAAACAAAAGAATGGGCCAAAACAACGAATTATCGGTACGTATGGTACAAAAACGGCCACGTCCTTGTGCACAAGGAGGATCGCGAGCAAGTGCACGTGATCAGGTCTGTGGATGAATTAGAGAAGCTAGTGTGATGCCTCATGTGACACGCACTCAATTTTAAGATGTTAGTCTTTTTTCTTTTAAATGGATGGCACGGATAGTTTATTGAATAAACGGAACTTTATAACTTTATGTCCAGTGACTATTTTCTTCCTTCGAATGTGAAATATTTTTTAGGAAACGAGTATATCGATGCTCTTAAATGATTTCAACTGAACGCTCTATCAGCGCGAAATAAAACAGACGAGCTTGAATTATTTTTTTATCAGTTGGAAATTTCGTTTGATATATTTATGCTTTCAGAGACGTGGTTTACGGATAATACAAACGTTTTAAATTTACCAATGTACAACAGTTACATTTTAAACCGCACAGAATATCGCGGCGGGGGCGTTGGCCTGATAGTAAAGGATGACATTTCCTGTGAAATGCTATTTGTTTATTGCTGCGTTCACAAAGACTACGAGATGCTGTCTTTACTGATGGGAGAGAGCATTATAGCTGTCTGTTATCGCCCGCCAAGCGGGAACTTGTCTTCCTTTTTTGCTTACTTGGAGTCTTTTCTTGAGTTCGCGAATGAAAATAAGTACAATGTAATCTTGGGAAGCGATTTTAATGTTAATATGCTACTTGACATGGACATGTAAATTACAATTCGATGCGTTAATTAAATCAAACGGATGTGAAAATATGATAAATACTGCTACAAGAATTACAATGCAATCATCGACATTATTAGATCTATTTATTACAAGCTACGATACATCATATATCAAATCTGGCGTAGTGATAGCTGATATAAGCGATCACTTGGGTATATTTTTGTGTATAAAGAAAAATCAAACTATAAACATAAAATATAATGAAGAGTTAGCTATACAGTTTCAGAATATAACGGCTGATAACATGAACGAATTCAAACAAAAACTATCTTGTATGGATTGGGACGATGTCCTTCATGAAACGAACGCAGATAGAGCATATAACTTGTTTTTGAACAAATTCAAACAACTATATGAAAGCTGCTTTCCGTATAAAAAATTAAGCTCTCATAGTAAATGTCGTAAACCGTGGATTACAAAACAATTGCTCAAAAGAATTCGTACTAGAAATGCGTGATACCAAAAATTTGTAAAAACAAAATCACTCCAACAGCTAACAGTATTTAAACGCTATCAAAACCAATTAAACAAAGAACTCCAAAATGCTAAGAAAATTTATTTTTATTACTTTTTTCTTTCTTGTAATAACAGAGTCGACGTTGTGTGGAAAAACTGAACTCTTTATTGGGTCGTTTGTGCGCCACAAAACAAGTTTTAAAGATTAGCCACAATGATCAAGAACTGTCAGGACAAGCTTTGTCAAATGCGTTGAATGACTTTATGTAAGTCTGGTTAAAGAACGTCTAGAGTCAGATGCTTGCAAATACATAAATGCTCGAAATAATGAATCCATGGTTCTTATGCCTGCTACGGCTTCAGAGGTAATATTTGTCTTTAATGTACTAAAAAAATAGCCTAAGTTGCGACTCCGATGGATTGCAGATCAAACCAGTTAAATGTGCAATTGATCTTATTTCTCTTCCCTTAGCACACATATACATTCTCTGTTTCATAAACGGTGTGTTTCCTTGTCAAATCCAGCTAGCGAAGGTAACAGTCTTATATTAAAAAAGGAAATAAAAAAGAACTGGGCAATTATCGACCCGTTTAAATTCTTCCTGTTTTCTCTAAGGGTTTAGAAAAAGTTATACTGCTACTTCGAATGACAACATTTGCTGATAATCATGACTTGATTAGCTCGTCGCAGTTTGGTTTTCAAAAACATCGATCCACAGAACTAGCTCTCCTTGCGCAAAAAGAACATTTACTTGGAAATTTTGAAAGAAAGAAACTCACTCTCGGCTTATTTGTAGACTTTACAAAAGCGTTCGACTATCTAGATCATAATTTGCTACTAAAGAAGTTAGATATGTATGGATTTCGTGGTCATGTATCAAAACTTTTACGTTCATATTTATCTTCCCGGAGACAGTATGTTCATACAAACGGCCACCCATCTGAAATAAAACCAATTGAACCAGGGGTTCCCCAGGGAAGAATTCTCGGGCCATTCGTATTCAATGTATATATAAATGATATCGTAAATATTAGTCACTCAACTCATTTTTTTATTTACTCAGATGATGCAAGCTTATTGTTTGATGGTGATGATGCGTCGGAGCTTATTGAGTACGCGAACGAAACACTAGAAAAGCTTAGTAGATGAAGTAGACATTATGCATTAAAAATAAACGCCGTTAAGACAAAAGCAGTTATATTCCGACCTAAAAATAAACATATTAATATTACCAAGGATATTTTTATAAATTCTTCTCGGATAGAAATTGTTCCCGCGTTTAAAACTTTGGGCGTTATTTTTCAAGAAAACTTGTCATGGGACGACCATATTAATCATATCGTATCAAAATTATCGAGCATCGTCGGTATTCTCTATCGTCATAAACAATCTCTACCACTTAGAGCAAAGTTAATATTATATAATTCATAATTTTATTCACATTTAAATTATGGTCAGCTTATATTGGGCACTACTACCTGTACCAACCTCCACAAAATCTTTATGTTACAAGAAAAGATATTAAGAAGTATCTCTAAAGTGCCACTAGAACATCCAACCGATGATGTCTTTAGTAAAATTGGTGCATGAACATTTTTGATTCATATAAATATCGTTTCTGTGCAAGGTATAAAATAGAAACAAATATATCCCAATATCACATTAAAAACTTAGCGAAGCTAACAGATAAAATTTATAGATACCCAACACGAATTTAGGAACCTTGGGAAGTACCCTTTTTTAGAACAAACTACGGTCAGCAGAGTTTAAAATATACTTTGCCGACTACCCCTAACCAGCTTAGTAGGCAGGGTATTGAGCTTAGCAATATATCGGTGAGCATCTTACGGGAAATGTTTATTTCAAATGTTTATTTTGAGCCACATTGTTCGCAATAAGCGCTAAAAAACTCTTGCATCGATGTTTTTTTTTCGCGTTTATTTCAGTGATGTCCTAACGTTCTGCGCATGTTTTCACTATTGTGTAAATTGTATCAATATGCTAGTTATCCTGTATAGCGTCAGCTCTTTTTTTGTGAAGTTTGTCAAACATGTAATACAGATGTCATGTATTAATTTTGTATAAATCTTTGGCGCCTGCATCGCGACTGCTGGTATAGGTGGCTCGGGGCACGTCATGCTGTGTTTACAGTTTTTTTCCCGCGTCACCTTTTCAACATTGTATTTTGTTGCAAAAATAAAGGTATTATTATTATTATTATTATTATTATTAAAATCTATTGATGCGTGATTTAATTGCAACTTCAGTTTTTCCCGATTCTTCGCTAGTTATGAAATTCGCAATGCTTAATTCGTCATCGAAATAGTTATTTGGCACACATAGCTACTCTGGTGAGCGAGCGTTTCTCACAAGAAAGATGTAGAGCATACCTCAAGGCCAGCGTGCCATAATGAATAAGCTCAGAAGCGAAGCTTCTAAAAAAGTACGAAAATATTTTACGTATGAACCGTAACAATATTTACATTTTTTTATTTAATTTTGCAGGAAAAGTCGACTGAAATCTTATGGCAGAAAAAATCAAAGTGTAGTAAGGTGTTGGATGCCTGTAGCCGAAAATATGAAAATTCCGCAGGTCTTTTTAAGTTGTATTACTGTTCCACATGCGGCCTTGTTCAGTTAGCCATGCCACAACAATATCTCGAAAGTTACTCTTAAACCTTGTGCAAGGGTACGTAAATTTACTTACCTTTTCTAAAAACAGTTTCAAATATTCCAACACCTTTTGTTTATCACCAACACGTTTTTTTATGTGTTTACTATAATATATGTAAAGTTCCAGATACGCTGAACCTCCACGATAGAGTGTATCTGGAAAATAATGATAAGTTTGAAATAGACTTAAGGACAACAACCAGCTCGTGAACGTTTATATTTAATAAATACCTGAACAACCGGTAAGCGCCAGATTTTGTTTAAACTTCATTACTAAGAAGTCATAATGCAATCTTCAAATACACACGACTAAACTATAAATGTCCGAAAATAAACGCCCAAATCGCAACATACATTTCAGTAAACTAGTGGTTTAGAATAGCTCTGTATTATTGAATACGCCCAAAACGTTTCGCGGCCACTAGTTCAGGGAAGAGATAGAAAAAATTATATTTACCTTCGGCGTAAATAAATATGTTTATGTCCTTTGTATTATCTAGATAGCCCTAATATGCAAACTCGCGTTGCACACCCTAACACAAGGTTGAGAAAAATATACACACCTTTTAATAGAGTAAATAAAAATGTATAGCATTTACATCATATCATCCCAAGAATGGTGCTTTGTCGCCAGTCTAGGCCGCTTTAAACATAGCACATTGATTCATCAACCTGCTTGATCTCTAAAAACAGTGTGGAAAAAGCCTCCACCATAAATTCAAATATGTCAGAAAGTACAGTTTAATCAAGATAATTTCATTCGTTATCTAAAGCCGCACATTATTGTTGTAACAAAAAGCCAATTTAGGTTTTTAGTTAGCAAGAAAATTTGATTCGCTGCAATGCCCCTAAATCAAACGTCAGTCGCCATGTAATTTACAAACATGGAAACCTCATGAAAACAGTATTCGCACATTTTTTATTCTGCTCTCCTAAAGGTCCCAGCCGATTTCTTTTTTCTCAACTTCGTTGAAACGGTGCCACTGTTTCCAACACCTCTGCGGCCAGCTGCATATGGAATATAAAGGGTATCGAGGCCATTCATATCTGCTTTGAACTTTTAGCGCCAAATGAAAAAAAAATGTCCTCAATAATGTTCAATTGTGCCCTTTGAACCCAAGCTCAGTTTTCGATCCACCTATCAAGAATTTTAGAAGCGCTCAAGGCTTCGGAATGGTCTCAAAATAAAGACGGAAAGTTCTAAAGACAAAACGGATGAAATCCCTACATGTTCATCTCTCTCTGTTGGCCTCTAACTCTCTATGTAGGTCTAAGTGAGTGTGCAGGGACGCATAATTATCTTTATCTGACCAACGAAATAGTAGGTAGAGGGTTGAACGCCCGAATTTTCTCATAACAAGTACAGACGTGCGAAATTATTTTAGTCGCGCGAAGTGCACGGTGGAGAACGCGACCATGAAAATACCCTTTTTTTATTGGGAAAGTCATGTCTGATCTAATAGGCGTCAACCACCTTAAAGTACAATGGTTGTGAGGTTGAACTAACTAAGGAGCATACTTCTGCAAAAGGTAGATATATCGTTTTTTGTTCTCCGCATCAATCTCCTCCTATACGGCAAAAACTGCAGGATAGCTGCATTCTGTTGATGTGTTGTTCCGGGTGGTTATTCCACCGCTCCTGCCCCCGCCGGTAGAACAAATTACGCATGGTCATCACGTATCTTGACTTTTACCAGTGAGTGTTTCGATCTCCACTATGTGCTTTTAATGCGAAAGCTTTAACTGGGGGGTCCCATATAGTTAAAAGGCGTTATCAGCTTTTGAAGCCGCACCAAACGGCACCTAAACTGCCCTGTCGCAATGCAGCGAAGCCTATCGTCTGTAGCAGCGATTTGATAGATAGGCCTCCATTGGCTGTCGCGCGTCATAGTTTCAAGGAACGAGGCTCCCATTGGCTGCCGCGCGGCGTAGTTACAAGGAACGCCACCTCACAGAGAAGCCCTCTCCAGGGCGGCGCAGCTGCCCGGCCGCCGGTAAGAGGGGGCGGCTGGTCGCAGAGCCAGCAGAGCCCGCCCCGGCAGACTACGGAAATGCTGCGCGGCCAAACTCAGCGCGGAGAGGCCACTTCACGAGAGCACGTGATCGGTCGCCGGCCGCAACCTCGGTAGTTGACGTAAACGTTGCCGTTTACGCCAATATGCATGCTGCTGGCAAACTATGGGAGCGAAGACCGACATTCATGCATTCGCATTCACAACTGATAAAAAGCGCTTAGATGTCCTCGGAATTTATTGCCCAAAATTCATGTTGTAAGACAAGGAGACTTGAAAAACATATTCTCAGGTTTTCTTATTACCCGCATACCACTATCTTCCTATATTTCGTAAAAGGTCAACTTAACATTAGTTAAAAAATTATTACCCATGTCACTAAATATCAGTGGCCAATAGACCAATCGACGTTTCAAATAAATGCATACCTGAAATACGCGCCATAACTGCGCTTCCATCCGGGCTTTTTGAGTCCACTTCGAAACGTCCATTCAGCGACGTAGCTGAAAAAAGATCAGGGTATCTCAGTAAACGTTCCCTTGGTGCCAATCATTATAAGCAAGAAACAAACAATATTAAATATAAAACACAAACTTGAACAACGAAACATCTTCTAATTGCACCAGAGAAATCTGTGCATTTCTTTTTTGTTATTTCTTTGACATTAATAACGGGGAAAGTAAAATCGATGTTTAGTTTTTATGGGCCAGTTTTAGCGAAACGTGAGAAAATATTTCGATTTAATATCCCATCTATCTTTTTTATTAAGACAATGCGCGATATACAACACAACATATTGGGGACGCCGTGCTTTGGAAGAGTACACCGTTTATTGACCGTGACAGCTTAAACGAATACTACAACGAAATTTCGGCGCTTAGTTTTTGGTCTATGAGTGTTCAAAGGAGCAGTATCCATCGGACACACCAAAATGTTGTTAAAAAAGACCCGAAAAGAAATTTGAAAACAAATTAACCGGTTAGCAAAGAGCACCTGGTGGATGTCGCTAAAGCCACGTTCGAAATGCCAGTCTAGGAACCTTGACAGGTAGTGACGACAACTGTCTCGTCTAGAGCTATACATGCTTTGAACCTGACGTCCTCCCGACAGCTCTACGGCCAGCAGAAGAGAACAGAGGAGGGAAGATCTCCCCACTAAACGGCACTTTCTTTTGGGTGTCCCAGATATCTCTATTTTCTTTATACAAGATTATAGAAGATTAACCCTTCACTCAAAATTCACACAAAAGCAGCTTTGCGGTTAGTTACGGTGGCCCGATCGCTGGCGTGCTTCGACCGCTTCAGGGGCTGGAACAGCTAGGGCAGTGGTTCTCAAAACGGGGGTCCGCGAAGGCATTCTAGGGGTCCACGAAGCCCAACCTCATCAGACAAGCCCGGCAATAAAAGTTGTCTTTTCTTAGATTGAGAAGGAACGTTGCAATTTTCGGGTGAGTTTTCTCGTGTATATGTCAATAAGAGATGTCTACTTCACACTGCCACTTAGTTATATTCATTTATTAAATCACTATCATAGTTAACCTATACTTTCCCTTCCTCTGACCACAAACGAGGTCCTCCGTCATCTACGCCGATCCACAAGGGGTCCGCGAAATGTCAGTGGCTGTGAACCATTAGGCCAGGGTATCCTACCGAAGTCAGCCCCGTCTCGGCTTTGCTCATCCCAAGACCAACTACGTCACAATTGTGCCAGATGTGACGTGCTCTCCGCTGGCTGTTCTCCTAGCGCTTGCCAGAGTGGGCCGTTCATAACGAAAAATACAGCCATCACCCTCAACTTACGGACTTGCGATTGTCAGCTACAGATATCGTGGATCATTATCAGCCTATTTCTGAACACGACGGGTATATTTCAAATTTTGTCGAAGTATCCCTTCAAGACGACCATTTGTCATTCTTGGTAGGCTCACGCGAGAGGATAAAACATATCAGTTTTATATTCTGATCGACTATACGCTTTCTAAATATCCCGTCAACCCGAATTATTTATAGACAAGCATGTCAACATAATTTGCGGAGTACCATTTTCTTCAAGCCTCGGGGGTTAGGAAGGGAAGGGAAAGTGCGGACTTGCTGGCTATCGTCCTGTGTTCGGGCGACAACTAGCTGACCCTGGAGCTCCAAGAGGAAAGCTCAGCCAGCTTGACAGTCGGAGTGCTGCAGGTGCAGCCATCTCACGGCACTTATCTTCGTTCAATATCGCGGCGTCGAGTCGACACATATGACAGAAATTCGGGAGTAGGCAACGGATCGTCCCGACTTTTCCCTGAGAAAGGTAGTCTGCGGGAATAATCCCAAATTGAACGGCCACAAGTAAGGGAGCTGCAAGCGGAAGATATTATATTTTCTACCAGTGCAACTGGATGCCCAGTTATGAGATCTCGAGTGCGATGGCTCGTTTCCCCGTCGAAAGAAGGCTTACAAAACTGTAAGCACTTGCGGTCGGGGATTACTAAAATACCTTGTCTCCAATCGACGAAGGCGGGTGTTGTGTCCTACTGTGCTTATCTTTCACCTCTTCTTCTTTGTGTTGTCCGGTCTATCGCGCTATTCTTCGATACATCTTCTTTTTTTTCCTCTTTTGTGTTCGGTCTGAATAAATCAGTTACTCACGAGACTCTGCCCGCGATGGTCGTGCTCTGATAGCCGTCCACGAACCGCCCAACGCTACAGCGGGGAAGCTGACGACGTGCCTTTCTGAGATTTTTTGTCCCTCTGCGGGCGTGCATGTGTGCAGCTGTGAAAGGCTACTAGGCGGAGCCTAAACGTTTTTGAAACTGCAAATCTGCAAGCATTGGTCGCCCACATTGACGGACGATATTTTCACATAGGGACATAGGGAAATGTGAACCTTTAAAAAGAGCACACTTACTGGGGCGTGTGTGCTCTGAAACCTAATTTCGTCCAAGTGAATATTGTATAAATAGGCCCTTTGCCCTAGGTTCCCAACGGCCTGCCGCATTCCTGTCCTTTGCCTGGCCCAAGTCGCCCCTTTAGAACCAGGGACACCCGCTCGGTTCGAAAACAACGGCAGTTCATAAAAGAGCACAAAACAGGCGGACGGCGGCTTTTCCATCTGAAGTGGTAGTGAATACTATTGGCAAGTAATATTTTCTTCGTTTTCTAAAAATAGCTACGACGTGCTTTCCAAGTGGCTGCATTTTTTATTAGCTATTCTGCACTTCTTTATTCCTTATTTCATTCGTTCAGTACGGTTCATTCATTTGCATATTTAGATTATTCTAAGTGGGAATCTACATTTAAGAACAATACAATGCATATTTTCAGCCGGCCAATTCGTCTGGCCAAAGGGCCAAGTGTTGTAGAATTGACTCATTCTTCGAACCACTGAGGAAAGAAGGCTCAACATCTAACGCGGACGCATCGCCAAGAGCATCTGGTTCATCTTCGACGAGGGACCTACTCTTGCCCTTCGTATCCTAATGTTCGTTGGATTTTCGTCGGCCCATGCTACTGGCTCCTTGCAAAAGGATTCTTCCGCGCTACGCCACTCAGCATAGCTCTCCGTTTGCACGTAAAACTCACGTTAAAGGTATAAAGTACGAGCACATCCTCCTACATCGCAGAAGTAAATCGTAATTTGAAGATAGCTTAATGTAGCTTCATTTATACGATTGCAGCAATTTACTAAGATAAATTGGCGCGATATCAGTCATGTGCACGGCTGTCTTCAATGAAGCCATGGGCGCTGGAAACGTTTTTCTTCAAAACATTTCACAACACCCGCTAGATCGCATGACACAATCTATTAGGGACATTTGTTTTTAGTACATAAGGAAGCATAGCCTTCCCACATGTGTCTAGAAATTTTCAAATTGAAATTTATAAATGTCTGGAATAATTTTTGCATATTTTGGATGTCAATTTACCTCTACATAGTGCAGCTACTGGAGCGAAGAATTTGGAAAATAAAACGGCTACTCCAGTCTTGTCAGCCTTATTTGTTCTCCTTGTGAATAGGCACTCACGGTTGGGTCAGCACCAACATGTATCTCGGAAATATGCCTCAGTTTTATGTTCCTAATTCACAAAAATTACCTCCAGACTTTTGTATTTCTAAGCATAATTTGGGTGACGCTTCGAAATGTTACGGGTGCCCGGCTGCTGTGTCGTCATTGCTCCGTTTTTACCCTCCTCCTCTTCGCGCTTTACTGCGCCACTGCGCTCTCCTCGCCAAAGCGAGGTAGAGGAAACAACGCGTCCAACGCTCCGTGATGTTCGTTGTCCTTTAAACTGTCCGTCGATGCATTATTTTTTTCGCTTCTAATATAAGCAATGAATCACCAACTAGACATACTTTAAGCGCTAAACGCGTCACGTGATTGCATACCGCTAACGTAAGGGCACCAGGCCGTTTGCGAAACTAAAATACGGTAGGCGTAATTTTAAGCCTCTATGAGCGATTTTGAAAATAAGTTCTCTTCATTTTGCGTGTGTGTTTCATACTTTGTTTGGAAAAGTTGCCTGTGCGCAAGATTTTGTTTGCATTTGTTGCACCCATTTTTTTATTTATTTATTTCATATACCCTCAAGTCCAAAGGCATTAGACAGGGGAGTGGGTACAATGTATAAGTATAAATAAAAACAATGCAGTGATCACTAGTACAGTAAATTGACTTCTTTTTATACGAATAATGAATTTATCAATAATTAATTCATTAATAAGATTTAATAATAAATAAATAATATCTATATATATATTTTTTCATTTATACATTAAATACCCTTGGGCCGACTGCATCAAAAAGGGGAGTTGGTATAGTACAGAAAAATTGAATGTTTACAAATCTCTGTAATGCGAAATTAGAGCGCAGCTCTTCAGGAGGAGGAGGTGAGGACATGCCCCTCCTCTTGTCCTCCTCTCCCCTCCTTCTCCCCTTCCCTCCAGATCCTCTCCCCTCCTCCTGCCGTCCTCGTCTCCTCTTCTGCGTACCCTCCCATCCTCTTCCTCCCTACCCTCCCCTTTCCTCCTTCATACCATCTCTTCCTCCCACAGTTTCCCCACTAAATTAAGCCACAGTCACAACATACATAGGGTATATTCACTGGACGCCATATTTGAGGGCATTATTTAGGGCGCATGCTCAGAACGAGCCGACATAAATAAGACCGATAATCTTGATGGTTAGGAATAGACGTTGGTATAAGAACAGCGGAAGCTGACCATCAGCACGCGCTCAGCAGTCGCGCACACAGCTATGGCCGCCAGCGAATACTGAATATAACTTGCAGGTGTCGCCATTGCTGAGTACTGATGCTTATTACTATTTATTGGTTCCCTCGAGCTTCTACTTCTACGGTGTAAAACTAACACTGGGAATGGAACGCTCAAGGCACATAAAGCAGCGGCATGGAGTGATGTTACAGGCAAGCCACGTATAGGCCACAGGGCGTACGGTCTGTGGCCGTACGCCCTGTGGCCTACAAGGCGAGATTGTCATGCGCTGACACCACCAAGGAGTACTGCTCGTAACCACAGTACCCTTGGCCATGCAGAGGCCATTGACGTCTCAAGTGCGATGCGCATTGGGCTTGTTGCTGGCTGATTTTGAAGTGAGAGGTACAATTATCGCGGTCACGTCATTTCGTTTCTCAACTCCTTTAGAAATAACACTAAAAATAAATCGCGTGAACTGCCCATGCCGCAGAGGACGCGAGCTGGGCCGCTGTCCAGAGCGGTGAGCGAAGAATGTGGAATCACGGCTGCCGGAGCGGCGTCTATCGTCGCTTCAATCAGACCGTAGCTCGTCGCTTTGAAGCAAGCAAACGTAGAGTACCTTCATACACACGCGCACTTTCGCTTGAGTGGTGACATCTCAGCAATTTTTCCGCCCAATCGTTTTTTTTTTACGCATCTTGAAGTGCGCGCAATCCGGTGTCATTCAGCTCGAGCGCGTAGCTTTGGCTAATGCATAGACGTCGTTTTACCGCCCAAGTGACGCACCGAGTGCGCCAAGAGCTTCACGCGCTGGCACATGCAGGGCAACATTGGATGTCTTCACCCTGATACAGACAGACATTTAGGCACCTTAAGCAAACGAGCAGGCCAGCAAATGAGAAAGAACGCTCGTGCGGACTGCGCGGGTCTCGACAGCAGGCGGCGACACTTTGTCCCTACCCTACCCCCTGCTTGTACTCTCACAACGCCTACACACACAAACAGCAGGCGGCGGTGGAATTCGGTCGGCGCTCCGGAGCTATCCACACTTTTGCCCCCTCCCCCCCCCCCCCCCCCCCAGTACATTCGTTTCAATTTTTAACGAAGTAAAAAAAAAGTTTAGCACTGAAATGGTTTCTGGCATGGGACAATGAGTATGAAACTTAGCATGCTCAGTCGCCTGTGACCTGTACTGGTACAAGACCGTACACTCTAAGGAAGGCCTGCTCGTCTAGTTACCTGCAAAACCCTCAGAGAGCCAAACATTGCTACCTAGGAAATCAGCTCAGCGAATGATGAGGCGGAACGTCCATTTAGACCTAAAAATAAAGTCTGCGCTGTGGCATAGCGCAATGCAAAGCGCCAAGCTTGCATTGCGTAATGCCACAGCGCATATTTAATTTTCAGGTCTAAAACAGATTTTCCGGTTTATCATTCGCTGAGCTGATTTACTAGATAGCAATGATTTGATCTTTGAGTGTTTTTGCGGGTAAGAAGACGTGCAGGTATTTCTTACAGTGTACCCAAGGGGGGCTATGCAAGACGGCGGCACTAGACGGGACGAAGAGACCGAGACGTCACCGCCTGCTGCGATTGGTCAGCGGGCCGCTGACCAATCGCAGCAGGAGACCACGTCCCGCCCCCGGTCCCTTCGCCCCGCCTCGTCCCGCCGTCATGCGTAAACCCGCTGGACGCCATAGAATCCAGTGGTTGGGCCGTAGCGTTGCCCGCGGGAGAACAAACTCGCTAACGTCTGGTTTTGGTTTTACAATCAACTATGCACGGTGTCTGATTTTTGTGCGAAGCGATTTATTTTTATATGAGTATATGGGTGAGAGTTAGAAGAGCGTCGGGTTTTCACCAAGTAGTTATAGGGCACGGCGGCGACTAGATGATGGAATAATCGTCACGATAAGGCTGATAATGAACTAGGATATGTTCATTAACTTTAATTCTTAGTTTTTGGGTGATATTGAGATTGCAGTATTGACTGCAATTAATATTAGATGCAAAACATATTGAAGAAATTTGCGCATATCTAATAATCTAAAATCAAAATTTTAATTGATAAGATATCACGTTTTTAGCCCGATATAAAAATGGCGCGCAAAAAAAGTGCCGGAAGTCCTGTCCACATTGAGAAGAGTTAAGTGGTCGCTTCAATCAAGAAAAATATCTAATCGTCGTGACAGCGTCCATGCATAGGTTCTAATTTGTCCAGCATTATGGCGATTTATACTTTTTACTTAATACTTTAATTAACGCGTAACGTTAAAAACAAGTAAAATTCTCCGGAATGCATTACAGAACGTTGTTTGCTCCCCAACAAAGCTTGCCCTCTAAGAACGCACATCCAAGAAGAGTCAAGTTTTAATTGCGGAAATATAAACAACATAATATACATGATTTCTTTATATTTCCTCATCATTCAATATTTTACCTTGCTATTAATAAAAATAAGGCTAACAAATTGACTTTTGGAGAAAATCGATTCGGAAATTGCTAGATTTTCGATGCATTTCTTGCTTAAAATGTAGGATATTATATTAATACAATATTGAATATAAAATATAGTATTTGTATTAATTTGCCAAAACTCGTCAGTGGAACACAGTTCGACATTATGAAAACGTTATTGGAACATATAAAATAGTTTTTTTTTCTGGTGTTTCTGAAGCATAATGTAAATTATTTCAGGAATGTCGGAAAAGAGTCCCAGTGCTTTATTTATTTTGAGAAGTTAGAAAATAGCGAGTGGTTTCTGCTCGTTTTTTTTTTTCAATTGTTAATAATTAAAAAAACAAAGCAATCCGCCAAGCTTGCCGTTCGCACTTTTTTTCCTTTCAAGCATGCTCTTAAAAATATATTCTTGGGGGAAAATAAATATTAAATATACTAACCGACCATGAATTGAGATGAAAACACCTTGTTATGGTTCTCAAGAAACAACAAGCTCTAGATACTGACTGTTGAAACCGGCGTACGCATCAGGTGACACACAAGGTTTCAGTTTCCTCCTTGGGAAACCGGAGTAAGAAACACGTAGAACAAAAAAAAAAGTTAATATTGTATCTCGGGCAAAAGACTTACCATACGCCACGAAGCAAAGCACGAGGAATACTTTCCGCAGAACCATGATCACTGTTCTCTTTCTCTCAACGTTATAACCAAGACCGTTTTCCTGGCCGTATATAGACTTATTTACTATTTGGCATCATTCGAATAAAACAAAACAAAAAGTTTCTCGTTCGTCACCTTTGATTTTTGACGAGGCCTCACGCACTTGAGGGCCATCTTTATATGGGTTTCTTCTTTTCTTCTTTTGGTGTGCCCTTTCCCTGACAAGGCGCTGCATGTTCTTCTGAGAGTCCGAGATGAGAAGATTGTTGTACAAATAACAGGCGGCTCGTCAAAGTACGGCAGAAAAATGTTGATAAAGGTAAAGAATGAAAAGGACAGGTCTTTCATCTAGAAATAATAATAGCAAGACATCTGAAAGCAGCAGGCACCGCGTGTCTTATACGTGTAACAACTTTGCTCCCACTTGTTTAGGCTTCAGAAGGTCATAATGGACGTGCAGTAGTTTACTTTTCATGTAGATATAAAACATAAATGCCAGAAATAGTCCAGTCTTCAAAGAAAACTAACTCGAAGATACATCAACTGTAAAGATTGAAATGTAAGTTTGAAATAAAACCGAAAATCGCGCGACATTTAGAACACAAAAAATAGTTCCCTGCCGTCAAGCAAACCAACTAGATGCATTTATTCCGAAAAAAAAAACAGATACTATTTGAAAAACAAAAAGGCTCATGGTCTTGTGAAATAAATTCCTTCAGTTTGTGAAACAAAATAGCTTGAAACAAATCTGACATGTTCGAGATTTTGCGCAATTTCGGTTGCTCATTTGCAAATGCACCTTAAAAGCTGAAACATGCACAAAACACGAATCCAGCCAAGCTTGTACCACGCTATATATGGCTTGGACGTGACGCTGTAATCGTTTACTCTTGTTATTTTCAATAAAAAGAATTTTGACGGTGCAAATTGCATGCTGGAGGAGGTACGCTCTCAGCATCGAAGACACACCAATTGCCGATATTGTGAACTCATTGCAAGTCATGAATTACTTATGTGAAAAGGGCATCCATCGCAAATAAATCGGAGAAATGTTTTCGTTCAAAGCATATTTAGAATTCCTGTTCCTTATATAGCCCCGCATGATACGAATAAAGCACAATCTGTCCATCTGAGAAAAGAACTCTTGCACGCAGAATGCAGTTAGGGTTTCGTGTTGTCGGAATACTTTTTCTTTTCCTTCAAATTCGGAGGTGCATTTTGTGGTATATTTTAACGCGATTAGCTCTGAAGGGCAGCTCCTGTCTATAGTTTTGACTTTGGGATTAAGACTGTTTTTAGCGCAATCAGCGTCCCTGAATCACAAGATGCTATTTTTTCTCGGCGGTATGAAGCAGTCGCGCGATGCGACTAGATCGTATCATGAAAAAAAAATGAGATGGTCACACTGAAGCTCGCGATGAGCAAGTTGCGCATGGTTACTTCTCGAAAACTCTCGCTCCAAACGCCGCTGATTGGCTCAGCCGCTTCGCGACTAGGTCGCATCACAGAAAGTCGGGTCAACTAGTGACCAGGGTTGTAAAGTATCTAGGTACAAGTAACTGGAAATCGGTATCTAGGAACTTTTGTTGGACCTGAGGTACAAACCTAGGTACTTTAATTTCTCGGTATCTGTATTTGTATCTTAGGTTCATTTTCCACTAACTTGTAACTAAGAGAAGCTACTTTTTACAGGTACTTTTCTATTCACTTCGTAAAAATGATAGAAACTATAAGTCTTGAAGTATTAACACACCACCATGTGCCGTGAATAACATGAGTTGGGTACAGCATTGGAGGCACTGACTTGATCGAACGACGTTTTAGCGAACGAAGCCCCGCCTTTGATGCTTCATCGAACGACACACTTTAGTGAATGTAGGTGTTCATTTGAGCGAGCGGTGAATTAGCGATGCCGTTCTAACGACACCAATTTGTTTAATCGCTTCCGAACTCCATCTACGGAAAATAGCGACCTGCTTCCTTCATCTCAAACTGAAATCGACTTCATTGCGTATTTGAAGTTCCTCTGACAGCTATACTTGAAAGGAGATAACTTGAACGATGTGGGAAGTTTCCGTTGCCCGTATCTTGTCCTGGTCGTGGCACTGTTCTGCCATAAATACAAAATATAGTTGTAAATAAATTATAATTGCAACCGTAAAGCAATGTAACATTGCGTATATAGTACAGTTTCCACTCAATAAATCGGACTCAAATTTTGCAGTTATCAAAACGGAGAAAGTTTCGAAAAAAAAAAAACTCATTTTTCTTCTACCGAAAGAAAAAAAAATAAAACGAGGAAGCTTAAAGCCTTTCGCTCGTCGTCGCGAAGGTTAGGTGCACATGCACTCGACTCATGCGTTTCTTCATGCGGCCAACGTCTTCCGGGCCCGTCGGCCCGGAAGACGTTGGCCGCAGTTGGCCGCGGTTTCGGTGTGACATGGTAAACAGTGTAAGCTGTGGCCTCGGGGAACAAATTGGAGCGTGGGGACAAAGCCCGTGAGGACTCCCTACCGATGTGGACATCGCATTGACACCAATAAAGCACATTTATCGAACTTGTTTTTAAGTGTATCCTTAGTATAATAAGCTCTACCTCTAATCAATGATATTGCAGTGAGTGCGCAGGGGAGCTGGTGGAAAGTAACCATTCTGATGTTAGCCTGAGACCGAGGAAGGTTTTCCTGCCTCAGTCTCAGGCTAACATCATAATGGCTACTTCTAATATATTTTTACTAATTTGGTGAAAATAAATTAAGACAGTATCTTTAAAGTAACTGTGCCTGAAAGTTTTTAAAAAAGTACCTAGGTTGTTACCTAAGTACCTTTTTGTATGAGTAACTGTAACTATATCTTAGGTACATTTTTAAGTAACTTTTACAACCCTGCTAGTGACTGCTCGAATCGCGTCGCTTTGTTCTCGCGATGGTCGCTTTTGCGATGAAAGTTATCACGCGACTACATCGCATCGCCGGTGTGAACGCGTATTTAAAGATCTAGACGCCTCAAAATTTTGTTTGGGGCGTGGTCGACAAAGCCTAAACTAGCCGCTCGAGGCGACGTCAACACTGGAAATCAGCCGCTAGGCGGACGCGACGTCATGATCGTTCTCGTCCTTACCTTGTTCCCCTGCAACGACTAATAAGCGGTCCAAGCGGCACCTACCTATGTTGCTCTAGCCATTTTTAGGCAGTCAATACTAGAAACGCGGTACCGGTAACTTGTCACTTTTTTCAGTAACTTGTCACTGTAACTCGTAACTGCTTAGTGAAAAGAACTTTTATCTGTGAGAGAGTCACTATTTTTGGAAGTAACTGTAAAAAGTCGTGTCGTTAGAGTTACTTCTTAGATTTATGGGCAAGAAATATTGCAAACATGGCCACCAAATCGTCTCGCAACACGTGAGAGTCCCAAATCTTGGTACGGGAAGTGCACAGCAAAAACTGCTGCAGAAAACGTCTGGGGCAGGAAGGAAAAAAATATAAATAAACAAAATTTTGGGTTACCCTGCTTGGCCAAGCTGGTACCGCCAACTGGGAAGATTGAGATGTTTGTGTCCGCGCCAGCCATATCTCGGATATCGCCCACAGCGCCCGCAGATGTAAGAAAACGCGGCATCTATAAAGCGTTTTTATATTCTTAACCCGGCGGAGGGCGCGAGGTCTTTTTGCAGAGGACAGCTTTTGGCGATTGTCGCCCCAAACTCTCGCAGGCCTACGACTCACAACCGATTGTCCGAACCTCGTCTTCTTCCCGCCAAGCATACGTTCCCTTCCTGTCTCATTTGAATCATCCAAATTCCAGAGGCACTCTTGTGGGGTGTCGACTTCAGGTCCATTTTCTCTCCCTTTTTTTTTTTTAAACCTGATTGCCGGCTTTGCAGTCCGTCACCCACTTGAGAAAGAGCGTTCCCTCGAAACGTTTGTGTCGTTCCGCTTGTTTTTGTGTTTTCTTGAAATTGAAAGACCGACCTTAGCCGGGACCAGGGGCACTTGGCATCAGTTGATTTCTAGATATTCCCGTCGTGTGATTTCCGGGTAGTTTCTTCGATTTCGGGTGGTGAGATGGAAGAGCACAAGCGTATTCAACCTTGTTAGGAAGTGGCGGAGAAAACATCGCTGCAGCCGTTGGGAATCCACACGCTGTGGTCGTTTGTTCCTCGATTGGCGCTTATTTTGTCGGAGGAATGTTGCGGCAATATTGCTTTCCAAGTGGTTCATGAAAGGTTGTGCACACGCAGTAGAAAACGACCCTACCGACGAGTGAACTGGAGTGGCATAAAAAAACACCTACTATGCGGATTGCAAGGTATGACTTGTATTATTATTGACTTCAGATTTGCACGATTTTTATTGCTTCCGTCCGATTTCGTCTCAACAAAGAAATTCAAAATTAGAATCGGCTGACTGTAGACTGGCACCATGATTGGATATATACGAGACCTGGACGCCTGCTGTTGTGTTCGGGGCTACCTCATGGTGGTCGCCCTTATTTTAAAGTTCTTCATGGACAAGGTATATGCTATGTTAAAAATGTGAAAACTAAAGTCGCATGTAATTTGCCAAAGAAGACACTCCAAATTTTTTATCACATAGTAGATTTAATCGGATACTGCCTTAAATGATAATCTTGTTCAAGGAACTATTCTGGTACAAATTAAAATAAGAAGAACCAAACATGTTAATGTTGATTATTAAGAAAATCTTAGTTTCTCAAATTAACCAGATTCACTACCGTGAACAACGCAATGTCTTATAAAAAATCTATGCTAATTGTATGGCATGTTGTCACGAATAACAAATGATGAGGCAAAGAATAACTAAAGAAACTAAACGTTTAATGAGGGCAACTTGTGCCCAAAACAAAATAAAAGAAAGGTAGCGTCGCAGGCGTCGTTGTCGGCGAAACAGCGGGATCAATCGCTGGAGCAAGACTGACTCCGCTCGCCTAGCGGAGTCCCTTATGTACCCGCGTGGATTTTTGGATCATTTCGCGTAGAACTTTCGGTGTTAAGAGTATTCGGAACTCGATCCCACGAGAATGTTCTCGAACTTACGAGAAGGCCAAATTGAAAGAATAAATAAAAGGACAGTCCGCTGACTGGAATCAATCCTACACCATCCGCGCGAAAGTAAAGCGCGTTAACTACTCGGCTACGCACGCGCTTCCGTTTTTTTTTTTTTTGTTGCATAAAGCAGAGAACACATGTCAAATAACAATAAAAATGCTCTGCAAAGCTTTTGCAGGGCATGTTAAAAAGCTTTCATTTCCACTAGCTCTTTGCAAAGGCCTTGCCATTCGGGCTTGGGCTCACGGAAGGAAACAAACACTTTCTATTTGTTTACCAAGGTCAAAGAAATAAAACCGAATATCTTTGATGTTGGGGACGGCGTGACGCACTGCCATGCGTGACCGCCATATACTGCACAGTCCTAAAATAATTTAAACGTAAACATTTTCGACAGAGGTCTGTCTGTTTAGGGAGAAATTGAAATTGCGGTTTGCGCAGGTGAGGTATACCGCAAGGGAACATAGTATAGTGAGATAGACGCAACTGTCAGTCGGCTAATTAAGTCAAATTTGTTCATTATCTTTTTAATTAGTAAAAATTGACATAATGTTCCAATAAGGAACTTGCTGAGCATAATCGAAAACCGTTAAATAAACTCTTTTTAGAAGGATACAACGTCGGGGCAGCGTTTTACGGCGTTCTGTAAAAACGCTCGATTTGGACGCGTTTCTAGATTTCGGTTTCTTATCAGAGCGCATCTACGCGCCCGCGGTCCTACTCCCCAGTGGATGAGACGCGCAACACACGTGCGCCCTACTTCCCTCCGTTCTACGAGGAAGGCGAGGGGATGGCTTTGCGCCGCGACCACCGGGAGCAGGACCGAGGGACGTCAGATTTGTCACTACATTTAGCGCGGAAACTGAATTTGCAGTCATGCATTATGGGACATCACGGACCTAGACACCAAATCAGTTCCTTCGCTAAATTTAGCGGGGAACTGAAACAATGTATATGCTTGTGACGTCCCATAATAAAACGTGCGCGGTTACGCCGACGGCGACAGCGACGCCGACGCCACTAAAAGCGGAAACAGTCGCCTAAGAGCTGCGCTCTGAAACCCAAAATCCTTCACACGTGCGATCGGCACACAGCCATGCGTGGGAACTACCATATCTTCAGCTGGAGAAGTGATTGTGTGAGCCATGCGCCAGTGGCATTATCAGAAAAAAGAGTTAAAAGTTCTAATAAGAACGCTGAAGGTTTCGCTCGTGAGACCGTGAAGTGGAGTACCCGCTATCATGGTGGCTCTGTGCTGAACACATGTGCGAAGAACTTTTTTTTTCTGTCTTTTTTGTTTTTGTCTTTTCTGTTTTTGTCTTTCTTTTTCTCTAGTAAACCATACAGTTGTGAGTCAGGGCCTGTCCTGTCGTGTATATATTTCTTCTCCTTGTCCTTGTCCTATAGCGCTGTCTTCCGTGAATCATGTAGTATATAGTCCGTCTTGCTGTCTCTACGTTTGCTTACAAATTGACACGCGTTAATTAGAATTATAATAAATTTCTATTTTTATTTTAATTCAAAAATTATGAGTGTTTATACAGAGGGAAGTTAGTCAGCCCCAAGTGGTGTCCGTTGTCTCCGCTTTAGGTGAGACATTACTGTCTCTTCAGTATTATTGATCGCCTGAGATCTTTCACGTGCGCCACGCAGTAGTGACACGCGAACGTAAGCCAGTACGATGCTGATCCCGTTAAAAGAACGAGGTGTGAGGACTGAACTCAGGAGCCCTGGATTCGGCAACGTGATCTTTTCCCCCGCCGGCTCCCAGCTGTGCCGCGCAAACACACTCGTCCACCAATGCCCTCAGTTCAAAAGGTCACCAATTCGCGTTTTAGCAGATGACAAACAACAATGGAAGCTGCAAGAAAATCTGTACACTGGCGATCGCTAGAAGGGTAGACAAAGGGTTAGAGAGAAGGAAAGCGTCACTCTTACACATCCAAAACATTGAGAAGTAAAGAGGACAAGCGAAAGGCCGAAGACCTGCCACTATTCTGTGTGTGTGACCTGAATTTCTCAAGCTCACGTTTAAAAAAGTTCATGTCGAAGCCCAGCCAAAGCTTATTTTTTTCGTAAAGATGGGGAAATTGTAAATGTTTTGAGAAGAGCGTTGTGCAATTTTTGCGCGTTCCAAATGTAATTTTGGAATGTTTATATCTCGACACAAGTTTATTGGAAGCAGTGTAGCATAACTATACTCAGACGCAACACCGCTTACAAAAGAAACTTCTTTTACAGTATAATTTTGCTAATAAAGGTGGAGCCGACGAAATTGCGGGTATTGCGTTGTTAACGTCATCGGAAGGGTAGCGAGCATTAGGGTAGTGGATCGTGCACAATCGGAGCAATGAGGGGTATAGCGGAACCTTAACAATATCCGAAGCTCAACCTTCGCTTCTGCATTGCCAACCCCAGCGTGTGATATATAACCGCCACAACATGGCGTGGCCGTTATTTGCCTGGGGCACTAAGTAGAACACTTGGCGAGAATGTCGGCGGTCCTGCCGACTTTCTTAATATGAAAGTATCTTGATGGTGCTTGCCTGGTCCGGGGACGGTGCTACCCCGGGGAGGGAGGAAGGGGAGAGGTGCATGTTGGTGCTTTGGGTATTGACTCTTGTAGCACTGTACCGTACAAATGTAACTGATAATTCAGTTTTATACATGTAAATATTTATTTTTATTTTTATATGTGTTCCTTTTTTAAATTTCTCATGTGGAGTTATCGGCGCTGGACCTGTTGCAACTAAAATCTTCAATTTGAACATATCTAAAGAGATATATGCGGCTTCGACTCAGGTCAAGATGTCTGTTAAATGTCTGTCATTTTGAGACAACAAAACACAACATAAAATATATTTCGAGTAAATCAACAAGGAATCTTGCAGTTCGTAAACGTTTATACAATGTTTCAAGAATTCGCCGGGAAAATAGGGTTTCTCTTTCTAATATTTATTATTCCCTACCAAATATTCTACACGTAGGTAAATCACTACTACAAACTAAACGTGAAAGTTTAGTAAAGAGTTACAGAGAAGTATTTTGCAAGCCTCAAAGCGGCGGCCGAAGACGTTAAAGAAACGTCTGTGAAATGATGCTGTTTTGGTACTTTTTTCGAGCTACGCTAGTACGCGATCTACACTACACAGCTTGTGCAGGTACAAATCTTGTTCCTCTCAATGCCCCAGTGCACTCAAACAACAGGGGTGAAAACTATTTCTATAAATCTGTGTCGAAGGCACGGGCAAACTTTCCCTAGAATAATCAAGGCCTGCGAACGGCCCACTCACCACTCCAAGGAACGTCAAGACAGTCGGATGGCGCCAACTCAGACACGAGCCCGATGCCAAGAGTCCTTCAACGCTCTGTATCGGGTTCAAACGCTTACGCAGAGCTAAGGTCACGTGTGACTCTTAACTGGATCTCACTTTGATGATGTTGAAATTCTAGTTGGCTTTGATTATTTTAGGTGGCGTTGAACGTGCACACTGCTCACCTAAGGTGAAGAGATACAAGTACCAAGACCCGTGAAGACAGTTATTTTTGTTACTTTTGTTTGTAGTTTTTAAGGACGTTGGGGCATAACTAGGGACGATATGAACAATAAAAGTTTGGATTTAATCGAATGAAAATGAAGCTTATTGTATTTAACCCTAACGATATTTCAGTGTGACAAATATTAAAAATCTGTTCCAGGAGCAAACTTTTGTCTAGAACATACGTCGGCACCAACAGATATAAAATGACGCCGCCTTCCTCCAAAATTTTCAATAACATTTTCATAAGCCTGCCCTTGAAGGCGAGGCGGAATCGTATTTTGTCTACATTTCGTTTCACACGAAGTCCGGGCGCAGCCGATGCTGCGATCCGAAGATGCGAATCAAGTAGCGACAAACGTGCAACCTCAAGGCGCGTTTGGCCAGACTGGCTAAACAAATCATGTAGAAAAATTCAAACACGTTTACAAATGTCTGTAACGCGATATTAGAGTGCATGCTCTTGAGGAGGCGGAGGAAAGGCTACGGAGAGGAGATTATGCCCCTCCTCCTCTTCCGTACCCTCCTCTTCTCCTCCCCTCTTCCCCCCCTCTCTGCTTCCCCTCCCTCTTTTTTCCTCCCCCTCTTTGCCTCCTTTTTATTCTTCCCTCCTTCTCCCCTTCTCCTCTTCTCTTCCTCCTCCCCTCCTCGTTCTCCCCTCCTCTTCCACCTCTTCCTCCGTACCCTCCCCTCCTCCCACAGTTTCGCCGCTAAAGTTAGCTGGAAAATTGACGCCACGTGACCGCAGCACAAATTCAGTTTTCCCGCCAAATTTAGCGGGGAAAATGACATCACATGACTTCGTGTCACGTCACCCATGAAGAAATTCCGTTTCTCCGCTAGATTTAGCGGGAAAATTGACGTCACGTGACCTCAACACTAATTCAAATTTCCCGCTAAGTTTAGCGGGGCCATTACGCCGACCGCGACGGCGACGACGACGCCGACGCCGCGAAACGTCGAAATGCGTGGTAAAGAGCTGCGGTCCAAAAAGCGTTGATCACGGCACATTCACTGTGTGCGTTTTGATTTAGCCGGTTATGGCAAACTTACAAGGACGACGAGGGCCGTGGAGAGGCACTTTTGTGTTGCTTGGTTGGCTGCATTAATTCGTAGCGTCGGTTGCACTCGGACTTAGTACGAAACGCAGTATAGCTCAAAATAACAGCGCAAGTATGGATTACATACCAACACGAGTCAGCACAGGTCAAAGAAACAATGAAACATAGTGACACAATCACATCAGACGAAATACTCACACAGCGCTGACTCACAACTCAAGCTACACGGTGCCTCAAATAGTGGGCAGGCTCTTTAGATCGACCGGAAAAATCGGCTTCTTTACTTATCGCGCTACGATATTGTGCAGTTTTGCCCACAGGTGGTGCATTTGTTTCTATGAAATTTTCAAAGAGCGAACTTACATGAGTAAAAAGTAAACAAAGAAAGAGTCTCACCTTTTATGGAAACGCAGCGAAGCCGCAGGTCTTTAAACAATAGTGCGCCGTTTGGCACGGGAGACAAAAGATGGCACAAGTGGTCGCGTCGCCGATTGCTGCCAACGAACGATCATATGGCGCCAAGAGCCGATGTCATTTGCAGACGATCTTTTCGACTCAAATGCTGCGCGCGTTGCGGAGGCGGCGACTGAGTTGGTGCATTTGTCACGTTACCTGAATTTTTCCGCTTAATTTAGCCAGGAAACTGAATTGGTGCATAGGTTTTTCCGCCAGATTTAGGAGGGAAACTTTACTTACGCTCGTGCCGTCATAAAACCAGAGGGGACGGACACGTAACAACTACCGCCGTAACAAAAACAAAAAAAGAAGAAAATTGAGAAAAGTATTAATTGTAGAGCTCAGATCGACTTATCATGCACTACAAAAGGCGTATCTATTGTTTTATATATTTTTTGTTGTTGCAGATACCGGTCGCTTACAGGTCTGTACATGTTTCCAGATTTCCAACACACTCCCCTGTAGTCGAATGCCCGTTTACCACCTGTGTGGCAGCCTCTCCAGGCCCTGTTGGATCCACTTTTTGAGAGTGCCTCACTCGCACACCTGGACACCTTTTTCGACCTCAATAATGACCATATACTGGTTTCCTTGCAGTGTTTTTTTCTTTTTTTTTATCGCACTTAACAGGTGATAATTACTGGAGGCCCGGTGAGTATGTCCGGGCCCCCAGGGATTACTTGGCCAAGTGTCTGGCAGGTCTTGCCACGTCTCAGGAAAACGGTCGAACCTGATTAGACTCGACAATTGTGGCCTCATGGGAATGCACACGACGCAGGGACTGACAGGCACCTGTTCGGGTTCGGCCGTCTTTCTGACACGTTGTGCGACCAGTTAGAAGCTTGTTTGTGCATGGTTATGGCCTGACCTCGTCCTCAGCATTTACCACCTTTTGGGAAAAAGAAAGAAAAAGAAACCCTGCGATGACGCCATTTTTTGGTTATCGATAAGCTAGAAGCCGCTGTCCAGGCCTGGGAGCGAGGTGGCCTTAAAAAGCGGTTCCAGTAAAGCATGGAGAGGCTGTCACACTGGTGATTCAAGGACATTCAGCTACAGTAGTAGGCTGTAGAAAAGGTGATCATATGTGCAGACCTCTAAGTGGCCGTAAGCTGCAGCAAACAAACAAAAATGTACATGGTTAGTCAATATAGCAGACCCCTCGTACATTACAAAGCACGAGGAATACATTCAGCAGAACCATGTGGCCCATGTTTGCTGCCCGTCAAGAACACAAGGACAACCGTTTTGGTTGATATAATATTTATATACTCTTTAAAACTTCAGCATTATTCAGATATTATCAAAACTATTTCCATTCTCGCTCGACATCTTTTCAAAGATTCAAGAGGTGCCCCACGCTCCTGAAGGTGATCGTTAGATAGAGGTCTCTATTGTTTCTTCAATTTCCTGACAATGTTGATTGATCTTAAAAAAATGTTAAACCGCATGCGTGCTAGACGAGTAATATTCGGATCATCTTGCTTACAAGCGGCAGGTCATTGTGACAGAACAATGAGAGGTGGTTCTCATACGCTAACTTGTTATTGCCCTGAATCCTTCGTTTTAGATGTCCTTTAATAGAACAGACTAAATTCACTTGTTTCACTGTTTCAAAATGTACCTCAATCGGCCACGTTGCGTTCTTTCATACAATATGTCCTTGTTATGAAGCTAAGTTTGGTTATTCATTGATATTCCACACAAAAATTAAATGTTATAATTCTAAAACTTTATTCTACTTAGAATAAAACAATGTCCACGTTTGTAAAGATGACAGAAAACCAGACTTCTTCATATAGGAGCAGCAGGCAATCAAGAATTGGCACCAACGTTTATCTCTGAAAGCCTACAATGAAAAAATATGTGAATATAGGAGCATCTGTCTTTATTTCTTTAAAATAGATCAAAGAGTCATTTCAGGGAGAGATTAAGAATGGGATATGTATTATTTGCTTTCATCTTCTACTGTAACACAACGATGCACTACGCAGAAATATCGGCACGTAGCACGTGGAACCTTAGCCGGTTCACGTAGGAAGACTCTCTTCTGGAGGAGTGTCCTAAAATTAACATAAAAAGCTTGTTCAGCTGGCTCAGAGGTAAATAATTGGAGCTGTGTTGAAAGTTTGGTTAGTTGGTAGCAGGTCATGATAAAATAGAACGTACGCAAAAAACAAGGACGAAAAATAGAGGACTCGTACAAAGCCCTTGTCTGTCGTACGTGTTCTCTCTTGTTCGCCCTTTTTTTTTTGCGCACTTTCTATTTTGTCATAAATCATAGGTCTGCGGATCAAGAGGTTCCTGAATAAATTCCTTGTGAGTAAAAAAATACACATAAGACTGCTTACGTGTAGGAATGTGAAAGCATTCCTGCACGGCAGCGCATTTCTATAAGCAGCGCGCAACGTCTTCCTCTTCCCCACGGCGCTCCGGTGGTGACATCGCGCTCACTCACTGCGCAGGTGCGGCAAACCCCGCCGGCCTCACCGGATTATCTGCATTGCTGTGCTTTTCTCTGTTCTATTTCTGAGGCGCGTCCGCTTTGACCTTGCGCAGCGCGTGCTGCGTGACTTATATTTATGGCCATCTTCCGGGCACAACGCCGATGCCTTTCTCGTCACGCCACATATGAGGTTTCCGCCTTAATAAGTAATAATTGCAGGCGACTTCAATGTTGGAGAGGTCAACTGGAATGCATCACTACCTGGAACTCGCGATGTTTTACTCTCTTCTGCATTGATAGACATGTCTTTTTCACATGGCCTGACGCAAGTCGTAAAAGAGTTCATCAGAATCCAAGGAAATAGCAAATCTATATTGGATTTGTTTTTCTTAAATGATAGTATGATGCTATATCCTTACGAATGTAGAGTCTTGCCAGGAATACCTGATCATCTTATGGTTGTTTTATCAATGTATTTAAATGATAACCCTTCAGCGCGCTACGAGGTTACTACTTATAAAGATTTCTGTCATGCAGATGACGTAGCCATTTTAGATATGTTAGATAGTTCATGTGACGCATTTCACCAGTCCAGTCTTGATCGTAAAGTAAACGTCAATCAACTCTAACAAACGTTGAAAGGAATGGCTACGCATTGCATTGCTCAACATATCCTGGAAAAGGTGAAAAGGAACCGCGCTACTAACCCGTGGATCACTAGAGACGTAATACATCAAAAACGTAAAGTTTGAAGGTATCGGTCGCAAGTGCGCAAATCGCAGGCAGATGTAGTGCGTGACAAGCTATGGTGCCTAAGCAAAGATATTAAAGCAATGATAAGGAAACCCAAGGATTATTATTTTAACGTAGCCATAACAGGCTTCCTGCGACACTCGCCTAAAAAGGTTTTGGAAGCATCTTCCACCTCGAAAACCTGACGTGACTAAACTTGTAACAGATGACCGGGTTGTTTCAGAAAAGACAGACAAAGCGAATGTTTTTGGAAGGTTTTTTCTACTCTTTTTTCTTGTGATGACGGCAGACTACCCGAGTGTGATGAATTTGTCAGTATACCAGCAATTCCTGATGTATTGTTATCTCAGGAGGGAATTTTTTCGTTGCTTCTCGATATAGACTCTTCGAAGGCAGGGGGACCGGACCAAATTCCAAATGCGTTTTTAAAAAGGTATGCCGAATGGTCGTCCAAATATTTATTGCTTATCTTTCAGAAATCGCTTGACAGTTCTTCGGTCCCAAACGACTGGAAGTTATGTAAAGTTACTCCGATATTTAAGGAGGGTAATTTATGTTCTCTGGCAAATTATCGCCCCATTTCCTTAACATCAACATGCTGTAAGATACTTGAGCACATCATCTCCAAGCATATTCATACGTTCCTGGCTGAGCACGGCTTACTAAACAGCTGTCAACATGGATTCCGAAAGGGGCTTTCTACTGTTACGCAACTGACGCAAATTATGCATTTCTTTTCGAAAACTTTAGATAGCAGAGGCCAGGTCGACGTTATTTTCTTGGATTTCAATAAGGCGTTCGATAAGGTGAACCACAGAAAATTAATGTGCAAGGTGAGACCTATGCTAAAGAACGAAACCTTGTCAGGATGGATAGCGTCATTTCTTTCCGATCGAAAGCAGTTTCTTAGCATTGAAGACAACTACTCGGATCTTTGTGCTGTTACTTCTGGTGTGCCACAAGGCTCAGTTCTGGGGCCGTTGCTTTTTCTTATCTTCATAGACGATCTGGTTAAGGATATGTCGGTGCACGCGAGACTTTTTGCAGATGACTGTATTTTGTACACTAAGGTAACAACTCTGTCTGACCAAAGAAATTTAAGCGCTAACCTGCATAGGGTTAAGGATTGGTGCACGAAGTGGCAAATGTAACGGAATATTAGAAAAACCGTTTGTATGTCCATCACACATAAATGAAATCCCCTAGCTTATCCGTACAGCACTGATGGCGTCCTCTTTGAAAAGTAGACAATTATAAGTACCTCGGTGTTGCTATATCGAGCGACCTTCGTTGGAACACGCGTGTGACAAACATTGTTAAAAAAGCTAATACGCGACTAGAATTTCTACGACGGTCCTTGGAACTAGCATCTACGGAGACTAGATTGCTCGCTTACAAAATGCTGGTTCGTCCCCTGCTTGAATACGCGTTGGAAGTATGGGACCCGCACATGAAAAGCCTAATCCTTGACCTAGAAAATGTACAGAGACTGGCCTTGCGTTTCATTTATTCTAGATATCGCAGATTAGATTCGCCGACAGAGCTGTATGCGCTCTGTAATCTTCCGTTGCTTCAGTCTAGACGGGAAAATAAACGCTTGAAGCTTTTTTTTCATGATACTTTCTGGTTCATTGCTCATTGACCAAACACGTTACCTAACCCTTCATCAATCCCGTATCACTCGTAACAAACATTCGCGTCACCTAGAAGAGTTTTCGTTCAATAAAGATTGTTTTAAGTATTCATGTTTTCCTCGTACGGTGCGGGACTGGAATCTGTTGCCAGAACATGTCGTTTCTTCCAATGATCTTGAGGTGTTCCTTTCCCAGTTGGACGCAATCTAACTATTGTTTATTCTTGATTTGCATTGTTTTTTGGTGTTCCCTGCGTTGTGCTTCGTTGCCGTATTATTTTACCAGTTGCTTTTACAAGTGTAACTCGTTGCCACTCTTGCCAAAGTCCTAATCATGACTGACAGTATGTCAAATAGATAAATAAATATAAATATATTAGGTAAATTTGCAGCAAGTACTCTTTGTCTTAAAAATAGTATTATTCTTTTGGGTCTTCTGCGGCGATCGTAGGTATCCAAGTCGGAGACGTCTCGGGATCCAGCAGGTCCTTCTTCACTCCGACCAAAAACCTCAATAAACTTTATTTGCTTTCATCGGAATAAAAATGCCATGCGAAGAAACCTTTAAGAAGTACTTACGACTTGAAAAATATCTACCAAATAAACATGGCACCTAATGTTTTGCTATAATAAAAAAAAACAAAAAAAAAAACAATAAAACTTTTTATATAAAATAAAAAAAAAGAAATGTAGTGTTTTAGGCAAAACCTGTTTTGAGGCATGGTTTTTGCGTGAAGTCAACATTTACCTGGTGTCATAATATGGTGATACTTTGCTAAAATATTCACTCATATAAAAAAAGAACAATGCGGTAGCGAATAGATCTATATTAAGTAGCAAGGAAAAACGACGGTAATGTTCCTTTAGAAATGTTAAGGGCCTTCGGTTCTAGGATATCAAATTAATTATTAATATTTATAATTTATAAATTGCAATAATAATTCAATCGGTTGTGCTGACATGCCCTGACATGATGAATGCGCTTCACCATGGACGGATTAATGGACAAATGTCTGGGTGTAAGGCGTTTATTGAAAAACATCCCTATTGGAAAAACCAGCATGAAAATTAAACTGGCCAAGCTGGTAACTAAGCTGGTCAATCTGGTCAATGTGGTAGTCAAACTGGTTTAACTCGCAATCAAGCTGGTTTAAGCTGGGCAAGCTAGAATTTCAGCTGGTCAGTCTGGTTTAAGTAAAAACCATCATGGTCTCACTAGAATCTGGTTTTAGATTCAATCTGGTGTAGCTGGGAGCCAGTCTGGTCTTAACCGGTCAAACTGGTTTTCCATGGAGCCAATGTGGTCAAGCTGGGAGACAAGCTGGTCATGCTGGGAGACAAGCTGGTGAATCTGGTCGGACTAATGATCGTGGTGGTCAAGCTGGTCATGCTGGGAGCGCGCACGCCAAGGTCGGCTAGAGATAGCCGAACTGGCATTGCTGGGAGCGCGCGCGCCAAGGTCGGCTTAGGCTGGAACGAGGCCACGTCATGTTCTTTGTCCTCTCGTTTTTGGTAGACGACCGGGCGCGTCAGGCGCGTTGCAAGCTACCTTTGTATGCGAAAAAAGAGAGAGAGAGAGAGTCGCAGGAACGGAGAATTTGCGACGCGTTTGGCTATCTTGGACAGATTTTCGAAGGGACGGCTGTGTGCGCGTTGTTTGGAGACTAGTTAAATGACGGTGCAAGCGAAGCGGATTTTGGGGGGACAGCGAGCGGCAGTCCGTTCAGTGCGGGAAGATGTCGGACGTCCCTACTGAGGCGTCGCGTCATGTCTTCGAACGTGTGTGTGATCAAGAATGACGGCGGTGCCGAGGAGTATCGTCAATGCCATCCAAGCCACACGGATTTCCTCGCCTCCGCCGACCACGCAAGTTGCCTCTTCGCTCCCATCACTGGCGGGACCCAGGTTCACTTCTGTCATCCGTGTAATATTTTCGTTTGCTATTGCCTGTTTTTGGCGTGTGTCTAGTATTTTTTGTGTTGAAGGATAAGCAATCTGGTTTTATTAACATTGTTGGCTTTGCACCGAGAACCACTGTCTGTGCGTCGGTTAGTACTGTGTCAGCGCCGAGGATGTGTAGCATCTGAGTTCATGTGAGGCGGCCGCAAGTACGAAAATAATAAATTGGATGCCGAGTTGGCTTTTCTGAAGAGCTTGGCTTGTTTATCCTGTGTATTCATTTAACCAGCATGAACAGGAACTGACCAGCATGCCAAACTGGGAATGCTTGGGCAATAACCCAGCTTGAAGCTGGGACCAGATCAACCACCATGACCAGCATGCCAAACTGGGCATGCTGGGGCAATAACCCAGCTTGAAGCTGGGACCAGATCAACCAGCATGACCAGCATGCCAAACTGGGCATGCTGGGGCAATAACCCAGCTTGAAGCTGGGACCAGATCAACCAGCATGACCAGTATGACCAGATCAACCAGCATGACCAGCATGCCAAGTTGGGCATGCTGGGGCAATAACCCAGCTTGAAGCTGGGACCAGCTTAAGCTGGTTTTTTCAATAGGGATTCTTCTCCTTAAAAACAACCGTGCAGCCGGGCGATGCGCAAAAGGGTAGATAAGGGGCGAAAGGAAAAAAAAAACCCAAAACAGGGAAGCTTTCTCAGGTAGCGATAAGAATATGGCGAGTAAGACAAGTGCAAAGCAAAAGTACCGCCAGTCCGCTGCCTGTGTAACATGATTTGGTCAATCTTGGTAAAAAAGTTTGTGGTAGAAGTTTAGTTGATGTTTATTTTTACTGCATAAGGTGACATCATTACAAAACACACAGAGGAGGGTGAACTACTGCTTTTGAGAAAACTGTTTCAGGGGGGAAATCCTCTCTTGCTACTCTCACGTTTTTTTTCCTTCATTTTTTTCTGTTTTATATAATGCCGCTCGCATTTTTTTATACAGCGTGCTGAATAGACCGATCTCACGAGGAGCAGCACGACGCCACCGCTGCCGCGGTGCATTCTGGTACCTGTAGTTCTCCCCAGTTTTCCGGCCGCGTCGACGCGCATTGTACGCCCGGCGTTTGGAAATTTTCGGGTTAGCACGATACTTTTAGCCAGGTGTTGACTCATGGCTTTCAATCGGCGGCTTCACATGTTGTATGCCACGGAGCTATAATAACAGCACCAGGCAAAAAGGCCTCGGATATTATGTCTTCCCGCAAGAAAGAAGCATGGCAAAGAAAGGTCCACAGAGCCAGACAGAGCGGCAGGAAAAATAGCGTTTTACAATATGTTTCGCGATTTGCTTCATACTTTATATCCAATTATTGCACGTCAGCTAAATTATGTAAGATTACAGGGCACGAGACATACAGCGTGCCGAAGTGTTCCATAAGCTGGAATTTCTGTGACCATTTGCTCCGTAGCGGCCTATTCGTTGGTCTATCTCAAATAGGACCTCCGCACTGCTTTGCGGAGGCCGTTTTTAATACACTTCTTAAGGGATGTCCAAACAGGACACTACAAAACCCGCGACTCCGACAAATCGTGAAAATTGAAGCGGACGCTTCTATTTTTACGGTCTGTCGGAGTCGTGAAAATGTTTGCAGGAGTCGTGAAAATTTTTACGATCACGACTGCTCTCCTCTTCAGATTGACGTCACACGCCACCTGCGTCTGTCTCACCTCGCAAACGCCCTCGCGTACCGCCGTCGCCTCGGCTCGAAGGCCAAGGAGGTCCGGCTTTGAGTGGATTTGGAACATTCCTGCGTCGAAGGGTGCGTTTCGCCTTCCTCGGATCTGCTTTCTTTGTCGAGATTCACTTTCGTCGTGATGGCGTCCGATGCGGTTCCGTATTGTGAGCGGAGGCCTTGAGCAATTGACCGACAGCCAACAGAGCGTGTGAGTGGCTCTCCGGACCCACGTGATGAGCAGAGCAAGGCCGCCGTGGAGAAAGCGAGAGGGAGATTTGACGGAGGGAAGTTTTTCCCCGGGAAGAATTGACGGAGGGAAATTTCCCTCCGACGGCCGGAAACGGATCGCGGCAGAGCGCGGCACGATTTGCCGGAGTCGCGGGTTTTGTAGTGTCCTGTTTGGACACCCCTTTACTCGGTGTATTTTGGTGGTTATAAATGGTATTGCGACGACATGTTTCAAGTACAACTGCGCTTCAAAAGATCAGGACAATCACTAAAAAAGAGCAGCGATTCCCGATATGCACCACTTGATATAAAACAACTTTTTTTTCGGAAGCAGCCTTCAGTTTTTTTTCCATACCTACGCGAAAAGATTACAAAATGCAATTTAGAAGTGCAACGCGTACTTACCGCCAAAAATGTAACAAAGGAACGTCATCCATTTTGTGGTGGTCTATTAGGCTAGTGTTACTGATCCATTCTGCATTACCACCAGTCGAGACCGCAGAAAAAAGCTTCCTCCGTCGGGCGACTGTTAGCGTTCGGATCTTGCGCAAACGAAATAAACCTGAATAGAAACTGTGCACAAAAAATCATCTCCACCCCAAGCTTTCAGGTCTCTGGCATGGTTGCTTCTTTTTGATAGATGCCAATTATTACGGCGCGTCAGGCATGGCATTTCTGTAGATCACTTCTTTGTGTGCAGGCTTCTCCCACTGTTCATCTGTACTCTGTCGCACAGGCTGTCAACCAGAATGAAACAATTTCTAGAAAACTATCACTGACCGAGAAAGTCTATTTAGCTCCTCTTACTTGATGGCTGATTAAACGTTATCCACAAGACTGAGCACCACTAAGCGCAGTTTTTCATCACATTTGATGCCGCTCCGTGGTGCTACACCGAGCCGATTGTCCCTCGAATTTTCTTGTTCTTTGCTATTGCACTAGATGTTCACTTGTTTGCAAGGTAATTGGGACGTACGAGAAGTCGAAATGCTCGAGTAGTGGCGCCGTTGTTTTTTTGTTTTGTTTTTCCGCGTCCGCAGTGGGATTACCCCGTGAAAGGCAGTTGGGCTCACGCGTTCACGAAGACGAAGAAGCAGACGACGACGAAGCAGACGACAAAGCGATTCTAAAGCGATAAGACGACTGAAACTGCTTTTCTGCATTTGCTGAGGAAAGTAAGGCATCACAAACAACACAATCTTATGAAGTAAAAACATGCAAGAAAATCAACGTGATACCGGGGCGTGCCGAATGATAATCTATGATGATGTACGTACGCGCAGCTGTATGTAGCCGGGAAGCCGGGAAGGGATGACTAAAAGTAGCATGGCGGCGGCACCACTTCCGGAATGCGCGCGCCTGCGCAGTTCGCTTGGTGACATCGATCTATTTGAACGAAAAGTAAAAACCTCCTCTGTTTTATAATTTATTTCTCAGTACTCGTACACGATCAAAATTTAAACTTTGCTTATTTGGAAGGCAATGAAAGGTTCTACACTTTGTATTATTTTGAAAGCAATGCTAAACACTGTTGACCCAACAAAAAAAAAAAAAAGTCCGCAATTTAGGTTACAGTTGTTCGCCGAGCCATGTTGGGATATATTCACAAAAATTGCAGCGATGAATAATAAATAGTGGAAATAATGTCGTTTTACCTACATGCACATATATCACACTAAAAAAATATAGACGCTCTCTTTTGAAAACTTTGAGATCGAGAGGGTTTCAAATAGGCCATACCCGACAATTGTCAAAACAACGTTGTTCTTTCCAGCTTCTTTGAGATTTCTTTTTCTCAGAAGCTAGACATGCCAGGACATTAAAATAAAAAGGATTGTTCTTCTTGTAACATGCGCCACGAAATATACAATTTTGAAGCAAAATAAAAATATGACTGGACCTCGTTGCTGGAATCCAAATAAAACCGCCCCTATATATATATTAAAAAGCTAAAACTTTTTTTTGAGGGGCTAAAAGAGATGACCATGAAACAAAAATTCTAAGATTGTAATGGAGAAGTTTGTACGGCCATTCCTGGTCAACGTAGGCATGACTATGACAGACAGGGTAGCGTATCGAAAGAAACTGCTTGAAGCCACTACATAGCAGAGCACTTAACGTCTAGTCTAAAACAAACTTTATTGCTTGGAATCTGTAAATATGCCAGGTTGGAAAACCGAATAAACCAGCTTGGAACAAGGTTGTAATTTATAAATTAACCAGAGTTCTTTTTCTTGAGACCCAATTGTCTGTTTGCATATAGATTAGGTTACATCACAAGGTGCATAATGGTACCGGGGTATGTGTTACAAGTGCCAAAAACCAGACGTTTACAAGATGACGCCCCATGTTTTGAATCAGTCCGTACTATTATCACAAAGTTTATAAAAGAAAAAAAAATGGCGAAATCATTGCGAGGTGGTCGTATCTCACCACCATAATTTTTTCCCTAAAGCCGGGGTCACACTGCTTAGACCATGATACAAAAGACGGTCTGCAGACAGATTCAAACGCGAGTCACCACGAGATCTGAGCTTCGAATGCCGCACGGCAGCGAGTTCAAGGAGACACTTGGCACGCGGCATTTGAACCACGGATATCGTGGTGACTGATATCTGCAGACTGTCTTGTGTATACTGTATAATGCATTATCAGTGTGACCCGGCTTATAGTTACTTCTAGTAGAATCAAACACAGCAATATGACCCGCAAAAGTTGTGTAATAAATAATAAAAAAAATATTAAAAGAAGGACATCACGAACTGTACTATATACGCTCCGTGCGGGAACTATAGGGGGCGCTTTCAAAAACGTGCGTAGCGCCACTAGCGGAGGGGCTGGCGTTCGACAGTGAGGCGCGCTCAGCAGCCTGCGGCGCCTTTTCGCGTGTGAAGGGGAAGCGCCCACGGACGGAACTTTCGCTTTTTGAGCCGATAAGTTGAGGGTGACATTGCATGAGTGCTAGGAGAGATTTAAGAAGGGCATTTGGCTGTTCTCCGCTTCTTATATATTGAGTTTGAGTCGTTATTAGGGATAATTTCTTTAGTTGCGGTCGAAAAAGGGGTTTGAGCAATTTTCCGAAAAGCAAGACGGCCGCCACCATAATTGCTCTCAGTGGGAAATTTGTTTCGCTCACTCGCTGTACACGTAGGACTGCTGGGACGAAGATATTTTGAGGCGAGTGAGATGTTCACTAAGTTTGTGCACTAAGTGGGCCAAGTTTTATTAAGACAGCCTGTGTAGAAGTTATGGTTCTAACGAATAAAGGAATAAAGCTGTTAGGAATATCCAATATTGGATCCAAAATGTTGTGTTATAACCGGGCTGTGCGAAGTGCAGATTTGGACATACAGATTCTTGGACATGACCGTAACTTGATACAATAGTTACAATACCAAAAATAGGTGACAGGAAAACCAAGCGGAAATTTGGTTTGGGCGGCCTAACTGAATGGGGAAACGGTTTTGACCGTGAAAGGGCTGTGAAGAGAATACCACTCGTTGTGGGAGATGGAGACTTTACAGGTAGGAAGGGGCTAGTGCGCTGTACTTCCAATTGAAACAACTTTAGGAAAGGTGGCTTCAAAGCCGAGAAAACCGAGTTGCCCGCCAACACACGGTTTGGCCGTCAAAGACTTTTGCGGTCAGCTGATGTGTAGTAATCTGGTTGTGCGAGGTGCTGATTTTCCGCACACAGGTACTTGGACAACCATAACTTGACAAAACACTTATTATACCTAAAAGAGGTGGCATAGTTTAGCCAGGCGGAAATATTTTTGGGCGGCGTAACTAAATGGGAACTGGTTTTGACCGTCAAAGGCTGTCAAGAGAATACCGCTCATCACGGCCGCGGGGTGCACACTTTACAGGTAGGAAGGGACAATGGACGGTACTTCTAGTTCAAAGAACTTTGCGATAGGTGGCTCTAAAGCCGAGAGAAAAAACAATTGCCCTCTACAACACTCGGGGTGTCAGCGTTTCCACATACAAACGGAGACTGATCAAAAAAGAAAGCACACCACATAAACTTCCATACCCAAACATTGATTTTCCATTGATTCCAAGTTTCATTGTAGTTTTCCTTAGATTCATATTTGTCACTTTTTGTACCGTCCGAATCTTTCTTCATGAGGTACAGACTGCGTGCCATACTGGACCGGAAATATCATCGACACGTACAATGGGGACGGAACTTCCTTGGTCCGGAAGTATCATCGACACGTACGATGGGAACGGAACTTCCTTGGGGGGCATTCCTTTAACGAAATTCGCACTGCATACCCGCGAGTGGGGGATGGCATTTCAGTTCAAGCGGAGATATGTAAGCGTTACTGGTACGAAAACAAACGCAGATCGCAAAGCGGCAGTGTAGAATATGTCAGCCGTGCCGACACAGTGGCAGACATGATCGGGTGACCAAATTTCCCGCGTCGTACGGCACGGGTCCATCGTTGTTGCTGTCCCACAGAACATCGGCGTGCTGAAAAGCTGTGAAGCTTCGTCCCCACGAGATACGACGCATAGCTATTGGAGCACTTAACGACGCAGCAGTTCATGCTGTCAACCCAGCGCAACCGCGCCACTCGGACTTCAATGCGTACCAATGTACGCGGCGTGGTTTCGTTTCGCTGGGGCTCTCACTGCCTACCTTTTGGTAACGGCCGCGCGGCGGCACGCCGGTCGCGTCGCACGGAGTGTGTAGTATCAAACCTCGTGCACAGGCTGAAAATGCTACGTCAAACAACGCGCGATGATAAAAAAAGGTGCATCATTATTTTTTTTTTTTTTATTTAGGGAAATCCGGATTTCTTATGTTCGGAGCCAATTTTTTTCTGGGATTTTATGTGCGCTAGAAATTGCAGTCAAATATATCAAAATGCGCGTTTGTAGCGCTAGGCGCCACATGCCCGGATGAATATCTAAAATTGAATAATCATCACAACTTGTCTAATACTTCCCCGACCGTCAGTTCTTGATTCCTCTCATTCCGTTCGCTTCACGTCATCATTGCCACAGCAGGACAGGTTATTGCCACTTTAGATGCTACTGTGTCCTTTTACCCAGCATAGGCCGTTGTGGAGGCTCGTCAACGTCTGCTTCAGTGGCTCGGCATCTCGGTCAGACAAGAGAAGGTCGGCTATGGCGGTTCAATCTGGCGCACGCTGAAAGCGTCTATACATGTATAAAAAAAGAGAGCGCGGCTGCGTCCGCGCTCCGTCTGTCGATCTAAGGCGTTTCTGGATGGCTGTCGTCGAGTATGCGATTGAGTGTGATGCGGATTTAGAAATAATGTGTGTATATTTAAGTGACAATTATGCGATTAAAAGAAAACTAATTGAGAGTAAATCACCTGTCCTGTAGTGTCGGTATCTTTACTGTGTCCGTTTTGTTTGCGCTTTTAACCTTTAATTCACTTATTAGAGGGTGTTCTTGGGGAAATACAACCGTTTTATTGGATCGGGTAGATAAACTACGCGTCGCAGAACGCTCGAACGTCGTGAGATTGTGATGCTAGCCGTTAGGATAGAACGCGGAAGTTTGACAACACCACATTGTAATGTTATGTTGTAATGTTTTATTTGCTCAGGAGAGCCGCGGCACCGCAAAAAGGCAAGAGCCCGTACCAAGGAGGCCCGCGGTGCCGTGTCTAGTGACGGTGATTATGTGATGGTGTAATGTACAGATGAAAGTTATGGTGTGGTAGGCCTAGCAGCAATCTTCGCGGTGATGGTCTTCGCGGTGCTGCCATGGGCTGCTTACTTCTGACAGGCCGGTCTCAAGCGCCTGGAGAGGGCTCTTCGCGTGCCATACTTGCACATGGATCAAAAGGTAATTGCTAAAGACGAAATTTTTCTACGAGCCGACGTCCGCCTATGCCTATTATCGTCAATACAAGAAATGACACTATGGGCACCTGTAACCTCTATTATAGTAATAAAGAAACTTTTCAGTAAGAAATAAAACATTTTCTTTCTTGCTGACAAGCGTGTTCAATGATGTAAATTTCGCATGCGTTCAAAGTGTCATTTCTTTTACACGACTAGGCTTAGGTGGAAGCAGACCTCTGCTCGTTACTTCAGAAATGTAATGGATTACAATTACAACTTATCGAGCCTCAAATGTAATGGATTACCTTCACAAATTACTTTCGTAAAACTTTACTCGTTATGTTATAAATTACTTTCACGTTACTTTTTCCATACACTTATCCACAAAACAATAGAAACAATTTTGATTGTTTTTTCTGAAATGTTTTGCAGCACCATTTTTTTTAATTTTTCATGCGCCCTTAAAGGTAGTCCTCGTAAAAATAAAATATTGTATTTAAGAGAAAGAGTCTAGGTGGACTCCATTCACCTGTAAGCCGACAAGGCACCAAAAGCTGTAGCCCCAGCCGCCATCCCGCTAGCTTACGATATCCGGAAATGATCCCTGGAATTGTGCAGACAAAGATAGCGGCGCTCACGCTCAGTAGCAGCGTCTGCCTTGGCTACGAGATTCGAAGCTAAAGAAGCGATCTGCGAAATCTGCCTTTTGACTCGGGTGTTTCGCCTGTTATTCGCAGGGAAATAAAAAGTTAGTTCTAACGTTACAATGCAGGGGCCCTAAACTCGTCAAACACAAAGTTGGAGCCGAAAGTTCGCGGAGCGCGCCGACTGGACGCCTGTGAAAAAAGCGCGAAGTCATCCTCATGATAGTCCCATCGGTGCGGTCTGTGAAGTTCGGCCCCAACTTTGTGTTTGACGAGTTTAGAGCTCCAGAACGCAGGTTTCCCAACTTACCTTGATGTGTTTCCGTAGATTAGAGTTTGTTGTTCTTGTTGATGAGAATGCGTGTCGTTCAGCAAGCAAAGTATGCACTGACACTCTAGGTTTCCGTTCTCTTTAATGCCCTGAATTTTGAACATCTGATTAAGAGAATGCCATGGAAATGACGGACACTTCATGACCGAAAACTCGAGGAGTCAGAGAAAAAGTGGTGGTTACGGATTATCGATCGTTCATCGGTTCTCACTTTCGTATCAATATTCGTGGAGGCCAGGAGAGGGGAGGGCATAGAGAGCGAGAGAAGTGGTGGCCATCGGTCTCACAAAATAATATAGGATCATAACACGTTTTCGCGTTCTCTCTCTCTCTCTCTGTCAGCATTCCCTGAATGGGCTAACCCCCCCCCCCCCCCCCGCCCCCCCCATGTTGACAGTTGGCTGTAAAGTAAGCGGTGGACTCGACCGCCATGCCCGGACAAGTATATCGTCCGTGGCCTCGAAAACGATGCTTTTAGCCTCGCGCCGGGAGCTTTTTAGCCGTTCCTCAATAGCGTGCTAGAATACAGTAGCGCACATCAAACACAAAGAGAATTCGACGTCCTGCGTGTGGCCACATTGTCTGTTACGCGAGTTGTGAACCAACGAATCGAGTGGGTACGGTCCCGCCTTTGATGTCGCTACAGGTGGCGGGAGACATCGAAGAAGTTGGAAAGGGTAAAACGGTGTAAAAGAAAAAAAAAAAAAAACGAATAAACGCGAAGAGCTGTTTCCTGCCCGGGAGACGAAGAAAAACGCGATCGAAGGCGACGGAGCGCCTACTCGGCGTTGCCTTACTTGATCTTTGGCTTTCGTATATTTGTACATGCCTTGCCCGTTTTTTTAGTTGTTCTGGTGTCCGTCCGGTCATACAAAAAAATCGTGTTTTCTTTTCGAGTATTCTCCTTTTCCTGAAGTTTTCTATTCTGTTGAACTTGATCTCTTTGTGCTGCGTAATGTTCTGCTCGTATTGCTCCAGTTTCTATATTATGCTCATATTTTTAAAGAGTAACAAGTAACTAAAGTAAAGCGTTACCAATATTTTATAAAGGAATCCCACTACAAATTACTTCCGAAAAGAAGTAACGTGGGAATTACACAATTACTTAAAAAAGTAACGGATTACAAGTACTCCGTTACTTGTAGCGGACTACTTTTAAGTTTGGGTGGAAGTCGGATAGTAGAAAATTTCGTCTTTCTCAATTATTTTTTTTAATACCGCTAACATTATAATTTCGATCTTTATCCTTCTATCCCAGCTCCTCTCGTCACTTTATAACGAAGTTGTTTACGCTGGCCTAAAATATGGTTCTTTTTTCTCAAAAACGTCAGGTACATCGCCTTGCTTTATTGAAGGGGCAAACAGCAAAACAATATTTTATGACTCGTCGAATGCACCCACTTGGTACCTGGCTTGTTGGAGAACGCTTTGGGGCTTAAGTGTCCTTTTTTTTTTTCGGAATAACTTTCGTAAACACGAAGCACTCTTTAATATTACAGAGTAATATTACTGCTGACAACTACAACCTACGTATTCTGCGACTGGACGTCGCAAAATACGTAGGTTGTAGTTGTCGGCAGTTAAATTCGACACTTGTTTCATTGGTGAAACTTGAGTATATGCTACAACGTATCATCATAATAACCTAAATATCTCGCCGCTATTGTAACGATGCGACTCAAGCGCGTGCCCACGGATTTACGGAGGACTACGAAAATGCGCGCGAAGACGGCACGCCACCGGCACTTCTAATCTGTTCTAATACATTCATGGACGTCCTCTATCCCATGAGATTTGCTACAATACTATCCTGAATCTCCACTAAACAAGCCACTCAAGGGGCTGTGATTAGTTCTTTACTGTGAGCTCAGTGTGCAGCTTCTGCTAAAACCATTCGGGGTGAAACGTCGTCATTTCCGCGCAGTTTCTACCTCTCACTTTGTGCCGTCGGAATTGAGAAATTTGATTCCTTTGTGTGTGCGAATATAAGTGGCCGTGCCACAGCGGCTCGAGAGTGGGGTCTAAACCGAAACGGTAACCTCGGAGGCGGCTGTCGCCGTTCCCGAGCCCCTAGTTTTCGTCTTGCTGGAAATAGAAACAAAAATATTAGTTGCGAATTTATGCACAGTATCAGAAAAACAAATACGCTCTCTAACTCCTGGACGACGACTGTCTGTACACAAAAACCTAGAAAATTGAGTGGGTCATGTTTTAACGAGAAAGAAATGTGAGTGAATTGCATTTTTAAAATGTGTACGAAAGTTAATAATCTCTTCACAGCTATGACAGGTGGTTTCAACATATGTGCGAACATTATTCTGATATAGACAGAACATATTGACTTTTAGTTTGATTCTGTATTTGCAACACGTTGACGCTTATTGCAACAATCGATAAGTGTTCAAATCCTTGCAAGATTAATTTCAACCTTCTATTAAAAATAACCAACATACAATCGAAGTTATATTTTATTGTTTGATATGATTGAGACTGAGTTTGCATTTAAATAGCGCCAAATTTTATGAATATTTAAGTTTAAAAATCAATCAGAGTAATTCGGAAAGGTAAGAATACCTGTTTCACTGTTAGACTTTTGGGGCTACAAAATGCAAACTTTCTGTTAGTTTTTTTTTTTTTTTTCGTTTTTTTTTATGTTTCGTTAGTGTGCTTTCTTGCAAACATTATTCCAGGATTTCGTTGTCCAACAATTCGTTGCGTGGGGTGCTGTCGTAACATCCGTCTCCATGTTGCCTGTAATAAAGAAATGGCTTTATTTCAAACTGAATGCGCGTGTGGAGATAGGTATTTTGAGTTGCTTCAAAAATATATATGATGGCCACACTTCGGTAATAAAGAAAACCGCTCCTTACAAATTTATTTAAAATTTATTTTGTTCCGCTGAAATGTTTAAGTACAGCATTAGGTGAAAGCAACATTTTTTGCTGCTTGCTTTGGAACCCAGTTTTTTTAGTTCTTGTTATAGATAGGTAATATAAAACGAAAAAAGAAAGATCAGAATAATTTTTTTCTAATAAACGTAAAATGCAGGTTTTTTTCGTTCTTGTCTGATTTACTACTCATTTTGGGAATTTTATTGCTAGAAATAAGAAATAACAAGCGTCATACATTTGACGCTTTGGTGACATATTTAGAACCTTGTATCTTTGGAATAATAAAATATATTGCTTACTAAATAGTCTACACCTACACTCATATACATGCGATATCGACTGGCACCACTTTCGTTTAATTTGAGTTTTTTTCACGATACATTTAAAAAAAATATTTCTCATTTTCATTAAAAAATCAAATTTAGTCAGTTTTTGAGCAAGCCTTTCACTAAAACAAAGCATTTTTATTTCTTCTTATTTTTTCTTATTTTAATTATGTTAACTTGCTATTAACTTTATCAAGCTTTCACCTTTTTGTTATATTTTCGGTAGCTTTATTTTGTTTTTCGTATCGACATATTACCGTATTGTCGATTCGGGTGCACTGTTTAACCGCTTGATCAAACATTAAACCTAAATAATAGAAAAAGAGGTTTTCGCGCGAGTTGGCTTTAATGTAAGGCATTTTAGGCTTGAAATGCTACGGGCAGTGTAGTTGCAAGCGTTCGGCTTGGGAAGGGAAGGGGCGGGGGAGCTGCCTTTGACGGGAGGCGCGAAAAGGAGTGGGTGTTGCAAGCGTGGTGGCATCAGAAAAATGTCTGCCCCGACCCTTCCCCTGTTTTTTTTTTTTTTTTTTTTTGCACCTTGGATAAGCGTACTTTTGTTTTCCTTTAATCTCAATAAAGACACTTAAGTCAGTGTGCATCTTGTAATTTATCTCAGTTAAATGTATACAGTATTTTTAAGGCTTTACATAATTGTTTAAAAAACTCTTAGCCTTTCCATTTTGGTGAAGAAGGAAGACCAGTGAAGCTGTACTGTGGTGGGAAAGAGGTAATGTCCGCCCGCAAGTCGCCAAGCCAGATTGGAAAGGCTGGGAAGGTTGCGCCATCTATGAGCGACGTGCGGCAAGCGGACAACCGGCAAACACAACACAACAAACGCAACCAGAGTTTTGTGTCGACATTTTTTTTGGGGGGGACACGATCCTGGGGAAACTAGCCCTTAACAGCTCCGCTGTAAAAAGCCGAGAAAGGTACACTAATAAGTGTCTTACGGATGAGTTATACGCGAAGGGAGACATAATAGAAGAGGATAATCGTCACAATAACTGGGATAAATATACCAAAAATGTGTTAAATCACTGGTTTTAATTACTGAAGATAAAGATACGGTTCCATTTGAACCCTTTCCAAGCGTAATCAGAAATAGCTAAGCAAGTAAATTTGAGAAAGATCTGGGGAGTGTGAGACGAACGGTGGTACGCTGAAGTTGCCGCTCGTAAAACTGCGCAATGCTACTTGTAGGAATACTCTCATGCGTGGTATTTGCGTCTCTTATAATCCACATCTTCTCACCATTAGCATTGCACCCGTTGCAAGACTGATAACTTTAGTGCATCAGAGCGCTTCGAACGGGCCCCAAGTCTTTTGAAGATCTACTTATATCGTTGTTTTTTATGACGCTCAGCAAGTTTCTATTTGAAACCATAGTTTTATTTTCATTAATAAAAAAAAGTTAGTAGGCTCCTCTCAAAACTCCATCAAGGAACAGATTGATGGTTGCCATTTCTTGGGCATAAATCGCGTGGTTGGATCCGGGTCGTCGCCGAACGCCGACGCAGCCCTCGTGTCCAAGACATTCTCACAGTGTCTGATCACGCAATCGCGGACAAGCGATGGCGCGGACGTTTCACTGTGAAGCTGTTTATGGCTAGGGTTCCGTAGATTTTTCGTGTGTAGTGACTAAAAACCCTACGCTAGCACCGCCGGACGCGCCGCACGCGCACGCCTTCCCCGTATAAAAGATTCGAAGTAAATAACGAAAATAAAGCGTTGACGAATGCGCCCGCAAGATGTCATTTGTTTTAGGCTTTTGCTTTAGAACAGTTACTGCTGCGAACGCCGGCACGTGCCGCGCGTGGAACACCATTCCCTGCCTTCTTTTTCGTGTTTTGGTAATGAAACAATGGGTCTATTCCGTAGATTATTTATCAATAGGCACCATGTTCGGTCGAGTAGACTCTCAGGTAGATAATCAAAGTTTCGCAAAGATTTGCCGCTGTGCGACCCGCGTCGGCCATGTCAATTCTCGCACCGCCCTCACTTTGTCGTCGTTCCAAGCGCTTGCGTGCGTAGTTTCCTTCCAATTTTCCCGGGGTGGCGGTCCTATCGCGAGTGTCTGCTTTCCGCCAAATGGCGGCCCCGTCACCCGTGTCTAGTGCCCTCCAGCTTCTCGGGGCGGGTTCGTGTCGTGCGATAAACAGCTTGGCTGGTCATTCACCTTCACTGAGTGGAATGGCTCATAATTTTTAAAAAGCTTATTATCCAATCTTAGCCGTGGAAACTTCGGTAGGGAAAAAAACAAAACGGATTGGAAACATACAAGATAAGTGATACACGAATATTATATAAACTAAAGTGAAATAAAGCACACTATTCACACAACTAAAGTCTCCCGATTCAAACTAGAGTGAAAAAAAGCACGGGTAGCCAGTGGATGTAGTCGGAATAGCGGAGGGGTGGGGCAGAGATTACTTTTTTATGGTGGTATGTTCACAAAACCCTTTCCCCTTCCTAGTGCGTCCAAAGCCAGCTCCCGTTGCCCCTTCACCTGTTAAACGCCTGCAACGCCACTGCCCTCGGAATTGGAAGCCTAAAATGCCTTGCATAAAGTAAAGTCGACCAGCGAAACTACTGTTTCGTCGATTCGGGTCTATTGTCCATTGTCCACTTCTACAAAAATAATTAAAAAAAAAAAGAATTTTGATTAAGGCAATAGAAAGTTAACATAATTGGAAATAGTAAAAAAATACTAAATGCATGAAAGATGATAATTTAAAAGCAGGTTCAAAGAGTGCGGGTGTATAACGCTTATATAAAACTGAAGGTTAACAGTATTTTGTAAGCCACATTTGTGATTAATCCTGAGGTACAAGATTCCAAATATGTCCCTAATACATCAAAAATATGTTTGTCATTGTCAGTCTCGTACATGTTACTGAAAAAAGTAGTCGCTTCCAATTAAAATTACTGCTCGTTAAAAATATTCAATTAGAATACTTGATTACCCAATAAGAAATGTAATTTGCCGTTTATTTAAAATGTAACCGTTACTCTTACGATTACTTCGGATTTTCAAAGGGAAGAATTTTTCTGCTGCTTTGAAAGCGTGTCTTTCGTACCATATATCCTTTGATAAGATTTACCCAAGTACGAATTACTTATCTTTTTATTCCTCAGATTTTGGTAAACCATTCTCCTGTCGAGACATGGTTCGAGGCTAAATTACTCCATATGGTAATAGATTACAAGTAATTTCATTACTTGTAATGAGTTCCGTACAAGGCTGAGTGCCTTTGACATTTGACCCATGGGGGGTGGGGGTCGGCTGCCCGATTAGATTTTCTCGGACCCCTTTTACAAATCCATTTCGGGACCCAAGGGACAAGCCCACTTAAAAAATTACAACACATATTGGCCCCCCATTCCACAGTGTGGTTCCATTTTGTGCTGCTTGTAGTGGACGAAGAGAGAGGGACAGAGTGACGCGACATCACGGATGGTGTTGTCATGTGCGTGCCCATGTTTCGTAACTAAGCTCAAATATTATTTAAGTAATTATAAAATTAACAGTGGTCTCTTTATATTACTGTTCGAGTCTGAACATTGTTGCTTATAGTTAGTTTGAAACATTAGGATTACTTTATAACTTAAAGGGGCCCTGCAAGTAGTCTTTTACTTGTTTTTAATCTGCCTCGACCATGAACGCGCAGAACGTAGTAACTTAATAAAACGTTTCTTTTATTCAAATTTCGCTTTGTTCTAAAAGTTATAGGCACATTAAAATTCCAAACATGAGCAAAAAATAACCTCCTTCTTGGCGTCCTTGGTCGCTTGAGTGGCCGTGAACTGGAGGAGGGTAATAAGCCCAGCGAGATCGCGCACGGCTGCCGCACTCCGTGTCGACGGCTCGAGAGGGCGCCACTAAAACATGTTCTGAATAGGCTGTATGACGGGGGCAGGCTGGGTAACTCGCATTGCATTTGCTGCGCGATTAAATACTAATTCGGCATAACACTTTATTGGCTTCCAACGACAGCGAATACGGAGTAAAGATCAGTTCTGAACGGGAGCCACTCCGCGCTGCCATAACGCCAAACCGCAAGCCAAACCTGCTCCGAAGGCATTCCGAACGCTCGGAACCGGTCGGATCCTCGACCGCAGTGCCGCCGCGTACATCCGGGACCTTTCCGCGTCGGTGCCTGATCCCACTACCCCTTTCTAGTAAGGGCCGCCTTTTCCACCGCTTGGTGGCGGGTATGTCGACGGGTCATTTCTTGTTTCCGTACTTTATAAACTGCAATTTTTTATTTTCTGATCTTTAATACGGAACAAAACCTACTTTCATGCATAATTAAAACAATTCGTGCCACTTATCTTACTGCTGGTCAGAGCCGCTGAAAGCTTCTTTTTAGTCGAAAAATTCGACTAAAAAGAAGCTTTCAGCGGCTCTGACCAGCAGTAAGGCCAGGATTAAAGACGTCGCATATCGGGCACTTTCGGCACCGCAGGTCGCCCCCGTAGGTTGAGGGAGGTTTCCGCGTCGTCCGGTTAAATTATGACGCACTGGTATTTAGTTACTCTTTCCGTGCCCGCTGGCTTGCCGGAACCCCAAGAGATGTGGAAACCGAAAAAAAGGTAGACGCTTAAATATGATTGCAGGGCCCCTTTAATAGCTCTGTCTGCACCGATTTGTTTTTGTTCAACTAAGTGCGACACACTAGCATCATACAAACTCCAAAGATGTACTAGAGATTGTGGGCGATGTAAATTAATAAGCTCAGATGCACTTACCTTATACCCTTTATGAACCCATGCGCAGTGCACCTCGAGAGCTTTTCGTCGTTCTTCCCATTCGGCTTCCCCATAAGATAGCCGTCATCGTACTTGCACTCGATGGACCCATCACTTCCTCGAACATATTCCCTACCAGGAGGGCCTTGACCGTCTTCCACGGCGCCCATACTATAAGGAGAAAAATATAATTGTTTCTCATGAAGTTCTCGCACTCACGCAAACGAAGCAGCACATTATGACCGACGCCGACTTCTAAGCACAACAATCACAAAGTTCAGTATATATATTTTACTAAGTCTTTTTTTTCTTAATTGCAGTTACGAACGCGATGAAAGCGTAAAATTAAATTATAGGTGTATTCAGTTCACCGAAGAGAACTATGTGACGGGCAGGCAGAAATAATACGGAAGGAGTAGGTGGTGAGTGTCGGGGGCAGTGTTGCCAACTCAAAAATTGAAAACCCGCTGTCGGAACCCCGAAAACCGCTAACAAACCGCTAAATCCAAAACGCAGCACAAAACGACTTTTTAAACTTTTTTTTTTTTGGTTAATTCTTGGCAAAGGTATAATAACAGTGAACCCTCGAAAAAAAGCCCATGCGTCTGCTTTCCCGCACAACACTTGGAGAACCAATCACCTCAACTTACGGAGGCAGCTCAGCAAATGACGATGCCGAAACATATGTTTAGACCGAAAAATGCAGTCTGACTTGTGACATTAAGCAATGCAAGCGTGACGTTTTGCATTGCTTAGTGTCACAACTCAGACTACGTTTTTTGGTCTAAGCATACGTTACGGCATCGTCATTCGCTGAGCTGCCTCCGTAAGTTGCGGTGATTGGCTCTCCGAGTGTTGTGCGGGAAAGCAGACGCACGGGCTTTTTTTTTTTTTAGAGTGTAGATCATATCAAATGGCCATCTGGAAGGAAGCTTTTCTTTTGTTTTGACTAGCAATCTGTCATGCCACGCCACAGTTCACCCGGGTGATCCAAAGCCGAAATTCTAGAGTGAGCGCATACGAACATGGCAAGCGACCCTTCAGCAGTGAGTGACTAGTCAGACCCGTTCAACTTGTGGAGTCGTCTGCTAGCAGAGGAGAAAGGCGCAGCGGCCGAAACAAGCTTGTTCGTTGCAGCGTGAATGACCAAATCCACATTCTTCGCAGACAGTTCCGTTTTGAAATAGCGGCACCTGGCTCGTCTGCTATCACCAGGAACCTCCAGCAGCCAGTCTTTAAGTTTGGGGTCTTATAGACAGTCTTTTCTAAATTTTTGAGCGTACTTCACCGCGCCCATTTCACGAAAGAGTGACAAAAACGTCAAAGGAAAATTGCAACATTCATACTGTTCAAACGTGCGCGCACAAATCGGGGAGGCATGTTCAGATATTCAACGTCTTAATGTTTTGATGACGTCACGGGCGTTACGCTCACAAACCAGGACATTCCTGAGAGTCAGCGAAGACGACTGTGGCTTATTATTCTTATTATTATGGATATGAAAGGTGCATAGTCGACAGTAAATTGATATAAAACTTCTTTATCTCTAAACAACCGCCAAGATTACATAAAACCGGCTAAAAATCCCGCCGCCCGCAAAACAATAATTTATCCCGCTAAACAGAACCAAAAAACGCTACGTTTAGCGGGAAAACCGCTAAATTGGCAACACTGGCCGGGGGCGTAGTCTGTCCGCAGGTAATGCGTAACGTCTTTCCGGCCGACTGCAGCGGCAAAGTTGCCAGCCGGAAAGACGGTAACAGAAGGCAGCTTCACTTTCGAAATTATTTGAAATATACAGGGTCTCCGACAGAGTATTATCAACCTGCGTACGGCACTAGCGCACTCTACAGTGTGAACCCAATCAAGATCCTGAAAGCGTTCCAAAGCCTAGTGAAATTTTAATGCAAAGCGTGAGTCGAAGGAATCGTTGTTTGTTTGAAGGGACCGCATATACCAGTTTTTGAGCACATTGAGCTAAGAGTTTGTACAGAGGTGGCGAAATAATGTGCATTAAGGCCGCGGTCCCACTGAATGCGGCAGTTTAGGTACTTTTTGGCAGGTCATTACTCATCTTTTTCTGAATACTGTTCTCTGGGATTGATGTCGTTCGAAAGGCAATGCAATCCTTTATTTGATATTATGCATGTATTGGTTTATATTGTTCATCCGGGATGTACAGGGGGAACAGCTCACCCGCAGAACAATCATTCAAATCAACATACACACAAAAGAAAGAAACACTTACTCAGCGCTGACTGACAACTCTTTATATTTACACTTTCTCTTCTTCTATTTGTGCTATATGCGAGGGCCAGGGAGAATAACTGGTCTTTTTTCTTTCCTTCCGATATGATGCTAAATAGTCAACTAAATTGAAATTAATGTAAAGCTAGGTAGTCTCATTCTTTTTGTGACAAGGTTAAAGACAGAGTACTAACGCATGTGCCGTTATGTTTCGCAATGTTCTCTGCCTCGATAATTTCTCTTGTGAGCTTGTTATGGTGCTTGCCAAGCACGCCGCAGTTACTCAGCTGCACTGAGCACCCACAGTCTCGACAGTGAATGCCTAGATGACCGGAGCTTTTGTTGGTGAATGTGTTGTTATGCTCTCGAAGGCGATCGTTCAGACACCTTCCGGTTTGACCTATGTACAGCTTTCCACAAGAGAGGGGACAGGAGTAGACCACCTTTTCTGTACAAGGGACAAAGGTGTTCTTGTGCTTCTTTTTGCAGCCAACTGTTGTTATTGGTGGAGTATTTACCTTCTTGCATAAGCTGTGAAGTTTGTTAGGAGCTGAGAAGATGACTTCCAAGTTTACTCCTGCTCGCATTCCATTCCAGCGAGCTTTGACGGGCAAGTCTCAAGACTAACGCGCGCAGGATACCCAAACTCGTTATTAACATCAGTGGCCGAAAAGCTCATCAACGAAAACAGGCAAGACCTATGCACACAACAAAAGCAAAAAGACAAAACAAAGAAGCCCATCATTGTGCCATATATTCATAATTTTTCTCACGGACTGAAGAAAATAGTTAACCGAGTAAACTTGGAAGTCATCTTCTCAGCTCCTAACAAACTTCACAGCTTATGCAAGGAGGTAAATACTCCACCAATAACAACAGCTGGCTGCGAAAAGAAGCACAAGAACACCTTTGTCCCTTGTACAGAAAAGGTGGTCTACTCCTTTCCCCTCTCTTGTGGAAAGCTGTACATAGGTCAAACCGGAAGGTGTCTGAACGATCGCCTTCGACAGCATAACAACACATTCACCAACAAAAGCTCCGGTCATCTAGGCATTCACTGTCGAGACTGGGTGCTCAGTGCAGCTGAGTAACTGCGGCGTGCTTGACAAGCACCATAACAAGCTCACAAGAGAAATTATCGAGGCAGAGAACATTGCGAAACATAACGGCACATGCGTTAGTGCTCCGTCTTTAACTTTGTCACAAAAAGAATTAGACTACCTAGCTTTACATTAATTTCACTTTAGTTCACTATTTAGCATCATATCGAAAGAAAAGAAAAAAGACCAGTTATCCTCCCTGGTCCTCGCATATAACACAAATAGAAGAAGAGAAAGTGTAAATATAGAGTAGTAGTAGTATAAAACGTTTATTTGAACCGCTTTAAGGGGGAGGGGGAGAGGAATGAGTCAATGGCATCGCGGCCTGGACTCGCGGTATGGGGGAAGGGAATTATATATGTACTTCTATGCCAGCTTCGTGGATATAATCCAGAAGCGTGCGTATACAGTTTGATATTGCTGATCTGGAGGGCCTGGGGGAAAGACCCAGTCCTCCATGGATGTCACCCCGTCCTCTATGTGCTTCTTCCTTGTTGCCTCAAGGCCTTTGCAGCCCCATAACAGGCGAACTAGGTCGACCGCATGTTGGGGGTCCTTGCAGTAGCAGCATGTCGGTGGTGTGCGCGCCTTTTCCCACGCTGCTCTTCTGTTCGGCGTGTAGGCGGTATTGGTTCTAATCAGACATGTACAAGTTACTCAAAAAAAGTAATTAAGTTAAGTTACTGAGTATTGGCCTCAAAAGTAATTTGAGTAGAGTAGAAATTACTCAAATGGAAAGTAATTGAGTAAGTTACTAACTACCGTAAAAAAGTAGCGAATTACTTTTAAGTTACTTTTGAAGTTACTTTTATTTGTTTTTATGGTAAAAAGAAAGTACACAGGTTTTGATCCGTTAGCGAAATTGTGCTTGCCAAATATAAATCTGCTTGTTTTTCACAGAAATGCTTTAATAGCTGGTTCTGCTTCTGCGTGCCTAATTGTTTTGTACTTCCTTGTTTGTTTGGTCAATTATGTACTGCAAATGTGTCATTTCTACTTTGAGGTTTAGTACTGCCTGAGATTGATTTTTTTAGACAGTGCATGCTTGTGTAGAGTGTTGCGTAAAGTACATCTTAAAAGTACTTGAAGGAAAGTACAAAGTAAATGAGACGTTATGTGCCTCAAGTAAAGCAGTAAGTACACCGGGTGCAATGTACTTGAAGTAACATACTATAAATACAATATATTTGAAGGCAAAGTACAAGTTCTTTTAACACAATCTTTCATGATGAGCTTTCATTCCCTATGCATTGCTCCAGGGGTAATCGGAGGTGCATCGGTTTTTACGGAAATGGCAGCAAATATTGCATAAAGTCAAGTCACCACCGAGTACTTGTACTCTCGCTGACGAGCTATTCGACAACCAACTTATAAGGCACTTATTTGTATCGGTTTTATAGCTGCCTTTACTTAATTCAGAGAAATGAGCAGATGACATCTTGAAAGAGCGCGTTTTCACACGGCGATAAGCCTTTTTTTTTCAGATTCGGGGAATGTACACTGAAGTCGGGAGTTTTACTTTCCTTGGAAGGTACTACAAGTACATGCTCAGAAAATATACTTTAAGTAAAGTACAAGTTTTCTAAACAGTAGTACTTTAAGTACCATGTACTTAGAGTACTTGCCAACACTGCTTGTTTATTATTTTTTATATAAAAACGTTGGGGGAATTATTAAGTTTTCTCGAACGATCTTCGAATCTTCGAAGATCTGCATATTCTAAGTTTTGGGAGGAAAGGCAACGCAAAAAGGTCCTCTCTGCGTTGCCCTTTGACACGCGATTCTTCGAGTACAGCACAAACTACGGGAGCACCAGAGGAGCTTCAGAGCAGGTGCTGCATTTTGTTGCCTCCTTTGAGTGAGGATGCGGTCTGTGCACCTCCTGTAGTGGGCGAGCGTTTCTACACTGAGGAAAAGCGGAGACCAGCCCTTTGTTCAAATGGGTCTCAAAGAAACTCCAGTCTTCGGCGCTAATCCCGTAGTTGCTCGACCCCCCTTGCGTCGTGTCTGTTCGCTCCCCGCGCCTCGTAGCAGTGTTGTTGCAACGAAGGGGGGGGGGGGGGGGGGGGGGTCGGCTCAAGGAAATGTTCCGGAGGTTTTGGGAATCCCCACACCATTTTCTTCCCTCCCCCCCCTTCCTTTGCCAGATGCTTCTCCCTCTTTGCAAATATCAGCTGATCTTCCAACATTTAACCTCTTCTGTGCAGGAATGTTTGTTGATAGGCAAAAGAACCACTAAAATTCGAAAGTAATTTGTAATTTGAGTAGAAGTTACTCAGAAAAAGTAATTAAAGTAAACTACTAATTACCGAAATAAAAATGTAATTGGAACTTACTAAACTACTCACAAAAGTAGTTAAACTACAGTAACTTGAGTAGAGTAGTTGAACTACGTACAAGTCTGCACCATGGCAGTGCGCATCAACCAAATGGAATTCTGGCTGACTAAAGGTGCGCTTAATGCCTGCGTCGTTGCACAAGTCACGACGCAGCCATCTTTAAACGTCATGTCGCAACCAAAGTTCATCGTTCTGCAGCGAAATGGACTGATTGCTTCCGGTCTGTGGCCAACGGATAAGCAAACACGCACACCCAATCACCGAATAATTCAGTAATTTCACCGAATCATATAAAAAAGGGACTATAATACTTTCGCATTCCCAGACGTAAACAGTCTTAAGTGTCTCTGCCGGATTTTTAGGCAGAAACGTTTTCGTAAGCATAGGGAGGCTCTCGGCGTAGACTGTGGTGACCGGGTATTTAAATATGAGCGGAATTCCAGCTCGAAGGCCTCATAATTTATTTATAAAAACGCGACATCCACAGAAAGCAGACGCTTTAGCACTTTTCTACAGAGTGCCCTCTTTTTCAATAGTCTTTTTGAGCGTGGACGCCAGTACTGAATTTGCGCTGGGAAAAAAATATTTGGGGGTCTTTAAGAAGCAGTAGAATTTGCAAAAACCAGTATTACTAATGCGACAAAAAAAAAAATCGACAGCGGCGAGATATCCTTCATGATCGAGGAGAACGAAAATATGCTGAGTAGTTCTTCCGAGGAATATGTCCTCAGACATCGCTGGTCAGTCGGAGCATGCACTGTCGTGATGAAAGATCGCAACTGCGGCCTTTTTCTAGGCGTTTTTCATCTGGTACGGAAATAAACTCATTTAACGCATGAAATGATTTTTAACGGAACTCCTCTATCACCAACTTACAAAATTTAATCTATTCGTCCGTCTGTGCATTTTTCGCTAAAATTAGCGGCAGAAATTTACGTCATGTAACCAATCCACTGATTCAGTTTCGCCGCTAAATTTAGCAGGAAGATTAACGTCACGTGATCTATGCACCAATTCAATTCATTCCATAAATTGGGCGGAGAAATTGATGGTATATAACATATGCACCGAGTCAGTTTCGCGCTAAATTCATAAAATACAGGTCGTTCAGCGCTCCTCAAAGCGGCTGTGTAACGTATTCTAAACAAATTTAAACGATTGCTCCTGAAATGGTGCATTCCATGGCTTACATTACTTTGGAGTTAAATATTACTACCAATGGGTATCTATTGACGTCTCTGTAGGACGTATCCGTCGCCTTCGTACCCTTCGGAATACAGTGGGTGAGAATAATGCCTTCACTGTTTCAAACCAAGGACACCGTCATCTTCTCTGCACCGGCGGTAAGAAAAAATGTCTTTGGTGACGGGAAGTCGCAGTGTTTCCATTACTGCGACGGGCGTTTGGGTTCAGGGCTGTTACCAGCATCCTTACTTCGTATATTGTAACAATTGATGCAAGAAAACCATCAGTCATGCCGTCATCACACAATGAACACGCCTAATCGGTGTAGAAATCAAATAACTACATTCTGTTTTCTCAATATGACAGTCACCATTTTTAGTGTCTGAAACTTTTAACTGCAGCTAGTAGTGCAACGGTTTTTTGAGGACACTCATAGCGTCGCTCTGTCTCACACTCATTCCCCTTAAAATATCTGAAGTGCTTGTCATCCCGCAATTTCCACAATTTTCAGGGAAAACAATTACGAGAAATTACAACTTGAATGCCCTAGTACTAGATGGGAAGAGCAGACGTTCGTCTTATGCCATAAACAAGAACACTCTAGACACTCGCCTGTTATACATTCAAGGGCATCTAAAACATTCAGTTTATGTACAAAGCATGCTGACTTACAGATGTGACAGCTGGCGCGCAGCCCTTTTAACACCACGGAATTTACCGTCATCCGTCACGGCTGCGACAAAATGTTCTGTCAGACAAATACCTCCGATTCGTCCTACAATGCCTGAGAAATGTAAACAGAAACATAAGTTATTCAAGTGCTACATCTAGGTCAGAAAATAAATCGATGTGGTGATTTACATCAGTTGTAGAACGTAACATTTGTCTACACACCGGTCAGAATGTCGCGCCCTTTGCTGGTGACGTCATTGTTCTTGATAGTAATTTCGAGCTCACTCATGGATACATTTCTAATGTGTGACCTACAAAACATATAAAGACAAAAAGAAAACTAATACATTCTTGACTATGCCAAACGTTTTTTAACGGTTTGTCGGGCATTGTTTTATTACAACTTATTAATTACACGTCAATAGTATTACACAAATGAAAAAAAAGATACTCTCTGTACACACTAAAATGAGGCTATATAACCGCAAGTAAAAACGAAAATACCCTGAGACAATTTTTCCAACTTTAATATCAAGCGTACAGTATTAAAAAAAAAATGAATCCCCTAGCATGCGCCGAATTCAGATGAGTTCAAAATGGCGACAGGGGAGGGCGGTAGATTACTCCAGTCACTAACGACTCGTGGAAGAATATGATAACTTCAAAATGTTTCATTGGTTTTTATGAAAATAGAATTTATAAAAGAAAAAAGAGATAATTCAAATGTTTTACAAACAATATAGAGATGCAAAAAGACTTCATTGTTTACAACTTTTTATATATAAAACAAAGATTTAAGATTATCACACAAGACATCTACCAAACAGTGTTGCGGAGCTGCTACTCTGGAGTTGGAATGATTTCGGAATGATTCCGGACTTGCGCGACCCCGGATTGGAATGGGAATGGAATGGCGGCAGCGCTAAGGGGAATGAAAAGGGATTAGATTCCTTTCGCCTGGAACGGAGGGGCAATGGCATGGGCTCGATTCTCATGCGAGCTGTGTCGATTTTCTTCTACGGCCTACGGGCCGATGGCTCAATTCGCTATCGCGTGATAAGTGGCTCTTGATACAGCATCATTGCACTAGAGGTACTGAAGGATTGATTGCTTCACTGGCTTATGCTCCTTCGACAATGAAAATGGCGCGCTTCGGTGAAGCATGTAACCAAACTGTAGACACACAAGATGTCGTTCCCAATGCCGCAAGACGCGACAAAGCGATTGTTGTAGTCACGCGCAATTAGCATGGAGCTTTTAACCAGGGTGTCGAACCGAACCCGAACCGAGCACCGGAGCAAGTTTCCTTTCTACCTGAACCAGAACATAACAGTTAGCGAAATCAGACATTGGAGATTGAACCCGAGCAGGAACAGAACTGTAATCTCGTGTGGCGGTTACCAGTTCATTGGAAACGGTAAGGCGTGATCAAATGTGAGCCCCACTTTCTTGCACATGACTGCGCGAAGTCAAATAAATACTGGCAACGGTGGCGTCAGCGGCTCAGTTTTGACTAAACAAACGGTTGCGACGACTCATTTGTTTTTGTGGGTAGCTTGCGGTGCGTGCTATCGTCACGGTGTCACTGTACGTACCGTCTGACTGACTGATTGACTGACTGATCGCGTGTGATTGACTTAACGTGCGAGTATTGTACTTTGGTACTGTCTCCAATCGCCTGTATAACAACGTAATTTTTATAGAACGGTGTTTGGGTCAAGAATGCAAAATCACAAGTCAAAATTAAGCACAAATTTGTTTTGCTTTCCTCGCTCTCGCAGTCTTTTCCCCTACTAGGGTGAATAATAGTACGCATGGACATTTACCCCCTTTTCCCGTATCTCAACACTTCCCCCCCCCCCCCCCCCCCCCTCTCGCAGCACGGCTTCTGACGACCTAACTTTTTTTAATGAAGGTGACGTCGTGTTAATCTCACCTCTTTTTTCTTAACGACTGGGAGCTGTGGACTTTCCTTTCAAGAATCACTTTGTACTGCTTCGCGCTTGTCTGAATCCGTAACCGAACCGTTGTTTCAAAAGCGTCCGTAAACCTGAACCGAACCGGAACCAAATGCAAACCAACTTGAACCCGAATAATGACCGGTTCGTCTCCCTGCTATTAACCCAGCCGATCTTCTAGTGTTTTTGTGGAACACAAATTAAAAAAAAGTAATATGTAGCAAACCTAAAATTTTACGTTTTAACGCAGGTTCCATATTTGGTGGCACAGACATTTGTGCTGGCGCCGTATAATGATTGTACTTTGCCAGTGGTTTTTTTTTCTTTCTTGCCGTAGTCCGTGGAGAAATGGGGCAGGTGTACGGCGGCGTGACTTCTAACAGCGCACTAGCGGTGCTGTTTTGCACGTGTGTTCGAAACAGAGGTCAAGTTAGTTTCTTCTTGCTCCACGCACGAACTAGACATTTTTAAGGCCTTAGTAAACAAACAACACGCTAACCATGTACCTGTGGAGGGTATACATGGTCTTTTTGCGAGGAAAATGAATGGTTTTATATTGTGGCGTCTGTTTGTACTCTCAAGCCTTTTACGCTCAATCGCGCGATCAATGTCTGCAGTTTCAAGAGGTTGCCACGAAGCGGGTTGTTCGACTTCCCATTGGCTTAACAGATTTAGTACTTTGAGGATGCTAGTGCATAATTTTGCAGTCGTCTCCTCGTTTGATAATGTTAACAGCTTTATGCTGTTGTTTTTTTCTTCTGTAAGGCAATGTGACTCTTACTGGACACTTTTTCACCTTTAGGAATTGGAGGAATGGAATAGTGAAGTTCAGCCAATCCAGGAGTGGGAATGGGCACAGTGTCTTCATTCCGAGGAGTTGAAAGTAATGCAATTTTTGGAAACTCTAATTCTCTGGAATGGAATGGAATAGAATGGGAGGGGGGTGTCCATTCCGCAACACAGCTTCCAAACAGAGGATAATATTTTCATGCATATAAGAAGCATGTATTTTGGACGGTAAATATAAAAGAAACTAAGTTAGTTAAGTTTACTATTACCAATCTTTGTTAAACAGTTCAAACTGAATTAACTAATCAACGCAGGGCTTGTATAGTGGGCAACTGGCACTGCCTCACAGGTTTTTTTTCTCTATCTTTGAATCGAAGTCTTCTTAGCTTGGTTACAAAATTGTTGACATGGTGGCACAAATATGCTTTGAGCTCATTTCTTTGATTTCTGAAAACTATATACTTAATCCGAATGTATCAACTGTCCCATGTAGCGAAGCCACCTTTGTCTGGAACCGTCCGTTGCAGAAAAACGGCACCTAAATTCCCATTTTCAATAAAACACAAAGAAAAGCACAGTAACGCCGATGCCTCGCCCCGGTAGCGGGCTGGTGCTCTCAAGGTCAAAGCGGACGCTCTCCAAAAATAAAACACAAAATCAGAGCAACAAATGCTTCGTCACGGAAGCCGTCGTGAAGCAGACAGGGTTCGGAGCGCCTGCGCAGTGGGGGGCGTGATGTCACCGCTGGAGCGCGTGTGCTACAGGAAGACGTAGCGAGCTGCTTGTATGAATACGCTGCCGTGTAGGAATGCTTTCGCATTCCTACAAGTAAGCAGTCTTAAGTGCCCCTGCCGAAGTTTTTTTTTGCCTGTTAGGTACATCTACGTCTGAGATTTGCACTGATGTGTCCTCGTGAATAATTCTTAGAGGGGCCGCAAGTATACATATAAATAAAACAAAACGAATAAATATATGCTAAAATGAACAAAATTAGTTGTACACAGCTAAAATTGCACACTTTTGTTTAAAATTGGCAGTTATCCCTTTAATATTAAAATAAAGTCACGAGCTAACCTATTTTGATTCGCATATTTTTTTTTAGAGCGCAGCTCTTAGGCACCGGTTTCCGGCTCGAGCGGCGCCGCCGGCACCGTCGCCGTCGGCGTAACCGCGGGTTGCATTATGGGAAACGTCTCATAATGCGACGCGCGGGTCTCACTCGTGACCCGCCCTTGCATTTTGTGACGTTTCCGATAATGACGTCACACGTGACGTCACGTGTGACTTCACGGGGGTCACGAGTGAGACCTACGCGTTGCATCATTGGACGTTTCCCATATTGCAACGCGCGGGTCTCCCTCGTGACCCGTGCGTTGCATCATGAGACGTTTGGGATAATGACGTCACACTTGACGTCACGAGGCACACAGGTTCCTGCGCTTTGTATCATGGGTCGTTTCTCATAACGACGTCACACGTGACGTCACGAGGTTCACGAGTGACGTCACGAGGGTCATAAGTGACGTCACGACGGTCACAGGGTTACGAGTGACGTCACGACGGTCACTGGGGTTACGAGTGACGTCAACAGTTTCGTCACCAGTGACGTCACCAAAGACACTCGTGAACGTCATCACTAAGGTCACGACCTTTTCCAAGCCTTAACGAGTGACGTGACGAGGGTTAACTGATGGAGGGGGAGGAGGAGGAAGGAGAATAAGAATAGGAGGAAGGAGGAGGAGGAGAGGAGGAAGAGGAGAAGGGCAGGAGGAGAAGAGGAGGAGAGGGTTCTGAGCAGGAGGGGCGCACTCTCCTCTCCATACTCTCCCCTCCTCCTCCTCAAGATCTGCGCTCTATTTCGGCATTATAGAGAGTTGGAAACGTCCTTTTTTACTTTTTCAATAATTCGTTCCACAGAAGAGAATATATTTTTCTGAGAGGCAGATCAATGAATATTTTGTACATGTTATATTAATTAATAAAACAAGCTATGAAACCGTTTAGGCTTATACTATAGGTATATTGATGTCGGCAGCCATCCGAACAAAATAGAAGCTTTTCATATGAACGAATACACGATTTTGTCGGTACTATACAATCGGAGCTCTTATATCACCTATTTCTAAGGAACACATAGCAAATATTTGTAAGGAATGCATTCTAAAACATCCATTGTGTCCACCCTCCCACAATACATTCGTGAGAGCCAATTACTGAAATCTATAAATAGTGCTTGTAAAATATCAGAGCTGAAAATATGTTTAGTCGTAATAAATGTAGTCTGCTCTACACTCTAAGAAAAAATGGGAGGAGAAAGGCAGCAAAAGCGACTGTTCCTCCTTGTTGCGGACAAGTTGCCCAGAGAAGGGAGGAACGGAAGTTCAGATGAAAGGAGGAGGGCGAGTTCCTCCTTGTTCAGTTGGCGCAGGGGTAGAACATCGCGCTACTGACCAAGTGGTCAACGGTTCGATTCCCAGAAAAGTCGTTTTTTTTTTTAATTTTTTTTTTTTTTAATTTTTGTTTACCAAAACACACATAAACAAACCCAGACCGATGAAAGGAAAATTAAAGTCCTTATTATTCTCCGAGACGTTTTCCTCCTCCAGGCAGACCGGAGAAAGCTTTCGCCCTCCCGACCCATTTTCTTTCGGTTTCGTTTTTCGAGCACATCGCGCACGTTGTTTAATAAATTAATGTCGCAGGGTGTTGCACGGAGAACTGGACTCAAACGAACTCGCCAAGCGCACCGAGTGCAGAAGACTGATGCTGCCGCCATCTATGTTGTCGAACAGGCACCGACCTCAAACTGAAACTAGCGCCTTTTGTTTTCGGAATTATGGGTGGGAGTGCGAGAGTGCAGTCGCTACCAACATTTATCTAAAATTGTTGGTCGCTGCAACCTGTAGTTTATTTTTGCGATGACTTCAAGGAACTCGGCTATCGTAGATATATTTACAGACGGCGTAAATTTTTGCAACCAGCTGTCTACAAAGCAGCTGGTTGCGACCTTTCAATTCGTGTAACCGTTTACACTGAAGAAAACTGATGATGCTGTCCGAGCAGAAGCTTGATCCGTTTGAGCATAGTATTTTACGTTAACCACTGAAAGGGTACGGCTTAAAACTAGACTGTTGGAACATCCAGCAAAACTTTTCGTGTGACTTTAGATTTCAATCGTCATTACAGGTGGATCATATATTAGCCTTGGTGAGGGCGTAAAGAACGAGAGCTTTCTCCAACAAAATACGACGGGCAAGTTAGCTGACGTAGGTAAATATTAAACATGATGATGTTGCGCAAGCCTCGGGTAAAGTCACTATATTTAGCTTTCTCTGATGCTTACTGGTCAGTCAGAGGTTTCTGCTGGTTAAGTTTTGTTGTCAAATGTTCGGTGTTTCCCCCGCACACAGATGGTGGTAAACATGTCGGGGGCCGCTGATCCGCTTGTTCTGAACATTTCTTTACACAGTGGTATATTTCAGCGTTTGAACGGCAGCAAAGCGACTTAAAACCTCCAAATAAAACAGGGTTTGTCGATTTCTTTCTTCGTGAAATAGCAGATGCTCACAATTCAAGCTCGCGGTTGATTCTGTTGCCCTCGGGTCGAGATTTCTATAAAAAAAAAAATATCTACTCTTTTTCGTTTAGGTTCCGCGACACATCGTAGCAGACGAAACCTCGTCGTCTGCTCCCGCTCCTCACCGGCCTCGCCGGAGCGAGGCATGATGGGATTGCATTTTGGCGCACTCCCGATTTTCGCGGTGCAGCGAGTGCATGCACGCGTCGAGTGCCGCCGCTGAAACGAACTCGGAGAGTGCAATCACTCGTGGAATGATAGCCGAAACGAACTCGCTTTACGCTGCGAGTGGGCACGCGTGGACACGAGTGCCGTGAAACGAACTCGCTATAAGGTGCACCACTGATCAAATTTTTGTTGACTCAGGAAAGACAGGTTTAATTTGCCACACATTCCTATGGAGTATATTGAAGAGCTCATTTCACTCCCAAAATGTTTTGAGAATGATAGCAAGAAAGGATCTGGGTCGAATTTTGGCTTTCACAGATAAGAGCATCTGGTACAGCGCATAACTAGAACGTGGAAGCGTTTATTTGACTGTGTCGTAGTATTAATGCATCTCCTTCTTTTGCTGCTAGTTAGAAAACAAATCACAACTCACGTGGTGAGAAACAACACAGCATCAATATGTCTGTGCTTTTTCTTCTCCAGACGCTTCGCAAGCCTCTCGCCGGACACCTCAAGTACAGCAATCAAAAGTTCGGCATCTAGGGCTTTTCTGTCTTCAGTAAGAGCTCTGTGATCTTCCTGCAAATGCAAAATATTAATAACAACTTCTGCATTAAAGAAGAATTAAATAAATGTAACTTACATTCCATTGACTGGCTCCCAGAAGACTGAACTGCACAGTTAGTGTTGGTTTCGCAGTGTTCAGTATTTTGTTTATCTGGAAACAAACAAGCCAGCAAAAGGTGTGTACATCACTTTAACATTTTGTTGGAGTCAAAAGAATACATGAATGAATAATTGAAGATTTAATAACCTTAGTCATTCACTAATATATTATATTTATTTCAGGAACAAACTATCAGCCACGGCGGACATCCGGGATTGCACAAAACGTACTAGATTGGCAACAAATTATAAAAAAAAAAGTTACAAATTAACTTTCAGTTAGTGGAAATGTACAATAGGTTCCAATAGAGACGTGTTAAGCGTTGTTGGAAATGGCTAAATAAGTCCATTTTAGGAATGGTTAAACCACGTGTGAAGCCTGGGAGAGCGCTAAATATTCCACTGATGCTGCAGGCACGAGGCTGGGGACGCGAGAACGAGGATGATAAAAATATCACCCAGATTTTCGCATCCCCGCACCAATGAAAACTGTAGCGCATCCCCCCCCCCCTCTGTTACGTAGTTAAGTCTCCCTAAATTGACTGGTTTAGGCGTTTTTGATGGCGCTCAGAAAGTTTTTAACTGAAGTTATATTTTGATCTTGAATAATTACACGCTAATGAATGAATTCCGCGGAAATATGAAACGAATTTCCAGGTTTTGTTGCAGCCCTGACGTCCACCGTGGCAGGCAGTTTGTTACGGAAAATATTTTTCTCAACCACTCAATTGGTAGAAAGTTGTTTTTTAATATTCGCTGAAACACCCGGTATAATATCGTGCTCAAGAACAGTGCAATACTGCGAGGGTGTGAACGGTACAAGCTAAAACTACGACATAAGTATTGTAACCAACCTACACGAGGCATAAACTGTTTTCATCGTAGTCCTTAGTCAATGAAAGGGCACGCCAAATAGGATGCTGCTGTGTCCATGATAATTTTGTAATAAAATAATAAAAGAGAAATATAAAACAGGTCTAAATGTTAGCCGCCCGTGTTAGTGGCGTCGAGGGTGGTGGTGGAAATGCTTAGGTGGCAGTTGAAAGACAAGTGGAAAAAAATAATATGCACTGCTTCCTCTGCATGACACAATAGACATTGAATACAAACTCTGAATAGACAAGGAAAGGGCAACCCATGGAAAAATGTTTCTGTTACATTTTACATGTCGTGCGGAGATAAACAAAAACAAACATGACAGACTTTCCGGGGGGAGTATGTTGTTTCCGTTTGGCTATGGTATTTGCTTGTTCCTGACGACCCGCGCTGAATAGAGCGACCTTCAAAAGTCTCGCCTCCAAGCACTAACTGCACTACCTCCTGAAATTGACTTATATAGAACCGACATGCCATCCCGATCTCTTGGGTAAAAAGAAAGAAGCCTTGTTCCTCAAGAAAATGACAAACCTGTCGAAGGTTTCGTGGGCGCGTCTTCATGACTACATATTCGAGCCACCTGGTCCACATGCCTGAGTACGACTTAAAATCTACCAGTTCCTAAACGCGTTCAACTAGTTCTTGAACGGAAAGGCATTGGCATGGACACCTATGTCCGCCAGGTGCCGAAGATACGTGCCGAGCTTCCCCGCAGGAGTCGCCGACCTTTGTCTTGGTTTTAGCAGACATTCTTCCTAAAATGATTATTGCCCTGCCTCCAGCGTGACGCGAGTCTCTGTAATGCCAAATTATCTCGTGTTTTGTCCAGCTTGCTTTGATGCTCAAGGTTCCTTTCCCAGAGCACCGTGTCAGCTTCTATTTATACTTGCCGTAATGGCCCGGTAGGCGCCTATCATCGTACGGAGATGGTTGGTCGAGGCGCCGCCGCGCCCCTGGTGCTGCACGCTCAAGTTTATCTCGTTGAGCCATCTGTCGGTAGTACATCGAAGTAGACGAGCACAGTCTGGTTAGCTGCGATCACCGAAGCTCGGAGGCGTCCCTCGTCTCGAGATAATTGAAACAACTTCCCTTGTGTGACTGTTTCTGCCGGTGTGCATCGGCGACTTAAAATAAGGAGACTAGGGCATTTCTAGAGCTTAACTATCGCGCAGTTGCTCTTAGTGAACCAAGAGTCCTCGCGCACCAACTCCAACAATGGGTAAACATTGGTCAGCGAGAAGTATCTCTCTCCTCCTTTAACACACTGACGAAAGAGAAATGAAACGAAGCATTCGTGGTTGTATTCTGTTCAACTAATTGCATCTAAAAACCAAAGTTATTTATCTTTTTATTTATTTACTTATAAATGCCACCAATCTTACGAGGAGCTTCTAGGAGGCAGACAACTCCTTATTCCAGCATATGCGGTTGGTTATACATAGCTCTAGACACCCGTACTCTAACACCTCTGAAAGGCTGTGATTTTTAAGAATATATTTCAAATAAAGCAGCTTCATTTTGTGACTTATAGACATATAAACACGTTTGTTTTAGTAATGCACATATGCCACATTACCACAATGGCTACAATAATTAACAAAAAGTCCGATCTTCATTACACTGGCGCCAATAGGCCCATTTCAAGAATCCGAAAAGCCCGCGCGCGCCGCGCGACGAATAATGGGAGTCCTTGGTACGCCCCTCCCAACGTCTGCTCCCTCTACCACGCGGCATACGCGAGCAGACGCAGGTTACCACGGCAACAACGTTTGAGCAGCCGAGTCGGACGAGCGACGAGCCCACGGCTGCCCTTTTTCAATTCCTCTCTTTTGTACCGGCTCTGTCATCTGCTGCACCAACGCTTTGTCGAACCTGGTCGAAACCTGCCACGGTTGCGGTGCACACTAAATGGATTCGGTGACACTTCAATACGTGAAAGCAAGTTACGACGAATAGCGTATGAAATCAGTTCACCTGTCGCGATGCCTTTACGCTGCCAAGGATACGGTACGTCGCCAACGACGTGCGACTTGGCGGATGGTCAGGATGGCGGATGGCTGCAACGGCTGCTGGTGGTAGCTGCCGGGACGCGCGCGCAGTCGCGGAGGCGCAACAAGAAAGCGCGTGATCTGTACCAAGGGTTCCCGTGATTTCCTGCCGTCGCTGCGCTGTACGGTTTGCAACAGGTCTATTGCTAAAATCCTTCGCAAAATTTATAGAATATGCAGTCATCGGCATGCAGCCTTGTTTTCCCAGAAACTTAGTGCTTACATTTTTTTTAATAAAGAACAATAATTAAAACGGTTTCAGAGCCAATAATTGCGGTACCCGAGGATAAAAAGTATTTATCAGTTCAAGTACCTCCAAAATCCACATTATCCGCTAGAAAGTTATGCAACAATGCATTTCACGCGTGGCGAACATAATTTGTTCTTTGTTTTGTCTTTAGTTTTCAATGATTATTTTTCGCGTTTTTTATTTCGTGAGCAATTTCATTTTTGCAATACTCGACCTTACAAAATAATATTGTTTTAATTTCGACTTTGAGAGAAAATAATAAGTATTCATCAATATAATCAATGGCACTTTCAATCGCCTAGTAAGTACGGAAAGCTAAAGTTTCTCAAATAAAAAGACCTCGCCAAAAAGTGCGTTTTGGGATATATTTTTGTTATTAATTCATGAACTAAATCTACATTTAAAACTTTTATGGCCTGTTTCCAGCAATATTTCGGTTCAACTTCTGTTTTTATGTGAAGTAACGAGGTTCATCGTTGAATAAAGTCTATTGATGGGTGATCTATTTGCAACTTTAGTTTTTCCCGACTCTTCGCTAGCTATGAAATTCTCAATGCTTAATTCATCACTGAGATAGGTATTTGGCACACGTAGCTAGTCTGGTGAGCGAGCATTACTCACAAGAAAGATGTACAGCAGAGTTCAAGGCCAGCGTGCAATAATGAATAAGCTAAGAAGCGAAGCTTCGAAAAAAAGTACGGTAATATTTTACGTATGAACCGTAACAATAATTACATTTTTTGCTTAACCTTGCAGGAAAAGTCGACTGAAATCTGATGCCAGAAAAAAGCTGAGTGTAGCAAGGTGTTGGATGCCTGCAGCCAAAAATATAAAAATTCCCCAGATCTAATTAACTTGTATTACTGTTCTAGATGCGGCATTGTTCAGCTAGCCATCCCACAACGATATCTCGAAAGTTACTCTTAACCTTGTGCAAGGGCGCGTAAATTTACTTACCTTTTTTAAAAACTGTTTCAAATATTCCAACACCTCTTTTTTATCACCAAGACGTTTTTTTATGTGTCTACTGTAATATATGTAAAGTTCCAGATAGGCTGAACCTCCAGCAGAAAGTGTACCTGAAAACGAATGATAAGTTTGAAATTGATTAACGGCAGCAACCAGGGCTCGTGCGCGTTTACATTTAATCAACACGTGAACAACCGGTAAGCGCCAAATTTTGTTTAAACTTCATTACTAAGAATCCCTAATGTCCTCTTCAGATACACACGACTAAACAATATATATGCAAAAATAAACGCAAAAATCGCAACATACATTTCATTAAAATAAAAGTTTAAATTATCTCTGTATTATTGAATACACTCAAAAAGTTTCACGCCACTAGTTCAGGGAGGAGAGAGAGAGAAAAAAAAATACCTTCGGCGTGATTAAATATATTTCCACGCGCGTCGGCGAGGAAGCGCGTGCGTGGCCGAGTGGTTACCGCGCTTGACTGTCGCGCGGAAGGTGTAGGTTTGATTCCCATTCAGCGGTCCGTCCTTTTATTTATTCTTTCAACCTGGCCTTCTCGTAAGATCAAGTTCAGAATGTTCTACGTCCGAAAGTTCTACGTCGAATGGTCCAGAAACCCACGAAGGTCCATTGGGACTCCGCAAGGCGAGCGGAGTCAGTCTCGTCCCCGCGCTCGATCCTGCTCTTATGCCGCCATCGACGCCCGCGACGCTCTATTGTTATCTTCTGTTCCTTTTTTGGGGGGGCGCAAGTTCGCCCCATTAAACGTTTAGTTTACTTCGGTTTCTGTCGCCTCATCACTTGTCGTTCGTGACATTTTGGTGGAGGTGCTGGGTATAGCTTTCTATGCCCGTGGGGCGTACACCTCCGAAGGCGTACCGACCAAGTGAGATGATCAGCCCCGGAAGGCTACCCTTCGCGGAAGATGCCGACGCCCGAGCAAGCCGGCGTACCAGAGGCCAATCCCCGGAATTGGGACCCCTGCCGCAGAAACAGAAGAATAAGACCGCGAAGATGACCACTCCAACCGTCGTTGTCCTACCCGTCGCTGCCCGTACGCCTGTGTCCTTCCATGGCGAGCCTTGTCAAGACGTCGAGGACTGGCTACAGCAGTACGAGCGAGTGGTCCAGCACAACCAATGAACGGAAGAACAGCATCTAGAGAGTTTCTACTTCGCGCTCGAAAGAACGGCCGGGCACTGGTTTGAGAATCGCGAAACTTCTCTGGCCTCGTGCACCGCCTGCAAGGATGCTCTGAGACGGACTTTCACTAACCAATATCGAGGGGAGAGGGCCGAGGACCTTCTACAAACGAGGACCCACGTCGCAAGTGAAACGATCACCACTTTTGTCGAAGATGTTCTTAGCCTGGTCGCTTGCGCCGACCCTAAAGCCACCGACGAAAAGAAGCTTCGCATCCTGATGCGAGCCGTAAAAGATGACATCTTCGGTAGCCTTGTCCGCAACCCCCCAGCCACCGTCAAAAATCTCGTCAAGGAAGCCACAAACATCGAACGTGCCCTTTAAAAACGGGCCTCCCATTACCAGCGACTTCGTCGCTGCCCTCTCGACTTCCATCTGCAACGGCGCGGTCCTCCGCGAGATCATCCGGGACGCCGTGCGGGAGGAAATCAGGAAGCTTCTACCTGCTGCCGCTAGCTCGGAATTTCCCTCAATCGCCGAGATTGTCCTGGGGGAAGTTCACCAGACGCTGCGGTCACAAGTTCTCGTCAGCGCCGCTCCCAAACCACCGACGCTGACCTACCCCGCAGCTACCCGACGACCTCCGCCCCCTGCTCATCCGTATGCGGCGCCACCCTGACGTGAAACTTCAGCGACACTGTTTTCCCGACGCCAGGAAGATCGGGCGTACGTCCGCCCAGAACAAGCAGCGCCACAAAAGACCGACGTGTGGAGGACGGCCGATCGACGCCCGTTGTTCTATCACTGCGGTGAAGCAGGTCACATTCACAGTCGATGCCCCTACAGACAACTACCTCTGCGCGGGTTCCACCCGATCGACCCGCGCTCAAGGTACGACGGACGCCCTCGCGACATCGAGGAGTACCTCCGACGATCGCCATCCTCTGCGCCCCCAGTCCGCTGTGAATCCCGCTCACCGTCGCCCAGACGTTCAGCGTCTCCAGCTGCACGACCCCGCCGAGGGAACTTGTCCCCCCTGCGTCGCCGGGAAAACTAAGGGCGGCAACACCTGGAGGTGGCGTTCCCGAAGACGACCGAGGAAAAGAGCCTCCAAGAGCGATGGAGCGCTCCCCAATCTCCCGATGCTTCGCATCACAACGACGCCCCTGAATCGGTGTCCAACAACCTAAACATTATTATCGACGGTCACGACGCATCGGCACTCGTGGACACCAGAGCAGACTACTCAGTCTTGAGTGGGAGGCTCTCTCGCCGCCTGCGAAAGGTGACGACGTCGATCGTGGGAAGGCCCTCAATGATGCGATGATGTCATGAGGTGCCGGTGGGCACCTCATCACACCAGTTGGGAAATACACTGCTTGCGTCGAAATCCATGGTGAGACGTGCCCTGCCAAGTTCGTCACTCTGCAAGACTATGCGAGGGGCGTTATCCTCGGAATCGACTTTGTCTGCGAGTATGGCGCCGTCATCGACCTCGGAACAAACCGGCTGACGTTACTACACCTGCTCCATCACCGGAGGAACCCAAAGCAACGTCATCTGTGGTCTGAGTCCTCGCAAACCAGGTAAACTTACCACCGAGCTTGAGTGTTTTCGTACTCGTCGAGATCAAAGCATTTTCCTGTGGCGACGTTCTTGAGGGAAGCCTCCAATTTCTCCTGGGAAGAGGAATAGGCATCGCAAGAGGAGTAGCTGATCTTCAGGATGGGCGGACTGTGGTCCGCGTGGCGAACTTCCAAAATAAAACGCAACACCTCACGAAAGGTGCAGCCGTGGGCCACGTCAAGGAACTTGGAAACTCCGCCGAAATCGCCACGATTACTGACGTATCCTCGCCACATCAGCAAGACAGTACGTCGCCAGCGCAGCTCAACATTGACCTAAGCTTCCAGGCCTGAAACGACGGCAGCTGATTGACCTCCTCGCCGAATACCGCGGCTGCTTCGCGACGTCGCCGAAGGTGCGCCAAACCGCCGCTGCCAAGCACCGCATCGTTATCGAAGACGACGCGCGCCCTTTGCATCGATCAGAGAGGTAATCCAGGAGCAAGTTCAAGAGATGCTGGAAGACGACATAATCCAACCTTCAAGTAGACCATGGGCCTCTCCAGTCATGCTGGTTAAGAAGAAGGACGCGGAACGCTTAGGTTCTGCTGGACTACAGGCAGTTGAACGTGGTGACGAAGAAAGACGTGTACCCCCTCCTACGCATCCTCGACACTCTAGACTGGCTGCGCCACTTTCGATATTTTTCATCAATGGACCGGAAGAACGGCTACTGGCAGATCGAGGTCGGCGTACGAGACCGGGAGAAGACAGCCTTCGGCACGCCGGATGGACTGTACGAGCTCAAGGTGATGCCCTTCGGACTTTGCACGCCGTCAGCAACTTTCCAGCTTGTCATGGACACCGTACTGGCAGAGCTGAAGTGGCAGAGCTGTGTCGTCTACCATGACAACGTCGTAGTATTTTTAACTGACTTCGACGAGCACTTACGACGACTCCGAGCTGTTATCCAAGCCATACAGACCGCCGGGCTGACCCTCAAGGTGTCAAAGCGACGGTTCGCCTATGACAAACTGAAGTTCCTAGGCCTCGAGGTTAGTAACGAAGGCGTGTGCCCAGACCCCGAGAAAACTCGCGCCGACACGGAATTTCCAGCGCCGACAGACAAGAAGGCCGTACAAAGATTACATAGACTTTGTGCCTACTATCAACGCTTCGTTCGGAATTTTCCAAGGGTTTCCGCACCACTCAAAATCCTCACAAAGAACGTCGAGAAGTTCAAACGGGCCGAGGAGCAGCAGCAGGCTATCGACGAGCTCAAGCGAAGACTCCAGACTCCTCCTGTCCTTGGACATTTTGATCAGGATGCGGAAACCGAGATTTACCCGGACGCTAGTGATGCATGACTTGGAGCGGTACTGGTTCAAGTGCAAGAAGGTACCGAGCGGGTCATCGCCTACGCAATTCGGACGTTGTCCAAATCGGAGAGAAATTACTCCATGACTGAAAAAGAATGTCTTGTGGTCGTCTGGGCAATCCCGAAGTTCCGCCCGTACCTGTACGGGAGCCCTTTCCGCGTAGTCACAGACTCGCTCTGCTGGGTTGCGAACCTCAAGGACCCTTCAGAACGCCTCGCCCGATGAAGTCTCGGACTACAAGAGTTCAACGTGCATGTAGTCTACAAGTCTGGAAACAAGCACAGCGACGCCGACTGCCTGTCCAGGGCCCCTCTCGAAACTTCTCCCGGCAGCCGCGACGACAATGATGACGAGTGCTTCCTAGGAGCAGTGACGACCGACGACCTGGCACGACGTCAACGAGACGATCCTGAGCTGCGCGCATTAATTGAGCATCTGGAAGGGCGCGGGTTATCGTGCCCCGTGTTTTCTCACGAACGCTGCCGACCTTCGCCATTCGACAAGGTGTACTGTACAAAGAGAAATTCGGGGGCAACAACTCGCCGTGGCTGCTGGAAATCCCGACAAACCTTTGAGAGGACATCTTTCAAGCATGTCACGACGACCCGATCTCCGGAGACCTTAGGTACATCCGGACACTGGCCCGTATTCGTGAGAAGTATTACTGGCCCAAGCTGCCCAAATCCGTCCACCTCAACACCCGATCCTGCCACGAGTGCCAGCGGCGCAAGAAATCGCCGACAAGACGTCAGGTCTGCTGCAGCCTACTCCTCCGCCAACTGCACTGTTCCAGCAGATCGGAATGGATCTACTTGGTTCTTTTCCGCCGTCGACCTTGGTAAGCCGTGGATAATCGTCGCCACAATTTATCTTACGCAGTACGCAGAAACGAAAGCCCTTCCTTCAGGGATTGCTGTTGAAGTCGCCAAGTTTTCCATCGAATCCATCGTCCTCCGGCGCAGCGCTCCAGACATTCTGGTTACAGATCGCGGATCCTTGTTCATGGCCCAGCTGACCCAAGAAATCCGCCGGCTTAGTCACACCACTCATCGACGTAGAACTGCGTACCACCTGCAGACCAACGGGCTGACGGAGCGACACAACAAGACAATCGCCGACATAATCTCGATGTGCGTCGAGGTAGAGCATAAGACGTAGGACGAGGTGTTGCCCTACGTCACGTTCGCCTACAATACGGCGGTTGAAGAGACCACTGGTACATGGTCGGAAAATAACGACCATGCTGGACGCGATGCTGCCCCACGAGCCAGCTGACAACGAGAGCGATGACGCCCAGGTGGTTGCTCAGCGGGCCGAAGAAGTCCGCCAGCTCGCCCGACTTCTGATTCAAGACCAGCAACGCGTCGACGCGGGCCGCTACAACCTTCGTCGCAGGGACCTCCACTTCCAGCCCGGAGACAGGGTGTGGGTGTGGACGCCCATCCATCGCCACGGCCTCAGTGAGAAATTGCTGAAGCGGTACTTTTGACCATACAAGGTACTTCGTCCCCTCGAGGAGCTGCACTACGAGGTGATTCCCAACGGAACACGAACATCATCACGCCGCCCACCCCGACCTGAAGTAATCCACGTCGTTCCTCTGAAGCCATACTACGCTCGATAGGACTGTAGACCCTAGGTATGCCAAATGACTTCTTAGTTTGCCGTTCTTTTTATTTGCTTCGCTTTGTTTGGCGTTGCATCGAGGCGATGCACTTTTTTAAGGGTAGAGTAATGCCACACGCGTCGGCGAGGAAGCGCGTGCTTGGCCGTGTGGTTACCGCGCTTGACTGTCGCGCGGAAGGTGTAAGTTCGATTCCAGTCATCGGACTGTTGTTTTATTTATTCTTTCAACTTTGTTTTCTCGTAAGTTCGAGAACATTCTCGTCTGATAGAGTTCCGAAAGTTGTACACCGAATGCTCCAGAAACCCACGAGGGACTCTGCAAGGCGAGCGGAGTCAGTCTCGCCCTGCCCTCCCCTCCCCTCCTCCTCCCCCCCCCCCCCCCCCCCCCCCCCCCGCTTTCGATCCTGCTTTTACGACGCCTACGACGCCCGCGACACTCTATTGTTATATTCTGTTAACTTTGTTTTGTTGTTTTGGGCACACGTTCGCCCCATTAAACGTTTAATTTACTTCAGTTTCCGTCACCTCATTTGTCATTTGGGACAATATTGATGTTCTTTGTATTATCTTGATAGCCCTAAGATACAAGCTCGCCTTGCACAGCCTCAGACATGGTTGAGAAAAAGATGCACATGTTATAATAGACTGAACCAAATTTATTGCATTTAAATCACACCATTCTAAGAATGGTGCTTTGTCGTCACTCTATGCCGCTTTAAACGTGGCACGTTGATTCATGAACCTGCTTGAATACTAAAAACAGAGTGGAAAAAGCCTCCACCGTAAATTTAAATATATGGGAAGGTATAGTTTAATTAAGGTAATTTCATTCCGTATCTAAAGCTGTACATTTTTTTTGTAACAAAAAGCCAATTAACGTTTTTAGTTAGCAAGAAAATTTCATTGGCTGCAATGCTCCATAAAATCAAAACGTCAGTCGCCATGTAATTTACAAGCATGGAAACCTCATGAAAACAGCATCAGCCCATTTTTTATTCTGCTCTTTTAAAGCTCTCAGCCGATTTCTTTTCTATCAATTTCGTGAAAACGGTGCCACGTTTACCAACACCTGTGCGGCCGGCTCCATATGTGATATAAGGGGTATCTAGGCCATTGATATTTGCTTTGAACGTTTAGCGCTACGAAAAAAAAAAATGACCTAAATAATGTTCAAGTGTGCCCTTTGAATTCAAGCACAGTTTGCGATTCGTTATAATAACGACGGAAAGTTCTAAAGCCGTAACGGATGAAATATGAACCATACATGTTCATCTCCGTCTGTTGGTCTCTAACTCTCCATGTCGGTTTAAGTGAGTGTGCATGTACGCATAATTTTCTTTATCTGGCCAACGAAGTAGAAGCTAAAGGATTCAACGCTCCAATATGCTCAAAACATGTGCAGAACATGCGAATTTATTAGAGCACAGCTCTCAGGGGCCCGTTTCCGGCTTAAGCGCCATCGGCGTCGCCGTCGCCGTCAGCGTAACCGCGAAGTCACGTGACCTCCCACGTCTCGTGACCCCCCGAGGTCACGTGACCACACCCTGAGGTCACGTGACAGCACCCTGAGGTCACGTGACCCCCCCTTGAGTTCACGTGACCCCACCCCGAGGTCAACGTGCCCCCCTGAGTTCACGTGACCGCCTCTGCCCTATTGAAAATAATTCTAAGGGGCCCATCATCCTTGAAGGATTATGGGACCGCACATGCCTTCAAACATACCCTTCAGGTATACCCCTCAGAAAAAACCCTCCAGCCCCACAGCCCTTCAACCCAAACCCCTTAGCCTATCAACCCTTTAGCCGCCCAAATGACTGTGAACCATAGACAAAAATTAAGTTCAAAACGTTATTGAAAATTTATTGCAGACGTTGAGTTGTACATGCGTATTAAAACTCAAAAAGACGGTAAAAACCAACGCTTGTTCAAACCCGGGCGCAAGCAGCTGTCGACGAAAGAGATCATATCAAATAGGAACAACTAACTTCTTTATCACAACGAAAAATATCTTTTAAAGTACTCACAATGCCGTTGTGTAAATTCTTGATGTACGGTAGTTCAGCTAATAAAACGGAGCAGGTGCACCTCACGTACACATACACAGTCACAGTAAGCACGTTTAGCGAAAACCACGAACTCGCAAGCAGATCCCGTCACCGTTGAGAAATTCCGAGCACAGTCACGGTTTCGTCCACGATGTCGTCGGGGCGGCGTCTTCGGCGTATTTTTCGCTCGCTGGATTCTTCTGAGGCCGGTCGGACGAAGAGGCGCAAGGAACAAGGCGGGACAGCGGTCGTCATCCACCGTCCCAGGACCCACAGTGCTATGATCCCGGTGCGCAGGCACCACATGCGGTGGGACGCTGATCCCGACTGCCAGGCTTGCTGCGAGTAGGCCGACACCGGCCACCATCTCCTTGAATGCGCTAAACACGATGGTGCTCGAGCGGTGCTGAAGGCGGCCAACGCCCAACTGGGGTTCACCTGCGGAACCAAGGAAGAAACGGCACTGATTAAAACAGACCAAGGGGCGAGCCCTCAAAGCAGTGCTTACCTTTCTGGATGTAGGAAACGGTCCGTTCCAGATCTCCATGTCGGTAAGAAACAAACCGCCGACGAGCGCAAAAGAAAATGGCTATAGGGAGTATTCACTGGCCGTCATAGCTGAGCTCGCTGCTGCTTCCTGACCACGGGGGAAGAGAGAGAGGGTAAAGATGCTTTTGTACGAATTTTGAGTGGCAAGTTAATCTTCTATAATCTTCTAGAGGGAGAATAGCGACGTTTGGGGAAGCCTGGGACCCACAAAGGAGAGTCCCGGTGACAAGAGGATTTCTTCTTCCCCTCTTCTCTTGCGGTTGCCCGAGAGCTGACCGGAAACTCTTTCCGGGCATGCGCTGTGAGCAGTTACCTCAAATATGGCGTCCAGTGAATACCCCCTATAGCGGCCTCCTGACTTCTTCCGCTTCCTCACACCACTCTCTCCCTCCGACCATTGGCTGTCCGGAACTGGCGGTATTGCACCCTCTCCCCATTGCAGGGCGGAGAGAACCGCAGAGTGTGTGTGTAGGCATTGTTAAAGGGGGGGGGGGGGGGGGGGGGGATTTGAGTTGCCTGTTCGTGTTTTTGGGGACGGCGAAAAGAGAGGAGTTCCGACTCTGGTGAAAAGCAAAATAGTTTTGTTTATTTTTTTCCCCTTTTTTGGGGACCGTCTCCCGCGGGGAAACCGGTTCCCGGCACGAGTCGCTGCCGCTTCGCCCTCGGAACCTCCCCAGCGCAGCGTCCCTGAATTTGGGCAACGCGCCTGCTTTCGGCTTGCCCTTTTTTATTATTATTAGTGCAACAAGTAAAGCTTGTTCGCCTCAAAACGCCGCTCGGCCCGCCCTACTGAAAAAAACCATTTGAAATTCAAACGGGTGGCAAACTGGTCGCCCGTTTGAATCAAACCTGTCGATCCGTTTGGATCAAACGTGATTATGGGATACGGGTACCCGTTTGGAAACGGTACCCGTTCGAAACGGTACCCGTTTGATACAGGTGCCCGTTTGATACGGGTGCCGTATGGTACGAGTACCCGTTCGACATGGCACGTGACCACACGTTTGAACGTGCCCTTCGAAATGGCAAATTATGCGCTAGCCCTAAATGGGTATCGACTGGGACGTTGGTTATCTTAAACATATTTAAGACGTCCCGAAACTCATAAACGTATTTATAACATAAAGAAAACACGTAGAACAAATGCACTCGCGTAGGTGCTTGTAAGTGGACAGGAAAACCGACACAAAAGATTGTTTTCAATTCTCCTCGAAGTTTATTACCTCTTCTGTAGACAAGTACAAACGTGCAAGCGATCTGTGAACACTATACAGGTAGACTTTCGGGGAAATTATTTTCCTGGCTGCCGCGCGAATAGGCGCTGCATAATTCTTTAGATAATTTAGAAGAGTACGCGTAGAAGAACGGTCAATCGTTGCCAACACGTAGGTTGCAGTGCACTTACCATAACAATAGCGGACTTGAACGAGGTAATCCGTGATATTTGTCGACACAGTCAAAGCAGGACAACCACACAAACACAAACGAGAGGGAACGGCTGCTTGGAAGTTTCAACACGATGCGGCGCACAAGCTGTCATTTGCCGAACCCAACCAAACCGCGAGAATTTGCGACTTCTTTGAAGAATCGCTCGTTGCCGACATACACGTGGGTCATTTCGAACACTGATAGCTTTGGTGCACATCCAATACGTTGTCGAGAGGCGTCCCAATAAGACCGCAGGGTTAGGCGACAGATTGAAGCAGGTAGGACGAGCGAACTTCGAGCAGCAACTGACAACAAGCAGACAAAGAAAAAAGCGGCTGCAAGGCGCGCCCTTCCGGATCTCGATGCTTATCAGCGTGTAGCTCGCGCGCTGCTGTGGGTCACGTGACAGGGCTGACAAGAGAGGAGGGAGGGCGCTGGGACCACCGGGACAGCCCCTCTCCCTCTCCCCAGGCATTCCAGGGAGATGCGTTTTTGTAGTCCCGAAGAACAAACGCGCGCGCGCGCGCGCGCTCGAACTTTGGAAATGGCGGCGGGGCTGCCAGAAGCTCGGCTTGCGCCCGAGCGAAGAAAGAACTCAGCGCAAGCTCGTAGTTTGAGTGCTGCAACGGCGGGCGTGCTCTCGCAATGCTCGATGTTCTTGCAGCCGCGTGTACGCGTGCTACCTTCGCTGCGTCTTGAATTAAAGTGAAACGGAGTCTAGACGTACATTCTTTCACGCGGTCGCGTCTTCTGCGAGAGAGATTCGAGCTGAATAAGTAAATTGAGGCAACAAAGATGGACAAAGTATTAAAGGTCTGTCAAAAATATCGGCTCACCCACGTCGCGCGTTTACGTAAAACAAAAAAAAAGGTGTTAGTTTTAGTTGCAGTATAATCGAAAATCATCGTAATTGAAATATAAATATAATTACTTGCATTACGCGGACGATCTGAAATCGATGAACCGGCGCTCCCAGCCTTCCGGAAAACATTGGCTGCCACGGCTGAAACGCTAGGCGTGCCCACGCCGCCGATCTGTACATTCAATATCAAACGGGCTCCGGAGAGCCGTTTGATTAAACCGGTGCAGTTTGCAACATGGTCACCGGTTTGAGCAAACGTGCGACAACTTTGCCCAAACGAGTCGCCCATTTGCCCAGACGAGCGACCCGTTTACCAAATAGGTGACCGTTATGGCTCATACGGGGGACCCCTTTGAGCCATACGGGCGACCCCTTTGACAAACTGGTGACCAGTATGGTTAAACGGTTACCGGTATGGACCCGTTTATTTTCATATGGGCGCCAAATGGTTTTTTTTCAGTAGGGCGCGCCTTGTCAATTCTCTACATAGGGCGATCAAACCCGTAGCCCCCTTGGCGACCGAACACCCGGCCAGTGACAGACGGGTCGAGGAGCCCAGTTGTGTTTGATAGAAGAGCAGTAATAAAAAAACTGACCGTACACACATACGATCAACATTCTCCATATAAATATTTGTTTTCCCTTTTTGAACAATACGTAGCTATGTTCTAATTCTGCGACATGTATTTTTTCCACCTAGGCCGTGTCCCTACAGACATCTCAAGAAGCCTGAAGGTTTTCCCGACCCCATTAGAAAAGTTCTTGACAGGCTTTCAGACATTTCAAGGCATTGTAAAGGACACTTCAGGCATTTCAGGAGAGCCTCTGACGAGGCCAATGAACCCACCAGGAAATATCGGTGCACCTTTCAAACATCACAAGAATTCCTGAAGTCCCCTTCACACCCTTTAAAGAATTCCTGAAGTCCCCTCAGAGCGATTTTCAATAGGGTGACGTCAAACGACCCTCATGAGGTCACGTGACCCCTCGAGGTCACGTGAGCCCCTGATGTCAGACCACCCCCCTGAGGACACGTGACCTCAAGGAGTCACCTATCCCTCAGTACCCTTCCATCCTCCTAGTCAAGAGTTGCGCTCTAATCCGTCGTTACAGGGAATTGTAAACGGCTTTGATTTTAGACCGCAGCTCTTAAGGGCCCGTTTCTGGCTTGAGCGGCGTCGGCGTCGCCGTCGGTGTAACCGCGAGGTCACATGACCCCCCCCCCCCGAGGTCACGTGACCCCCAGAAGTCACGTGACCCCCAGAAGTCACGTGACCCGCTGAGGTCACGTGGCCCCCTGAGGTCACGTTACCCCCTGAAGTCACGTGACCCCCTTGAGGTCACGTGACCCCCTGAGGTCACCCCCTGAAGTCACGTAACCCGCTTGAGGTCACGTGACCCCCTAAGGTCACGTGACCCCCTAAAGTCACGTGACCCCCTTGAGGTCGCGTGACCTCAAGGAGTCATCTATCCCTCAGTACGCTTCCATCTTCCTCCTCAAGAGCTGCGCTCTAACCGGCGTTACAGGGAATCGTAAACGGCTTTCATTTTTTTTTAGTCGCGCTAAATGCACGGTCAGAAAGGCGACCAAGAAAATTCCCTTTTCTTATTGGGAAAGTCGTGTCTGATCTAATAAGCGTCAACCACCTTAAAGTGCAGTGGTTGTGAGGTTGATCTAACTAAGCAGCATACTTCTGCAGAAGGTAGATATACCGTTTTTGTTTTGTGGATCAATCTCTTTCTATACGACCAAAACTGCAGGACAGCTGCATGCTGTTGATGTGTTGTTCCGGGTGGTCATTCTACCGCCCCTGGCCCCGCTCGTAGGCAAAATTACGCATGGTCATCATGCACCTTGACTTTTTCCCAGTGAGTATTTTGCCCTCCACTATGTGCTTTTAATGCGAAAGCTTTAACTGGGGGGTCCCATATAGTTAAAAGGCGTTATCAGCTTTTGAAGCCGCACCAAACGGCACCTAAACTGCCCTGTCCCAATACAGCAAAGCCTATCGTCTGTAGCAGCGATTTGATGAATAGGTTGCCATTGGCTGGGGCGCGTCATAGTTTCAAGCAACGAGGCTCCCAATAACTGCCGCATGGCGTAGTTCCAAGGAACGCCACCCAACAGAGAAACCCTCTCCAGGGCGGCGCAGTAAGGGGGAGCGGCTGGTCGCAGAGCCAGCAGAGCCCGCCCCGGCAGACTACGGAGAGGCTGCTCGGCCGAACTCATTGCGAAGCGGCCGTTTCACAAGAGCGCGTGCTCGGTCGTCGGCTGCAACCTCGGCAGTAGTGAAACGTTGCCGTATACGCCAATATGCATGCCGCAGACGAACTAGTTGAGCGGAAGACCGACATTAATGCAATCGCATTCATGACTCATAAGAAGTGCTTAGGTATACTTGGAAAGTTTTGCTCGAAATTCATGTTGTAATACCAGAAGACTTAAAAAACACATTTTTCTTAGGTTTTTTATTGTTCGCATACCTTTGTCTTGACATATTTCGTAAAAAGTTAACTTAACATGAGTTCAACAATTATGACCCACGTCATTAAACATCAGTGACCAATAGACCAATTGAGGTTTCAAATAAACGCATACCTGAGTCACGCGCCGTAACTTCTCTTCCATCCGGGCTTTTTGAGTCTACATCGGGACGTCCATTCAGCGACGTAGCTGAAAATATATCGGTGTATCTCACTAAGTGTTCCCTTGTGCCAGTCATTATATGCAAGAAACAAATAATATTAAATATAAAACACAAACTTCAACAGCGAAACGTCTTCTTATTACACCAAAGAAAGCTGTCTATTTTTTTATTTCGTTGACAATAATGACGGAGAAAGTAAATTCAACATAGCGTTTTTATGGGCCAGTTCAGCGAAAAGGGAGAAATTATTTTAATTAAATATTACATCTATATTTTTTAAGACAATGCGCGGTGTACAATGCAGCATGTTAGGGAGGTCGTGCTTCGAAAGAGTACACCGTTTATAGACTGTGACAGCTTAAAGGGATACTACTACGAAATTTCGGCGCTCATTTTTTGGTCTATATGTGTTCAAAAGAGCAGTATCACATGGAACATACCAATATCTTGTTAAAAAGGTCTCGAAAAGGAATTTTAAAACCAATTAAACGATTAGCAAAGAGCACCTGGTGGATGTCGCTAACGCCTCGTTTGTAATGCTCGTCTAGGAACCTTGACAGCTAGTGACGGAGGTTTTCTCGTCTCCGGCGACGACGAGAGAAGGGGGGAAGGAGGAACTCCCCTCTTCCCGAGAATCGCTTTTGTGTGTCGCAGTAGTCGCTATTGTCCCCCTAGAAGATTACAGAAGATTATTCGTCACTCAAAATTCGTACAAAAGCAGCCGCTTCGGTGGCTGGAACGACTAGGCCATCCTCTCGACGTCAGCCTCGCCGTAGCTTTGCTCGTTTTGAGACGACCTGCGTCACGATTGCGTTGGATGTTATGTGCTCTAGCTGGGCCTTCTCCGAGCGCTTGCCAGAGTGGGCCGTTTATAACGAAAAATACAGCCACCAGGATCAAAATTCAAACGTGCGATTGTCATTTACGGATATTGTGGATCATATTCAACCTATTATTGAACACGACGGGAATATTTCGAATTTCGTTGAAGTTTCCCTTTAAAGGGATACTACAACAGTATTTCGGCGCTCAGTTTTTGGTCAGCGAGTGTTCAAAGGAGCAGTATCTATCGAACACACCAATACCTTGGTAAAAAAGGCACGAAAAAAATTTAAAAACAAATTAACCGATTAGCAAACCGCACCTGGTGGATGGCGCTAGAGCCTCGTTCGAAACGCCCGTCTAGGAACCTTGACAGGTAGTGACGACAACTGTCTCGTCTAGAACTATACGTGGCTTGCACAGGACGTCATTTCCGTTGCCCTCCAGAGAAGAGGGGAAGAAGGAGCTCCCCTCTTATCAGGATCCTCCTTTCTGCCTTCCGGATTTGCACACGCGTCGCCATTCTCCTCCCAGAAGATTATAGAAGATTAACCTGTCACTCAAAATTCTTACAAAAGCAGCTTCACTCTCCTCCTTTTACTTGGTGTTCAAATGTGTGCGATGTGACGTAAGTGCAAGGAGCCTATACATGCTTTGAACCTGACGTCATCCGGACAGCTTTACGGCCAGCACAAGAGGAGAGAGGAGGGAGGATCTCCCCAGTAAATGGTACTCTCTTTTGTGTGACCCAAATATGGCTATTATAATACTCCCATCACAAGATTATAGAAGATACAAGCGCCGTTCACGCATATGCAACCGACTAAGACCGAGAGAGACCAGACCGTTTCTTAAGCCTCTTGCGGCGTTTTAGGACCAGGTCCGCTGCAGCGCATTCGCTCCTAAGACGTCGCGGAAGGCTTAAAAACTGGTCTGGTCTCTCTCGGTCTTAAGCGCCGTTCACATATATGCGACCGAGTAAGACCGAAAAAGACCATACCGGGTTTTAAGCCTCTTGCGACGTCTTAGGACCAAATGCGCTGCAGCGGAGCTGGTCCTAAGACATCGCAAGATGCTTAAAAACCGGCCTGGTCTCTCTCTGTCTTAAGCGCTGTTAACATACATGTGACCGAGTAAGACCGAGAGAGACGAGACCGGTTTTTAAGCATCTTGCGACGTCTTAGGACCGAATGCGCTGCAGCGGAGCGGGTTCTAAGGCATTGCAAGAGGCTTAAAACGGGTCCGGTCTTTCTTGGTCTTAAGTGCCGTTCACATATATGCGACCGAGTAATACCGAGAAAGACAAGACCGGGTTTTAAGCCTCTTGCGACGTCTTAGTACCGAATGCGCTGCAGCGGAGCTGGTCCTAAGACGACGCAAAAGGCTTAAAAACTGGTCTGGTCTCTCTCGGTCTTAAGCTACGTTCACATAAATGCGACCCAGTAAGACCGAGAAAGACCAGACCGGGTTTTAAGCCTCTATCGATGTCTTAGGACCAGGTCCGCTGCAGCGCATTCGGTCCTAAGACGTCGCGGAAGGCTTAAAAACTGGTCTGGTCTCTCTCGGTCTTAAGCGCCGTTCACATATATGCGACCGAGTAAGACCGAAAAAGACCATACCGGGTTTTAAGCCTCTTGCGACGTCTTAGGACCAATGCGCTGCAGCGGAGCTGGTCCTAAGACATCGCAAGATGCTTAAAAACCGGCCTGGTCTCTCTCTGTCTTAAGCGCTGCTCACATACTTGCGACCGAGTAAGACCGAGAGAGACGAGACCGGTTTTTAAGCATCTTGCGACGTCTTAGGACCGAATGCGCTGCAGCGGAGCAGGTTCTAAGGCATTGCAAGAGGCTTAAAACGGGTCCGGTCTCTCTTGGTCTTAAGCGCCGTTCACATATATGCGACCGAGTAATACCGAGAAAGACAAGACCGGGTTTTAAGCCTCTTGCGACGTCTTAGTACCAAATGCGCTGCAGCGGAGCTGGTCCTAAGACGTCGCAAGAGGCTTAAAAAACTGGTCTGGTCTCTCTCGGTCTTAAGCTACGTTCACATAAATGCGACCCAGTAAGACCGAGAAAGACCAGACCGGGTTTTAAGCCTCTATCGATGTCTTAGGACCAGGTCCGCTGCAGCGCATTCGCTCCTAAGACGTCGCGGAAGGCTTAAAAACTGGTCTGGTCTCTCTCGGTCTTAAGCGCCGTTCACATATATGCGACCGAGTAAGACCGAAAAAGACCATACCGGGTTTTAAGCCTCTTGCGACGTCTTAGGACCGAATGCGCTGCAGCGGAGCTGGTCCTAAGACATCGCAAGATGCTTAAAAACCGGCCTGGTCTCTCTCTGTCTTAAGCGCTGTTCACATACATGCGACCGAGTAAGACCGAGAGAGACGAGACCGGTTTTTAAGCATCTTTCGACGTCTTAGGACCGAATGCGCTGCAGCGGAGCGGGTTCTAAGGCATTGCAAGAGGCTTAAAACGGGTCCGGTCTCTCTTGGTCTTAAGCGCCGTTCACATATATGCGACCGAGTAATACCGAGAAAGACAAGACCGGGTTTTAAGCCTCTTGCGACGTCTTAGTACCGAATGCGCTGCAGCGGAGCTGGTCCTAAGACGTCGCAAGAGGCTTAAAAACTGGTCTGGTCTCTCTCGGTCTTAAGCTACGTTCACATAAATGCGACCCAGTAAGACCGAGAAAGACCAGACCGGGTTTTAAGCCTCTATCGATGTCTTAGGACCAGGTCCGCTGCAGCGCATTCGGTCCTAAGACGTCGCAAGAGGCTAAAATACGTGTCTAGTCTCTCTCGGTCTTAGGCGCCGTTCACATATGTGTGACTGAGTCAGACCGAGAAAGACCAGACCCGTTTTAATCCTCTAGGGACATCTTAGGACCTAATGCGCTGCAGCGGAGATGGTCCTAGGACGTCGCAAGAGGCTTAAAACGGGTCTGGTCTCTCTCGGCCTTAAGCGCCGTTTACATATATGAGACCGAGTAAGACCGAGAGAGACGAGACCGGTTTTTAAGCCTCTTGCGACGTCTTAGGACCGGATGCGCTGCAGCGGAGCTGGTCCTAAGACGTCGCAAGAGGCTTAAAAACTGGTCTGGTCTCTCTCGGTCTTACTCGCTCGTAAGAGTGTGAACGGGCCTCTAGTCGGTTGCGTACGTGTGAACGGCGCTTAACCCTTCAGTCAAAATTCACACGAAAGCAGCATTGCGGTTAGCTGCGGTGGCCCGGTCGTTGCCGTACTTCGACTACTCCGGTGACTTGAACGATTAGGGTATCCTAACGACGTGTGACGTGATGTGACGTGCTCTCTGGTGGCTGTTCTCTTAGCGCTTGCCTGAGTGGGCCGTTTCTGACGAAAAATACAGTCATCAGCCTCAGCATACAAACTTGTGATTGTCAGCTACAGATATCCTGGATCATACACTCTATAAAAAGCCTGCACGTCTACTTTCACGCGCAACACTCGGAGAGCCAATCAGCGCAACTTACGGAGGCAGCTCAGCAAATGGCGGTGTCGAAACATCTGTTTAGACCAAAAAACGCAGACTGAGTTGTGACGTTAATCAATCCAAGCGTGACGTTTTGCATTGCTTAAGGTTACAACTCAGACTGCTTTTTTTGGTCTAAACATATGTTTCGGCACCGTCATTCGCTGAGTAGCCTCCGTAAGTCGCGTTGATTGGCTCCCCAAGCGTTGTGCGTGAAAGTAGACGCACATACTTTTTTTAGAGTGTATTCAGCCTATTTCTGAACACGACGGGTATATTTCAAATTTTGTTGAAGTATCCCTTTAAGACGACCATTTGCCATTCTTGGTAGGCTCATGCGAGAGGATAAAATATATCAGTCTTATATAGTGATCGACTACACGCTCTGTAGATATCCCGACAACCCCACTTATTTATAGTCAAGCATGTCAACATAACTGGCGGGGTGCCATTCTCTTCAAGCCTCGGGGGTTAGGAAGGGAAGGAAAAGGGCGGACTTGCTGGCTATCGTCCTGTGTTCGGGCGACAACTAGCTGACCCTGGAGCTCCAAGAGGAAAGCTCAGCCCGCTTGACAGTCGGAGAGCTGCAGGTGCAGCCATCTCACGGCACTTATCTTCGTTTAGTACAACGGCGTCCATTCGACACAAATAGAAGAAATTCCGGGGCAGGCAACTGACCGTCTCGTCTTTTCCCTGAGAACGGTAGCCTGCGGGCATAATCCCAAAATGAAAGGCGGCAAGAATGGGTGGGGCAAGCGGAGGAGCTTATATTGTCTACCGGTGCAACTGGCTGCCCAGTTATGAGATCTCGAGTGCGGTGGCTCGTTTCCCCGTCGAAAGAAGGCTTACAAAAACTGTAAGCACTTGCGGTCGGGGATTGCTAAAATACCTCTTCTCCAATCGACGATAGCGGGGAAGCTCACGACGTGCCTTTCAGAGGCTTTGTGTCTCTGTGTGTGCGTGTAGGTGTGCAGCTGTGAAAAGCTACTGAGGCGGAGCCTGAACGTTTTTGCAACTGCAAATGTGCAAGCATTTGTCGCCGACTTTGGCGGAAGATGTTTTCACATGGGGACATAGGCAAATGTGAACCTTTAAAAAGAGCAGACTTACTGGGGCGTGTGTGCTCTCTGAAATCTAACTTCGCCAAAGTGAATATTGTATAAATAGGCCTTTGGCCCTTGGCTCCCAACGGCCTGCCTCATTCCGGTCCTTTGCCTGGCCCAAGTCGCCCCTTAGAACCAGGGACACCCAGACGGTTCGAAAACAACGGTAGTTCAAGAAAGAGCACAAAACAGGCGGACGGCGGTTCTTGCATCTGAAGCGGTGGTGAATACTAATGGTAAGGAATATTTTCTTCGTTTTCAAAAATGCTTATGACGTGCTTTCCAAGTGATTGCATTTTTTTATTTGCTATTCTGCACTTTTGTATTCCTTATTTCATTCGATCAGTAGGGTTCATTCATTTGCATATTTAGATTATTCTAAGTGGGAATCTACATTTAAGAACTATACAATGTATATTTTCAGCCGGCCGATTCGCCTGGCCAAAGGGGCAAGCGTTCTAGAATTGACTCATTATTCCTACCACTGAGGAAAGAAGCCTCAACATCTAACGCGGACGCATCGCCAAGAGCATCTGGTTCCTCTTCGACGAGTGACCTGCTCGTTCCCTCCGTATCCTAATGTTCGTTGGACTTTTCGTCGGCCCATGCTACTGGCTCTTTGCAAGAGGATTCTTCCGAGCTACGCCACTCAGCGTAGCTCTCCGTTTGCACGTAAAACTCACGGTAAAGGAATAAAGCACCAGCACATCCTTCAACATCGTAGAAGTAAATCGTTATTTGAAGAAAGCTTAATGTAGCTTCATTTATACGATTGCATCAATTTACTAAGATAAATTGGCGCGACATCAGTCATGTGCACGGCTGTCTTCAATGAAGCGATGGGCGCTGGAAACGCTTTTGTTCAAAGCATTCCACAACACCGGCTAGATCGTATGACACAATCTATTACGGACATTTGTTTTTAATACATAAGGAAGCATAGCCTGCCACATATGTTTCAATATTGTCTGACTGAAAACTATAAATGCCTGGAATATTTTATGCCCATTTTGAATATCAATTTACCTGTACATGGTGCAGCTACTGGAGCGGAGTATTTGGAAAATGAAACGGCTACTCCAGTCTTGTGAGCCTTATTTGTTCTCTTTGTGAACAGTCACTCACGATTGGGTTAGCACTAACATGTATCTCGGAAATATGCCTCAGTTTTATGTTCCTAATTCACAAAAATTACCTTTAGACTTTTGTATTTCTAAGCATCCTTTGCGTGACGCTTCGAAATGTTACATGTGCCCCGCTACTGTGTCGTCATTGCTCCGTTTTTATCCTCCTCCTCTTCGCACTTGATTGCGCCACTGCGCTCTCCTCGCCAAAGCGAGGCAGAGGAAACAACGCGTCCACCGCTCCATCAGGTTCGTTGTCCTTTAACCTGTCCGTCGGTGCATTTTTTTTTTAGCTTCTATTATATGCAATGAATCACCAACTAGACATACCTTAAGCGCTAAATGCGTCACATGATTGCTTAATGCTAACGTAGGGGCACCAGGCCGTTTGCGAAACTAAAATACGGTAGGCGTAATTGTAAGCCTCTATGAGCGATTTTTAAAGGTAAGTTCTCTTCATTTTGCCTGTGGTTCATTTTTTGTTTGAAAAAGTTACCTGTGCGGAAGTTTTTTTTTTGCATTTGTTGCATCCGTTTATTCATTTATTTATTTCATGTACCCTCAAGGCCAAAGGCATTAGAGAGGGAGTGGGTACAATGGTATAAATATAAATAAAAGCAATGCAGTGACCACTAGTACAGTGAATTGACTCCTTGTTACACAAATAATGTATTTATATTTAATTAATTAATTAATCAGATTTAAATAATAATGACTAATTAATATTTATATATTTATTAATTCATGTATATATTAATACACTTGGGCCGACTGCGTTCGTTAACTTTAATTCTTAGTTATATGGGTCATGTTCCGATTGCAGTATTGACGGCAGTTAATATTAGATGCAAAACCAATTGAAGAAATTTGCGCAAATCTAATAATCTAAAACCTAAATTTTAAATGGTAAAATCTCACGTTTTAGTCCGATATAAAATAGCGCGCAAAGAGAGTGCCGCAAGCCCCGTCTGAGGCCTAAAAGAGTTAAGTAGTGGCTTGAATAAAGAAAAGAAAATGACCGCATCTCCACGTTGTGAATGATGTTGATTTGGGCGATTTTCTGGTGGTGCTGATGATACTGATTTTATTGCACATAGGTAGTGCTGATGGTGCTGAATATTTTTAGTGCTCATAGGTATTGCTGAGTTCCGGGTTGCGTTTCGACGTCATTATTACTGCTTTATGGTCGGTGAAATGCACAGCGAGAGGCTCTTCTAGCGGATCAGCTTGGATCCGCTAGAAGCCGTGGGAACGCATCTCCACCGCTTAAGTTAACGGTCCATTTCAGAAAGAGAATGTGTGGTATGGAACGTGGTTATATACGCATTTGAGCATTTGACCGCAGCGCCCTCTGGTCTATAAACTTTGAGCCAATGCATGCAAAGTTCAACGCGATTATATATGCATTTGACCGCAGCGCCCTCTCCTGTATAGACGTTCAGCGGCTACATGCAACGTTTCATCCATGACAGAAACCCCAGCTCTTGAGTTACAACCACATCTTAGAGCCCCCTCCTCGTCTCGCACTCGTGGCCGAGTGATTAAGGCGATGGACTAGAAATCCATTGGGGTCTCCCCGCACAGGTTCGAATCCTGTCGATTGCGCAAGCATTTTTTTCTTTTCATGTGAGCACGGACGCCGTCCGGGCGGACGGACGGCCGCACGCACAAGGCTAGACCCTAAGGAGCATCGCCCCTAATATCTGATCGTCGTGACAGCGTTCTGGCATAGGTGCTACTCTGCCCAGCATTGTGGCGTGGTATAATTACCTAATATCAGTATTTCAATTAACGCGTAACACTAAAAAACAAGTGAAATTGTCCGGAATTCACACTAAAAGGTTATTTACTGCGCAATAAAAAAATTGCCATTTAACAGCGCATATACAACAAGAATAACGTTTTAATTGCGGAAATATATACAAAATACTATAGATATTTTTTTAAATATTTGCTCATCCATCGCAATTGAACCTTGCTACTAGTAAAAGATAGGGGAACAACCAAATTAATTTTTTTTTTACAAAATCGATCCGGAATTTGCTAGATTTTCGAGACATTTCTTACTTCAAATGTGTGTAACATATTATATTAACATACAATAAGGACTATAAAATATTGCATTTTATTAATTTGCCAAAAATCGTCAAGGGAACACAGTTCAACGTCACTGAAAAGTTATTAAAACCTATAAAATATTTTTTTATAATCTTAGGAGTAATGAAAGCTACTTCAGGAATGTTACAAAAGGGTCCCAGTGCTGTGTTTCGAGAACTTAGGAAATAGCGAGCGGTCAAACATGCGATCCCCTACAAGTGGAGGAAACGTCCGTTTTTTCCGCAGTCATCTCAATGGTTGGAAACTCCAAAACAAAACAATCCGCCAAGCTTGCTGTTCGCGCTCTCTTTCATTTCAACAATGCTTCCCAAAATATAGTTTTGGGGGGAAAATGATTATTCGACACAAAAACCGTGCATGAATTGAGATGAAAACACCATAGGTTATGGTCCTTGAGAGACAATAAGTTCTAAATACTGATTGTCGAAACCGGTGTACGCATCAAGTGACACACAAGGTTTCAGTTTCCTCCTTGAGAAACCGGAGTAAGGCACAGATAGAAAAAAAAAAGAAGTTGGTGGTGTAGCTCGGGCAAAAGACTTACCATACACCACGAAGCAAAGCACGAGGAATACTTTCAGCAGAACCATGATCACAGTTTTCTTTCCCTCAACGTTATAACCAAGACAGTTTTCCGGCCGTATATATACGTATTTATTATTTGGCACCCTTCGACTAAAACAAAACAAAACAAAAAGTTTCTCGTTCGTTACCTTTGATTTTTGACGACGCCTCACGCACTTGAATGTCATCGTTATATATGTTTCTTCTTTTGGTATGCCTTTTCTCCGATAAGGTTGCAGGTTCTCATGAGAGTCTAAGATCACACGATTGTTGTACAAATAACAGCCGGGTCTTCGAAATACGGCAGGAAAATATTGATAAAGGGCAAGAATGAAAAGGACAGGTCTTTCATCCAGAAAATATAGAAGCAAGACATCTGAAAGCCGTAGGCGCCGCGTGTCTTATACGTGTGACAACTTTGTTCCCAGTTGTTTACACTTGAGAAGGTCACAATGGACGTGCAGCAGTTTATTTTTCATTTAAACATATAACAAATACAATAAATAGTCCAGTCTTCAAAAAAAAAAGAAAAAAAAACTGCCTTGGGGGTACGTTAACTCTCAAGATTGAAATGTAAGTTCGAAAAACAAACCGAAAATCGCGCGACATTTGGAACACAAAAAGTAGTTCCCTGCCGCTAAACAAACCAAGCGTGAGGCATTTATTCGGCAAAAACTATTAAAAAAAAAAAAAAAAAGCTCATGGTTTTGTCAAATATTTCCCCTTATGTTTTCGAAAAAAATGGCGTGGAACAAATTTACCATGTTCCAGATTTCGCGCAATTATCTTATTTGCAAATGCGCCTTAAGAGTTGAAACATGCACAAAACACGAATGAAGTGCCGTTTGTACCACTCTATATATAGCTTGGACGCGACGTCACCGCACCCATGCTGGTATCCACGCATGTAACCAGGGGGGGGGGGGGGGGGGGGCATGGGGCCCGGCCTCTCTCCCCCACCCCCAAAAGCTCCCATTTTGCTGGGGCCTCCTCTCACCCCTCACCCTTATGCAGCTCTTTGTCATGGACGCCCCCCCCCCCCCCCCCCCCCCCCCCCCCCGAAACAAAATTTTGGGGCTGCGTGCCTGCTGGAATCATTTACACTTGTTCTTTTCAATAAAACACTTTTGACGGTGCAAATTGCATGCTGCAGGAAGAACGCTATCAGCAACAACGCCACGACAATGGCCGATAGTGTGAGCTCACTACGAGTCGTATTACTTATTTGAAAAGAAGGACGTCCATCGTACCTAAATCCGAGAAACGTTTTCGTTGAAAGCTTATTTGTAATTTCTGTGTATTATATATCCGCGCATGATATGTATAAAATAACCGTGCAGCCCATTGTGTCCACCTGAGAAAAGAACTCTTCCACGCAGGATGCGGTATAGTTTTTCTTTCGTTTCGTTCTGTCGTTTTTTATTTTTTTCAGGTTTGGGGGTGTGCTTCGTGGTATATTTTAACGCGATTAGCTTTTAAAGGACACTTGTGGTTTATAGTTTCGATTTTAAGATAACGACTCTTGTTAGCGCAGTCGGCGGCCATGAATTACAAGGTGTAATTTTTTTTCTGGGTAGTGCGCGTAGTTTTAAGGCGCGTTCACATCGGCGATATTAAGCAGTCGCGCGATGCGACTAAATCGCGTCGCAAAAAAATGAGATGGTCGCATAGGATCTCACGATGAGCGAGTTGCGCATCGTTGCTTCTTGAAAACTCTCGCTCCGAACTCTTAGGTTTGGCTCAGACGCTAAGAGACTAGGTCGCATCGCAAAAAGTCGGATCCACTAGAGGCTGCTCGAATCACGTCGTTTTTTCCCCGCGATGGTATTTTTTTGCGATGGAAGTTATCGCGCGGCTACATAGCATCGCCTGTGTGAACGCGCCTTTAAAGATATAGACGCCTCAAAGTTTTGTTTCGGGCGTGGTCGACAAAACCGGAGCCAGCCACTCGAGGCGACGTAAACACTGGAAATCAGCCGCTAAGCGGAGGTGACGTGATGGCCGTTCTCGTCCATGCCTTGTTTTTGTGCAACGAGTACGCGATCAAAGCGATACCTACCTCTGTTGTGCTAGCTGTTCTTGGGCAGTAGTTACTAGAAACGCGGTGCCCGTAACTAGTTATGAATAAAATAGTCCAAAACAACAAAGAAGGAAGGACGAGGTACACAGGAAGGGCGCTGCCTCGTTCTTCCTCCCTTGTCTCAGCCGCCCGGTCGTTGTCAGGGGAACAAAAGGTGTATGGGCGAATTCCTTTCCCTGAATACCTGCACACCGGGCGGCACTGTGAAATAAAGTGCAATACAGCACAATGCAATGCAATAGTTCGCCAGCTTATCTTATTGCGGTAAGTAGTTACTTTTTCAGTAACTTGTAGCTTGACTCGTTACAGCTTAGTGAAAAGAACTTCTACAATCTTTAATAAAGGAGTAGTACTTGTTCTTTTATTGGACTAAATTGATGTAGCTGAGAGTGATCCCCCTAAAAGGGCGAAACCCCGGTTTAGTCCCTCCCTTTTCTTTTAGTCCCTTGGCATTGATCCCTTTAGATCCAAGTTTTGAACAGTTAAAACAGTGTTTTTCATCTCTACAGCAGGACATCAGGGTCTAAGTTTGACTTTTCAGGGGATTAATTACGGTTCCCCTAGCGCCGTCGTGTCAACAATCGGGGGAGTAACTTTGATCTCTTTAATGATCAACAGTAATATGATTGGGGATTCATTTTGCCATTTAAAGGGATGATATTTAGAGTGACGGTGGAGCAACTTTCGTCCTTTTGAGGACCAATTATTGACACTTTTAAGGACGAATTTTGTAGAATTTATGGGAGTAATCGTCGTCCCTTTAAGGATCAATTTTGACACCTTTAGAGTTTATTTTTATAGTAGCGAGGAAGTAACTTTCGTACCTTTGTGGATGAATTTTTAGTATCGAGGGACAAATATCGCCCTTTGAGAATCAATTTCGACACTTTTAGAGATGAATATTATAGTGAAAAGACAGTAACTTTCATCCCTTTGTGGACAAATTTTACACATTTTGAGACAATTTTTCTAGTGGTGAGACCCTTAAGCTGTGAATAGGAGTGAAAGGTTTGCGGCATTAAATGGCTTCTTGTTCTGAAAAGGCAGATTGTGCAACTTGTCTGAAGAAGTATCTCTTCTGAAAAGTTGCGCAAACCGTCTTTTTAGAATGGGAAGGTATTCAACACCGCAGACCTTTTACTCCCGTTCATAGCTAAAAGGTGAAAATATTGCAGTACATCTGAAAAGCCGCACACATTTATTTGGAAACAACAACCCTGTGTTTTCAAACGAGCAGCATCATGTCCTACCCCGATCTAAATGGTAATGATGCCCGCGAAGACTGAAAATATTCGGGAAACACTCGTAGAATTTAGAGACAGGTTTTAACAGCCAACCTCACTGTTTTACGAAAAAAGTTGCACCAGCAATCTGTATACAAAAATTAGCAATTTCATTTATAAAAATATATTTATTCTGGAATTACATAATAGAGGAAATAAAAGCAATTTCACATAACAAGAAAGTATAAAAAAGAAAATACTGCCCCCTTGGCACTAAAGTGCTTTCCAAAGTTTAACATGACTTGCATATATAAGTGTGTTCAATTGCTCTTTGTGCTGCGGAACGAGCCGGGCAAATTTACGCCTGCACATTAAAAGCTTAAGCTTTTACCGAATGTGCATGTTACCTGTTAAAATTGTAAGGATTTCGCCACTTTTCTGTAAAAAATGAGACCAACTTGCCAGGGCCAGCGGTTGATCTTATTGTAGACAACAGAGTAGGCAATGGTTGTAAACCGTGACGTTATTTCTTGAAGCACAGCCAGCAGAAGGCGCTTTTATATCTGCTCGTTGTGGCTATCGTTGGTTGTAACAATCGTTAAGTCTCGTCGGCAAACATGACTGTAATTGACACTGGCCACTATGTTGGTCAAGAAAAATTCACATTCGGTGGAACCTGGAGCTTTTTACATGCAAAGTCAGATTTTTTGTCACGTTTCAGAGCACTAAATTTTATTGTAGGCAACCTATATATCAATTAAAGAATAAGGAACCTTTGAAACAAACCTACCAAGAAACAGCTCTTTTCGATGTTCTTTTTTTTCTTGTGTAAAAAAATGACACGTTAGTGAAAAAACTTCCATTCATAAAATATGTGGCAGTTTTTTACTGAAGGATTTCGCCTCCTTTCAGTAAAAAAAATTAGACCAACTTGCCAGGGTCAGCGGTTGACCTTTTTGTAGACGACAGAGTAGGCAATGGTTGTAAACTGTGACGTTATTTCTTCAAAGCATAGCTAGCAGAAGGCGCCTTTTCATCTGCTCGTTGTGCCTATCGTGAGTTGGAACCATCGCTAACTCTCGTCTGGAAACATGACTGCAATTGACGCTGGCCACTATGTTGGTCCTACTTTTCATGTGAAGGGAGCTACGCCGTGAAATTTCTACAGGAACAATTCACATTCGGTGGAAGGTTGAACTTTTTACATGCAGAGTCAGATTGTTGTGGCATGCTTCAGATCACTATAATTTATTGTAGGCATATTAAGTTAAGAATAAGAAAGCTTTGAGACAAACCTAAAAGAGACAGTTCTTTATGATGTTCTTTTTTCCTTGTATAATAATGATGACACCTTAGTGAAAAAGCTTTCATTCATAAAATATGTGGCAGTAAAATGGCTAGTATATTTATAAATTAAAAAGGAACCCTGGCATTGGTTTTCCACCTTCGGAGAACGCTCAAATTAAAATAATGCTCTATGAAATGCCAATGTATTCCTTAAATACATTAATTAAACAGGCAGAGGAGAGACATTTAAGCAGCATTTGGAAAACAAAAAGCTCCAGTACTGTTTGATCTTCTTCGAATTCAGGCTGTTAGCAGCCCTTGTTGCGTTGTCACGCGTGAGCGCAGCAAGAAAGCGCGAATATTTATAGCCGCCGCGCCAACAGCGATATCTTCGGCATCGCACTTTTTCTTTCATTTGTTCTTGGCAGCAGCCGATAAAAGTCGGTCGCGCCGCCGCCGGTTTGTTCTTCGGTTTTCGTCTCTCGGCAAGCTTGCCTGGATTAAGAAGACCGTCTGCCCTGCTCCCGGTGTCGTTTTCTCGCCATGGCCTGGAGTCCTGCTCGGCCAAGCGCAACACCCTGTACCCATAAAGCCCAGCTGTGTGCTCTTGACACTTGCAAGTCTCTCGAAACAAATGTGCGACAATAATTGACAAGGTACTAAAGGTCGAAAACCCATGCCAAGCAGAAACAAAATGCCACAAATTCTAAAGGGCCTTCTGCCTCATAGGCTTGATTTTTGAAGAGCACACTGCAGCGCTCACTTGATATCCCGGGACGCTCTGCGACGAGAAGACTGCGGAACACGTCTGAACGAAATGTTGAAAATCACAAAAAATCATAATGTAGAAGTCGTTCTAACAAAAAAAAAAAAAAAAAAAAAAAAGAGGGCTATTCTGTACAGAAGGCACAGGTAGCCGATGGACTGGCTGAAACGAGCACAGCAGGTACGGTCTAAACCTAGCCCCGTAAACCAGTGACCCAAATATTGCTATTGACATATTGAAGCTAAGTTGGGCATTGCAGCGGCTGGAATATCTTCCAAGGGACTGATCATGATCAGTTACTAAACTTAACCCCGTGGTTTGGCTGGTAGGCCAAAGAGTAGCACGAACAACATAAAAAATGGACCATGTCCGGGCGGTGCCTTCCCCACAAGAGGCATCCAACAGATAGCGGGCACCTTAGCCAGAATTTTAATCTGCCATTTGGGTATCCGCAGGCCGCCGCTTTGCCTCGGAGCCACCAAGGCAGCATGTGCTAGGTCAAGCAAAATATTTAAAATGTTGATTATCGCAAATTAGGCCATTAATCTGCTCAATATCACTTTAAACTCTATGACGTTCACTCTAGAACATAAAGTTGTCCCAAGAGAATCAGTTAGCCATTTCCAGTGTCCTCTTTGTTATTTTTTGCCGTCTTAGAAACAAGAGTCTGTTTAACAGCTAAAAGAACACATTTCCTAGCCGCGCAGACAGCCCAGGGGTAGAGCATCAGACTATTGGACGAAAGTTTGGTGGCTCGATTCCCGCCAAGGGACACAGTGATTTTTTCGAAGAAACCTGGCCATATATTCCGTTACAGCCTCTCGTAATGCTCGAGACATAGAAGCCAGTCCTGAAATGCATTGTGCGTTAATAATAATAAATAAGCCTTGGATTCACTGTTACTGGCATGCAGACTTGATGGCCCTAAACAAGATATTGCCTGGTCTACGAGCTTAAGGGCCCGATAATCTTCAAAGATGTCAATGATTGAGAAGGCCGAGCTGATAAGCTCCCTTTTTGCCAGGATGGTACATTCCTGTAGCGTCTTCCACTACTTTATTGTCAGGAACTGTTTCCTTCATCTCTCTTCATTGCGTCTATGTGGCCAGCAACGCTCTACCGATCCTCTGACATGACCGGAGATGCTCTAAACTGCGGAAACTTGTATGGAAGAAACAACCATGTTCAAAGAGATCTGCTTATCACGCCCAGCTCAATTTTCTTTCCACATTGCAACACTTTGTTAATTTTACATGTTCACTACGTCGTGGGTCACCGGTTGGCGACGTCGCATATGTCAGCCCACGGCTACAAGGTCCCACCCACTCTTATGTCTGAAGCACTATGCGTGCCGTAGGGGTCTCATGCCGTCGATTCATTTCCGCTCGAAACGCAACTCTGCTCTTATAATGTGTTCATATAATTTACACTATTCCTTATTTTTTTAGTACAGTTTCATCTGTTTTTTCAAATGATACTTCTCTGTACAACAGTTCTACTACTAGGTTACACGCTCCAGCTCTTTGCTCATGGACACACCTCAGCAGCACCAAATCTCGCTCAGCAAGAGGAACATAAAAAAAGAAAGCTATTTTCTCGGTTTTCTAGCCGTTCAAAAATATAAATAAAATGCAAGTATTTTTTTATGGTGCAGCTTAAAAAGGCAAGCAAGAACTGCCTGCGAACAGATTTCTTTTTTCTCAGACATGTTGAACTTGAATTATCCACATTGAATTGAGTAACAGGGCAAGGACAATAATGATGAAAATAATCCCTGGAGAAAGGGAACAAGGGGGACAGAGGACAAACACAAATCTCCAAACACAGCTAGGTGACTGGTGCGCGACCGAAAAAATCCGCCTGGTCCGGGTATCGAACCCGGGACCTCCCCATTACAGGTGTCTGTCCTCCTTGTTTCCCTTCTCCAGGGATTATTTTCATCATTCTTGTCCAGCGCGCTTGCGCCTTTGCAATTAATTGCATTCTACTTATCACCTTAAAATTGCAAGCTTCACCCTTCTTGGTGTTAGACTGGTGGCGGCTGATAAAATCAGTTTGCTGTACTGACGTCTAACCCCTGGTTAGCTCAGTTGGTAGAGCGCTCCACCCGTAATGGAGAGGTCCCGGGTTCGATACCCGGACCAGGCGGATCTTTTCGGTCGCGCACCAGTCACCTAGCTGTGTTTGGAGATTTGTGTTTGTCCTCTGTCCCCCTTGTTCCCTTTCTCCAGGGATTATTTTCATCATTCTTGTCCAGCTCGCTTGCACCTTTGCAATTAATTGCATTCTAATTATAACCTTAAAATTGCAAGCTTCACCCTTGTTGGTGTTAGACTGGTGGCGGCCGATAAAATCCGTTTGCTCTACTGACGTCGAACCCCTGGTTAGCTCAGTTGGTACAGCGCTCCAACTGTAACGGAGAGGTCCCGGGTTCGATACCCGGACCAGGCGGATTTTTTCGGTCGCGCACCAGTCACCTAGCTCTGTTTGGAGATTTGTGTTTGTCCTCTGTCCCCCTTGTTCCCTTTCTCCAGGGATTATTTTCATCATTCTTGTCCAGCTCGCTTGCACCTTTGCAATTAATTGCATTCTAATTATAAGGGCAAGGACAGTGCGCTTGCTCTCTTGTTTTGTTGAAGACTTCCAGCAGGTTGGCAGGGCAGTGCCATTTTAAACCTTGTTATTACATCGGGTGTGCCCTTAGATTCATCCAGCTGTCGGTCATAAAACTGGAGACCATGCTTTCTGCACAAACTCATGTGCATGAGGGCAGGGTCAAGGAATTAAATACTTGTCCAGAGAGCCCATAGTTTCCGCCAATCCGTAAGCTGAGCCCTTGGAAGGAAATTAATAGCAAAAGATGAGCAACAGCTTCATTTACTGCAAATCTGCCGAAAAAGACAAGTGTAATACAACAAAGGCTAAACTGCACATTTTTTCTCTATCTTCTGCATCATGTAGCGTTACGATGATCTCGCAGAACAGGGCCGATCTTGGTTTTCCCTCAGTCACCAAGAGAATATTTGGCAGGTTTTCCGAGGCAATGTGGATAAATCGCTCCTTTGCCTTGACGCCAGTAGCAGTACTAATAAGAAAACACTCTGCAAATATCTGTAACACAAAATATTTTCACATATCCAGTTTACTTGAAGATATTTGTAAACTGCTCTTTCAAATAGAGAGATTGCTAAAAAAATCCGGATTACTTTTAACAAAATCATAATTGATATCAGTGGGATAAAAAGGAAGCCCATCATGGTGCCAGGCTTAACCATGACAGGACTAACGGCGCGTTTATGCCAGGAGTGAAGCTGCAACCGCAAAGCAGGTCTGCGTGTTGGGGAACATTTTGCACAACCGCGTCGTCTTTGGCCAATAGGATCTCCCTGCTGGAGCTCCCATTTTCTAGCAGTGTAAATGCGCCGTAATGCGGGTGGTGGTGATGTTATCAGGGTGCTTACTGCAGTGCTCCTAAAAGCATGAGCAATATCGTTACACACAGCTGGGGTTTTAATGGTAGTAAACAACAGATTACCTGGCCTGTGAGCTTTAGGGTTGTATAGTCGTCTAGGATATTGGAGATTTCTGGGGCGTGTGCTGGTGTATTCTCTTTGCCCGAAAAGTCCTCTCCTTGGCATCTTTTACCATCCCCATATCCCTAGCGCTCCCTTCCTTTCTCTTCTCATTGCGTTCATGTGGCCGGCTATGCAATATCAATCTTCAGTCGTGGGCGAGGATGCTTGCAGCTTGCGAAAATTAAAAGGAACGAACTAAACAAACTTGAACATGGTAAAAACAATTTGAAATGGAGAAGAAGAAAGGACGGACAGACACAGTCTCAAGTACCGCCCGGTCGCTTTCATCCGAACCTTCTCTTCATAAACCAACCCTTTTCAATACGTCTGACCTCCACCTGTAGTCGAATATTTTTTCTACATCAGAAGCATTCCTGTGATAACATTCAAGAGACAAAGGAGTTGAAAACCACAAAATCACTAGTTTAAAGAGTTCAACATATAGACACTACTCACAGTTAGTTCAACACCTCCTGTCGCAAGGCCTTAGTGTTGCTGGCTTCTACCACCTCTCATAGGTCATCACAAGGCTGACTGGGGAAAAGTGCTGCATTAGCATTCAGCTGGAGCACGTGTTCTCGCCAACTGAACACGTTTTCTGGGCCAATGCTAACATAGCACTGTCCACTGTGTACCCTGCACTGAAACACGATAATTAACACAAAAGATCTAGTGCTAAGGTATTGGGTTTTAGGAAGTGCTAGGCTAGCTCAAATGAAAGTGTTCTTTAAATGGTGCTATAAAAACATCTTTTGTCATGATGACAACTGTTCATGGCATGTGAAAATTTATTTTTACGTGACTTGTTTTTATTTTTGTTTTTGGCTACTTCCGTTTTAAAATGACGATGCTATATGGTTTAACCCTAAACTTTATGTAAGATACACTCATAAAGCATAGTGTCTGTAATAACCAGAATTTATTAACGCAAAATTGAATGACAGTCAAGACGAGGTAATGGACCCTGAAAGGGCCGCTGAATTTTTTTTTTTTTATGTCTGGTTGGGACATGATGTCAACAAATAAATTTTACGTGAAGTTTTTAGAGGTATATTGACGGCGTGAGATCTGCTTCCAATTCTGCGCGCAAAGTTCATGACGTCACGGAATTGTCATACGCACTTTCTACCTCAAAGAGATGGTCGTACCCTTTCTACACTTCAACGCAATGGCCAAGCCTCTCCTCTCCGCACCCGAAATGTCGAGAGAAAACACGTAGAAAGGAGGTGACGACCGACTAAATCGCGCCTCGCGCCGTCAATATTGTTCTAAAAGAATTTGTTGCGTAAAATTAATTTTTGACACGCGTGTCCCAACCAAACTGCCTAAATTTTTTTTTTCTCGCTACGGCTCCTTTAGGATAAAAATGATGACCAATCCTTCGTACCTGAAAATAAGTTAAAAACAGCAACCCTGGAATGGAGGTACCACTTTCTACACACAATTATTGGCACTAGACCAAGATATCTACATTGCAGTAAAATGGTGGAAGTTAAACTGCGCTTTTTAGGAAATACTATATGTTAGGCATCGGTGTCCTGACAAGCTGCATTCGGCATTCGCGCTGTTTCTTTTTTTTTTCTATCCTCTGTCAACATAACTTGTTAACATCTGTACCTGACTTGTATACAGTATAAAACTTTTACTCAAGTGAAACTTGCTTTCGTTTATTCACAAAACGTAATTTTAATTACTTCAAGAATGGAATTGATTTTCATTATACAACTGTTTGGCCCAATTTTTTGTAACAGAACTATCCGATATTCGACTGGAAAATAATAGGCCAAATCGCTATTTTTTCAACTAGACGTCTAGTATTGCACAACAGTACTAAATCTACTGGCGCATACTGCTGGCTCCCTGTTACAAACCGAGGGGTAGGGTGACGGGCTGAAGTTGTGCTAGATGGTATATTGAAGCGAATGAAAGGTCAGCGAGAACGTTATAGACAAAGACACAGAGAGAAGAAGCAATTCTACTCACTGCTGCAAGCATCTGTGTTTCTGTCCCTTATGTGCTGATCTTTCCTTTGCGGGGTAGGAACTTCAACTGACGCCTCAGTCCCCCTTGAGTGGAATTTTTTGTTCAGGAGGGAGTGCGGTGACTGGGATGTCCATGACTTGGCGTGTAGAGGGGGAGAGGGGGGCCAAAATGCACGTGTATATATAAAGTCGGCTGGATTGGCAGGGGGGGGGGGGTTAAGCCCCATAAGCCTCCCCTCTGCTGACGCCACTGGACATTACATGTGGCTATAGTGTTTAGGAGAAATACATTACCTGATATTTAGGCTCAAAAGTTGGATACACATACAAAATATCCAATTGCGAAGGGTTTCTGCAGGCAAATCGTTTTTGTGCACGAATGATTTCACTTGTGTCAACCGCCATATACTTTACGTCAAGTGCTATTTTTCCGCGATGTCGACCTGAGCCGTGCTTGTCTTCAGAGCAGGGGCCGATGCTCATGACTGCCAAAAGCAAAATCAACAAAATATGTCAATCATTGTTGTTCAATACTGCTTATTAACATGGGTCTGTCCTAGAAACAACGAAAAAGTAACATATTTCAGCCTTAACCTAGCTATAATACATACCCAAGATTTTTCACCTTGATTTTATAAAGAATAGCCATAGGAGCGAAAAAATATCGACATTTAACCTCACTTGCATAAAGGTCGGTAAAAGTTTGTGTGACTTGCTTGAAGGTACATCATTGACACCTGTTGAAATTAGAATATAAACATCTATTGGGTACCAAATATTTTTGAACAGATCAATGATTTTAGTGGTTTGTAGATATGCGCCCATACTACCCGCAATTCAACTATACCATATATAAAGCCCATATAAAGAAAAACCCCGGACCTAACTGGTTCATTAGTGGACCTTAAAATATACAGCGCTTCAAGACAATCTCGGTTATCTTATGCATTTATACACAAAAAAATATTGCCGGCTGCGGGCACGTCACATTAATTCCATTGAGAGATACTACCTTGGTCGAACTTGAAACTAGGCTGCAATTTACGTGGAAAAAATGCATATTATATGCCACACCGTTTTTTAAAATGGCATTACGAAATAGGATTCATATTGATAATACTTTAAGTAGTTACTGCAGATATTATTGAGCCAAGAATTATTTTATCGCCATGTTTTATGTGATAATATTCATACAATGCATCTAGACATATTTTGAGGTCTAACCATAAGTACACTGAGAGTGAACTGTGCATGACAAACATGGCAAAAAAGGCACGCCACGTGTAAAGACCTTCCCCTTCACTACATAATACACAGCGGGAGTGGCCGACGCACGTCTCAAAGTTGTCTTCTGGCTTTTCATATCCTGAATAATGAAGTCTAAAAAAGCAAGACAGTACAGTCACGTTATGCTAAGCAACACAAAACTTGATATCCCACCGTGTATTCAAGGCTTTAGTTTGGCGGCTTCACTTTAAAAAAAAATAAGGACTTTCACTTTATGCAGGAAGGAACACCGGTTGAAATTTAACAAACAAAAAATGTCGGATTTCAAATGTAAAAGGAACACAAATTTCAAACATGTTAGCGGGAATAGAACTTTCACACCAGTGATAATGCTCCGGCGCCAAAGCTAACACAACCATCGAATGAACAATGCCTACAAAACGGGGAAAATACATTATAAAGTAAGTTCATAAGAGCAGCTTTGAACAATGCGAAACACAATCGAAGCCACGAGCACAAGAGAAGTTATACACAGGGCGAAACCAATCTCCGAAGTCGGGATCTCAAAAGCAAAAAAGACAAAACACCTCCAGGCGGGGCTCTATAAAAAAAGTGTAGCGTCACAGCGTTCAAGTTCGATTCGAATTAGGTGACTCCCGACCATGGTTGAAACTATGAACCGTTCCGCGGAGCCGACCAGAATCGGTCGAAAGACACTCGGAAACCCGCGGAGAAAGTAAGAGCATAAAGTAATGGTTAATTGAACGCGCGCCAGCACGACTTCGCGGCACCGCTAAATTTCGTGGACACATGCTGCTGCAACGTTTCGTCAACCTTTTTTTCTTTCTTTTTTTTTTTTTTTTTTGTCCAGGGGATTTCATTATTGGCTTCACTGCGTTCGCTGCAAGCGTACCTGAACTAAAGGGAACTTACCCAGGTGGCTCTGATAGGCTACAAATGAATTCGCGAGCGCCGCTTTCAAAGATTCCGCACTACGGGCTGAAACCCCTCGCTCCGCTCTGGAAAACTTTAATAATGATCGAGAACATGTTTATTTACGAATAACGCATACGGACATATCTTTCGCCTAAGAGCGTCAGGGTGAAACTTTAATCTCGAGGCGCGAACTCGCACCAGGCCTCACACGAACCGCTCGGGTTTCGGCAAGCTCGTATCGCCTCGGTCGCCGGCGAAAGTCGCTTTCGATGAAGCGTCGCTAGGTTGGTCGATTAAACGAGCACGGGAACTTTTCGATGAAACTAACTCGCACTAAAACGTGACTGCGTCGACGAAAGGATCTCCCGGTGTAACCTGGTTTGTTTGATGAACTGATTGCCACCGATCGGAAGGCACTCACTTGATCGAATGACGTTTTAGCGGACGCCCACGTTTCACTGAGCGACACTTTAGCGAACAGTCGGACGTCGTGAAGCGCGTTTTCGGGTGGGCCACGTGTAATCACATATTAGTAATGAGCCGCCGCAGACTGTCGCAGCAAAGCGGTGTAAGAGCAGCGCGGGGGGTTGGGTTACGCGCGCCCGTTATTCGCGAAATCGTCGATTTGCTAAAGTGTCGCTGTTCGCTAACGTCATTTGCTCATGTGATATGAACCCCCACCGGGCATAGTTTCGAAGGGCTAGGCCTCGTTTGCACGTTGACACGGGCGACTACGCGGTCGGCCGCGTTGGAGAGCGAGCGCCTATCGTACAGGGCAATCCTGCGGCTTTATGAAGCACCTTTTGGACTGCCTATAATGTTTCTGCTGCTCTACCAGAATCCAGAGCAATCAAAACTCACTGTTCAAATGCTTGCAACTCCAACTTCTCTTCGACGAGGCTTCCACAGCCACATGTCGCCGCAAAAGAGTTGTGGCGCAGAAGAGGTCGTTGGAAAGTAGGTGGCTTCGTTATCGGCGCCTCCGGGTCGCTCGGAATCCGTTTTCATGTTTCTCGCGGACGGAAACCTTTACTAATTTTATGCGGACGGTCACAATTTCTAAATCCCGCAACCAAAATCTTGTTTTGCCAAGGCTTCTTTCTAGAATAGCTACTCGATTGATGCTTCATCCACTTCATCGAAGACTTGCGGGAGCCATAATTTACGTGGGGACTAAAGTATTCATAAAGGGAGCAACTTCAGTGGGAGGAACGAAATGCCCCAGGGACGAACTGCTTGAGTAAAGCTTCTGATTAGAGGGCGCTAGGGTGTTGGGGATGAACGATGGCGATTGGTTCCTTTATGCAGCCTTTTTTTTTAAGAGTGTAACTTTAACACAGTCATTTTTGGAAGTAACTGTGCAAAGTAATATCGTTACAGTTACTTCTCAGATTTATGTGCAAAAATATTGCAAGCACGACCACCAAATCGTCTCGCAACTCGTGAGAGCCCAAGTCCTGGTACGGGTAGGGCACAACAAAAACTGCTGGAGGAAACGTCTCGGGCAGGAGCGGAAAAAATAATAAATATAAAGAAACTATATTTTGGGTGACCCTGCTTGGCCAATCTGGTACCGCCAACTGGGAGGACGGGGACGTTCCTGTCCGCACCAGCCGTATATGGTTCATCGCCAACACCGTACGCAGGTAACAAAGCGAAGCATCTATAATGAGTCTTTTTCTTTTCTTTGTCCGGCAGAGAACGCGAAATCTTTTTGCAGAGGACAGCTTTTGGCGATTGTCGCCGGAAACTTCCGCAGGCCTACGCCTCACAACCGATTTTCCGAACCTTGCCTTCTTCCCGCGAAGCATACGTTTCCTCCCTCTCTCATTTGTATCGTCCCAATTCCAGATGCGCTCTTGCGAGGTGTCGAGCGACTTCAAGTCACTATTTTCTGCCTTCCTTTTTTTTTTTTTACACCCTAATTACCGGCGTTGCTGCCCGTCACCCACCTATTGCCCCTCCTCGGGTCCCGTCACTTGAGAAAGAGTTTTCCTTAGAAACGTCTGTGTCGTTCTGCTTGTTCGTGTGTTTTCGTGAAATTATCCGTGAGCAGGGGCACTTGGCATCATTTGAATTATACATATTCACGTCGTGGGCTTTACTGGTGGTCTCTTCTATTTCGGTTGGTGAGATCGAGAAGCACAAGCGTATTCGATCTGGTTTACAAGTGGCGGAGAAAAGATCGCAACAGCCGTTTGGAATTCTACACGCTGTGGTCGTTTGTACCTCAATCACTACTTATTTTGTCGAAGGGATGTTGCCGAACATTGCTATCCAAGTGTTTCATGAAAGATCGTACCCGCGCAGTAGAAAACGACCCGACGGACGAGTGGATTGGAGTGGCATAAGAAAACATCTACAAAGCTGATTGAACGGTATGGCTTGTAATATTATTGACTTCACATTTGTACGATTTTTATTGCTTCCGTCTGATTTTACCTCATTAAAGAGATTCGAAATTAGAATTGGCTGTTTGAAGACCGGCACCATGATTGGATATATACAAAATCTGGACGCGTGCTGTTGTTTTCGTGTCTACCTCGTGGTTGTCGCGCTTATTTTAAAGTTCTTCATAGACCAGGTATCTGCATTGTTAAAAAATTTTTAAACTAAACTTGCCCGTAATTTGCCAAAAAAGTGACTCTAAATGTTTCTTATCATATAGTGGATTGAATCGGATACTGCCTTAAATTGTGATCTTTTTAAAGGAGCTATTCATGGTAAAAATCGAAATTGAAAGAACCAAACATGTTAATGTTGAATATTAAGAAAATCTTAGTTTCTCAAAATTATCAGATTCACTACCGTGAACAACACAATCTCTTATAAGAAAGCTACGCCAATTTAAAGGCATATAAAGGAACGCTCCTTTTGAATGTTTTCTCATGTTTCTTTGGAAAGTATAACGACGAAGTACTGGCGTTACTTTAGCAAAGTAACTGTAAGTGTAAGAAGTTACTTTTTCAATTTCGTAACTGTAACTGTAACAAGGTTACTTTTTTGCCTGAGTGAGTGTAACTGTAACACTGTTACATTTTATCAGTAACGTGTCCATGACTGCAGCTGGGACAGTCCTTCTGACATCACGATGCGCGCTAGTCCGCACCGAGTTGATCGTTAAAACGAGCCTTGAAGTCCTCACAGGAAAATAAACTGAAGACTATATCGAAGCAACACGGGCTACAGATAAAATCAAAGTCTAAACACGCCAATCACCAGCCAAAGTACCTGCGGTAGCGGCTCAAGGAAGCGTACTTTACACTGCTCGACCTCGGAACGGGTACGCCGGTTCGTACTAGGTGAAAGAAAAGAGGACCATCATGGTCGCGGCCCAACGTTGCTTTAGCGATCAGTAGCCTGCTGGCGACCCGCAAAGGAACAGCGGCTCGCAGAGGGTTGCAGTTTTATTAGGGAGTTTTCGTAGACCGCGTTTTCCGCTGCGCTAAGCCCTCCCGAACGAAGAAGCCGCTTCTGTGCCTGCGCGCCGATGGCCTTGACTGTAAAATTCCAGGTATTGTAGGGGGTTGCGGAGAGCGTTTCGGGCGAGCGGCAACGACCTACGAAAACTCCCTATTATCGGCATTAGTTGGGAATGCGGCGTCCCTTTGACGTAATATTTTGGCTGGGGTGGTATTTTGTGTCACTGAAACGATACCAGTAATTAATTTCCTTTTGAGTTTTGGCCGGAGTTGACCTTAAAGCGGTTAGCGTTTAAAATGACTAGATTTGTATGTATGTATCCTATATTTCAGACACAAAAAAAGGGGTCTGGAGGCTGGGGCAAAAGAAGACGAGTTGTGTTCCGACGAGGCTCCAGCCCCTTTTTTACAGCACTCGAAGGAGAAACAGGAACTTAAACAGAATAAATATACACTGATAGGGCAATTTCAAAATCCAATTTTAAGCGGATTATAAAGTGATTAGCTTTTTTTAGGACCTTTAGTCACTTTGAGATGTTTCTTGCCTTTTATTTCCCCCTCAAAATTTAGCGGAGACAAAGACCTCCCGACCCGATGTCACCTGGCCTATAGAAACATTCAGTTTCTCCACAACATTTGGCGGGAAATTTGACGTCACGTGACCTCAGGAGCAATTCAGTTACCCCGCTAAATTTCGCGGCAAAATGATGTCACATTACGTCATGTCAAGCAAGCCATGCGCAAATTCATTTTCTCCTCAAAATTTAAAGAAAAAGTTGACTTCACGTGACGTGATGTCATGTGACCTATACACAAGATCAGTTTCACCGCTAGACTTAGCAGAAAAAATGACGTCACGTGACCTTAATACTAATTTTGTTTCCCCGCTAAATTTAGCGGGAAAAGGATGTCACATGACTTCATGTAACGTCATGGATACAAAAATTCAGTATTTATGCTACATTTAGCGAAATAATTGACGTCACGTGACTTCAAGGACCATTCAGTTTTCCCGCTATATTTAGCGGGAAAATGGTGTTACATGACTTTGTAGAGCTAGTTGCCCTACATTACGTTTTATTTACAATATTTACAAATGACCAACTGCACTGTTCGAAGACATTTTGCGTCGATGATGCCCCGTAGCTCGCGGGGCTCCCGTCACCGCGCCGTCTTCTTTCTCTGACTGGTCACCCGTCTTCCTTTTTTTTTGTGAAAAAACAAAGATAGGACTATCGTTTTCTTTGCTTTTTTATAGTTGAGGTGGTTGCTGTCATAAAGAGTTAAATCGTGCCATTACTCCTGCTACTGTTGTATAAATGTATTCTCACGTGACAAGTTCCTTGAAGCAGTTTCGTTTCGGGCAAGCAAATATCGGTGTCTCTCAATCTAACCAAACGACTTTTTTTGCCGTTGATCAAGAGCGTCGTAGTTTCCTTACTGCATTGTTGAATATGATGCGATCCGTCGAATGGAGGCTGCAGTGGCTTCCTGATTCCCGAGCCTTACTAGAGGGACAAACAAACGACAGCGACAAGCCGCAAACACATGCAGCATGCTCGCGATGGTACCTTTGGCAGGCGTTTAGTCGTTTGGTGCTCGTTAATGTCACATTCAATTGGGGCGCACCACACCGCACCGCACTGCACCGACGGACGCGCCGCGTTCAGATGGTCGTGTCGGTGCGGCTGCACTACGTTCATTTGGGACTTGGTGCGGCGCACAACACCGGCGCGTTGCTGCACCAGCTGCACCGTCGAAAGGAGACCGTGCAGCTTCGCGCACTGCGGGCCGGCGCGGCCTGGAGCTACCGCTCTCCGCCTCCTTCGGCCCCTTCTTTCCCTCGCTTCGTCTTCCTCGTCTCGGTAAACATGGCGGCTCGGGAGACTCTCGCTAGATGGCGCGCTCCGCCGCCCCACTCGCGGTGGATTTTGTTCAATGGTCCACCCGTTTATGTTTTGCCCTTGAAGTGACCGCGCCAAGCGCGTTGCACGGAGGAATGCTTTGTGTTCACTTGGTAGTGCGTCGCACGCTGCACCCGCGCGGTTGCACGGCCTTGGGGGCAGCATTTTCTCGGTGCTGCGTGCGCCCCAATTGAATGTGACATTAGTAAGCACGAGTGATTGCAAGCCTGCCAAAGACGCCCTCGCGGGCATAATGCTCATGTTTGAGCATAGCCTCCTTTAATCAACAAAGCCTGTCAAATCGCAAAATGACTCTGGTTTAAGGCTTGTTGCTGTCATTTGTTTCTGTTCGTCGCTCTAGTGGGACTCGGGCATAATGCCATCATGTCCCAGGAACACATGTGTTGATTGTACGATATCATACGATATAAAAGTTTATCGAGTGGAAGGTGTCCCCGGGTAGGATGCTCGGAGGTCCCACATCAAGATGCGCAGTGGATGAATCCAGTTTTCGGCACTTAGAGCACATTGTTAGCCATGGAGGGGAACAACTCTCCAGGCAGACGAAGTGGCGAGCCATGCACCAGTTCCCCCGCACTGCAGTTGATATCCGACTTGAAGGTCGTTCGAATTCCCAGCATGACTAGGGGAATTAAAGACTTCTGGCCATCCTATGCTGTTCGGTTGTGCCTTGATGGATTCCTCGAGCTGGCGGTATAAACGCTCAACCATACCGTTGAATATTGGGTTGTAGGGTGTCATACGAATATGCCGAATTCCGAGAAATTCGGACAAGATCCGAAGCAACAACAACACGAACATTCGCCCTGGTCGGTGGTAATTGCCTGGGGCATTCCGAAGCCACTGAACTGCATATCAATTAGTGCGGGAGCCACTGTTTGTGCTGTAAAGTCCTTAATTGGTACAACCTCGAGGGCCACCATGTAAAACGATCGACGGCGTGTAAGGCCTAGTGGTACTCAGGCCACGGATGAAATGATTCTACCAATTCCATATGAATTTGGGCAAAGCGAGCGTCTGGTGGAGTGAACGCCCCCAGTGGTGTGAACATGGTATGCCGATGGATTTCCGAGCGATGGCATTGTACGCAGGTCTTAGCCAATGTCCGCACATCGGTTGTGATACGCGGCCCGATGAAGCTTGACAAATGTAAACACCACTACTGAAAAAAAAAATTGGCGCCTATATGAAAATAAATGGGTCCATACCGGTAACAGTTTAACCATACCGGTCACCAGTTTGTCAAAGGGGTCCCCCGTACGAGCCATAAGGTCACCTATTTGGACAAACAGGTCACTCGTTTGGCAAAGGGGTCGCTCGTCTGGGCAAATGGGCGACTCGTTTGGGCAAAGTTGTCGCACGTTTGCTCAAACTGGTGACCACGTTGCAAACTGTACCGGTTTAATCAAACGGCTCTCCGGAGCCCGTTTGATATTGAACGTACAGATCGGCGTGTGGGCACGCCTAGCGTTTCAGCCGTGGCAGCCAATGTTTCCGGAAGGCTGGGAGCGCCGGTTCATCGATTTCAGATCGTCCGCGTAATGCAAGTAATTATATTTATATTTCAATTGCGCTGATATTCGGTTATACTTCAACTAAGACTAACACCTTCTTTTTTTTGTTGTTGTTTTGCGTAAAGGCGCGACGTTGGTGAGCCGATATTTTTGACAGAACTTTATAAGTTTCTCCATCTGTGTTGCCTCAATTTACTTTTTCACCTCGAATCTCTCTCGCAGAAGACGCGACCGCGTGAAAGAATGTAGGTCTAGACTCCGTTTCACTTTAATTCAAGACGCAGCGAAGGTAGCACGCGTACACGCGGCTGCAAGAATATCGAGCATTGCGAAAGCACGCCCGCCGTTGCAGCAGTCAAACTACAAGCTAGCGATGAGTACTTTCTTCGCTCGGGCGCAAGCGGAGCTTCTGGCCGCCCCGCCGCCATTTCCAAGGCTCAAGCGTGCTAAACTGCGCGCGCGCGCGTTTGTTTTTCGAGGCTACAAAAACACTTCTCACCGGAATGCCTGGGGAGAGGGGCTGTCCCGGTGGTCCCGGCGCCTTGACCTCGCCCCCTCCATCCTCTCTTGTCACCCCTGTCACGTGACCCGCAGCAACGCGCGAGCTACACGCTGATAAGCATCGAGATCCAGAAGGGTGCGCCTGGTAGCCACTTTCTTCTTTGTCTGCTTGTTGTCAGTTCCAGCTCAAACTTCGCTCGTCCACCTGCTTCGATCTGTCGTCTAACCCTGCGGTCTTATTAGGATGTCTTTCGACAACGCATTGGATGTGCACAGAATCTATCAGTGTTCCAAAAGTCCTACGCTTATATCGGCAACAAGCGATTCTTTAAAGAAGTCAGGCATCCTTCCAGTTTGGTAGGGTTCGGCAAATGACAGCTCGTGAGCCACATCGCGTTGAAACTCCCAGGGAGCCGTTCCCTCTCGTTTGCGTTTGTGTGGTTGTCCTGCTTTGACTGTGTCGACAAATATCACGGATTACATCTTTCAAGTCCACTATTTTTATGGTAAGTGCACTGCAACCTACTTTTGGCAACGATTGACCGTTCTTCTACTGGTACTCTTCCAGATTATCTATATAATTATGCAGCCACTATTCTCGCGGTAGCCGGGCGAATAATTTCCCGAAAGTCTACCTTCATAGTCTAGAATTACCTCGGTTCTTGTTTGCTTTGCTATCTTCTCAGTTTTTTAAAAGCTTAGAGTGCCGCTCACATTTCACAGATCGCTTGCAAGTTTGTACTTGTCTACAGAAGACGTAATAAACTTTGAGGAGAATTAAAACAATCTTTTGTGTCTGTTTTCCTGTCCATTTGCAAGTACCTGCGTGAGCACATTTGTTCTACGTGTTTCCTTCATGTTATAAATAGGTTTATGAGTTTCGGAGTGTCTGAAATAATCTTAAGATAACCAACCTTTCAGACGATCTCCATTTAGGGCTAGCGCATAATTTCCCGATTCGAATGGCACGTTCAAACGTGTGGTCACGTGCAAGGTCGAACGGGCACCCGTATCAAACGGGCACCTGTATCAAACGAGTACCGTTTCGAGCGGGTACCGTTTCAAGCGGCTAACCGTATCCTATAATCACGTTTCATCCAAACGGGTCGACAAGTTTGCACCCGTTTGATTTAAACGGGTCGACCAGTTTGCCACCCGTTTAAACTTTAAATGTTTTTTTTTCAGTAGGGACCGCGTCGCTCGTATTCCAGGGTGGGATTGACAATGTAGGGAATCAAAAACTGCTCAATGTAAAGGACATGGGATGAACGAGCGGTGTTCACCAGTTGACATTTCATATGCCATTGTCGTGTCAGGGCTGGACATCTGCACGCCTTCGAATACGAGGGTCGTTGCGTACTTTCTGAGGTGTTGAAGTTTGGCGTTAGTGCACTTGGTGCTGCAAGCTCTGTTTAGGGGACCGCAGGGTACTATGGAGAACACTGGTTCACACCGAGTCTGGAGAGCGTATTGACCGCAGCATCGTCCGTGCTCTTGACAAACCTCCCGTGGAGTATGTGCCGCACTGTTGGAGGTTACACGCAAATGTTAATGGCTTGTGGTCACTCAAGACGAAAAACCTTCGTCCCTCAACGAAGTGACGAAAGTGCTTGATGGCAAGGTAGGTGGCCAGCTGCTCCCTTCCAAAGGTGTTGTATCAAACTTGTGCAGAAGACAGGGTTTCTAGGGAAAAATGACACCGGATACCAGCCGCCTTCGATTTGCTTTAGTAGAAGTGTAACATTGTAACATATGAAGCGTTGGTCATGATGGAGAGTGGTGTGTTGTTGTTAAGATGCATAAGAATGATGGGGTTAGAAATGGCTTCTTTAACTGCCTCAAATGTCTACTGGGTAGCCTCTGTCCACTGCAGGAGCGACTTTTTTGTTTTGATGTCCTGCAGTTAGTGGTAGAGAGGCAGACAGACGCGAGAGCAGTTTGGGACCAATTGTCGATGAAAATTGAACAGCCCAAGGAATTCACGAAGCTTAGTTGCCGTCGACGACCTTAGGAAACATCTGATCACTTCAACTGTTTCTGGTAATGGCCGAATCCCGTAGCTGTTCCTGTGGTGTCCAAGTAAGTGTAGTTCTTTGACGCCGAACTCGCACATTGTCGCTTTTCGACCAGCCTGTAGTCCTGCAACCGAGAAAAGATCTGGCGTAGGGGTTCGGCGTGTTCTTAGAGCGTGTGGCTGAACACCAAATATTCATCAAAATAAGCAACCCAGGCAGCACACAGTATTGGGCCAACATTAGATTTGAGGTGGCAAAGAATGGCCCAACAATGGCCCAACTGCGCCATATGTTTCCCAATATTGGAAACACATTGGACAATAATGGACTATCAAAGATAATGGTTTTCCAATATTGGTGATACTTTGGCATAGGCTGGTTAACATTGGACTGTCAAAGCCAGTAGCTTTCCTATATTGGATATATGCCGGCATAAGTTGTCCAATATTGGACTGTCGGAGCCACTAGCTTTCTGATATTGGCTATACGCCGGCATAAGCTGTCCAATATTGGACTGTCTAAGCCAATAGCTTTGCTATATTGGATATATGCCGGCATAACATGTACAATGTTGGACTGTCAGAGCCAATGGTTTTCCGATATTGAATACCCTACTAAAAAAAACCATTTGAAATTCAAACGGGTGGCAAACTGGTAAATCAAACGGGTGCAAACTTGTCGACCCGTTTGTATCAAACGTGATTATGGGATACGGGTAGCCGTTTGAAACGGTACCCGCTCGAAACGGTACGCATTTGATACAGGCGCCCGTTTGATACGGGTGCCCGTTCGACCTTGCACGTGACCACACGTTTGAACGTGCCATTCGAATCGGTAAATTATGCGCTAGCACTAAATAGGAATCGTCTGGTAGGTTGGTTATCTTGAACTTATTTAAGACATTCCGAAACTCATAAACCTATTTATAACATGGAGGAAACACATAGAACAAATGTGCTCACGTAGGTGCTTGCAAATGGACAGGAAAACAGACACAAATGATTGTTTTCAATTCTCCTCAAAATTTATTACGTTTTCTGTAGACAAGTACAAACAAGCAAGCGATCTGTGGAATGTAAGAAGCACTCTAAGCTTTTACACAACTGAAAAGATAGCAAACCAAACAAGAACCGAGGTAATTCTAGACTATGAAGGTAGACTTTCGGGAAATTATTCGCCCGGCTGCCGCGAGAATAGCGGCTGCATAATTATATAGATAATCTGGAAGACTACGAGTAGAAGAACGGTCAATTGTTGCCAAGAAGTAGGTTTCAGTGCACTTACCATAAAAATAGCGGACTTGAAAGATTTAATCCGTGATATTTGTCGACACGGTCAAAGCAAGACAACCACACAAACGAGAGGGAACGGCTCCTTGGAAGTTTCAACACAATGTGGCGCACAAGCTGTCATTTGCCGAACCCAACCAAACCGCGAGAATTCCTGACTTCTTTGAAGAATCGCTTGTTGCCGATATAGGCGTAGGACTTTTCGAACACTGAGAGCTTTGGTGCACATCCAATACGTTGTCGAGAGACATCCTAATAAGACCGCAGGGTTAGGCGACAGATCGAAGCAGGTGGACGCGCGAAGTTCCAGCTTGAAATGACAACAAGCAGACAAAAAAAAAAAGCGGCTGCCAGGCGCACCTTTCCGGATCTCGATGCTTATCAGCGTGTAGCTCGCGCGCGGCTGAGGGTCACGTGACGGGTGACAAGGGAAGAGGGAGGGGGCGAGGACCACAGGGACAGCCCCTCTCCCTCTCCACAGGCATTCCAGTGAGATGTGCTTTTGTGACATCGAAAAAGAAACACGCGTGCGCGCGCGCGCGCGCATTTTAGCACGCTCGAATTTTGGAAATGGCGGCGGGGCGGCCAGAAGCTCGACTTGCGCCCGAGCGAAGAAAGTACCCAGCGCGAGCTCGTAGTTTGACTGGTTTGACTGCTGCAACGGCGGGCGTGCTCTCGCAATGCTCGATGTTCTTGCAACCGCGTGTACGTGTGCTACCTTCGCTGCGTCTTGAATTAAAGTGAAACGGAGTCTAGACGTACATACTTTCACGTGGTCGCGTCTTCTGCGAGAGATTCGAGCTGAATAAGTAAATTGAGGCAACAAAGAGGGACAAAGTTTTAAAGTTCTGTCAAAAATATCGGCTCACCAGCGTCGTGCGTTTACGTAAAACGGCAACAAAAAAGGTGTTAGTTTTAGTTGCAGTATAAGCGAACATAAGCGCAATTGAAATATAAATATAATTACTTGCATCACGCGGACGATCTGATATCGATGAACCGGCGCTCCCAGCCTTCCAGAAACATTGGCTGCCACGGCTGAAACGCTAGGCGTGCCCACGCCGCCGATCTGTACGTTCAATATCAAACGGGCTCCGGAGAGCCGTTTGATTAAACCGGTACAGTTTGCAACATGGTCACCGGTTTGAGCAAACGTGTGACAACTTTGCCCAAACGAGTCGCCCATTTGCCCAGACGAGCGACCCATTTGCCCAGACGAGCGATCCGTTTGCCAAAGGAGTGACCTGTTTGTCCAAATAGGTGACCGTTATGGCTCATACGGGAACCCCTTTGAGCCATATGGGCGACCCCTTTGACAAACTGGTGACCGGTATGGTTAAACTGTTACCGGTATGGACCCGTTTATTTCATATAGGCGCCAAATGGTTTTTTTCAGTAGGGTATACGCTGACTTAAGCTGTGTAATATTAATCTGTCAAAGCCAAGAGTTAATTTTCCAATATTGGTGATGTCTTGGTATAGGCTGGTCAATATTGTACTCCCTACTGAAAAAAATCATTTGAAACTCAAACGGGTGGCAAACTGGTAAATCAAACGGGTGCAAACTTGTCGACCCGTTTGGATCAAACGTGTATATGGGATACGGGTAGCCGTTCGAAACGGTACCCGCTCGGAACGGTACCCATTTGATACAGGTGCCCGTTTGATACGGGTGCCCGTTTGATACAGGTGCCCCTTCGACCTTGCACGTGACCACACATTTGAACGTGCCAGTCGAATCGGGAAATTATGCGCTAGTCCTGAACGGGGATACTTTGGTTATTTCAAACTTATTTAAGACGTTCCGAAACTCATAAACCTATTTATAACGTGGAGGAAACACGTAGAACAGATATGCTCACGTAGGTGCTTGCAAATGGACAAGAAAACAGACACAAAAGATTGTTTTCAATTCTCCTCAAAGTTTATTACGTCTTCTGTAGACAAGTACAAACGTGCAAGCGATCTGTGAATTGTGAGAGGCACTCTAAGCTTTTATACAACTGAGAAGATAGCAAATCAAACATGAACCGAGGTAATTCTTGACTATGAAGGTTGACTTTCGGGAAATTATTCGCCCAACTGCCGCGAGAATAGTGGCTGCATAATCATATAGATAATCTGGAAGAGTACGAGTCGAAGAACGGTCAATCGTTGCCAAGAGGTAGGTTGCAGTGCACTTACCATAAAAAAAGTGGACTTGAAAGATGTAATCCGTGATATTTGTCGACACGGTCAAAGCAGGACAACCACACAAACACAAATGAGAGGGAACGGCTTCTTGAAAGTTTCAACACGATGTGGCGCACAAGCTGTCAGTTGCCGAACCCAACAAACCGCAAGAATTCCTGACTTCTTCGAAGAATCGCTTGTTGCCGATATAGACGTAGGACTTTTCGAACACTGATAGCTTTGGTGCACATCCAATACGCTGTCGAGAGACATCCTAATAAGACCGCAGGGTTAGGCGACAGATCGAAGCAGGTAGACGCGCGAAGTTCGAGCTGGAACTGACAACAAGCAGACAAAAAAAAAAGCGGCTGCTAGGCGCACCCTTCCGGATCTCGATGCTTATCAGCGTGTAGCTCGCGCGCGGCTGCCGGTCACGTGACGGGTGACAAAAGAGGAGGGTGGGGGCGAGTAACCTCGAAAAAAAAAAACGCGCGCGCGCGCATTTTAGCACGCTCGAATTTTGGAAATGGCGGCGGGGCGGCCAGAAGCTCGGCCTGCGCCCGAGCGAAGAAAGTACTAAGCGCGAGCTCGTAGTTTGACTGCTGCAACGGTGGCCGTGCTCTAGCAATGCTCGATGTTCTTGCAGCCGCGTGTACGCGTGCTACCTTCACTGCGTCTTGAATTAAAGTGAAACGGAATCTAGAAGTACATTCTTTCACGCGGTCGCGTCTTCTGCGAGAGAGATTCGAGCTGAATAATTAAATTGAGGCAACAAAGATGGACAAAGTTTCAATGTTCTGTCAAAAATATCGGTTCATCAACGTCGCGCGTTTACGTAAAACAACAACAACAAAAAAAGGTGATAGTTTTAGTTGCAGTATAAGCGAACATCAGCGCAATCGAAATATAAATATAATTACTTGCATTACGCGGACGATCTGAAATCGATGAACTGGTGTTCCCAGCCTTCCGGAAACATTGGCTGCCACGGCTGAAACGCTAGGCGTGCCCACGCCGCCGATCTGTACGTTCTGTATCAAACGGGCTCCGGAGAGCCGTTTGATTAAACCGGTGCAGTTTGCAACATGGTCACCGGTTTGAGCAAGCGTGCGACAACTTTGCCCAAACGAGTCGCCCATTTGCCCAGACGAGCGACCCGTTTGCCAAAGGAGTGACCTGTTTGTCCGAATAGGTGACCGTTATGGCTCATACGGGGGACCCCTTTGAGCCATACGGGCGACCCCTTTGACAAGCTGGTGACCGGAATGGTTAAACTGTTACCGGTATGGACCCGTTTATTTTCATATAGGCGCCAAATGGTTTTTTTCAGTAGGGCTGCCATAGCCAATGGCTTATCAATATTTGTGTCGCCTAGGCTGTAGACCCGGGACCCTCCTTTTGGCATTGGAGAGGAGGAAATTGGAAAAGAGTCATTCATGAGCTCGCTTGGGCGAGAATATTATTTAGTTAACTTCATGGGGCGTACGTCGCCGGCGCTTTATAAACGCGATCACAAATATGTCCTTAGCTGCCTATAGGACTATTGTAGTTTTTTGCTGGCTTCTCTTCCTTCTCATTGCCTTATCTCGGCGGTGACAACTTAATTCCGTTTTTTTAGATTTAAGTTTCTATTTTTTATATTTAATGTTTCTAAGCATATTTAGTCATTGTCGACGCAGGTGTCAACAAACATAAAGCCGCCGCTTACGCCGCAACCGAAGTGACTTCTACTTTTAGTTTTACGAGAGTCTATCGCGCTATAAAGTCATATATTAAACTCGAGTGAAGTCTCGAGAGTGTTGCTTCGACTGCACGTGCACATGTCATCAGTATAGGCAGAGCAACGACGTAGCAATCGCGACGCGAGAGCATACTGCGCCTCGATCTGGCCGGCCGCGCTCGCTCTGCGGAAATGTGAGCGTGGGACTCTCGAGCCCCGTTAGTTTACTGAAGCTGCAAGACGCTACTTTGTTGCCACGAATCATTTGCCCTTCGAACGGTCGCGAAGCCGTTGCGCCCGGCGTACCCTACGCAGCATCTTTCAGAAACCGTTCGCGCAGCATCGCAACCCTCTGTCTGCGAGCATCGGCAATTAATCGTGTGTTAAAAGTCGGACGATGTGCTGTTCGGGGTGTCTTTTATGTGTAACTCTTTCGTAAAAAAATTTGAAGTTTAAAAACGCGAACCTAACAGTGTACAAACAGTTTTAAATTTATTGATAAAAATATATTTATATATTTATAGATATATTTGTGTACATCGTGCGCAAAACATAATCGCGCTTCGTTCTTCATTCTAAATTATTATGTAAGTTATACGACGCAAAACATACTGTCTTCAAACTTGCCCCTTTTAGAACCACTTTTGAACTGGACAGTTTCTTTAGAAGTTCGAAAGCTGACCTTCAAAGAGCTGTCCTGTTAAATCGGTATTGACAGCAGGGTAGACGCTATGCGTGTTTAAGGCCAATCGTGTCTCCGGTTAGGGTCACGTGACTACTGTCTCGAAGCTGGTGATAAGGCAGAGCACGGAACCTGCCTAAAGCACAAGGTCACGCATAACATCTACTGCACTATCAACCTTGGGTAGAAGTGACAAATTCTCTCGCTCCGTTCATTGTTGAGATGCCCCTGAAGATTAGCCTTTGTAAGCGCACCCACCCCCGTTCTGGCCTGCTTACTTTGTACTCCTTCTCTCTTTTTTCTCTCTCTCCCTAAGCTGAAGGCGCGGTGACGTTGCGTACTCGCCGGACTTGAATCCGCTCTCTGTGCGCAGGTAACGGCAGAAGCGTGATCACGTGTTTTGACGGATGACGCATTAGCCGTTGACAAACTCGGAATGCCTGCGTCGCAAAGACCGGACCTAGTTTCGCGCGTGATGCGGCCTGCGGGGTACAGGTCCGCTGTGTATTTCGCTTCTGTGGTAAATGGTATCTCGTTCGAAAAGTCCTACCCGTGTCAATTTCTTCAAAGAAGCCCAAGACATTCTTGTGAACAGTTTAGTGTTCGGTTCGGCAAATGGCAGCGTGTGCTACATCGTGTTGAATCTTCACGGATCACTTCCTTCTAGTTTTTGTGTTTGAGTGGTTCTTCTGCAGTGCCCGTGTTGACATATAAGTCGGATTACATCTTTAAAGTCCGGTATTTTCAACGTAAGTGTGCTGCAACCTACTTGGTGATCATTGTCCGTTCTTGTATGGGTAATCTTCCGGATAACCTCTAGAATTGGGCAGTGCCTATCTCCTGGCAGCTGGGAGAATAATTTTCCCGCAATCTTACCGACAGTCGCCTGCCATTATCTGTCTGAAATAATGTCACAACTGCAGGTAGAATACTGACTTTTTTTATTCTACCTGCGTTTCGCAGAAACACGTTTCGTGGCCACCTTTTTGGTCGACATTTACGTCTCATCGACATTTGTTACGCCAATTGCGCGCTGTAGGGGCTTTTCGTCGCGCGTGTATTCCTGAGGTGCGTGCTCACCGAACCAGCCCACTCTTTCACGCCGCTTCATGCTAAGTCTGAAGCGGTTCATTGAAAAAAAAAAAGAAAAAGAAAACATATTTTGAGTTTTTTTTTTTTTATGAAACATCGCGTGTTGATGAAACGATATGTCTATGAAATGTAGTTCGATGAACTGATTGCACCGCCAATGAGGTGCGACTAGTGGTAGAATTTTAGGGATTAAATTCTGCCAGCTGCCGGGAGACTGGACACTACCCAAGAATTACCCCGGTTGTTGCTTGCTCTGCAGTCTTCTTAGTTTTATCACAGCTGAGTAGTACCTCTTCACATATTACAAATTGCTGAGTTTGTGCTTGTCTACAGAATAAGCTGTGTGTAATAAACTTTTAGGAGATTTCAAAACAATCCCTTGTGTCTGTTTACCTTCCTTTTTGCAAACAACTTGGCGAGTGCAGTTGCAAAGACCTGGGCGAGTGCAACGATGGCCAAAAATCAGCATGACGGCCAACATTGGATCGGGTCGCGCTTCCAGTGTTGTCCAATATTACGCCGGTCTTCGCCAATGTGGGAGCACCCTGGCTGGAACCATGGTTTAGCGATGGCCCAACATTGGCACCAATGATGGGGCCGACATCGGCTGGAACGATGGCTGAACAGTGGCACAACATTGGCACCAATCACTCAGCCAACATTGGAAAGGGTAGCGCTTCCAATATTGTCCAATATTGAGGCCGGTCTTTGCCAATGTTAGGCCAATGTCGGACCTACATTGGTGTGCTGCCTGGGAAACGTTACTCTTAAGCCACGACACTTGGTCAATGAATACTTGGAAAGTTTGAGCTTTTTTCTGTACTCCAAAGGGCATCTGCAAAAACTCGAACAAGCTAAATGGCGTAACAATGTAGATCTTCCGAATATCAAACTGTTCGATGGGGATTTGGTACTAAGCCTTAACTAAATCCACTTTGACGAAAATTGTGGCACATTCTAAAATCAGACACCGTGGCCTCTTTCAATGCCCCACACGGTCGCCTGCTTCCTGTTTCCTTTGGTTCCATATGAAGTGGCGACTGCCACAAGCTGGATGATGGCCGTATGTAACCGAGTTCGAGCATTTGATGGAACTCATCCCTGGAAATTTGGACGCGAACGGGAGCCAGCGTCGCGGTCTTGCGAATACCAGAGCACGCTGGCTTTCAATGTGGTGGGTGACGCTGTGTTGAACGGTCTGGTCAGTAGTAGAAGGGCGGAATACCAGAACAATCTCATTGGAAATGGTCTTCCAGGAAGTATCCGCTTCCGCTCGAGGCAGAGTGGAACTGAGGGGCGTCTTCGACACTAGGACTTGGACGCTAAGTCGCGTCTCAATGTCGAAGAGCATGTTTGCCTTCAAGTCATCGGTGTTTACGAATCTCCGTAGGAAATCTGCTCCGATACTAGCTTGAGGGATATCCGTGCTAATGAAAACCCAGGGCAACGTCTTACGGAGGCCCGTATCCAGTGTTAGCGACCTCTCACAGTGTGCCTTGATCTAACATCCGTTTACAACACGCAGTGATGGAGATACCTGGCGTTGCGTCGGTCCTGAGGTACAACGCTTACCTCAGCCCCGGTGTCTGTAGAGCCCTGCGCGGATAACAATTTGATCATCCGCATCCAATCCGCATCCGCAGACTTCGTATCCACATCCGATCCACTTCCGAAACGCTCTTAAATAATTGTATTCGCGTCCGCAGACTTTTGCTTTCGAACCGCGTCTTCAAAATTCGGAAACGCAACCGACCCTCAATCCGCGCATTCGTTTTACATCATAAAAGCAAGCTTTAAAAAAGAAAAACTTGAAAAAAAAATATTGGATGATATTATATAAGCAGTCTGCTTACTTTTCTACAAAGAACTCTTCGTACGAAAATACGGTGAGTGTCATTTTATCGTATTTCGTTTTATCGTACTTTTTTTGCGATCATCCTTCCAGAGACACAGCGCATCGCTCCAAAGAGGATCGCAGTTATGAGATCGTCATTGGAGTCCGTGACACTTACACTCTGTCCAGATGATGCGCTCAAAAGAAAAAAAAATCTTTTTTATTATTGTTTCTTTATGAAACCCACTTCAAGCGGACGAATATTTTATAAACACAAAAATTGACGCACAAACAAACAACATTGTGTCAGTTTATTTAGGCCAAACAATAAAAATTTCGAGAGCACCTAACCACTTATGAGTTTTGAATGCGAAAGCATGGATGTCGTTCTTCCGCTCCCTTAGTTCGTCTGCGGCGTACTGGCGTGGATGGCAAATTTTCGCTACTGCCGGGCTGCGGCCGCCGACGACATAGGCGCCTCAAGCGCCGCCATGTTCCTCGGCGCCGAGAGAAGCAGAAGCGGCCGCAGCCCCCCCTCCCCCCGGGGCTGCGGCCGCTTCTGCTTGTGCGGCGTACCCGCGGTGCTATGTATAGACCAACACGCGGCCCTGACGTCACACAGCTGCGGTGGCGCCGTCAAGGGCACTGCGCATGCGCAGACGCTTCACTTTGCGCGAATTTGGTTCCTGCGCACGCGCAGTGCCCACACCTTGTGTGGGCAAACGCGGGCTTGTTTGTAAACAGCGTGTCGGTCTATAGCAGGTCACTGCAGCGTACCCCTCCGAGGTCCCGAAGTGCAAGTCCGACACCAAGCCCACGAAGACCCAACGGGGACACCACCAAGACCCGATGAAGTCGCCGCAACAAAGGGCTACCCCTGGAATTTGACGCCCTGCCTGCGAAGGCCAAACAGTCAACAACCCGGACGAGGAACAGCCAGTCGGAGCAGACCAAGACCACCCCACTCGTCGTCTACCTTCCCGCAGCCCAACGAACCCCCATGACCTCCCATGGCGAGGCTCACGTGGATGGGGAGGACTGGCTTTAAAGGGATACTTTAACGAAATTTGAAATATTCCCGTCGTGTTCAAAAATAGGTTGAATATGATCCAAAATATCCGTAAATGACAATCGCGCGTTTGTATTTTGAGCCTGGTTGCTGTATTTTTCGTTATAAACGGCCCACTCTGGCAAGCGCTCGGAGAAGGCCCAGCGGAGACCACGTGACATCCAACGCAATCGTGACGTAGGTCGTCTCAAGCCGAGCAAAGCTACGGCTAGGCTGATGTCGAGAAGATGGCCTAGTCGTTCCAGCCACCGAAGCGCTGCTTTTGTACGAATTTTGAGTGACTGGTTAATCTTCTGTAATTTTGTAGCGGGACAATAGCGACTTCTGCGACACACAAAAGGCATTCTCGGGATGAGGGGAGTTCCTCCTGCCCCTCTTCTTTCGTCGTGGCCGGAGACGAGACAACCTCCGTCACTAGATGTCAAGGTTCCTAGACGGGCATTACAAGCGAGGCGTTAGCGACATCCACCAGGTGCTCTTTGCTAGGCGTTTAATTCGTTTTAAAATTCATTTTCGTGACTTTTTTAACAAGATATTGGTATGTTCAATGTGATGCTGCTTTTTGAACACATATAGACCAAAAAATGAGCGCCGAAATTTTGTTGTAGTATTCCTTTAACACTATGAACGCGTAGCCTGCCATAATGATTGGACCAGGGAGCAGCACCTCCAATACCTCTACTTTTCTTTGGGGGGCACTACGAGGCAGTGGTTCGAAAACCCCGAGGGTTTGTTCACGTAAAGTGACATGTGTGTGGCCGAGCTGCAGCGGACCTTCACCACCCAACACCGAGGGGAGAGGGTGGAGGATCTGCTCCGGATTCGAACCCAGGGACCCAACGAAAGCGTCACGAGTATCGTGGAAGATGTCCTGTGCCTTAGTGCCGGTGCAGACCCCCAACCCTTAAACGATAAGAAGCTGCGGGTCCTCATGCGCGAGGTGAGGGACGACATCTTCGGAGGCCTCGTCCGCAACCCGCCGGCAACCGTCGACACCTTCGTCACTGAGGCAAACAACATGAAACGCGCGCTTCATAGGCGCGCTTCCTTCTACCAGCGACATCCAGGCCTCGCTGCACCCACGCTGCTTAACGGCGAAAACATTCCGGGTACGCTGGGTATCCGGGAAATTATACGGGAGATTGTCAGGCAGGAGCCGCTAAGGTTCCTGCCAACCGCCAATCGTCTGCCAACCCTTTCCATCGCCGGGCTCTCCAACTAGAGGTTCCCGTCCCCACGATGGCACCGGAGGAACCAACGTTGAGCTACGCCGCCATGGCGCGACGACCACCGTGAGCTCCCCGCCAAGCCCAAGCGCCACCCCGAAGAGTCGCATTAACGCGGCAGTACCCCCGACGCCAGGAAAATCAGGCGCACGTTCACCCAGAGCAAACTACGCGTAGGAAGATAGACGTCTGGAGAACGGCCCATCGACGCCCGCTGTGTTACCACTGCGAGGAAGCTTACCATGTGTACCGGCGATGCCCCTACCGGCAGATCGGGCTTCCCGGGTTCGCGCCGGGCTCCCCACGCCCAAGGAGTGGAGAACAACCGCGAGACATCGAAGAATACCTGCAACGTGCACTGTCTTCAGCGCCCGCTCCCTTCCGAGGATACCGTTCGCCATCACCACGAAACCTGGCTCTGCCGATGCATCGACCCCGACTTCGAAGCCTGTCGCCCCTCGCCGGGGAAACTAGGCGCGGCAACCCCTGGAGGTGGAGTTGCCGAAGGCGACCGACGCCAAGATCCTCCTCAAACGTCAGAGGGCCCCATCTTGAACGCCACCGGTGACCGAAATAACGCTAGTGCAACGGTAAAAAATAACCTAAACGTCGTTATCGACGGCCACGACACGTTGGCTCTTGTCGACACTAAAGCAGGCTTCTCCGTCCTGAGTGGAAGGCTCTCCCAACGCCTTGGGAAAGTGACGACGCCGTGGGATGGGCCACAGATACGGACCGCCGGGGGACATCTTATCACACCAGTTGGAGGATGCACTTCTCGCATCGAGATTCACGGCGATACGCGTCAGGTAAAGTTCGCCGTTCTAAGAGAGTGTGCGAGATACGTTATAATCGAAATGGACTTCTTGTGCGAATACAGCGCCGTCATCCACCTGAAAGCCAACCAGCTGACACTGCGAAAACCTGTTATGACGTCCGGTATCAAGAAACAACAGGGGCCGCCTCAGCCACAATGCGTGCACTGTCCAAGCACGTGAACTTGCCGCCGCGTCCGACTGTGCTGGTGCCCCGTCCGGACCGAAACAGCAATTCGCGGAGACGCCCTGCCGGAAGGTAGTGTCCAATTGCTCCTAGGCAGAGGGATTGGTGTCACCAGAGGCGTAACGAAGCTCCAAGATGAACGCACCGCTGTCCTTGTAGCAATATTCCGACCAGAGGTTCAGCACCATACAAAAGGTACCACCGTGGGACACATCGAGGAACACCAGGACACAACCGCTATCGCCGGAATTTCTGAAGACTCCCCTTCGTCGCAACGTGAGAAAGTGTCATCCCCATTCTTCGACATCAACCCAACCCTCCCCCTTCCCCACCGACGACAGCTGACTGACCTTCTCACCTAGTTCAATGAATGCTTCGCCACGTCATCAAGTGTGCTCCAGACGACGATTGCGAAGCATTGAATAGTTACTGATGACGACGCACTCCCTGTGCGTTGGCCACCGTACCGAGTCGTCATGAAAGAAAGGGAAGCCATCCAGAAGCAAGTTCAGGAAATGCTTGATGACGACCTCGTCCAGCCCTCAAACAGACCGTTGGCTTCGCCAGTAGTCCTGGTGAAGAAGAAAGACGGAACCTTGAGGTTCTGCGTGGAATATCGCCGGCTGAACGCGTTAACAAGAAAGGACGTCTATTCGCTGCCCCGCATCGACGACACCCTGGATCAGCTGCGCCACGCCCGATACTTTTCGTCGATGGACTTGAAGAGCGGGTACTGGTAGATTGAGGTCGACGAACGAGATCGTGAGAAGACGGCCTTCATCACGTTGGACGGACTGTATGAATTTAAACTAATGCCGCTCGGGCTGTGCACAGCAAAGACAACCTTCCTGCGCATTATGGACACCGTCCTTTCAGGCTTGAAATGGCAGAGCTGTCTCGTCTACCTCGACGACGTTGTGGTGTTCAAAAGGGAATTAGACAAGCACCTGAGACGACTCCGAGCCGTGCTATGGGCCTTCAAGCCTTCTGGGCTGACACTCAAGCCTTCCAAGTATCGGTTCGCCTATGGTGAGCTGAAATTCTTGGGCCACGTCGTGAGTGCTCAGGGTGTAAGCCCTGATCCTGCAAAGACATCTGCTGTCGCCAAATTCCCGAAGCCATCAGACAAGAAGGCCGTCCGAAGATTCCTTGGGCTGTGCGCTCTCTACAGACGTCTGGTTTGTGACTTTGCACAGATTTCTGCACCGCTGACTTACCTGACGAAGGACGACGTTCAGTTCCAGTGGGGAGAGGAGCAAGGACAAGCGTTTGACGACTTCAAGCGAAGGCTCCAGTCGCCCCCTAACCTCGGGCATTTGATCAGTCACCGGAGACAGAAATGCACACGGATGCCAGCTTGTCGCTGAACGATGCGGTGCTCGTTCAGCGACAAGAAGGGGCAGGGAGAGCAATGTCTTACGCAAGCCGGGCGCTGTCTAAGGCAGAACAAAATTATTCAACGACCGGCAAAAAACGTATTGCTGTAGTCTGTTCGCTAACCAAATTTCGTCCGTACTTATGCGGGATCCCGTTCCGCGTCTTCACAAACCACCACGCCCTCTGCTGGTTCGCAAACCTCAAGGATCCGTCAGGACGTCTCGCCCGCTGGAGTCTTCGACTGCAAGAATTCGACGTAACCATTGCGCATAAGTGCGGCCGCAAGTATAATGACGCTGACGGTTTGTCTAGGGCTCCAGTCAAACCTCCTATGGTCGGCGCCGGCGACGATGACGACGTCCGTTTTCTTGACGTGGTTACCACTACTGACATAGGGGCACTTCAACGCGACGACACGGAACTTCGCTGCGTGATCGACCACCTCGAAGTTCAAGGAGGCTCAGTCTCGCGGGTCTTTTCTCGGGACCTATCGAGCATTGTCCTGCGGCGAGGCGTGTTCTTCAGAAACAATTTCGGAACCAGCAAAACTTTCTGGCTAGTGTTTGTCCCTACCAGCCTCCGTGAAGAAATCTTTCAAGCGTGCCACGACGACCCAACGGCTGGCCATCTCGGCTACACCAGGACCCTTGCCCGGTTTCGTGACAAGTACTACAGGCCAAAACTGCCGAAGACTCTTCATCTGTACTCACGGTCATGTCCCGAGTGCCAATGGCGTAAGAAGCCTCCAACGACACCTGCGGGATTGCTGCAAACAATATCGGCCCCAACTATGCCATTCCAGCAGATTGGAATGGATTTGCTTGGGCCCTTCCCGCCGTCAATGTCGCGGAACCGCTGGATATCGTTGCCAGAGATTACCTCACCCGGTACGCGGAGACGAAAACCCTTCCGTCAGGAACAGCGGTAGAAGTCGCCAAGTTTTTCGTCGTACCTATTCTCCTTCAACATGGCGCCCCGAATTCTTGATAACCGACCGAGAATTATCGTTATTGTCCCAGCTAACGCAAACGATGCTTCGGCTCAGCCACACCAGCCATCGTCGGACTACCATGTACCATCCGCTGACCAACGGGCTTACGGAGCGGCTCAACAAAACGATCGCCGACATGATCTCCATGCATGTCAACGTAGAGCACAGGACGTGAGACGAGGTATTACCATACGTCACTTCGTCGACAACACCGGAGTTCAAGAATTAATGGGTTTACACCATTCCAGCTGGAGCATGACAGAAAAGTGATGACTATGCTCGACGCGATCCTGCCGCATGAGCCAGTGGATGACGGATGCGACGATGCCCACGCGGTCAGTCAGAGAGCAGAGGAGGCACGCCAAATAGCCAGCCTTCGAATCCACGATCAACAGCGTGTCGACGCTCGCCGGTACAATCTTCGTCGCCGCGCTGTCCACTTCCATCCCGGAGACAGATTGTGAATGAGGACGCCGATTCGTCACCGCGGTCTCAACAAAAAAACTGGTGAAGCGCTACTTTGGGCCTCACAAGACCATCCGACGCCTCGGAGATCTGAACAACGAGGTACTTCCTGACGGAACACGACCATCAACAAGAAGTCATCCCGACCCGAGGTGGTGCACGTCGCCCGGCTGAAGCCGTATTACCAACAATAGAACTTTGCACTCTCGTCGGAACAGTTAACTGTGGCTCGCGATTGTGCTGTCCTTTCGTTGTGGATATCTTTTTTCGTGCTTTGTTGCCTCGGGACGATGTGTTTTTTTAAAGGGTAAGATAATGCCGCGTGCGCAGCTGACCAAGTAGGCAGCACGCACGTGGCCTTTGGTTATCGTGCTTGCCTTCCACGTAGAAGGCTAGGTTTTCGATTCCTGGCGGTAGCTACCCATTTTTGTGGAGTCTGTAATATGATGTTCTGGTAAATTGGAGAACCGTCTTGCTGATTCAAGGTTGGGATGTTTTATGCACGGAACCTCCTGTGCCGAATGTTCCAGAAGCCCACGCGTGTACAACAGGGGCTCCGCGTGGCAAGCCGGAGGCAGTTTCGCCCCAGCGTTCGATCCTGCTTTTACGCCGACTTCGACGCCCGCGACGCTCTGTTATTGTCTTCTGTTTCCTTTTTGTTTTGGGCACATGTTCGACCCATTAAGCGTTTCAGTTTTCTCAGCTATTCTTTGTTTCACTAGCTCTTCATTCGTGACAGTATGCTATATCTCAACTATAAATGTTGTGAATGAAATTTTGTGTATTCAATAGAGATGCCGCGAACTTTTTCCGAACCTAAGCTTCGATGATCAAATCAAGCAAAGCGAAAGGTTCGAAAGCGTTCCAATATTCAACCTTTCTATATAAAAAAAAAAATTCGACGGAAGTCTTATTTAGGAACTTCTTAAACTAAGAAGTTTGACGTTTTTTTTTTTAAATTTCGAACTTTGCATGTTCAGAAATGCAATGTTTTTCGAACCTTCGACCTTAATACCCTAAAAAGTTCGATCCTTTTCAAACTTACTAACTTATTAGGCTGCAAAATTTAATGCTTGTCGATCCTTTGACCTTGATAGGCTAAACAATTCGATGATTTCTGAACTTTAAAACTTGCACTGAAAAGTTTGACGATTTTCCAACGTACGAACTTCCTATGCTAAGAAATTTGAGAATTTTTAACCTTTCAAACTTATTTCATTTAAAAATCTCAGCATGTCGACTCGGTGTTGAAGCACAAACAAAACAGTTAAAAAACGCTAGAGATGTTTTGACTGAATTATACTACATGTCCCGGCACGCGCACACTCACGTGTTCATCTACACAAACGTCGAGAAGTCCTTGTTGTTGAGAAAATCCACCCTAAGAAATGCTCTGAAAGATGTTCTCCAACAAAATGTTAACACTAAAAGTAACATATTTCAGAGTACAGATTGACTCATTGATTTGTCTTTTCATTTCAATACCCATTGAACTCATAACAACTTGTAGGTGCGTAGTAGTTTCCCTGCAGAATATCTGATAGCTTGGGTAAGATTTGCTAGCTTTTTATTTTGCCGTCTCAGTTCCAGCCTCCTTTCTCCTGGCTTTTACGTTGGCGCACAAGACTGCATAAGATGTCAAACCAACTCGCCCAAAACAACCACTCTTCTTGAGCCGTTCGAAGTACCCTTGGGGTGACAAGCGTGTGCTGGCCCAAGAAGTATGTAGCGTCAACAGCACTGTCTGCTTAGGAGCGAACGGAGTAGGAAAATCAACCTTTGGCAAACTTTAATGAGTGACGGGTTAATTTTTTAGGGGGAGAATGGCTGTGTCCGGGTACACATACGAAGGTTTGAGTAAGAGGGGAGTCCCTCCTTTCCGTCTTCCTGAACTGTTTGCTAGATTGCGGGATTTGTACATGAGTTGAGGAGTTAAGACGAAAGCCGTGCAAACTTAAGAAAAAATATTGTCGGTTGTTTAAACAGGCTAATTTTTTATCAATTACTGAGTGATGCCCAGTTTCACGCTGTTTTTAAAAGTTAAAACCGCGCTCATGTTATAAAAAATATTTCCTTCAAAAATATTTTAGGGCACGGCTATAAACCGTGTGGCAAAAAATCATTCTTTTTTTTTCTTTTTTTAGAAATTGGAGGTGGTTGGACGCAACGTTTGTGACGTTTGACATTGAATGACTCTTATATCAACACCATTTGTCGACAAAGAGTTTAATCTATTTGATATATTTTTACATAAGGTAAAAGAAATTGCAACGTTTGCTTTCGTTTTGCTGATTTATTTTAAGTTGGCGGTTAGATACGTACTATAGATTGCCTTTCAATTGTTTCTTGCAGAAAACGAAGTTAAATAAGTGCTTTAGAACTAACTAAATTTGCCATTCATATTCCTCATTACTTTTTGGTTTTTCCCGTATTTACTGTGTGGTTTTCATTCTCCCCCCCCCCCCCCCCCCCTACGCGTGTTGTCAGTTAGTATGCAACGCAACCTCCGCCCTCGGTTATAATCGCAAACCACTACCTTTTCTGCACCTTTTTTCCCGCATAAAATTCACTGAGTCCATCACCGTAGTCGACGGAAGACACCTATGCAAATGACGAGGAAGAAAAAACCACTTGTCGCTTAAAATAGATTCTACTGTCATAAAAAAAAATATGAATGACGTGTACAATTTCCTGTAACGCCGAGGCAGAGCGCAGCTCTTGAGGAGGAGGAAGTGTGTCACGGGTGTGGAGCTGGGAAGGAAAGAGGAAAAAGAAGAGAAGAGAGAAAGAAGGGGATCGCGAGAAACGACGGGCAGGTGCGGGAGTTTTTACCCGTCACTTGTTGAAACCGGGAACGCTCCGGCTACTGAAGCTTAACAGAAACCGGCCCCGCTCCGGTTCCTGAGACTCCGGCCACGCTCCGGCTTCTGAAACCTCACCGAAACCGGCCCCGCTCCGGTCCCTGAGACCCCGGCCACGCTCCGGTTCCTGAGAGCCCAGCAACGCTCCGGTTCCTGAGAGCCCAGAAACGCTACAGTTCCTCAAGCAACGAAGAACCCGGCAACGCTCCGATTCCTGAGGCCACGACGAGCCCCGCTACGCTCCTGAAGCCCCGCCACGTCAGGCGTGAGTCGAGCTTTTGTGGGGACTTGACCACGGGGACTCCGGTCTGCTTTGAACTTTTCCTTTTCCTTCTGTATTGTTGATAACTACCTCCTGATTTCCTTTCATTATATTATTACGAATGTACATGCCTTTGTCTCACCTGGTCTTGCCTCAATCATTTCGCGTGTCGGACCGGGCGAACGTGACAATTGTGGCGAGCCTGCCAGGATCCCATTTACCATCAGTTTAATTGAATCACTTCGTCCGGGACACACAAGAATTGCTCGTCCGGGACACACACGAATTGGTGGAGTCAAGACGACTAGCATGGAGAACGAGAAATTAATGGCGGTGGTAAAGGAGTTGGGTTATCAGGGAGATGAGTTGAAGAAATGGATGGAGGACGAAAAAGCTAGACTACGAGAAGAAAGAGCGTGGGCGCGACAGGAACGCGAGGAGGAATGTGTCCGGTTGGACAAAGAACGGGAAGTTCTGTAACTTCGGTTGGCAGGACAAAGCGCAGGGGCGCCACGTCAGGATGCAATCCAAGGTATAGGTGAAGGAGAGGCTACTAACTTGGCCGCGACAACCGGCGAGGCGCGACACTTTAGCCCTCATAAGTTAATTCCTCAGTTCGAAGAAGGAAGGGATGACTTAGATGCATATTTGCTACGCTTTGAACGTACTGCAACGGAAATGGGTTGGCCTCAGCAGAAATGGGCGACGACTTTGAGTTTGTGCCTCACTGGTGAAGCATTGACGGTAGTGGGTCGGTTGTCGCCAGAAGACGCACTGGATTATGCGAGAGTGAAGCTGGCACTGCTTCAAAGGTTTCGCTACACTAAAGAAGGGTATAGAGAACGGTTTAGGGATGCAAAGCCCGAAGAGGGAGAGACGAGGACACAGTTTGCCGCCCGTCTCGCTGGGTATTTTGACAGGTGGGTTGAGATGGCCAATATTCAACACACGTTTGAAGCCCTCAGTGACAAGGTCTTGGTCGAGCAGTTTCTGCTCACTTGCTCCACCAAGTTGACTATTTTTCTCCGAGAGAGAGAATGCCAAAGCTTGCAAGAAGTTCCGTCAAAGGCGGACCTTTTCCTAGAGGCTCAGGCCCAGCCTACTAGGAGTAAGTCGAAAATCGACGAGACGAATAAGCAGTCTAGTGTGGCGTTAGCAGATAAGTCTAAAACAGGAGGGGGCAGGAAAGCTTTGCGTTGCTTTTTATGCAACAAAATTGGGCACAAGGCGGAAAACTGTCATGGACGTCCGCCGGCCTCCAAAGGAATTACTTGCTGGCAATGCGGGAAAACTGGACACCGTGCAGATAGCTGCAGGTCAAAGCCTAACGACAATCATCAGGCGTCATGTCTTTGGACGAAGTCAAGAAACGGAGAGGTGACCGAGCCCGAAGATGGCTTTGTTACCCTCAAGAATGGTGACAAGATTCCGGTTGTCAACTCGGCAGTAGGACATCCTCCCAATTTTCTAGTGGAGAATCTACCAGTTGTAGAGGGAGATATGGGTGGCCATAAAATAACTGTCCTCAGGGACACGGGCTGCAACATCGTCGTTGTTCGCCAAAGCTTGGTTCCGAAGGAAGCGTACACGGGAATATTGAGCCCGGTGTTTCTACCGGACAAAAGAGTAAGGCACCTTCCCGAGGCCGAGATTATCATTAGGACACCATACCAGACGGGAAAGTTAAGAGCGAAGTGTGTAAACGACCCTCTGTACGATCTGGTGTTGGGAAATGTGCCGCTTGTACGAGATGCCAATGACACCGATCCAAACTGGAGTTTGAATGTGAAAATGAGGGAAGCTCATATGTCGGCGTCAGAGCCAGCCGATGAACAGAAGACCGGGACGGAAGGCGTCCTAGCGAAAGATACACATGTGGAGTCTCTAGAACACTCTGCTGACGAATCTTTACTCGAACGGGGCGATAAAGAGTTCATGAGCACCGCGGGGGCTGTGCAGACCAAGAAACCTACATGTCGACCCCCGCCATCGCCTCCCGAACTGCGAGTACCTGAGGTACCACTGCTTCAAACAACTAAAGAGGAGCTCATCCAGGAGCAAAAGAATGACGAAACCCAGAAGAAATGCTTCCACGACGTTGGAAAAGTAACCAAGAAGCACAGGGGCAGAACGAAGTACGAGTTTTTCATTAGGAATGAGCTGTTGTACAGGAGCTGTACATACAGTTCCGGAAGTAAAACCGACCAGTTGGTTCTCCCGAAAAAGTTTCGGCGAACTGTCACCGGGATGGCACATGACGGAATAATGTCAGGCCACCAGGGCGTGAGCAACACAATAGCACTAGTATCTGAAGAGTTCTTTTGGCCGGGTGTCCAAAGCGACATTAAGAGGTACGTGCGGTCGTGTGACATTTGCCAACGGACGGTCCCCAAAGGGAGAGTTGGCAAGGCCCTCTTAGGTACTATGCCGACGATTGTAACTCCCTTTCAGAGGGTGGCCATTGACATCATTGGTCCGATTGCTCCCAAATCAGACTCGGGGAACCGATACATCTTAACCATGGTGGATGTGGCTACTCGATACCCCGACGCGGTAGCCTTGAAAACCATTGGGGCTCCGGTAGTAGCGGAAATTTTAGTTGACATGTTTACGCGATACGGCGTACCGAGAGAGGTCCTTAGTGACCATTGTAGCGCGTTTACTTCAGACCTGATGAAGGAGGTGGGTCGCCTGCTGTCAGTGAGATGCCTTCTGACTACTCCCTATCATCTCATGAGCAACGGGTTGGTAAAGAAATTCAATGGAACTTTAAAGTTGATGCTACGTAGAATGTGTCAGGAGAGGCCCAAGGATTGGGACCGGTACCTGCCAGCGCTGTTGTTCGCTTACCGGGAGGTACCCCAGTCCAGTTTGAGATTCTCTCCATTTGAGTTGTTATATGGGAGAACGGAACGGGGGCCATTAACTATACTGAGAGAAGTGTGGTCCAACGAGGCGTTGAACGAGGAAACAAAAACGTCGTACAGCTACGTCATGGAACTGAGAGACAAACTGGAGGAGACCTGCAAACTGGCACACCAATGCTTGGATGAAGCCAAGGTAAAATACAAGAAATACAAGGCGTATTATGATCGGAAGAAAATCAACCGAGAAATGAAGGTAGGGGATAAAGCACTAATCCTCCTTCCAAGCGACAATAACAAGTTGCTCATGCAATAGAAGGGTCCCTTCATCCTCACGGCACGAAGAAATGAAGTTGACTATGAGCTGGAGATTGCCGGAACGAGAAAAGCCTTCCATGTAAATATGCTCAAAAATATGAAGAGAGGACCGAAATGGACCCGGCGGCACCGAGGTGCAGCGCGGCAACAGCAACTGACGATGACAACAAAAACGACGAGGAAGACGCCATAGACGATGTCCCGACTCTGTCCCTGACAAGAGAACAAAACGGGCAAGACGTACTGGTAAATACGGCCCTGAGCACAGAGGAGAAGAAACACGTTGCGACTTTGATTGGAGAATTCGGAGAAATCTTCTCTGATCTACCCGGAAAAACAAACCTGTTTGAGCGCGATCTAAAGCTGACAACTCAGGCACCAGTGCATGTTAAACAGTACCCTCTGCCGATAAAGGTACACGAAACAGTGGAAAAGGAAATAACAGAGATGTTGCGGCTGGGAGTGATCGAGAGATCAACATCAACATTCAACGCGCCTATAGTATTAGTGAAGAAGTGGGATGGGTCCAGCAGATTCTGCATTGACTTTATGCGGCTAAAAGACGCGTTGGTAGCCGATGCCGAGCCTATTCCCAGGGTAGATGTCACGTTTGCTAAAGTGGGATGTAAACGTTTCTTCACAAAGTTAGACTTAGCCAAAGGATATTGGCAGATCCCCATGACAGAATCATCGAAGCATAAAACAGCGTTCTCAGCTTTGAGCGGTCTGTATCATTTCAGATTCATGCTGTTCGGCTTAAAGACAGCTTCCGCGATTTTCACGAAGCTGATGCGGATCCTACTAAGAGGCATACCGAATGCACACCACTATATCGATGATGTTCTGGTGGCAACGGACTCGTGGGAGGAGCACATAGATGCACTAAAGGCTATATTCGGAAGGCTGCGCGATGCGGGGATCACAGTCAAGCCAAAAAAGTGTGAAATCGGATTTCACGAAATCGGCTTTCTCGGCCACAGATTAGGATCAGGCCAAGTAGCCCCAAGACAGGAGATCCTGACGAAGATCCAAGAGGCGCAAAGGCCGACAACAAAACGACAGGTCAGGTCCTTCCTGGGTTTGACTGGATTCTACAGGGAATTCATTCCTAACTATGCAGAGGTGGCGGCTCCTCTGACAGTGTTGACCCAAAAGGGAACTCGCAACGAGGTGCAGTGGCACGACGAGCGGGAAAGGGCATTCAAGCGCCTGAAGGAGGAATTGTGTAAACCTCCCATCCTCATGGCTCTCGACCTAGACAAGGAATTTGTGCTACGTACAGACGCCTCAAGCGTCAGTTTGGGAGCAGTCCTACAGGAAAAAGATAGCGTACTGCCCCTGTCGCGTACGCAAGCAGACGGTTAAGCAAGCCGGAAAAGAACTATGTCACGATTGGAAGGGAATGCCTGGCACTAGTTTGGGCCGTTGAAAAGTTTGCACTAAATTTATATGGCAAGCATTTCCGAGTGCAAACTGACCACCAGCCGTTGGAATTCTTAAATAAGGCTAAACACACCAATAGTCGAGTCATGCGATGGAGCATGAAGATGCAAGACTATAGTTTTCACGTCGAATACATTAAGGGGAAGGATAATGTAGGTGCAGACTACTTAAGTCGGATGTAAATAAGGAATTTAGACTTAGAATGCCCTCGTGCCTATTTTTTTTTCTTGCTCGATAGCGCATGGGGTAATACGGGGATCGAGTTACTGGTTTCGAAGTGCAAACATGGTTCTTTTTTTTTGGAGGGGGAAGAAGGACGCAATTTAATGTGAATTGAGTTTTATTTCGAAGTTCTTCACGCATGATTTCTTTTTTTCGTACTTTGTGCGCGAGCGTGAAATGAAGGAACTATGTTACAACGGGGGCGGTCAAGAGTGTAGACTGGTGCTGCGCGTGCGAGTGCTACGCGAACGGATGCGGTCTTTGCCAAGGCTCGAGATCGCCCAGGCCAAGAGTGAGAGCTGCGCAAGTGCCGGCAGGAATTACCGTCAGTCCGAGACTCTAGCAATGAACTTCAAGATTGACGGTGTAGAAGAAGTTCAACGTTGAACTTCTCCAAGTTGGGGGGCATTGTCACGGGTGTGGAGCTGGGAAGAAAAGAAGAAAAAGAAGAGAAGAGAGAAAGAAGAGGATCGCGGGAAACGACGGGCAGGTGCGGGAGTTCTTACCCGTCGCTTGTTGAAACCGGCAACGCTCCGGCTACTGAACCTTCACAGAAACCGGCCGCGCTCCGGTTCCTGAGACCCCGACCACGCTCCGGCTTCTGAAGCCTCACCGAAACCGGCCCCGCTCCGGTCCCTGAGACCCCGGCCACGCTCCGGCTCCTGATGCCTCACCGTAATCGGCCCCGCTCCGGTTCCTGAGAGCCCAGCAACGCTCCGGTTCCTGAGAGCCCAGAAACGCTACAGTTCCTCAAGCCACGAAGAACCCGGCAACGCTCCGATTCCTGAGGCCACGACGAGCCCCGCTACGCTCCTGAAGCCCCGCCACGTCAGGCGTGAGTCGAGCTTTTGTGGGGACTTGACCACGGGGACTCCGGTCTGCTTTGAACTTTTCCTTTTCCTTCTGTATTGTTGATAACTACCTCCTGATTTCCTTTCATTATATTATTACGTATGTACATGCCTTTGTCTCACCTGGTCTTGTCTCAATCATTTTGCGTGTCGGACCGGGCGAACGTGACAAAGTGAAGGTACCTAGATGAGGGTATGTCCCTCCTCCTCAATCCGTACCCTCCCCTCCAATTTAGCGGGAAGTTCTTGCTATATATCTAGTTAAATTAACCTCACAACTCTTTTCGCTAGAGGAAAATTTTTTCTGCTAAATTTAGCGGGGAAATTTTCAGCTAAATTTAGCGGGAAATTCACCCATAATGCAACGCGCGGTGACATTACGATTGACGTCACTCGTGACACTCGTGACGTCACACGTGACGTCACACGTCATAACGCAACGCGCGGTTACGCCGACAACATTGACGACGGCGACGCCGCTCAAGCCGTAAACGGGCGCCTAAGGGCTGCGCTCTTAAACTAAAGTAAATGACAGCTTAGGAAAGGCGGGGCTTGGCTTATTATATTTGCGCGTCTTGTTTTGTGAATCCTACTGTGTGTTGTCATCGCAAAATATCACAGTCTTGTGCGAAGCGCAGCGATAATGAAATACTTGTGACTAGCCACCCCCTGCGTTTGATAGATTATCAGTAACTACAGAGGCATCTACATTTCGAGATGCCAAGATATGTTTGGCGGCCATGACGGGTGTGTCGTACCACACAAAGATAAAAATTGGGTTATGGGGATATTTATACTGCGCGTAGTTGGTCAGCCATTTAAACTTGCGACGAGTCACTCGCTGTAGATGAGTAATTTAGCGAGTGTAGTACAACCACTAGCCTGGGGCCTTGAACGTGCACCACGCAGTAGTGATACACGACCGCACCCCTGTACGATGGTCATCCAGATCGAAACGGACAAGGGTGGGGCTCGAACCCTGGATCCCTGGGTTCTGCAGCGCGAGCTTTCGCTCCACTCGCTCTGAGCTGGTGTGCGCTAGCCCACTCGGCCACCGATCCTTTTTTTTTTTTTCTTTATTTCCTGTTTACATTTTGGCGACAAAACGCACGCACACACGTACACTTGAAGAATGCTCACAAAGAGGAAACATGTCAGCCACTTTGGGGCTAACACTATTGCGTTAAAATCTTTTCAGACACACTAATTCATTCAGAATTGGCAACCAATCAGGAGGTTCAGACATTGCTCGATAGACTTCCCGTATATATGCTACACTTTCTATAAAGTTTTCTCTTGCGGGGCGCGCATTAACGTCCGCATGTCGTACACTCATTCTTGTCTTCCATAGACTATGGAGGCCGAGAAGCATGAACATGTCGTAAGGGACACAATTCTCGTTCTCGACAGGTAAAAAGCGGGTGCCTTGTGCAGTTAGAGGAAGGTCTTTCTTCAGCGTACGCTGAAGAACGTCCCAGTGGAATACGGCGTCCCAACATTCTACGAAGACGTGTTCAATCGACTCAGGTTTCTTACATAGGATGCAGTTTATAGACCACGGTACAAAAATGCCTTTGTCCTTCAGCCAAGGCTTGACTGGCAGGACGCCACTATGCAATTGAAAGAAAAAAGACTTCACGGATGGCTCAACTGGCATTTTTTTAACTCTCTTTAGAACATCCTGCCCATCGCCCTCGCAGTACAATGACCTGTAGAGGGGCACTGGTAACAAAACATCCACTAAATCTTTATATAGTCTTTTCCGAGTGACTGAACTGAGGTAATCTAAAGAAAAACGTACCTTTAGCATTCGAAATGAAAGAACAACTTCGCGCATAAAGCCTTGAACACTAGGGCACAATAGGTTACTGGACGAAACAACAAATTCCGGCAACGCATTTTGTAATCGCACTTGCAGCACAGTACGTAAGAATACATCACTTTGGTCACGTAAAAACATAAACCTAGACACAATCTGCCGAATAAACAGGTGGGACAATCCCAGGCCACCACTTTGAACAGCGCGAAACAAATTTGTACGAGTAGAACGCTCCCAGACTGAACCCCAGATAAAGATTGCAAAAACTCTGTGCAACTTTTGTACGTTGAGGCGCGACATAGCGATAACCTGCAGTATATGCCACACTTTTGCTACTAAAAATAAATTACATACTGTAGCACGCGCAAACATTGACAAGTCCCTGCCCTTCCAATTCTCCGCTTTTTCTCTCACTCTCTCCGTGGCTTCGTTCCACATTTGGGTGCCATCTCTGTAGTGCTCGAGTGGCACACCAAGATATTTCACGGGCAAGGACGTCCACTGAACATTCAGAAAGATATGAGGCGTTGTGTCCCAGCTGCCGTGCCAGAAACCTGCACATTTACCCCAATTAATTACACTGCCCGTATTTTTGCAAAAGGAGGAGGCAACACTAATGGCTTCACGCACGCTTTCTTGGTCAACACAAAAGACAGCCACATCGTCTGCATACGAGAGAACCTTCACTTCACATGACTGTAACGTGAAGCCATGCATGTTTTTACTGTTGATTATTTTCAAACAAAAAGGTTCCAAATAGATCGCAAAGAGCAAGGGAGACAGGGGACAGCCTTGCCTTACAGAAGAATTAACGTTCACACCGGCACTCAGATTTTTGTTGACTATTACCGATGTTGTACACCCGGCGTATGCCATTTTTAAACCATCTAGAATTACAGAACCTACATTCGCATGCTCTAAAATCCGAAAAAGAACCTCATGTGACACGCGATCAAATGCCTTCTCCAGGTCTAGCTGTAACATCGCTACTCGGCGTTCAAAGGTGTCACAGCATTCAAGGACACTCCTGGCAACGTGAATATTCGTAAAAATAGTGCGGCCTTTAATACCGCATGTCTGGTGCGGCCCGACGAGACTTTTTATAACATTTTGCAATCGTCTAGCCAGGACCTTCATGAAAAGTTTGTAGTCTACATTCGTTAAGCAAATGGGTCGGAAGGATGACACGGACAAAAGTTTTACGGTGTCATCAGATTTCGGAATGAGAACCGTATGCGATTTCAAAAACGACGGCGGTAAAATACTTTTATCGTACGCCTCTTTCAGCACTTCGTATAGGGACTCTGCAGCCTCCTTCTTAAACGCTTTGTAAAAACAAGCGCCAAGACCGTCCGGTCCGGGCGTCTTTCCCACGCTTAGCTCGTCAATGGCCGCTTCGAACTCGCGAACGTTAATCGGTGCTTCCAAACTTTCACGAACGTGATCCTCCAGCCTAGGCATGAGCGATAAAAATTCGCGTTCGAAACCATCGCCTATTGGTGCTCCTTGCCCAAAAACCTCCCGATAGTACTCCACAAAAGCTCGCTCAATCGTTTTCTTATCGCGGGTGATAGTATTTTTATACTGTATTTGTTTTATCTCGTTGCGCTGGGCTTGCCTTTTTTCATCGCTAAGCGCGCGCTTCGTCGGTCTTTCGTTCGACCAAAGCCTCTCAGAACGCGCTCGCACAACCGCCCCTCTGTACTTCTCACAATCGATGACTTCAAGCTGGTTTTTTATATCTCTTATTTCTAACGCAAACTCGCCGGGTTTGGCGCTATCTTCGATTAGAAAGATTTCTAACTGACGCCGCAGTTCTTTTTCTTTGTTCTTTTTCTCGTAATTTAAGGTGCTACTTGTTTCAACGGCTTTCATTTTCACCTCTTCTTTGAATAGTTCCCACTTTACACCCCACAATGTTTGTTCATCCTCGTGTAACTTCTTAAATAATTCATCTACTTTAGCTCTAAAGAATTCGTCCTTCACTAGGTTACTGTTGAGTTTCCACAGCGACCAATTCCACTTAGGCATTTTTTCTTTGTGACCAAGCGTAAACATTACCAACGCATGATCACTAAACGAGACAGGTTGGACGCTGTAGTGATCACAAAGTGGAACCAGATCAAGCGAGATATAGGCCCTGTCTAATCGGGCATGACTGAAGCCCTGGAAGTGAGTGAACTGAACGCTACCTTTGGAAGAAAGGCATGCTACGTCTTCGAGTGCGTTCTCCGCGACCATATCATTTAAAAACAAAGCACTTTGATCTCGAATACGGACACTATTCGCACGGTCCTCAGGCGCGCAAACACAATTAAAATCTCCGAGAAGAATGATGACCTTATCACTATCGAGGTACGCACTCAGACCTTCAAAGAAAACCTTACGTTCACGCTCCCGATTCGGCGCGTATACACAAAGGACACGCCATTCAATATTTGAAAAAGAAAAATCGCACAAGACAAATCGCCCGGACGCACACGAAACAACGGCCGTTTCGGTAATGCCTACCGACTGGCGAATGAACAGACAACAACCCCCCGACATCCCCGCTGAATGCGCAACGCACACATTAAAAAGTGTTCGAAAAGGTTGCACCATGCGGTCCGTCTGTTCCCGGCTCTCAACTTTTGTTTCTTGAACAGCCACAATATCGAGCTCGTTTTCCGCAAACAATCTACTGAGTTGGTATTGCCGACGTCTCGCTGCCAGCCCACGGACGTTAATTGTGGCAACACGTAGGGGCGCTCCTAATTTTAGGGCCATTCCACGAAGAGAGAGACCGCATGGTGCTTACCTTAGGTCGAAGGCCCTCTCACTCGAATCGACGCGGAACTGGCGTTGAACCGTACCGAGTCCCGAGACGAGCTGTCGGCGCAGACAGTCACGGGGGTGGTTTGGCCACCCTTGGGTCGTCGACAGGAACCTTCGGCTTCATGTTGAGCCGTGGTCGCCTGAGCAGTGTCGCCTTCGGAGGCGGCTCCTCGTGGCTTGCTGTGCTAGGGTTCGTGACGTCGTCCTCGCGAGACCTTTTGATGTTAGGGCAGCTTGCCGAGGCCTCATCGTCAAGCATGGTCGCGTCGACGGCAGACTTCTCGACGACGCTGGTTTCTACGCTGCTCGTTGCAGCCCTCTCAGCCGGTGGAGCATCAGGCTCCCCAGCGTGCCGCGTAGCGTCTGCACCCAATGCAGCGTCGACCTTGCTTTGCTTCTCTTTGGCTTCCGATGCCGGCTTGACGTCTGCCCCGTCCGAGGCACCCGATGCGGCCTCCTCGGCGTCTGCAACGTCCATGAGGTGCTCTGAATTATCATCGAGCCCCATGGGTCCCGTGACGCTGGCGTAGGTACGGACGCACTGGCTCTCGTCGTGGCCGAAGCGGCGACAGAGCGCACAGCGCGGCACTCGGCACTCCCGTCGGATGTGGCCCTTGCCCTTACACCGCAGGCAAAGTGGCGCCCTGCCGGGCACCACCACCAGCGCCAGGTCACCTGCGATGCGGAGCTGGTGGGGGAGGTCGTCCACCGTGACTCCGGGCTTCAGCTTGAGGGATACCGAGCGCGTCGTCGAAGCCATGTCTGTGCATCCTGAGACGCGCCACTTGTCCCGTGTAACCCCCGTCACCTTTCCGTAGGGTGCCAGGGCCGCACGTACCTCGTCGTCTTGGACGTGAGGCAGCAGCCAGTGGAGCTTCAAACGGACGTCTTGGTTACACGGGTCCACCAAGACGCAGCGACGGTCTTTAACCTTGAACTCGTCAGCTGCAAGCAGCCTCTTTTTCCCCTCGTCGCTTTTGAAGGTCACTGCCCACACATGGTTAAACTGATACGCCCCCAAGGCAAGCACCTCGGGGAGAAGTGCCGCCAGTGCGAGGGCGTCTCGAAAGTGTTCCAGACGGTACGGCCTGGCTTTCACGTCGGCATGTAAAAAAAACGGTGTTCTGAACGGACGGTCCTGACGGCAGCGTCGGCAAAAGAAGTTCGTAATCCTGAGATGCAGCGTCAGCACTCCTGATACCGCGGCCAGGCTGGGCCGCTGGAACCGCTCCAACGGAGCTCATGATAGTACGTCCGTACGCTTCGGCGGCCGGAAGTAGAATCCCGGCCACCGATCCTCCCTCACACAAAGATACATTTTCTTCGGAGTAAACAGTGCGCAAAGCAGACGAGGACGAAGAAGGAACACATGGGACGAGTGCTCCACCCGTGTGTATCTTCTTCATCCTCGTCTGTTTTGCGCGCTGTTTCCTACGAAACACACAGCGCTCGTCCTGTGTGTTTCTTCTTCGTCCACGTCTGTTGTTCGCGCTGTGTCCCAAGGTGAATTCCCACCAACTCGCCCAACTATCCATTCTTCAATCCCCACCCCTGCCCGTTTCGATCTGGATGAACATCGTACCGGCGTGCGGTCGTGTATCGCTACTGCGTGGTGCACGTTAAAGACCCCAGGCTAGCGGTTGTACCGCACTGGCTAAATTACTTATCTACAGCGGTTAACAATGTCGCCATGTTGTGGCAGATTAAACTCCTGATGTATAAACAACTAACGACTAATTTGTTTCTTTGTTTTTCTCCCAAGTATCTATTCTTCTGAATTTTAATACATCTTCGATGTGGCTGGTGACGGGACTGATGTTGTTTGTTGGAGAGTGTTTCACTGTTGATATATCCGTGTATTTATTATACAGTATGGACCAGATATTGCTGAACATTGCCCACTGAATAGGTTTTGTGAAATTCGGTTTTTACTGGCAAATGCCAGAATGAAGAACGTCTGAAGCGTCCAAATGAACAAAAGTACAAATTAATATTTTCAACACTTAGCGGAGACTGCAGCGACGTTTTGACCACAAATGACAAAAGCCTGCCGCAGAAAAAGGATGTAGGACGACGTAGAAGTTGTTTGTGAAAAGGCGTTTGCCAAATGTCAGGATGCCGTGCTTCATGTATCGAATGTATCAACTAGATGTTACAAACTGACGAGCCTCTTCGAAACTTCTGCTCTTTTCAGCGCCAACATCTGGTGATTTCTGTTTAGCCGAAAGGGTTTTCGTGCCTGACATTTATTTCTTGTTCAATTGTTTTGTATTTGCTTCTATGAAAGAAAGCCGAAATGTTTGTTATTTAACTGGAGCTCGGTTGAAAAGCAAGGAACGCTGCACTATCCTCGAACTGTTCATTGTTCCGTACGCTCATGGTTGGTTGGGAAATGCTACATTTCATGCAAGATGAACTTTAAGGACGATTCAAGCGCTTTCTTGTTTACACATTATTGTATACAACGATGGCACTCTCCCGATCTTTGAGGAAGAATTAATTCGTTAATTTCTTAATTTACTTTCTGCGCCGAAGCATTAAAGATCGTTGTGTTAAAGGAATTAGACGTCCCAATGGGCGTCTAATGTCTAAGATGTACACTGTTAGCAAGTTTCGTGTATTTAATGAATATTTGGGGTAAAAAACATGCTATTTACACAAATCAGCATAAATTTACACGTTGCGTAATAAATAATTCGTTAAAAATTATGCAAGATTGCGAAAACGTGTTTTGGTTCGATCTTACACGCATAACCGCGTAGCCGACCTCGAAAACACGCATCACCCCGGCGACGACCGCAGCATTGCCGGCTACCGCAGCACCGGAATGCTAGTGGACACACCTAGAAGGGACCGTGGAGACAAATGCCGCGGAAAGAAACACGTCTCGGAGACAGATACGCAGCAAAAGCAATTACGCCATGTCGCGGGACGGGGCGAAGCCCGCGCTCCTTGGTCGCTGCCATCGATTCTGGTCGATGGCAATACGGCTTCCCTCATGTCGCCCATGTTTGTATTTATTTTAGGGGTCTTGATCAGGGGGGTAAAGGTGGGTGAGGAGGAGTGGCAAATCCCGTGCGCCGACATCATGGGTCCCGAGTGAAAGATCGCGAAAGAAAGCGACAGAACACGAGAGAAAGAAACCAATGTTGCCAGCTGAAGGACGACAGTCGCAAAGGTAATCGTGAAGACTGAAAACTCTCAGCAATATAAACAGTGATAATTTAACGTTGTAAACTAAATTTTGAGCTATTCTAACGCTTATAAAGAGCAGTATACTCATTACACTGCATTAACTTCCCTTCTGTCGAAATCCGGAGGTTGCGCGGTTTCGTATTCCTGGGGCGCGGCTACCCCCGAAGCCGGTTATGTGGTTTAGTTTACTGTTGACGAAAGGCCGTACATCTGCGCGCTATGCAAAAAGAAAGCTTAAAAAGGAACGCGAATATCTTTCCACCGGTAATTTGTGGATTGTTGAAGTTCATGATTATATTCGTAAAATCGAAGCCAGTTGGTAACCATGTGTGGGACCCTAAGGGTGTGCGTGCATGCTCCGCCGCTTGCGGCAGCCAGAATGCATGGGAAAATGGCGGACCTGTTCCTCTAGAGTTAGTATGTATGATCTCTATGGTCTTGATAGTAGTTCCTTACGCACCACAAATAAAATTATGGGCTAATTACTGGTTCTAACCAGTTAAAATGAACATAAAACCGTGTACTTGATCTGAACACGTGACATTACAGTTCTTTTCGTTTGGGCTTCAACCCTTCAACTGCAATCGAAATGGCCGTGTAACACCATCTCGGTTCAGTTTGGCCAAACTAGGGTTAGCGGCCGCCAACTGCCGTTTGCCTAACCACAGTTAAAACGGCCCGTATAACTAGAAGACTAGACGAGACGCGGCGCCGATGGCTGGTCGCTTCATGCATATAGGTCCTAAGTGCTATGAGGCTTCTTCTTGCCGCTGCTATGATTGGGCACCCAGATTGCAGCGCAGCGCGCACCCAGTCCACCAGCGGCTACCAGGCGGCTGGGTTCGGTTCCCGGCATAGTCGAATCATGTCGACTTTCGCGGGGTCGACACGACCCTCGTTTTTAATTAGCACCGTATGAGGGAGCAATTTCGAGCGAGATTCAGCAGGTCGAGTACGTCACGGGGTACGTAGGGGAGACGGTGCACACAGTGTGCACCGTCTCCCCTACGTACCCCGTGACGTAGGGGAGAACGCTTGCAGTATCCACGACTGGTACCAGGAAAATGACGTCAACAGAGAAGGAGCTCGCGATTCAACATAATCCAATGCCACGGGCCTGTGAATCTTCAGATCTTTGGGGGGGGGGGGGGGGGGGTGCCGTGGCGGTATGAAAAGAATTAAACAAAATGCATCGCCCCCACACCAGTGATCACGAATAGCACTGGTCACAAACGCCCAAGCCCCGCCGCTCCACTCGACACCGAAACGACATACGACAACAGCATCAAACGCCCCAAAAGTGCAGGCGTCTGCTCTGGTACTAGCGGAAGTGAAGTGCTGGGCGGATGTCCTTCGCAATAATATAATAAAAAAAATGCTTCGCGGAAGGATCATCTCCATTTATTTTTGGATACATAATGATGAAGTCCCAATAATTTGGTTCTCTATCTGATTCCAGCTAGTCGGACTGCTCATAACACTGGTCAAGCAGGAAAATATAAAAAAAATTTAACTTTTTCAAAACAGGTTTTAGAATTATTGTTAATACATCGTTATTTTCCGCAACGAATTCACATTATCGATGTTTCGTTCATACTTTTTAAATGCAAACAGTTCTTACACACGGCTTTCCTTTGCGCCGTGTTTTGCGTCTTCTATAAATCTGTACCGGTCAGCGGACAATTAACGAGCTCACCTGGGGTGCTATTCTGGTCACAAACGGTCACGTTCGTGTTTCTCGAAAACTCCTCCCCCCTACGAACCGCGCGCTCCTATTGGCCACAGCCCGCGTGATAATTGCACGCGGTTCCCATGGTAACGTTTGCGAAACACGAAAGCAACTGCTTGCCGTAACTGTCGCTCTTCGAGCTCGGACCGTGACGACAAAGTGACGTATGACCACGTCCGACCTACGTAGCACATAGCGGAAGTCGCGTAACTAGATTAACTGCGGTATTACTCGACACACCCTACTCTCTGTTTCACTATGAGTGCGAGCTAGTGCGGGTGTAGGAGCTACAGGAACGTGCTCCGGGCTTTCAACGTCCCTGTCGAGCAGGCGCGCTTGCGCAGTGCAAACCAACGTTCGTGGAGGCATCGTTTAGGGTGATGTGCTCGTGCTTTTAACTTCTGTTTCTATTGCACGAAGGGGAACAAGCTTTGGGCAGGATTCTAGAGCGTAGAAAATGGCGGCGATGCTTGTTGCGCAACGATGGCTCGATTAAGGCGTAAAATGACGGGTTTTCCGCGAGCACCCGGAAGCCTTCGCGATGCACGACGACTGTTTCTGACGGCAATATCGCTTGTCGAAAAGCACCATGTGATCGCAGTGTGACCAGCTGCGCGACGAGAGACGGCGACGATGAGAGATGATGATCGTCGAGCAGCAGCAGACTAATTGAATCGCACTGAGATTTTTCGCAGCGGGGAACTACAAGAGCGCGGTTGCCACCGATGATCACATAGCTAATGCCCAGTGGATGGTGATCAGAGCCGTGACGGCCGTCGCGAGTGTCGCTGTCAACCGGCTGGGAAGAGACGGCTGGGTCGACGAAACCCCCAACCGAGGCAGCTGAGGCATGTGCGAAAGAAGGCTTTTGTCGCCATCACGACAAGCACACCGACGTCGTGGGGTGCGTTGACGGAACCTAGAGTCTAACAGAACCTTCGTCACCATCATCATCGGTCTGAAGGAGATCATCACCGTTCTGAAGGACTCCAACACTTTTCCGCAAACACCACTTTGTCATTAACAACTTGGTGGTAAGTTTACGTTCAAACTTCAGGGTTTCTACCGCTTCGAAGTTAGTGCACGCTTAGTACCTATGTCTTCAGTTGACCATTTGTTGCGGTTTGTAGCTACTGTCAATCACGCAATAAAATCTGGATGGGCTGCTGATGGCATTTTATTGTATCAACTAGATATTTTACCTTTTCACGCCAAGCTTCTGGAATTGCATGTCAGTCATCGGACAGTCATAAGAAACACTTTTCAATGCCCTGCAATGAACTACGAACAGTGTGTCCTAAAATGAATCGTTAGTTATTTAGACAGCAGGAGTTTAGTCTGACGGAGCATGGTAACACTGTTACCCACTGTAGACGGGAAATTTAGCCACTGCAATCTTGTGGATGGTCGTCATCTCCATGACCAAGAAAAATAATGAAGATACAGTTGTCCTCCATTCAACACCCGTGTGTTTAATATAAAGGTTATCATACAAATTAAAAAGATTGTCGTTTCAAAAGTGACACTAACTCGTTGAAATTATAGAGTAGTGTGAGCTGGATTTTTTTTTTAAAATTTGCCTGTAATGCAGAGCAAATACGCACTGTTGAAGCAGAGTAGATGTGTGAAGGAAAAACGAGCATATGTACTAAAGAAAGAACCGCTACGTAACGTGAAAAATGTCAGCAACTATCTTGCCATTGTGGTACGAGTTCAGTGGCTCTGCACACGCTATTGGAAAAACGTACAAGAAACAAACCTGCTGCGTGTACAGTTCTGGTATGACACCACCGTAATTTCTTTGTGTTACGCATGCAGCTAGTTTGGTTTGGCGTTCTGCATAACTGGAGATACCGGCACCGCTATGGCTCCGGGTCTGTCTATACTGGCAGCCACTTTGCTTGCCGATATGATTCGGTGTGGCTGGTATGATTTTGCGTCCGATGACGTAGGCGACTGCCGTCGTTCCAACAAAACGCTTATACCACGGGACCACCGGTATAACCAAATCATACATGCAGAAAGACGACCGCCATCTTCCAACAAAAACGTCCATCGTTCACCACCGCTATCGTTACATACACCATACATGTCGAAAAAGAACATAAGCCACGTTTACACGAATGCGACTTAGTCGTATTGAATCCAGTTGCCGCATTCAATATGCGGTCATGTAAACGGCATAATGCGCAAAGCGCATCACATTTTGGAACGAGGAGGATTATCGGAAGGCGCTCGCTGCGGGAGCGAGTGAACAGCTGAGAACATGGCGGCGGCCAACCTCGTCGGCGGCGCGGAGAGCGGTCCCGCAATTTTTTTCCCGAGAACGCAAGCTTTTATTGCGATCATAAGTAAGCGGAATATAGCGGAGCTGCTCGGTGAGGGCGGCCCCGTCCAAACCTTTGCGAAGTACGACTTGCGCGTCCGAAGGGGTCACAAAGGCTTCGGTGCAAGCACGAATGACACCGAGAGCTCCGAGCACTGTAGAGCACTGCATGGTAGCGCAGAACGAGCAGCTCCTACCTCGGTGCAGTTCCTGGCTCCGCAAGAGCCTCTCGGACTCGGGGTCCGGTTGGTCTGGTCGCGATCGGCGAGGTCTAGCGCGGCGAAACGCGGAGGCTTCCTCAAAGCGTGCACACACACGTCGCCTCTCGTTCAGAGTGAACCGGCGGCCCGGCCTGGAGTCCTAAACGCCTTCCGTCTCCCAACTTCTTCCACAGCACCGAAGACAGCGGGCACGATCTTTACGTTCACTGAATGCGTCGAAAGGCCTCCACGTGCGATGCACCGGAAAACGTGGTGCGGCTGGTGCCGGAACGGAACTGCATAACTTCGAGCTTTGAGTCAACGTGCACGGCAACAAACCGATCGTGACACCAAGCCGCGGATACCTCATCGCCGGTCGACAGCGGCAAACGGCCCGTTGCTCGTATCGTGGGCCGTGACCCGTACTCGGCCAACTTGGCGTCTTTTCGTGGCCCCTTCGCGTCGTCGCAGCCAGCCACAAACCCGACAAACCCACCATCCCGAAACCGTAGCGACCGTAGCCTGCGTTGGAGAAAAGCGAAACCGAAACTTAAAGCTTCCGCCCAGTGGCTTCCGCTGCCGTGGGTTTTCTAGCTTCGCGGCTTCCACTTCCGGTCGTCGCGGAGATGGCGAAGATAGAGCGGTGTGGGGGTTCGTTGGCTCGTTTACGGTTACGGGACAGATGTTTTGCGGTTCGTTTCTACTGCGTCTCTGGCTCTCAACTGGACGGCACCTCTCATAGTTCAACCAGGCGTGGTCAGCCTGCGTCAGGCCGGCTCGACTCGTCCGATCGCCGGACCGCAGGCGACTTCCAAGTACGGCCGTTAGGCCTAGGATCCGTGAAAGGGTAAGCGAATCTCGTCCCGTTTTCGTTCTACTTTTAAATTACGTTAGGTGCGCTACAGTATAAGCATGCGTGCCAAGTGTTCGTGACAATTTTGAACTAGAATAATTGTGCTTCATTGCCGTCATTTGCCGAAAAACGAAAACGAGGAGCCATGCTTGAAAACGGTGTATGTACCCTTAGCGAAAACTAGGTTACTTTAAGTATACTTTACGGTCTTTTAAGATACTCATACTCAAGAAGTATACTAAAATTGTCCTTAAAGGATGCTAGCCAGAAGTAGGCTTGTACTATTAGTGTCCTTTCTTAGTATGCTTGAAGTAAGTACTGTAATAGTATACTTTTAGTAAACTAGCTAAGACCTAAGTAGCTTCTAAGTTCATGCGAAGCGTCTTACTAGTAGCCTGTCCTGGGTATCTTTTAGTGCACTAGAAGAACGTTATGGAAGTAAGCTGGAAGGATCTTGTAAGTATTCGTGCAGTGACTTATCAGTTGCCTCTCTAAGGTTTCTTTTAGTGAACGAAAAGTTTACTATGGAAGTGCGCTGAAAGGATAATCAGAGCATGCACCGAGTATGCTTAGCTGCGCTCACCATGAAATGAGGACAACATTGTGCTTCGTCGCTGTGTTTGTGTCATGAAATGGCGTCAGCAGCTCGCGTTGTTTCGAGCGCTGTGGCGTTTCAGTGCTGTACGTGAGCCCCCTGATCAAGTTCTCAGCGTTCCGGTGGCAGGCGTGACCGACTACGTCTGCGATTGCACCGTCCCAGAATGAGTGTAGTGACCATTATAAGTTGCGCACACGCTGTGGACGCGTAGCTTCCCGGCGTGGCGATCAAGAAATGAGCCGCCTGGAAACGACAACAATAGTTGCGTTGACGCAGTGGTTACCCCTCACAAGAGCGCAAGAAAAACTGTGAAAGGTACGTTTAGTTGATATCTTCAGGAATATGAAAGGTAGCCGCTGCAGTCTCAGCGTAGTTGTTGTCGTTTCCAGTTCGTTCTGGTTACACGGACGCGGTGAGCAGCCTGCAACAGCGAGTGAGATACGCTATTACCGTTTGATCCACCAGCTTCGGGAGGCTGATATCACATCGCAACCCGCAAAAGTCAGGCGCTTGGCGGATGAATCCGAACACCGCGTACAAAGAAAGTGATTGCTTGGTGACAATCAACAAATATGCGAGCATGACCGACTACGTCTGTGATTCCATCGTTTAATCATCAGTGCTACGTGTTATTTGCCCCACCAACATCGACGAGCAATCTTCTGTCGTCGATAGTTCTCAGTCGGATTATAAAGCAGTGCAGTTTGTGTAGTGGTGCACCGGGTCGCGAAATCGATGCTCCTGAGTTTCGTCGACGCAGAAAAAACAAGCTTCATCGTGTCTGCGTCTGAGAGCTCCGCGTGGTTTCATTGCAGTGTTAAAATTCGAATGATTTGGGGTCTGTTGCTGTCGTGACGCGTTTGAGTTCTTGGTATTTCTATCAGTCGCGAGCGTGACCGACCACGTTTGCAAATACGTCGCTTTTTAGACTTAAGCTAGGTGGCGCAAGCTACCGCCCGTTACAAAGTGCGTTGCAAGGTGCCGCAGTAGTATCCATACCCATACAATCATCCAGATGGTGCCGGATTGATCAGCCGTCAGTTTTGTTGTCTTTAAATAAACCAGTTTTTTTTATGAACGTTCGATGATGTTACTTCGAAAGCTTTAGCATTCCGAAGTGGGATTACTGCTGAGCCTTCCCGGAACAGTGGTGGCTGCGACAGCCACGTTCACGCCGACGAACGTGAGTCTTCTTCGCGGGCGGTGGTGCGCGTCCATTGTTTCCGCCACCGACGAGAGGCCGTTCAGTGTTCCCGTTGACTCGACGAGAAAGCACAGCCATGGCCGCGGACCGTGAGCTCGTACGGACCCTGGCGTCGCAACCGGGCTTCGCATCGGTGACCGCGATGCCAGACTTGACGGCGTCCATTCCCGCCTTCTCTGACTCGTCGTCGGCAGCGAGCGCCATGAAGTGCGCGGGACTGGGAGGCGCATATCAACACGGTGGCGGCGCAACGCAGTCCGGGTGGAGCGATGAAATAACGCTCGCTGTTGCTTCATCGAAGGTGAGCGGGACGGCTTGAGTGGCATCCAACGACCGGGAAGCGACTGGAAACTTGGTCGAAATGGGCTGAAGAACTACAGATGGTGTTCCCCGATGATGACGATTCGCACTCTACGAGATGATGCTCCGGCGGACACAGACCGGGTGAGTCCGTCGCTGATTATTTTTTCGACAAGAGCTTCTTCTGCTCGAAGTGTGACGTCAAGGAAATGAGTTTACAATGGCGCAGCTTATAATCGCGGAACTTCGGAACATGAACCACGCTGTGATCCTGCGGCTTCAACAGCGACGTTCGCAACGTCTTTCGAAATTTTGCAAAAACTTGCTGATTTTTTTTTCTTGAAATCACTCGTTGCAGAACAAGCAGCCCACAAGAAAAAAAAAAAAGACACTGTGGAGGACAAGCTTCTCAAAAAGCTTCGCCAGGGGCTGAAAGGTCACAGGGTATGTATAACAACATTTTTGTTAGAAAGTGTTAGCTTTATGGAGAGCGCATCAGATTTATATAATGTTGCCATTTTGGTGCTTGGTTAGATATATTTTAATCAATGTCATTATTGCTTTTTCAAGTGTACTTATCAATTATTCATTCATGCAAACTGCAAGCTGTTCAGAATGCTGAAGTAATTGGAGACTAGATATACTGTTTCAGTAACCTTTGCACTGTGAGGGCAGATGACATATGATGTTATTTTCCTCAGCATTAGAAAAAGTTGGTGGCAACGGGAATGCAGCTTTGCGGGTCAGTCAGAGGTCACTTCTGGGAAGCAGTTGCTTAGGACTTCCAATGTTATACTTTGTTGTACAACTCTGATAATCTATCATTACAGCTTATATTTTCTGTTTATAGCTCCGTGCATCTTCTGGGGATCCTGAGGACGTTGCATCACAAGCTCGAGGACCTGTCTTCGCTGTACCTGCCCTGGCCTCTGCTGAAGAGGCCTCTGCTAGGTCCAAGGAGTCCCGGATAAAGGAGGGCGAGACCTGGGCCAACAATGTCGAGACCAGGGCCAGTGAGCCTCAGACCGGGGCCGAAGCCAGGGCTAATAAGGTCAAAGCCTGGGCCAACGAGGCCGAAACCAGGGCAGGGCCACCGAGGCTGAAGCCAGCATGGAGCAGGTTGAGACCAGGACCGACCTGACTGGGGGACGCTGAGGCTAGGGCGGCCGAGGCCAGAGCACAGGAGGTCGAGGTTGTAACGTAGCGTCCTCTGCATCCGGATGTAAGGTGAAACAGTATAACCTATTTGTCCAGGCCTAACTGCTCGATGTCGCAAATTTGCAACCTAAAAGATTTTTTGCTTAGAAGTTCATTTGCACCAAAAATAACTTTAGTGATCGATTACATATACACATTTGCAGGTACGTCCCCTGGGCGCCGCCATCTTCCTAGCTGGAGAGCGCGTGAGCTGCGCCATAACCTAATTACGATGCCTTGAGAAGAAGACGTAGTCAGATTATGGCGCGGCCCACAGTGTACCTAAGTACCCCCCAGTAAGCAAGATGGCGGTGCCCATAGGCCATACTTACAAAGATGTATACAAAGCAAAAAAAATAAAGTTTAAAACATTTTTCTTATCTACACTTTGCTTTAATTCCCTGCTTTAAATGGTCAACAAGCTTCTTCATATACCAAAATGAGTACTACTGCTGCTACCATTCTTTGTGATTCTGTAAGTTTTTTTCGTTAAACTGAATGCTGATACAGGAGAGACTTTTTCAAAATCAGGGTAGGCAATATCTGTGATGGTAAAGCACTGAATCCTGATGCGAGAGCTGACCCTGCTTGGGTTTGGAGTTTGACTGTCTCTATGTTTACACACAGTGTCAATTTTCATGCCTCAATTTGCTGTTCTCCTTACAGGAATAGCTTGTGCATTTCTCTTTAAAGTTGCAGCTGTACATAGGTGAAATGGGGCCACTCATAGTATGATATAGAGTGGCAGCAGCATTCTTACTCGATTTGGGAGCGGTTTGTGAAGCGGCGTGTTGACAGTGAGTGCCCGTGTCGAAAGCAGTGAAATATGCACAAAAATACTGAATGTGCACTAGGAGAGAAATTTTGAAAATAAAAGTGACAGCCACTGAACTGAGCTGACTAAGATCAGGGAATGAGATTTGAGGGGTATTGGGGTGGCGAAGCAGTCTGAAGGGAGAGCAATATTTCTAGTGCAAGTTAAAGGGCTCGGATAATTTCACAAATGGTTTCTTTATGGTGAGTATACACATGTCCAGCATAGGATTTCAGGCTTGGATTTCACAGCTTCATGCTTTCCCACCATTCATATTAAAAGTTTGAAGTCTAGGAGCAAGTTTGGTGCAGTGTTTGCTTTAATCGGGTGCACTTTTAATTTTCCTTAATGTTAAACCAGGTGTCACATGTGTGTAACTTCAAAGCGCCTGTGATTTCAGGGTTGACTGTTGAACCAGTAATTTTCTTATAATTTGATGTTCCTACCGGCAGGTGTGCCACCCCTTGTTGCGGCTATGGAGACTCGTGGAGTGGCAGGCCCTGTGGTTCAAGAGGATATTGTGTAGAATATGGTATGTAACAATTTTTTTTCTTCACATCGCAGTTAAAGGTGTGAATCTTTTATCTTGTCTTTTTCCTAACTGTAATGGCTCATTCACACGAAATTTTGACGCTGGGCGTCAAAATTTGATCAGATTATTTTGATGCTCGAACCACAATCGCAGACTTTTGACGCTGGGTGTCAGAACTCTGTGGAATATCCTGTGGCAAGCGGATCGATCAAAGACCTTTTTGATCTTTTTTTTTCTTTTTTGCTGGAGAAAACTTTTTAATTAGAACAAAAGGCAGGAATTCTATTGCCATATGTCACACCAGGGAATGTCAGCTTATGTGCAGCAAGAAAATGAATTTCGGCGGCGCGAGGATGTCTCGTGCAAGGCTCTGTCACATGCCTCCTCAGCTTGCAATGGCCTTGCCGCTTGCCTTCCTTGTCTTGCTCGGCCTTTTCTGTCCTCAGCTACAGTTGGTTTGCGACAGCACACTGCCTTTTGGTGCCAGGGTAGGTAGATGCAGCTTTTAAAAAAGGTCTATTGCATCCTTTGTGATATAGCAGACGTTCACGAATCATTTTAAATCTCGTTTAGCAGACGATACATCAATGTCTTTTTTGTTCTGTTTTCGTCGGTGATTGACACTTCATGGCAGGCGAAACCAACACAATTTAGACGAACTTGAGGTTTTAGCACCGATTTTCCATGTTACCTAAAAGGAGTCAGTGTGAAGCGCGGATTGAACACGAGTGTCATGTCAGCCTTGACTGCCCATTCGGTGAGAACACGAGTCGCACCTGATTGATGATGCTTCACTAATTATTAATCTTAAATCTGTGCTCTGCTCGGTCCCCCTTTTGGTCACAGAAAATCCAGTGCGTTGACTTCCCAAACTCTTCTTTTTCTCGCACAGACAGGCAACATATTTGCAAACAGTCTTTTAGCTCCTTCACTCTCGCCAAGACGAAAATCAGACCCCGTGCTGTGGACAGCTTTCGTTCGGTGCTCGCATATTTCTTGGTTGTCACTGAGCAATGAGCATAGGTAACCTACTCAAAGTAATGCATGGTGTTTGTCAAAAGTTGACCTCCTAACTTCCTCCGCCGACGCACACTGGCACGGCAGGGTTGTACTAAGGAAACTGATTTCCCAAATGCATCATATGGGAACGGCAGGGAGTAGTAAGCCTCAACATTATAACTTACAGTGCGACTAGGACAAAGACAGACAGAGGAGAAAACACAGGACAAGCGCTGAACTGGCAACTGATTCTATTGAAAAGAAAATACATATGATGCTGCTGCTGCTCAGGCAGGCATGCCCCTCCGTGGCCCTGGCGCTTCTTCTTTTACTCAACACGATACCAGCCGAGTTATCCGAGATCCGAAAAGCCGATCTCGCTCTTCATCTGTGGGCTGGCTCGCACACAGAGATCCGTTTTGTGTTATGTAGTATGTCTCCGTCATTTCTCGGGGTAGTTTTTGGTTGTGTCGGAACATCACTGTCGTGTTGTTAAAAAAGGGTTGGCATCCGCAATCCCGGCAATGCATCGCGAGATGTGTGTGAGCGGTTCCTTTTGTAGAACTGTGGTGTTCTTGTAGTCTTATCTTGAGGCAACGCCCAGTTTGTCCTATGTAAGCACGCCCGCAGGAAAACGGGATCTTATAGACCACACCTTTTATGCAGGCGACAAACTGCATTCCGTGTTTGATGCTGCTGCGGCTGAGATGTCGGATCGTCATTTCTCTCACGTTTGTTGACTGTGGAGCACACAGAGCCGAGATTGTGACAGGCGGAAAAATCAACATTCACATTGTATCTCGAGGCAGCTTTCTTGAGTCCGTGGGAAAGGCGGTGGATGTATGGTATGACTGAAGTTTTCCTTTTCTCTTTCTGCTCGAGGTCACATTGCTCGATCTCTGGATCTGTTTTAAGGTATTTCACGATTTTTTCGCAAGTTGAAGTAATGACCGAATTAAGATACCCCAAATCCTTGAGCCGTTGAATTTTGGAAATGAAGTGGGAACTCAATTTGTGGATGCATGTGCTTGTTAAAGCTGTCCTCAGACAGGGAAATGCGATGCCTTGTTAGACGAGTTTAGAGTGGGCTGACTGAAAGTTTAGAAGAGCCTTTGCTGTTCTGGGACTGTAACACCAGCAAACATGATCATCCCCCTCTTTGATGCGGAGATCCAGGAACTCAATAAGGTTCTTTTTTGGGGCTTCATGGGTGAATCGAAGTCCTTGCCTTTTTTTCGTGAAGATCTTCAGCACATCGTCAAGCTTCTGATGGAAATTAGCCCTCTCAACGAAGACCAAATAATCGTCTACGTACCTAAACACTTTTTTGGTGTTTTTCTCCAAGCAAGGTTCCAGATCCCGATGGATCTTGCCTAGGAAGATGTTACTGAGCACAGAGGCTACCCTCGACCCTATGCATACTCCGGACTTCTGTAGGTACACCTTGTCCTGCCATCCGATGAATGTGGACTTCAGCCCACTCCAAACTCGTCACACAAGGCATCGCATTTTCCTGTCTGAGGACAGATTTAACAAGCACATGCATCCACAAATTGAGTTCCAGCTTCATGTCCCAAATTCAACGGTTCAAGGATTCGGGGTATCCTAATTCGGTCATTACTTCAGCTTGCGAAAAAATCATGAAATACCTTAAAACAGATCCAGAGATCGAGCAATGTGACCTCGAGCAGAAAGAGAAAAGGAAAACTTCAGTCATACCGTACATCCACCGTCTTTCCCACGGACTCAAGAAAGCTGCCACGAGATACAATGTGAATGTTGTTTTTTCCGCCCGCCACAAGCTTAGATCTGTGTGCTCCACAGTCAACAAACGTGCGAGAAATGACGATCCTACATCTCACAGCCGCTGCAGCATCAAACACGGAATGCAGTTTGTCGCCTGCATAAAAGGTGTGGTCTACAAGATCCCGTTTTCCTGCGGGCGTGCCTACATAGGACAAACTGGGAGTTGCCTCAACATAAGACTACGAAAACACCACAGTTCTATGAAAGGAACCGCTCACACACATCTCACAATGCATTGCCGGGATTGCGGATGCCAACCCCTTTTGAACAACACGACAGTGATGTTCCGACACAACCAGAAACTACCCCGAGAAATGATGCAGACGTACTACATAACACAAAACGGATCCTTGTGTGTGAGCCAGCCCACAGTGACTTTGATAAAGAGCGAGATCGGCTTTTTGTATCTCGGATAATTCGGCTGGTATCGTGTTAAGTGAAAGAAAAAGCGCCAGGACCACGGAGGGGCATGCCTGGACGAGCAGCAGCATCATCATATGTATTTCCTTTTCAATCGAATCAGTTGCTCGTTAAGCGCTTGGCCTGTGTTTTCTCCTCTGTCTCTCTTTGTCCTAGTCGCACTGTAAGTTATAATGATCTCTACCGTAAACTCGCCCAATTGTCCATTCTTCTAAGCCTGAACAGTTCGGTCTTTTTTTGGTGACCAAATTCGGTCGGCAGCAAGACTGCTTTTTAAAAGTGTGAACGAACCATATGTTCTAGCAAAAAATGTGCCTATTAGAGAGGTTCAACTATTAGAACCATAGCTATACTTACTGACCTTTTAATGTGAGGCCTAAGTTTCCACATTCCACCAGGATGTGCGAAGAGGTAAGCATTGGAATCTATGGAAGAAGCTTAGCAATGTTGAGGCATAGAAAGGTAATGGTTCTTCAAACAGTGCTAACCGTATTGTTGGTTTCATTTCTGAATTGTTTTGTGTTGTCTCTGTTTCTGTCGTGTCCTTAAATCTCAGTGATTTGCTTTGTTCGTGGTTTGCAAGGTTTCAGCAGACCCGTCCTCTTTTTTAAAAGGTTCTTTTTTTTAATTAGATGCTGTATATGGGGTGTCTGTTCATGCAGGCTTAGGCCATCCCAACAATGTCAGAACTGCTTTCTGCTGATCATTTTCATAACCTAAATATAATTCAGTTAGAACCCAGGGAACAATTTTTGCAACAGATATATCCCTCATTGCCTCTACGCACGCCTTCTATATTCTGGGAACTGGATGGAAATAGTGTATTAGGTTCACCACTATCTTTCGATGATTTTCCGAGTGATGCTGCCACACTCCACGAATACGGCCAGCGGAAGTTCTCATTCAGCCACTGTAGGACGCGCAGCATTCAATCGGTTGAGGCGTTTTCAAAGCTGGAGGATATAGTGGTACCTCGATTATGTGACTTTCAGGAGACTGCGCGACAACATTGGATAATCCAAAAAACAACAGTTACGGGTCAAAGACATACAGAACTTCCAAACAGCCTTTAAGCTGATAATCTGCTGGAATCTGAAGAAGCTAGAACCCTCATGCAACTATGAATGTAACCTAGAAATTGTGTAATAGAGGTGCCAGTCAATCTTTATTATCACATTGGAACTTCAAAAGAAATCAGTGAGTTTCTGCTGACTCGTCCAGTTGTGCATAAACCGGGGACGCATAATTGGGGTTTTACTGTATCCACTGTGGGACACATTTCATTCTCGATCGCATAATGTGTAGAAGTTTCTTAAAAATTTCTGGGCGTTGCCTTTAAGGACTAGCATTTTCAAAATAAAAAAAAACAATCAGAAAACTGCTTTAATAAACGACGCAGATCAAGCCTGGAATGTGCTCGACAGCGGATGTTTTCTTCAGCTTCGATAACACTTCCCCAGTCGACTGCTGCATGCTGCAAGATTGCCAATTCAGAACTTCCGGAGGCTGCAATCACAGAGTGAAGCGTAATTATAGTTGGAGGCACTTACTACAGTCCATGTGCATGTTCTCTTAAAGGGACACTTATTTATTTATTTTATTTATTTATACATACTGCAGCCCCACTGGGGCTATGGCAGGAGTGGGAGGTAAACACAGACGGTCCGGACATCACTGTGGACCATTGTCAACGGCACACAGAAATTCATCTGGTTGTAGTGATCGGATGTTTCCTGGTAATAAATTCCAGCGTTCAATGGTGTGAGGAAAAAAACTGTATTTAAACATATCAGTACGAGGATGAAAAGGTAAAATGTTTAATTCATGGTGGCTCCTAGTTGCAGTTGGCTCGAGAAACTTTATGTAGTTATGTAACGAGTCAAAACGTGATGAGTTAACCATGAAATACAGAGACTTTAGGCGCTCGATACAACGACGCTCAGAAAGAAGTCTTAGACCTAACACGGAAAGATTAGAAGAAGGAGAAAAGTTTCTGTCATACCGACGACAAATAAAACGTACCGATTTCTTTTGTACTGATTCGACCTTTTTTATATCGGACTCTTTGTAGGGAAACCAAATAATAGAACCATATTCGAGGATTGGGCGAATCAAAGTTTTATAAGTTAAAAGCTTAGTATCTTGTGGTGCCACACGTAAGGTACGCCGCAGGTATCCAAGTCTTTTAAGAGATTTGTTACATGTCGTATCAATGTGCTTAGACCAAGATAAATCAGGCGTGAAAAGGAGGCCAAGATATTTATATTCAAAAACTCTTTCTAGGCATAACCCGTCAAATGAATAATTAAACACAGAAGGTGATGAACGCCTAGAAAAGGTCATAAAAACCGTTTTACTAAAATTCAGGTTCATTTGCCAGGTTTTACACCACGTACAAAAATTCACGAAAGAATTGTTAAGAGTTATATGGTCATCTGAGGAGTTTATCACATGATATAGTACGCAGTCGTCAGCGTAAAGTCGGACCTTAGTGGAAATACAGCGTGGCAAATCATTGCTATATAACAAGAAAAGTAGCGGTCCAAGAACTGACCCTTGTGGAACACCTGATGATACGTCAACTGTACTAGACTTGGATGAGTTAAAGTAGACAAACTGAGACCGTTGGGAAAGAAAACTGGATATCCAGTTCACAAGGTGATGATTATTTAGAATTAGGTTAAGCTTGTGTAGGAGTTTAGAATGAGGAACGGTGTCGAAAGCCTTTGACAAATCTATAAATATCGCATCAACTTGGTTACCGATGTCAAGAGACAGACCGATATCATGAACAAACTCTGTTAGTTGTGTCATAGTACTATAACCGCGTCGAAAACCATGTTGGAAATCGCATAAAATATTGTTAGTATCGAGAAACTCTATTACATGCCTGTAGACTATATGTTCCAATAATTTGCATGAATGTGACGTTATAGAAATTGGTCTATAGTTTGACAGTGATTGTGAGTTGCCAGATTTGTATACGGGAATAATTTTTGCGAGTTTCCATGATGAAGGAACTGTGGCCGTTGACAGTGATTTCTGAAAAATAACCGTGAAATACCGACTGCACCATTGGGAGTACCTGACAATAAATGAATTAGGAATGTCATCAGGACCAGGACTTTTTTTAGTGTCTAACTTCAAAATCAGGTTTAGTACGCCCCGAACGTTCACATCTATGTCGTCAACCGCAGACTGCGAAACATGAGTAAAAGGAGGAACTTCGAAATTATGAACTGTAAATACTGACTGAAAGTACGTATTAAACGCTGTAGCGATTGTCAGCGCGTCCATAGTAGTTACGTCGTTAATTATAAACGAGTTTGAAATTGTGCTGCCTGGTAAAATAGATTTCCAGAATTTTTGAGGGTTGCATTTTATTAAGTTTTGTAAGGTAACACGGAAATAGAAGTCCTTCGCGGAATTAGTTTTTAGTCGGAGTTCCTCCTTAGCTTGAATAAACTGAGCAGACTTTACTGGGTCAGCGCAACGTTTTCCACTCCGCAGTCTGCCGACCCGTCGCGATAAATGTAATAATTCTCTTGTTATCCAAGGTTTTGCAATGTTACTTTTTTTAGTTTTGAGTGGCACAAATCGCTGGATACACGATTTAACCAAGTCTTCAAAAAAATGTAATGAGTTCATTCACGTCACTGGAGATACTAAGTTGTTCAAACACTTCGAAGGAATAGCTTAATGAGTCAATTATGGACACATCATCGGCACGGTTAAAATCAGGAAAAGTGTGGTAAACAAAACGTGTTTTAGGGACAGGATAAGCAACAGAAACAAAGACTGCCCTGTGATCTGATATACCGTCAACGACTTCACATTCAAAATGGTTTTCTAGAAGAGGTATACTAAGAAATACCAAATCTAAAACTGACGACTCTCTCGTGCTCTCCTGAACAATCTGTTTTAAACCAAATGACAAAGAAAAGTTCACTAACTCTCTAGATATTTGAACGTCAGGACCAGATAGCGACAAAGACGACCACTGGATGCCAGGTAAATTGAAATCACCCATTAATAATAAATTGGAAGAAGACAGGTTATGCTTGTACATAAAGTCACATAAAGCATGTAACTGATCAATGGGAGAGCCGGGAGGGCGGTAGACAATGCCAACAACTAAAGATATATTATCCACATTAAGTTTGCACCACACTGATTCAATCTGGGGAGGACCCTGTATAACTGAAAATTTAATATTGGACTTTAAAAAGAGTGCGACGCCACCGCCACGCCCGTACTTTCTATCACCTCTAACCACGCAGAAACCAGAGGGTGTAATTTCGGTGTCGTATATGCCATCATGCAACCATGTTTCAGTGACTCCAATAATGTGAGCAGAGTGGGAAGAAATTAGTGACAGAAAATCGAGGAACTTGTTTACTAAACTTCTGGCGTTAACATTCAAGACAAAGATTTTCACTTAAACCGTCTTTTAAACCGCGGCCGAGTCAACGACCACCAGTAGATGGGGCGGTGGTAGTAGACTGGGCGGAGTAGTCGGAACACTTAACCAGAGTATTAGTTTTAACATCCCAATTATATCGCTCATTATTGATGAACACATGATCATATCGAAGGCGAACGGAGGAGCCACTGTCACGGAAAGAGGCCGTCGCATCCCATATTTTCTTTCGAACAGAACGGACATGAACAGAGAAGTCTTCCGATATACGAATATCTGAACCCTTAAGCTTGAAAGAATTTTTCAATACTTCCATTTTTTCGCGAAAATCAAGGAGTTTCATAATGACAGGATGTGAACGATCGTCGTGTTTTCGACCTATTCTATGGCACCTTTCAATACGTGGGCAGTCAATAATCAGTTTATCCGAGAATATTTTTGATACGTTAGAGAGTAATGACTCACTAGTTTCGTCTGCGCTTTCGGTGAGGCCATATAAGATTAGATTATTTCTGCGCGAGCGGTTTTCCATGTCGTCATTCCTCGCGACGAGTCTGTCTACCACACCAGACAATGACTTAAGCTCTATAAGCAGATTGTCACAAGATGTACAAGGGACACTTGGCGTGGCAGAAGGCGACTCGAGGGCAGCCACTCGTGCTTCAAGAGCGTCAAATCGGGAGTTAACTGACTGTTGGAATAATTTGATTTCAGCTATGTCCTGAGCCATCTTTTTCTGGCCAGCCAGCAATTCAGCAAACATATCCGAAACTGTGGGTTGTCTCTCGATATCTCTTCCGTCATTATCGCTCTCACCCGAATTAGCAGCCCTCGAGTCCTCTGTAACCGAAACTGCGTTATCTTGTTTTGTTTTTTTGCTGTCTTTTTTTGGTGGTCCTGGATTCGTTTCAACGTCTCCACTAAGGAGAAGGCTATTGATGCAATACACCAGCTGAGAGCACAGGTCAACAAAACAACGAATACCGTGATCGTATCCATGTGGGCGAGGAAATAGCAGTAAAAAGCGATTATCGGACCGTACACAATGAGCGTTCTGAAGGTAACATACCTGCGAAAGAAGCAGACAGCGGTTGAGCATACTGTCCTCGCTGCTATCGCCTCGCCCACTGAAGAGGAAAGATGCCGGTGAAGCTTTTCTATCCTCGTTAACCGACGTCACAGAACTGGGCCTTTCAATGATTGGACGATCCAATCATTGAAACTTACATGGCTGTTAGGAATATAGCTAATAATAATCAATAATATTGATTACTATTAGCCTTGGCACACTCGCAACTGTTGTTTATTTGGAAAGACAATTTACTATGTAGGCCTCTTCGGCCAGCCTAGTCATCATCACTTCGCGCGAAGCATTTTTGTTTAATAGTGCAATTGATGCCCCACTTACACACTCTTTTCCTTTTTCCTAAATATCATATTCCTCATGCAGTTCTCTGCTTGTTTTGGCATTGTATCTGGCAAGAATCTTAACATCGTGCAACACCAAGGAACAGGGGCATTTGCTGCAGTGAATGGCGAGGTGGCCAGACAGGCTAGCTCACGTGGCAGCCACGTGCTCATGGGCACGTTCATTCATGCATCCACAAATTTATTATTGTGTTTTATGCTGCAAGGCTCAGACGGCTGCTCTATGATGTTGATTCTGTGGCAGAGCCGAGCCATCTTATTGGATGCCAAGGACACCACGGGAATGCGGTTGCGCTGACCGACTTTCCTTAATTGTGTGAAACTGAGGGTATGGTATCACAGCTGGTCTTACATTGGACCTCTCACGAGTGGGTTTGTTTATCCAGAAGCAAGCTACCTGCAGATGTGTATAATTCAGGTCGCCAAAAGCTTGTTAAATAAAGTTGAGGCATAAACAAGCCTGCTCGTGAGAGGCCCAATGTGAGACCAGATGTGGTACCATACTTACACTCATACCTGCCAACTCTTCCGAATTTTTCGTAAAATGTACAAATTGGGACTAATTTTACGGTTTTACAAATCTTGCTTCAAATCTTACAAAAAAATTTTTTTATTTTTTTTTGTTGTTTTTGTAACTCCGTTGTTGGTGGTATCTTGTATTGCCACAAGAGGGCGATAGGTACCGTCCACAGCAGCGTCGTGGTTTTTACTATCCGTCTATCCGGTGGCCACGAATCGAAAACCAATCCAAAGCTCAAAGCCTTTGTTCGTGTGTTCGGCGGTGCAAAGGTGCAAGTTGGTTCGGCGTGTTCAGACGTTGCTGGGGCCTCGTTGTTTCGGCCAGTTTCGAGGCAAAAAGTATGGCGTCTGTGTTTGTTGCGCGTGTAACTGTAGCATTCTCCTTGTCACTGTGGCTTCGCGGCGCAATGCCGAACTCGAAACCTCAAAAGAGGTACTTTCAGGTGTTCCTGAAGTCCTACACGTCGAAATTTCCGTGCTTCATGCCGCCCGAAAAGCAAGAGAAGTTTGGATTGTGTAGCACGTACACGTGTGATGTAAGCGTTTCGCACGCTGGCCAGGCTGACATTAAGCTGCACATCGCTTCGCGTAACCCCCCCCCCGGCCGCAGCCGCGCGACTTTTATGAATTTGAAATTCCACAGGTTGGCAGGTATGTACACTCAGTGTCACAGAATTCAAGGAAGTCGGTCAGCGGTACCGCACTACTGTGATGTCTTTCGCACACAATAGGATGGCTTGGCTCTGCCACAGAATCAACAGGCCCAAGCCCCGCCGTCTTAGCCTTGCAGCATAAAACACAAGGATAAAATTGCTGGGTGTGTTTTGGGCGTTGTGTATCAGATACCAATATTGTGAGGGGCAGTGTATATGGGCCAGATGTGGGAATGACCCTGCCCGTGAGCATGTGGCTGCCACGCCAGCCAGCCTGTCTGGCCACCTCGCCATTCACTGCAGCAGATGCCTCTGTTCCCTAGTATTGCATTATGTTAAGATTCTCGCAAATACAATGACAGAACAAGCAGAGAACTGCATGAAGCATATGAAATTTGGGAAAAAGGAAAAAAGCGTGTGAGTGAGGCATCAATCACCCTATTAAACAAAAATGCTTTGCGCCAATGTGATGGTGACTAGCCTGACCAGTGGACTTTATATAGTAAATGTTCAAACTAGCCTTATTACCCTCTTTACTATTAGCTAGCTCTCTTCATCAAACACCTCCTTACCACCAGCATGTCACGGCCATTCGTGCACATGCGCTCATCTAAAAGGCATTCATATGGATGTAATGACCGTATTTGGTTCTATTTTTATGTTTCAGATAACCTTTGGAGACATTGCGCTTCCTGAAGCGCAGTTGAAGCATGTCGACACGAAGCAGCCATCCATTTACGTTCAGGAACTCGCGGTCATGGTATTTGAAACTGAGGCCCTGACAAACTGCTGCCTTACGGGGTCGGCAATGAAGGGAAAGCTTCCTAAAAAGGGAGTTAAGGACTTGATAGGTGAGTAAATTGCCATAAAGAGGAAATGGCAAGGCACTATTGCAATCAAACTTAACAGGAACAAATACTAAGTTTACTCTTGACATATATTGGACTTAAATCTTGGACAAAAGCTCACCAGACAGAAGCTCACCGGTCAAAAGCTCACCACGTGAAAATTTCATGTTGGTCTTAACACGAGTGCAGACAACTTAGGTGCATGCGTGCGACACTAAAACACAACAATGAATTAAATCTGATAGGCACATGGTTTGTTGATTAGACTGGAAACAAGTTTTTCGATTGGTTAGAAGGAAATGCAGTCCCGTACAGGCTGTTTCCAGCAGTCTTGGTAGATCTCGGTGTACCTGGAGCCCCTTGCAAATATTTTCCAGACGGTTGTGGCATACCTTGAGTCAACCCAGATTGATCTTATCAGCTTCAGCTCCACTCATTTTGGTGACCTAAATTTTTGTCCCAAATCGTTGCTTCTGTGCCTGTTATGGCTTACCTGTCGACACCGTTGCATGAGATGGGGTACCACTTCTTCTAAAAATAGTGCAATGTCCATTGCGTCCGCACTTTGGCCCAGCTCGTGACTCACCGGGTAGCCAAAAAAAGGGGGTGAGCTATTGTGTGGGTCTAAGAAAAAAACGGGTGAGCTTCTGTCCGGTGAGCTTTTGTCTGGTCACCATTGGACTTGTGTCTCGGTACTCATGGATGGTTGTTTCTTTTTGGCTTATGTTGGGGGAGGTATTTGTCTTTTTGTGTCATTACGTCTTGCGCTACCTCTGGTTTGCAATAATGTGCCCCAGTTCTAGCATACTTTAATTTTTGCCTAGATTATAATTCACTCTGATGTTCCTTCTGCTTAATTTTGATCGTCGATTTATATCAGCGATTAAACTTAACGAAACTTCAGTATTGTTTACTTTTGTGTACAATTTTCTGAAGATAGCTGACTGTTTACCCCAGCTTTAGGCTGCTGAATCTTTCAAAAACTTTCAGCTTGTTCAGTTGTTTTTAAAGTAATTGTTTGGTACAGTATGGCCTCAGTTGGTTTTATATCAGTAAACCCTGAATTATAATATAAAATAGATGTCAGAATCAAAATTAAAAAAATGTGGTCATCTGTGTGTTTAAAATTATTGTCTAGCTACGCTATCTCCGACTTTCTAGCCAAATATCCTGAGGCACTGGTTCTCGAACAGGGTTCCTAGTACAGTATACTGAGGGTTCTTTCAGCACCTGAACTTCCTCAATCGTTCCTATACCATTGTCATACACTCAATTGCAACAATGCCAAGAGTGGAAGGGGCTCCTCGGCTAACAATAACATTAGTAAATTTTTGTTCGCTGATGTCAGAAAGTTTGAGAGTCCCTGTCACAAAGAATGTTATGTTTGCAGGCTTTTAAAGGGGTTATGAAATAGTCCTCAGACTTCGGCCAAGTAAGTGTGGCAGTATCTCACCATCGCATGTGCAGTGAAGATCAGAAAACAATTTTTTCCAAGGTGCACTAGTTTTATTAAAAAAATTAAATAGACTTAAGCTTGGGGGGCCCCTCAACCTTTAGAGTCCTTTCCAGGTCACGTGCGTGTGACATGAATTGGGGGCCAAATGAGTGAATGACAACTTTTATAAAAACCTTAGCTTCAAATTGGGCAGATACCTGCTCAACCCGCAAACTCAACCACTATTGGCGCCAAGCCAGTAGTTCCTGTGGCCACCATAAGCTGCATGATGAAAAATGGACCCTTTTTTCCTTTCTGATTACGCAGTGCACTCGCGACATTTTGAGGGATCACGGTGTGTTTTCTCGTACTTGTGATAAGGTAAAAGAAATAAAAGTAACGAGCTCCAGACTGTTTCCACAGTAAACTTGTTTCATGATCCCTTTAATGCATTGCAAATTGACGAAATGCCTTGTTTTACATTATTTCACAGCAGCAATATTTCACAGTTGCCAATAAACATAGTCATTGGTCCCCGTGCTCAATATATTTAGATGATTAACTTTTTGTTGTTGGTTTCTTTTTGTGAAATTTTCTAAAATTATGTGGACCTGAAGTATAATTTTAAGTAGTATTAAGTAAATATGGAGTCTTAAGGCAAGTTCCTTAATTGTCTATTGTCTTCTCTTTTCAGCTTTTGTTACTGCCAATTCCCTGGAGAAACTCGGAAGTCCGTGAAAGAATACCTGTAAAGGAAGTGCAGCAATGCTTCCTACACTCAAAACAAAGCCTCCAACACACAAAAGAAAACTGCAGAATGAAAAAAAAAAAAAAAAAAAAATTAGCTTTCATTTTCATTTATTTTGCGCATTGGCTTTTTTTTTCTCTTAAATCTGATTAGCGATTAATTTAGATTTTATTAACAAGTGCATTAACTTTTTTCATTCATTTTACTTCAGTCATGTAGGTGATGTTACTTCAGTCATGGTAGATGATAAATATTGTAGGTTTTATATTAACAGGTGCAATACTATTTTTGCTCGTTTTTCTTCATCATGATAGTTTGTAATTATTTTTTTCTTCTAATAAGAGCTTGTTTATAAAGCTTTAAGTGCATCTGTGATATTTGTAAGCCACTAAAAGTATTACGTTTTTTGTTCCATCGTAAGTGTTTGTTTTAGGCAACATGTGTTCATTATATTGAAAAAAATATTTGTTTAATAAAAAGTTCTTACTTTAATTTGTCATCACTTTGAACTCGTCTACATTAAAGCCTGTAACATAATGCATTTCAGTTTCGATAACTGCAAACCACTGCAATTGCTAAATCAATATAATTTTCTACTTTTCTTATCTGGAATTGGTCAGGAATAAATTGGTGAAATGCTTTAAAAGTTCTATTAAGTGTACCCCCGATTATATTTGAAAGCCTGCTTCCAAATTTAATCCGGGGTACAATTTATAGTACTAAAGGCCTGCATAAAAGCATACTAAAATTCTGCTCAGAAGTGTACTAGAAGAAGTATCCTAAAAGGATGGCGAAATGTTACTTCTGAAGTGCGTAAGAAGTGTACTAAAATGCCTCTTACAGGCATGCTTAGAAGTATCCTAAAAGTATAGCGAAATGTTACTTTTGAAGTGCGTAAGAAGTATACTAAAATGCCTCTTACAGGTATGCTTAGAAGTATACTAAAAGTATGGCGAAATGCTACTTTGAAGTGCGTCAGAAGTATACTAAAAACCGGCCAATTTAGAGCAACAAGCATACTTCTGGAAGTGCAAATAAAGTATACTCTAAGAGCCCCGGTTTTTCGCTAAGGGTACGATGTTAACTTCTACCTGGGCGGCTAAGAAAAAAAAAAGACTGGTTACGGTTGGAAGCGAGGCTGGTCCCAATGCAATGGTAAGCACTTAGAGCGCCTTTTTGAACGGCATGTTAGCAATATAGCGATCAACGAGACGAGCGACGGCGAGAAGCTACGAGAGCCGGCGCCGAGCGCCGAAGATTTCTCACTCTCGCTGCTTGCGCCGCTCGGTTCTTGGGCTTCTAGAAAACGTCGCTCATCGCCTCGGTCGCTCGCACCAATCGCTTTCATAATGTGTGTCTCGTCGCGCGGCTGACTGTCGTGTTTATTCAATATAAATCGACCTTTTTTTTTTTTTTTTTTTTTCTTTTTCTTTTTTGAAATTGTGACTAAAGAGTTTCGACACCTACATTCGCGACCAAATTTTGCGACCCTACCGGAGGCATGAAGCTATCGAGTCACCGAGCCGGCGTTGCCGTAGAGCCGCGCCGCTTCTTGTTTCAAAAAGCTTTTGGTTGCCGAAATGGCTCGGCGCCCGCGGTGGCCGGTCGCGCGTCGGATTTCGACATCGCGCCTCTAGCGTTCCCCTTACTGGATGGTGCTACCGAGGGAAAAGTGGTCGTGCTTGGGCAAGGCAAGTATGGCCGCCGTAATTATAGATATTGTTTTTACCTTTGCTCGAATCCACTTTTAAGAAATGCACAGTTCGCATGTGTGCATCTCTCAATGTTTCCACAGTCGGCTGTTTTTTTTTTTGTTTTTTTTTTAGTGCTCTAACTCTGTCAGCGCTAGTTTCTCTAGATCATGCAAATGGGATGCAACACTAAACCACATATGCTCTCGCAACAAACAGTGCTGTGCAGAAGCACAGTGGAATTTACTCTAGCTTTATAATGCAGCACAAAATGGTTGACTCCAAGTATAGCTACATTTGTGACTCCGTTTAACCAAAAGCTCTGCAAAACAAACTTGCCGCCTTATAGGTAGTGCAAAAGAACCTCGCGTGCCTAACCTGGAGAAGGGCATTTTTTTTCATAGGTCAATTTTTCCTTAAACCAATACCTTCGGCCTCCTTGAAATGTTAACATTATGTGACACACGGAAGAACAGTAAACTCTTTAATGTTGGCGAACCTTTAATTTTCGCGGCCTTTAATTTTGCAGAATTCAGTGGCTGCGATTATGTCCTCTGTGACCGATTCGAGAAGAAATAGGGGCCACGAAGATAAGGGGGTTTTACTGTACATCGGAGGAAAGAGGAAGTCACTTATGTTTGTATGCAGGAGTAAAACCAACAACAACAATCATGGTGTCGACACTTTGTAAGCCTATCTGTGTCTATTGAATGATATCAATTTTGTTTTAGTTCGTTAAACATTGTTGCCTGTACATTGTGGGATGTCGTCTTCAACACGAGCAGTGGTTTTCTTCTCAAGCAGGCAGCATGGACGCGTGCCGCAGCACAACATAGTTCATTTGCAGGTGGTACCGCAGGTTGAAGGATGGTTGGCACAATATGGGGGAATCACAATTCAATGTTCTACCTCGGGCGTAGACAAGATTTGCTTATTCTAAATCATTTTGTCTAAAAATCTGGGATTTGCGATGAATGTACCCGCATGGTTGGAAGGGCCAGACAAGCCTTGTGAGCGCTTCATTTTCTAGCGTCTCAGTCCTGAACCCACTCACGCACCACATGTGTAGATGTTCTGATAGGTGGGAGCACTTATTTGGAAAATGGTGAATGGCAACTGTTATCTTTATCAGACTTCTGTATTATGGTCAAAGTTGGACTGCATATTTGCAATACTTTTTCTCACTTAAAAATATGTCATACTAAAATATGTAGAATAGCCGATGACAAAAAGAGAATGGCTGGGCGTCCTCCAGCACGTGCTTGTGCTTTTCACCCCACTTTGGACAGATGTGCTTGCTCCAGGCTCATGAGGCGCTGAAACGTCATCGAAGGTAGCAGACGGGCTGGTGGTGGAACAACGGAGACTTCTCCCTGCCTTTCTCATGCTGTCAGTGAGCGTGTACCTCTATACTCTAACTTAGCTTAACCTGCACAGAGCTGAGGAGAATAGGCTTGGCGAGTGCCCTTACTGCATATGCTGAGGTAGAATAGCCGAGGTACAGCTGGGGCACTTTCTGAATCAAGAACATTGTGTATCTTACCTTCAAAAACACATCATTTTGGGGGTGCAAAAGGAATTGTAAGGCATATCTTTGTTTGTATTGTCCTATTACGCATCGCAGGCACGTAGCCAGGGGGAAGCTTATGAGGCCCGCCCCCCCCCCCCCCCCCCCGATATCTTCCATTTTGCATGGGTCCTCCTCTCCCCCCTCCCCCTCATACAGCGTTTTGTCATGAGGGGGCCCCCCCCCTGAAACAAAATCCTGGCTACGTGCCTGACGCATCGACTCCAACTTAATGTGGAGTCAACCCACCCTGTTGATAAATTTAATGCCTGCCAGGTAATTTGTTTTGCATTCAGTTAATATATCAGTATTCAGTTAGGTATCCCAAGTCATTAGTCGTTGAGATGCAGTCTCTCTGCAAGTCAGTCATGTTTAACATTCATAAAACTGCTTGTCAAATAATGGCACTGTCGAGGACATGTACTCGGCTCGAGCGATCGCTGTGCACAAGCTGGTCGTGTGGTTACAGGCAGCAAACATCCCGGTTGGAACATCCTACCTCGCAATGTAGCTGAAGACTAGGTCAGGGCCCCACTCACAAACGTCTATACTTTGCATCTCTTTTAAGCTGGACCACTTTTGACACTACAAGCCATTGCAGCAAAAACAGTGTGAGACATGATTATAAGCTCGACGTACCATGGCATCCAACTAGAAGGTCACATGGCTTGCAGCTTCTGCCGTGGTTAACTTTAAACTGAGATAGTTTGGAATAATGCTCCGGGTTTTTAGTGTTGCCCGGCACGGTTAACAATTTGGTGATATAGTGCTGCATTGAAAAATCTGCATTCGTGACTGTATCACCTTATGAATGCATACTAGCTATTAAACTCTCCATTCTGCAGAGAAATGAAATGCACTTTGCTTCCAAGTGCAGCTACTTCTGAAACTTCATGGTATGAAGCACCTTATGGCTGCAAGCTCTGACCGATCTTGTTCTCTGGTCTTCGCAGGCCCATTGCAGGGAGTCACTCCGAGAGCCTCACCAGAGGTTCCTGCCCGTGGTCGTTCTAAATTTTTTTTGTTGTAGGTATGCATCCTTTCTGTCTTTCCCTTAATTGTACTCGGGCGTTTTCTTTTCATTGTCGCAGATTTGCCTCAAAATTGGTTCAGCACAAAAATGGATGCTGTACAACTGTATCCCACATATTTTGTTCAAGATAACTTTTCTTTGCGAAAGTTAGATTTTTTTTTATGAAGGTTAGTCTTTTTTTGTTTTTATTCACAAATTTATTTGAGTTTCCATGGGCAACAACGTTATGCCAAGGGCAAGGACAAGTTCACTGCTCTAACTTGTTCTTAACTGATTGAAAGAAATTTTGTGTTAATGTCGTGAAACCTCTTTCCAGCACTTGCTTTGCAGCATGGAAACAAATTATACATGGGACATACTTTTCTTTAGACTGCTTGTTCATTCTGCAGGTCTGCCTTCTATAGATGTCGTGCTACTGGAGAGCAGGCGAATTCGATTGTTGGTTTTGCCATTGCTTTTTTTTTAGCCGTTGTCTGTTTTGACTAGTTAGCTGAAAATAATGATCTAGTACCCTTTAGTCAGTAAAATAGATAGTGTGTGCTGCTGTTAGTGTCAAGTAGAGATGCACGCTTTTTAGGCATTTTGCGCAGAGTGGTACCCATTTTTATTGGTTAGCCTCTTGGTGCGCCAACTAAACTCTTTCTATCCAGACACCTGCCCTTTGCTTTTATTTGGCAGGCTTTGGCAATAAAATAATACAGTGTTATTCCTCGGTGGCTTAAAAACCTAAAGAAAGAAGTTTCTTCATGTTTAAACACAAAGTTTTATAAAGGCAAAAATCAATTAAGCCAGTAGCAGACGACACATAGCCTCAGCAGTGCTTCGCGCCATCAGCGTTGCGTCAAAATAGCGGTCGTCTCCTTTTTGCTGCCTTCTCTCTCCCTCCTTCGGCGCTCTCCTCCTTTTCCTCCTCTCCGTCACGTTTGTCACCACACCCACTGGTTAAACTCTCCACTATACGGCTCTGCATTGCAGTAGTAGTTTTTTTTATAGTCTTTAGAGTTAAATGTGAATATTTGACAGAAATCTCCCTGGTTGGGGTGAAAGAGAGTTAAATGAATGCATTTGATCATTCGCCTTAATTCGGTACCCATCATTTCAAGGCCTGTGTGGCCTTGTCCTGGGGTGTGTCTATGACTGTGGCTGTGAAGGAGCAGTTTTTTAATAGGTGCACGTACAAAGTATAAAAACAAAAGGATCTATGTGCTGATCACGAAAGAATATGCTAGCCATTCTAATGTAGCTCTGCCAAGTACTTGATTGTGATTTGTTTTTATTTCCAGCTACTTGGTTGCCTCAAGATCTGGAGATCCTAGTGGCCACAAGCTTGGACTCAATCTTCTTCTGTGGTCCGGCCAGGACCATGGGGGAGGTAATCCCAGCAACAAGAGCATCACAGTATCTCCCTGCCTGTGACTTTCGATTAGCATCACGACAAGGGAGTCCTCATGCCACCAAGGGTTAGGTATGCTATTCGAAATAAGCATTCCTACCTCTTCTTGAAGTGAAACAGCAAAAGCACTACTAAGCCTAAAATGCAAAAAACATTCAAATCTCGGGTTGGATGGAGTTCCAATTACAAAAAGGCGTCTGCAGACATGATTCACATGTGAACTTAAAGCCCACGGATGTAGGTTCGACAGAGTCACAGAAATAACTTCCCGCAGATGGCTTCGCTAGTGCTATACACAAACAAATTCTTAAAATAATCATTGTGTTACGTTGGTGTCATCAATCTTATGTACCTACCCCACCCAGCAGTCGGGAGATGTGAAATATAAAAAAATGGGAACTTGCACATTGTCAGCTCTGCAAAGATAATATATTGAACCGAGCATAGCACGTTCAACTTAAGAAAGCAATTCAGTGCAGGCCTAGTTTTAAGCTTCACATATGTGTTATTGCCCTTCATAATGAAGTAAAAACTGCTTAAGTTGTGGCCCACTACAGGCTTTCTATTAGTGTTAAAAAGTGTTAAGTCAGTTTAAACAGCTCGCTCCAAATATTTTCTTGAAATGCATAGGTTTATGGAAATTATTATGTGGATATTTGCTGACAGTCATGGTGAGACCAATCTTTAGTGCCAAGTGTTCCACTTATTCAGAGTTGGTTGAGTCTGTAAATATTGTAGGTCGCAAATTAAATTTTTATAGTATGCAATGGGCACAATCATCCGTAATGACTAGCTCTACCTAGGGGAACTTCATACGTTTACTACGGCAAGATGGTTTCGCAAAACTAAGTATTTAGTTTATTCAACTCCTGCACTAACCTTATCTCTAGAAACTTTTTATATTCTTTACGATGCTGAGTTAGGACTCTGGAAGTAGTTTTTCTAGAACTACGCTAGACATTCCCGGTTGATAATTTTTCTCGCAAAGCATTCGAGAGAGCCAAACCCTGTAATATACGGATGGAATTCCAGAATGATGCGACTGGCAGTTTGAAACATTCGGCACTGTAACAGTAACAATGACATGTCACTTGCCTATGTAATGCTCATTGTCGCAGATCAAACTGCTTTTTCCGTCTGCACTCATTTTCAGTGGACTCATTCAGCGAACTCGCACCCGAGACTGCAGGGCTGGGTTCTGCGAAGTAATTTGCATGAATATAGATGCAACAGGTTTCTTTGAGCGTGCGTCTAACACGTATTCTTCATATTGAATCTGCTACTGTATTCATGACCATGTCCTTAATTGTATCCACATTCCAGCTTATTTTTATTTTGACATTTGAGTTTTCTTCAGTACTTTTCTCAACATCTGTGCTTGTTGGGCCGTACTCAAGACCATACATCTTGTCTTTCACTAATACATCAATATATAAAACTGTTGATGCCGAGTGAGAATTCAAGGTACCGAATCTGTCGTGCGAGTTAAATAAGAACCAATAAAAAGCTCTACAAAGGAAATTTTGTTAAAGGAGGCTGTATAAGCACTAGAATAGCACATGCCATGCTAAAAAAAAAAATACAAATTCTTGTTAGGTATGCAAGGATGACACTGCTGTGCTGTTTCTGATGCGTCACAACAAAAATCAGTGCCATACAGTGTTCCTTATGGAAGTACAAACTGTCGAATTCAAAGCCCAGAAGTTTTATTCAAGAATGTTCCTCAATGCAAATGTATTTAGAGATCTGAGCCACTGACTCATACATGACTATGTGGCGAACATTCATTTTCATGTGCATTATAGTTTACAAGGTCTAGTCTGCATTGATTTATTGCATTCATGCTGAAACTGGGAGGGGTTCTCTGGGTATGAATAAAGATATAAACATTTCTTAAAATCAAAACATTTGAGAACAGACTATACGGCTCTGCATTGCAGTAGTAGTTTTATTTGTAGTCTTTACAGTTGAATGTGAATATTTGACAGAAGTCTCTCAGGTTGGGGCGAAAGAGGGTTAAATGAATGCGTTTGATCATTCGCCTTAATTCGGTACCCATCATTTTAACGCCTACGTGGCCTCCTCCTGGGGGGTGACTATGACTAAAATAAGAGGATCTATGTGCTGATCACGAAAGAATATGCTAGCCATTCTAATGTAGCTCTGCCAAGTATGTGATTGTGATTTGTTTTTATTTTCAGCTACTTGGGTGCCTCAAGATCTGGAGATCCTAGTGGCCACAAGCTTGGACTCAATCTTTTTCTGTGGTCTGGCCAGGACCATGGGGGAGATAATCCCAGCAACAAGAGCATCGCAGTATCTCCCTGCCTATGACTTTCGATCAGCGTCACGACAGGGGAGTCCTCGTGCCACCAGGTGTTAGGTATGCCACTTGAAATAAGCATTTTTCTTACCTATTACTAGAACAGCAAAAGCACTACTAAGCCTAAAATGCAAAAAAAATATTCAAATCTTAGGTTGGATGGAGTTCCAATTACAAAAAGGAGTCTGCAGACATGTTTAACATGTGAACTTAAAGCCCGCGGATGTAGGTTCGACGGTGTCACAGAAAAAACTCCCCGCAGATCGCTTTGCTCGTGCTATACCCAAACAAATTCTTAAAATAATTATTGTGTTTCGTTGGTGTCATCAATCTTATGTCCCTACCACACCCAGCAGTCGGGACATGTGAAATATAAAAAAACAGGAACTTGCACATTGTCAGCTCTGCAAAGATTTATACAGTAAACAGAGCATAGCACGTTCAGCTTAAGAAAAAAATTCAGTGCAGGCCTATATTCATGGTTCACATATGTGTAATTGCTCTTCATAATGAAGGGAAAACTGCTTAAGTTGTGGCCCACTACAGGCTTTCTATTAGTGTTAAAAAGTGTGGTAGAAAACAAGATTGCGCTTGGAAGACGGGGACATAGGAAGGACAGACACAACAGAGCGCTAACATTCAACTGATTTAATTCAAGAACCTCAGCGTAGAAACGGACTTTGTCACCGCACCACATCTCAACCAATCCGTTCTGCCACGGACCGCAAGTACGCCAACTCCTTATCCGCCAAGTCAATTGACGCCATACTGACACAACTTGTGCCGGAACTATTTATAGTGTCAGCCTCCATAATCTCGCTAACAGTCCTATCTTTGTGCCTCTCAAGAACAGTAGACGAAGCAAATAATTGTTTGCACCCGCAGTCATGACAGTGACACGACAGATCATCACTGCGAGCGCAAACCATTATTTGCTTTGTCTACTGTTCTTGCTAGGCACAAAGATATGACTGTTAGAGAGATTATGGAGGCTGATGCTATAAATAGTTCTGGCACGTGTTGTGTCAGTGTGGCGTCAATTGACTTGGCGGATAAGGAGTTGGCGTACTTGCGGTCCGTGGCAGGGCCACGGATTGGTTGAGATGTGGTGCGGTGACGCGGTGTGTTTTTACGCCGAGGTTCTTGAATTAAATCAGTTGAAAGTTAGCACTCGGTGGTGTCTGTCCTTCCTATGTCCCCGTCTTTAAAGCGCAATTATGTTTTCTAACGTACCGTACGAACTTGCCCAACAATCAGCACTTGTTAATAAGTGCTATTGTGTTTTAAGCAGCTCGCACCAAATATTTTCTTGAAATACATAGGTTCATGAAAATTATTATGTAGATGTTGGCAGACAGTCATGGTGAGGCCAATCTTTAATGCCAAGTGGTCCACTTATTCACAGTTAATTGAGTTTGTAAATATTGTAGGTCGCAAATTAAATTTTTATGGTATGCAATGGGCACAATTATCCGTAATGACTAGCTCTACCTAGGGGAACTTCATACGTTTACTACGGCAAGATGGTTTCGAAAAACAAAGTATTTAGTTTATTCAACTCCTGCACTAACCTTGTCTTTAGAAACTTTTTATATTCTTTGCGATGCTGAGATAAGATTCTGGAAATTGTTTTTCTAGAACTACTCTAGATATTTCCAGTTCATCATTTTTCTCGCAAAGCATTCGAAAGAGCCAAACCCTGTAATGTACGGAGGGAATTCACAGAATGATGCGACTGACAGTTTGGAACATTCGGCACTGTAACAGTAATAATGACATGTCACTTATGTAATGCTCATTATCGCAGATCAAACTGCTTTTTCCGTCTACACTCATTTTCAGTAGACTCATCCAGCGAACTCCCACCTGAGACTGCAGCGCTGGGTTCTGCAAAGTAATTTGAATGAATAATGATGCAACAGGTTTCTTTGAGCGTGTGTCTAACACATATTCTTTATATTGAATCTGCTAAGTGTATTCATGACCATGTCCATGATTGTATCCACATTCCAGCTTATTTTTATTTTGACATTTGAGTTTTCCTCAGTACTTTTCTCAACATCTGTGCTTGTTGAACCATACTCAAGTCCATACATCTTGTCTTTCGCTATTACATTAATATATAAAACTGTTGATGCCGAGTGAGAATTCAAGGTACCGAATCTGTCGTGCGAGCTAAATAAAAACCAATAAAAAGCTATACAAAGGAAATTTCGTTAAAGGAGGCTGTATGGGCATTAGAATAGCACATGCCATGCTAAAAAAAAAATACAAATTCTTGTTAGGTATGCAAGGATGACAGTGTTGTGCTGTTTCTGATGTGTCACAAAAAACAAAAAAAAATCAGTGCCATACAGTGTTCCTTATGGAAGTACAAACTGTTGAATTCGAAGCCCAGAAGTTTTATTCAAGAATGTTCCTCAATACAAATGTATTTTGAGATCTGAGCCACTGACTGATACATGACTATGTGGCAAACATTCATTTTCATGTGCATTATAGTTTACTAGGTCTAGTCTGCATTGATTTATTGCATTCATGCTGAAACTGGGAGGAATTCTCTGGGTATGAATAAAGAGATAAACATTTCTTGATATCAAAACATTTGAGAACGGACAAAAGGAAGGATCTGAGAACGGTATCTTAGATTCTCCTTTTTCTTACAGTATATCTAATGTTCACTTTATTTCGCCTGATGCATTTAGTTTTTAGCGCAGCTGTTAGCACCTGTTTCCGCGTTTCGCGGCGTCGCTGTCGGCGTAACCGCCCAACTAAACTTGGCAGGAAATTGAATTAATGTTGTGGTCATGTGACGTTAATATTTCCGCTAAGTCTAGCTGAGAAACTGAGTGTTTTTATGGATGACGTGACACGGTCATGCGACGTCATTTTCCCCGCTACTTTTAGCGGAAAAACTGCATTTGTGTTGAGGTCATGTGACATCAATTTCCGCGCTAAATTTATTGGGAAACTTAACCCGCTAAATTTAGTGGGGAAATTTCCCCCTAAATGGGAGGGAGCAGAAGAGGAGGAGGGGAGGGGAAGGAGGGGCATACCCTCCCATCTTCCTCTTCGAGAGCTGTACTGTATTTTCTCATTACAGAGAATTGTAAACGTCTCATATTTCATCTCGTGTTTTTTCAACTTTTATATTGCAGGTGCGCTTGCAGCACAAATCTGGGTTGTGCTGATCCTCTACGCACAAGTTAGGAACTCCTGAGTGACAAGAGTGGGAGTTTGGTCTGACAGCTCAAGGGACACCATTGTTCAGTATTGAATTTTTAATTATCTTCTTTTGAGCAAAGTTAAGCTTTGCTGCATGCAGTTCTTCTAACAATAAATACCTGCAACCAAATTTACCAGGTCACGACATTTTGCCTCTGCTCTTAGTGCTCCTGGTGAGCCTCGGATGAGAGCTTACTGGGGTGCAAACATCATAATTGTTTGAAACCACTCACTGATGTAGAGACTTATTGACATCCAGCATTCCAATGAAACGCTGGATATCCACAAGTCTTTCTTGAACAATGCAAGCGGGAAAGGAACCATACAATCATATTGTATTGGGGGACATTCTACAGAGTGTTTTTTTGTATATTTTACAGATTTTTTTTAAAAAAAGCCGTAAAAGCTACATTTACGCAGTCTGTACACGTGAATTATATGGCCAGGGCGGCATAGTATAAAAGGCTGATTTGTAATGATCAGTCGGCTTATTACAGAGATGTGCCAGACTTCTTTCAGAAAACTAGATGGAGGTTCATTCTCGCGTGGTTTTATCCCGCGAATCTGAATATCCCGTTCGTTTTCCACAAAGATATAACTAAACGTGAGAAAACACAAAAAAACATCCTACCAATAGTGACATCGTAAGAAGACCTTTCAGCCGCCAAGTGTATGTCGCTTAAGGGCCGCGCGTCCAGTCGCAAGTTTTCTAGGTATATTCTCCCGCATTGGCACCAGTCGTGACACATTTTTCTGCCCCTTTAAAAAATAGCATGTGCGTGCATAGCTTTCATAGGCACTGAAGATGCGTGAACAAAGATTTTGAAAGCTGCTCTTGTGACGTCCCTCTCTAGGGAAGTGCTTTCAAAGCGCTTTAAAAATGACTCTATGCAGCCTCGATTAATTAAATTAGCAAATAATTTTGATATTTGAGATTCTGGAGGTCAAATGAAGAAGATTTAAAAGTGTTTTCTCAAATACAAAACCGCTTCAGCCTCTCTCTAAGTATAGTATGTTCCTAAAATTTTTAATCAGTGAAAATAGACCCATGGTTCCAATTAGAAACTTCTAAGCATCATCAAAACACACTAAATCAATTTTCTTTGTGAAGATATAAGACAAGAGCAGCATTTTATGGTGTTCTAAAAGAATGGTCAATTTGGACGCGTTTCCAGACTTCGGTTTCTTACCAGAGCGCATCTTTGCACCTACGGTCCTGCTGCCCGGTGGCCGCAGTGCGAAGCCGCCCCCTCGCCTCCCTCGTAGGATGGAGGGAAGCAAGGCGCACGTGTGTTGCGCATCTAAGCCCCTGGGGAACAGGACCGTGGGCGCAAAGATGAGCTCTGATAAGAAACTGAAACCTAGAAACTCGTCCAAATAAAGCATTTTTACAGAACGCGTAAAATGCTACCCCTGCATTATATCCTTCTAAAAAGAGTTGATTTTGTGGTTTTCAGTGACTCAGCAAGTTTCCAATAGAAACCATAGTTTCATTTTCACTAATTAAAAAGTTAATTAACAAATTGTATTTAATTATCTGACTGATCGTTACGACTAGGTCCCTATACTACGTACGCCTGGCCATATAACTCTCCTGCACAAATCGCATTAATTTAGCTTTCACGGCCTTTCTAAACATATATGTAAAGCTTAAAACTAAATTGCCGTGTACAACAGTGAAAAGGCGAAACCACCATGTTGGAGCCATATGGCTCCAACATGCCGGTATCGCCTTTTCGCTGGTATAGGATGTCCAATATTACGTTATCCATGTATGGTTCCGTCCGCCTATATGGTTCTGCCATAATCCACTACGCCGGTATAGGATGTCCCATAATACGACACGCTTGTATGGTTCCGCCTACCTGTATCGTTCCACCGTAATCCACTATACTGGAGCTGCCTTTTCGCTTGTATAGGATGTCCCATATTACGGTTACGCTTGTATGAGCCTTTTCCATCATCTTTCCATCATCGATATTTTCCAACAGGGCATGCTTATGGCAGCCTGTGAATGTAGGATGCTCCCCTTATGGCATCATCCACTGGCAAAGCCAGGGGGGGGGGCAAAGCCAGGGGGGGGGGCCCCAAATCCGGCGGGCCCTAGAATATACACACAAACTTCGACACCCCCCCCCCCCGCGTCCCACGTCATAAACAACCCAGCCACCTTAAACCCCCTCCACCCTCACCCCCTTAAAAGTTCCTGGCTACGCCACTACTATCAACAGCACTCAACTGATAGTCAACATTATCAAGATAAGCGAAATTTTCTTTATTTTATGCACCATATAGGCAGTGTTTCTGTCTTTATATGCGTGCAGCCAAAGCACACACTGTAGAAAACACTTGTGTGAAGCCTGTGTTCACAATGCATTCCCCGTCAAACGTTCAAGGCGTTAACGAATTCCACAAAAATAAATTTTCGACGAAATGCATTAGTTTTGCAAAACGGTGGCAAACTCACGTTGCGTTCTACATCATTCACCTTTGTCGTCCGATGAATCAGCAGTCAGCACTACACAAACCTTAATGAGCTTGTGGTTTGTTTTCTTGCCGTTGGGGCGATCGCTGGCGGTCGTGGCGGCGGCACAATTCTTTCTCAGACCGTTGGCTGCTTCCTCCGTGCTCGCGGAAACGTGGTTTCCTTTGTGTAAAAGGGAGGTTTTGAATCTTGATGCATGGCAACGCCGAATGAAGGTACATTACTGTCTACATAATCTCAGCAAGGCTACCGTACGAGCCACAACACCACCACCACTTTCAAGCTTCATAACACCGGCACAAATAGAAGCCAAGTTTTGCATCTCGCCAAGTATTATATCGGAGACGTTCAACGCCAGCTCACTGTGCTCTTCGACCCGGTCCTGCCGCCGAATGGGGTCATCCAACAACACGAAAGCCTTCGTGTGCGCGTTGACCGAGTGACCGATCGCATGTCAAACCCCAGCCGCGGTCGATCCGACGAGCATCGCGGCCATGTTCTTTCGAGTTTAACTCGCCAAGGGTACGGTTGTCGAGTTAAAACAATGCAAATAGTCCCGTGCATGTTCTTACGTCATTTTGTCGTCACAACCCGAACTCGAAAAATGACTGTTAGCGGCAAACAGAGGCTTTCTAGTTTCACGAACGTTTCCATGGCAAAGAGCGTTGAATCGTCACGCGCAATGAAGCCAATGGGAGAGCGAGGTACCTATGTAGGGACGTGTAAAAACGTGGAAGCCGTTTTCTTTTCTTTTTTTTTTTGTTTTGCACGAGCTTTTCTGCAAATATAAAATTAAGTTAAAAAGACTGCCCGAGATTATGCGGTCGCGTCCATTTCTTCAGTGCCGAAAGAGGAGAGCATGGCTTATGGGGACTACCGTCGTAATCACTGCGGTGAGCAAAGCGAGCAAAGCATTATTAAAACTGCACGAAGAAACTTTCCTGCATCATCCGCAGCATGTTCACAACCGGTGCACCCTGCGCCGATCTCATGACTAGTCATATATTACCACAGAGTCGTCGTCAGCTCTGTATCCATTTGGAGTCTCCCTCACAGGCGAACAGGAAATTTCGATTGGAGCTTATGTTCACGGCGGCTTCACAAAGGATGGTAGGTGTCGCAGCGTACCTTCACATAACATTTTCTTCTCGTAATGCCATTCGTATCGTGCAGAAACAGGGAAAGCAACCACGCAAGCGAGACACAAACACCACAAGGTCGTTACCGCGGTTTTCGCCATGTTTTTTTTCAAAGACCGTAGCGAAAGACTTCGAGAAAAAAAGCTGAGATATCTTAGCTAAATTTACTTTACGTCATAATTATTGAAATATTCTTTCGCATTTTATAAAAGGATAATATTACTTTTCTCTGTTTCCTTTCATATTCCGGAAGGTAGCCTTTTCTCCGTTATTCGTTCGTTCTAAGTCCCGGAGGAAAGGAAGAAGATAACAAAAAGAACAGGGGGAAATGCAGGGATTTCTTCGCCCCAACTGGGTGGACGCGTCACCGCGACGTAGGGCATCGTCAGATTCTAGCTGACCACGTGCGCGAACTCGAACGTTGGGGCGGAGCCTCAAACAAGAATCATTCTAGTTTGAGGCTCCGCCCCTTCTTTCTCGATACGTCACAACTCGAAAGGTTCTGTTTGCGACCAGAATAGCACCCCAGCACATGTCAAGCTTATGTACGCCGTGGGGAGAAGAGGATATCAGCGAGTATATCGATTGGGACGTGTCGGGCGCAGTGTCGTCGTAGCGCTTGTGTGTATGTATATGTTGGTTGCACCGATCTCTATGACAATTGCTGGATGGCGCTTTCCCACCCTATTGAAAAAACCAGCTTAAGCTGGTCCCAGCTTCAAGCTGGGTTATTGCCCCAGCATGCCCAGCTTGGCATGCTGGTCATGCTGGTTGATCTGGTCATACTGGTCATGATGGTTGATCTGGTCCCAGCTTCAAGCTGGGTTATTGCCCCAGCATGCCCAGTTTGGCATGCTGGTCATGCTGTTAAACTGGTCATGCTGGTGAACTTCCCAACCAGTTTAACCTGTTTAAATTAATACACAGAATAAAAAAGCCAAGCTCGTCAGAAAAGCCAACTCGGCATCCAATTTATTATTTTCGTACTTGCGGCAGCCTCACATGAACTCAAATGCTACACATCCTCGGCGCTGACACAGTACTAACCGACGCACAGATTCTCGGTGCAAATTGTCTACAATGTTAATAAAACCAGATTGCTTATCTCTCAACACGAAAAAAATACTAGACACAGGCCAAAAACAGGCAATAGCAGACGAAAATACTACACGGACGAGAGAAGCGAACCTGGGTCCCGCCAGCGATGGGGGCGAAGCGGCAACTTGCGTGGTCGGCAGAGGCGAGGAAATCCGTGTGGCTTGGATGGCATTGGCGATACTCCTCGGCACCGCCGTCATTCTTGGGCACACACACGTTCGAAGACACGAAGCGACGCCGCAGTCGGGACGTCTGACATCTTCCCGCACTGAACGGACTGCCGCTCGCTGTCTTCTCAAAACCCGCTTCGCTTGCACCGTCGTTCAACTAGTCTCCAAACAACGCGCACACAGCCGTCCCTTCGATCTGCCCTCTGCCCAAGCTATCCAAACGCGTCTTCGATTCTCCGTTTCTACCACTCTCTCTCTCTCTCTCTCTTTTCTCGCACACAAAGGTAGCTTGCAGCGCGCCTGACGCGCCCGGTGGTCTACCAAAAACGAGAGGACAAAGAACAGGACGTGGCCTCGTTCCAGCAGCCGACCTTGTCGCGCGCGCTCCCAGCAATGCCAGTTCGGCTATCTCTAGCCGACCTTGGCGTGCGCGCTCCCAGCATGACCAGCTTGACCACCACGATTATTATTTCGACCAGATTCACCAGCTTGTCTCCCAGCATGACCAGCTCGTCTCCCAGCTTGACCACATTGGCTCCATGGAAAACCAGTTTGACCAGTTAAGACCAGACTGGCTCCCAGCTACACCAGATTGAATCTAAAACCAGATTCGAGTGAGACCATGCTGGTTTTTACTTAGACCAGACTGACCAGCTTAAATTCCAGCTTGCCCAGCTTAAACCAGCTTGATTGCCAGCTAAACCAGTTTAATTACCACATTGACCAGTTTGACCACCTTGATTACCAGCTTGACCACCTTAATTACCAGCTTGACCAGTTTGATTTTCATGCTGGTTTTTCCAATAGGGCAATTGTTCGCTGCAGCGCGTGTGAAGCTACCGGACGGCCCTCTTGCTCGTTGACGATTTGCGGTTTTGCTAGCCCTGCAGAGGCTGGCGGCAGCGTGCTATAGACACGCTTTCTACTCGTTTGCCGCCATTCGCCGAAGACGGTTTATAAGACCCTGTGTGACTATTGAGACTTGCCGTTGCGCACACGTGGAAAATTTTACGGAAGCGTAGTGCCTCAGTAAAAAGGCGCAACTCGTCGAAAGCACGTTTCGCCGGTCTCGCGGCGGGATCAAAGCTTCCTTGGCACGCCAAAGTGCTGCGTCTCAGTGCCTTCGCACTCTTGGATGCCGATCAAGAATCAACGCCATGTGGATGTGTTTTGGGAGTGCAATGTACGTGAAGCCGTATGTAAACTAACAACTCGTCGAAAGCAAGTTTCGCCGGTCTCGCGGCCTGATCAAAGTTTCTTTGGCATGCCGAAGTGCTGCGTCTCTGTGGCTTCGCACGCTCGGGAACCGATAAAGATTCAGTTTGGCGCCGTGTGTATGTGTTTTACGAGTGCTACGTGTGTGAAGCCGTATGTACCTTCGGAGCAGCGTTGTACTTTTACTTTGACTACTGTATTTGTAACTTACGGCACTCGCACTTTATGAACGAGCTTGATCCGATGTCCAGTGGCGACGGTGGAGAGGGGAAGCTAAAGGGGAACGGCATCAGCGGCGCGTTTTTTGTTTTGTTTGTTTACTAGACGCTTATGGCAATTAAATAAGTTTACAAAATAAGTAGTATACAATCTTACAGAGACCCAGTCCTTCGGCATGCCAAGGAAGCTTTGATCTCGCCGCGAGACCGGCGTATCTTGCTTTCAACGAGTTGTGGCTTTTTCCTGCTGCATTGCGATTTAGTGAAAATTTCTAAGTATGCTTAACGGCAATTCTCAACCCTGACATAGCGTCTTAAAAATCTTCTTCGACGAATGTTAACGAATGAGTAGAAAACGTGTCTTCAGCACGCTGCCGCCAGCCTCTGTAACGCTAGCAAGACCGCAAATCGACTACGAGCAAAATGGCCGTATGGTGGCTTCACTCTTGGGAGCGGGAAGTGCGATCCAGCGATTGTCATTGAGATCAGTGGTCGGGGCTGTGTAAGATGTGGTCCTCATGTTGTCTGTGATGCATGAAGGGTTGCTATCTACTCGTGGTCGTTCGCAGCGTACTGACAAAGTCTATTTTTTTTATTAGCTGCTAGCAATCGTACTAGGTGGCGCAAGTTACCGCCCGATTCCGAATATGTTCTCGAGTTATTTATCCATCTAAGTTCGGCATTCGTTTGTCTGTCTAGCAGTCCCGTCGTAGCCAGTCGCAGCGAATGTTGGTCGCTGTACCGACGCCGCCGATGCACGTACGTACTCCCCATACACGTAGCTACGTCGGCGGGTCCTACGCAGCGACGCCGTTTGTGTAGGCCCGATGCTAGCGCTTGAAGACTGTATTTAATGTGTACAAAAGATATCGAACGAGAGCAAGCGTGTCCTGTGTGCTTTCATTTCGGCGGAAAGCCGCGCGTCTCGCAGGGCTCGTCTCGCCTGTTCTCGGCTGCTGGCCGCCATGTTTTATGAGGAACACGCTCAGTCGTGTTTCGCGGAAAGCAGACACGGTCTATCGTGTTAAAGGTTACACGGCACCTCATGTGTAGACAAATAACACATATGCTTTGAAAAAGAGCGTGTTGGTTCAAGTGATGGATGAAATAAGAATAAACAAGTAACATTGGGACAACACAACCACATCTACCTCATCAACCACATCTTGAAAGATGTGGTTGTGCTGTCCCAGTGTTATTTGTATATGCTTTCTTCATCAAACACACATGGCTGCGTATAAAACCAACACGCGTTTTGACCTGTCTGCTATGGGACAACGGTTTACACGCCTTGGTGTGTTATTTTTCCAAACAGTGTAGATGAGCAATTTAGCCAGTGCAGTACAACTGCGCTAGCCTGGTGTCTTTACCGCGAATCACGCAGTAGCGATACACGACCGCACGCCGGTACGATGTTCATCCATATCGAAATGGGCAAAGGTAAGGATTGAAGCCAGGACCCTTGGGCTCTGGAGCGCGAGCTTTCGCTCTACGTTCTCCGAGCTGCATGGTGTGGGCTAGCCCACTCGTTCATCCATCCCCCTAACACGGTAAAAGTACTATGCAAAATTATTATCAGTGGCCAGTTTGAAGCACCCGGCATTGGTGATCAAGGCGGTGGAAGCAGGGATGTGATTCCAGTAGGTCGAAGTCTTGGGGGGGAAGGAACCAAAGTTAAAATTTATGCGGCTGCACGTCACGCGAAAATTAAACTGGTGGTCGATGCGAAATGAAATATACGATGGTCGAACAAAGCAACAGGCGCTATGGGTCCAGTTGGCTTGGACAAATCTAACTGAATAGGTAAGGGAAAGATATTTTACGGCGCAATGAAGGGTCAGGTATGTTCAGGTTAGAGTTTATCGAGCTAACACTGACAGTTTGAAAGTGGTTCGAAAAATATTGGTTCAGCACATGTGGTGTGTTCCACAAGAAATAGCCGATGTAATTTCTCTGTTTCTCGTCTTTTTAGTCATGTTTTGTGCAGCACTGTATAAAATTGCTTTTCCGATCCTTTGTACTAATGGGAAGAGGGTATTCTCAATGTTCATAATAACCGATCAAGACACTAAAAGGGGAAAAGACTATGTGAAATTTTCTGACTTTCTCCAGTTAACTTGGGGAATTAATGTGCTGTTTGTGGAACAAGTAACACGCATTTTTTTCTTGTGCGGATGATTTTTATATTTAGAAAAACAAAACCAGTTGAAGGTCGGAGCACACCTTCCGTTTCACGCCGCCTTTCTAGTGAGTGCCACCGGCGATAGCCCCCCACCCCCGGTTTCCCGTTGGGTTCTGTGGTTCTGACTGCAGAATCCCCCAGCCGCTCCATTCGCGTTTGTTTACTGTTCATAACTTGGAATCGCCAAATGTCGCGGCAAGCGATCGAGACAAAAAACGGTTCACCAAGCGCTGACGGCCAGTGTAGCAGCGGAGGAGGAATGGTTTTGTTTGGCTTCTGTGTATTTCAAATAAAGAGGCACCGTAATTCGGTGAATATTTTTTTTTGCGATTATTCAGCGAAATTGTAGTACTGAGGGGAAGGTGGACCACTTCCTTTTTTACTTGTGAAATTAATATAAAAAATACAAGCTGCAAATTTCTTCAACGTTAAAATCCTTGCACTAACCCTTTAAACATTTTGTTTACAATGTGGACCGTACAGGTTGGACTCCATGAAGCAAACATTTACGGCGAAATGCAAGCGACATAAATCTACAACGACGCGCTTTCGCTATTCTTTCACCACTGAACTCCATGAGACGGGCAAGCTGCGAACGCCGTCGACGCGAACAGCGCGACTGTCAGTGTTGTCAAGGTGGAAAATAAAGGTGCACAAACAGCAACCCCTTATCAAGCTTCGTTTAAACACGTCCCATTCGTAAAAGGCGCAAAACAACTCCCGATTGGAAAGACGAGTTTGAACATCATTGTGGTCAGGCTGTTATTTGGACTAGTCAAACTGGTATTTAGACTGGTCAGACTGGTCTAACAGCAAATCAAATAGGTGCAACTGGCAGCCAGACTGGTCTGACTGGTAACCATATCAATCTAACTGGTCGCCAGATTGCCTTCTGACTGGTCACCGGATTGGCCTTACCGGTCACCATATTGGTCTAACCGGTCACCCGATTGGCCGAACTGGTCAGCAGATTGGCCGAGCTGGTCACGAGATTGGTTGAGCTGGTCAGCAGATTGGCCGAACTGGTCAAGCGATTGGCCGACCTGGTTACCAGACGTCGAACCGGTCACCAGACTGGCCAAACTGGTCCATCTGGTAACCAGATTGACCAAACTGGTCACCATATTGGCCTACCTGGTCCAACTAACTACCAGTTTGACCCCTCTTTCTCACTTGATTTATTGGCTTTCTCGCTTTCATTTATTGGCTTTCAAATATTGACGGTATGATCGACCGTTTACCTTTTAGTAAGGAATTAATCTCCTGAGCCGTTCAAAATACAGTGGTTTGAGATTGCTGGAAAAAAATCAACATGCTCGAAATATTTTTATTGCTTAGGCGGTCACCGAGAAATTCCGTACGTTCAAAACGACCAGTATAAAAGACGGAAACGCAGAGCTCGGAAGTAGTGATCGGGTTAGTGTGCCGTTGTATTGATGTTTGTATGTGCCGTGTATTTGCATGCGCTCAATGCATGTTCAGCCGATGCTTGTAGTAGGCGTATTGTGTCTACATTTGCGCATAATAAAGATTCCCGAAGCGCAGTGGTGGCGTAAACAAAAGAAAATATTTTTGTCGAACCAGCGTGACAAGTCAAACTGTGTGACCAGTTTGACCACCATGACCAGTTCAACCATTATGACCAGCTCAACAATCATGACCGGTCAACCAGTATGACCAGTTCAACCGCCATGACCAGTCAACCAGTGTGACCAGTTCGAACCACCTTGAACAATTCAACCATTATGAAACTGGTCAAACTGGAGCAATAACCACGTTTGAAACTGATACCCCTATTGAAAAAGGCCAATATGAACTCGGCTTATTGGAAATATTGTATTCCAATGAAGTTTATGGAAACCAATAAAAACTTATTGTTATTCCATTAACCCAATACGCACGACGGGAATTCATATCGGAGCACAATATCCCGATATAGTATGCGGTTATTGGTATACAACAGGATATTGGAGCACAATATCCCGATATAACTTGCGGTTATTGGTATACAACACGATATCGAAGCACAATATCCCGACAGAACTTACGGTTATTGGAATAGAATACGACACCGCGTGCATATTGGTGACCGACATGGACATACTGTGCGGCCACACGATATATAAATATCGGTCGTCGATCACGGGCCCAAAGGAGAATACAATATCGCGTGGATAAATCTCAGAACGAATTCCAAATTACCAACATGAATTACGTCGGCATATACCGCGGACTAAGAGGATACGTAACACAGTATTGATCGCCCGTGGAGCAACATGTGGATATCGGTACGCCCACATATACGACATCGCGTGAATGATATCGTAGAACAACAGGAGTTACACGGCAATACGAGAGAGAACGATATTGGAGGTGGATACACAAAGAACACAAACGTTCCGCGTTGCCAAAACATTCACATTGATCGAAAGCGCAAGTGTACATACGTACGGCACACAGTACACACAGCCTCGAGCGCTTGAAATGCTAGACAACCACAAAACGTTCAGAATAACTAGCTGGGACACCCGCGACCTACCTTTCAATGAGAAAGCCCAATAACGACGTGCTCATTGGAGTGATCGTTTTAAGCAAATGTTTATTGCAGTTTTAATGCAACAAAAGCTAGGTTACCGATGTTGGAACCCAAATCGAACACGATACGTGACAATGTCAGTTCGCACGATAAAATAATGAGGATTAATGGGCTTGACAGGTCACGTGCTTCTTACCCGCACATTTATCGATATTGACCCACCTTTCTGGGTAATCCTACGTCGTACACAAAATCCACAACCACACACGAGCACATTTCACCCACCACTCTTCGTCGAATGTTTCGCAAGATTCACACACTGTAAAAAAACGACGGGAAAAATACGTGCATTTGCGCCATCAAACGATACGTTACAGACTCTTTTTATGAGAAAAGTTTCCATCGTCAACCCGCGCGCGCGAAAGCTCGAGCGCTCGAGCTTCGGAGGCAGTTCGAACTCCGAAGGGAGGCGAGCGGAGCGAGCCGCGAGTAGCCCATCGAGCCAGACGAGTGGCTGAGCGGCTGAGCTGAGCTAGCCGCCGAGTGGCCGAATCCGCCGAGTGGCCGAATCCGCCGATCCAGCCAAGCCTAGCCGAGCCGCCGAGATTGCGCGATTGCGCCATTGCGCAGCGACCGCGACCGCGCCAACCTGGCGAGACGGCGGCGATGGCAGGACCGACGGATGACAACTCGTCAAATTCGTCGCGCACTTCGCTTGTGGGTTCCAAGTAAAACCAACGCACTTTCAATCGCTTCGAAAGGTACGTACAGACGACTTTATTACTGGCAGCATTGAGTGCTTTGGTATACACAGATCAAAGTGAACACTGAAGGACAGAAGGGAGACATGATGTTTTGAAATCGCAGCTTATTTGAACACATGCGTCCCCTGCTGAAAGCGTCTGGCTGTGCTCTGTTTCAGACGTCATTTCGACTGCGTGTACTCTGATGTAACGTCAGTCAGTGTTTATACTCGGCTAGCTTCGCTATCTAGTTATCTCATGTGCGAAATAGACGTAAAAACCAGCGCCTCGTCTCTTTCGGATATTCAACCTCCAGCCCCCTGGCTTCCAGCGTGCTTACCGGCGCAAGCCGTTCGACGTGTTGGATTCGTGGGCTCGTTCGAAGAGGCGTTGTTTAACGCTCACGAGTCGCCAAAGTGTTACCGTCGCTTCTCTTTACGAAAGTCGCGATCGACGCTGGGCTCTGAGCTCGTACTTTTTTCTTCCCTGGTAGACTAAGAGTGCCGACCATTCATCTGTGGTGCCGACTGGCGCCGTACGAAGTTGAGTAAAGCTAGCGAGTCTGTCAGATTTTCGTGACGCCGCCCAACTGCTCTGCTACCGGCTGCGCTCAACGAATAATGTAAAAAAAACACAAAAAAACGCGTTTTTTTAATTTTACAACTTTTCTTCTTTTTTTTGCCACGTTTCCTTTCAGTCGCCGCAAAGTAAATCGCGGCCGTACGTCGATTGACTCCCGATTACTGTCTCTACATCGTAGATTGTCTCACCACAATGGTGCCTCGTTGGTGTGATCTTATTCTGATATCGTTACATCTTGCTTTTTCATCTTGGCACACTTCTAGACGACCTTCTACACGTTGCACTCCTTGGCGACATGTCGCTGGTGTTAGAGACAAATCTGAAGTCGCTGTTTGCTCACTCCTTGGTGCACATATTTCATGTTCAACATCAGGTATCTGAAGGAGGCACCATGAAACCCTGGAGTTTGTTTAGAGGTACCTCAACATACTGTAGTCAAGTGTCGTTTTGTGTGTTATAGTTTCCTACAAAACCAAATTGCACTTTGTTCGTAATATACCCTACAACTGTCCACTACAATTAAAGTTGCTATGAAACATTGGCCACGAGAGGTGACTCGGCCAACGCAGCATGAAAATTCCTTGCATAATTTTCTTCATGGGTCATTTTGGACATTGACAAATTTTCTTGTGAATAATGTGTGGTATGCACATGTGTTCTACTTTTCGTACAGGTACTTCAGTTAGATAAACCCCAGCAAAGGCAGCAAGACAGTCTCATGGGGTCACACCAAGGATAACTGCATTCCTGCTCGAGTCCCGAGTCTTGTCACCAAACTTCACTGAACATAATGGTACATTCCGTTTCCTTAACTTTTTCGTCGGAAATGTGTTTTTTTATTGTTGTTTTTTTCTATTGAAAAAAGGGTAGTACAACGTTTAAACACCCAATGTTTTTTTTTTCTTTTTGTAAAATCTGTAGTACATCGTTTAAACACCCAAGCGTTCATAAATGGCCTCTGTACCAGACAATAGGGTGTCTTATTCTCTGTTTCATACTTAGCGTGCAACGCTGTCAAAGGTACTAAAGTGGTGCGCATGAAAAAATAGAAAAAGTGTTACTCCGCGCGTTTCGTGGACGAGCGGTAGAAGGCGCTGCTCTGGCGACATTGACGTCTCGGTGGCCGGGGTTCGAACCCGTTTTACGCGCAAAGTTTTTTGGTTTTCTTTTTTTTATTTTTTAGACATACTTTTTGTGCAAGATTGTGCGCATTGATGAAGTGCATATTTCAGTTCCTCCTCCCTGATGTTTATTTATAAGTCGCCGAGAGGCCAGATTTCTACCATCTGGTCTGCCGCTTTGCAAGTGTTGTTTGCCTCCAGCACCGAGTTATATTTTTCTTTCGTGCAGCGTGGAATGAGGAATCGCCCTGATAGCGGCCTTGTCCCAAAATTTATAATAAGACGTTAATCGACAATAGTTGTGGCCTGTACAGTTTATTTTGAAATAGCTGTCAAGGGTAGGAATCTCCCTTTCGGAGCACTTGCGATGCACCTTCAGGCGAATGGCGTTCTGTGTGAACTCGTCATGCTTGACGGTCCCCGTGCTCGAAACTTTCACGTTGCGAGGTCTTTGCTTCGGGGACGCCACCTTGCCAGATAGGCACTGCGCCTTGCACTTCGCGACAGTACAGGGCACACTCCAGTGTCGTTAATGACCGCCTCCAGGACTTCACGACCGAATTCTCCGGGGAATGTGTTCTTATACTCCCGTACACATCGGCGATCATCTGCTTGCACTCTTTCAAGATTTTCGCACAACGAATCTTCGAAAACATCCGAGCAGGAGAGGTACTTGAGCTTGCTGCGTAAGACGCCATCTTCTCAAAACCAGCCAGTGCCACACAACCCGAAAGCCCACAGCGGCTGCCACACGGATGAACACGAAAACAATTTAAGGTGGTTTACATTATCTTTTCCTTTTTCTTAAAAAACATTTGTGCTCCGTTGAAATCATAACGCCCCTATCAGTTACTAGCCCCGAGGAGGCACATTTTTCGACTTTTTAAATTTTTTTTTTGCAGGGGACGCACTATCTTATGGGGCGAACATAGGCACGGTCAGCAATGCAAACCGGTGCGCTAGCTTTGACTGCGTTGCACTCTATGTATGAAACAGAGTATAGGATCGCTTCAGACGGGGCAACCTTTCCAGCAATTTTGGGGCTGCTGGCGGGTTGTTCCCTAGTTTTCCCTAGATCGACACGATTTGCTGAGATCAGGTCCGGCTCGAAGCAGACGAGCAACTCTGTCTACTCGGAGATGTTTGAAGCGGCAGCAGCCAATCGGGAATGCAATATTTTCACGTGACACCCCTGTGGTCGTGATGATGAGAACTGAGGACTTAGTTCTGGTTTGAAATGGATCATTTTTGAAAATAAACTCTTTCAAAAAGGTGAGTTAGTACTCTCAGCGCAATTTAAAGATATAAAAACATGTTTTTAGGATATAACTGTGCGTCTAAATACTGTAAGAAAAATAAAATTTCATGATGATGATGGCTAGTCGTAGCAATTCGGTTGCTGCATGTGAACGCCGGCGGCCCGTGTTGCTGGTGTTGCGACATGAAGTTGCTGGGCGAAATTGTTCAGTCTGAAGCGGGCTTTAGGGAACTGAATTCAAGGGCCGTGGAGCTCTGGGTGCAAGCCCACGTGGAAACATTTTTTTTCTTTTTTGCCTTTTTTAGTATTTAAATATATATATATATATATATATATACATATATACTTTTTTTTAAGTTTTAACATATAGATGCATAATTTACACACTAATTCATTTTCAGAAATGCTTTTATTCACACTCTGTGGCTTTCTTGTGATTGCAATAGCTTCTCGGTGAGCTAATTTCAGCTCTGCAAAGGGAGAGGGATCTTCCCAGGCTTTGCAGGCTGTAAAGCTGTGGCTTGCACAGCTCTAGTGTGTCACACCTTGCTCACTGGCTCCATCGCGAAGCATAGGTGCTGCATGAGTCGCGCCACACCGTAAGCCCATATACGGTCGGGTGACAAACCGGGGACCATTTGTCACTGCACTCAGCTATGGTATGGTGGCATGGTCGGGGCATGAAGCAGGGGTACAGCTTAGAGATGCTGATCTTCATGACATTTTAAACAAATTTTTCATTACTTTTGTGTCGAGTTGTCAGCATTCTAAAGGTGAGAAAGCAAGCAGCAGCGACAGCAAGAAAAGAAAAATTTAAGACCGCTTTCACCAAGAATCAATTACGAGCACTAGAAAGGCATGGAGTGTAATTAAAACGCTTCTAAAGGTGAATTAGCGCATAAATTAAGTACTTGTGCCTCAAAAATACAAAAAAGATATGTAAATATAGTTATAAGGATAAAAATATATACCAGGAGGACTTAAACCAAAACTACAGTCTGTAAGTTTGAAATTTGACACCTTAAACCACTTGGCCACCACCCAATTTTATTTCCAGGTGGTTCATCGAGGTATATCAATTTTGTTTGCAGCTGTCGGCTGCAAGAGAGATTGCCTTATCTTCATTTACTTTACTATTCCCACCAAATATGACAAGTGATAAAGAAGAGAACTTCATTTGGTTGGCCGAGGCACTGTGCTTGCATCAAGGCAAACTAGCCTGTCTTGCTGGGTTCATATTTTGTTTCATCACCTGTTTAGGATTCTGTTGTCGCTCATCAAAAGAAGAAAAAAAAACTGACTAATTCTGACTTATTCTGGTGTGCAGGTACCCTTGGCAGTAAACTCTGCTAAATGGGGCAAAATATAGATACTTTTTTTTAGCAAATATGCATCGTTTTAGCAAAATGAGCTACACTATTTGACTAACGTGAAAAAGAACGAGCCTCTCCACTTGGGTCTTTTTTCATCTCTCGCAGACACTTTTTCCTGCTTTTTGTGGTTTGTATCAGACTTTTGTATTCTGTCCGGCCAAAGCGTCTGTGTTACACTAAGACTGGGTTCTTTAGGATATCTACAGGTATTCTTCGCAGCAAATGGCTTCCAATCAGGAACACGAGTTTGTTCTCGGCCACCGAGAGCAAGTATTTTCAAGGTGAGCTATTGCCCGCCTATATGAGTTTTGTATTTCATTCCCCTTGAATGTCATAACCTATGTGTTGTGGTCTTGCATTAGTATTTTGTTGTCTCTCTTCTGCAAAAACACCCAAGTTTAATTAAGACCGGGTTCTTTCTTACACGTGCAGGTCTTGGTGGCAAGAACCAGCCAATCAAGGCCAGAAGTTTGTTTTTTGCCGCGCATGGCAAGTGTTTTCAAGGTGAGTGATTGATGCCTATCTGAGTTGTTTGTTTCATTCCTCACAGACACTATTTCCTGTCTGTATAGTGGTCTTGTTTCAGGCTTTTGTGTCTCTGTCCGGTCAAAGCATCTGTGTTAGACTAAGACTCGGTTCTTTAGCTTATCTGCAGGTATACTTTGCAGCAAATGGCTGCTAATCAGGAACACGTGTTTGTTCTCGGCCACTAAGAGCAACTATTTTCAAGGTGAGCTATTGCCCACCTATATCAGTTTTGTGTTTCATTCCTTTTGGATGCCATTTCCTATGTGTAGTGATCTTGCATTAGTATTTTGTTGTCTCTCTTCTGCAAAAGCACCCAAGTTTAATTAAGACCGGGTTCTTTCTTATACATGCAGGTCTTGGTGGCAAGAACCAGCCAATCAAGGCCAGAAGTTTGTTTTTTGCCGCACATGGCAAGTGTTTTCAAGGTGAGTGATTGATGCCTATCTGAGTTGTTTGTTTCATTCCTCACAGACACTCTATTTCCGGTCTGTATAGTGGTCTTGTTTCAGGCTTTTGTGTCTCTGTCCGGCCAAAGCATCTGTGTTAGACTAATCTTTAGAATATGTGCAGCAGTTCTTGGCAGCAAGTGGCTGCCAATCAGGAACACGAGTTTGTTCTCGGCCACCAAAAGCAAGTATTTTCAAGGCGAGCTATTGCCCGCCTATATGAGTTTCAGCATTCATCAAGGAGCGCAAAAACAAAGCCCGGGGGTCGGCCATTGCAAAAATGTTGACTCGGAAGCGCATAGGGAGGAAGCTTTATAAAAGTATCCACGTGCTTCTACAAGACAAACCAAAACTAAGAATGTGGTTTCCATTTCAAAACAAAAAAACAAAAAAAAACATTGTCAGCCCGAATTAACTTGGGGGCGGCACGGAGCAAACAAGCCACAGTACGAGTATGCTTGGTTCAGGCGTTTGTAGGGGTGGTAAATGACTCGGTGTTTTCTAAAAAAAAAATTTTTTTTTTCTAAAAGTGTGGTGGTCAAATATTCAGGGATGGGCATTTAGTCGGGATGTTAAGGTGAAAATTTCATCCAAAATTTTGAAGGCCTTGTCCCCCTAGCGAGGGGGACAAGGCCTTCAAAATTTTGGGTTCGCAAAAGGGGTGCGTCAGTATGGACGTCTCATTTTACATCACGCATCTCAATTTAAAACGCACTATAAATGACATGCCTGAGATTTGTTTGGGTGTACGTCCTCTCAGCAAGTATATGGTTCTGTCTCAAAAAGGTCTAATTTGATGTTGACCGCTCCTCAGGTCTCCACCGACGATTCATCAGGACGAGACCCAACCGGGACACTAGGGAGGAACGGCTTAAGCAAGGGAGGCTACATATACGACAGCTTCTTGCGGACAAGAAACGAAAATAGACAGATGGTGGGTGTTTCAGTTGCTATGCCTTTTGGCGTGCACATTATGTTTGTTATGTTTCAAGATTCCAGCAGAGTTTGGTTTCAACTATTGTAAAATACCGAGCATGCGCCCAGGTCGCAGAAGCGCCTACCCTCTGATTCGGAACGATCCGCAAATAAGCAAAGAGCATACCAGACACCCATCCACCTGTTTTGAGCCGTGCTCAAAATATTGAAAGAGGACATCAAGCGCCAGGTTCTGTGGCGTCTTTGCCACAATAGCGCCAGTCGCAGAGCTGACAGATCCGTGACTGGCGCAAGCCATGGCATGGCCTTTGGGAACCAGGGAATCGAGATTAAAGAAGTAGCGCAGAAATTGGAAGCGAGTGGTGAAGGTGAGCATAGTTGACAGAAAACAAGAACAAAGGGAGTTCCGTCGCATGAGGCATCTGTGCCTCGTGCATGTAATTTTGAGTGTGCTATAGTTGGCGACTAAAAAAAACTGTTATTTGGACGTAACTAATCGCAAATCTCTCTTGCAGTTTTCATGGCCCACAAGCCAGCCGGCGCCAGTTAGTTCTCGTTCAAAGGTGAGGATTCTAGATTTTCTAGATTTCTCTGAAGCAGCAATACTGAAGCCAGAGAAGCGGTACGGCATATTTAATTGACAGAACGACTGGGGACGCTTTCACTGAAGCTTGTTTTGCTGCAATACACGTGTGTATTGCAGCAAAACAAGCTTCAGTGAAAGCGTCCCTACTCGTTCTCAGCTCCGTCAATTAAAGGTGACGTACCGCTTGTCTGGCTGGCTTCAGTGTTGCTGTAGGCGACAAAACGTGTGCCCAGTTTTGTCACTAGAGGCATAATATGTCACGCACATGTAATTTTGAATTTATCCGGCTTAGTGTGCTGTAGGTGGCTGGTCAAAGAAATTGATACTTAGACGCAGCTAATCGCAAATCTTTCTGGCAGTATCCACAGCCTAAGAGCCAGCGGGTCCCAGTTTGCTTTTCTTCAAAGGCGAGAATTCCAGATTCCCGAAGCAGGAATACTGAAGCCATACGACCGGTACAGCATTTTTAATTGACGGAGCTCAGAACGACTGGGAGCTCCTGCATTGAAGCTTATTTTTCTGTAATACAAGCGGGCGACATTGACACGTGCCCAGTTACGTCGCACGAGGATATCTATGTCCTGCGTATGTAATTTTGAATCTTTCGGACTTAGTGTACTTTACGTGGCTACTGAAAGTAACTGCTACTTGGACGCAACTAACCGCAAATCTCTCTTCCAGTTTCCACAGCCTACAAGCAAGCAAGCACCAGTTCGTTTTTCCTCAAAGGTGAGCATTCCAGATACTCTAGTTAGGTGCGAAGTAGGAATAGTAAAGCCAGACGAGTGGATACGTATATTTATTTGACCGAGCTCAGAATGACCTGTGGCAGTGGCATTGAAGCATATTTTTCCACAATCAAACGCAGACATAATTTTGAATCTTGGTGAAGGATTGCTACTTGTCGCAAACTAATCACAATTTTTTATTTTGCAGTTTCTATATGGCTACAGCTAGCAGGTGCTGTTTTCATTAAGGTGAGGATTTCACATTCTGTTTTCAAACATCAAGTTTTTGAATGAGAGTCCTAAACAATTAACTTTCTTTTGCAGTAAATGCCAGATCCTCCAGTTCAGGAATATGTTAACTATATTTGGTATGGATAAGTCCAGTGTTTTGCTTCTTTATTCACAAATTGACAACAGCAACATTTTTTTAATTTATCACTCAGAAATGCACACAAGAAGAGACTGCGTTGCGGAAAAATGTTGCGCTGAACGTGATATTCCAACTCGTATATAGTTTTATTGGTGGCCGATATAATATATTGGATTCCAATATCCATAATACGCTGACTATATTGGAATCATAAACCCTTATTGGATCCCCATACGACACATGGGGATTCAATAAGGGTTTATATGGTATTGGATTCCAATATTTTCAGCGTATTGTGGATATTGGAATCCCATAACAAATCCTTATTGTAATACAATACAATAAATGTAATGTTTTCCAATACACTGTCTATATTGTATTGCAATGCAATAAAAAGATATTGTTTACCAATATACATAATACGCTGTTCATATTGGGGTTTTCCAATAGGGACCTGTTTGAACTGGCCTTTCCAATTAGCCCCGAGAGCGAACACAAGCGTCGCTGCGGTCGCCGCGCCCTGATTGGATGAGGTGTGCCGTGTCGTCAGGGAAAGGACTCTGCCTCGCGATCTCGCATCCAGCTCGCTTCCCTGCCTTGGTTTCCTGGCTTGGCCGTTGTGTGCCGGAAGTACTTCGAGGAGCGGGACTTTGTTTACCCGATATACAATACGCTGGGTTAGGCCGATACTGACGTCATTCTGTACCTTCTATAGGCGTGCTTGTCATTTTGACCATTATAATTGGGTTAAAAATCCCGAAAGCTATCGGCGGAGGCAGTTCCGACGATGAACCTCCCTGTTGGTCCACGCCGCACAAGGCAATCGTACGAGGGGTCGGTGAAGCTGCGGCGTAAGTGTTTCATACTCCTGAGTGCAATTCCTAGCATTTTCAAGATTTCGGAGTATACCACATCCTCCTTTGCAGGCCCTTGAAATGGCATTTATATCAAAGGCTCTTCTGCGTCTGGCAAATTGGCTCACGACCCCGACTGTGCGCGCGCCACTCTGCGTGGGCTGGTTGGCAGATTAAAGGCCATCGGTGTGAAGAACTTTTAAGTGCTCGCAAAACAGGGTTGTTTCACAGCAATGTAGCTTCTTCGTAAATTATGATATAGTTCGTACACGTATGCAGGCGTCTTTTATTTTTAGAAGACGCACAATTACTGGAGATAAGTGTGTATGGTAGAAAGGAAAAGCGTCCGAATAGCCCCATGTTTTCTGTAGGAGATATATTGAGCTGCCCAAAATATGCGCAGCAATAGTACCGTACTTTGGAATGTATACACCTTTTTCAAACATTCTTCCTTTATTCCAGCAACATGTATTGGAAAAAAAACACCGTTTAGTATGAATTCTCATTTCCAACTAAAAGAGATTGCTGCAGGTGCCCAAAAGCTTCTTCAGCCTCCAAACTCCCTGCAGCTGAACTCTCTGACAACAAAGGAAAACAGGAGGAGCATCGAGCAATCGAACGGCTGTCCAGTGGTAGATGCTGCACTAATAGCAGATAATGTGGAATCTGTGAAGAATGAAAGTTTCTGTGATTAAAGCTTCTGGTATGTTAGCTTCAGGACAATTTGGTTTAGCTTAAATGTGAATTTTAGATCCTAAGAGACTACTAGCGGGCTTGACACCTTCACTTACGTTTGGTGTACATTACTTGAAGAGTCCATTGAATACTATCTGAATCCAGCAAAGGTCAAATTCGAGCAATATAAACTGATATAAACAAATAACTCTATATGCATGTCTTCGTTCTTTCTTTACTTTGCCACTGTACTTAGGGTGCTTCACTCGTGATTTTCTCTCCATGGCCCAGACTACATTTAACATGTTGCGCGAGCAGCATGCAGCTATTCTCCTTCGGCGTTTTTGTTTAAAAACATACAAAAAAAAAAAACACAAAACTGTAAACGTAATTCCTACCAATTCATTCAGACAATCAGTAGAATTGAATGTGTAAGATGCAAATCTATAGTGAATCTCCTGCAATTGTGTCCGTATTTGCTCAGTTTCATATACCAGCTGCGATTCATGCGTTGTTTGTCCTGTCAACAATGGCTGTGATGTTGGTTGAAATTTCGCCTGCAGATAGAGGCCATACCTGAATAAAGGCACATATAAAAAATTACACTTCTTGCAAAAACTGCGCACAGAAAACATTAAATAGAAACGAACGCGCCGAAAGCTAACGTCGTCGCAGCGTCCACAAGTCGAGCGGAGCGAGTCGGGCAAAAATTCTGTACTCTCCGAGACGTCACCCCGCTCCGCCGTAAGGGACGCCACGCAGACTTCTCGGGGCTCATAAGGAGGTTCGACGAAACGAGCATAATCTATAATGATGTAGTTTTCAGTCTTTGTAGGCTTTCAAGTGCTTGTTGGGAAAGAGATTGCCCAGACGCAGCGGAGAGCATGCTTGGTCTGTAACACTGTATCGTTGCCAAGCGGAAGTACAGTGCAGCGGAAGCCAAACCGCGTGCTACGTCCTGATTCGCTCGTGTCCTTCGCTGCACGTCGGCCGCTTCCAGGAGCGGCGTTCACCGGACTAATAATATCTATAATTCGTGTAACTGTGTTGTGTGCAGTGCAGGCGAAGGCAACGCCGGGCGAGGAGAAAAAGAGTGAGCACATAAAAGGCGGGATGGGGAAGGAGGGCAATGGAGGGCAAGGGAAGAACAGGAAAGCACTGGTAACGTAAGAGAGAGATTTCTCTCCTCCTGGGAAGCCTTCTTAGCGCTTGCCTTTCCTCACCTCACCTGCTGTTAGCTTCGCCTGTACTGCATACAACTGCAGACGCGTACAATAGATATGCGGCGAACAGCCAGCATTTTAACGCCGCGGCAAGAGCGAATGCCGCCGGGGCAAGTTCGTCGGTGATTTGCCGCATATTCGTTTCATGGAGTTTAGCCTTAACAACTGACTTTTCAATTTTGTATATTTTAATAAGCGTAGCGACATTCTCTATGAGTACGAAAAATAATAAAATGAACTCCTTTGAAAAATTAAATAAGCGAAAACTGTGTAATTAAATAATGAAATTGAACGCCGAAAACTGGCCGCCGATTCCAAAATATAAATTCTGAAAACAGCAACGAGGCAGCTGCAATGGGTACGTTATGCACCGGAAATGAGTTCAGCTCTATAGAAGAAATATTCTCTCTCCTGAACATTCCTTGCATGCCGCCGAAAGCATTCAGCAAATATTAAGGGAGTGTAAGGCTGGAGTGAGAAGACATTTTGCTTTCTGAAATGGTCATGGCTGGATAAGAAGGCCACAAAATGGAGTGCGAATCCGGAGACTACATTGAGAATGGATTGCCGTACATAACTGGTCGTCGTCAAAGCTGGATAGGCCCACCGCAGGTAGGGCCACCGATACACGTTAAGATCAGGTGTTTCTGTCATCATTGGCTCACAAACAAATACAATCCTATACCTCTTTGTTTGTAACAAGTATTTCAGTACTTGCAATTTTTACATAAGCAAGAACGAGACTCCACGCAATCATGACTGCTTCAGAAGTGGCACGGGCCTTCAACAGCAACGGAGTCTGATATCAACGCCGAAGAATTTTGAGAAAGCCGCGAGATGCATGGCCTAAATACAGAAGAGTTGTGGGGATGAAGATTCCAATGTCGAAAAGGCCCTCAAAACCAGTGCTGAATATAGAAGGCTGATAACAATGGTGGCTTGCATTAACCACGTCATTAAGAACTACAGCAAGTCACACTGTGACATTAGAAGCTTAGGAGGAAGTCACGCAAAGCATTTGACAAATATTGAGATATAAAGATTGACAGCCGCATCAAAGGGAGCTAGTATCTCTGCAACCCACACGCTCAAGCAGACAACTCCAGAGTTCGCGAGCAATCTGCGAAATGGACCAAGATATATATTTGGAATGCATGGCAACTGGGTCCTCTTACTACTGTCAACAGCATCAGCAGCAAGCGTCAACCACATTTGAAGATTTACCGTACACGCTACAAAGAGACCTGATGAGGACTGCAAATAATTTCGCCGATAAAGCTTCTTCGCTTACTGAGAACTCTACAACTAATTTGGCGGAAAACTACACGTCTGTACTCTACAAATTGTCTGGCGGAAAATTAGGTGCTGCGTTCTCGTAGTATCACATCAGGCGACACCCGTATAGAAGTTGTCCTGCGTGATGAGAAATTCTGGAATTAACACATGCTTTTAATCCCGTTGCGGCTTCCTTTTCTAATGAAAAAGCTACCGATGCACTGTGGAACGTACGGGCGTATGCGCCTGCCTCCACATGACACATAGAGTATACCTTTGCCGAGGACAAATTACCTGATATACTAATCAAACATCCAAACATTCAAGAAATTATTCCAAACTCTGGGTCTAAAACCATGTATAACTATTTATTCAAAAAGTACCTTCTATTATGCGCAATGAAATACATATTTAAACACATATGTGTAATAAATTAAACCACTTTTGGGGTGAATTCATGTTATAATTCTATTGTTTATAAATGCCTTCCCTTTCTCTTTGCCATATTCAACTACCTCAACGGTGTTGAAACTACTGTATAAAGATTGTGTACTTCTTTGCTATTCACTGTTTATTGTTCGTAATTTGTGTGCGTGTTTTTTTTTTGTTTTTTTTTTGGTGATGAGCTGAGCATTGTTAACCAGCTACGGGGCCACGTTGGGCAGAGTAGAGCATATCTGCCTTTTGCCCGCCCTGTTATCGGAGACTGTAAAGTCTGAATAAACAAACACACAAACAAACATGCAGCGTCACGCTTTTTGTTCTGATATCGCTAGCCCGTGCTCCGTGCAAGCCTTCAGGCGTCTGACACCCAGAGCTTGGGGGTTATTTTGGTCTGACATGTAGCGCTCCAAATGGTGCACGTCGAGAAACACGATTAAAACCATTCCTGGTTAGCTGGCGAAATGTGTGTGTTATCACGAAACTGTGGCTGGTCGTAACTGAATGGGAAAAGTTTTAATGAAGTAAGCGTGCAACCTATCGATATGTAAATTTCATCCAATGCAATACCAGGAAACGCTTCGCACTTTAATGTCTCAAAATTTGCTTTTTTGACACACATACGTTTTTATAACGCAGAAAAGTAATGCTATTTTTAAATTTTTTTTTTTTATTTTGAGAGGTGAAGTGTTCATTTAGTTAAATATCTAGTTTTTGTGATTGTAAAGTTCGATAGGCTAGACGTATAACGTTTCGTATAAATTGGATAACTGTAGCTAAAGAAAATAAATGTTAAATTTTTAAAGTGAGGCCCACTAAAATATGAATGGAAAAGAGGCTGCTAACGATAACCCTCTTTTCTAGACATTGGATTGTTAATGGATGGCAGCTCTTTAATTTGGTACAAGGGATATAATTTCGGCATACCATACATAAAAAGTTTAAGGCTCTCAAAAATAATCATATTGCCTTGATCGGTGGGGTTGCACCTTAACGCGGTCAAACGCCTTGTCAAGGTCTATTTGGAGCATAGCGACGTGATCTATGCCGTTGTCTTATGCCTCCAAACAACCGCGCGCAGCGTCAACATTTGTTGCTATTGACCGCCCTTGAATCCCACAAGTATGGTGCTCGCCTATGATCTCGCAGGCGATGCTTTGAAAACGGCGCGCCAAACGTTTTGCGAAAACTTTATAATCGACGTTGCACAGCGTTATCCGTAGATAACCGGTGACTTTTCTAAGCTTGTCAACATCGGCGCTTTCGGGGTTTAAAACAGTATACGTTCGGGCAAACGACGGTGAGAACCCCTTACGCTCGTACGCTTCGGAGATTACACTTAGCAAACCACTAGCAACGAAGTTTTTAAACGTTTAGCAAAACTCTCCCCCCAGCGTGTCTGGCCCCGGCGTTTTTGCGCTCGGCAAGTCGTCGATCGCCCTCTCCGCCTCCTGCAGCGTAATAGGCTGTTCGAGCCTTTCCTGCTCCTCTGCGTCTAATTGAGGGCCTTAAGAATGCCCTCAATTAGATGGAGAGCCAAATTAGATTGGCTCTCAAAAAGATTCCTATAATGGTCCAAAAAAGCCTTCCGATTATGGTCTGGGCTCGTGCTACGTACTCAATCTCGCCGATTTCATTGCGGAGTGCGTAGCGTTTTTCCTCCGCTAAGGCTCGTCTTGTAGGTTGCTCTCTCATTGCGTATTTTTCTGACCGAGCACGAACTATGGCACCCCGGTGCCGCTCGCTATGCAACTCTTCTATTTGTGCTCTAACGCTTTGTATGTCTTTAGGACCTACGCCCGGCCCTTCACACTCCGCACTCAAAAGCGTTAGAAAATTCCCGCTCATCTCACGCTCACTGCTGTGCGCCGCAAACGCCAAAACGGCAGATCTCTCGAGAGCGATCATCTTAATTTCCTGCTTGGCGTGTTCCCACGGCTCAAAAATGGCGGTCTCCCGTCCTTCAAAAACATTTCTGAAAGTTTTACCTGCTGCTTCAAGTAAAGCATCATCCTTCAGAAACTTTATATTCAATTTCCAAAGCCTCCAGTTGAACTTGGCCTTCGTTGCGCTCTTTCACCGAGTTTTGTTGAAATTAGACAATTACCAGAAAAAAAAGAAAAAAAAACAAAAACATTGGGGTGAGACGCGGTACTTTGTTAACAACGTGGCCATAGAGGCTGAAACATACACTCTGTCGAACCGAGCATGAGATGAAGCTTGAAAGTTGTGAAGCGCATCTCGCACGTGTCGTTTTTAACGGTGCCAGCGTCTATGAGATCATAATCTTCGAGCGATTCCGCCAGAACAGCCGCACTTAAATCAGCGCACTGTCGAGACGGCGTTCTGTCTGCTGCTCTGACAACGCAGTTAAAATCACCTAACAGAACAACCGCCCGATCGCAATCTACAAAACGGCGTAAGCAAGAAAAAAACGAAACCCGGTCTTTCACCGTACTGGGGTCAGACATGCAAATAAGCCGCCAGTGAACTGCTGAAGAAGAAAAATCACACTCAAAAACCAACTCCGACAAAGGAAAGGACTTTTTCAAGAACAAAAAAACAACCTCTTGAAACACCGACAGTTATCATATTACAACACCGTACTATATGATGTCAATATACCTACTGGCTTAACTCACCACATTACTACAGATGATTTATCCTGCTAGGACCTACGCCCGGCCCTTCACACTTCGCACTCAAACTTGCCACCTACTCTTGTTGACTTTGTTGAATTGTCCACAACAATATCTACGGTAGTGCGGTAGTGAGCTGAGTATAGTTGGTAGCTGGTCTACATGATTAGGGGAAAGTAGCTCTTTAAGACAAGAACAAGGAAAAGAAACATACATGACAGGAGAGGCGCTGACTACAAGTATATGATTTACTAGAAGAAAACCAAGAAAACAAATTACAGACGTTTACGCTTCTTCATAATGCGAAATTAGAGCGCAGCTCTTAAAGGGATACTGAAGCGAAACTTGAAATACACCTATTATGGTCAGAAATAGGTTCAATATGATCAATGATATTCATAAATCATAATCGCGCGTTTGTATTTTGAACGGATGGCTATATTTTTCACCCTAATGGGCCCGATTGGGCGCGCGCTCAAAAATCGGCCATCGGAGAGCGCGATGCGTCTTGGGATATTGGGCGCATTCGTGACGTCACTTGTGCCAGTCGGGAAAGGCTACGGCGTGAATGTTGTGGTTACGAGCGTTGCCACTTGGTGACGCGTCGACGATTTACGACCTGTGACAACGTGGCCGTTTGAGATGTGCAAGGGCTGCACGCACGCTGCACCACGGGACCACGGCAAGTCGGCAACCACGGCAGCACTGACAAAACCAGCTCCGAGGCCGGATTCTCAAAGCGAATTCACGACGAAAAAAGTGCGTACGACAAATTTGAGAGAAAACCCGTGCTCTCGAAACGAAATTGTCGTAACCTTTGCGCAGGTTACGACAGAATCCTACGACAGCTCCGAAGCTGTCTTACGCACTTTTTACGATCAAATCAACAAGGCCGACAGCGTCGCTCAGTTACTTGGTATCGGCCACCAACGGACATTTATTTTTCTTCGTGCTCTTCTCGTGCGTCCCGACTTCAACCAGCAAGAAAAAAGGAAGGAGTACTTAAAACAGACCACGACGATCAAGAACGCAGGATCCACAAACACACGAGAAGAGCTACAACAGCCACGATTCTGCCGACCGAGCGAGCTCGGCAGAATATAGTAGGTTTAGCAGCAACATCGACTCGGCGCACCGTTGCTCCGGCGGTCCTTGGCCAAGACCGTCTGTCCATGACCGGCTGGCCTGCTGAATGGAATATGCCCGCGCGACCCTTGGGACCCTTACCGGATGAGTAGTTTGATCCCTGAACTAAATTTCAGAGGTCAATATTTTCCCCTTGTCATCTCGATCTCCTTGTTTTCCGAGACAGCGGTGACGAACGCTGTCGTCGAAAAGGGACTCTCATTGATTCTATCTCCTTGTTTTGTGTGATATAGAGCTCAAATAAACGCCATACGGATTACCTTGGCAACTCGGTATGTACACTCTGTTATTAGTATGCCATTTTTATTCTGACTCGACGCTACGTCAGTGTCGAGCTATAGCAGTTCGTGGGAGCTACGCGATGTCGGTCTAACCTTTCTTTGCCGAGTGTCATGTCAGTATCGAGATTCAATCGTAAAAGATCGGTCCAGAAGCGCTTACCGAAACGCGGTCTAACAGAGCGAATCCAGCACTTCGATCAAACGCGCGTGTCCGCTCCGAGTGTGAACAGGTATTTGGCATTTGCGTGGCTCTTGCTGACACCCTCGTAGTTCAAACATATCCTTTTTAACGTCGGCTTGCAACTCGCGACTCGCAGCAACTAATACCGGCCGTGCCAGAAGCATGTTCGGGCCGTGTTGGCCGTGTCGTGCAAAGAGCCGCAACGAGAACGAGCTCACTGTGGCCAACTACGCTTTGGCCAGCTTTGGCTTTCTCCGCCAAGGCTTTGCAAACGCGTTCAGGCCTAGGCGAATTCTGCCGGCACGCCGTATTGCCGCAGAACGGCGCTGCTATTTTGGCACAAGTGATGTCACGAGAACTTCCCCCCATCCACCAGATGAGAATTTGAAATCGTTTAATTATGTTTAAAATTAGTTCTCCTGTGTTTTACCGCGCAATATTTATATTTCCGAGGTGGTGCCTGTCCCTAACCATATTTATGCAATAAGATCGGCGCTAAAATTTTGTTTCACTACCCCTTTAAGGGATGTTCATTTTATGATATACCAGGATAGAGGATTTGAGATCAATAAATATATATATATATATATATATATATATATATATATATATATATATATATATATATATATATATATATATATATATATACATATATATATATATATACAGTTTTATTTATTCTTTTAGATTTGTTTAAAAAAATCCGTGAAAGCTACACTGATGCGGTTTGTGCATGTGAGACATACGGCCAAGAGGACATAGTATAAGGAGATAGTCGCAACTATTAGTCGGTTAATTAAGTAAAATGTTTTAACTAACTTTTGAATTAGTGCAAACAGACATATAGTTTCAATTAGAAACCTGCTGAACATCATCGAAAACCACTAAATCAACTCTTTTTAGAAGGATATAATGCCGGGGCAGCATTTTACGGCGTTCAGTAAAAACGCTCTATTTTGAAGCGTTTCTAGATTTCGGTTTCGTATCGGAGCGCATCTACGCGCCCGCGGTCCTGCTCCCCAGTGGTTGCGACGCGCAACACGCATCCGCCCTACTTACTCCATTCTACGAGGAAGGCAAGGGGGTGACTTCGCGCCGCGACCACCGGGGAACAGGACCGCGAGCGCAAAGATGCGCTCCGATAAGAAACAGAAATCTAGAAACGTGTCCAAATGGAGCGTTTTACAGAACGCCGTAAAATGCAGCCCCCGGCGTTATATCCTTCTAAGAATAGTTGATTTAGTGGTTTTCGATGATTCCCTACAAGTTTTTAATTGGAACCATATGTCTATTTTCACTAATTAAAAAGTTAATTAACCCATTTTAAATAATTAGCCGACTTATCGCAAAGATTAGGCAGCCACAAAATGTCCGCCTTCCCGTGTAACCTACCGGCACAAACCGCATAAGGTTAGCTTTCAGGGCTTTTTTTAAAGAAATCGGGAAGAATTAAAAAAACACCATATATATATATATATATATATATATATATATATATATATATATATATATATACAGGGTTCTTCTACTTATTCTTTCAGATTTGTTCAAGAAAAGCCGTGAAAGCTACACTTATGCGGTTTGTGCAGGTAAGTTATACGGCCAAGAGCACATAGAATAGGGAGATGGTCGCGGCGCGAAGCCACCCCCTCGCCTCCCTCGTAGAATTGAGTAAGTAGGGCCGATGTGTGTTGCGCGTCGCAACCACTGGGGAGCAGGACCGCGGGCGCGTAGATGCGCTCCGATACGAAACCGAAATCTAGAAACGCTTCCAATGGAGCGTTTCTACTGAACGCCGTAAAATGCTTACCCGGCATTATATCCTTCTAAAAAGAGTTGATTTAGTGGTTTTCGATGATGCTGAGCAAGTTTCTAATTGGAACTATGTCTATTTGCACCAATTCAAAAGTTAGTTAAAAAAATTACTTAATTTACCGACTACTAGTTGCGACTATCTCCTTATAGTATGTCCTCTTGGCCGTATAACTCACATGCACAAACCGCATAACCTTATTGGAAAAACGTACACTAAACATACCTGCTGCTTACACAGTTCTGGTATGACACCTACTTAATTTCTTGTATGCAGCCAGTTTGGTTTCGTGTTCTGCATAACTGGAGATACCGGCACCGCTATGGCTCCGTGGCTGTCTTTAGTCTAGTGGCAGCCAGTTTACTTGCCGATATGATTCGGTGTGGCTGGTATGATTTTGCGTCCGATGACGTAGATGACCATAATCTTTCCAACGCAACGCTTATACCTCAGGACAACCGGTATCACCAAATTATGCATGCAGAAGGGCGACCTTCATGTTCCAACAAAAACGTCCATCATCTGCCACCGGTATCGTTAAATAAATAAATAAATAAATAAATATGCCATACATGTCGAAACGGAACACTGACCGACGTTGAGCTCCACACGAATTTCTTGGTCAACTCTTCACGGCGACGTCTTGGGGCGACTGTCTCGAATAATGAGCACCACAAGTATTCGACAGCCGCACCAGCCGTACCGCATAGCAAAGTCAACGTGCACGGCAACAAACCGATCGTGGCACCAAGCCGAGGATACCGCGTCACCGGCCGACAGCGGCAAACGGCCCGTTGCTCGTACCGTGACTCGTACACGGCCAAATCGGCGTCTTTTCGTGGTTCCTCTCTTCGCAACCATCTGCAACCGCACGATTCCTCAACCGATAACGGCGTCGGCTAAAAGCGAAACGTAACGCGGCCGCCCAGTGACTTCCGCTTCCGCTGCTCGGCGTCCCCGCTTTTCCAGCTCCCGTCGTCACGGAGAAGATGGCGGAGACAAAGGTTTGGGGTCGTCGGCTCGTTCGTTGTATGGGACAAACGTTTGGCTGTCCGTTTCTACTGTGACTCTGGTTCTCAACTCGACGGCGCCTCTCATAGTTCACCGAGGTATGGTCAGCCTGGGTCAGCGCAGCGCGGCCGATTCGCCTCGTCCGATCGCCGTACCGTCGACGACTTCGAAGTTCGACCGGTTGGCCTAGGATCCGAAGGCGACTGTCTTTCCGTGAAGTGGTAAGCGAATCTTGTCCCCTTTTCGTTCTACTTTTAAATTAAGTAAGGTGCGCTTCAGTGTAAGCATGCGTGCCAAGTGTTTGTGACAATTTTGAGCTAGAATAATTGTGCTTCTTCACGGTTTGTCACTTACCGAAAATGTAAATCGAGCCGATGAACGAGGAGCCATGCTTGCAAACGATGTCTGTATGATGTTAACTTCTACCTGGGCGGCTTTAAAAAAAAGACTGGTTACGGTTGGATGCGAGGCTGGTCCCAAAGCAATGGTAAGCACTTAGAGCGCCTTTCTGAACGGCATGTAAGCAATATAGCGATCAACGAGACGAGCGACAGTGAGAAGCTACGAGTGCCGGCGACGAGAGACGAAGATTTCTCACTGTCGCTGCTTGCGTCCCTTTGGTTTTGGGGTTTCTAGAAAACGTCGCTCATCGCCTTGGTCGCTTGCACCGATCGCTTTCATAATGTGTGTCTCGTCGCGCGGCTGACTACCGTATTTATTCGAATATAAGTCGCGAGTCACCGAGCAGGCGTTGCCGTAGAGCCGCACCGCTTCTCGTTTTTTCAAAAAAAGCTTTTGGTGCACGAAAACAGCCGCAGCCGACGGCCTGCCCGCGGTAAACGCGCCGCTCGCGCGCATCCCTCGGGCGTCGGGTTTCGCCATCGCGCCTGTAGCGTTCCCCCCGCTGGGCATCGGGGAAGGGGCGAGAGAGGAACGTGATCCGCCTTGCACTTTGCCCTCCATCCTCGCAAACGCGCAAAAAAGACGGAGTTTATTTTTGTTCGTTGCTTCAGGCGGCTCGGCTCACGTGTTGCTCATGGCGACTCGACTCGCGGCGTTGCTTGCGTCTCTGTATTTGGTCTTTCGTCGCTTCGCCCGTCTCCACCACCTTCCGTTTCTTCTAGTCGTCATTTTACAATGGTGTCAGTGAAGTATTTTTGCGAATTCGCGAGGATATCTACCAAGGTGACGAAGCTCTAGAGGACGATGACATGTCCAGAAGTTCTGACGGGGATTAAGTTTTGGCATCGCCCCGTGATTTAGCTGAGAGTGCTGTAAATAAAGGTTTGTTTCTTTCTTTTGCCCTAACTTTCCCCTGTTCCTAAAAAAAAAATGAAAAAAAGGTCGACCTTTATTTGAATGTTTTTTCTTCTCGGTGGGTTCAATAAATAGTGGTCGACTATTTTCGTGGCCGACCTATTTTCGAGTAAATGCGATAACTTTAATTTTTATTTTGGGTTACGTCGGACGTAACTCGAATGCTTGACGTAAAGTTACGTTGGGCGTAACTTCAATTTTTATTTCGGGTTCCGTCGGACGTAACGTTAGACACTGCGTTACACTTATGCAAAACGGGGGCTGCTGGTTCATCATCTAAACCAACCATTTCTGTGTTTATTAAAACACATCAGTGACCTAAAAAATCCTGCTATCCTAGAGTTTATGCTATAGGAATGTATCACTTCAGATAAATTTGTTAATTTCTACCTTTAGCCCCTGCCCCACCAGGTACAACATCTGGCCTAAAGGAGTGTTTCGGAACACCCTCCAAGACCTGGGACGGGTCGTCATTCAATCCAGGAGTCGGTGGTGCCTCATGGGCGTGTTGCTGGTGCTTCTTACTGGATGGTGCTAACGAGGGACAAGTGATCATGCTTGAGGAAGGCAAGTATTGCAAGTATGGCCGCCGTGAGTACACATATTGTTTTTAACTTTGCTCGAATAAACTTTTAAGAAATGCACAGTTCACTTGTGCGCACCTCTCAATGCTTTTATAGTCGATGTTTTGTTATTCCGGAAGGCTCCCAACCCTGACAGCTCTAGTTTCTCTAGACCATGCAAATGAGATGCAACACTAAACCACATGCTCTCGCAAAAGTGCTGAGCTAAAGCACTGCAGAAGCTACTCTAGCCTTTACAATGCAGCAGAAAATAGTTGACGCCAAGTATATCTAGTTTTGAGACTGCGTTTTACCAAAAGCTCTGCCGAAACAAATCTGCCACCTTATAGGCAGTGCAAAAGAACCTCGCGTGCCTAACCTGGAGAAGGGCTTTTTTTTTGCATAGACCAATTTTTTTCTTGCACCAATACCTTTTGCCTCCTTGAAATGTGAACATCATGTGACACACGAAAGTACTGTAAACCCTTTAATGTTGGCGAGCCCTTAATTTTCGCGGCCTTTAATTTTGCGAAAATTAGTTGCCGCGATTATGTCCCCTGTGACTGATTTGAGAAGAAATGGGGGCCACAGAGATAAGTGGTTTACTGTTCATTGGAGAAAAGAGGAGGTCACTTTTGTTTGTATGCAAGAATAAAACCAACAACAACAATCATGGTGTCGTCCCCTTGTGAGGCTATCTGTGTCTATTGAATGATATGAATTTTATCTTTTTCGTGAAACGTTGTAGCCTGTACGTTGTGGGATGTCGTCTTCAAGACAAACAGTGGTTTTCCTCTGAAGCAGGCAGCATGGACGCGCGCCGCAGCACAACAGAGTTCATTTGCATGTTGTACCGCAGTTTAAAGGAGGATTCGCACAATATGGGGAATCACGATTCAGTGGTCTACCTCGGGCGTGGACAAGATTTGCTCATTCTAAAACATTTCGGCTAGAAATCAGGGATTTGCAACGAATGTACCCGCATGGTTGAAAGGGCCAGACAAGCCTTGCGAGCGCTTTGTTTTCTAGCCTCTCAGTCCTGAACCCACTCACGCATCAATCTGTAGATGTTCCGATAGGCGGGAGCACTTATTTCGAAAATGGTGGATGGCAATACGCATAGACTTTTGTTATCCTTATCAGAATTCTTTATTATGGTCAAAGGTGGATTGCATATTTGCAATACATTTACTCACTTAAAATATGTCAAACTAAAAATATGTAGTTTAGGCAGCCGGCAATGGCCAGGCGGCGCCACAAGAGTACTGCATTTAGCGCCACAAGCGGAGGCGTCTCTGTTAATGGGGCGGCCAGTTTGCCCGTCGGGCGTTGCGAGCGGCGGCGACCCCGATTTCAACAGTCCCCCTGTGCACCTGCGTGCCATGTCCCTCGTTCTTTTATGCGGTTTTTTAAGACCATCGGGAGCCTTGTGGGGTCCAAGTGTTGAGAGAATATTCTAGATTCGTCATTTGGACACCCAGTTTGAGTTGTCTTCACTACTTGTGGCCGCCCGATCGGTCTGTGCTTCGCTCGTCTCCCAGGAAGTGACGTAACACAACGAGAAGGCAGCGAATGGGTTTATTGTACATCCCGGTTGCCCGGCTTCGAGAGCCGGCAGTCCGGACCCGGCGACCCTAGTTGTCGCCCGTCGTTCAGATCTCACAGTCGGAGCCCGTGTCCAGGCCTGCGGATTGCCCTTCCCACGCCAGTGCTGCGTAGGCCAGCTGTTCCGGGCTATCACAGCCAGAGTCTCGCTGCGGAAACACTCCGGGATCGTCATAGACTAGGCCAGTATGGTCAGGTTTCGCCGCTTCCGCCGGTCCTGATCCGAACTTCGCTGGTGGAATGCTCCCGGGAATCGCCATGGGCCAGACCAGCCAGAACGGCTCTATCGTTCCTGCCCGGCCCCAGCCTCGTGCAGCACGCTCTTCCTCTTTCCTCGCCGGCTGGCCCCCGCTCGCGCCTCGCTCGGCCGTCCTCTCCTCCCGACGCCCACACACACTAGAATAAAATTTGGGTAATTAGAACCAAACACTGCATGCTACAGAACCGTACGCACATTGCAAAGCCTGGTGTGAAATGGCGACAGGCAACCAAGTATAGGACGTGTAAGAAGGATGTTTACGCTTCGCACGAGATTTTTTAAAGAAAAACTTTAGCATTCTGCTTTCTGCACGCCGTCACTTTTGTTACCAGACTCAGCATTAAATTTGGTTGCTGAAACAAACAAAACTTTGTACTACGAAAATCGACTTTTTGAAAACTCGCAGGTTTGGAAGGTTTTGGTTGCGACCACGCGTGCCGAACGGCATTAGGAGTGCCGGAACGGGCCGACGGGCCTTTCGCTTGAAGACGTGATCGCCCGATTCTCGACGTCACAGCGAAGCAACAATCGGCCCGATTGTTCCTATCGTATTTCCCTAATGTGGCTGTCAAAGCGGACACCCAGTTTGAGTTGTCTTCACTACTTGTGGCCGCCCGATCGGTCTGTGCTTCGCTCGTCTTCCAGGAAGTAACACAACAATATGTTATTCTGCCGAGCAGTCTGCAAAATGAGTTCGTCCTACCACTTTCCAAGCCTGCACATAGATTTTCGTTCACTTCCCTCCTCCCACAACAGTCTCTGTGAAATTCACTTACTTGTTGCGTCGCACTACATTAATCCACATCTGTCGCCGTGTCGCCTCCTAAGATCTTGAAGGCAAGCGTTGAAGTTCGACGCTTGAGTCATCTTCGCTACTGTGGCCGTCTTTCATGCAGAAATAGCAAAGTTTATTTTTTGGGGGAACTCTAGGAGTAGGCGAGATGTCACAGGAACCCGGTGAGGTCATAGAGACGTGAAGTTGGGACTTACTTTTAAGAAAAACGGTTCCAAAAAAGCTCACGCCGATCCGAAATGCAGCGTTCACACGTGGTTTCTGGATGCGCCCGCCCGCAGCCCCGCGACCCGCGTAGTCCTGGCCTACCCAGTTTCATTATTTTGCAGCCGCTAGATGGTGCAACCTGTAGCGCCAAACTGCATTGCAGGTTGCCTATAGCCGATGACAAAAACAGAATGGCTGGGCGTCCTCCAGCACGTGCTTGTGCTTTTCACCCCGCTGTGGACGGATGTGCTCGCTCGAAGCTCATGAGACGCTGAAACGTCATCGAAGGTAGCAGGGGGGGGGGGGCTGGTGACGAAACAACCGAGACTTCACCCTGCCTTTCTCATTTTGTCAGTACGCGTGTTCTACTATACTCTAACTCGGCTTAACCTGAACAGAGCTGAGGAGAATAGGCTTGGCGAGTGCCCTTAGTGCGTATGCATTTGTACAGCTGAGGCACTTTCTACAGGGTGATACAAGGAGACGCCAGGCTCTTTAAATCGACCGGAAAATTCGGTTTCTTAACCTATCGTGCTACGACTTTGTGCAGCGTCGCCCACAGATGGTGCATTTCTTTTTGTTGTAAAATTTGCAAAGAGCGAACATACCTGAAAAATAAGTAAAGAAAGAAAAAAACTTAGCTCCTATGGAAACGCAGCGACGCCACCGTTCTTCAAGCAACACGGCGCTGTTTCGCACGGGAGACAAGAGATGGCGCCAGCGGTCGCCACGCCAACTGCCGCCAAGGAACGAGCAGACGACGCCGAGAGCCGGCGTATTTAGCAGACAAGCAACTGCAGTTCGTTGTTGTTACCGCGCCAGTTTTTGTGTCTGCGACTGTCGCCGCCTGCGGAACGCACGCCGCTTTCGAGTCGAAAAAATTGTCTGCTAAAGACGCTGGCTCTCGGCGCCGTAAGCTCGTTCGTTGGCGGCGTTCGTTGCGCCATATCTTTTGTCCCGTGCGAAACGGCGCCGTGCTCTTTGAAGACCGGTGGCGTCGCTGCGTTTCCATAGGAGCTAAGCCTTCTTCTTTCTTTACTTTTTTCTCAGGTAAGTTCGCTCTTTGCAAAGTTTACAAAAAAAAAAAAAAAAATGCACCATCTGTGGGCAACGCTGCACAAAGTCGTAGCGCGATAAGTCAAGAAACCGAATTTTCCGGTCGATTTAAAGAGTCTGGCGTCTCCTTGTGTTACCCTGTAAATCCTTGTGTATGTTCCCTTCAAAAACACATCATTTGGAGGGTGCAAAAGGAATTCTAAGACATAATTTTGTTTGTATTGTCCTATTACGCATTGACTCGTTCGACTAAATGAGGAGTCGACCCAGCCTGTTGAAAAATATAATGCCTGCCAGGTAATTGTTTTGCATTTAGTTAATATGTCAGTATGGACATATACTCAGCTCGAACAATCGCTGGGCACAAGGTGGTCGTGTGGTTACAGGCAGCAAACATCCCGGTTGGAACGTCCTACCTCGCGATGTAGCTGAAGACTAGGTCAGGGTCCCATTCACAAACATCTATACTTTGTATCTCTCTAAGGTGGACCACTTTTGATACTACAAGCCATTCCAGTAAAAACAGCGTGACACATGATTATAAGCTCGACGTACCATGGAGTCCAACTACAAGGTCACGTGGCTTGCTTTCTGCACTGAATTTGCAAGGATGGCTTGAAGCTTCTGCCGTCGTTAACTTTAAGCTGAGATAGTTTGGAATAATACTTCTGGTTTTAGTGTTGCCCAGCACGGTTAACGATTCGGTGATATAGTGCTGCCTTGAAAAGTCGATGCATTCATGACTTTATCACCTAATGACTGCATGCTATCCCTTAAACTCTCCGTTCTGCAGAGAACTGAAATGCACTTTGCTTCGAATCGCAGCTGCTTCTGGAACTTCAACGTTGAAGCACCTTCTAACTGCAAGCTCTGACCAACATTGTTCTGTGATCTGTGCAGGCCCATTGCAGGGAGTCACTCCGAGAGTTTCACCAGAGTTTTCTGCCTGTGGTCGTTCTAAATCTTTTTTGTTGTAGGTATGCATCCTTTCTGTCTTTCCCTTAATGCTACTCAGACGTTTTCTTTTTATTGTCGCCGATTTGCCTCAACATTGGTTAAGCACACGAATAGACGCTGTAAAACTGTATCTCACATATTTTTGTCAAGATAACTTTTCTTTGCTAAAATTATATTTTTTTTATAAAGGTTGGCCTTCCTTGTTTTTATTTACAAATTTATTTAGTCTCTATAGGCAACACTAAAACGTTATGCCAGTGGCGAGGACAAGTTCACTGCTCAAACTTGTTCTCAACTGATCGCAAGAAATTTGGTTGTGAAGAATGGATGTCATGAAACCTCCTTCCAGCACTTGCTCTACAGCACAAAAAAAAAATATATATATACATAGGACAACCCCCGTTTTCTAGACTGCTTGCTCATTCTGCAGGTCTGCCTGCCTATGATGTCGTGCTACCTGAGAGCAGGCGAATTCGATTGTTGGTTTTGTCATTGCTTTTTTTAGCCGTTGCCTTAATAGTTCTTGTAAATTTAGAGATTTTCCTAAAAAGCAAGCCGGGAAGAATATTTAGTTTGATTAGGTAGCTGAAAATAATGATTGAGTACCCTTTAGTCAGTATAATAAATACTGTGTGCTGCTGTTGGTGCTAAGTGGAGATCGGCGCTTTTTTGGCATTTTGCTCAGAGTAGTACCCATTTTTATCGGTTAGCCTTTTGGTGCGCCAACTAAAATCTTTCTATGCAGACGCCTGTCCTCTGCTGGCGCACTCTACCCTCATGCTCAGTGAGTGTGTGAACTGGTATTCCAATCGACACTCGTTGAGCATGAGGGTATAAAAATCTTTCCATTCCAGTAAAGCGATATATAGGGAGAGTTTGGCCAGTCTATGATCTCGCCCCCTCCCGAGTGAGCCAATCAGCCCGCGGCGCAGAGCGAGAGGCGTGAGCGAATCCGTGTGAGCTCTCCACTGTTGCCAGCTGAGGGGGAGGGCCGCCATTTTCATCCATTTGCCCTGCGGAGTGCATGGGATCGACATCCTAATTGCGGTTCTTTCCTTTTATTTGGCAGGCTCTGGAAATAAAATGATATAATGTTATTCCTCGGTGGCTTAAAAAGCTAAAGAATGAAGGTTCTCCATGTTTGAACGAAAATTTTATTCCGACGAAAAAAAATTAAGCTTGTAGCAGATGACGCATAGCCTCAACAGTGCTACGCGCCGACAGTGTTGCGTCGAAATGGCAGTCGTCTCCTCCTTTGCTGCCTTCTTCCTCTCTCGCTCCTTTGGCGCTCTCCTCACTTTCCTCCTCTTTGGCGGCTTCGTCGCCACATCCACTGGCCAAACTCTCCCAACATACAGCTCTGCATTGCAGTAGTATCTTTTTATAGTCTTTACAGTTGAATGTGAATATTCGACAGAAATCTCTCAGGTTGGGGCAAAAGAGAGTTAAATGAAGGCATTTAATCATTTGCCTTAACTAGGTAACCATCATTTCAAGGCCTACATGGCATTGTCCTCGGGGGTGACAATGGCTGTGGTAGTGAAGGAGCAGTTTTTTAATAGGTACACGTACAAAGTATTAAATAAAAGGATCTATGTGCTGATCATGAGAGAATATGCTAGCCATTGTAATGTAGCTCTGCCAAGTACTTGAGTGTGATTTGTTTTTATTTTGAGCTGCTTAGGTGCCTCAAGATCTGGAGATCCAAGTGGCCACAAGTTTGGACTCAATCTTCTTCTCTGGTCTGGCCAGGACCATGGGGGAGGTAATCCAAGCAACAACCGCATCGCAGTATCTCCCTGCCTGTGACTTTTGATTAGCGTCACGACAGGGGAGTCCTCGTGCCACCAGGTGTTAGGTATGCAACTCGAAATAAGCATTCTTACCTATTCCTTAAATGAAACAGCAAAAGCACTACTAAGCCTAAAATGCAAAAGACATTCAAATCTTGGTTTGGATGGAGTTCCAATTACAAAAAGGAGTCTGCAGACATGATTAACATGCGAACTTAAAGCCCGGGGATGTAGGTTCGACGGTGTCAAAGAAATAAATTCCCACAGACGGCTTCGCTCGTGATTTACCCGAACAAATTCTTGATATAATCATTGTGTTACGTTTGTGTCATCAAACTTATGTACCTATCGCGCCCAGCAGTCGGAAGATGTGAAATATAAAAAAAAAAAATCAGGAGCGAGCACATTTTCAGCTCTGCAAAGATTTATATAGTGAACAGAGCATAGCACGTTCAGCTTATGAAAGCAATTCAGTGCAGGCCTATATTCATGGTTCACATATGTGTAATTGCCCTTCAGGCTTCATGTGAAGTGAAAACTGCTTAAGTTGTAACCCACGACAGGCTTTCTATTATTATTAAAAGGTGTTATGGTGTTTCAAACAGCTCGCACGAAATATTTTTTTGAAATACATAGGTTCATGGAAGATATTATGTGGATGTTGGCAGACAGTCATGGTGAGACCAATGTTTAATGTCAAGTGTTCCACTTATTCAGAGTGGGTTGAGCCTGTAAATATTGTAGTTCGCCAATTAAATTATTATGGTATGCACTGTAGAACCGTATGCACTTGGGCTAGTTGGTGATCCATGTTTGTGAGGGTAAAAGCGCTAAAAACTACGGACAAGTAAAAGAAACGTACAACACAGAGCGCTCTGTGTTGTACGTTTCCTTTACTTGCCCGTTGTTTTTAGCGCTTTTACCTTTACAATTATGGTATGTCATGGCACAATCGTCCGTAATGACTGGCTCTACCTAGGGGATCTTTACACGTTTACTACGGCAAGATGGTTTCGCAGAACTAAGTATTTCTTTTATTCAACTCCTGCACTAACCTTGTCTCTAAAATTTTTTTATATTCTTCGCGATGCTGAGATAAGATTCTGGAAGAAGTTTTTCTAGAACCACGCTAGATATTTCCAGTTCATCAACTTCCTCGCAAAGCAGGCGAGAGAGCCGAATCTTGTAATGTACGGAGGGAACTTACCGAAGGACGCGACAGACAGTTTGAAACAGTCGGCACTGTGACAGTAATAATGACATGCCACTTGCTTACGTAATGCTCCTTGTCGCAGATCAAACTGCTTTTTCCGTCTACACTCATTTTTGGTAGAATCATTCACCGAACTCCCTCTCGAGACTGCAGCGCTTGGTTCTCCGAAGTAATTTGCATGAATATAAATGCAACAGGTTTCTTTGAGTGTGCGTCTAACACATATTCTTCATATTAAATGTGCTAACTGTATTCATGACCATATTCATAATTGTATCCACATTCTACCTAATAATTTTTATTTTGACATTTGAGTTTTCGGCAGCGCTTTCCATTACATCTGTGCATGTCGAGCCGTATTCAAGCCCATACATCTTGTCTTTCACTATTACACCTATATATTGAAGTGTTGATGCCGAGTGAGAATTCAAGGTACCGAATTTGTCATGTGAGTTAAGAACCAAGAAAGAGCTCTATTGACGAAAGTTTGTTAAAGAGGGCTGTATGGGTATCGGAATAGCACATGCCATGCTAAAAAAAATGCAAACTCCTGCAGCACTGTCATCAAGAATGACAGTGCTGCGTCATTTCTGATATGTCACAAAAAAATCGGTGACATACAGTGTTTCTTATAGGTATTTAAACTGTAAAATTTAAAGCCTAAAAGTTTTATTGAAGAACGTTCCTCACTACAAATGTATTTAGAGATCTGAGCCACCGACTGATGCAAGACTATGTGGCAAACATTCATTTTCATGTGCAATATGGTTTACAAGGTCCAGTCTGCACTGATTTATTGCATTCATGCTGAAACTGGGAGGGGTTCCCTGGGTAGAAATAAAGAGATAAACATTTCTTGAAATCAAAATATTTGAGAACGGACCAAAGGAATGATATTTAAGTGGTATCTTAGATTCTCTTTTCTTTGTCTTCTCTCTAATTATCACTTTATTTCATGTGAGGCATTTAGTTTTTTAGGGCGCAGCTCTTAGGTGCCTGTTTCGTGGCGTCGCCATCGGCATAACTGCCCCGCTAAACTTGGCAGGAAATTTAATTAATGTAGAAATCATTTAACATTAATTTTTCAGCTAAATCTAGTAGAGAAACTGTATTTGTTTCTGTCAGTCGTGACACAAAGTCTTGTGACGTCATTTTCCCCCGCTACATTTAGTGGGAAAACTGAATTGTTGTTGAGGTCACGTGACATCAATTTCCCTGCTGAAAAAAATTTTCCTGCTAAATTTAGGGAAATTTCCCGCTAAATGGGAGGGAGCAGAAGACAAGAAGGGGAGGGGGAGGAGTGGCATACCCTCCTATCCTCCTCCTCAGGATCTGCGCTGTAATTTCGCTTACAGAGAATTGTAATCGTATTTTATTTTTCATCTCATGTTTGTTCAATTTTTATATCGCAGGTGCGCTCGCAGCACAAATCAGGGTTGTGCTGATCCTCTACGCGCAAGTTAGGAACTCCTGAATAGCAAGAGTGGGAGTTTGGTCTGACAGCTCAGGGGACACCTTTTTTCAGTATTGAATTTATAATTATCATCTTTTGAGCAAAGTTCAGCTCTGCTGCATGCAATTTTTCCAGAAATAAATATTTCCTGCCGAATTTCATACGTCACTACATTTGGCCACTGCTATTAGTGCTCCTCGAGGACCTCGGACAAGAGCTTACTGGTGTGCAAACATCATGCTTGTTTGAAACCAATCGCTGATGTGAGACTCGCTGACATCTAGCATTTCAAAGGAACCCTGGGTGTCTGCGAGTCTCTCCCGAAGGATGCAAGCGGGGAAGGAACCATACAGCCTTATCGTATTAAGGGACATGCAATAAGGTGTTATTTGTATGCTTTACAGATTTGTTGAAAAATAGCCGTAAAAGCTACACTTATGCGGTCTGTGCACGTGAGTTATATGGCCAGGGGGGGCACGGTATAATGGGCTAATTGTAATGATGAGTCGGCTCATTAAAGGGAAGTGCAAGACTTCTTTCAGAAAACTAGATGGAGGTTGATTCTAGCGTAGTTTTATCCTGAGAATCTGAATATCACGTTCGGTTTCTCCAAAAATATAACTAAACGTGAGAAAACACAAAAAAAAACATTCGACCAGTAGTGACGTCGTGAGGGGAGTTTTCAGCTGCCAAGCATGTGTCGTTTGAAGGCCGTGCGTCCAGTCGTAAGCTTTCTAGGTGTATTCTCCTGCACTGGCACCAGTCGTGACATCTTTTTTCCCCTTTTTAAAAATAGCGTGTGCGTGCATAGCTTTGATTAGCGCTGAAGATGCGTGAGCAGAGATTTCGAAAGCTCCTTTTGTGACGTCACTCGCCAGGAAAGGGTGCCTTCAGTGATATTTTAAAAATGATTCTATGCAGCCTCGATTCACCAAATTACCAAATAATTTTGGTATTTCAGATTCTGGTGGTCAAATGAAGATTTAAATATGTTTCCTCAAATACAAAGCCACTCTAGCTTCCCTTTAAGTATATGTTCCTTAAATTTTTAATTAGTAAAAATACACGCATAATTCCAATTAGAAAGCTGCTGAGCATCATCGAAAAACACTAAATCAACCCTTTTCGTGAATATATAAGACGGGAACAACATTTCTTTTATGGCGTTCTAAGAAAAGGTTTAATATGATTGGATGCGTTTCCAGACTTCGGTTTCTTATCAGAGCGCATCTCTGCACCTGCGATACTGCTGACCAGTGGCTGCAGTGCAAAGTCACCTTCTCGCCTCCCTTGTAGGATGGAGGGAAGCAGGGCGCATGTGTGTTGCGCAACTAAACCCCTGGGGAGCAGGACCGTGGGCGCAGAGATGCGCTCCGATAAGAAACCGAAACCTAGAAACGGATCCAAATAAAGCGTTTTTGCAGAACGCGTAAAATGCTAGCCCTGCGTTATATCCTTCTAAAAAGAGTTGATTTAGTGGTTTTCGATGACTCTCGGCAAGTTTCTAATTGAAACCATGTGTTCGTTTTCAGTAATTCAAAATTTAATTAACAAATTGTATTTAATTACCCGACTGATCGTTACTGTTCGGCCCCTATACTACATAACCCTGGCCGTATAACTAACCTCACAAACCACAGAAGTGTAGTTTTCACGACCTTGTTAAACAAATATGTAAAGCTTAAAAAAATTGCCCTGTATAACAGTGAAAATGCGATACCAACATGGTAGAGCCATATGGCTCCAACATGCTGGTATCGCATTTTTGCTGGTATAGGATGTCCCATATTACGTCATGTTTGTATGGTTCCGTACGCCTCCATGGTCACGTGCGCCCACGGTCCCGACATATTCCACTCCGCTGGTAAAGGATGTCAAATAATACGACACGCTTGTATGGTTCCGTCCCGTTCCGCCTTAATCCACTGTGCTGGAGCCGCCTTTTCGCTGGTATAGGACGTCCCATATTACGGTTACGCCTGTATGAGTCTTTTCCATCATCTTTCCGACATCAAGATTTTCCAACATGGTAGGCACGGATCTGTCAGCTCCGCGACCGTCACTATTGTGGCAAGGACGCCACGGCACCTGGGCGCTTGATGCGCTCTATTAATATTTTGAGCATGGCTGAAAACAGGTGGATGGGTGTCTGGTATGCCTTTGCTTATTTGCGGATTGTTCCGAAAACAGGGAGTAGGCGCTTCTGCGATCTGGACGCATGCTCGGTATTTTAGGATAGTGGAAATTGAACTCTGCAGGAATCTTGAAACATAACAAACATAATGTGCATTCCAAAAGGCATAGCATATGAAACACCCACCATCTATCTATTTTCGTTTCTTGTCCGCAAGAAGCTGCCCTGTATGTAGCCTCCCTTGCTTAAGCCGCTCCTCCCTCGTGTCCCGGTTCGGTCTCGTCCTGATGAATCGTCGGTGGAGACCTGAGGTGCGGTCAACATCAGATTAAACCTTTTTGAGACACAACGATATACTTGCTGAGAGGAACTACACTCAAACGAATCTCAGGCATGTCATTTATAGTGAGTTTTAAATTGAGAGGCCTGAAGTAAAATGAGACTTCAATACTGACGCACCCCTTTTGCAAACCTAAAATTTTGAAGGCCTTGTCCAACTCTCTAGGGGACAAGGTACATGAATCCCGGCATGTGGATAAAATTTTTACCTTAACATCCCGACCCAATGCCCATCCCCGAATATTCGACCACCAAACATTTAGAAAAAATAATTTTCAGCAAACACCGAGTCATCGACCACTCCTACTAAAGCCTCAACCACTCGTACCATGGCGTGTTTGCTCCGTGCTGCCCCCGAGTTAACTCGGGCTGAAAATGTTTTTTCTTTTTTTTCAAATGGAACTTTTGTAAAGCTTCCTCCCTATGCGCTTCCGAGTCAACATTTTTGCAATGGCCCACCCGCGGGCTTTGATTTTGCGCTCCTTGACAAATGCTGAAACTCATATAGGCGGGCAATCGCTCGCCTTGAAAGTACTTGCTCTTGGTGGCTGAGAACAAACTCCTGTTCCAGATTGGCAGCCACTTGTTGCCAAGAATTGCTGCACACATCCGAAAGAACCCAGTCTTAGTCTAATACAGATGCTTTGGCCGGAAAGAGACACAAAAGCCTGACACAAGACCACTATAAAGACCGGAAATAAGTGTCTGTGAGGAATGAAACACATAACTCAGGTAGGCATCAAACACTCACCTTGATATTGTAGTGAGTGCGCAGGCGAGCTTGAAACACTTGCCATGAGCCGCAAAGAGCAAACTTCTGGCCTTGATTGGCTGGTGCTTGCCACCAAGACCTGCATGTATAAGAAAGAACCCGGTCTTACACAAACTTGGGTGTTTTTGCAGAAGAGAGACAACAAACTACTAATGCAAGACCACTACTCGTAGGAAATGGAATCGAAGGGGAATGGAACACAAAACTCGTATAGGCGGGCAATAGCTCACCTTGAAAATACTTGCTCTTGGTGGCTGAGAACAAACTCGTGTTCCAGATTGGCAGCCACTTGTTGCCAAGGATTGCTGCACACATCCGAAAGAACCCAGTCTTAGTCTAATACAGATGCTTTGGCCGGAAAGAGACACAAAAGCCTGACACAAGACCACTATAAAGACCGGAAATAAGTGTCTGTGAGGAATGAAACACATAACTCAGGTAGGCATCAAACACTCACCTTGAAACACTTGCCATGAGCCGCAAAGAGCAAACTTCTGGCCTTGATTGGCTGGTGCTTGCCACCAAGACCTGCATGTATAAGAAAGAACCCGGTCTTACACAAACTTGGGTGTTTTTGCAGAAGAGAGACAACAAACTACTAATGCAAGACCACTACTCGTAGGAAATGGAATCGAAGGGGAATGGAACACAAAACTCGTATAGGCGGGCAATAGCTCACCTTGAAAATACTTGCTCTTGGTGGCCGAGAACAAACTCATGTTCCTGATTGGCAGCCATTTGCTGCGAAGAATACCTGCACATATCCTAAAGAAACCAGTCTGAGTCTAACACAGATGCTCTGGCCGGACAGAGACACAAAAGTCTGATACAAACCAGAAAAAGCAGGAAAGAGTGTCTGCGAGAGATGAAAACAAACCTAGGTGGAGAGGCTCGTTCGGTTTCACATTAGTCAAATAGTGTAGCTCATTTAGCTAAAACAATGCATATTTGCTAAAAAAAAGTATAATATATATTTTGCCCATTTAGCAGAGTTTACTGTCAAGGGTACCTGCACACCAGAATAAGTCAGAATTAGTCAGTTTCTTTTTTTTCTTTTGATGAGCGAAATATGAACCCAGCAAGACAGGCTTGATGCAAGCACAGTGCCTCGGCCGACAAATGCGGTTCTATTCTTGGTCACTTGTCATATTTGGTGGGAATAGTAAAGTAAATAAAAATCAGACAATCTCTCTGCAGCCGACAGCTGCAAACGAAATTTATATACCTCTAAGAACGACCTGGAAATAAAATTGGGTGGTGGCCGAGTGGTTTAAGGTGTCAGCTTTCGGGTCAACTTTCAAACTTACAGACTCTGTTGTTCAAGTTTAAGTCCTCTTTTTGTATATTTTTACACTTATTAATTACATTTAAATTGCTTTTTTTTTATTTTTGAGGCACTAGCAGATAATTTATATGCTAATCCACCTTTAGAAGCGTTTTAATTATACCCTGCGTCTTCCCAGCGCTCGTAATAGATTCTTAGTAAGGGTGGCTTTCATTTTGTTTTCTTGCTATCGCTGCTGCTTGCTTCCTCACCCTTAAAATGCTGACAACTCGACACAAAAGTAAAAAAATGTGTTTAAAATGTGATGAAGATCAGCATTTCCAAGTTGTACCCCTGCTTCATGAGCCCCGACCATGCCACCACACCATACCTGAGTGCAGTGACGAATGGTCCAGGTGCTGTGACCCGACCCTATATGGCCTTACGGTGTGGTGTGACTCATGCTGCACCTATGCTTCCTAATGGAGCCAGTGTGCGAGGTGCGACCTGCTAGAGCTGTGTGCTACAGCTTTGCAGCCTGCAAAGGGTGGGAAGATGCCCCTCCCTTTGCAGAGCTCGCAATAGCTCACCAAGAAGCTGTTGCAAACACTAGGGAGCCACAGAGTGTAAATAAAAGCACTTCTGAATGTGAATTAGTGTGCAAATTATCCGTCTATACGTTAAAACTCTAAAACTCTAAAAAACTAAAAAAATGCAAAAAAAAAATTCTCCACGTGGGTTTGAGCTGAGAGCTCCACTGCCCTTGATTTCAGTTCCCTAAGGCCCGCTTCAGACGGGGCAATTTTTCCAGCAGTTTTGAAGTTGCTGGCGGGTTTTCCCCGATCAACACCAATTGCTGAGATCGTGTTCGGCTCGAAGTGGACGAGCAACTTGAGCAACTAGGAGAAGTATGAAGCGGCAGCACCCAATCAAGATTGCAATATTTTCACGTGAAATCCCTGTGGTGGTGACGATGACAGCTAAAGACTTGGTTCTGATATGAAATGGATCGTTTTTTGAAAACAAACCATTTCAAAAAGATGAGTTAGTATTCTCAGTACAATTTAAAAATAGAGGAACATGTTTTTTGGATATAACTGTGCATCTAAATAGTGCAAGGAAAATCAAATTTCATGATGATGATGGCAAGTTCAGTTGTCGTCATTACCACCACAGGGGTGTCACGTGAAAATATCACATTCCAGATTGGCTGCTGCCGCTTCAAACGTCTCAGAGTTGTCAGAGTTGCTCGTCCGTTTCGAGCCCGACCAGATCTCAGCAATTCGTGTCCATCTAGGGAAAGCTATGGAACAACCCACCAGCAACCCCGAAATTGCGGAAAAGTTGCCTCCTTCTGAAGCGGGCCTAAGACACCCTATTTTCTGGTACAGAGACCATTTAGGAAGGTTCGGGTGTTTAAACGTTGTGCTACCCTTTTTTTACAAAAACAACAACAACAGAAAAACACATTTCAATCAATCAAATTTTGGGGTTTTACGTGCCAAACCAACGACGGTCATCTGGCACGCCCCAGCGGAGGACTGAGGATTAATTTCGATCACGTGGGGATCTTTTGACGTGCAACCGAAAGCTCCGTTACACGGCGCCTTCTCCGCAATAAGCCTTCGTCAGATTGCAGGCACCTCGGCCGGGATTCGAACCCGCCACATGGGGATCCGGAGGCCAGCGCTCTCGCCTCGGAGCCACCGAGGCGGCTAAAAACACATTTCAGAGAGAAAAGTTAAGGAAAGGGAATGTACCATTATGTTCAGTGAAGTTCGGTGACATGACTCGAGACTCGAGCAGGAATGCAGTTATCCTTGATGTGACCCCATGAGAGTGTCTTGCTGCCTTTGCTGGGGTTTATCTAGCTGAAGTAACTGTACGAAAAGTAGAACAAACATATCTGCATCACACTAATTATTCGCAAGAAAATTTGTCAACATCCAAAATGACCCATGAAGAAATTTATGCGAGTTGTTTTTCGGCCACGTTGGTCTCGTGGCCAATGTTTCATGGCAACTTTAATTGTACTGAACAGTTATAGGGTACATTACAAAGTGCAATTTGGTTTTGTACGAAACTACAACACACAAAACAGCACTCTATTACAGTACGTTGAGATATCTCTGAACAAATTTTAGGGTTTCATGGTGCCCGCTTCAGATAACTGATGTTGAACATGAAATATGTGCACCAAGGAGTGAGCAAACAGTGAATTCCAATTAGTCCCGCGACATATCGACAAGGAGTGCAATGTGAAGAAGGTCGTCTAGAAGTATGCAGCCAAGATGAAAAAGCAAAATATAACGATATCAGATAAGATCACATCAAAAAGGCTCCGCTGCAATGAGACAATCTACAATCTAGGCAGAGTAATGAGTCAAGCGACGTACAGCCGTGATTCCCTTCGCGTCGATTGTGGTGAAACATGGCCAACGGAAAAATAAGAAAACGCGTCTTTTTGTTTTTACACTACGTGCTCTGCGTAGCCGATAGCAGGGCGGTTGGGCGGCGTCACAAAAATTTGACTCACTCGCTAGCGTTTTTAACTTCGGCGTCAGTCGGCACCAAAGATCGGTGCTCGGCACTCGTGGTCTACCCGGGAGGAAAAAACGTACGAGCTCAGAACCGAGCGCCGATCGCGACTTTCGTAAAGAGAAGCGGCCGGTAACACTTCGGCGACTCGTCAGCTTCAAACAACGCCTCTTCGAACGAGTCCTCGAATTCAATGTGTTGAACGGTCGCGGCGGCAAGAACGCCGGAAGGAAGGGGGCTGGAGGCTGAGTATCCGAAAGAGACGCGGCGCTGGTTTCTACGTCTATTCCGCTCATGAGATAAGAAGATAGCAAAGCTAGGCGAGTGTAACACTGACTGACGTTACACTGGAGTACACACAGTCGAAATGACGCCTGCAACAGAGCAGAGCTATAGAGGCTTTCAGCAGGGGACACGAGCGTTAAAATAAGCTGCGATTTCAAAACATCATGTCTCTCTCCTGTCCTTCGGTGTTTACTTTGATCTCTGTATACCAAAGCAAAGCATTCAATGCTGTAAGTAATAAAGTCGTGTATACGTACCTTTCGAAGCGATTGAAAGTGCGTTGGTTTCGCTTGCAGCTCACGAGCGAGGAGCGCGACGAACTCGGCGAACTGCCATCCGGCGGTCTCGCGTATCGCCGCGTCGCGCGCAGCAGTGCGCATGCTCGGTGGCTCGGCGGCTCGGCCAGGCTCAACTGGGCTCGGCGGCGCGGCCAGTGCCCGGTCACTGCCATAGACCCAATGGAGTCGATTTCTGGGCAAATTGGGTGCTCAGCAGCGCTTCCGTGGTCGGAGGCGCTCATTACGGCAACGAATCGAAGCCTCATTGCTCTATTAATAAATTGCGAAACTAAAATCAGCATCGAGAATTAGATTCATAAAATGAAGTGCTAACGTTTTAATAATTACTTTTGACGCCGTCGAGCTAGCTTCAGCGGCTTTCTAGCCGTTTGCGAAGACGAAGCCGCTCAAAATCCGACATGGCGCAGCCCCTCCGCCGTGCCCTGCCGCTGCTCCTTACCGCGGTACCGCCGGTACCGCGGTAGGTTTTGTTCGGAAATTTACGGTTCGCGCGTGCCATGCTACTTACTATGGCAAAAAATTGTAAGTTCTGCTTGCCTACCTTGTGTCCAGCAGTTGACAGTCCGTTACTTGTCGTCGGCGTCTTCCAGGAAATCGAAACAGATGCAGCATTTTTCGCACTCGTTGTCGCATTTATTCAGTCATTTGCATGACAAGGAAAAACAATTTACTGTCACTTTAAACAAACGTTGCCATGCGGAAAAAATTAATAATGCGCGCAGTATCTACGTTAGCAAGAGGTGCTACAGTGAAGATACAATGTGCGACACTGTTAGCTCGAACATGACAGCTTTTTCACTTTGAAAGGCAATCGGCGCGCACCAACTATTCAAGTGACTGTTTAAAGTTTCGTAAACCTCAGATGCCACTATTGCGCGAGAATATGTCTTCGCGATTGAAAAACACAATAGTCATGTCTCGCTAACATGGTCGATCGTTTCGGTCACGCCGGTATGCGTATAGGTCGTATTTTTGGGGGCTGATATCGTGTTCCCATAAAATTCAAACTCGTCACGTTAAATAAAGAAACCCGAAGTACGTACTATGGACAGCTAGCTTGGGAGCGAAATGGATAAATACATGTTTTTTTTAATCTTTTTATTGTGGTCTCTGTAAAGACAAACGCGAAAAATGGGGGGAATTATATTAGTGAGGCAAAGAAGAATGACGAGGGTAGAAAGTTGGGCGAGTTGGTGATTCATAATGATTAAAAAGCGCGACAGGACAACGGACACAGAAGGAGACACAGCACTGTGTCTGTGTCTCCTTCTGTGTCCGTTGTCCTGTCGCTCTTTTTAAATATCATAATCATTTTCAAAAGAGAATAGTACAGCTCTTTGGTTACGGAATTTACCCAGAGCTGTACAATTGTCAGATAAGACAGTGGTGACTCAATGCTTACAATTTTCAGGGGTTTCCAGCCGGAATCACTTGTAGTTCTTTCCCTTTCCCAGTTGCAGATGACGAAAATAAACAACATACCACCTTCATTGTTTATTCTTTGTGATCTTGGCAGTGATTCAAGATTATGGACGACCAACAATATGGAGAATTGTTTTGGAAACTGGAGATGTCCATATTAAAGAGAAAATACTGTAACAGCAAACAGAAATGTCTGTTTCCGTGGCATGAAAACACAATAATCATAATTTCTGATATGTGTTACATAGAAGCAAACCCAGTGTGAAGTAAATATGCAGCTTGCCAGAGAATTGTATGCAAACAGCCCTACCAGTGAGGTATGTCTAAGAAGGTATTTCAATGGTTATTGGTTACGGAATCTCAAATACCAACCTGAACGTGTATTACGATAAAACATCAATTCTTCAACCTGTGTAATAAGACGATAATAAAAAAATTTTTAGTGGGTCAGATATTGTCCACGAAAACTTGAGATCTTAAGGAGTGAAACTCTCCAAGTACATAGTTTGAATCCTAGCTGCCAAAGGTCCTGGAATCCCTGGTTTGAAGCAACAGATATTTCGCCCCTCACCCTCTCACCCTAAAAAAGACTGCCTAGAGGTTGTTGGCCACTAGCAGGCTAACAACGTGTCTAAACAAAGTGGATGCTCAGAGGCTTCTGTTAGTCTATGACAGGGGTGGCCAGGTTGACCCGGTCTATGAGCCGCAAACAAAACCAAGAAACTTGTAAGAGTCGCGGGGGAAGGGGGCTATGAATGGTGTCAACTCGGGCTTCCGCGACTCTCAACAAGGAACGATAGGGAACTTCCTTTATCTAAAGGGGACATGTATCACCGGCGAGTGACAAAGGCCGCGAAACAGAACATTTCTTCGACCCCAAGCCAAAGTGCATGCATGTTTTGACAGTCGCTGTCCTTGATGCATTTCCCCTAGGGTCCGGCAGACTTCCGTGAACAAATAAAGAAACAGGATCTGTGGAAGCATACGAGTGAAAAGCGGTTCGACTGTACGTAGGGGGGCACAAGGATGCCAAACCGCAAGCTGTCTTTATTCTGAAATCCTTGGGAAACGCGGAAAGCGCGAAAGGAAAGGGGTGGCGGTGGTGGGGGAGGGGGGGGGGGAGGGGTTCCTTAGAAGGGATCTGCGAGCCGCACCTGAACCAGCGAAGAGCCGCGGTTGGGCCACCCTGGTCTATGATCTTACTCCATAAAAATCGTGCAAGGAGCAACCTGCTGACGCAGTGGACAACATTGTCTCTCGAGGGTCTCAAGAAGCACAGCCACAAGATTTCATGTCTAGTTGAAAGCTCGTGTCATTCTGACTGGTGCGTGCAAATAAACAGTTAGCACAATGAACTGTAATTCGGGCAAACTTATTCGTTGCTTACACACAGACCTGAACCAAAATATTTAGAGACTTAATAACCTAGCTCTCTGTAGACCACTTGGTATTTCAGATTTTTCTTGGCCTCTTGATGAGCTTCCGATACCTGTCGCTTGCGCCGTCAAGTTGAACCACGAGTTGAACCAGGTTTTCTTGGTGTGGTCACCGAGATCCTATGATGCCCATGGGATGAACCAGCCACTTCATTGTTCTTTTTCAGTTGTGCTGTATGTATGTACTCTATCCTCTCAGAGTCTGCACAGGACAATGTAAGAACACATTAGTTTGTCTCGTCACAGCACTTACACTTGCAGAAGAGAAACAGGGCTATGAAACATTGCATAAGGCTGCTCCTACTATCCTTTTGTTTTTGTTATAATCCTCTTTGCCCCAGCCACTCTCGTTTTACATTACAGTTGATCGTAGATTAGACTGCAACGATCACTACGGCGGAACCTAGCATGCTGATGGTTGCATATTCAGCTTGATAGGTTGGCCAGCAATCAAGTGCACTTCACAAAAAGTTACCACGGATACTACGTTTTGTCTATCGGGGTTCCCTCTCCCTGAGGTTTGTTGGAGTGATTTTTATGCCTTGAGAATCTGTATGGATACACAAAAAAAGAATACAGAATGCAAATGAAGCCATTTTATGTGCAACAAACGAAAACAAAAAAAAGCCTAACGCGAGTTTTAATTGTTTTGAGGGGAGTGCGTTGGGAGGTGTAACAACTTTCGAACGAATTACAGATGGAAGGACGGATAGCACATCTCGCGATCAAGCTCTGCTGTCTGCATTCCGCCCTCCTATGCGTAAATCTTTCAAGATTTTAAAAGTGTCTTTAAAAATTAAATTATTTCACTATCCAGCTTTCTATTTATTTCTGAAAGAAATAAAACGTGACAAAACTAGTCGCAGGGCTGTAAAAAAATCTACACGAGATACATTAATAAAAACGGGCAGATATTATAAGATGTGAACTCCGAAATATTAAAAAACTGGGAGAAGAATATTTATATTGAGACTACAATTTACTCGACGGGATCGACACTGCTGTGTACGGAATCGACGAGAGGTAGAGGAGGTGATATTTCGCCAACAGTCTACAGATCATAAAACATTTGCAGGACGGTCTTCATCCACAAAACCGTGCTAAGAACGCTCGTCGAAATGGGTGCATTGCAATGAAATCACGGTGACATTTTGTACCGTATTTTCCGGGCTATAGTCCGCGGACTATAAGTGTTTAAAAGTTGAAATTTCTGGCTGTGTGGACTATCTACGCGTGCGGACTATACAGGAACTATGTTTTTCAAGATCGTTTATTATGACGAGACGTGACAAATTTTGTGCATGAAAGTGTATGTTAATGATGATTTATGCACATTATAGGCTTTAGTGTGAGCTAAAATGCAGACATTTGTAAACGTGTGCCGTCTATGAGAAGATTTTGGTGTCGACTAAGCACCAGGTGCGGGCTATGCACCGGGTGCGGGCTATGCACCGGGTGCGGGCTATGTAAGCAAAATCTTTTATTTTTGACCCCAAATTTCTCCCTGCGGACTATATACCGGGTGCGGACTATAGCCCGGAAAATACGGTAAATTTAAAAAATGAAACGATATATTCAATTACCTCTAAAGCGTGTTTCACATGCAGCGATTTTGGCTCTAAAGCGGCGCGATTTCTGCCGTCGCGGCGCTCGTGCCACTGAATTGCTGGTGCTGGCCAGAGCGCCGCGACGGCAGAAATCGCGCCGCTCTAGGGCCAAAACCGCTGCATGTGAACTAGGCTTAAGAGTACAAAACCCTCAAATGGTGCAATTGGTGGCTGGAAGATCAGCTTAGGAAAAGTTTCGATTGGGGTGAAAACTTTCAAACTCACCGTCGTCAGTTGGGATCAGAACGAACGGGTGTTTCTTGTCCCCGACGCTCCTTGGGCACGACTTTGCGTAACCGCACGAATGAGGTGGTTCAAAGACACGAAAAGCTTTCCACTTGCCCGAAAGTGCGAGGCTCGCGCAATCCGATGATCGAGGCGCCGAAGCTTAACGCTCCGAAGGCGAGCGAAAGCGCGAAAGCACCGAGCTGACCCGGCTGACCCACGTACGCCTCCACAACGGTCCACCGGTTTCAGAACGCCCAGAGCGCAAGCGCGCATACGCACAGGCAGCAATTTCGTTTTAGAAACGCAAAAAAAAAAAAAGCAAAAAAAAGCAAGTGCGATGTTGATATTAACTTTTAAAAAAATATGTTATATTTTCAGGAATACGTAATTTGCATTTAGTGAAATAATATGCAGTCATAACTGAAGTTGAATGAAGTTTGATTCATTATTGTTTTGTTTAGTTTTTAGTAATGAGCGCCTCCGACACGCGAGCCCTGCTGTACACCTTCATACATGGGTAAATTACTTTCAAAATGTAATTTAATTACAATTACAATTACTTAGCTCCCAAAGTAGTTTAACTACAATTACAATTACTACTACGCGAAAGTAGTTCATTGCAATTACAAATTACTTTTTAAAAGTAATGCAATTACTTTACAATTACTTATTTCTGAGAGTTACCCACTTTGGGCCATATAACTGTAAACGAGTTATATGGCCGCTGTATAAATGCCACGCATTGTACTTTCCTTTTATGAAATTTGTTAAATGGATTATAGAACTTAATAGTTCGGAGTAATGAACTCCTGCATTCTTATATTCTCAAAAACTAAAAATAAATGGCGACAAAATTCACAGGTGCGATGTGAATCTCCTTAGAGCTTATGCAAACGGTATCCAAGTCAAACCAACAAAAAATAAACTTAAAAATAATACAAGGAAACATATATGCGGCAGTACGGTATCATAAAACTCACGTAAAAATAGCTAATAAGAGAAACTTGTAAACGACGTCAAACATTTAAAGGATACGGCAACTTACGAAAACATTTCAGCCACGATGATTCGCTGCCTCTCCCTGTCTGTGGACTTGTAACATGCCGGATGTGGGTAACCGTAGCACGCGAACTGTGGTCGCTTTCACAAAATTAGTGTCACAATAGACCCTTTCCGAAATTCAGTCTGGCCACTTTGATCACTATCATCATCTCTGGAACGGCATCTGTGCCATATCAATGGCGGCCTTCTAGTGATTGATAAAGGAAGACGTTGAAGATGCTCCTAAGCGGATCTTGCGAGGCCTGTACATTCGGGGGGTCAGTACGACGCGACGTAGGAATGGAACACAAGAGCTACGTAAGCGTTCATTTCTAATAACTCAGATTCAGTCAATCTGTGGGCGGCACACAATCGGCTTTAAAGCACTTTGGTGTATAAAATGTTCTCGAAGCATCTGAGTGGGTTGGAGCTTTGTTCCGAATGCAGGTTCTTGGTCACCATCGAACTAAAAGGGTCGAGAAAGAACTCACACTGAACAATTCCACGCGTGGCGTTGACTTGCGAAAGTGTCGGTGCCGATACAAGTTCATTCCCGCCATTGATATGGCAAAACCTAAGCTGCTTTACAAACCACCAGATGGCACTGAATTTCGGAAAGGGTCTATAGCAGCAACTCTATTGCCAGGGATTCTAGGTTAATTCACTGCACGCTAACACCGAAAAAGCTCCTGATATAGATAATAAATTTAGGATTGTCACACAGCTAATCATTAGGACAGCAATGATTGTATCGATGTTATGCGTCTCATAAAGAAGACCGATTTGAATTTAGCATGGCAAGAACAACCAAATTACAGTGCATTATGCAAATTCATAATGCACTGTAAACGACTTTATTTGCGCGAATTTCGCGATTCGCCTACAATTCGCGAAAAATAAGTCCCGCGAGCAATTCCGGAAAATGTAAACACATTTGAATCTACAGTGCTACCCCACCGCGTCGCGAAAATTAGAATCCGCGAATTATTCCAGAACTGCGGCCTCTTGAACGCCTCAATTTCATGATTTACTTGAGCGTGTTGCAGGTGGAAGATATAGACGAGCCATTATTATTATTTTTTTTATAACAAAGTATTATTGAACGTGACAAAAAAGTTGCTAACCTGCAAATGTTTCCGCAAATTGGAGGTCGCCTTTCGGTTTGTTGAATTTGTTTTCAGAGACGGTGCGGAGAGTTTTGCACCTCACAATTATATTTTTTACACTGCTGCTAATCTGTTTAAAGAATTTTTCGTAACAAGGCCCCGGCAGCCTTTTCTTTTCCATTGTAGATAAGACTGTTGCAGGTTCTCAATGCAAAGCAGCACTGCGCGCCTCGGAACGGCTCCACAGGCCAGGACGAGAGGACAACGCGTGGAGGGTCATGATAGAGGTGTAAAAACAAAGTGCAAGTCAAGCCCTCTATAAAAAAAAAAAAGCCTTCAACGAACAACAAATGTAAAAACAAGCTCCCTACAGTCTAAAGCCGCGGTTTGTAAGTTTTGGGATCTCGTCCAATCAGGCTGACGAACGGTTGAAAGGGTTAGGTAGAGCGAACACTAAATAATGAAGATTTATACAAAAAGGCAGACGAGGATTGGGAGAAGGAAGAGCAGTGTAGCAACAACAGTTGGAAGTAAGGCAGGGTGCGTCGTGTTAATGAGACCTGCTGCTTCTTTGCTTCTTCGCCTCGATGTTAGAGTAGCACGACTTACTGTTAGTGGTACCAGCATACGAGATAGAAGAGAAGGACGTAAAAAACTCATAAAGAAAAGAGAATAATTTCATGAACAAAAAAGTCCCCAAACTTGACTGAAATATGTAAGCGAATATGCTAGCGGCGAAGACGCGTAAGGAGAGCCTCGAACCTCCCCGCCTCGACCGGATGATGTGATCGGAGCCAACCATCTTGACTTCGACCCCCGATGCCCCCGTGTGGGAATGAGAAATAAGAAAGACCGTTAGAAACAGGAGCAACAGGAAGCGAACGAGACGAAGTGTCAGATTCAACTACGACAGGAACAAAAACGGATGCGAACGTAGCCCCCTCGTTTATTAAATTATTTCTCAAATTCTTCATTAAATCGTTTTAAAGTCTACAAAATTCTTCATTCCGTTCTATCCCAGCGTCTCTTTCCCATCCCTCTTTTCCCTTTTTTTTTTTTTTTTTTTTGAGCAGGTTGGGAGACATTTTCTTCCCTGTCGCTTTGGCAGTGCTGTCGTCTCCGTGGCCAGGGGGGAAAAGCGCCGCCGCTCCAAAATCTTGCAAAAGTAATTGTAATTGTGCCTGAAATTTAGCAATTACTGACGCTAGAAAGTAATTAAATTACAATTACAATTCCTTTTAGCCAAAAGTAATTATTACAATTACAAATTACCAGGAAAAGTAATTAAATTACAGTAATTTAATTACTGTAATTGAATTACTACCCAAGTATGGTTTTTAGTAATGAGCGCCTCCGACACGCGAGCCCTGCTGTACACCTCTATGGTGGCGTCATCCGTGTTCGGGCCGCGCAACTCGCTCTGTGTCCGGAGGTTGGCTCGGCCGGCTCGGCTCGCTCCCTTCAAACTCGAGCTGGCGCGCGCGCCGGTTGACGACTTCTCAAAAAACGAGGCTTTAACGTATTGTTTGACGGCGCAAATGCACGTATTTTTCACGTCGTCTTTTTTTTCCAGTGTGTGAATCGATGTGATGAAGATAAAGAGAGGTGGGTGAAATGTGCTCGCATGCGGTCGTGGATTTAGTGTACGACGTAGGATTACCCAGAAAGGTGAGTCAGTGTCGAGAAATGTGCGCGTAAGATATGTCAAACCTATTCACCCTCGTTATTTTATAGTGCAAACCGACATTGTCACGGATCGCGTTCGATTTGGCTTCGAACACCGGTAAACCATTTTTGTTGCATTACAACGACTGCAATAAACATTTGGAAAACGATCACTCCAATACGCACGTCGTTAATGGGCTTTTTCATTGAAAGGTAGGTCGCGGTTGTTCCAGCTAGTTATTCTGAATGGTTTCGTGGCCATCTGAATGGTTTCGTGGTATAAAAGGCATTAAAAAAAGTATTTTTTTTAATGCCTTTTATACAGGTTTAGGAACGTTTTTTTTATGTCGCTTGTTTAATGTTTTTTTAGAGCGCAGCTCTTAGGCGCCCGTTTCCGGCTTGAGCGGCGTCGCCGTCGGCGTCGCCGTCGGTGTAACCGCGCGGTGCATTATTGGTAAATTTCGCAGCTAAATCTAGCGGAAAACTTCCCCGCCAAATGTAGCGAAAAATTTCCTCGCTAAATCTAGCGGAAAAATTTCCCCGCAAAATGTAGTGGAAAAATTTCCCCGCTAAATCTCGCGGATAAATTTCCCCGCTATATCTAGCGGAAAAATTTCCTCGCTAAATCTAGCGGAAAAATTCTCCCGCTACATCTAGCGGAAAATTCTCCCCGATAAATTTAGCAGAAAAATATTTCCGCTAAATCTAGCGGAAACTTCCCCGCTAAATCTAGCGGAAAATTTCCCCGCTAAATATAGCGGAAACATTTCCCTGCTACATATAGCGGAAAAATTTCCCCTCTAAATCAAGCGGAAAAATTTCCCCGCTAAATCTAGCGGAAAAAATTTCCCTGCTAAATCTACCGGAAACATTTCCCCGCTAAATCTAGCGGAAAAATTTCCCCGCTAAATCTAGAGGAAAAATTTCCCCGCTAAGTTTAGCGGAAAAATTTCCCCGCTAAATTTTCCGCTAAATTTTGCGGAACATTTTCTCCGCTAAATCTAGCGGAAATGTTTCCCCGCTAAATCTAGCGAAACAAATTCCCCGCTAAATCTAAATGTAGCGGGGAAATTTTGGTCACGTGAACCCTCCCGAGGTCACGTGACCTCGGGGGGGGGGGGGGGGGTCAAGTGGCTCCCCCTACGCGAACCCCCCTCTCCCGAGGTCACGTGATCCCACCAAGGTCACGTGCCCTTGTGGGGGTCACGTGACCCTTTCCCCTTTGTCACGTGACTCCCCCCTTCGACGTCGCGTGACCCCCCCCCCCCCCCCGAGAACACGTGACCCTCAGTACCCTTCCCTCCTCCTCCTCAAGAGCTGCGCTCAAATTCGGCGTTACAGGGAGTTGTGAACGGCTTTCACTTTATTTTTTGTCTGACATAAGGCAGGATGGTTGATTCTGAGAGTTACAGAAGGTCAATGATATTGCTTTATAGTCACATTTTTTTTATTTCCAAAATCACAGCATTTTGATTTTGGATTTTGTGGATTTTGTGCAGCATTGGCACATTTAATTTATTTCAGTCTACTTAATACTCGGTGCCTGAAAGCATTCGAAGGTTGGGGTTCCATGTTCACAGTGATTTCTGCTTGCAAGGTCTAAATACTAGATGGTTTTTGATGGCTTGCAGGGCTTAAATACAAGATGGTCAAAACCGATTTTCGCGATTCATTTGGACCAGGAGATACGAGCCCTTTCTTCTTTCCACATTAGAAGAGCAAATCCCAGAGTCTGCTTTCCTCTATTCTAGCGTTCATTCCACTACTGTGTATAGGACGGGCATAGTGTACTGCTGTCCTTGAGTTGCAACGCACCTGTCATTGCTAGTCGTGTCCTGGTTTGTATTGCAGTTTGTAATGTATGTGATACAGAATCTATGTTATATCACAGTGCGTTCATTTTGATTCTGGTTTGTACAAGGCTCAGTAATTTGAGTTCACCCCGGTGAAGCTTCGCTATTCCAAGCATTCACTGTTATTTTCCGGGTAGACACCGATTGTTTATGTACTTTTTGTGATAATTTTATTAGCTGTAGCGAAAGCTGTAGCTGTAGTGCATATCTGTCTCCGAGACATGTTTCTTTCCGCGGCATTTGTCTCGACGGTCCTTTCTAAGTGTGTCCCCAAGGATTCCGGTGCTTCGATAGCCGGCAATGCCGCGGTCGTCGCCGGGGGCGATGCGTGTTATCGAGGTCGGCTACACGGTTATGCGTGTATGACCGAACCAAAACACGTTTTTTACAACCTCGCATGATTTCTGAACGAATTATCCGTTACTCATCGTGTAAATTTATGGTAATTTGTGTAAATAGCGTGTTTTTAACCCCAAATATTCGCCAAATACACGGGACTTGCTAACAGTGTAGAGCCACTAAGTAAGCTACGTTTCAGAGTAACGACACTCGAGCTATCTTGGTGGTTAAAATCATAGGTTGCCACTTTTCTGAAGCTCCTCCTGCTGTCCTCCAGAGATGTTAGAACAGTTCGCGACAAAGCAAAACGATATCACCTGAGCTTCCTAACACCGTGTCGAAAGCTGAGAAAGTCCGGTTTTTGAATTGCGGCGATCCAGTGTGCGTATTCTCTGCTCGAATCACCAAGATGGCGGCTCGCACTAGCAGATCCGGGAACGGAGTGCCGATACTCTAAGCGTTGCTCATTAGATCGATCTCACTAAGCGTTCGGCGCATGCGTGACGCCGCCATGACTTTATTTCACGGGATGCATGACGGCCGTGCATGCGAGGGATCGTATACCGCCGCGTGCTCCACACGCTCAGAGCTCCAGTGGGGTTGTCGCCCCTGGAGAAAGACTGAATTTCCCTCAATGCATTGCGGCAGCGGTGGCGTAGTCAAACTGGCTGGTGAGATCCATAAAGTTATTGTAAGATCGGTCTTTTAGTGGCTCTAGTTCGCAGGAGGCAAGTGCCAGTGCACCTGACAGCCCGTGCCGTCGCCTGCTCTGCTCGCGCCACCCCCCAGTGGGGTTCTCACGCGTGCAGAAAGACTATTCCCACCATGCATACCGGCACATGGCGGCGCACGAAACTGGCTGGAGAGATTACCTCATTCTAGTATACTGTACTGAGATCGGTTTATTAAAGGGGTACGGAAACGAAATGTTTGCACTTATTTTTTTTAGATATGGTCTATGCTGTGAAGTGAAGTGTAAAGTGAAGGGAAGTAAACTTATTTTAAAACAAATTAACAAATTTTAAAATTGCGTCTAGGGTGGTCTCTGAAGCTTTGTTGGAATGCCGCCACGTCATGAACTCCTAAAAATCAACGCCATTTCACGGCAGCATGGCTCACTCGTATTTAGTCCTGAATGTGATTTCGGGTTGAACGCAAACGTGTTTGCTGCGTTATACTATCACGATCAATTTTACCACCCTCCTCCCAGTCAGGGGGGAAGCGCTCCGCTTGTCACCTCCTCATTCGCAGCAAACACTAAGAATGCGGTGCTACAAGGTGAAGTTCGCCGCGAAGGAGCACCAACGTGGTAAATATTACCTCCCAGAGGGTGCACCTGTTTGGGCGCGGCCAGAACCTGGGCGCTGCGATTGGCTGTGGAAAGGCGCAAACGAGTTCGCTAATTGGTATCCTCGCATGACACGTCATTCTTCGCGTATGCGTGGGAGAGTGCCTGCCCGGTACCGAGCGCGTTCCCCGCCGACGCTTCCCGCCGGTCATAACGGTCTTTATTCTCGAACGTTCGATGGAGGCGTCCCAGCGCAGGAACGTTCTTTATTGTTCTGTTCGGCTCAGTTTCTTCTTACGAAGTCACCGAGAGCGCTGCATTGACTTCAGTCGAAGATCCAAGTCGTGTGCACCGTATTCAGGTAAGGAAATGCTCTGCGCGGGCGACAGTTGGCGTCGGTTATGACCACCCCGGGAAAGCGCCCCCCCCCCCCCCCCCCCCCTCGTCTTCCTTAGTCAAAGGGTTGGCGGACATGTCTGCACGTTTGAACGAGTCGAGCGTTCGATAAAATGAGTGTGTGGCGCGAACGCAGACATGGTTTAGACCACCGAAGTTCATAAACAGCAAGAACAGGAATGACTGTCGCTTGCACTCACTAGCGTATATTTAGAAGGTTGGCATACGTTAACCAATGGCGTAGCCAGGAGCTCTTCCCGGTGTATGTGTGTGCGGGTGGAGGAAGGGGGAGAGCGGCGGCCCAGCGAGCCTGGAGCCGGGCGACAAAACGCCTTTTGAATCGGGGGTCGCTTACGTTTAAGGCGTGAAGGGGTTACATTTTTTCTCTTTTTGGGGCCGTTGTTGCGTCGCGTCGGACGTTAAATTAAGGATCTGATCAAATATTTAAAAATCTCGTAAGGTGGTCGCTATCTTTTTTTTTCGCAGAGCAGTAGTCGATCAGGCATTCATTGGCGGTACTGGCCAACCGGCGCGATTAATTCTCAACGTCGTTGATATTCGTAGAAGTCAGTGTTAAACACTAATTTTTAATATCAACGTTTTTCTTTTTTTGTGTGTGTTTTTTTTTTAGTTTAACGAGGTTCAATAAATATTTTGGTAAAATGTCAAGTTACCTTGAAATACTGAATATAAATGTCTGAGCTAATTATTCGTGCGCTTCCCACATATTAATAGTAGTATATTACGGAATAGGCTCATGAAGTTGTTACCGGCAGCGAGACTAGTAATTATATTGTCTTGGCATTTTCTTTGCGTGTGATCAGGCATATGTAAAAGTCTGTTCATTTAGCAGTCGAGTTAGATATGGCTCAAGTTTGCATTATTTGAAGTTGATTGAATATATTTCTTTCGTCCTGCGGCAACGTTGTAGGGTGATTTCGTCGAGGGTACTGGATAGCTGCTACCTTGGACTAATCTCGTGACAGTTCTTAACTTTGTTTACTGCAGGTAAGCGTAGTCCAATATTTTATTTTGATTTTCTTGTTCCCACTTGTGCACTTCAAATTGGGCTCTTGATCTTTATGTTTATTTTATGTGTGTGCTGTTTCTTCATTTCCGAGAGAAAATTGAGGGTATACTTCGAGTAATTAAATTAGAGTAAGACACATAAATCGCTTGACTGTGTCATTTTCGGTGTGTTTTTTTTTTAATGTGTTTTCGTCCTTGTGTACTGTTCTTCTCATGGTATAAATGAAACATACATTCAATTTTCACCTGGCAGAGAACTTCGGAAAAACATATTTGCATATTTGCCGAAGTTCAGCAGTTAGGGTTTCGGTCATGGGAGTCTGCTGTGGTGCTGAGTAGCTGATGTGGTGTAGCGCTCTGCGGTGTATGCTCTTCTTCCTCTGTCCTTGCCTTAAAGCGCAATCACGTTTTTTTCACGTACAATACACACTCGCCCAACAATCAGCACTTCTATATACTAACCAGCTACAGTAGTTGTACCGCTTTGACTAAGATTTGTTAGTCACCTAAGTAAATCGGGTTGACAAATTTAAACATGATCGGCGAATGCAAAGTGCTGACTAATCTACGATTACCACTCGCCATGTGATAATTTTACTCAATGGTGGTTAGCCAAATGTTAAACTGGTCACGTCTGGTAAGTATGGTTCATGCTTTATAATGCTGGAATCAGTGGCCCATCGAATGCTCCAAATGCGTCTTAGAAAAATCTAATAATGGTTCACGGTTTCTTTAAATTGGGGATGATAGGTTTCTACTTTATATCACATGATTTCCAAATTTTCTTGGTTTCAGGCAGGAAGTGCAATCTACCCGGTGACAGTCAGCTCAAGCTCTAATTAATCCTGAGGCGCCCAGCTATGTGGCAGTGGAGGGAGACCTCGAAGCCGCGTCGCCTCTTGAGGCAGTCCTGGTTGCATTCTGCCTCTACTTCATCTTTATCGATGAGTACCATCACCAGTTCAGGCGCAGACTATTTCACTAGAGTACTTAATTGATCTGAAACACTCAAATCTGGAGTCACGTGCAACACATTGCTTTCAAACCTAAAAAAAATGCCAAAAAGTATTTTCTTGTTTTTAGTGTCTTGTTATGCAGATTTAGGAATTTTTTTATGTCGTTTGTTTAATGATTTTTTTGTCTGACATAAGGCAGGATGGTTGATTCTGAGAGTTACAGAAGGCCAATGTTATTGTCACGGTTGGTGACCAATAAACAAGAAATAAACAGGAATAAATAAACGTTTAATGTGGCGAACTTGTGCCAAAAATAAAAGGGTAAAAAAGATAATAACAGAGTGTCGCGGGCGTCGAAGTCGGCGTAGCAGCAGAGTCGAACGCTGAGGCGAAAACTGACTCGACAAGGTCGCGGGCGGCCTCTTATCTCGAAGATTCGGCGGAGAAAGTTCGAGCGTAGCGCGCTTGGGGCGCAGAATGAACACGCACTTTCTGGAATAACAAAAGCCGGGATAAAAGATAGAAGTTACGTCTGGAACAAGAATAAACGAGAACTTTCTAGAGGTTCGTGATCGAGCGTTGCTTTCTCAGCCCTGCGCGCGGCAATATTGCTTTATAGTCATATTTTGTGATTTCCAAAATCACAGCTTTTTGCTTTGTGCAGCATTGGCATACTTAATTTATTTCAGTCTACTTCATACTCGCTGCCTGAAAGCATTCGAGGGTTGTGGTTCCATGTTCACAGTGATTTCTGCTTGCAAGGTTTAAATACAATATGGTTTTTGATGACTTGCAGTGTTTAAATACAAGTTGGTCAAAACTGATTTTTGCGATTCATTTGAAGTGCGCTACATCCCTTTGGCCCTCGCGGTAGTTTGCTGCAGCCCATTAGCAGCAGGATAAACGAGCCCTATCTACTTTCTACATTAGAAGAGCAAATCCCGGAGTCTACTTTCCTTTACTCCATCGTTCATTCTACTTCTGTGTATAGGACGGGCATAGTGTACTGCTGTCCTTGAGTTGCAACGCACTACTCATTGCTAGTCGTGTCTTGGTTTTTATTGCTGTTTGCAATATTTGTCATACATAATGTATATATGTTATATCGCAGTGAGTTCATTTTGATTCTGGTTGGTACAAGACTCCGTCGTTTGAGTTCACCCCGGTGAAGCTTCGCTATTCCAAGCAGTGTTCCAAGCATTCACCGTTATTTTCCGGGTAGACACCGATTGTTTATGCACTTTCTGTGATAATTGTGTCGACTGTTGGAAACTAGAGCCCCGAAAGTGTTGTTTCAAATGCCTTTATTGCGCTTAGTGGTTTCATCTTAAAACTTTTCTAAGATGTCTAGTCATGCCATCGATTTTTATGCCATTTTATTTGTGACAGCCACAATAAAACATTGTCACTTACTTCAGAACTAGGCCGTACTCATCTATTATAAAGCCCACCCTTGAAGCATGTACTATGACATCCACAAAGGGCCATAGTACCTTTCTTTAGGGGGTAAAAGTGATTCCATCAAGTGTGCATTTAACCTGTAATAAGGTGGTGAACTCGACCAGTTGGTTGCTCTTATACATGATGGGGAAAAGAGCTCGGAAAGTGCGGACTACGAAGAACAAACACGACAGGACAGCACTGTCCTGTCGTGTTTGTTCTTCGAAGTCCGCGTTTTCTGAGCTGTTTTCCTCATCGTTTACATTTAACCCCAAAGGGGATCATAGTTCCCTTCTAAAGGAGCTAAAAGCAGCGCCCTCAATTATGTCGGCTTAGCTCTCAAAAGGGTTTAAGTTCCCCCTAAATGAGGTAAAGGCTGACCCTGAAAGAATACACTTTTAACTCTAAAAGGAACTAAGGTTACCTCCAAAAGGAGGCAATATTGCACCCTAACCCAGGGGCTAAGTTTGCACCCTCGTTGCAGGGGGTACCGTTACCTCCAAAAGGAGTTGCCCTTTGTGCAAGTCGGTTACCACCTTAAGGAGGGTACTACAGTACCCCTTTTCTTAAGAGTGTTCAGGTGCGCAGAGTGCTTCGCAAAACTGCGACGCTGGGAGCTCACGGGCATCTGAGTCGTGTGCCGCGGCCACTAGCCCCTGATGCCCGTGTACTACCGCTTCGTAAAACGCGAACGGCGACTCAGCCGCGGTACACGGTTCTCCAGACCACGGGGCGCCAGGACTCGCCGATGAGTGCTGAGTCGATAAAGAATCAGGCTTCTTCCGGCGTAATCAGGGCCGTCAAGCAAATTCAGCAACAACTTAGGGGCGAGTAGCTGACTGAAGGTGGCGAGACAGGGGAGGCTAAATCCACCATCAAAACGAGGAAGTCGGAGAGCCGGCCACGCGACCTGCTCAGTTTGTAGCTCCCAGGAAAACGAGAAAATCACCGAGCCGAGTCAGAGAACAACGGAGGAGAGCGGAAGGGCGACCGTTGACGTAAACCAAAGCGGGCGTACAGCACAGACTTTACGATGTACGCCCGAGCACGTAGTACCTACGAGAAATGAGACGCCACAGCAGCTTTGCGCGTGGCGTCCGCGACGATGCGGGTCCACGTGGCGGGCGACACGCCGTTGCTGCTAAGGAGGATATCGGGGGCGCGAAGAATCTTCGTCGCTATGATATCACAGGGAAGCGGGTCGGCAAACCCTTCGAACAACAGTGCTCTAGTCTAAGACGCACTGAGCCTCCGAAAGAGCTGCGTATGCGATTCTGAGGACCCAATAAGGCTCCCAGAGTCATTCATGATAAATGAAACATCGTCTGCGTAGGCAGACACCTTGACGGACCCTGAGACGGGGAGCGTAAAGCTACACACCGAAGGCTGGTCGTTAGTCCAATGGAAGAGAGATCAAGACATAACAAAAAGCAACGGCGACAAAGGGCAATCCTGGCGAACTCCTCATGAGACGTCAAAAGAACGGTGTGGCCTGGCCATTGACAACAACGCCGCTAACCAGATCCCCGTATAAAACTTTAAAAATAAAAAAGAAAATGATCAGAAAAGCCGAAAGCGAGGAGAACACACACATACACACACAAAAAACGATGTTCTAGGTGATCAAACGCCTTCTTTTGGTCTTTCTGCAGGCTCTGAGACCGGGACCGCGGGTTCTTCAGTTGAGGCAGCCGTCGATTCTTCTGTTACCGTAGGTATGGCTTTCACTGTGGTCGCCGGCTCGGTGGCGATGACTTGGTCTCTCGGCTGGTCATGGTGTCTTCACTGTTGGCCCTCCTGCCAGTCGCGCACATGGGCCGTTCTGGCGCCCGTGGTTGCTTCTATTCTAGCTGGTTCCCACCTATTCCCCCTTTTGTAATTACGGCTCCACACTGGCTGCCCTTTCTGGAACGTCCGTTGTTGTAACTCCTTCGTCGTCCATGGTCGAAGCAGAGCGTTGTCGAGGCAAAAGCGGATTTCGTAGCCGAGCTGCCTCATGGCTGGGGTTTTGCCATGACCTAAAGGAGTGCGGCGGTATCGGTGGAGAAGTCTGGCCAGCCGAATCGGAAGGGATCCCACTTGGTGTTTCGGCAGTCCTTGCTTGACGGTGCGTAAGGCCCGCTCAGCTAGCCCGTTCAGCTGTGGGCGGTAGGGCGCCGTCGTCAGGCGAATGACATTGCCAATAGATGACGTTGTCAACCCAAACCGCCCAAGAATGGTACGCAAGGCTTAGATAGCCATAAGGGAACTGACGATCTACATTGGAATTACCTCAAGCCACTTGCTATATGAATCAATGACAATCAGCAACTTTTTATTATCAACCAGACCCGCAAAATCGACATATAATCCTGATCACCTTGCCTCAAATAACGCGGGCGAATGTTTCCTTTTGTCGCATTTCCACTTCTCCGCTTTCTCAAATTATGAATGTGGTAGGTTGGTCCAGTGGCCTAGAGCTCATTGTTTTAAAGGAACTGACCATAAAAACGGACCAGTACAAGCTGAACTATGCAAGACCCTTCAAGAAAGCCCGTTGTAATGAAAATGAACTGCTCTAATGAGGTAAGTCCGGCAGTCGGTTCATAATTATTATCCCCTTTTGGAAGGCTTCAGAAAAACAAGAAACCAGAACAAGCTCAGTGACGCAAGTTGCCTCGCATCGTTCAGGTTGTCCCTGTTTTTTATATCCTTTCGGCGCTTTTCAAGACGCACAGTGGTCGGTTTTTAAACGCAGTTTTTATTTTCGCACGGGAATAGGACAAAAAAATGAAAGTGCGCAGCTCTTGAGGAGGAGAGAAGTGTACTGTGGGGGTGGGTAAAGTGACCTGGGGGGGGGGGGTCACGTTACCTTGTGGGGTCAACTGACGTCGGGGGGGGGGGGGGCACGTGACCTGCGGGGTCACGTGACGATGACGATGATGTCAACAGTGACGATGACGATGCGGATACCGATGACGTCATCAGTGACGTCACTGATGACGTCATCAGTGATGATGACGATGCGGATGCCGGTGACGTCATCAGTGACGTCACTGATGACATCATCAATGACGTTACTGATGACGTCATCAGTGATAATGACGATGCGGATGCCGGTGACGTCGTCAGTGACGTCACTGATGACGTCATCAGTGACAATGACGTCATCGGGGGGTTTACGTGACCTCGGGGGGAGGGGGTCACGTGACCTCGGCGGGGGGTCACATGACCTTGGGGGTCACGTGACCTCGGGGGGTCGCGTTGTGAAGACTCTGGTTAGGAGCTGCCCACACACCGTCGTCGGGGCCCGACGTTGAAGAGAGACAGTACCCAGCACTACTTCCGGCACATATAACTTTATCTAAACTCGGCTTGAGTTCGCGACACAGACAACTGCTACGACTTTCTGCGTCCGAAGGCTTGCGATGGCTAACCGCCCTTTTTTTCCTGTCCCTCTTCTTTGTCCTCTTTTCTTCCCCTGGCCGCGAGGCGAGGATTCTTCGTAATCTGGCGCGAACGCCACGGTGGGACACACACACACACGCACGTGCCCGCACGCACAGCACCGAATGAGTCGGTAATACACTCCGTCACACTTGCCCACACAAAAGAGGAATTTTCTCTTACACAAAATTTACCTGAAAAGCTTAAAGGGATGTTCATATTCAGGTTCATAAAGACACTTAGTTTTCAGACCGTAATGAACTCACTATGGGATACCTATCGAAGCACTGGGTAAAGTGCACAGAATACACCATCAGGTGGTCGCTAAGAGCAGTGAACAGAATGGGGCAACACATTGAACCCAGAACAATAAGGAGCACACTAAAAAAGTTCCCGGAGATTACAGACCACCCGGTGGGCCCCGCAGGTTTCTCGTACGTGTGTCCATTAAGGTCGATCAACTGGACCGTATTTTCTCAAAGCATAGCGGTGTTCCCCCGCGGGTTGGCTTGCTCTTGGAGGAGCAGCAGCCGAGTTGTGAGACAACTCCTCCAAGAGTGCCAGCATGATGAAATCGTTTGATCTCTCCTCGTCAGAATCCACTCTGTTCTCATCCGCTGGACACGGTCCGGGGGGCTTTGGAACGGCGGGCATGGCAGTAGGGGTCCCAACATCAATCGGCATGCCCAGCCCCCGAAGAGGCCCAATGTCACCCCGGTCACCGCCTCCGGCACCATATCGCTTAAGGCGATTGGCATGAACTATTTTTTGCCCCCTTGTTCGAGTGTCTTTTACTCGGAAGGCGACCACCGACAGTTTTTCTACGACCCAAGCGGACCGCGCCATTTAGGCTGCAACTTTCTGGCGAGCCCACGGACGCCGGCCAAGTCGTTGATACACACGACGTCACCCACGGCGAAGCTCGAAGTTGCGGCGTCCCTGTCGAATAGGTGTTTCCTTGTTTCGGCAGAGTCAGCCAGCATCAGGCGTGCAGACTCGTAGGCGAATGAGAGTCGCTGAAGCAGTTCATCTCTGTAGTTATCTAAAGTGCCGTAACTTCCCGTCAGCGACTGGCAACGTTACTAAAACACTCAGTTGGGAAACTCCCATAGAGACAGCCCTAAAAATATGGCCCCAATCTGTCTCCGAGCACCGAGCTAATGACGAACACAACGCCACCATTTCTCCCGCAGCGGCCACTCGAGAAACTGCACGTGACTTCTATTTTTTGGCTTGGGGTGAACCCCCGTCTCCCCGGCGGACGCGCCGTGTTAAACTCCTGAAGTTAAAATGCACCTAGGTCGGGACGCGCTACCTGAAAGGCCCGCTGAGGCATGGTTTTATAAAAACAATATTAATTGTTCCGCAAAACCTTGCGAACTAAAGATGATAAAAACATCACGCGCCCATTATTTGGTACTAAACTCCAATACATTTCATACAAAAAGAGTCTTTTCCGTTTGTTTTTACGCAAAAAACAGGCTTTCAAAAAGCTCGAGGTGACCACAGTACAGACAAACGAAAAAGAGTGGCGCTGTTGTCGCATTTAGCTCGGTCTCGGTGGACGCCAGCGGCCCAGGTTTTGACGGCGAGTTTCCCAACTGAGTGTTTTAGTAACGTTGGCGACTGGTAAAGGACTGATGGCATCTCGGGATGGCGGCCATGAAGATTGAAAAAGGGGCTCTATTTAGTACTCTCGCGGGTTGCCGAGTAGTACGCGAAGGTGATGTAGGGCACCCATACGTCCCAATCCCGTTGGTCACGGTCCACATAGTGACCAAGCATTCCGCGGATAGTCTAATTGAGGCGCTCCACCACTTCACTACACTGGGGGTGATAAGGCGTTGTAAAAATCTTCTGGATTCCGAGGAGATTACATACCTCTCGCAGGAGCTTTGACGTAAAGTTTGCACCACCATCTGTTAAAAGTTGCTGAGGTGTCCCGTGGCGCATTACAACACGCTCGATGAAGAGGCGGGTCACGGTCTTCGCCCGCTGGTCGGGCATGGGAATCACCTCGGCGTACCGGGTGACGTGTTCAACAAAAACGAGCAGATAGCGATTTCCCTGGGTTGATAGGGGCAGTGGTCCCATGATGTCCATCGACGTCCGTTGGAAGGGCTTTGAGATTTCCTCGAATATTTGTAGAGGCGCAGGCCTGCGGCCCTTAGGAGTTTTCCGCAGAGAGCAGGAGCCGCAGCGATGGCAATGAACTTTGACGTACTGCTTCAGGTGCGGCCAGTAGTAGTCGCGAGAGAGCCTCTCCGTTGTCTTCCGTGCCCCCAGATGTCCAGCGTAAGGAGCATCGTGCGTTGTTCTCAGCAGCTCATCGCGAAGTGAAACTGGAACGACGACGTGGCCGCGCGATGTCTCCGGTGTCGTCCGCCTGTCTCCCTCTCGTCGGCAAAGTAGACCTTCGTGGTCTAGATAGTACTCGCTGTGCCGACCCGGAGCGTTCCCACATTGTTTAATAAAGCTCACCAGCTCATCGTCGTTCCTCTGTTTTTGTCGAAAACGCTCTAGGTCCAGCATTGGTCTGAAGTCCGCCACGCCGCGAACGACCGCCCGACTCAGCGCGTCTGCGTTTTGGTTCAACTTCCCCGCACGATGAACGATTTCGAAGCTATGTTCTTGAAGCAGCAAGTTCCACCTCGCAAGGCGCGAGTTTGGGTCACGGACGGACATCAGCCATTTGAGGGCGTTGCAGTTCGTAATAACACAAAAATGCCGTCCGAATAGATAGCATCGAAAGTGGCGCACAGCCCACACTACGCCCAGACACTCTTGTTCAATGGCACCAGTGTTGTACACGTTCCTCAAAAAAAGGAACGAAAGCTCGTTCCTCGTTCCTTCTGATTTTTGGAACGCGTTCCCGTTACAAGTTCCATTTGTGAAAAAGGAACTCGTTCCCGTTACAGTTTAAAAAATGGAACGTACCGTTACATATACGTTACATATGCATTTTGATGATTACCATATTCAATTGGATCAAACAGTTTTTTTATGTTTCTTAATCTATCCCATCAAATGGCAACATACTAATTTGAACGCCGTGATGGAAGGACAGGAGAAGAAGACAAGCGGAAGCAAGGTTTCATTTGTTGATATATTCACGCTTAAAAATCTCAGCTTTGGGCCGTATTCATTTTTGTGGCGGGCAATTCAGACGAGCCAAATGTACTGTTGCACGCGTGCTTTACAACAATCTTACACGTTTCAATCTAACAAAGTTCCGTGTTTGAACGTAACAACACTTGCTGCTCGATGTTTCTGTCCGCAAGACGAGGAAGTGGAGAAAAGGGTAGGGTTTTTGGAAGGCCAGTCTTGAAAGCTGCCAGTCCTTCGAGAAGGTTAGAATTCGTTGTTCTGTTTTAAGGTGGGGGACAACGGGAGAATGAATAGAGGTTAATTTGTGTGCGTACTTAATTGACCAATGTTCGGGATACAAGGTTGCGTTTGATGTCTGGTCACCTGTTGTTCTGTTGTCACTGTAGGCCTCTTTCTGAAAGTTCAGTGATGGCTGTAGTCGGCGTTAAATTTCTGGTGTATGAGGATTCGTGAAATCAAAGAAATTAACTGAGTTTGAGACGTCCCTCTTTCTGTGTCTTTTCTTTCGACTAAAAGTTTTGGTTTTTTGGACTGCACTCTCGGCCACTGAAAAAAATATCGATGTCCATTAGCTTTCCTGCACTTAACTGTTACCAAGAGAAAACCTCACAAAATAAACCCCAATGCGCCATTCACACACTTGCAGTCAAGTACGACCGAGTGAGGCAAGAGCGGTTTTTAAAACTCTTGCGACGTCTCATAACCGGCTCTACAGCAACGCATCCGATCCTAAGTCGTCGCAACAAGCTTAAAAACCGGTTTTGTCTCGGTCGGTCCGACTGGGTTGCAAGTGTGTGAACGGGCCTTAAAGTGGCATTCACATACATGCAACTGAGTACGACTCAGCAAGACAAAACCGGTTTTTAAGCTTCTTACGACGGCGTAGGACCAGACGCGCTGCAGCGGAGCAGGCCCTTCGCCGTCATAAGTTGCTTAAAAACAGGTCTTGTCTCTCACGGTCGTACACGGTTGCACAAGTGTGCCTTAAGATAATTAACAAAAAAGCTAACGAGACCTTGCTCTTCGTAATGATGTTATTTTTATACATTTTAGAATTTCCTTTTAGAAATAAATTACAAATTACCCCACTGGACGAAAAAAAAAAGGAACGCCGTTCCTTCTTCCGTTCCAGTAAAAAAGTAACGCGTTCCCGTTCCAGTTCCACTGATACAAAATGTAACGGCGGCGTTCCTTCGTTCCTCCGAAAAGGAACGCGTTCCAGGAACGCCGTTCCTTGGAACGCCGTTCCGTACAACACTGAGTGGCACCATAGCGCTTCTCAGCTTCGTTCAGCTGGCGGCTCGCAAATGCTATCGGATGCTCCTGTCCATCAAAACCTGAGCCAGCACTGCGCCCAAGCCTTGACCGGCTGCGTCAGTCATAACGATGAATTCTCTTGAGAAGTCCGGGAATCTCAGAAGGGGGGCACTGGTCAGAGCATCCTTCATTTGCTCCAAAGCCGTCTGTGCTTCCTCGTCCCACACAAAGTCTACCTTTGGCGAGGTGAGCCGCGTCATGGGCCTTGCGTTTTCCGCGAAGTTTTTCACATACCTGCGGTAATATCCAAGCAATAAAAAAAACTGTCGTACTTCCTGCGCATTCCGAGGGGTCGGGAAATTATGGACACACCTTAGCTTGTCAGGATCAGGCCTAACACCCTGCCTCGAAAGGATATGCCCCAAGTACTTCACTTCCTCCCACAAGAACTGACACTTGGAGGGTCCCAACTTCAGACCCGCTGCCCGGAACCGCATCAGCACGAACTCCACATTCGCTAGGTGCTGGTCAAAGTCATGGCTTTATATAATCACATCATCTAAGTACACATGGCACGACTTCCCCAAAATACCAGCAAGGATTACGTCGGCTGTGCGCTGCCATACCGCCGAGCTGTTAACTAGCCCCATGGGCATCCATCGCCACTGATAGTGTCCTGACGGCGTATTGATGGCCGTTTTTCCTCGGTCACTCTCGTCCATTTCTATTTGCCAGAACCCTGGGGCCATGTCGACCACGGTGAAGTAGTTAGCAGTGCCCAGCTGAACAATGGCCTCCTGAATATTTGGGAGGGGGTATGGGTCGATTCTTGCCACCTTGTTTAGTTCGCGATAATCAACCACAAACCTGAACGACCCGTCGGGCTTCTTAACCAGGAGAGCGGGTGCACCCCAGGGAGAAACGGAGTGTTCTATGATACCCTTGTCCAACAAGGCCTGCACCTGTTGCTCCATCCCGTCTCTTTTAGCGAATGGTATCCGATAGGCTCGGCGGTATACGGGTGCAGCATCCGACGTGTTGATTCTGTGTTTGATTGTGCTACAGTGGCCGATGTCCAGCTTTGTTAAGTCAAATGCCGCCCGGTACTTCCACAGGAGCTGAGCGATCCTTCCTCTCTCCCCGGGGTGGACGTGGGACAGCTCAAACATTCCCAAGAAAGCCACCTCCGACATGCCGTCGACCGTGTCGCAACTCAGTATCATCTCCTCAAGTTGTGGGTAAGATTCCACGTCAACAAAGACTCCGACCCGCTTGTTCTTGGGCAGGCACATTTCCGACAACGTAAGATTTGCTATCCTGACAGGCATACGTCCCCTCTGATCTACACGCGCCAGAGCATCAACCCCAGAAGCCTATAAGGCTCAATCTCTACCATCCCCACCACACCCAGTGCGCCGCGGGGCGGGTTCCCTCGGAGCTTACCAGCCACGATAATCTCGGTCCTTGGTGGAATGACGCACTCCGACACCAACGTGACAGGTGTCCCAGCAGAGCATACACCCCGCACAGGTTGCGATGGTGACCAGTTCAAGATCGGAACCTCTTCCCCGTCGAGCACAACGACCTCTTTCGTGGTCAGCAGATCCAAGCCGTGGGCGCGCACAACATCCTGCCCCAAGATTCCGGACATGGGGATCTTCGCGCTGTCGTTGCAGATAAAAAACGGATGGCAGTACGAGGTCTTCCCGATCCTACGTGGTATGGTATAGCAACCACGGGTCTCCAGCTCTTCTCCTGTTACGCCTGTCAACCGCGTGCGCGTGCCCCCGAGGTGCTCGTTGAACGTGCGACCACTCTAACTCAGTTCTCTGAAGACGGAATTTTGAAATAGTCTGACCTTTGACCCGGTGTCCACAAGAAAACGTAGCTTCATTTTTCAAATATTTGCCGCCACCGCCGGACCGCTCTCCCCGCACAACCTAATGGCCACGTTTATTTCTCCCCCTCCGCCGGTGTCGCTCGGAAGGGGACCTGTTAGTTTCCCTGCCCGTGGGGCCCTCCCGAAGCGACCTTTCATGTTTCTTCGTTCCTGTGGGGCTGCTGTACCCCTTGTTGTGCGGAGTTCGGAAGTGAAACCCTTTCATCCTCGATTCTACTTCTGCACTCTCTTATTCTATGGTCGACCAGGTTGCAGTACCAGCAACGCATTGGGAGACGCACTGACGTATTCCGAGGGAGACCCCTCTCCATCGGCGCCCGCTGAAGAGCGATGCTGTCAGCAAACAGCTTCTCCAGCCTGTCGAGGCGCTGAGAGAGTAAGTCCGTCTCATTCTTTTCCTTGCGCGCATCGACCGCACGTACTGCAGCCCCGGGTGCAACTAACTTCTCATTGCGCTCTTCTGCAGCGGCAGCATCCACGGCGTCGGCAAAGCTAGTTCGACCCTTTGATAGCACGTAGCGTCTGACAGGATCTCGAAGTCCATTTACGTACAAGGAGAGAAGCTGTTGCTGCAGCACACTATCTGCAGCTGCTCGTGATTCAGCCGTGCCGGCCCCTTCGAACTTCGGGATAGTGTTCGCACCCAGCGCCCGCAGTCGACTTGCGAATTCTCGGACGTCCTCTTTAGTCTCTTGCTTGGCAGCCATGAACTTCTCAAGCCTCAGACTTTCCGGTTCATTGTCAAATCTCCTGAGCATTAGATTCCTGAACTCGGGATATTTCTTCACCGCTCTCATTTCTTCATCGTGCCAGGCAAAGTTGTAGGCCCTTCCGATCATCTTGCATTTAGCGATGCCAATCTGTTGTTCATCACTCCAACCTCCCATCTGAGCTAATTGGCTTAGCACCTGAAGAAAGTCTGCCACAGTGGGACCGCTGCCCTCACTCGAAAACGAGGGCACCATTGAGCCCAAGACGAGCACTGCGGCGCCGATCGAGTTTGCCATGATTTCGACTACGGTGTTGATGGCCGCCGTACTTGCTTCTTCAGACGACATGGGCACTGTCTCGATTGCGGGGGTTTACTTTCCCGCGAAACCTTCAACGTAGAATCCCACCGCTGCCACCAATTGTGAAGACTCTGGTTAGGAGCTGCCCACACACCGTCGTCGGGGCCCGACGTTGAGGAGAGACAGTATCCAGCACTACTTCCCGGCACATATCTTTATCCAAACTCGGCTTGAGTTTGCGACACGGAAAACTGCTACGACTTTCTCCGTGCGAAGGCTTGCGATGGCTAACCGCCCTTTTTTTGCTGTCCCTCTTCTTTGTCCTCTTTTCTTCCCCTGGCCGCGAGGCGAGGATTCTTCGTAATCTGGCGCGAGCGCCTACGGTGGGACACACAGACACACACACACGTGCCCGCACGCACAGCACCGAATGAGTCGGTGATACACTCCGACACAGCGTGACCTCGGGGATGGGGGTCACGTGACCTCAAGGGAGTCACGTGACCTCGGAGGTCGCGTGACCTCGGGGAAGGGTGGGGTCACGTGACCTCAAGGGGAGGGGGGTCACGTGACCGCAGGGGAGTCACGTGACCGCCCCCTGAGGTCACGTGACCCCGGGGGGGGGGGGGGCTCGCGCGGTGCATTATGGGACATTTCCCATAATGCAACGCGCGGTTACGCCGACTGCGACGCCGACGGCGACGGCGACGCCGCTCAAGCCGGAAACGAAACCCCTGGAAGATACGAAATCGCCCCCCCCCTTCCCCCCACCGCGCCGCTGCGCTGTCCTAGTGAACCCCGGATAATGAGTTGATCCCCAAGATGCAGCAACAGAAGGAGCCCCCCGTCGTCGAGACGGCAAAGTGGGAGAGGGGGAAATCGGAAGGGTGGCGAGAAGGATTTTCCGCCTCGTATGAAAAACTTTTCCTTAAACGGACCTTAACAAAAAATAATCACAATTAAAAGACAAGTTTTCGCTCAGAGTGTTCTAATACAAATCGCCAGAAGAGCAAGAACTGTCGAAGTAACTGATTTATTCTCTTGCGAGACATGCTGAGCTTGGTTAATAGTAATACCCGAGTGAGATAGGCAACGGGATATACAGTATACTTGCCCTCTTGTTTTATTAAAAATGCCAGCACGTTGGCCGGGCGGTGTCAGTTCAGTTGTTATCACATAAGGTCAGGACCTTCGTGTTACAGGCGATCGCGTCTGTAGCACAAGCGTCCAAAATCAGAGCTGCGAGTAAGGCCGACGCAAATACGCCGCAAACGAAACACGGGAGCGGAAGAACGGAACGCGTGCTTTCGCATTCACAACTCATGAGAAGTGCTTAGGTGTACCTCGAGCCTTTTTTCTGTCCGCTTGCGGAACGCAATAATAGACAGTTTTAGTGGATCGTACGCTAAAGCCTTGCGTACGCAATAAAATTGCGGGTCGTGAGTGCGCTTGCGCAGAACGCAATAGGAGGGCTAGCGTATTGCGTACGCACGCAACGCTGGGGATTTTGCGAGGCGGGCTAGCGGGCTTTGCGGGACGCTCTCGAGAGATCTCGGACCCAACGAGAGCGCCAGTTTAAAGATGGCGGTTACCTCGACTGGCGCAGCAAGGGCGACGTGGTGTTTTCGAAGTTCTGTGTTACGTAAAATTTCGTGGTGTTCAGCTCGGCAATTCTTTCTGGAACCTACCGCGGTCAAATCAGATCGTCGTGCAGCTGAAGGAGTGCACAGTGAAAATGTTCGCCGCTCGGAATATGCGTCAACGCTGCGATCTGCTCAACGTTAAGCCTTTTCGCACAGTTCATCGCCGACGGACGAGCGACTCTAAAAGAAATCGCCGAAGATCTCGCTATGCACTGGACATCAGGGTCATGAATTTCATTCCGCGATAGCATTGATAAAAGGTGCCGTTTCAACGGGACGATTGACGGAGGCTCCGTGTTCGAATTTGGCTACGCACTCTTAAGCCTGGTTCAGACAGTTGCGTTTGACTGCGTTTGACTGCGTTGCGGCAGCGAGAAACCAGGACATCCCTGCTACTTATATCGTGTGCTAAGATGATTCTTTGAATTGGATTGCACGCTTCATACGAAGCACAGATGTGCCGGTGACTCGCTTTCGGTTCTCGATGCAACGCAGTCAAACGCACTCAAACGCAAGTGTCTGAACCGGCCTTTACTCGTAGCCTCTGTACCCCGCAGAAAAGCGCGCTTGACGAGGCAGCTGCGGCTTGGTTTAATTTGAAATAAAATGATTGGACACGTTTTCATTTTCAATATTTCTTTCCAGGAGCATGTTTGGGCTATAAGCAAATCTAACTCTAGCTCTAGCAAATCTAGCTCTAGCAAATCTAACCAAGATCATGCGCGGTGTTCACTCGAAAACGTAACGCACAACTAAATTCGGTCCGAGCAGGTCATTTTTAGCGTACGCTATACTATTGCGTATTGCGTACGCAAGAGCCAGCAACGCTATACTAAAACTGTCTAATATAGGCGGCCGATTTATATATTTCCCTTCCTTCATGAAAAGCCTGAGTCTGGCTACTCTGCACCGAATACCGAGGGGACGTCGACGAAAAGTGTCGTGTGTGGTTTGGCGACATTTTGTTCTTCCATTCTGTGATGAAAGCGCCTGCCAAATGCCGTGATTACACCCGCTGAAAGGCGCGTAAATTCGTCGAGAATACGCCCAATGTGTGCCGGCCTTTATGCTATCCCTAGGACAACTTGAAGGCGAATGCCTAAGCGCCGATGCATTAAAGACACACATATGATTTACGGATGTGGCGGTACCCCTCCGCCGTAGCGGAGGGATACCGCGTCGGACTACTGAGGGTGAGGTCGCTGGTTCGACGCCAGCCGAGGGACAAGAACGGAATGTCGTTTCATGATGGATATAGACCGACACGCAGCGCGGCTCTGTTTACCAACACGGCCGCAAGGCCCGCGCATGCGCAGCAGCTATGTGGAAAGAAGAGGCCAGGCTCTCCATCTTTTCGCCTTTGCGTTCAATGGCGTGCGCTCGTTTTTGACACTGTAGAGACGCTTCTAGCTTTATTTGTGCGCCGTACGTTCTGCCAACGTATGTCGTATGTTATGCCCGACTATTTGAGCTCGCTACTCGCGCGTGAGGGGCGGCGGTATCGAGACAAACTCTGCGTGGACGGCGTTGCCTTCGAAAATCCGTACCCCGTAAACAAGAGCTGGTGCAGTTCCGATGCGAAGTTGCTGCCACCGACGTCGACGGCTCACGTCGTCGTTTATGTAGTTTTTTCGCCAAGCCAGTTGACGGCCGACACGGTGCAGCCGTACAAGTCTCTCGAGGCCTACGATTACTTCGAGCCGGTTTCCGCACTGCCGGCGGGATCAGCAGACTTTGGGTCACCTGAAGTGTATTTATGAAGTGTTTGAATACACACAGCGTCTTCGAATCAATGTATGATATTTTTCCTACCCTCATGACCACAAGGCATGACAAGCGGTAACGCGTTGCACGTTCTGCAGTCTTGGTGGTAACTCGTTACGAGTAACGGCGCTACCGGTAACGTGTTAGTTTTTTCAGTAACGTGGTGACGTACTCGTTACTTTCTTAAAACAATAACGGGTAGAGCATTTACGTGACTATTTCAAGTAACGGGTAAAGTAGTTAGGTTACTCGTTGCTCTTTTTTTCCCCAAGTCTTAAAGGAATTACACTTCAATTTTTTCCGTGTTTTCGGGCGTCAAGCCACGTGAATTTTTCAGTTTTTTGCGTTTTTCTTTGCATTTGTTTTTGTGAGTATTTAGGTGAGACCGTAAAAAGAAATAAAGTAATTATATTCAGTTTCTGCATGAACATAATGTTTCTTGAAATATTATTTTATGCATGCCGGTACCAACAAAGCAGTATAACGAGTAAAATCATAATTAAAATAAAGTAATGCAAAAGTAACGTGCGTTACTTCTTATCGGCAACGGTAACGCGTTGCTTTTATTTTGAGGTAACGTAGGTCGGTTACGCTTTCCTTTTATTTGCAAGTAACGAGTAACGTACCTCGTTACTTTTTTTCTCAATATTACCAACAACACTGACGTTTTGTCGCCGATCTCCTTCCGCCTGATAACGTGGGCCTAGCGAGCCACCGACGAGCGTTTGGCCGGTGCTTTGTGCTCGAACATCGTGGGAACGAAATCCCGGTGGTCTCGATCAGACGACGGTTTTCCTGCACATAAGCAAGCCTCAGGACGGAGATTGAAATGGACACCACATTTGCTTTCAAGAAAGTGCTTGCCGCACGAACGGTTGTCCGCGCGAGGCGACCATTATTTTCGATCCACGGATATTATCCACCTTCTGCGCCTTTTAGAGTCAGCCGGAAACTTGTGGAAACTCACCCGATACGTTGGCTGTACCTTTCAGTGCAATTAACTGCTACACAGCTTTGCGGTATCTAAAATGCTATGATGCCCATCAAAACGTGCGCCCTTTTGCCCACACCACCCGGCTCCAGCGCGATCGCAGCGCCGCCGCAGCTTCGTGACGTCAAGCCCGCGTGTCGGTCTATAGCGCCTCCGCCGATTCTGGTACAAGAACCGCTATCTCGTGGTCCAGTGGCGAACTATGGGTTTTGATAATGGGGTACCGTGGCTAACATGTGTATCAATGGCAAGCGAGCTGTCATACCTCGGAATGTGTGAGCCATTCATACTGGCCAAAATTAGAGCCGGCTCCCACGGGCTCATGAAAATCAGCGTCGGGCCTTGCCCGGCCGGGCCCGGTCCCAAGAGACAGCGGGCCGAGGTAGGCCCGGCCGGGCCCCTAATAATTGGCCTGTGCAGGTCTTTGCTCTGCACAAACATGGGGAAAAAGTGGACAAAATGTAATCGGATAAAAATTTTATTAGGTCAAGAAAGTGTATAAAATTTCAACTCAATATTTTCTCAGTGTGTTAGCGACCCCAGAAAACCCCTCTGCGAAGAACAACACATGTGGACAAACACTCTTAGTTGAGGCCTGTTTTGGGTCGTGGAATCTCGTGATGTTTAGTGGCTTATTTTTTTCATGATAAGCAGTCATCACTTCGTTCCTTTGCAAGTAGTATTACTTGGTAGTTTTCAACATTTTTGCCTTTTCTTCTGAAGTTCCGTAACATTCAGGTCCACGGTGTCTGTTTTTGTAAATAAGATTATGCATGAGAGGTCCATAGCTTATCACTGTCTTGTGATGTGAAACAATTTGTAGGTCATATTAATGTGAGGTATTATTTCTCTAAACTAAAACTAAAATACTTACTTCTCCTTGACTTCCTCAAAACACTAACTTCCCCATAACTTCCCGCTTCTATGCTATTCTGTTTGTCATTTTAAAAACTGGGAAAGTGTTGTTACGGACTTTTTTTCTGCTCTTGCGTTCAAATTCTTTTAAGCCACAGGGAAATATGTATGTCTTCTTGTGTAATCCATTTGAAAGCTTCAGTTTTTCTTCAGTTACATTTTTATAAAACAAATCAAGTTGTGAAATAATGCACTAGAAAAGCTTGGTCCTGTTTCTAAAAAAAAAAAAAAAAGTGTGTTGTCCCGTTTCCTGCTTTTACGTACTGTCTTTCCGAACTTACGTCGTTTTCTGAACGTACTTTCTGAACTTACAACGTTTTTTTTTCCACACTTGCTCTTTATTGTAGTAAACGCAAAGCAGAGGTCAATTTTAATTTTAAAGCATTTCGCGGATTTAGAGAATCCAATTTAAATGGCACAGAGTTTATGCCTGATATTTTTTTACCTAGTTTGAACCCATCCAGATTTGGTAGGGGCGCTTTGAGGCAGCTATTCTGATGCTTTACTCAAATGTGTTCCATATGAGAAGCAAGAGAGTACACACCAGCCCACTTTATTTATCAGTAAGCTAGATACGAGGCCCCACGTTCATAAGTAATGATCAACCTGTTTATAATTTTCCACGCTAAGATCAACAGGGTTTGTTCGAAAAATAAAGAGAAACCCGAAATTACATGTCAAATGGTTCCGTCGACCTTGCCTGCAAAGGTACTCCAGCTAGGTTCAGCCTTCTTATCAAAGAGGATGCCCCCAACACTTTTCCGAACTGAACTTGGTAACAAATAGGTTTGTCTAATGTGAAGAGCGAAGGCGTGCCCCATTTAGAAATACTGCCACGCGCGTCGCCGAGCGAGCGCGTACGTCGCCGAATGGTTACCGTGCTTGGCTGTCGCGCGAAGGGTCTGGGGTCGATTCCAGTGAGAGAAATATTCCTTTATTCATTCTTTCTACCTGGCGCTCTCGCAGATTCGAAAACTTTCTGGTCTGATTGAGGTACGAATTCTGTAGGCGCCAAACGTTCTAGGCCGAATGTTCCAGAAACCCACGCGGCTACAAAAGGTGAGCCGGGGCATAGCCGGGGCCCGCCGGGGCAAGCCCAGCGTTCGATCCTGCTGTTACGCCGACATCAACGCCCTTGAAGCTCAGTTGTTATCTTCTGTTTCCTTTTTGTTTTGGGCACAATTTCGCCCCATTAAAGGTTTCAATTTCCTCAGTTATCCTTTGTTTCGTCACCTCGTCATTCGTGACAAAACAAAAAAAGACTGGAGCAATCTTTAATATTTTTTGGATAATTACGCCCACTAACCTAGAACCAGGAATATATTACAGTAACAAGCTCCCGAACCTTTAATTGACCACATTACCCTAAGTATTTACTATCATAGTTTGTTTTAATTACTTTACCTCTTACGTTGCACATTGCTTTCACGTTACCTTGCACACATAACTCTCTAGTAATACTGAATACAACTTCTATGCTTTCACTTGTTGTGTTTGACTACTTTTAATTATCCTTATTACTATTTTATTCAGGTCAAAATAAAAATAAAATGAGGACGTTATTATGATCTTAATATTTGCGTGCAGCATTAGGAAAGGCCTGGACGCGAAAGCTCAGTTTGGCTGAGCACGTGCACAGTGCATATCGAATGTCTTAATTTTTATATTGCTCGAGCCTCTGCCATTTCCCAAAACGTACGCTACTTTTCTGGTAGTTTATCAATGAATATGCACCAAAAAAAAAATTTTACGGTGCAAGTTTTTAAAATCATTTGGTAAGCATGACCTAATAAAGCGGAGAAAAAGTTTGTCACAAGCTTATGAGACACAGATGACTCTTCATAATTTCAAACAAGACCTTACTTGCCCCATGTCTCTGCTTTTTTAAAAAAATCTCTTGAAATAGATAGTGTAGAAGTTGCCGGCACGCTCAGAATGCATGTTCTTGCACGCATGGTACACTGGTCGGGCGACATCCTTGCATTTGTGTTAATGTTGTATAAAGTTAGAAAAGTTCGAAGATAGAAATAGCATATTTCAATGACACAAGTAATTACGTAATATGATGATCTAACTACGGTTAGTGAACGAAGCGCTTGTTTGTACAGGTCAAGGTTGAAGAAAGAATAAATGGACGACGAAGACAACACAATCAGATCTTTCAACTAGTCACGGACATATAAAAATTCCAAAAGTGAGCATAATTGCTCGCGTTTGTAATTTGTTGATGCCCGTTGGTAGTTGAAAGATATGGTTGCGTCGTCATCGTCCCATATCTTTATTCTTTTTTTTCAATCTGAATGTACGACTTCTCCCCTAATTTCGAATGTCCTTTTTATAATTATCAATTAGAGCTAAAATGGTGGCGTACCCATTATCCGCAAGTTTACGACCGCCTTGGATGTAATCGAAATCACTTTTCTGTGGCACATTCCCATTTGACTTACAATATTTCAAATTTGTAGTACTTGTGGTAACTCGTAAATTGAAAGCCAACGACGAACAATTTTTATTCAAGGGGAACACGTATTTATATAGTGTTTGTTATCAGGTCTCTGCAGACCTCGTGGCATGACATCGCAGTTTCGAGGCCACCTTATCACAATACTAAACTATTTTCGTTTGTTCTTGAATTGATTGAGGCCTTTACTTAAAGTATTATTTTCACATTACTTTATAAAAGTAATGAGTAATAATAAACCATATTTCTACAAAGATTTTGTAACTAAATTATATCACAAATTACTGCCCCCCCCCAAAAAAAAAACAACGCGGCAATGATAAATTTACAAATATATTAGATTACAAGTAATGCGCTTCTTGTAGCTGACGCGTAGCGAAAATTGCTTCAATGTAAGCCTCATGAAGCGGTAAAGCGTACACAGCCAACTGCCCGTGATACGCTCATTTGGTCAGGGTGGGTACATGAGGGCCCCAGTCAGTCTCATAATAAAGTCAGCACGGATACACAAGCATTAAACATAAAGCGAAATGTTGTTCTAAAAGTTACGTAGATTAAGACTGAATAAACGTTATCAAAAGCACACGTACCTAAGAACAAATATATGCTGATTCGGCGTGCATGTAGATAATCTAAAACTTTTTTTGCGATCTCCCCATTGGCCCATGAGAAATCCCTCCTCAGGTTTACAATGGGCTGCTCCGTCACCTCCTCTTACGAGATCGGTTCGTGGAGGTCTCTGGCCGTCATACACAGCACCCATTCTTGAAAATAAAAAGAAGTGTAAGTGTTTCCTACAAAACTTCATAGTAAGGAAGAAAATCTTACGAAACAGTTTCAATCTTTCGAATTACGAACTGCATATATATCCTTGTTCCATGGGCCCGTCAAAGGCATCCAGACCGAAGATCCTTGTATAATTGATGAATTAGTGCCTGTCGTGTTTGACACACAGAGTGGAATCACGAGCTGAATCGACGATTCTAGGAAACTGTTCGATTGGATGGCATTAAGAATGCCCGCGTAGCAGAGGTATTACAAAGCGAAATCTTCTCCGGTTAGAGTTTAGCTATCCAAAACCGGGCAACTCCGGTTCATTCTTAAAAACTACACACACACTAGCATTACTACGCTAAAAAAGAACTCGGCCTTCCACTGCTCGCGGAAAGAAGGAAATCGACCAGACTAGTTTCATTATACGATTTGTATTATCAGGCCCATTTAAAAAGAGAATTGTACTGTCCTGCGGCTCATCACATTTCTCCTCGTACAGACCATTCTTAGAAAGTTCATGTGTTTACACCAAGAAAAAACCTTTTTAAATTCATTCCACTGCAATTATCACTTTCAGAATGGAACTCTCTGCCAGAACATATTGTTACAATTCAAGACTCACCTGGATTCAGAGCTGCAGTTGCTACTTTTCTGAATTTTTAGCAACCTTTAACCCTGTGTTTTTCCTTTCTTTGTTTTTGTTTGTTTTCAAAGCCCCCCCTTACGTAAAGCCCAACGGGCGCTTTAAGGGAACAATGTATGAAATTAAATACAAAAATAAATTAATGGTTTTGAAATTTTGAATGACCGAGACGTATACCCGTTGGCAAAATAAGGTACCAAAATAACGACGGGTACAGTCATAACACAAAGAAAATAAACGTTGAAGACGCCTTCAGTAGTCTGCGCACTTTAAAGGGGCACTGACACATCAAAATCATATTTTTTTTTTTATTATCCGAAACGGTTGAAAACGATGCCGGGACATTACCCTCAAAATTTGAAATTTGGGAATTCAGTATTTGGGAAGTAAAAAAACAATTTCCAAATGCCGAATTCGAAGTTCCCGCGTGATCGGCGCCGGTGCCTTGACGTCAAAAATTCCGGAGACCTGAGAGTCCACTTCCCTGTCACCACTCCCTGCTGTTGCCATGGCGACCCAAAGCGAGGAGGAAAGGAGCGAGCGCCGCCGTTGCGGCGGACCGGTTTTGAGCGGTGTCGCCTGTTTTCCGTTGGAGGATACAAATCGAGGAGACGGCACCACAACGAACTCCCGATTTTTGGTATCTCAAAAAGAAGGGCCGTAGCGCGTTCGCAATTGCGTTAAAAAACATGTTTTAGGATTGCCGTCATTAAATGTTATAAAGATGCCGCCTACAAAGCTTCTAAATTTCCTGATTTTTGACGTCACCGATCAAAAGAAGCGAGGAGGCGAGAGGCGGGAGAATCAAACGCCAAAAATAAAAAGGCGCGCGTGCGCGCGGGAAAATTTTTTTTCGCGATGCGGTTTTTTTTGCGTGTCTATGGCTGCAACTTGCATCGTTTTAGACAATAAAAATAAATACGACCTTTGGGGTGTCAGTGCCCCTTTAAGAACACATCAAACATTTCTTACTTGATTGTACTACGCACGGGTTAAAAAAGTGCAGTACACCGAACTAAAAAGCATGAGTGCAACAGGTTCTCGGAGCATGCGTTCCATTCCTGGGACTTAGCCATCAGTTAATCGCAAAAGGGTCGAAAAAACACGGCGCCGTTCATATGTGCTGAGCTGCTGAGTATATTGTGTGTCAGAGCAGGTTTAATTTTAATCAATACCTTCTTGCCGGAGACGAAAAAAGGTTGAGGATTCGGGATGGTGCCATTTTCTAGCTAAGAACTTTATTGCATATTTTTACTGTTCGACTGCTTTATTGGGAATGGGTAGTATAGGCGAGGGGAGAGTACCACGAATCTAGGGCGCTAACGTCAGTGGCCCCGAAATAATAAATGAATGAAAATATGTTTATTCAAACACAAAATGCGAGGACAATCCTGCTACTAAGCATTAAGTCTCGGGGTGTGTCAAAATGATAATATCGGCAGTATTGTGTACGTAGGCAAAAAGTGAGGAAGTTACAGAAGACTGCAAAGAGGGAGGAGACAATACATAATGCTTTTTTATTTTGCCTCGTCACGTTTACGTTTTTTATGTGCTGGTAAATTTTCGTTGTTTTTTGCATCGCACGAGTGTTTTTTTTAATGCGAAAGCAATAATTGGGGTCTCATCAGTTTTGAAGCCGCGCAAACGGCACTTAAACTCCTTTCTCCAAGTGATTTGGGCAGGGTTCCAGAGAGCGCCACCGTCGGTTGATCATCAGCGCCACCGTGGCCAAATGAGGCAATACTGGGACGGCTAAAATCGGCAGCGCTGCCGGCATACTTATGCGAGATTACGTTATTACCAACTCCGAGCGTTGTGTTGTCGCGCGTTACACTACCGACTGTTTTAAGAATCTATCAAACGTTAAATATATAAATGTGCATCCGTGTGTGGTTGTGCCGTTCTAGCATTAGGGAGTTTCAGTAGGTGCCTTCCTCGATAGATAAAGACAACCCAAAACGGGAGCTAAAACAGTTTCTTTTTTTTACGTAGTTTGCGCGTGTTTTAAGATTACAAAAGCGAAGACTTCATCGAGCTTCCCTCCTCTACAAAAGCGCACTGCAAAAGCAGAACTAAAAACGCCCCTCCCTCCCTCTCATCCTTACCCAGATTTTTGTTTCCAAGCGAACTATCCCCGCATGAATAGCTGACCTCATTTTGGTGGTCAGCTTGATTCTAGACCCCTCTTCGCGTGTTGAAGACGGTTGTGGTGTCCGAGGAATGTGTTTTTCGTGCCATCTGGCTGTAGTTTGGACGGTGTCGTACGCAGTTGCTCGGCGCAAGCTGATGCTCGTTTTCGTCGGTTGAATATGCTGTTCGCTTTTACATAGAACAGAAATAAACGCCGCCTGAATAACCCTTTCTCGTGGTGTAAGTACTTTTTTTTTGTTATTTCTTGGGTAGACTTTTCTCGCACCAGGGATGAAGTTAGGACCGCATAGACACGGGTCGAAATAGAACAACCATCTTGGGCAGCTACGCGATCATGCTGAAGGCTCAAACGACAGTCCGTTGTGCAATTGACGAAGCGGAAAAAACGCTCACTTCGGTTTTCGGTAACTACGATCAAACGTCCACAAAACGTCGTTCGATAAAGATGTGTCCGTGGAGCAGAGAGCAATGAGAATGTCAAAGGACTGATCTGATTCTAGAGTCATCGCATAGAATCCAAAGACAACGCCGGGTTTCGAGAGCAATAATTTCAAATATCGAGTCAAATAGCGCATTTAGAAATGCATCTCAAGTCAGGCAATGCAAACGAAATGCTTATTTTAGACGCTTTATCGAATTTATTCATCTCCGATGGCGTTGTATTGTCCACGGTTTCGACGGAAACCTGCGCAGCTTCGCGTCTGCTAAACTCCAGGGTTGCGACGGTCCAGTACGCAACAGTGCCTACAGCTTCGGCGTTAGCTCTTCTGCGTCATCCGATTGCAATGTCAAGAATTAAAGACCAAAAACGCATGAATCAACACCTTCAAGGTGATGCCTGAATAGCCCCACGAGCAAGCAGGCTGGCGAAAGGGCCTTCGCAGTGATACAAATATTTTGAGCTAGATGGCGCAACGTGTCACACCAAACTAGGGAGCCTCCATGCAGCAGACTCCTGTCGTTCATGTAAACAATATACAGTATACATGAACACACCCCATGACGAGTGAGCATGTGGTCTGCAGTCATCGTGATAGTGAATGGTATTCCTGAACTCGTGTTGTTGTTCTGTAGCTCTAATGTTTGGCGTGCTGTCCGTAACTTAGCAACTTAGCTTTGCATCTATTCTCCTTGGTTGCATCCAATAGAAGGTTTATGAAATATTTGGTGTTATAATCTGTGGCATAGAATGGGCAATCCGGTTGGAATCAGTGGCAAGCTCCGGGTTTGAGAATGCATGTATATGGTTATAAGGATGGCTAGTTGGGCTAGTTGGTTTTGCATCATGGTGTAATACGCCAAAACAACAGGGACACACAAAACGAAGGTAGAACTAGACAGGACGCGGCGTAACTTTCAACTGAATTGTTTATTTAGAAGACAGAATTTAGGAAAAATATAATATAAAAGCAGGCACACGTGGCAGAACAACAGATATGGTCCAAAAACACACCCCCCTCAAATGCCAGCGTCATTGGTTCTTCAAATAGTAGAATTCTTTATCAGTCAATGACAAAGAGGGAGCGCTTATGCAAGTATTGTCGTGGTGGGACCTAATCAGGAAAGCTTCATGAATTTCTCTTGCCGTTTTTGTTTTATAATGGCCCATGACACAGGTGTCACCAAAGATGGGGCTGCACTTTTCAGAGTTGGGCCCGCAATCGCAACGGTCACAATGAACCGCTAAGTGGCCAGACGGGGACTGTCTGATCGCCAACGCATGCTCTCTGACCCTATCATTAATGCATCTCCCCGTCTGGCCAACGTACACCTTACCACATGACAAGGGGATTTTATACGTGACACTGGTAGCGCACTCGCGGAACTTGGTGACATGTCGTTTTTTGCATGACTCTCGTGTCACATCCGATTCGTCTCCTAATCGGCTTATCCTCTTACACAGCGAAGAAAGTTTGTTCGGTGCGGAAAAAACGACTGGTATATCAAAGCGATGGGCCACCTTCTTCAGATTGTGGGACATCTTATGTATGTACGGTAGGACAACAGGCCTACCTACTCTCTTAGGAGCCCTTTCGCACACTGCGCTGTTGTCTTTTCTCATCTTTTTTGCTAAGGACTCTAAAACATCTCGAAGAACAAGTTAGTGAAGAGGGGCATTGCTTCATCTTGCCTAAGGGCTGCGCTAAAGAAATCATGCCCCCACAGGATGAACAACAGTTTTCATTCTCAACTCAGCAGACTTGAAGCGGCAGGGTGCCCCCGTCATGTTCTTCGAGATGTTTCAGAGCCCTTAGCAAAAAAGATGAGAAAAGACAACAGCGCAGTGTGCGAAAGGGCTCCTAAGAGAGTAGGTAGGCCTGTTGTCCTACCGTACATACATAAGATGTCCCACAATCTGAAGAAGGTGGCCCATCGCTTTGACATACCAGTCGTTTTTTCAGCACCGAACAAACTTTCTTCGCTGTGTAAGAGGATAAGCCGATTAGGAGACGAATCGGATGTGGCACGAGAGTCATGCAAAAAACGACATGTCACCAAGTTCCGCGAGTGCGCTACCAGTGTCACGTATAAAATCCCCTTGTCATGTGGTAAGGTGTACGTTGGCCAGACGGGGAGATGCATTAATGATAGGGTCAGAGAGCATGCGTTGGCGATCAGACAGTCCCCGTCTGGCCACTTAGCGGTTCATTGTGACCGTTGCGATTGCGGGCCCAACTCTGAAAAGTGCAGCCCCATCTTTGGTGACACCTGTGTCATGGGCCATTATAAAACAAACACGGCAAGAGAAATTCATGAAGCTTTCCTGATTAGGTCCCACCACGACAATACTTGCATAAGCGCTCCCTCTTTGTCATTGACTGATAAAGAATTCTACTATTTGAAGAACCAATGACGCTGGCATTTGAGGGGGGTGTGTTTTTGGACCATATCTGTTGTTCTGCCACGTGTGCCTGCTTTTATATTATATTTTTCCTAAATTCTGTCTTCTAAATAAACAATTCAGTTGAAAGTTACGCCGCGTCCTGTCTAGTTCTACCTTCGTTTTGTCTGTCCCTGTTGTTTTGGCGTATTACACCATGATATGGTTATAGCCCACTGCTCCTACGGATTCTCATCGATCGTTTACCCACATAAACTTTGAGTTCAAACGCGCTAGCACTTTACAGCAGATGCTAAAAACGCGAGCCATCGCGAGTACGCTCCTAGACACATATGATTATCGGAGCTGTACTTGTACGCAGCAATAACGTGACCCCCAACGTGCTACCATTAAAAAACAAAGATTGCAAAATCCCATAAACTATCGCGAGTACCGAACTCTTAAAGTGATCACAAGCTCGGCGACAAAGTTCCAACCCACTCGGCCACGTAACGAAACAGAATATATAGGAGACTATACGAATATGGAGGGAGGAGTCTGACCGAGTACACGCAGCTCTAAATGAAGGATGTTGTTACGTAACGTCGGACGTAACGCACAATAGCAGGCTGAGGTTACGTCGCCCATCACTTCAACTTGTAACGTAATTTTAGTGTTTATTTTGCGTCACGTCAAACGTACCTTGTAGGCTCTCAAAACAGCAAACGCGTGCGTCGTAAAATCAAAACAAATGAACGCAGGCATGAGAAAGTCAGAGTCGGTGTCCTTTTAAGATATTTTATTGCCGCGACGGCTCGAACCCACAACGCACGGTAACGAAGACCGCACATGACGGACAAATCATTACACATGGAGGAAGGGGCTCAACAGAACATAAAATATACTCGCGGAGCAAACACGAGAAGCAGGAGTGGTCTCCCAGCGGTCCCGTTTCACTTGAGCAAGCCAGCGTCTTTTTCAATTAGGGATAGCCGGGAAGCGAAACATTCGTACGCCTTGCCTGTTGTGGCTCGTACATTGCGGAACGCAACATCCGGGCATTTCTGCTCCTCAAGTCTTATAAAAGCGCGTAGCGTGCGCCAGCGCTATCGGGAATGTCGTCGTCGAAAAGGAGCCGCGGTAAACAGGACAGGACCGCGACATAGACACGGAGCCGTACACTAAGATTGCCGTTGTCAGAGCCCCCAGATGGTGCAGCGTCGCCGCGTCACCATGGCAACCCGAACTGGCAGCACTGAGAGTCGGCGGGTGGCGGCAACTGGTGGGTCAAAAGCTGACACCACCCTTAGACGGGAGTCCCGTACGCAGGCGCCCTACACTCTTAGAAAAAAGGGTATGGATAGTCCTCCCTTAGGGGAGGAACGGTCTTGTAACCTATGTTCCTTTATAAAGGGAGAAACGTTCGTCCCTGAAGCAGGGGAGCAACGTTCCTCTGTCGCTTGCATCTCAATATGCGGCCCCGAATCGAGCAAATCGAGCTCAATAAGGCTTGACGAGGACGCTACGTCTCTTGTACGGGACGAGAGCAGCAGCAAATAAAAGCGTAACACGAGCTTTCCGCAAACTGTGTTTATTTCCGAAGCCAGATTCCCCCCACAGGTACAGAAACTTGCGTTTCGAAAGCAGTTACTCAGTCTTCTCGTCGACAGCACTGCGATGTTAAACGGAGACAACCGATACCCAGTTACTTCGCGCACTTTGAGTCTTACCTTTGGTGTTCCTCGAATCACAATTCCTTCGTCAACCGCACATCACAGAGAAGGGCAAACTCAATCAGCGAAACCAAAAGCCGCTCTCGAAAGAACAAACTCGAAGCCGCTGTTTTTCGCGTAGCGTGAAAGGTTAAATCGCTAGCCACCAGATGGCGGGGTCAAGCAGAGTAATTGCAAGCAGCTAGGCTAGGTGGCGTTTGGTACCGCCCAATTCATGTTCTACAAAAAATAATTTATTTTTTTCATGCCACTACCGCGCTTCAGAGCCGCTCCCCTGCGCTTGGGGATCCTCTACTATACACACACATTACACTTATTACGAGCATTAGGTGAACATACATTGAGCACATACACGGCACACACACAAATATTAATACAACGGAACACCACACTAACCCGAACACTACACCCGTGCTCTGCGTTTCCGTCTTTTATACTGGTCGTTTTGAACGTACGGAACATTTCGGTGACCCCCACAGCAATAAAAAATATTCCCAGCATGTTGATTTTTTCCCAGCAATGTCATACCTCTGAAAGTATTTTAAATGGCTCAAGGGATGAATCTCTTATTAAAAGTAAACGCTCGATCAAGCCGTAATTATTTGAAAGCCTATAAATCGAGCCGCCCTAATGCGGTTCGAAGCCATGAGTTTGTTTCCCCACACGGCACGTCGTAGCCTGTATTTCTATTGGTTTTTCTATTTGTGCTGTTCGCGCAAAGCTGCAATTGCCGTCTTGAATTAATCTCTGTAGAGCGGATATTCGCTCAGCTGGAAGTAATGCTTCACATGCTGAGAAATCGCTTTTCGATCAACTTGAATGCAGTCAAAGCCGCGACTTGCGGCAGGTGTTCGGTGTACGGAGCTACGCCGTGGCGAGCCCAAAAACGTCTAGCGCTCATCCCAGCGCGCCACTTGGAGGGCAGTTTCTCCAGGAACCGTAGTATATTTAAACAGCAAAATAAAGGACAGCTTTTTTTTTTTCGATTTTACCTTCTATTGTTTTTTAATGCCGTAATTCCATACTGTAAATATACGTACTTTCCGTCACGATTTCGTACTGTTCAGTCCTTGCCCCAGAGCGCAATCGCTCTCGGGGACGAGACAATTCCGACAGTCATATTGGCCATTGTACGATAGCGATAGGAGCTTCTACTGTTCAGACCAGCGTTCCAACATGACTACCCGCACGTTGATCGATTGCACGTAATCCCTCAAGTGGTATTAAACTTTTTAATGTAAAGCGGAATGTCAACCTGCGACACCCCGCCCCCCTCATCACGGCCCGCCCAATTGCATCAATGCCCGACAGTTTACGATCTCATATTGTTGTTACACCACTGATACGCGAACACACGGTCACATCGGCGATAATTCCAGTCTTCTGTTCACAACCCACAACACTGCCATCACGATGTTGCAGCTATGTTGCTGACACGCACAAATACAGAACCACGTTGAACGCCGGTTGCACTCGGCATCGGAAAACAGAACCGAACTCAGCGCGGAGGGCACCCAGGCAGCCGGCAGCAAAACCTGCCTGTCTTGGACGCAGTTCTTGCGGTTTCCATAACGTCGAAAACGTCGACACAGTTCCGCGTGGTTTCGCTACTGTAGCGACTGTAGTGACTGTAGTTCCATCGGTTCGCCGCGCGCGCGAGTCCCGCAATCCGGAGACGGCCATCCCCCAGTGTACGTGGCACTGCTGGCACTGCTCCGCAACTTCGCTGTTTCCAGCGGCTTCGTTTGCTCGTTTGATAAAATTAGTGATAAAAGCGTCAATGCAACCGAAATGTTCTGCACGTTTAGACCAGAAAACGGAATTACAGGCGGCCTTTACTGCCGCTGAAGCTCAATGAACTCAACAGCTATTTATTAAACAATGTGCGCGACCTGCTCGAAAAACGAAACCGAAAGAAGATGAGTCGAGAGGGCGAAAGCTTTCTCCCGTCTGCCTGGAGAAGGAGGAAAACGTTTCGTTCCTCCCCTTTTCTCGCGTCCGGTTGGGGGCGCGTCAGTAGAAGGGAGGAAGACGCGCCGTTGCTACTTTTTTCCTCCATTTTTTCTTAGAGTGTACACCAAACTTGACTGCCCGGAGGAGAAACCACGCGAAAAGCCTAGCCAGACGGCAGTTAGTTTCCTTCTTCTTCTAAGCATTGTGAAAGATGATGGGGGGGGGGGGGGGGGGGGGGGGGGGGGGGGGGGGGGGGGAGGGGAGGAGAGGGCCCATAGTGGCCCTCTCCTCCCCCCACTATCTTTCACAGCGCTTAGAAGAAGAAGGAAACTAACTGCCGTCTGGCTCCGATCCCAAAGGAGCGGAGTAAAGCTTCGGTCCCATTGGTTGGCGCGCGTCATCAAGGAACAAGGCTTCCATTGGCTCTCGCGCGGCGGTGTGGCAGCGCGGCGTTGCGGGCCGGGACGAGGCGTCTAGTGCGTCGGAGATCCGCCAGGCGGCTACGACTGCTCGAGAGGCTTTCCCCTCCTCCCGCTGGGTACGCCCGCTCCGCCCGCCGACGGTGGGGTCTGGAAGCATATGGGCGAACCCTCCCCCCCCCCCCCCCCCCCCCCCTTACGAAAAGGAATGCGACGGCGCATGATGAAGAGGAACGGAAGAACGACATTCAGGCTTTCGCATTCACAACTCATAAGAAGTGCTTCTCGGACTTTTTTTTTTGTCAAATAAATATAAAAGATAAAGTATCCACTTTTCATGTGTTTATTTCTTTGTGTGTATATATTGAAGCGCCGTAAGTAATCTGGGCCCACAGGGATCGCGATCGAATGTAATGAATTGAATGGTACGGCCGTGTAGGCTCGTGGAGCGTATGTGTCCTCGATCTGCAGACGCTACGAACTTCCTTTTTCTTAATATTTTTGGCATTTCAAACGTACATGGTGTACTAGCGGTATATATGCATAGCGGCAGGATTGGGTGGTTTAGGTTAGCGTAAGCGGCCGGGTGGGCCATGGGAAGTAGAGTTGGGTCGGTATTTCTGTAGTTTTTTGGCGGACTTCTTCTTTGTGGTAGACGCGCGGGTTTCGAGTAGCTAGGTGATAAATCGAAAGGGTAGGAAGGTCAATGGGCACTTGAACACGGTAGAATGCGGAAAGTGCAAACGGTAATAATATTAAAAAAAGAAACCTTTGAGAGCGTTTTAGACGCAGAAACAAGTAGCTTCGCTTGCCAACTCTTTGAGAGGATCGAGAAAGGCTTTAAAAGGCCAGATGGAGAGTGGAAGGCTAGATTTGAAGAGATGAGGGGGGGCTATTAAAGGGATTTTCAGCTTTCCACTGGCTCACGTTTGTAACCTCATTCTATTTACAGGCGTCTTCCCGGACAAAATAAAACATGCACGTGTGGCTGTTATACACAAAGGTGGACCAGTTAATAATTTAATAATTTAAACAACTATAGACCTATTTCTGTGCTTTCAGTTTTTTCGAAGCTGGCTGAAAATATTATAAATAAACGATTTGTTAAATTTTTGGCCTGAAATAATACTCTAGTAAAGGAGCAATTCGGTTTTCAGAAAAATAAGTCACCAGAAGTTGCACTGCTTGGAATAAAAGAACAAATCCTTGAGAATATAGAACAAAAAATATATACGCTAGGCATATTCCTTGACCTTAGAAAAGCATTATATTGCGTTCAACATGACATACTCTTAAAGAAACTTCAGTTCTATGGAGTTCTATGTGTTATTATTATTTAAAAACTATCTCGCGTCCAGAACGCAGTATGTAACCCATAAATGGAGTGAAGTCAGACTTTCAACGCATCAGATATGGAGTTCCCCAGGGATCTATTCTTGGACCTATACTATTTTTTGGTGTATATCAATGGCATTGTAAACATACATGGTAGTTCAAATATAGTATTATATGCAGATGATACCAATATTTTCTTGTCCGGTGTAGACATACACGATCTCTTTGGTAGGGCAAACGAATGGTTAAGGGGGTTAGACATGTGGCTTAAATCAAATAATCTTTATTTAAACGTAGACAAAACTAAGTACTGACTATTTAAACCGAAAGAAATGACATTACCGTCAAATTTTAAATTAGAATTTCAGGACTCTTTCATTCAGCAGTCTTCAACTATTCGATTCTTGGGAGTTGTATTCCACGAAAACTTATCATGGGCACCCCATATTGATTCGATCATAGGAAATCTTTGTCGAGCTGTTGGTCTTTTGAATAGATTAAGGTATTATCTCCCCCGAAAAGCTAAACGTCAAATTTATTTCGCCCTCATACACTCCCGCATAAGTTATTGTCTATTAGTGTGGTCAAGTACGTCCCAAACAAACTTAGATCGTCTCTTATCTATACAAAAGCGAGCATTACGAGCAATTGGAAACAAAAAATTTAGGAATGCCATACCATACTTTAGAACATACCAAATATTAAACTTAAGAGATCTACACAAATATAAACTGTCCCTTGAGATTTGGCGGCAATTTCATGCTGACAAATGGCTGTTCCATACAAAGTACCCCGCGAAAAATGGGCCGTACAATTTAAGAAAAAATGTAATAATGAAATCTCGTTCACGGACAAATTATGGAGATCAGAAGCTAAGTTTTCAGATACCAGATTTTTTGAACAAACACCCAACTATTTTAGACTTTCTAAATAGCGCTAGGTCACCCCTTAGTTATAAGAAAAGTGTGAAAGAAATTTTATTTACGGATGAATAAAACAACGAAAAATATGTCCTAAACTTCTTGAATGATAAATGCATGTAATAGCACAAAATGTTTTTTTTTTGACCTGTTGTAGCAAAATGTAATATTATAGATAATTGGCCCACCTGTGTTCGCACACCCCTGGTTGTTTGTTATTTGTCTTCTTTTGTGTTTGTTTTTTATTGTATAGCAGTGAAAGCATGTCACTCTTGTTTTGTTTTTCTACCGCTGTTGCCAAAAAGGGCGGGTTGGCCTCGTCAGGCGCTTCAAAGTGCCTTTAGCCATGTCCCCCGAGACATTCTGTAAGTTCTGTCTCAAATAAACTTATACAAACAAACAAACAAAAAAATACTGAACCGACATTTGGATTTTGCAAAATAAGGCCGCACAAGCGTTGAACGGGACGCTACGAACCCCAAAACATCACTCATTCATTGATATCTCAAACGAATGGCCGCACTTTCTGACTTTCGGAAAAGAAGAGCGCGATCAAGCGAGGACTTCAACGCCATTGTCCCCTTGTAAAATTTGAGAATGAGGGGAAGCGACTTCGCTTCTCTCCTCCTCGCTTCGGTTCACCAGCTCGACGGGACGTATGAAGGGAGGGAATGAGAATCTCACTTGACTTGTCCCGTCCGCCTCGTCGGCCGTTTTCAGTCGCACATTCCTTTCAAAAAATACTGCGATCCGTCAGAGATATCGTTGTATGAGTGATGTTTTTGGGTTTTGCAGCGTCCCGCCTATCCATCCAGCCTTAATTTGTGAGCTCGAAATTTCGGTTCAGTATCCCTTTAAAAAAGGGCGGGACAGGCGGGTCGTGCTCGAGACCACGGTGTAAGATAATACTCTTCAGGTGAGGACATTGCGCTCCTCGCGACGTGCCCGATGAAGTTCGCTCTTCACTCTCTCTCACTATGGTTTCAAGCGGCGCAGGCAGGTCGCTCGTCGACCCGTGGGCACGTACAAGACGGCTCGTGCCGCCCCATGTACCACACGCGCAGAGCTCCAACGAGGTTGTCCCACGTGCAGAAAGACCATGGTGTATCGGGGTGGCGTGGCGACGAGATAAATTGCTTCGCTCTCACACAGTTTCGCCGTTTGACCGCCGGAGACACTGTCAGCCGCGGGCATGGTGGCAGCGGAATGATGCAGCCCTTCGTATGCCCGTCAAACGAACACTATCTGATTCCTCGCGCCGCGCGTTCAGCCCCGCCGTGTCCTCACCTAAAGAGTGTATCTTACACCGTGCTCGAGACGCAGGTCTGGGAGTTGACGAAAGGGGAGCCAGAGGTGAGTTGGCAGGAGCTTACTAAGGACTGTGGAGGCAAGCAAGAGCACATGGAGGCTGAGCGTAACGAGGAACGGGAGAAGAGGGCCAAGCTTGAGAAGCAGGTGCAGGAGCAGCGGCAGGGGTAAGCTTGGAAGGTAAGACTAGAAGAGAGGAAAAGGGAGTGTGAGGGGATAGAGTCGAGCGTTGCATCAATGTAGTATAGGGAGAGAAGGGGAAAGCGAGGATTGACAAGCAATTATGACAGAATTGCAGAGTATTCTCACAGTAGAGGTCGAGAGGAGGGTCGACCTCGAAGCACAGTGGGAAGAGATGAAGAGGGAGTCGAGAGCGAGGGCAGTGCCAGAGGTGCAAAGGGCTAGAGAGCAGGGAGCGGACAGTGCGGACACGAGGGAGGTTCATGGTACCTAAAGTGAAGCAGCGCAAAAGAGGAACGAAAGAGGGAGATTGATAAAGCCTCACCAGGTACCGGTGGTAAATGGAGGGGGTAGCAGCGTAGTGCCAGTAGAGGGAGAGCCGCTGAAGGCATTAGGAGAGTCCTAGTAGTGGGAGACTCTAACGTGGCACAGATCGTAGAGGGAGTGCTAGGCTAAAGGTGAAAGAGGGCAAAACAGTAGAACAACATGGAGGCGAAATACGTAGTCTTAAAACACGCAGGACCTAACGACGTTTTGAACGGGAGGAGCCAGAATCTGGGAAAGCAAATAGAGGCAGGAATGGGTAAACTAAGAGCGGCCGGTGAGACGATGAATGTGAAAATATGCAATATCCTACGTGTCTGAAGACAGTCTCTTGACATCGAGAGGCGCTTCATTAAGGCTAAACGAGTGATTAAGGGGACAGCGACAACTTGCGTACGGCGTAAAAGAGATAGACTGGGAGGTTTATGCGGCTGGCTGGCTGCCCTTTTACATGGGGTGGAATCCACTACAGTTGAGATGCAAGTAGAAGAGTGGGAGAGACGCTGGGTCGGCACGTTGCAATTTTTCTGGGGACCCACAGAGCCCGGAGAGCACCGGTGTAGATGTACCAGCACAATATGTACCAGTTCCAGAGTCGCGGGAAGCTCCTGGGTGTGAGTACCGCAATGGCAGAAGAGAAAGCTGGAGGAAGTCTCGGAGAAATACGAAAAAGAATCGACTCAATATAGGGCTCATAAACATGCAGGGATGTAGAACTAAAAAAAAGTGGGAGGAGGTTAGTAAATATTAAAGGCTGAAAATTTCACAGTGTATAGTGTAGCAGAGAAGCGCCTTAAAGACGAGGGTTAACCACCGCACATATTAGGCTACTCCTGGATGGGATGCAACCTGAAGGGAGGTGAAAGCAAAGAAAAAGGTCCAGGCGTGTTAGTTAAACGACAAAACTTGGAAAGAGAGAAGGAAATTTTCAGAGAACATTTATGGTTGGAAGGTAGGGTAACAGGTCTGAAAACTCTTCTGGGGTTTGCTTACCTGAAAAGAAGGGGGGGGGGGGGGGAAATACCGACCACTTAACATGTCTATTAAAGGACATCATAGAATTTGGCTTTGGTCAGGAGACAATTATCATAGAAGACAGGAACGCCCACTTAAAGGAGCTTGACGGGTTCACGCAAGTGTTTATAAGGGTTTGACGGGTTCTTAGAGGAGTTTGACGGGTCCACGTCTAAGAACCGGAAAGTTGTTAGAAATTTTTTTGATGCCCTGGACCTCGTGTCAGTTAATGCACAAGTAAAATGCGACGGGAAAATAACTTGGGAACGAAAAAATTCACACTCAACAATAGACTACTGCCTCATGTCCCACAAACTGCATGACACGTTAGGAAGTGTGGAAATATATAAGGAAGGTACAAAAAGCTTAGGCAGTGACCCCAAAAGAACTAAGATTAAATTTTCGTCCGAACCAGAACAAGCTCAGGAACAAGCGGGAAATCCGAAACTAAGTGAAGCTCAAATACAAAAGTATCTAAAAGTATTGAGAACCAGTGTTGCGGAGTTGCCACTCCGGAGTTGGAATGATTCCGGAATCATTCCCCATTTTCGCGACCCCGGAATGGAATGGGAATGGAATGGCGGCAACGTTCAGGGGAATGGAATGGGAATGAAATTAGATGCCTTTGGCCCGGAATGGAATGGGAATGGAATGGGCCATGTTCTTTTTCTTTTATTTATTTATTACTTTTTTTTACGTTCAGCTATACCAAGCCAGTCAGGGAGTCGGTTGTTCAGAAATAAAATGAGCGGGAAACTGCGAACCCGCGTAAGGCCATAACAGTCTTATACGCAAAAAAATGCAATATAAAAAACAAACGTCAAAGCATAGAACAGAGGGGGGAGGGGGGGGGGGGGCGGCGGTGGCGCCTTTCACCAGTGCGTCTGCGTACGTAATATTGTACGGCTTAAGGGTACGTCAACAGCCGACGTGAGCGTGACCTGCTTCTCTGGTGATCCGATACCCAGGAAGGAGGCCAGATGTGGCCTCGCTGTGTGGACCCAGGCTTCGTACACCTGCGACTCGTCTCGAGCGCGCTGTTTCTCGGAGAGCTCGCACCTGTGCCGGCCATCTCAGGTCGCAATCCACAAGGTCTCTGTTTGAATGATGCTAGGCGAAATTTGAAGACTGCCATTCATGCATTGGAGATGGAGAGTCGGCAGGAAGAACCGTCACTACAGGGATGCCACCGTATCGATTTTTCAGCCGTAACAGGAGATAAGACATGTGCTTCAGTTTTCTCGAAAATATCAAATGCAACTGCCTGCATGATCTTCAACGAGGTCACCTACAACGAAAGTATGTATTATCCTTTCATACAGCAGCGTGGGTAAAGTTTCATGTTCAAGGCAACAGCCTGAACATGAAAAAAAAAAAAAAACTTTCTCTTCAAACTTAAAGCCTCATCTCAGTTGGTGTCCCAAAGAAATTTAAAAAATGTATTGCATTATCAGATTTACATTTCTGCCCTCTGTAAATGTATTCTTGTATTTGTATTTCCAAAGACTTTTTGCCTTTTTTTAATGTATTTCCGATACGTAACGCTATATATTTTTACAGATATATTTGAGACCTGAAAATTAGTATCTTAGCAACTATTTTCATCTATCCCAGTATTTGTATTTCGAAAAACATATTTGAATATTTCTGCCCAGCCCTGCAACGTAATGCAGCTGTCAAGTTACACTTTTAACGTTGAGGAATTAGAGGAATGGAATGGAACGATTCAGCCATTCCAGGAGTGGGAATGGGCCCAGTGGAGTTGAAAGGAATGGAATTATCGAAATCTCTAATTCCCCGGAATGGAATTGGAATGGAATGGGGGTGCCCATTCCGCAACACTGTTGAGAACATATTATCGAAACAGCCAGCAAGAAATTGTATGAATAAGGATGTGATAGGAATCTTTAAAACAGAATTAGGGAAGCATCAAATTAAACAAAGAAAAAGCAAAAACGAAAACACAAAAAAAAACAAAAAAAAAACTGGTGGGATAAGGAAGTCAAAACAGCCATATTGCGCTGCCAAGTGGCATCTAGAGAGCAGGGTGCGCAATGAAAACGGGAGCCTTGCAAGGTGATGTAGAATCAAAATAGGAGAACTTCTAAGATCGAAAAGGGAGGCATCAGCTTTAATACATGCCAACTTTGGGAGTACAGGAGTGCAGCGGGTGATGGAAATAAATAAAAAAGCAACGAATGCGGCAAAAAGGTTTTTAGATCGCATTCAAGCGCAGGGGAGGATGACAGAGGGTTTCAAACCTTTACTGACCGCACAGGAGGGGAGAAGAGTAGAGGAAGAAAAGGCAAGGGAATATATTAGGCAGACAATCGAAGAGACTTTCTCCCGGCTTAAGCAAAGAGGGACAGTGAATAGCACTGACAGCAGCAGTTTAAAGGAGGAGCGGAATTGTGTAGTAATGGAGACGACCAAAAGAAAATGGGAAAAGGCAGAAAGTCAGGTTGCAGCAGGTACAGCGACAAGCCCAGACGACATACCCGTGGAACTCATAAATACACTAGCAAAAACAAGCAGAATCAAGTAATGGCATGTGATTAATAAAAAAAATATGGGAGGAGAAGTACCAAGGAGACGGGAAACTAAGTAAAATGAGACTAATATGTAAAGGCAGACGGAACAAACACAACATTAAGTCACATGGCCCAACAACGGCAACTTCATTCCACACAGATTAGCTATGTAGATATTGAAGCGGAGAATGGAGCAATGGGTAAAAAATAAGTAAACACTGGGTGAACTAAATAGGTTCCGAAGAGATAGAAGACTGGAAGATAACTTATTTGGTCACCACCCAATGTGTAGAATAAGTAATCAAGAACCAAACTCTTTTATGATTTGCTCATTTGGACATCAAGGGAGTGTACAATTATGTGAGGCAGTAAAATTTCTGGGGTAAACTGAAGAAGTATAATTTAGATGCCCATTTGGTTAGGTTTCTTCAGCAGTTGTACACAGACAATAAGGTAGTTGTAATATGGGAAGCGGAAACTACACAACCCGCAGCAATAAAAAGAGGGCTTATGCAGGACTATCCATTGTTACCTTTACTCTTCATGATATATATCAGTGAAAGTGAAAAGAAATTAAAGCAGAAAAACTTAGGTTTTGATGTGAGTTATATAGAAGGAAGGAGAAATGTAATACAGGCATACCTCGGCAAACCTTACTCATGAGAGCCCTCACTCACCTTCAGTCAACCTCATCTTAAAAGGTGAGGTGAGGGTGAGTGAGGTTTTGAACCAGAAAAAATTCATGAGTGTGAGGGTGAGTGAGGGCCGTGAGGGCTGTGAGGACCGTGAGTGTGTGAGGGCCGTGAGGGCGGTGAGTGCGTGAGGGGTGTGAGGGCCATGAGTGCATGAGGGTCGTGATGGCGGTGAGTGGCGTGAGGGCCATGAGTGCTTGAGGGGTATGAGGGCCGTGAGGGCGGTGAGTGCGTGAGGGGTGTGAGGGCCATCAGTTCGTGAGGGGCGTGAGGGCAGTGAGTCTGTGCGGGGTGTGAGTGCGTGAGGGGCGTGAGGGGTGTGAGGGCCGTGAGGGCAGTGAGTGCGTGAGGGTTGTGAGGGCCATGAGTGCGTGAGGGGCGTGAGGGCGGTGAGTGCGTGAGGCCCCCTTCAGACGGAGCAACTTCCTGAACAATTTTGGTGTTACTGGCGGGTTGTTCCCTAGCTTTCCCTAGATCGACACGAATTCCTGAGATCAGGTCCGGCACGAAACAAGCGAGCAACTCGAAGCAGTTAGAAGATGTTTGAAGTTGCGGCGTCCATTCAGGGATGCGGTATTTTCACGTGATACCTCGTGTCGGGGATGATGAGAACAAAAGACTTGGTTCTGTTTTGAAATGAATCGTTTTTGGAAATAAACTGTTTCAGAATGTGCATTAGTATTCACAACGAGATTTAAATGTATAAAGACACGTTTATGGCGCGTAATTTTGTGTCTAAATTGTGCAAGAAAAATAACAATTTATAATGATGACGGCAAATTGCAGCAATTGGTAGTTGCGTGTGAACGCGGGCGACCTGTGTTGCTTGTGTTGCGACGTCAAGTTTCTGGGCGAAATTGCCCCATCTCAAGCGGGCCTGAGTGGCGTGAGGGCCATGAATGCGTGAGGGGCGTGAGGGGTATGAGTGCGTGACGGCCGTGAGGGCGGTGAGTGCGTGAGGGGCGTCAGGGCCATGATTGCGTGAGCGGCTTGAAGGGTATGAGTGCGTGAGGGCTTTGCGGGCGGTGAGGGGCGTGAGCGCCATGAGTGCATGAGGGCAGTGAGGGCGGTGAGTGCATGAGGGGCGTGAAGGCCATGAGTGCGTGAGGGCCATGAGGTTCAGTGAGGGTGAGTGAATTTGGCTGAAGGTAAGTGTGACTGTGAGGATGAGGGTTGAGTGAGGGGCTCCAGGTGAGTGTAGCTGTAAGGGGAGGGTGAGTGAAAGGCTTAAGTTAGTGTGGCTATGAGGGTGAGGGTGAGTGAGGGCGACATAAAATGCAGACTTCTGAACAGGTAATACCAGAACTGGCTACGCGGACGACATAACACTTATGGCAGATAGTCAGGATATATTACAGGAACTAGCTGGAATATGTTGAGAGGAAGGGGACACCTTGGGCTTGAGTTTTAGTAGTGGCAAATCTGAAGCAATGGTATTAACGACGAAAAGATGGAACCCCTGAGGATAAAATATATTGTAATACACTATGCAGTAAAGTAAAAATATCTGGGAGTCGGGTTTAATGACGAAACAAAACATCTAGAGGATCATGATAATAAAATTATAAAAGATAAAATAGATTGATCAACTATGAATCTCAAGGTTCTATGGAACTAAAAAGATATTTTGTGGTCAGAGATATATGGAAAGGAGTGATGGTACCAGGACTGTCTCTTGGCAATAAGGTACTGTGCATAAAATCAAAGGTCCAATCAGGATTAAAAATTTGACACACAGATTGGCACTGTGAGCACATGGAATGACATCAAATAAGGGAGTAGAGGGGACATGGGCTGGTCGTCTTTGGAGTGCAGGGAAGCAATAAGTAAGTTCAAATTTGAACAAAGGTTGGCCGAAATGAATGATACGTGGCGGGCACGGAAGGTATTCAAGTATTTATGCACGAATGGCTTAAGCACGGAGTGGACAAAACGAATCTTAAAGATTATATTCAATTACCTACACACTTGTGATGGGACTGAGTAGACTACTTCAGTGAAAAAAAGAGTAAAAGAGGCAGAAAGATAATTGTGGGAGGTAAAAATGCAGGAAGAATCTGCGCTGATAATGTACAGGTGAAAAAAACAGAACATAAAATTTAAAAAAAAAATGTGACAATTCAATGAGAAGTTTTTTAGTGTTTGCGGCGAGAATGGGAGTTTTGAGGACAATGATCGTATAGGGCTAAATTTCAGGAGACAAGGATATAATATTCCGCCTGCCATAATGAGAGCTAGACACTAGAGCACTTGGATTTAGAGTGCTTCGGGCTTTGCCCTGCCCTACCTTAAAGGGTAGCGGATTTGGCCGGGACTTTAGGTTCTGCTGGCGACGATGGAAGGACAAAAGATAAAATGATTACCGTCAGAAAGAGGCGATTAGAAGATTTGTGAAAATTATCTAAGAAAAACTGAATGATGCACAACTAACTAGCACAGCTGGGGACAGGTGGGACAGATGAATATTAGGACTCCCACCCGCGTGGCTCCGGTCCACAGTCTCAACCCTGTCTTGAAGTGGGTCTGGTGCTGGGGTAACACCGACAAGGTTTGACCAGAGAAGAATTGGCGACTTTCTCGCCGGGAGGAAGAGGCAGGGTGATACGGGGATAAAATTGGCTTAGGTGGAAGGGAAGAATGATATGTTTGTCTTTTTAGACTTAGGTTAGGTGGGGCACGTTACCTCCCGTTGCAAAGGGTATAGTTAATAACATTCATAAATCCATCAATCCTTTTTATGATCCCGCGTTCCAAGGAAATGGAAATGCATTGGAAGATTACAGATCATTCCTCACGAGATTCTTTATTAACTCTAGGACAGGAGAGCAGGTAAGGCAGAATAATTTACGCATAATGTGTTGTAAAGCGTGTTTGAGCTTAACGAAAGCAACGTTAATCGTCGACTAAATGTTGCGAGAAACTCTAGCGCTAGATTTAGCAGGCGTTTCATTAATATGTAAAACATACTCAGAGCAATTTTGATTTTATACATTCGACAAAGTTATTGACAAGTTTTAGTATTTCTCCTATACTATATCGTGTTTATATATCAACATGAAGACCTGCCTGCACGCAGGTTTAATTAAGTTTATATAATATAAGTTTACGCGTTTGATGCTTATTGTTCTTCTACGCAATATGTGAACTTACAGAAGCGATAGCTGAACAGCAGCGGCCCTGACGCCGCTGTAGTTGCCGTCATCTGTCACTGCCGCTACTTTCTCACCCGGCACACAAATTCCTCCGATTTGTCCTGAGATTCCTGAAACATATGTTTACGCGTGAGAGGTACATTTGCCCGGGAGAACTCAAATAAATCACTGAAATATAGAGTACGTCCTGAAAACAGCTATTAAATTACCCGCAAAAAGAAAAGTGTATGGTTTGATGATTTGTTTATTTGTGTAAACACAGAAGCAGCAAAATGTGTTAAAATGATAGACCGAAATTAAGAGATGGTGTGAGACAATTGAAGCGCGTAGACATGGCTTTGAAATGCGTGCTTAAACGTACCTGAAAATCCGTAACTATAGGCATTCTTGGACGCCCAGTGTACAATCTCATATGAAAGACCTAATTGCCCGGCAGTTAATCCTGTCGCGCTAAGCATATTTTTATGAGAGGCACTCTATTTTTAGAGAGACAGTAGATTAAAGTTTAATTACTTTCCATCTCGAGTGATGTGCGCCAAGCTAAGTCAAATCCCGAACAGCCGCCTAAAGCTGCGTCATCTCCGATAAAGCTAAGCTTTATCGGAGAAAGAACTACATTATTTAGACAGAAGGTGTTTAAGACAGTAAGCCATTAAAACCACTGATTTTTGTTTACATCTGATATTACTTAACAACTAATTCCTGTAACTCTTGGACTTTTTTCATCACTCTAACTATTTACGCCGAAAGTGTAGTCGACAGTAGGCCAGCCTATCACCTGGTTTACACCTGTTCGTGATTTATTTTGTCATTATTTTTGTAATTTTTGTAACTCTTCGACTCTGATGTATTAGTATTATTCTCCTTTATTTTCCTTTTCTTTGTCTTCTATTCATCTTTTTTCCTTTTCTTTTTCTTTTGCCTTCCCCCCTTTGCCTTGTCTTTCCCCTTTTCTTCCTTGGCAACCTATTCCTTGGGGTCGAAGAAGACGAAGTTTGAAATACAATTAACTTGATAGTTCAGCGCTGTGTGAGTGTATTTTTTTTGTGTGTTTTGATTTTGAATAACTGTCTACTTGCGCTGGTTCGTAATGAGGCTTTCACTTTTTTATTTATTCTTTCAACTTGAATTAGCAGCCGCATGCTGTCGCCGCGAGGCGGCATGAATGTAGGCGGGGGGTTGGTTAACGAGCTCCCCAGGGATACACGTGCTGTTCGACTGATCCTCGTAAGCTCGAGGAATTTTTTGTCTGATCGAGTCACGAATGTTCCACGGGCCGAACTTTCTACGCCGAATGTTCTAGAAACCCACTTGGGTACAAAACGTGCTCGGAGTGGCGGTCCGGAGTCAGTGTCGCCCCAGCGCTCGATTCTGCTGTTTCGCTGACATCGACGCCTGCGACGCTAGCCTTCCTTTCTTTTGTTCTGGGCACACCTTCGCCCCAAGAAATGTTTAGCTTCTTTAGCTATTCACCCCCTCATCACTTGCCATTCGTGACAATTTCTTGCTCCTTATAGTTGGACAGCAAAAAAAAATCCCTACGTGGTACTTTTTTTTCCTGTTTTGCGTTGTTGCGTACTAAAAAACCATTCCGGTAAACCAGATTTGCGCAGCTGTATAATTGTCGTGGTCACTGACGTCGTTACAAATTACGCATTGCGGAAGTATCTTGAAAAGTAATTGAATTACATTTCGAAGTATATGTACTGTACTCAAGATACTTTACAGTGAAAGTAACTTGAGTAGTATTTTAAATTCTTTATGAAGCAGGTAGATAGTAACTTAACTTAAATCCTTTTATCGAGTATTTTGTCCACTGGCGTACAGCTTTACTCTTTGTGAGTAGGTTTATGCTGGCTTTGTTCATACGACGTTGAGTGTTTCTGGCAGATTCACTTGTGCATAGGCGTAGACTACGCGGGGGAGGCATCAGGGCTCGTGGCCCCCGCCCCCCCCCCCCTTGGCGAGATCCGGGGAGGGCAGAAACCCGCCCCCCCCCCCCTCCACCGGGCCATGATCCTTACTGAGACGCTGTTTACGTGCCATGTTTCGAGCTTCTAATAGTGGCATGTAAACAAAATAACGCCCACGTTGAATTTGTAGACAAAATACATGGAAAATGCAATCCCAGCGCGCTTTCGTTAGCTTCAATTTCAAGTTCTGGCGAGAATTTAACGCGGCATCGATCACTTTTACGTCCGCTTGGTCTGCTTGGTTTGAACACTGTTTTGTACGTTGTCTTGTTAATGAATCTTGAGCCTCTGCTAAGTTCGAACACTGTTTTGTGCGTTGCCTTTTTAATGAGCGCGTGACCCGATATTCTGCAGCAGCAGCAGTCCTTTTTTTCTCATGTATTAAAGAGAAAAGACTGGTGGCCGAGTGGATTACTGCTTCAGAAGCACAGGGGCCTGGGTCCTACCCCCTCCCCCCCCCCCCCCTAACTTCGCAGCTGGCTCAAGCTGTTTGTTTTTCAGAGTTGTGCTCGCCGGCGCATGCGCCGTGGTACCGGCGATGAACACACGGCTACGCTTGCACGGTGATTGACATTGACACACAGCGACGGACACATGGCAATATACATACGCTGTAAAATGTACCCGCTAAAATAAACTAGTAATAAATGCCGGTGTAAAAAAAAAAAAAATTGCGCGGAAAAGCATTTTTGTTTGGAGAACTTCTCAGCGTGCCTCCTCCCCCCCAACCCCCCCCCCCCCCTTCCCCCCCGGGAAAATGGAAAGTCTACGCCGCTGCACTTGTGATTGTCCGTACACCAGCGGTCTCGGATCACATGTCTGAAGTTATGGTGAGTTTGACGGACATTGACGGTGTTCTCGCCGGTTTCTAGCTTACTATCGCCAAGACGCTTAAACTGCTAAAGTGGTTTTTCTTGTGATTTACGTACCACAGAGCGGTTTCACGTTCCAGCTTCTATGTGATATAGGCTGTGCTTCATGCAATAACAAACGTACACATTCACATCTTCAATGAAGTACGTTCCATGAAAGACAGCCGCATGCATAATTTGGAACAATCCATCAGTGCCAGTCAGACGTCATCTGATGAACCATCAAAGTGTTTTTCACTAGTTGACATTGTGACTGGGATTCATGAAGTGTCCGAAATTACGAACTTGTTGGAATGTTGAATAGGGTAGTTCTTGCCGTATACGCCAAGCTGTGGTGATGGATATGGCGACGTAGGTACGCGGATTCCTAAATGCGCCCTTCAGCATTCTGCTTTCCGCGCTTAGCAGTCGCAGCCGTGGTTTTTCGTCGTGAACGGCCGGAATACGTCAATATCAACTTTTCATTCCACGCTTCTAACTTCATTGCTGGTCACAGTGAAGTAGCCAAGTGACGAGCCGCTATGTTTGCCCTAAGAAGTTTGTAAGACACCTTGGATGATGTCGTAAGATTCTGTTGTGCTACACAAAAGTTCCTAAGAAGTTTGTAAGACACCTTGGAATATGTCGTAATATTCCGTTGCGCCACGCAAAAGTTGCTACAATTTTGTTTTGTGAATACAGATTCCTCTCAGGTTTTGTCATAAGCCATTTTTTATCGTAAGTTTGCTTTTGAATCTGTCCTCTGAATTGTCGATTCTTCCAATAATTTAAACTTGGTATATTGCATCAAATTGTGAAAGCTGCAGTGGATACCCTTTCGGAGCATGGCTTTATGATTTACATAGAACTCTATTGCCATTTCCTTCCTGTCCGTTGGGATGAAAAATACTTCTTCGAGATGGTAGACAAGAGCAAAATAAAAACAACACAGGACAGGAAGTGCATGTAAACACCGGAACCAGTGTTTACGTCCACTTATTGACCCATTGTTTTTTGCGGCGCTTGTCAACAATAATGAACCAATTGGCCCAAATTGTTACATTAATTCTTCGAGATGCTCATCAGTCATAGCTTCTCTATGTTCAAATTTGGTAAACTTCATCAGCGTCAACCTCTGCTCGCTTATCTTTTGCAGACCTTGTCAAAAGCTAACATAAAAGACTGCAACGCGGCGGCAAACACAGCGAAAGAATGATTCGCACAGACAAATGTGGCAAAATATACTTTTGCGCCATCCTGACAATGTTATTATTGCAAATCAATAAACTATCAAAATAGTGTGTAAATCAAGTGCCTGGGTGAGCAAAACTGTAGGAATGTGAAATGTGACTTTCGACATTTAAGGCTGGTTCACACATACAATGCAGCGATAACTCAGCCCTGTTAAGGCAGCTAGTCACCGCTACTCCCATGGCTTGTATCGTGTGTTCCGAGTCGCCTCCTTTCATACGAAGCACCGATGTCTCGGTTTGTAATACTAATTCAGTGCTGAGGTAGTGCTGCGCTGGGAACAGGATACCTTGCTCGGACCTTCAAGTGTAGATAAGCATATGAATGTGTAACTGTGCATCTTTTTTCTTCATATGTTACCAGAACTCCCGTGGACACGAAGGTAGTACAAGGTCCCCCGTGGACACGAAGGCAGTGTACCATTTACTCGAACTTCGCATTTTTAATAGACTAGTCATTTCTCCTTTCCACGGTTTTGTGCAGGCATTTTCTGAACACTGCATGCATATATAGGCATACAAATAATTGACACTTGGTGACTTGGACTCACTTTCCCCTTCCCTCAAAACAGCGGCTACATCCGGATCAAATGCCACTCAAGCTATTGCCGTCTTCCCTCTTAGAGCTGTCCATCTAGGAACCCATGTTAGGAGTATTTTCAAAGGAATTTAATTTGAAAGTCTAGATACACTTCTCTGAGTCTGTGTTGAAAGTCAAGTTTTTTTTCTACCGCATTGCAATGGAGGTTTCAATGTGCCATCTCATTAGGTGTGTTGCGACTCATTAGAATATACTTAATGAGGTGGCACGTCAAAACCTCAATTTTAACTAAGCAGAAAAAAAACGTTGGATTTTCAGCAGAGACTCAAAGCAGTGTATCTAGACTTTCAAACTAAATTCCTTTTAAATATATTATAAATTCTGGTGAGGTGGCATGGCAAAGCCTTAATTGAAACGCGGTGGCCAATAGTTTTCGTAAACTCCTCAGGGACTCGTTACAAAAAAATCACTTGTTTTTCAACACAAACTCAAAATGGTGTCAATAGGCTTTCAAAATATATCCGTATGAAATATATTATAAACTTTATCCTGTAGCACGTCGAAACATCGATTGCCACGCGGTGGGCAATAGTTTTCGTAAACTCCTTACGGATTCGTTACAAAACTCATCTGCATTTCTATTGAGACTCGAAAAGATATAATGTATAGATTCCATTAACGTTCAAATGAAATTCATTAAAACATTTTGTAAGGGGAGGAACCGGCTGTCCAAGAGTAGTCTGCTTCGAAACCAACCAGCTTACGATGAGCGTCCTCCGCAGCAACAGTTCCGTTTGCTAGAATAGCCAGCGCTACGGGAACAGTTCATGAGACAACCGCACGCTCAATTTAGCCGCGAATCTGTGACGGGTGTAACGCCAGGGCACAAAGCGGTGCTTTGAGCCGAAACGGCAGATTACACGGGTGCGATCGCCGGCGATCGCCTACGGCCACGGCGCTACAAGGCTAGAAAAACTCAAGCGGATATGAACCTGGCGTCAGTTTTTTTGGTTTAAATTGAAACTCATCAATTTGCCCTTACAAAAATGAACAATGAGTTTCAATTGAGCTTCTAATGTGTTTTTATAGAGTCAAATGAAACTCATAAGGAACTCATCATTAAATGAGTTTTATCATTACCCACTCCATATCTATTCTTTTGAATTTACTCATTTCAAATTCAAGTGAGGTTTATCGTTACCCAATCAATATCAATTCTTTTGAGTTTACTCATTACAAATTCAAGTGAGGTTTATCGTTACCCAATCAATATCAATTCTTTCGAGTTTACTCATTACAAATTCAAGTGAGGTTTATCGTTACCCAATCAATAGCAATTCTTTTGAGTTTACTCATTACACATTGAAATGAGTGTTATAAAAAAAATCAATAAATCTACTTCCTACTGCATTGCACCCGAAACAAATAGCGCGTCGGTGCTAGTTCTGATATTCAGATTTATTTCCTGTGCTTAAAATAATATTTGTATTCACCCTCTTTTACTCCTAAAGGCTTATTCACACGATGTATCTCTTCAACGCGCCACAGTTTAGCGAAACCAAGATTTCGCGAAATCGGCCTGTTCACACGTAAAGTTTGACGCGCGAAACCTATGACGTATTGACTCACGAGAATTTCGCCAAACACTTTTCATCTGCATCGGGAATACCAAGCGTTTCGCATCAAAATGATATGAAGTACGCACAGTGTGAAAGGACAGCCTGTTTTATTAATGCCACTCAACGAATTTCGTCAGATTCGGCTCAAGGGGTTTACTAGTCCTGCCAAACCCGGGAAAAACCGCGACATGATCTCGAAGCATTTCGGACATTTTTACACCGCTAATAGAACGTTATCCCCAGTCATCATGTTTATATACGGTGCTTGCACCCGCCGCGACTGTTGACGAATCTGCACCACGCCCCCAATCCGTACTGTAGGCGCCGTTCACACACCTGCAACCGAGTAGGACCAAGACTCGTCGCCCGTACGCACCGCTTCCCCGCTAGTCGCATAGGGGGGCTTGTCGCTCGCCATGTTTGTTTGTTTTCTTTCAGCAAAGCTCGGATACGGGATCGGCCAAAAATCAGACTCCTCCAAAAGCTCGCTCCTCCTCGAAGGTCAGACGTCATAGCGACATCGAGCGGCCATTGGCAGCGTCCGCGTTTCTCCTTCAGGTGATTGGCGGGCGTCGGTGAGGTTTCAGCGAAAAATTGCTGCAGAAGCGAGAAACGCGCCACTTTTTTCGGAGGCGCGCCACTTTTTCGGTCGAGTTCAGACGGGGAATCTGTTTCCCGAAACCTAGTTTTGCGACACAAGATTCGCCAACACGATGCATCATGTGAACAGACCTATTTACAGCGCCCCTCTACCGCGATTTGGTCAGTTTCGGTTTCAGTATTGTAACTTTTACTGGTTTCGGTTTCATATTTTAAGGATCGCGTCTTCGACGCCCCATCGGTAGCGACAGCAGTTCTTTGTTTTTATTCTTTTTCCGCCATGGTTTCGCCAGTTTTGGGACCGTTGGGTGCGTCGCGGGATGGAAATGCCTTTAGACATGGAAATGTGCTAATTTAATCAAGTTTATCTATCTGTGAAGTTTTCTCCTGTGATGATTATGTTCAAGAAGAGCGCGGAAGTCCGACGACGCGACAGAACAAGCCACTCAACGCAGTTGGTTAGCATACTTCTTTGTTTGCATTGTACGCGTTGAACGAGAAGTGAACGTTATGGAGTTTTAGAGTAATCTCGTCGCTGCTGTGCATGCGCAGACCCAAAACAAGCTTCGGACTCGAGCTTTGGGACCCGTTATTTCTCGATAACAGCGTGGGTACCGCAAAAGGCGGCGCCCACGACATCTCCGTTGATCGCGTCTTCGACGCCGTCGCCCGCTCGGGAACTGCGTGAGTCGCACTCGGCGCCCGCGGTCGGTATGCTCGAAGCGTTTAAAAAACGCCACGGATCGCTGGATTCACAGCTCAGAGCTATCGAGGCGCAAAGCTATCGAGGCGCGTGTACTTACGATCGTGGCAGACATGTAAGCATGCCTGGGTAGTGGATCGTCTGGGCTTCGTAAGTACAACCAGAGTCCTTCAATGCTCCGGTACAACAGAGCAGCTTGGCAGTGACAAAAACAAAACATGCGGCATTGAGTATAAAACAACTATAAAAATGTTACTCTGGACAAAAAGCTTGTTTAATTTTCATGATTAAACGTTCTAACTTTCAAATAAAAGCTGTCGCGACATCTTGGTGGCGTTTTAAGCGCGAGATGCTTGCGTTTTGGGGGGTCCCCGGCAGAGAAACGCTGTTCTAAAACTCTTCGCCGCAATCCTCGCTATTTTGCCGTCTGAATGTAAGAATGTAAAGTAGCGCCCGATATCCTAAAACTCCCTATTTTCTCGGCACACGTTTTCTCATTAAGCTAGAATTTTTTTTTCTTTTTTTAACTAGTTGGGTTAGCTTTATTTGTCCTAATGTTTAGATCTATGTGTAGCGTAATGAAAAGTTGCCACTCATTCTGTGTATGGTCCAAGATATTGTAGCTTATTTCAACAGAGCACATATTGAATTCCGAATGCTACTTTCAGTCCGTTGCTTTAGAAAATGTCTTATTGGTTTAGTAGTGTACTGATGTCGTTGAACTATAAATTGATTACATTGATAATACTTCATTACATTTCAGAAGTTAGACTTCATTGGAATTCGCTTCATGCAGAGCCAATATTCCTTTTCAGTCAAAATGGTTGAGGAGGATATCCATCTTTTGTTTTGAAGTTATGGAAGTGGACTGGATTGTACTGTAAGGACAAACGTCGGTCCCCTGGCTTTCTAGAATTGAACTGGGTTTACATTTGTCGGTTAGATTGATAAAGAAGTTGTTCCTTTTGCCTTTTTTTTCATTTTGCAATTGTTATGTGATAAAGCCGAGGGCCGCAGTTATTCCCAAATGAAGCAGCAGCAGTGTGTTCCCAGCTTGCGTCACTTTGATTCATTTCAAGGCATGCCACGAAATGAATGTCTTTATTCATACACTGTTGGAATTGGGACTGACTTCAAAATGCAGTTTGACACGGTGTTTAAGTGGTATGGGACTTGTGTTGAATGACCTATGCGGTTGTCACGGGTTCGTGGTTGGTCAACCTGAAACGCTCCAAGTCCCACTTCCTTCTTCTTGTCTTCCTCTTCCCATTGGTTTGAAGCTCGGCCGGCATTATACTCTGTTTCATACTTAGCGTGCAACGCTGTCAAAGCTACTGGCGCGGGTACGTGGCTTCATCTACGGTTTTGCTTGCGCAAGAAGGCGTGCAAATGATTAACGAGATCAAGCCCCACGCTCGCGCCAGTAGCTTTGACAGCGTTGCACCCTAAGTATGAAAGGGAGTATAGTCTCATCCGAGCTCATGCCTTTGGCGCTCAGGTAAACATGTGCGAGAATCGCAATTGACCCTCCCCCAAACCTCCCTTAAACAGAACAAAATGACAAAAAAGACAAAATTTGTGACAGCGGTGTTCGAGAGAAACTGCAGACGTTTAATTACCCTGCCTGAAACTTTGCAAACATTTCAGTGTGGTTGCAGCTGTGAGGGTGAGGTGGGTCCAATATGAAAACTGGACCCTGAAGCGACGCCTTCAGGATGCCGAAAATAATTATGGTAAGTTAGAAATTATCCCACTAGTATACTTCCTAAATCTTTGGGCCGGGTGTCAATTAAAAAATTTTAACCCAGTTAATTTGTCACAAATTTTCAGGCATAATATCTTGAAACTGCAGATGTTCCAAACTGGCTGAGGTAAAGCAGCCTTGCAGTGCACCAAGGTTTACACTGAACATACTTTTGTGTATTGTCCACGAGGTGTAGCTCTTGCATTGAAGTTTTATGAGTTAGTTTCTTCAATGTTTGAACTTTCAGCGTGCCAACTGGGTAGTGTGTAATTGTTTTTTTTTATAGCGCAAGCAATATCTTAATTCTGGCGGCAGGAAGATTCGGCTAGCAGTTGACATGGTCGGACAACGGTGTGCATGCTTGCTTTCTCTGAAGCGGCTAATGAAGCGAAATAACAGCATGTGCGGATTGTCCATGCATTTAATTTTTTGTTTGTTGTTTGTTTCAGACTACATGTGCTCCCAGTACAAGGGGTTGGCCCTCCAAGCTCTGACGACCAGCATGTCGTCTCTGCTGTGCTGTTGAGGGAAATTTAAAGGGTAAATATTGCAGCTGCAGTTTTTTCTATTCTTTCCCTGCTACACTTCCTGCAAATTTCTGTGCATACTTGGTCTTTTTGTTTTCATGGTACTGTAAACTTTTGTTATAGTCCGTTGCAACTATAGAATAGCACAAGCCCCTCCCACAATTCCCTTTGCTCGCCATGATTGGCGGTGTCCTCTTGGCTCTCCTCATCTCTAGTGTTTGCTTATTAAAAAGAGTGAAGGGCTTTGTGGGAGGGGCTTTGCTATTCTAGAGTGGCAACAGAGTATAGCATGACCTCAGTTAATTTAATCATTTCGAAGAGTCCTAGCGGGCACCCATGCATTTTTATGGGAAGGACTCTGTGTCATATTTTGAACCGAGAAAATGACCCTACAAATGGGAAAGCACGGGCCTTTTGCTACAAAATTAACCGAACCAAACTTTGTTTTCAAGATCAGACCGGAAAAAGTCGACTCCTGTCTTATAAACGGCGAGTAGCAGAAATGCTGTGCTAGTCTCGCCACGTTGGGAAGCTAATGCTATGACCCCCATCTTGATTTCTTTAATGCTTGTTATGGCTGTTTTCACATCTGGTATTTTCACTGTTCTTTGGCCAAAAGTGAGTGGCAGGTCACCATAGGTTTCCAGAAGAAAGTGGTCGCATATGCAGAAATTTCTAGCAAGTTCGTAGCGCAGTGGCGCTTCGTCGCAACCGAGGAAAGATTATGGTATTGTTGGTGCAAAACATTAAGCCTCACGACTAGCAGCAACTTAATCGTGTATATACTGCACCGTACGGCGTTTATTTGAGCTCTACTCAACACAAATTATTACAGGGGCACTTAGGTATCCCTTTGTGGATTGAATGCAAAAGCATTGCCATTCCTAACGACACTTCCTTTTTTTTCCTCTATTAGGAATGGCAATGCTTTCGCATTCAATCCATGTAGGGATACCTAAGTGCCCCTCTAATATTTGTTTTACATTACATCATACGGCGTCACACATCATGGTACGTCATGTCGTCACGTGGAGTGTGATGTCATCGAACCGAGGACATATTTTTATGGCCATCTTTCGGGCCCATCAACGCCGATGCCGTCAAACATGATGAAAAAACAGCCTCAGATAAACAGGAACGAAGAATGGGTAAAGACATGCCGTCTTTTGCTGTAATGGGACAAGCTTCTTTTTGAGGGGAGAGTAATGTCGCATTCCTAAGCGGCTGAGTTAGCAGAGCAGCTAACAAGCCCGGCTCTCACACAGCAGCACTGGGTTCAAATCTCAGCCGTGGAAGCACATTTTATTCTTTCTTTTATTCCTCTGTTAACATTTGGTACAACTCGGATTTTCCGCTCCATAAACATATAATGCTTTCGCATTAAAAAGGCACATCCAGTCAGGAATGTGCCTTTTCGTGTGGTAGAGTCGCACAGCTGCTCACCACTTTGAATATCACTACTGAAGTACGAGAGGGCGCTAGTGATCACCAAATCAGGTTCACGCCATTCATAGGTGAAGGATCCTTTTGGGTGCACTGAAGATTTGTGTGGCATTTTCTTTCGTTGATTCATTGGCGCATCTCGCCGTTGATCGCTGTCCTGCACCTCGTTAGCTCTAACGGGCAGGATGGACAGCTCGGCAGACTCGTCGGCTGAATACTTTGTGTGTAGTTTAGCATTGTCCTTAGGCTGCTTCAAGTAGGAATGCATGTGAACAATGCGCAAAATACATGCCTTTTGCCCACTCTTCTATATTCATTGCTGGTCGCGGCGAAATAGCCAAGTGATGTGCGGCCATGTTTGCCCTAAAAAGTTTGTGAGACACTTTGGATAATGTTGTAATATTTCGTTGTAAGTCACACAAAAGTTACGACAATTTTGTTTTGTTAATAAGGATTTCTTCTCGGGTTTTGTCATACGCAATTTTTTTATCTTAAGTTTGCTTTTTGAATTCGGCCTCTGATGTCTCGATCCTCCCAATAATTCAAACTTAGTGTGGCGGATCCAGACCTCCGTTTTGGTGTGGGCGGAAAATTTTTAAGGATACTATTCTCCCATTCTTATTTGTGCAAGGGGGGTCCACTCATGTCAAATTGTTGTCCGAAAAGGGGGGAGGGAGGGGGGTCAACTTTGTTTGGGGGGGGGGCGGCCGCCCCCCCCCCCCTCTCTGATTTTGGATTCGCCACTGTTGTGAAAGCTGCAGTTGACACTCACCCATTCGGAGCATGGTTTTATGATCCGCATAGAACCCTATTACCCTTTCCTTCGTGTCCGTTGTGATTAAAATTACTTCAAGATAGTAAACAAACACAAAAAGTAAATAAAAATATACAGGGACAACAATTGTGGGCATAAAACACTGGCACCAGTGTTTACCACCACTTATTGTCCATGTGTTTTTTGCGGCGCTTGTCTACGATCATGGATCAATTGGCTCGAATTGCCATATTAATTCTACGAGATGCTTATAAGTCTTAGCTTCTCTATGTTTGAATTTGGTAAACTTCATAAGCGGCAACATCCGCTGGCTTATCTTTGGTAGACCTTTTCAAAAGCCGAAATAAAAGAGTGCAATGCGGCGGCAAAAACAGTGAGCGATTGATTCTCGCAGACTCGGGGGCAAAATATACTTTTGCATTATGGTGCCCCTGACAATGTTATTAGTGCCACTCATTAAACTATCAAGGTAGTTTGTAAATTAAGTGCCTGGGTGAGCAAAAATGTAGGAATTTTGAATGTGTCTTTCCGCATTTAGGGCTGGTTCACACATACAGTGCAGCGCTAACTCAGTCCTGTTAAGGCAACGAGTCACTGCTACTTCCATAGCTTGTATCGTGTGTTCTGAGAGTCCTCCTTTCCTAGAGGACTGATGTCCCGGTTTGTAATACTGTTCAGCGCTGAGGTAGTGCTGCGCTGTGAACAGGATGCCTTGCGCGGACATTGAAGTTTAGATAAGCAGATCAACGTGTAACTGTGCATCTTTTTTCTTTATAGGTTGCCAGTACAAGGTTTTCCATGGACATGAAGGCAGTACAAGGTCTCCCATGGACACGAAAGCAGTACAAGGTCCCCCATGGACACGGAGGCAGTGTACTGTATACTCGAATTTTGCATTTTTAATAAACGAGTTATTACTCCTTCCCACGGTTTTATGCAGGCATTTTCCGAACACTGCATGCGTATATAGGCATACATAAAAGTGAGACTTGCACTCACTTTCCCCTTCCCTCAAAACAACGGTTTGATCCGGACCACATGTCATGCAACCGATTGCCGTCTTCCGTCTTAGAGCCGTCTATCTAGAAACCCACGCTAGGAGTATAATTTCTAATACATTTCATTTGAAAGTCTAGGTACACTGCTTTGAGTCTCTGTTGAAAATCAAATGTTATTTTCTACTGCGTTGCAATTCAGCTTTTGATGGGCCATCTCATTAGGTATATTCCGACTCGTTGGAATATACCTAATGAGATGGCACGTCAAAACCTCAAGTACAACGTGGTAGAAAAAAACATTTGATTTTCAACAGAGACTCAAAGCAGTGTATCTAGACTTTCAAATGAAATCTATTAGAAATTCTTCTGAAGTGGCACGGCTGAACCTCAATTGAAACGCGGTGGCCAATAGTTTTCGTAAACTCCTTAGGGACTCGTTACAAAACCTCAATTGCTTTTCAACACATACTCGAAACGTTGTCAATAGACTTTCAAATTATATTCACATGAAATACATGAGAAACTTTATGCGGTTGCTTTGTCGAAACATCAGTTGGAACGCGGTGGCCAATAGTTCTCGTAAACTCCTTACGGATTCGTTACAAAGCTCATTTGCATTTCTATTGAGACTCGAAAAGACACAATGAGTAGACTCCTTAAACTTTCAAAAGAAATGCATTAAAAATTTTTGTAAGGGTGTGATGCTTTATATCTTCTCGTTATAGATAGATTCGGTCGATTTCAATTGCCGTTAAAAAACAAAAGGAAGCCTAGAACTACTCTTTGTCGCGGAGCTTTGTTGCTGTGGCGGTAACGAGGCCCCGATGGCCTCCACCATGGGGTGTTATCACGTGCCTTGCTCCGGCGCCCTTATTGGGTCGCGGGGGCCGCAGCCGCCACAGTTCAACAAGTTATCGTGAAACGCAGTATACACAGGACTGCCCTGTCCTCCCGATAGCTGCCTGTGCCTTCAGGGGAGGAAGAGGGGGAGGGGAGTAGTTTTACGACTTTTAACAACATTCTGCACCCTAACAGAAAGGGTGGTCCTATATCGCTCGTCCACAGAGGCGAGCAGCCGTGAAATTTCCACTCTAGGTCCCCTCATTTCCGCATGTTTTATTTTCAGTCACCTGCGTCCACATTATATTAGGAAAAAAAAACTGTATTTGCTTTATTGCCTTGAAACTGTTTTTTTTGTTTATTATTCATCTTGCATTTTTTAGGGTCTTTTTTGGACACGAGGATATGCGTAAATATTCACAGCCTATCTCCGGGAAAGCTGGCATCTGGAGTGAAATTGTAGCCGGCGTATATCACAAAGCGACAGGATCAGCGCACAATAAAATCGGCTTGAATAGTGCTTGAGTGCTTACGCATTCCTGTTCCGCAAAATGAGTAGAGGTGTGGGATTTGTTTTAGGCGCTTTACTTTTTACTAAATCGTATCTATCCGTGTTATTGAGTTCAGTGTTGCGTATGTGTGTATTTACGTATGTCATTGTATTATATATATATATATATATATATATATATATATATATATATATATATATATATATATGTTATTTCAATATGCCTTTGGAAGCTCGTGCTAAAATAAAATGAATTTTTATATTATAGACTGCCAACACGTTTTTTTTTCCTTTTACCAGTTCAATCCCACATAATTACCCCCCCCCCCCCCTTTTTTTTTCTCGTTCGGTTAAGGTTGCACCTGGCATTGTTGTAGGGCATTCTCAACACTTTCTTAATGTTCAGCAATAAAAACGAGCCCATTGGTAGTACGTGGGCAGTAGTGACACGGAGTTTGAAAGCATGATCAGGCTAAATAAAGTAACATAATACTGTGTTCTCGTTCGCATGCTGTTTCTCGTTGTTAGTTCGACTTGGCGCGCAGCACCACCGGTATCGTTTGGTTCTTGCCTGGTCGTTTCAGCTTACAATGTCCATTGCTGTACCTCAAACATATCTCACATCACGAGTGCCAATGATCGGAAAATAGCTCCGCACATAGAGCATCAACCTTTTGCTCATGACAGACTTATCTATCCAGTACACGGATTAACTTTTAATCTACTCCCTATATCGTTTCCTAACTACTTACAGGTTGTTTGAAGAACGATGAAGCAACTAGTGAAGCAACGAAATCTTTATACGATTAAACCAGTAGCAATTTGACAAGCTAAACATATCCTAATTACAATTAACAGTGAATTTGTTTATGTCGTGTGCTAAAGTTTACTCCAAGAAGCAAGCAATCAAATAAAGTTCACAAATTTCTCATCCCCCCCTTTAACCACCTAGCACTGCGTGTGAGTTTGTCGAACCGTATGTGTGTCAGTTTTTTTGTTTGTTTTTTAATATAAAGTTTATTTTGGCTGCAAGCGCGAGTGAAAACCGATTTACACTTATCTGCTTACCGGTGGGAAGATTTGCTGTTTCGCTCCCAATTTCTTGCCTGCGAGAAAAGGCGTGTATTAGTTTAATTTATGTGAAATTTCCCCTATCTGGTTTCTGTTGCTTGGCACTCTATATGTGCAAAACAAATCAAAAGGAAGCAAAATTAATTAATTATTTTATAAAAGTACTCACAAACTAAGCATTGTCACAGAACTTTTACGGCCAATGAGAATAAAGAAGATAAAAGAAATATTTGCACTAACGCAGGATTTTGTAGCCCCTATTCGAGCTATCAAATTGAAGAATATGTTTTCTTTAGACAGAATAAAATCCAAAAAGAAAGAAGAAAAGGTACAAATGACACGTCACAAACACAGCCAAGAAAGTTTTATTCACACAGTTTGTTCTGTTTTAAATGTATACTTAGTTCGTGATCAAGCATGGAAGCCGCTCATTTTCTCCCATGACCAACTACTAAGGACAATTTATCAATCTATCTACTCATTTAAGGACTAACGCTTCAGTACTCAGGAGAAAGATGTAAAATATAATTGATAGACGTGCTGCGCTGCAAAGTTCTACAGAACAAACCCCTGACCGAAAATTGCTTTCGTTCTTTTCCAAACTCACGCATAGGGAAACTCATGCATTGAAAAGGAAAAAGAAAGAAAAAGATTAAACAGTTGTTAGTCTGCGCCCATTCGTGTTCGTTGTGTTTTTCCTCATCTCAATGTGACTCATCCTTTTCCTTTCAATTTTTGGTCACGCGTTTGTTCTGTAGAACTTCGCAGCGCAGCACGTCTATCAATGTACAACCTACTAGCCCAAGCCCAAGCCCAAGCTTTAGCAATTAGTAAAATATAAGTTTTATGGAACGCTTGTTTTATAATTTTTTTCTTTTTCAAAGTTTTTATGAGCTGGAGCTTGAGATTTAACTTTCACTAAAGCAAAAACGTCTTGTGGCGTCCATTTATAATTCAATATTTTCGGAAATATCTTTTTGCTTTATATATAGCGTGTACACTAATGCGTCGATCAAATATGAGCTGGTCTGCAAAAAGTTGGTTTCTCAACGCATCGCGTCGCCATTTACTACAGACATGCGGCTATATGGTGGGAGGTTGAAGGAACAATGTCAACATTTTAATTTATTTCCTTAAAAAGAAAAAAAGAGAGCCTCTTTCCGGTAATTTCGGGTCACTAAATAACCAACGCTTATAATATCTGCAGTTCAGTCACCGATTTCCACCTGGGAGCCGCCATCCTGGCGTTTAGTGAAGAGCGGACGCAACTAACGATCGCTACGATTCGAAAATACGCCTTCCTGACCTCGAGATATGGCGTCGGGAAGCTCAGGAAACGGCATTTTTGCTCTGGCGGGGGCTGCTTTCGCAATTCTGGAGAACGAAATCCCGTTTCCCTCGATTCCTGATAAAGCTCCAGATAACCGGCCACAATGATCTTAAGCACTAAAATGGCTCAAGTGTAGTTACTCTCAAGCGTAACTTATTTAATAGCTCTAGAAAGATCTACAACTACAGCTTTCTGGAGGCGGAGCCATAACGGTGCTTGCCGACTTGTATATGCTGCTGAGAGATGGCGCAAAGTCAAAAACGGGGGTTGTAGAGCGTCCAGAATGAAGTGAGAGTTTAACTCAAAACAAGGGGAACGATTGCAATTTAATGGTGGAAGCCTCCTTTGCAGATTACTTTCAATGGAACATGCGCTGCGTTGTCGAGTGGCGAAGAGAAAAGCAGGTGGAGAGGTGGTCAACGCTTTTGCCATCTCTTTCCAGTCACGTGACCTTAATCGAGCATTTCCAAACTTAGTTACGTAGGTTCTGATGGGAATTGTTGCCTCAATCGATCATCTCCGTAAGAAAAGGGGGGCTCTGTTTTCGTATTTGGTTTATTTTTATAAAGATATCGCGCTTGGGAAATTCTACTTTAGGCAGCACAAGGCTTAGCGCACACTCGATGGTTTAAATATCTCTCGGCTACATTCCAGAGTAAACACGCACCATCTGCAAACCGCCGTCGCAGTTTTCCCGAAACAAGTTCTTCTTTTTTCTACTTTCAACGATGTAGTTCTCCTATTAATATTTGTATACGAAGTCGCACATTTTTTTATCCACTTGATTCTGGCGCACCACGAAGCTCCACAATACACACTAAGTGATCGAGGCGGTCCTTTTCTCTTTTATGCCCTAGAAGATGTCCTTTCCTTTTTCCGCAGTTTATAAAGTTACAGCAGCCTATCATTCTGAAATCAAAGAATCGACCGAGCGCTTTAACCGTGCTATTGCTGGGATGGTTTCAATTTATGTCACCGACAACCCCAACAACTGGGACACCATTCTGCCTTACATAACATAAGCATATAATATTGCCCGACAATCTTCTACAGACTATATCCATACTACCTGCTACAGGCGTTCAAGCCCTTGAAACATCTTAAAATAGTATTTTCCCACGGAGCTGACCACTTCGTCCAGCCGTGCGCAGAGGAGATCATATCAGAAGAAAAGATGCTCGTCATTTCGTCCGTATGCGCACCTCGAAAAGTCAGCAACAAAAAGGTTTGAGGTGCACATAAGCGCTTCTTATGAGTTGTTAATGCGAAAGCATGCATGCCGTTCCTCCTCTCCCTTATTTCGTCTGCTGCGTACTTTTCGCCGCCGGTCAGCGCGCGCGCTCTCCTTGCCGCTCTGACCTTGGACGCTCCGTGTCAACGGCGCGCTGACACACACGCAGCGCCATGGGGTAAGCGGTCGTTGAAACTGACGCGCAACAGCCAATGGGAGCCTCGTAGACGCGCACCAGCAAATGGGACCGAAGCCGAAAATCCATCAGCTTTACTCACCTCCTTTGGGATCAGAGACTTTAGGTGCCGTTGTCTAGCTTTTCGCGTGGTTCTGGCTTCACGTGGAAAAAGGATGTGAGGTGCCGTTTGGCGCGGTTTTAAAACTGATGGCGTCAGTTCGCACCATAAAACAGTTAAAGCTTACGCATGTAAACTGCATTACGACGACCGTCACCTTCACGCTACCTATAACATAAGCAACTAGGTCCTCTTGTGGATTCCTCTGTGTGCACTGGGCATATGAGAAAAGTTCTTCAAATAGTTCGTTAGCACTTTTGTATTGTCTGACAGCTCTTCCCAACCAATTATGAAGTCATGCCTTATAAGCCAACAAATAGATCATCGCTCCAGGGCCTCCGAAGTGGCTTAGATCAGCCGCATGAAGCCCTACTATTTCTACACTCAAACAAAAAAATAGAAAAAGGGTAGAAACGACGTGTTTTTTCTCCCTTGTACTGACTCGACCGCAAAGCGGACACGAGGAGAAAGAAACAATGTTTTCTTTTTCTTCTCCAGACAGACGAGAGGAAAGTTCCTCCCCCCGCCTCATCATCTTTCGTTTTCGTTTTTCGGAGGCATCGCACTGGTTTTTATTTAATAGAAACCAATGAGCTGACTGAGCGTCAGCGGCAACGAAGGCTCTCTGAAGTGGTGACGAAGCAAGCCCGTAGACCATGCGTCGTCAAAAGTGCTATAAAGCATAAATGCTGCAGGGACGATAAAGTGGGAGATTTAACGAGGGCCTATTGCTGTACAAGTCAGTAGAAGGGAGGCAACGAAGGCTGCCTTCCTTCTACTGACGCGCCGCCAAGCGGACAACGAGATGTTTTTCTCCTACTCCAGGGAGGCTGGAGAAAAGTCCCTCCTTCCCTCCACAGTTTCTTTCAGTTTCGTTTTTCAAGCACGTCACGCAAGTTTTTTTTTTTTTTTTTTTTTTAAGAAACGCAATTGAGCTAATTGAGTGCCAGCGGTATCGAAGGCTCCATGTACTTCAGTCTCCCAGTCAAACACGATGAAAACCTCGGTTGCATTGACGCTTTTACCGCTAATTTTGCCAAACGAATAAACGAAACCATTAGAAACAGCAAAGTTCCAGAGCGGTGCCAGCACTGCTACGTAGACTGGGAAAAAGGGCCGTCTCCGTGACATACTTCACCAGCTGGATCCCAGACCAATGAATGGAAAAAAATCCTAGGCCCATGGAAGAACAAGCGGCATCAACGCATCGTCTTAAAAGCTATGCAAAAGTATGTCGAAGACAGCGGACTGATCGATCAACTTTGAGTGCGTGCGTGTGTGTGTTATGTTTATGTGCGCGTGACTTGCTCTTCTTCTAATCGTCTTTATTCCCCTCTATCCTTCCGCACGGAGTAGCCAGCCAGAGAAAGCACAAACTCCGGCTTACTTCCCCAAGCTTCAAAAAATATCTATTTATCTGCACTGGCTAAATTTCTCATCTACAAATGGGAGACAAGTCGATCGTTAAGGTAAACTAAGTTCCAGGCTGTATAAACATACACACACCCCAATTTTCTTTGAGGGGTCTGTGGGGTTTATGTTTATAATTGTAAGTGCTGTGTATATAAATGTTCCCGCTGGATGCGAACTGTACTGTATTCAATGTAATGACAAGCGAAGTGTATGTGCGCATAGGAAAATTCACAGGGTATTTTACGTTATCCCTAAGACGACTTGAAGGTGAAAGCCCAAGCGTCGATGAATTAAGGACAGGCTATTTATTTTCCTAGTTCACTTTGAATCCTCTTAATTCGCTTTGACATACTACTTAATTTTATTGCCTCAAATTCGCCTGAGGGGTCACGCAAACATCACAACAAACCTCCGAAAACAGCACGCTCTCTGACGACGCACGTTTGGCGCCGTTTCACAGGCTGACTGGATCGTTGGGTCTTTTGTGGTCGCGGTGATAACGAACCTCCGAATACAGCGCGCTCTCTGACGACGCACGTTTGCCGTTGTTTCATTGGCTCAATCGGATCGTGGTGTTGGCTGTGGTCCCGGTGTTTGCGAACCTCCGAAAACACCACGCTCTCTGACGTTGTGCCTCTTTTGCTGCCTGATTGGCCCTTCGGCTCACAACATCGGCCGCGCTCGGACCTAAGATGAAACGAAGTACACTCTAAAAACGTTTGCGCGTCTACTTTCACGCATAACCCTCGGAGAGCCAATCGCCGCAACTTACAGAGGCAGCTCAGCGAATGGCAATGCCGAAACATATGTTTGGACCAAAAAACTCAGTCTGAGTTGTGACATTATGGAATGTTAAACGTCACGCTTGCATTGATTAATGTCACAGCTCAGATTTTACATCGAGTCGGTATTTTCTAAGCCGCTTAGTATAAATATGGAGGTGTCTTCTCTCTGTCTTCACTGTAATTGTCGTCATCGTCTATGTTTCTAAGCATTGGCTTAATCCAGTCCAAAGTCAAGATATCGGTGCTGACGGTCTGTCGAGTGAACCCTTGCTTCGGCTCGTCCGTGTGTGTGTGTGTGTGTGTGAGACCCTCCATCTGGAGAACGAGGTGGTAAAAGTATTTTTACCGAAGCGTTTCGCGGAACTGCCCTAGGAAGACATCACACCCTTCTCGCACAGCAAGGTGAGCAGTCTAAACTCCTGGCGTTTTTCTCGCTAATAGGATTTTTGGTTTCGGTATCTGAATATGTCACCGACACCTAGACGACCCGAATCATCTAGCAACTTCGTCATCTGTTTGTCGTATATCTATGAATATCGTCTAGCCACCTCATTTCCATCATGGTTACCTGTCCTGTCACCTATGCTCTCTCGACGACCGATATTATTCGACTGCAGAATCTCTACAAGTTCATCTATAGCCTCGGTTCACAGTGTGACCTCCTCACCATGCATTCCGTTTTACGAGGGAGTGTGCCCTCTTCACAATTACGTGGCTCAGTACGAGTTACACTTACACGAAATAGACACAGAAACGCTCGACGTGCACATATTGTTTAGCCAACATGCAGTGCATATGTCAATTGTGCTCAGATATTTTGCTCGGCCTCTGCGTTATTTTGTTACACTTGCTGTCGAGCTCGGACATCTCCTTCCTGATGACGACATTGATGTGACTGTGCAGTTTTTTTCATTGTCAGGTCCAAACCGCATTTGTGGACGGTAATATCAGTTGTTCAATTAAGCGAGTTTGCGCTGAAATAGCTGCCCAGTTAGAACACTATAAGGAACAAGGCTCGGGATTTTTTCTTGTCGGGATCAAAGTTTGTGCTATTAATTTGGGACGATTTCTTCCTCTGATTGTTGGTTGCGGAAATTTTTCTCTGCCAAAGCCACTTGCCTCAAAGCAATGCCTCGTTAATGACAGTGAACGTCTTCACAAATCTGAACCGGTCATGTGCTCTGTGTTTGCGGTGCTCGCCGCTTTGCATCCTGTGAACGGGTTTTACGGAGGAAGAGCATCCTCGTATCGTAAACATATGTGACAGTATGTGTTTCCGAAAACGTTCCCTGTAACCTTTCCACAGGACGTGGAGGCCTTTGAGCGAAGAAATTGTCTCACTGAACGTGTTTGTATATGACAGCAACAAAAACTTTGTCTACCCACTGAAGGTAGTTCATGTCGAGTTGGAACAACATGTCGATCTCCTCCTTATTTAGAACCATTTTGTGGGCTTTACAAACTTTGCGAGACTTTTTTTTTTAATTGCCAAAAGCCTACGCTTTCGTTGTAAGAGGTGTCTGACTGGGTTTCAGAGGCAGAAAACCCTATCTAACCATCTCTCAATGTGTGGGAATATGAAGCAGGGCAAAACGGTCTTCCCAAACAAGGGTGACCACCTGTACTTTCGGAGCACGCATGTCATGGAAGAGTTTCTTTTTTGTAGCGGTGACGACATTGAAGCGATTCTGGAACCGACCCAGTCGACGGGAAATGTTTACGAGAATCACATCCCCAGCTCTTTCTGCCTTCTCGTCATCTGCTCTAACGACTCATCCATTGTTGAGGAATACCTCTATCGCGGGCCGGACTACGTAGAAAGATTCATTTTGATTCGTAACTTTCTATCGAAGGAAATACCGCGATTGATTAGGTCGAGTGAAGTGCCTCTTGAAATGACTCGAGAAAACGAGGCTTCCTACTTGGACTCTTCTCGCTGTGGCATTTGCTTCGAACGCTTTAGCAAGAAAATGAAAAATCGCGCCCACGACCACACGACAAAAGAGTATATGCGGGCACTTTTCTCCCAGTGTTAATTAAAGTATCGAATCAACAAACATACTGTTCCACTCATAGCGCATAGCCATTCCTATGACCTTAGCTTTTTTCTAGGAAAACTTAATTTGTTCGAGTCCAAGGACATTAACGTACTCGGAAGCTCATGCCAGAATTTTATTTTTTTAGAAACAGGCAACCTTCGCTTTATTGACAGTCTCGCATTTCTTAATGCAAGCTTGGAGACGCTCGTGCAAAATCTCCACTCTAAGGGCACAGAACATTTTTGTTGTCTTCGGCAGTCCATTCCCGAGCACGTCGACCTCCTTGCCCGCAAAGGAGTGTTTTCACATAAATTCATTACAAGCTTTGAGAGTTACGAGGGGCAGAGCCTTCCACCAAGAGAGTTCAAAGGGTACGTCATAACCCTTAGAAATCTTTGACAAACATTTTAAACACATCAAACATGTTTGATGGGTACGTCAAAACCTTTAAAAAATCCTGGTTGGCACAATAGACGAATTTTCAATAGGGTCTTTTCGTTGAGATGATATATAGTATCAGCTCAACAGCTTGCCCTACAAGAAAGGTTTTTTACAAATCAAGAAACTTACGTGGTAACAAAAATAGCGGCACTAATGGGTTCATGGGGGTGCGTTTTCTTCCACTTCTTCTCTACTTTGGCCACTTGTTCCTTTAGGAGTCTTTTTAGCACTTCAGCATTAAGACTTCCGGTGGCAGTCTGAGCTTGCTTGCCGGGCTGCAGAAATATGATACTATAAATAAGAAAGATATGCACACGCAGATGACGCTTACATTCCACACGCTGGCCTGTAAAAAAATGAACGTTACATAGAGTATATCTTTCCGAGTCCAAAATATATCGTTGATCTGAAAGAAAAAAGGGCGACAGGTGATGAGACGCAGTAGAGTATTTTAGTCTTACATGTAATTAAAAAATGCAAAACACTTTTTAAAGGAACAAAGTAGCCTGCGTGAAATTTAGAAACGAACTTTATTTTTACAGTTTTTTTTAAATTTATACGGCCAGCCTGAAAACGCAAATTCATAATTAAATCTGCGGTCTTGCGGTGGCCGCCGTTGTGTTGTGCATCAATGCATCTCGTCGTTTTATTACACTTAGAACTGCCCTATATGTGGCTCCGAATAATAATATAATTGATTATCTAAGAACCTTAGAATAAGCCTTGATGGTAGTGGACAATTTATTAAATGAAATTAAAGAAAGTATATATCCTCGACCTGTCTCATGGTTACCTTGGTTAATTAAAGACGACTGGTTAAACAAATATAATTGTATATTCTTCAAGTGATAGCCCTCTATTGAAAAAGCGGATATCAATGGTATACAGGAAGTGTTACAGAAGGTGGTTCCTGTATACTTGTGAATGGGAAGAGCTACAGGAAGGTTTCCTGTTTATTCCTATTTGGGTTCTTTGTGTGGGAAACCAGTTACGTTATGAACCGTGAGGAAACAAACCAGCTCCCGCATATACTCAAATGGGAAGTCCTAAATGGTTCCTTACAGGAAGCCACAACCTGTATGGCCTTATTGGGATGTTAAACTCCATTAGGGCCATTTCAGAAAGTAAGATTTTGTACTTTAAAACATGTCGCATGCACTGTTTCAGTTTCAGTACACTCCCTATCAAAAATTATAATTAAGATATGTATCGGACCAATAGACATTTTTATCGGTCTGATAGGAATTTCGATTTGTTCTATAGGAATCTGTGTCGGTCCAATAGGAATTTTTATTAATCTCATAGGAATGTATATCGGTCCCATAGGAAGGTTTCTAGGGCCTTTATGAATTTCTATCCGTCTAATAGGCATTCCTATTGGTTCCACAGGAGGTTAGACTGGCCCCATACGAACTTTATTGGACCATTAGAAATTTTTATCGGTCTAACGAAATATTTTTCTGGCCAATTAGGAATGTATTTTTGACTATGGTAAAAATCTCGAGTGATCCAATAGGTATGCCTAGGACAATTCTGCATGTCTATCTGAGCAGTACAAACCAATAAGACATATGTCAGTCAGAACAATGCAAATGCACATTGGACGCAACAATTGAGAATCGGAGAAATGGGAACACGTTCCTTTACTCTCGCAAAGTTGCCTGGGGCGGAACTGATATATTTGTCTGACATCCAGCTGAGGTAAATATAGTTCGTGTCACAAATACGCCGCTAAATTTGATGCATGTGTTATGTAACCTGGGTTGTGTGATACAAATATCTACTCCACGTCCAAAGATGTGTCCTCGCTAAAAATCCAGCATGTATAAAGAGTACATTAGTGGAGTTAATTATGCGACAATGTTGCGCTTATCTTTTTCTTAATATGTTCGGACGGCAAAAATGGTTTCAACCCATTTTACATAACACACTATCGTTATACATCAATGGGGTTATAAAAAATCGAATAGTTTCGTAGCCGAAGTTAATGCTAGAATCAGACTAACATACAGTCTCAATTTAGAGGAAAATAGCATATTGGAATGCTTGCTTTTCTGACGGAATTTTAGGACAATACCATAACTAATACTTTGGAGCTTGGTGCGTTAAAACTATTTACTAATACAAAAGTGTAAACTGAAAATATTTTTACGGCATCCTTCTATCGAGATTTAGTCAGTTTCGGTTTCGGTTCTCTAAGGAAACAGATCACCTTCGCTAGCGACACCAGTTCCTCTTTCTTTTTTCTCCGACATAGTTGCGCTAGTCGTGCCTTCACTCTAACACACAACGCTAGGAGGGCCGATCACGGCAACTTACGAAGGCAGCTCAGCGAATGACAATGCCGAAACGTATGTTGAGACCAAAAAAACGCCGTCTCAGTTGTGACATTAAGCAATGCAAAACGGCAGGCTTGCATTGCTTAATGTCACAACTGAGACGGCGTTTTTTGGTCTAAACATTTGTTTCGGCATCGTTATTTGCTGAGCTCCCTCCGTAAGTTGCGGTGATTGGCTCTCCGAGTGTTGTGCGTGAAAGTAGACGCACAAACTTTTTTCAGAGCGTTGGGTGCGTCTGTCTCGGAGGATGGAAATGCTTTTACACATAGAAATGTTCTAATTTATTTAAGTTTATCTGTCTGTGAAGTTTGCTGTTATGATGATGATGTTCAAGAAGAGCGTGGAATGTCCACGACGCGACAGTCCGACTTGCAATTCAACACATTTGGTAAGTATGCTTTTTGATATTTGTTGGCATTATAGACGCGTGGAACAAGTTGTGAACCTTTGGGAGTTTTGGAATAACGTCCGCAAACCCTAAGAAATAACGTCGTCGCTACTGCGCATGCGTATACTCAAAACGAGCATTAGGGCTTGGGCTTTTGGGGCCGCTATTTTTCGGATATAGTGTTGGATGGGGCCTGAACGCGCCCCAAAATACCGCTGAAAATGAAGGCGCCCACGATAACTCTGTTGATCGCATCTTCGACGACGCCGTACTCTCGGGAACTGCGTTAGTTGCACTCGGTGACCGCGACCGCAGTCGGTATACAGTCCCCGTGGCGCGCATGCTTGCAAGAGAGCGCCGTTCGAGAAGGATCCGTCGGGTCGAAAGCGCCTACTCCGCCGAGGCCGCCGTTGCATGCGCGCAGCTAGGCTAGCTTGCCCGCTCTGCGGATAGACGAGTAGGACACAGATGAACTTACGGACAGACGAAGACCCCCAATCTCACATGCCCCCTACATCTACCTCAATTCTTTCACCCGCATCCCCTTTCCGCAAAACAATGACCGTAATGTCTTCTACAGACCGCTACTACGAGAACACCGCGGCAAGCGCACTCAAGTATCAGTGCAAAAGGGACAGTATGCACCCCTTCGCCACATTGTGTGGAAATAGTGCACTCAGACAACAATAAAAGAAACATTGTACACCACTGTCTTCACACTTTCCACCAACATTTCGCCGTACTGCGCGAACATCACACAGGAATCGCTGTCACTTAATCGAATTCCTCTGAAAATGTTTGCTAACAACTCGGGCACACCTGCTAATGCACGTTTCCACAGATTTTTTTAGAGAAGCAGGTCTAGCGTGCTCATGTAGGACTTAAGGTTGTGGGCACCCTGGTGGCTCCCCAGCCCAGTCTCCAACCTACGGTGCACAGGTGGCGGACTTTCCCGGGTGGCGCGGAGTCAAGCCGGCCGCGCGCACATCGCGCGCGCCGCCTTCATAAGACGGATCAGAGGCGGCGCGTTGTATTGGCGTGTTTCGAACTGTTTCTTTTCTGGCCGCGGCAATCGTTCTGCGCTCTTTTGTTAGTTTCAGGTGGGCGTTTCTTTTCTTACTTTTTCGCTTCTCTTGTGCTTGTGTTGGTTTATGGTGACGTTTCTTTTTTTGTTGCGCTTGCAGGCATGCTCACATGGGAGCAGGGAGCCGCGACGGCCGCAGCAGCAGAAGTGACCCAATTCGCGAAGGTCCCGGTGACGTGTGATTCCGTGATGCAGCGCCTGGCCCTCACGCCTGGCCGGCAGGAGACTCCACCGCGAGAGTCCTGACCACACTTGACGATTCCAGTCTACACGAGGTACGACGACGTCAAGTCCGTGGCAAACTTCCTGGGTGAGTTGCAGACGTACCACCTTGCCTCCGGTGCATCGGAACCCTTCATCGGGGACCGCATTGTCCCACTGGCGTTGGAAGCCAGCGCCGAGTGCTGGTTGTGGTCGCAGGCCCCCTTCACCACCTGGCGGACTTACAGACAAGACTGCGAGAAGAGTTCCTGCCCGGAGGCTACGCAACGCAGATTCTCCGAGAGCTCGACGCAAGGATGCAGCACCCGGAGGAAAGTGTGGTCCAGTGCGTTCGGGTCATGCTAGAGCTGCTCAAGAGGGCGGACCCGAATACACCGCAGTCGGACCGAGTAGCTCGGGTCAGAAGACAGTGCCACCTAAGATACCACGATTACCTCAGCAACCTCACATTTGAGACCCTTGAAGAGCAGGTCCGGTGCGCCCGCCTCATCGAGGAAGCTAATCACGCTGCGCGGAACTACGTGTCTCCGCGACCAGCGAAGTACGCGTTCGAACCGGCATGCGCATGGCAGGACCTTAAGGCCTCCACGGAAGCGGACTGTCCGATCGAGGCCTTCCTTCCCCACCACGTACACCATGAGAGTTGGCATGGCACACATGGCGTTCACCCGTGCGGAATAAGTGGACGTTCGCCTAAATCTCATCGAGAGGTCCCCGGAGGTCACAGCGGGGCCCGTGAGGGTCCCGGGCGGAGGTCGTCACGACAGGTGGGAGGTCGTTGGCCGCGCCATATAGAAATCTGGGGCCCAACGGAGATAATCACCCAAGCGAACCAACTTCGTCAGTCTGCTCCTGCAAGTGCTGGGGAAAACTAGCACACTGCGATTGAAATCTTGCAGCCATGCCGCACTGAACGCCGAACCATTCACTGCCTAGTTTTGGGATTCTCCGAAATTCTCTGTAGCAAGAAAGAAACGAAGTAATTTCAACTTAATCCCCACAGTTCGGCGACGTCACCGGACACGTCACAGTGCAGTTCTCTTCTGATGTAGTTTGTTGGCGATGGAGATTAGGCTCCTCCCACCAGCGACGTCACGATGCAGTTTCTCCACCGCTTTTTCCAGCATAGACACACTGGACTGGGCTTCTCGCTACTGCACCTGGAAAACGGAGAGGTCATAAACTGGGTGCTACTGGGTCTGACCTTCGCGGACGACATTGTGCTGACGGCGGGCTGTGAAACGGAGATGCAACAACTTCTCCAGAAATGTGCTGATGACGCTGTCGTGCTTGGTCTCTAGTACAACATATCCAAATACGCCCTGATACAATTCGCGGGCACTGAGAGAGAAAACCTCGATAGCCTCGCATTTGGCCTTGTCGTATTACCGGTACTGAACAAGTATAAGTACCTAGGTGTTGAGTTGTCGTACGAGGCAAACTATCTGAAACATCATTACGTCCACCTCAGTCAATCCGCCACACGGGGAGCTAACATTCTCTGTAAGCGCAGCCTATGGAGCTGTAATAGATTCATGGTGAACCGCAAAATGTGGAAGGCGGTGGTGGTGCCAGGTAAGACATAAGTGTTAACCGCCTACTAGCGCCACCTGCACCGCCTTCTAAACTGGTGTAGGAACAATTGGCGACGAGGAAGAAGAAGAAAAAAGAATGCCAACGTTCGGCCGTAATGAAGCCTTCGAGGGGGGAGGCGATGAGCGGCCTGCCTACGTGGAACGAATTCATGAATTTTTCAACGCCAACGACGTCGCTGCGGCGAAAAAGAAGTCGATTTTCTTGAGCTGCTGCTGCCAAAGGACGTACACCCTACTTCGGAACCTGGTGAAGCCCCTGACACCACAGGACAAGTCACTCACCGAGATTCTGGCTGTACTCGGGAAGCATTACGCTCCTACACCTTCAGCTGTGGTTCAGTGTTTTTACTTCAACACCCGGGTACGTTCTGAAGCGGAATCGATCAGCGATTTCGTTGCAGCACTGAAATTCTTATCAGAGCATTGTGATTACGGAACCGAATTTGAAAACATGCTGCGCGAAAGAATCGTGTGTGGCATCAACAACGCTACGATTCAGACCCGGCTGCTCGAGTTACCGGACCTCACCTTCTAAATTGCTGTTCAAACTGCGCTCGCAATGGAATCTGCGAAGAAGGATGCCGGCGATCTCTGCCAGGCTGGTGTAAGCATTCTGTCTACACACAAGGTTGGAGACCCAGCCCAAAATACCAGCTGTTATCGCTGCGGAGAGAGAAGCCACCTGACACCTCAATGCAGACACATTGATTCGACGTGCCATTGCTGTCAGAAGAAAGGTCACCTGTTGGCGGTGTTCAACTCAAGGAAGAACGTGAATCTGCCCAAATCAAAGGCTTCGCGGACGCCTCGTCGAGGTCAGCAAAGATCAACGCCGTCGGCTCAGATGAACACAGTCCACAACGACGTTGACACTTCTGAAGACTCAAGTCAATTCTCGCAAGCGACGACTTACGACATGTGGCACCTAAGTGGATCGGCCACGGTACCACCTTTTCTGATCTCCGTTGAAGTTTTCGGCAAACCTCTTTCCATGGAGCTAGATACCGGAGCAAGCGTCTCGGTGATGTCTGCAGCCAGGTTTCACGCTGCATGTGCCAATATGAGTCCCAAACATTCAAACGTTCTTTTGCGGGGATTTTCTGGAGACCTTGTGCAAGTCAAAGGCAAAGCAAACGTTCATATTAAGTACAAAGGTCATGAGGAAGTTTCTCCACTGTTCTTTACCACCGAACCTTCAGCAACGTTGCTTGGCCGGAACTGGTTTCGCGCTCTGGGCCTGAGCTTCGAGGGACTCGAGACTGTGAACAAGCTGACTGATGTCGGAACCATTATAAGTCAATTCTCTGGAGTCTTCGAAGAGGGCTTAGGCGTCTTCAAGGGAATTTCTGCAAAAAATTCTTGTGCCCACGGATGCTTCACCAAAGTTCTGCAAGCCCCGACCTCTCCCATTTGCACTGCGCGATGGAGTCACCCAGAAACTCCAGAGATTGCAACGGGAGGGGGTGATCGAACCTGTCAAAACTTCGGACTGGGCAGCCCCCATTGTTTCTTTCTGAAAGAAGGATGGCAGGGTGCGCATATTCTGAGACTATAAAGTGACAGTGAATCCCGTGTCACGATTGGAAACCTACCCTGTTCCACGTGTTGAACACCCACATGAGTCTTTTTCGGTGCTATAGGCTCCCGTTCGGAGTATCTTCGGCCCCGGCCATATTCCAGCGCGAAATGGAGAATCTTTTCCGAGGCTTACGAAGCGTAGCCGTTTACTTTGACGACATCATTGTCACGGGTGTTGATGATCAGGACCACTTGAAGAACCTCAAGAGCGTTCTTCAGTGACTTCAGGATGCCCATCTCAATGTGAAGTTGGAAAAATGCGAGTTCTTTGCACCTGAAGTGGAGTACCTGGGCCACGTCATTAACAACCACGGACTGGTTGCAAACCCAAAGAAGGTGGATGCCATCGTCAACGCCCCTGTTCCTCGTAACGCGAAGGAACTTCAAAGTTACCTTGGCTTGATGAACTTTTACAGACGTTTGTTGCCAAATCTTTCATCGACGCTTCGGCCCCTGCATCTGCTGCTCATGGAGGGCAAGAGGCGGACGTGGCAGAAGGAGAAACGGCAAGCCTTTTGTGAAAGTAAAAGGCTCTTGACAAGAGCACCTGTTCTGGTGCATTACGACTCCAAAAAAGAGCTTCTACTCAGCTGCGACGCGTCACCGTACGGTGTTAATGCTGTGCTGGCGCATATCGAGAATGATGGAAGAGAGCGACCAGTGGCGTTTGCGTCACGGTGTTTACTTCCGGCTGAACAAAATTACAGTCAAGTTGACAGAGAAGTTCTTGCTTTGGTTTTCGGCGTAAGCAAGTTTCACCAATAGCTGTGGGAGAGACCATTCACTGCGGTAACCGACCACAACTGCGGTGCCAAGCCAAGCCTCTCCCCGAGTTACAAGGTGGGCTTTGACCCTTTCATGTTACCAGTTTAAACTCATCTACAGACCTGGAAGGCTGTTGGGGAACGCCGACGGTCTCAGCAGACTGCCTCTTCCGACGAACAGCGCCCCCGATAGCACGCCAGCCGACGTGTTCATGCTGGAGCAGTCCTACTCTGATGTCTTATCTCCAGCTACAGTCGCTCGAATGACAAAGAGAGATCCTATGCTCTCGCAGGTGGTGCAGGCTGTGCTCACTGGAACAGCTTTTCCTGCCGGTGGAGACTGGGGTCCTTTCTCTGCCAGGTACAACGAACTCAGCCTACACGAAGGTTGCCTTTTGTGGGGATCTCGTGTAGTAGTGCCTAAGCTCCTACAGCCCCAAGTGCTTCAACTTCTTCATGCTGGACACCCTGGAGTAGAAAAAACCAAGATGATTGCCAGATGCCATGTCTGGTGGCCAGGCATCGATAATGCTATCGCCAATCAAGTGAGAGACTGCAATGTCTGTCAAGCTTATCACAAGTCTCCACGTGGCGTACCCATCACGCCTTGGCCTTTTCCCGAGAAGCCTTGGTCCAGGCTCCATGTCGACTTTGGGGGCCCATTCACGGGCCACTACTTCCAAGTTATGGTAGACGCTTTTTCCAAGTGTGTGGAAGTACATCCTGTTCCATCACCCTCAGCAGAGGCCACGATATTGGTGTTCAGGGCCGTTTTCACGCACCATGGCCTGCCCGACCTCATTGTTTCTGTAATGAGCCAGCATTTAACAGCAGCCAGTATGCTGAATTCTTGCAGCGGAATGGCATTCGTCGCATGCCGGTACCACCATACCACCCCGCTTCTAATGAAGCAGCAGAAAGAGTAGTTCGAACTATAAAGGACAAGCTCACGAAGAGTGCGCCTGGTGAATTCAAAACTCGGGTAGCAAGATTTCTATTTTACTATCGCACGACGCCGCATGAATTAACGGGTCGAGCGCCATGCGAGTTGCTCATGGGCAGGAAAATCAAAACGCCATTAGACGTCATGCACCCCAACCTTCGGACCACCGTTCAACTGAAACAACCGAAGCAGAAGTTGCACGCTGACCAAGGTTGCTGTTGTGGTCCACTGCTCGATTCTGGTACGCCGGTATTTGCAAGGAATTTCAGACCCGGACCGCCTTGGGTGCCTGCTTCAGTTTCGGGCCCAGTGAGTGCATCCTCAGCCGAGATTACCCCGGTAGATGGAACGTCCTGGCATAGAGATGGAGATCACCTTCGTCTGAACCCCATGCATCCTTCTCCCAGCCAGAGGTCGTCCTTCAACAGCATCCCGAGCTGCCGCTACCGATGGAAAATACCGCACCAAGTGAAGCCGAACCTGAGCAGCAGCCGACACCATCAGGGGAAACATGCACATCACCAACCCCTGCCCTGGTCGAGGAGAGTCCCGCTATTTTAAGGAGGAGCTTAAGAATCAAGCGACCTTTTCGGCGGTACTCTCCAGGAAAATGAAAAAATAAAACTTCACTTAGGGGGGAGGAGTGTCAACCGCCTACTAGCGCCACCTGCACCGCCTTCTAAACTGGTGTAGGAAGGACGGCAATGTATTATTTGTGGGTTATTAAAGATCAGTGTGTTGTGAGCTGTCATCCAGTTCGCATGTCTTTTCTCGCACTCATAACAATAAGAACCACCTTGGAGCGCAGACAACGAGAAGTAGGACGCCAAGCGCTGGGCTGCCATGGCACGGTTGCGAATGAGGCAGTGCAGGAGGACCTGGGCTGGTCGTCTTTTGGAGCGAGAGAGGGGACAAGCAAGGTTTCCTACGACGGGCGGCTTCGACTCATAGAGCGGTGCCGCTGGGCCCAAGAGGCTGTTCGTATACACACATATGCCTTCTCTGCTGAGCCGCTGGCGAAAGCGCCTTTACTAGCTTCAGGAGAAGTTCGGCTTTTTCGCAGAACCGGTGGAGGCCATCACAGAAAAAAAATAAAAGTATGTTGTACGCAAGAGGGTTCGCGAACAGGAGAATGTGAAATGGCTGAAGGCTGCCCGAGCAAAGTCAACCGTGACAATATATGCGGAATTCAAACAGCAAATCATGGCAGAGACGCGGCTGAACGACAACAGCTTGGGCAGCCGCCTATTGTTCGACGCTTGTGCGTGTGCCCTGCGCACACTGGTGTACAAACAGTGTCGACAATAATGTCGACTGTGTGCCGATTATGCGAGGTTGCGAGCGAATCCGTGAAGCACATCAAACTTCATTGTGGCGGAATCCAAGCATCTGCCACTTATCCCAGCGAAGAGGTGAACCGACTACTCGGAGATGTCCTGCCTCTAGCGACAGTGCTTTGTTTCTCGACAACAAGCGAGAAAGCCAGTAATACTGAGGCCTTTTGGAAGATCATCAGCAGACGAAAAGACGACTGGCGGATTGGTGGCATGAAACACATCACAGGGGGCGCGGAATTCACCCCCAGGCTTCGGCACAATTAATCGAGACCGGCCGTTACATGACCAGCTTTCTGGGACACCCTCTTTTAGTTCCCGATTCTCATGACACGTGGCGCATCAGCCTTGAGCAAGATAGAGTGCCTTCATTCGCACGCGCGTTTATGCTCGAGTTGTGACATCTCAGTCATTTTTTCGCCGAATGGATTTTTTTTTTTTTGCATTTTGAAGCGCACGCAATCTATTGTCACTCAGCTCGAGCGCGTAGCTTTCACTAGAATGTACTAGAAAGTACGAGAGGGACGAGATACAGGCTCTGTTAATGCTTTCAGTTGCACCTCAAAATGTGGAAAGCGATCAAGTGAAACCAAGCCACTTCGATCGAAGCGCCACCTTCGCTGCGTGCGATCGAGCAACGACAGAGGTCAAGATCATATCGGCAATATAGCCCCTTAGGGGATATATTGTATTTTTTATGCTTTTGACGTCAGAGGTAACGTCAAAGCACCACGACACGATGACGTGGCGTTACGACGACGCCACGACGTCATCGTCAACTACGAGGTTACGCGACGCCAGGATGCTATCGTAAGGCCGTCGAGACATCCCGTCACGTCGAGGATGACGCTGTTTCACTGCATCAAGTCGCCGTTGTAACGCAGTCGTGATATCTCGTTGAGGACAACGCCGTTACGCGACATTAAGACGCCGTTGCGACGCGGTCGGGACATCGCGTCGCGTTGAGGACAACGGCGTTACGCGATATCAAGTCGCAGTTACAACGCGGTCATGACGTCGCGCGCCGCGTCGAGGACGACGTGGACGTGGTCGTCGATGCCGGCGTTGACGTCGACGCCCCACGCAACGTCAAACATTGCTATGACGTCACGTTAACGACGTCCTGACGTCACCGTTAACGTCAACGTCACAACGAAGACTTGACGGCGTGTAACGTCGGCGCCTTCGCCAGTACCAACGCCGACGCGCAGTCACGACGAAGTTCTGAATTCGTGTAACGTCGTCAACGATGACGTCAACGACAACGTCCTGAAGTTGTCGGGATGTCTTCGTGACGTCAAAGTGCGTCACGTCGACAACGACGTCGACGAACTGACACCAAGCGTCCTTATGACGTCACATTGACAAAGACGCCGTCGTCTTGACGTCCTGTGACAATGTCGTCGTCGTCATCAACGTCAACGTTGACATCGTCGTCGTTGTCAACGCAATATGACGTCAGAACACAGTCTTGATGTCGCGTAACGCACGTTGTCAACGTCGACGTTGGCGTCAAGGCGTCGTCTTGATGTCGCATGGTGTTGTGACAACAACTCAGGTCGCGGTGACTTTATGTACGTTATGAGTGACGTCTAGGTTGTATAAAAAATGTAGTCCAGCGCTCTATTGTTTCTATGACCTTGACCAGTGTGCCGGTCAAGCTTGCGTATGGAACGGAACGTGTTTTTCGTTAAAAAAACGGCTAATCCAAACCACTTCGCTCGTAGCGTCCGAGAAGGCGCTACGAGCGAAGTGGTTTGGATTCACCGGTTTTTTCCACATGCGGAAGTACCTAAATAGCACTCCGGTGGCCGCACTTGTCGTTTCTAGTACACTCTACTTTGGCTATAGCGGGTTTCACATGCAGCGATTTTGGCCCTAAAGCGGCGCGATTTCTGCCGTCGCGGCGCTCGTGCCGCAGAATTGCTGGTGCTGGTCAGAGCGCCGCGACGGCAGAAATCGCGCCGCTCTAGGGCCAAAACCGCTGCATGTGAACTATGCTTATTGCATAGACGCCACTTTTACCGTCTTGTCACGCACCGAGTGTGCGAGAGCGTCACGTGCTGGCACATTCAGGGCAACAATGGATGTCTTCATTCTCAGACAGAAAGACATGTAAGCAGCCTAGAGCAAGATAAACGGAAAATTCGAAGCGCGTGACCGCCTATCTGAACCTCCTCTTCTGTGCATCTCTCCGGCCTCCCACCATTTTCACCGTTTCCGTCTGGCCAAATACTTTACTATGGGGAATACATTACACTCTGCTCATTTGCATTAGACAGAACGGATACAGCGCCGAATCCAGCCCTGAAGGAGGGGAGGTCTGCGCTGAGTCTTCTTTTTTTTTTTTGGCAAATAAGCTGTCATTATTATCAGTCGCCGGCATTTCACGACTACGCGCCATGCTACGCCGGCGGTCGGTGCGCCAGTGCAAGCTAGAGCCACTAAATAAGCTCGCTTTCAAAGTAGCGCATTCCTTTTCTTTGACATTTTGCCGACAATAGAGACGCTCTATCCAACTATATTCTCGTTCGCTGCGGCGTCATTGGACAGCGGCAGTCACGTGAGTCGCTATCAGTATCCCCACGTTTTCTCAACGCCACCATCTTGGGTCAGTCGGTCCTCTGCCTGCTGATGTTTACTGTTTACTGCGCGCGCACGCTGAAGTTCGTCGCTCAGCACGCGTACTTTCCGCGTTGCGTCGAGATACGAACAACACGACCTTGATTCGCTGCCACAGCTACGGCTGCGGCAGCTGGCGCAGACGACGGCTACAGCTCGGCTTGGCTCGGCTAGAGTCACTCCTCCATCTGCACGTGGACCAAAGATGGCGGCGCCTGACGTGCTTCAGACGCGCAGTTTGGGAGTTTCGGTGCTCTGAAAGCGTAGCTTTATTTAGTGACTCTAGTGCAAGCCAGTGTCTCGAGGAGTGAAACAACGACAAATGTGTTGCGTGGTGTTTTTGTTAGATACTTTTTAGAAACGATGCACACGATATACCCCGAGTTTCAGCAAACATTAGCCTAGTTTAGGTTTCTGAATTTGGCTTTTAGAAACAAAAAAATCTCCCGAATGTGTGTATTTTGCCGTTTTGCGTTCAAGAGACAATCTGTTGTTTTCTGTATTGCGTATGTTATTTCAGTGATGTGCGCCACTAGTATGGTGTAGTTTTGGAATCTGTATCCTCTAAACGAGGAAACTCTATTGTTCTTTCTTTTTAGGCGCAACCGGCTGTTGGTCAGCCAAGAATTTTCTCTTTGGTCCTTAGTTTTTAGTCTTTATTTATTTGGCTTTGGAGAGCCGCGGCACCGCGGAAAGGCCCGTATCATGAAGGCCCGCGGTGCCGCGTCTAGTGAACATGATAATGTGGTGAGTATATATATACATGGCATGATGACAACGACATGGATTGTTGGTATTGGGGAGGATGGCAGTCCGATTCGCAAAAGTCCAGATTTCGTGGAGGAGGGTTGGGCTAAAGCCCCTCGATATGTTTGCGTTTGTCCTGCAAGTAGCGTCAAATGCGCGAGTGCACGGGACCCGCATCTCGAGCGGCCCTTGGAAGCGAATGGCGGCGCAGCACTGAATTGAGCGGCTCTAGGAAGCGAATGGCGGCGGAGCACCCGCTCGTGGCACGTGTCTCGCGCGGTTCCACAACAATGGTTGGCGGTACTTGAAAAAACGCCTTTATCAAGGGGCTTTAGGTTGGGCGGGTCAGCAGCGAGCCATGGGTTCTGGCACGCTGTTCGATCGGTACATGAAGGAGCCCCAGGAACATTATGGCATGGCGCTGTTGCTCACTCGGGTCCACTGGTCTCGAAGCATCAGGCGAAGGAGGTAGCCCAGTCAAAGTAGAAGCTGCCGCCTCCGAGGAACCGAGGCCCAGGGCTTAGATTGAGGCACCACCGTCACCCGGCGTGCCATCTTCTCAACGTCGTCGTCGTTATGTTCTTTATTTATACGCGTATTTATGTATAAATAAAATAAGATGGATAAAAAGACACACAATCGAACGGCCAGCGGCGCGCCGTCCTAGTTATATTTCTAGTTATTTCTAGTTATACACGCCTGAACGAATTTTGTTCAGTTTGTGTCTGTAAGCGAGCTAAAACTTTACGTACACTAGCAAATTCAATGCAAAATATATGCAATGCAAGTGTTTCTGACCCTAAATAACAATTGCTCATATTTGAAATCCAGGGCACTAATTTTGATTGTAAACACCTAATTATTATATAGTCATATTATAACCGCCACATTCTTAGTCAACAAAGAGTTTTAGTAGATAGTTCCCGTGACTCCGATAACAGTATCCGATACTCCGCCACCGCCTCCCTTGTGCATGCATAGTATCGTTATCGGGGCTATCGGAGGTATCGGAACGATCTACTAAAACTTTCTAATATGCTGTCACAAACAAATCGTACAAATTTTTTTTCCGATGAGCCTATGTAAAGGTAGCTTGGCCGCAAGCTTCTTTGTGCACGGCTGAGTGCTAACTTTAGAGGGGCAGAAAGCGGGCCGAATTTGAGTCTCGAGGAATAAAATGTATTAATTAAAATACCGACGTTTTAACTGCGGTGTGTGCTATGAGTCAGCAGCTATTATATTCCTCGGGAACTTTACGATTCTTCATTTCAGTGAGATGAAAATTAAAGTTTTTTCGAAGTGCCCTATAGGACACAATGCAACAATATTATATCGGGCCCAGGAATAAAGAAGTACACAATCCTGAGGTTCAAGTTGGTATAACATAAGACCGTATTAGTGCCATCTATAGATATCCCGGGGAACTTTAGGATTTCTGCTGTATTTTGGCTGAAATTATAATTTTACTGCGTATTCCTGAGAATGGCCAAGACAGGGCGCATGGAGACCGTGTCCAGTAGAGTTCCTGTATAGGCTCCCTACGGGAGCTAGAGTCGCGCGTTAGTTGCGCAACTTCGTGTGGATACAAGGGGTATCCACATGGAGTTCTCCTTCGTGTGGATACCCCTTGTATCCACACGAAGGAGAACTCCGCGGACGGATGTCGTGACGTCAACAACCCGGGAAACTCCAACCCCGGCTCCGCCGCGTGCACCTGCGGATCTTTCGTGCTGACAGAACGAAGCCTCCGCGCCTCCGCCACGGAGAAGAACGGCGCTTCGAGGCGTCAAAAAAGGATGACGTATGTCCCACGTGATGCAAGCTCCACGGAGGAAAGTGGCGGATTTCTCCTTCGTGTGGATACCGTTAGCGCCGAGATATATCGGTGGCGCCCTCTAATGGTTTCCATCCGTGACGTCCCGACTGGGTTTGCCTCGCCATGACGTCACCAGTTGTTACCCTGGCTACTTACCACCAGGTGCGACGACGAGTTCGATGGTGTGTTTTAAATGCACAGTGGAAGCTAGGAGCCATCGTAACCGGAACTAACACCGTCAAAGTTGACAACCTGACTGTGGGGACCATGCAGGGCAAGAAGAAGGTTCGTGTGAACATGTTCGTGCCGGAACCAGAAGTAACTTTTATTCTGTCGAAAATAACATACAAACCCGCCTTCGCGGTGGCACAGGGTTGCCTGCGGCAATCACGTACGCTAGGGTTGCGCCCTCTACATCTCCCCCCTCAGAATCACACTAAAGGTTCAACTTCCTGGGACACACCAGCCGTCTGCCATACCTGGTTCTTTGTACAGGTAAGGTATCCAAGTCGGGTTCGTGGCGCCGGAGGTTGTGGCTCGTAGGCGAAGGTGGCTGTCGAGGTTGAGCCGATCCTTGAGCTGCAGCTGCAGGTTGTTGTTGAGGTGAAGCCCGTTCCTGTGCTGCAGGTGCCGCCGGCTCTTGAGAAGGAGCCAGTCCTTGAGCCGCTTCTCTCGCGGTTGAATCTTCACTGCCTGTCCTGAAAGGCACCAAGTTTCTCCGTTTGCGCTGCCAGATTGCTCCCTCATCGGTTTCCATCACGTACGACCTGGGACGTTGTGTTGGACTGAGGGCAGTAGCCTTTACTCATTCTGGACAAACCCAGACGCGGGTACCGTCTTCCAGTGGCGAGAGGCTTCTAGCCCGATGGCGGCGATCGAAGTCGGTAACTTGGCGACGTTTGAGCTTCGCGGCCTGGGTGGCCACCTCCTCCTGCGGCTTGCTACTTGGCACCAGCAATCTCCTCTCCTTGGGAAGTCGAGTGCGGAGTCGGCGCCCCATCAACAATTGTGCCGGACTGAAACCCGAAGGTCCGGGGTATCTCGGTGGTTGAGCAAATCCAGGCACGGATCGTGCGCCTTGCGTAGCAAGTTCATCACCGAGCGCACCATGCGCTCTGCCTCTCCATTGGACTGTGGGAAGTTGGGGCTGCTTGTCTGGTGTGCGATTCCGTAAGGTGCCATGAACCGAGCGAACTCGTGGGACTGGAAGGGTGGTCCGTTCTCTGAACGCAGAGAGGATGGGATGCCGTGACGAGGGAAAATGCTTTTAAGTAGTTGGATGACATACCCAGCTGTTGCAGAGTTGAGTGAGACCACTTCCGGGTAACTGGAATAATAGTCGACCACGAGGAGGTAAGTCTGTCGGTTCAGGTGAAACAAGTCAGTGCCCAAAAGTCCCAAGGTATACTTGGAAGCTGCGTGCTCCGAAGTGGCTCTGCCGGATTGTCTTGGTACAACGTGCACTGTTCACATTGTGCCACGAGTGCTGTTATATCAGCGTTGATACTTGGTTACCATACTGATTCCCGGGCCCGAGCCTTGCATTGGTAATGCCTTGGTGACCTTCATGAATCAAAGTCAGCGCTGTCGCACGTTGCACTGTTGGTACCGCGATGCGAGTGCCGTTCAGAAGTAAACCATCTCAAACCGAAAGTTCGTCCAACACGCTTGCATACTTCGTCAGGTGGAGAGGTAACTTCGACTTCGGAGGAAACCCGTTGTGGCACATTGACGTGAGTGCGTGACACTTCCCCTCGCTTGCTTGGGCAGTTCGAAGGTCCTTCAGCTGTAGGGATGAGCTCTGAAGGACTTCCGCAGCAAACACTTCGATTGTGTCTAGAGGACGATACGAATCGGCAGGTTCCGTGGTGACGCGAGACAGAGAGCCCGCTGTTGCGAGAAGCTTCCCATGGATGTACGACATCGTGAACTGGTACCGTATCACCTTCAGTCGAAGGCGCTGGATACGTGGAGGTACCACTTCTAAGTCCATCTTGCAAAACAGTGAAACCAGTGGCAGGTGATCTGTCTTTACGTCAAAGACCAACCCACGGAGAAACTCGTCGAACCGTTCAATTGCCCATAAAGCCGCCCGGGCTTCCTTCTCCGTTTGGCTATATTGTAGTTCAGTCGCTGTAAGGGACCTCGACGCGAAAGCAACCGGTCTTGTTTCACCGGAAGGCTGAGTTTGTCGAAGGACTACCCCCAAGCCGAATGAACTGGCATCCGCTGAGACGACTGTTGTGTACGCCGGATGATACTTCGCCATGCAGCGGTCCGATACTAGCATCAACTTGAGCTTGGTGAATGCTGTTTCTTGTTCGTAGGACCAGTTCCATGCAGCATTCTTGCCGAGGAGCGCTCTGATAGGAGCTGCAATGTCCGATACATGCGGAAGGAAACGCCCGAGGTGGTTCACCATACCAATGACGCGTCTTACACCTGCTAGGTCAGTTGGTGCGCTCATCTCCTTGATCGCTTGGAGCTTGCTTGGGTCAGGACGGATGCCCCTTGCAGATACCATCACCCCCAGGAAGGAAACCTCATTCCAAGCGGAAGCAGCACTTCTTCTCATTCAAGGTGATGCCTGCCCGGGATAGTCGCATCAGGACTTGCTGCAGGCGGGAGTCGTGTTCTTCGAGAGTGCGTCCGAAGATGAGTATGTCGTCTATCATGCACACATCGCTTTCCAGGCCTTCCAAAATCCTGGACATCTGCTTCTGGAAACATTCCGACGCAGAGGTGATGCCAAAGGGCATCCGACGGAATCAGTAGCGTCCGAAAGGTGCGATAAATGTGGTGAGTTCTTGCGATTATTCCGCAACTTCACCTGGTAGAAGCCTGATTTAGCGTCCAACATTTAGAACACCGTTGCGTCTCCCAGCAGGTCCAGGACCTGGTCGACCGTGGAAAGGACCTGGCGTTTTCGCAGGACCACCCGGTTTAACTTCGTAAGGTACACGCAAAGCCTGTGACCCCCAGTGGCTTTGGGTACGACCACCAGTCCGGCGCACCATGGTGTTGGCGTGTCAACTCGGCGAATGACACCTTCTTGTTCTATCCTCTGCAGTTCCCTGCGGACGACTTCACGCAACGGGATGGGGATGCGCCTTGCCACGCTAAGAGAAAATGGAACAGCGTCTGGCCGGAGGTGGTTCTTGTGTTCTTTAGAGAAAGATCCGAGGCCATTAAACATCTTATCGCGAGTCTGAGAAGAGAATTTGACGGTAGGAAGGTCCTTTTCTTTCGATGGGACGCCGTCGAAGAATTTGACGACTTGAAGTGCCTGACTGGCTGGAAAGCCCAAAAGAGGCACGGAGAGGGATTTTGCCGCGTACAGCCTTTGCTGGGTTGACTTCCCTCTCCACAGCAAAGTGGCCATGAAGGACCCAAGAACGTTGAGTGGCTGCTGCCCTGGCCCGAAGAAGGTGTTGTCCACCTTGTCGAGGGACGGCGGCAGGTTGGGGAAGGTGTTCAAGACGGCTGAAACTTCGGCTCCCGAGTCAACCTTGAATACTTCCGTGTAGTCGTTGACAGTGACTTCCACGAACTTGCCTTGGTCAAAGTTGCGAACGGCCTACAATCCCAGCGCTGTCACCTGCGTCGACCGTTTCTTCCGGGAACGGCAGACGTCCGCAAAATGGCCTTTTTTCTTGAAGTGGTTGCACAATGAGTTGCGGGCGGGGCATTCCGAGCGAGCGTGTGAAGCACGACCGCAGTAACCGCACGAGCTAGAGCTTGAGGTGCGCTTGTCGCGTGCTGAGCTGTGCTTGACGTGTCCGGCTTGTTGCTGCCGAGATTTGACAGCGTCGAGGCTCACCGGTCGAGACTGCGTGTCGTGGCCTGCGAGCTAGTCTCTCCGCTTTTGGGCGTCTTCTGCTTGTCTCACCTGCACCCATACTTCTTTGAGAGTCAACTTGGGGTTGCGGCAGAGCTGGTCGGCGAGGCGAGCGTCGCGTAAGCCTACGATGAAGCGGTCGCGGACAAGGCGTTCCACAACCTCGGGTGACGGGTAGTTGCATCTCTTGCAGAGCTTGCAGAGTTCCGCATAGTAGCTGTCCACCGTCTCCCCCGGCTGCTGGACGCGCCGGTGAAACACGCCGTCTCTTACACCTTGTTGAGGGGGTAAACGAAATGGGCCGTAAACTTCTCTAGACCACCTTGTGGTCATTAGAAGCGTCGCCGAGGCCGAACGTCGCAAGAAGAGGACGAGCTTCCGGCCCCATGCAATAAAGAAATATGCGGACCTGAACTTCTTCCGACGCCTGTCGAAGACCGGAAGCGAAGGCGTAGTCCTCGAAAAGGCTTAGTCACGTCAGACAGGAACCGGCGTTCTTGAAGTCGAAGCGGTCGGGCTGATGCAGGGAAAGGCCCTGCTATGAAGGCTTGGCGTCGTCTCCTTCGTCGTTAGGCATGGCAGTGAGCAGGACGGCGGCGAGCAAAAGCACGGCGATCGAAAGCCGGGCGACGGGCGAGCGAACTACGCAGTTACGGCGGAGACAATTCATGCGAAGGCGATGCCTACTTCGTTAGGCATAACGTTAGGCACTCCTGACACCATGTGGAGACAATGCAGGGCAAGAAGAAGGTTCGTGTGAACACGTTCGTGCCAGACCCAGAAGTAACTTTTATTCTGTTGAAAATAACATACGAAGCCGCCTCCGCGGTGGCGCAGGGTTGCCTGCGGCAATCTCGTACACGAGGGTTGCGCCCTCTAAACTGACAATGCTCATATGCGCATGGTCTGGCCAATCGTGGAAAGAAAGCTGACCGCAGCGACGCTTTTGGTCGCGCCCATTGCTAATAGAAAACTGTTGTGTCCAGGAATGCTGGAAATAATACTGCGGCTGATTCCTTTAGTAAAGGAAGCAGCCACAGTATTATAATGATGATGATGATGATCATCATCATCACTGTCTATTCGCCTCTTCTGAGTTATATCAGCATGAAGAGCTTCTTCCTCAAATCTGTTTCGTCGGAGCCTTTTATAATAGAGTCACTAAATGAGCTACGCTTAGAGTATCGGCACTCCGTTCCCTGATATTGTTGTTGGCGCCGCCATTTTGGTGATTTCGCAGAGCAGACGCAACTGCCGATCGTCATGATTCAAAAGTGCAACTTCCTCAGCATTAAATTTGGTGTTAGGAGGCTCATGTAATAGTGCTTCGCTTTGTCGCGAACTTTTTAAACATTTGTGGAGGACGGAAAGCGTTTCCTGTGACATCGGATAAAGCTTCAGGTAACTGACAACCATGATTTTAATCTGCAATATTGCGAAGTGTTGTTACTCTGAAGCGTAGCTTATTTAGTGGTACTAGTTTATACTAAGAAAGTTTGGTGTTCTTAATAAAATTTTACAGTTTGACAACCAAGGCAGCGTATTCTGACAACTGAGGGATAAGTACTTACGTCCGCCATTTTGGGGCTCTGACTCATGGATTCCGTGCTATTTCTCAGGAATAAAGATAAAGAAGTAACGCCTTTTTGCGTTATCCCGAAATCCCCGACTGCTAGCGGGCAACAAGATCCGCCATTGGCCAAACTCTCTCAGTATAAACGGCTCTTATCTTCGTGGTGTCACCGCGCGGCTTGCCGTTCGCCCTTCGCGCAAGTGGGCCTCATGCGGCCTCTTAATCCATTTTACTCTGGTCCTCTTGGTTCGAGCGCCCTCTACGTCGGCGGGAAACGAACCAGCCTTTGCTCGAAGCTACATCCTAACACACTCTTCTCCGCATCTCCTTCCCGGCGAGGGGGGCGAGAGGAGTCACCTAAATGTATTTCTCGCATCATGCTCGCAGCTATCTCAGAAGCACAACACTCTTAAAAAAAGGGCGCTGTAGTACCCTCCTTAACGGGGTAAACTACTCGCACATAGGACAACCCCCTTTGGAGGTAACGTTACCCCCTGCAACGAGGGTGCAAACTTACTCCCTGGGTAAGGGTTCAACATTGCCCCCTTTTGGAGGTAACCTTAGTTCCTTTTGGGGTTAAAGTGCACCCTTTCAAGGTCCACCTTTACCTCCTTTAGGGGTGAACTTCAACCCCCTTAAGAGGTAAGACGACATAATTGAGGGTTCTGGTTTTACCTTCTTTTGAAAGCAACAGCACCTGCTATAGGGGGCTGGTTTTCGCTCCATATAGAGGGAACAGTTGCCCACTTTGGGGGCAATAGTACATGCCCCTAGTTTCAGCTTTTACCCCTTAAGGAGGGAACTATGATCCACTTTGGGGTTAAATGTACACGATGAGGAAAACAGCTAAAAAAACACGGACTACGAAGAATAAAACACGACAGGACAATGCTATCCTGTCGTGTTCTTCGTAGTCCGCGCTTTACGAGCTGTTTTTCTCATCCTGTATAACAGCAACAAACTGGCCCAGTTCACCACCTTAATACAGGTTAAATGTACACTTGATGAAATCACTTTTACCCCCCCGAAAAAAGGTACTATGGCCCTTTCTGGGTGTGATAGTACATGCTTCAAGGGTGGGTCTTATAATTGATGAAGACGGCCAAGTTCTGAAAGTAAATGACAATGGCTTTATTGTGGCTGTCACAAACACAAGGGCATACAAATGGATGACATGACCAGACATCTCATAAACGTTCTAAGATGAAACTGCTAAGCGCAATAAAGGCATTTGGAACAACACTTTCGGGGCTCTAGTTTCCGACAGTCAACAAAATTATCACAAAAAGTGCATAAACAATCGGTGTCTACCCGGAAAATAACGGTGAATGCTTGGAACACTGCTTGGAATAGGGAAGCTTCACCGGGGTGAACTCAAATGACTGAGTCTTGTACCAACCGGAATCAAAATGAACGCACTGTGATATAACATAGATTATGTATGACACATATTGCAAACAGCAATACAAACCAAGACACGACTAGCAATGAGTAGTGCGTTGCAACTCAAGGACAGCAGTACACTATACCCGTTCTATACACAGAAGTGGAATGAAAGCTGGAGTAAAGGAAAGTAGACTCGGGGATTTGCTCTTCTAATATAGAAAGAAGAAAGGGCTCGTTTATCCTGCTGCTAATGAGCTGCAACAAACTACCGCGAGGGCCAAAGTAATGTAGCGCACTTCAAATGAATCGCAAAAATCAGTTTTGACCAGCTTGTATTTAAACACTGCAAGCCATCAAAAACCATATTGTATTTAAACCTTGCAAGCAGAAATCACTGTGAACATGGAACCACAACCCTCGAATGCTTTCAGGCAGCGAGTATGAAGTAGACTGAAATAAATTAAGTATGCCAATGCTGCACAAAGCAAAAAGCTGTTATTTTGGAAATTACAAAATGTGACTATAAAGCAATATTGCCGCGCGCAGGGCTGAGAAAGCAACGCTCGATCACGAACCTCTGGAAAGTTCTCGTTTATTCTTGTTCCAGACGTAACTTCTACCTTTTATCCCTGCTTTTGTTGTTCCAGAAAGTGCGTGTTCATTCTCGCCCCGAGCGCGCTACGCTCGAACCTTCTCCGCCGAATCTTCGAGATAAGAGGCCGCCCGCAACCTTGTCAAGTCAGTTTCGCCCCAGCGTTCGACTCTGCTGCTACGCCGACTTCGACGCCCGCGACGCTCTGTTATTATCTTTTCTACCCTTTCATTTTTGGCACAAGTTCGCCACATTAAACGTTTATTTATTCCTGTTTATTTCTTGTTTATTGGTCACCAACCGTGACAATATCATTGACCTTCTGTAACTCTCTAAATCAACCATCCAGCCTTATGTCAGACAAAAAAAAGCATTAAACAAACGACATAAAGAAATTCCTAAACCTGCATAAAAAGACACTAAGAACAAGAAAATACTTTTTGACATTTTTTTAGGTTTGAAAGCAATGTGTTGCACATGACTCCACATTTGAGTGTGTCAGATCAATTAAGTAATCTAGTGAAATAGTCTGTGCCTGAACTGGTGATGGTACTCATCGATAAAGATGAAGTAGAGGCAGAATGCAACCAGGACTGCCTCAAGAGGCGACGCGGCTTCGAGGTCTTCCTCCGCTGCCACATTGCTGGGCGTCTCAGGATTAATTAGGCTTGAGCTGACAGCCACCGGGTAGATTGCACTTCCTGCCTGGAACCAAAAAAATTTGGAAATCATGTGATATGAAGCAGAATCCTATCATCCCCAATTTAAAGAAACCGTGAAGCATTATTAAATTTTTCTAAGACGCATTTGGAGCGTTCGATGGGCCACTGATTCCAGCATTATAAAGCATGAACCATACTTACCAGACGTGACCAGTTTAACTGTTGGCTAACCACCATTAGGTAAAATTATCACATGGCGAGTGGTAAACGTAGATTAGTCAGCACTTTGTATTCGCCGATCATGTTTAAATTTGTCAACCCGATTTACATAGGTGACTAACAAATCTTAGTCGAAGGGGTACAACTATACTCCGCGACAACTTTTCTTGGCAATGCAGTGGAAGGTACAGGCCCGCGTCCCCTCTCCCATTTTGAGTGTACGCAGGCTCTCCTCCTCCCCCATTTCCGGGTAGAGGAGGAGAGCCCGCGCACACTCAAAATGGGAGAGGGGACGCGGGCCTGTACCTTCCACTGCATTGCCAAGAAAAGTTGTCGCGGAGTATAGTGTAGCTGGTTAGTATATACAAGTGCTGATTGTTGGGGGAGTGTGTATTGTAAGTGAAAAAAATGTGATTGCAGTTTAAGACAAGGACAGAGGAAGAAGAGCATACACCACAGAGCACTACACCACATCAGCTACACAGCACCACAGCAGACTCCCATGACCGCCAACCCTAACTGCTAAACTTCGGCAAATATGCAAATATGTCTTTCCGAAGTTCTCTGCCAGATGAAAATTGAATGTATGTTTTATTTATACCATGAGAAGAACAGCACACAAGGACGAACACACAGAAAAAAAAAACACCGAAAAAGACACAGTCAAGCGCCTTATTTTTCTTACTCTATTTTATTTACTCGAAGTATACCCTCAATTTTCTCTCGGAAATGAAGAAACAGCACACACATAAAATAAACATAAATATCAAGAGCCCCATTTCAAATGCACAAATGGGAACAAGAAAATCGAAATAAAATATCGACTACGCTTACCTGCAGTAAACAGTGTTACGAACTGTCACGAGATTAGTCCAAGGTAGCAGGCATCCACTACTTTCGGCGAAATCACCCTACAACGTTGCCGCTGGACGAAAGAAATATAGTCAATCAACTTCAAATAATGGAAACTTGAGCCATTTCTAACTCGCCTGCTAAATGACCAGATTTTTAGAAAGGCCTGATCACACGCAAAAAAAAAAAAAGAAGAAAATGCCAAGACAACGATATAAGTGCTAGTCTCTCTGCCGGCAATAACTCAATGACCTTATTGCGTAATATACTACTTTTAATGTTTGCGAAGCGCGCGAATAATTTCTAGCTGCCGAATGTCGAACTCCAGCAAATATGTAAATATTTTTGCCGACATAATTTCCCAGAAGAAAATTGAATGTATGTCTTATTTAGACATGACAAGAAAAGCACACGAGGACAAAAACGCAAAAGAAGAAGACCGAAAAAGACAAACTCAAGCGCCTGGTGTGTCTTAGTCTAATTCATTTACTTGAAGTATACTCTTAATTTTCTCTCAGAAATGAACAAACAGCACACACAAAATAAGCATAAAAATCAAGAGCCCCATTTTAAGTGCAGAAATGAGAACAAGAAAATCAAAATAAAATATCGGGCTACCGCTACGCGCATTAAATAGTGTTAAGAACTGTCACGAGATGAGTCGAAGGTAGCAGGCATCCAGTACCCTCGACGAAATCACCCTACATTGTTGCTGCAGGACGAAAGAAATATATTCAATCAACTTCAAATGATGCAAAGTTGAGCCATATCTAACAAGCCTACTGAATGATCAGACTTTTAGAAATGCCTCGTCACCACACGCAAAGAAAATGCCAAGACAATATAATTGCTAGTCTCGCTGCCGGTAACAACTTCATGATCCTATTCCGTAATATGGTACTATTAATGTTTGGGAAGCGCACGAATAATTATCTCAGACATCTATATTCGGTATTTCAAGGTAACGTGACCTTTTACCAAAACATTTATTGGACCTCGTTAAAATAAAAAAAAAAAAACAAGAAAAACGTTGATAATAAAATTAGTGCTTGAAACTGACTTCCACGAATATCAACGTCGCTGAAAATCAATCGCGCCGGTTGGCCAGTACCGCCGATGAATGCCTGATCGACTACTGATCTGCGAAAAAAAAAGGATAACGACCACCTTAGGAGATTTTTAAACATTTGATCAGATCCTCAATTCAACGTCCGACGCTAGCCACCAACGGCCCCAAAAAGAGAAAACCTCCTACCCCCTTGCTCCTTAAACGTAGGCGACCCCCGATTCAAAATGCGTGTTGTCGCCCGGCTTTTGGTTCGCCGGGCCGCCGCTCTCCCCCTTCCTCCACCCGCACACACATACACCGGGAAGAGCTCCTCGCTACGGTACTGCAGTGTCAGTGTATGCCAACCTTCTAAAGATGCGCTAGAAAGCGCAAGCGACAGTCATTCCTGTTGTTGCTCTTTATGAACTTCGTTGGTCTAAACCGGGTCTGCGTTCGCGCCACACACTAATTTTATCGAATTGTCGACGCCTTCAAACGTGCAAACGTGTCCGCCAACTCTTTGTCTAAGACGGGGGGGGGGGGGGGGGGGGGGGAGGCGCCTTCCCGGGGCGGTCATAACCGACGCCAACTGTCGCCCGCGCGGAACATTTCCTTACCTGCATACGGTGCACACGACTTGGACCTTCGATTGAAGTCAATGCAGCGCTCTCCGTGACTTCGTAAGAAGAAACTGAGCCGAACAGAACAATAAAGAACGTTCCTGCGCTGGGACGCCTCCCTCGAACGTTCGAGAAGAAAGACCGTTATGACCGGCGGGGAGCGTTGGAGGGGAACGCGCCCGGCACCGGGCAGGCGCTCTCCCACGCATGCGCGAAGAATGACGTGTCATACGAGGATACCAATTAGCGAACTCGTTTGCGCCTTTCCACAGCCAATCGCAGCGCCCAGGCTCTGGCCGCGCCCAAACAGGTGCTACCTCTGGGAGGTAATATTTACCACGTTGGTGCTCGTTTGCGGCGACCTTCACCTTGTAGCACCGCATTCTTTGTGTTTGCTGCGAATGAGGAGGTGTCAAGCGGAGCGCTTCCCCCCTGACTGGGAGGAGGGTGGTAAAATTGATCGTGATAGTACAACGTAGTAAACACATTAGCGTTCTACCCGAAATCACATTCAGGACTAAATACGAGTGAGCCATGCTGCGGTGAAATGGCGTTGATTTTTAGGAGTTCATAAGGTGGCGGCATTCCAACGAAGCTTCAGAGACCACCCTAGGCGCAATTTTAAAACCTGTTAATTTGTTTTAAAATTAGTTTACTTCCCTTCACTTTACACTTCATTTCACAGCATAGACCATAACTAAAAAAAAATTAAGTGCAAACATTTCGTTTCCGTACCCCTTTAATAAACCGATCTCAGTACAGTATACTAGAATAAGGTAATCTCTCCAGCCAGTTTCGTGCGCCGCCATTTGCCGGTATGCACGGTGGGAATAGTCTTTTTGCACGCGTGAGAACCCCACTGGGGGGTGGCGCGAGCAGAGCAGGCGACGGCACGGGCTGTCAGGTGCACTGGCACTTGCCTCCTGCGAACTAGATCCACTAAAAGACCGATCTTACAATAACTTTATGGATCTCACCAGCCAGTTTGACTACGCCACCGCTGCCGCAATGCATTGAGGGAAATTCAGTCTTTCTCCAGGGGCGACAACCCCACTGGAGCTCTGAGCGGGTGGAGCACGCGGCGGTATACGATCCCTCGCATGCACGGCCGTCATGCCGAAATAAAGTCATGGCGGCGTCACGCATGCGCCGAACGCTTAGTGAGATCGATCTAATGAGCAACGCTTAGAGTATCGGTACTCCGTTCCCGGATCTGCTAGTGCGAGCCGCCATCCTGGTGATTCGAGCAAAGAATACGCACACTGGATCGTCGCAATTCAAAAACCAGACTTTCTCAGCTTTCGACACGGTGTTAGGAAGCTCAGGTGATATCGTTTTGCTTTGTCGCGAACTGTTCTAACATTTCTGGAGGCCAGAAACACGGTTCTGCGATTTCAGATAAAGCTTCAGAAAAGTGGCAACCTATGATTTTAACCACCAAGATAGCTCGAGTGTCGTTACTCTGAAACGTAGCTTACTTAGTGGCTCTACGTTGACCTACAGTTATGGCTGGATCACGCATGCGTGAAAAGCTTTGGGAGATCGGTCTGTTGAGGCCAAGTTGAGCGAAATCACGCAAAAGTTGAGCAAGGAGCGAGCTAAAAGAGAGAAGTAAAAACGATTTTTGTAAACCTGAAACGACGAGAAAGCGCTTATATGTGTTTGTGTAGTATCAATATGGTCTTCACTTCAAACATCCAGCCATTTAGTGATTTGTAAACACGGGTAAGTTTAGTTTCACCTTGCCCAATATTTCTGATAGAAGTAACACAAAGTGTTTGTAAGCTCCAATGTAATACGTTTTAATGTTTTTATCTATTCGCTTGTTAGCCGCATTGCCACTGCGAGCGAGAAATGCAGATTTATCATGCGACGTATTGAAAACCCAGCGCGAGTATTGCAGCACTGGTTCGCCGCTACTTTCCTAACTGTATCAATATTCTGCAGGGCTCACTGCGAAAAGCGTGACTATCGAAAGAGCGACCGAGAACAATAATGCGATTTATCATCAACATTGCACCTCGACAAAAAAGTATCTAGCTCACTGATCGTGCTTGCGGGAATACTTGGGTCGCAGTTGTGTCATTATTATTGTGTCAATTTCCTAAAGTGTCAACGTTATATTTTGATACCCTCAGTTGTCTAGCTACGTTTTTAGCTTTGCGAAAACTCATAGCAGTGTAACAGATAGAGTTATAAGGTCGTGAGTTTGATATATTAAAAACTATTCTAGAACCAGAATTTGTGCTGTGCGCTTTGTAAATGGTTCTTTCTTAAATAGATTTCAGGAATAAAGCAGTATGACTGGAGTTGGCCAGATAAATTTTAGAATTATTTAGTTTAGTCTTTAATTCTTTATGGCCATTGTTCGCGAAAATAGCAATATATTAATTAATCACCAAAATATTCACGAAGGAAGTAAAAAAATGCAGTCAAGCTGGTAAAGTAACCTATTAGAGGCCATATCCCAGCATTATTAGAGGGATATTGTTACACTCCTTTGTCCCACGTAATTCAGATTTACTTACCCTTTCCACAAACTCTTCTAAATATACACGCTCATTTTCGACACGATTTTTGTGCTCTCTACTAAACAAAAAGTAAAGTTCAAGATGAGCTGAACCTTTAGCAGATAATTCACCTGGAAAGCAGAAGAGGATGTAGTAGAAATAAAACAAAAAAACAAAGAAACAAGGGACTGAGAATCAAAGTCATTTTGATGTTTTAAACGACTTTACACATAGAAAAAAAAGCCTTCTATTCCGAATATTTTAAATAAAACAGAATCTGGATGGCAAAAACAATTTCGACTCTTATTATGACAGTTTTTTTTACATTCTATTTCATGCTTGCTTCTTACATTTTAAAAGCTTTTGGTTATAAATAAATTTCAGGGTGAAATCGACAGAATAAAATCTGGTGTTTCGTACCGCATAAATAAACCACGCATTGCAGAGAGCTGAAACTCTGCAAGAAAGTGACGCTAGTGGTGGTAATAAAATGTAAAATGTTGAGCAGGTGACCTTGCAGGGATCGAAAGATACAAAAGGAAGACAAACATTTTTTTTTATTAGAAGTCGTCCACCTAGGCGTAATTTGCGTCACACGAATATTTGATATTGTGGGCGCCCGTAGCATTTATTTCGGGTGAAAAAAAACTTGTCAGTGAAAAAATAAAATATTGTTTTCCTTCTCGCTGACAAGGGTTTTTCACCGACAAAATTTCAACACTTGCTTACAATATTAAATTTCACTTCGATAAATATTAGGTTTAAGCAAGCACAGCCACATAGAAAAGTTTTGTTTTTCGTTTCTATCTTTTCATCCCGATAATGTCCGGTGTTCAAGTTTTCGACTTTTATTGCCACCGCTAGCGTTACATTTGCACGCAGTTTCAGCTTTCTGGGATGCTTAGTTTATTTATACAGGCCGTAACCCCAGTTTGATTTTCTCGATCTTACTCTTTAAAATTTATTTCAAGCTCAAAGTAGCAGCTAAAAAACTTCCGCTTATAAAATGGCAGTTAACTATTTCTGTGTGTTGAAATAAACGCTTATTCTTTTTAATGTTCAAAGTGCTAGTGTATAGCAGAGATGGCAGTAATGACATTAGTGTAATGTAATTACAGTAATTAAATTACTTTTTGGAGTAATGAGTAATGTAATGAATTACTCCTCTAGGCTAGTAATTTAGTAATCTAATGAATTACTCTCACGCAGTAATTTGGATAAAATACTCATTACTTTTGAAATTGCTTTTGTTCTAAATTAGAAAATTCGTTTGCAAGCATTATAAATAAAACAAAAATTAGTTTACCTGGGGAAATGTGAAAGAGCATCAGAGGAAATAATCAAAGGCCACCTGAACGCTAAGCCTCGTACGAAGAGATAAAAAGGCGCACAAAGGAGGGCTGGAGTAGTGAAGTAAAACAGCTTCCGTGTGGACATCGCTGGAAGGCAAAGGCTTACGAACTCCAGTCACGACAGCTTCACGGCGTTGCGTCATCACGACGATACTATACTTCGTTCATCCCTAATCTGACAGTGCGGTGGGAGCTGCTTGCTAACCAGAACTAATAAAACACCTCTCTTTAACCACCTGACCCATCCTTTTTTTCTGCGCGTGGGCAAGAACGAGAGCGTGGTTACGTGGCAAAAGACAGACGTGTGACTGTTCCAACGAGCACGTCTCCCATTGCACTGTCAGCTTAGGGGTGACCGGCTTATAGGCTACAAGGCGAAGGACCCGTCACCTGTGAAGTCAACGCATTTTAAAACCTAAGAGGACCGAACAAACAGATCCCCAGCCTTGTACTTTTCGTCAAGCAAGGTCAAACCGAAAGCTACGACCATTGTGAACAACAAAAACCGGAATAAATAGTAAATTCCAAATGCCTTGTCAAAGCCCCAGAACATTTCGTGCGTCCTCGAGGAAAGCAGGTGCAGCTCGCGCTATGCCTCGCTGCCGTCCTTTGGGAAGTTTATTCGGGAATAAGCCTACAAGGAGACACTGCCCCCCGTTTGTTGGGAAAGTACACAATTTAGGAAGCTCGCGCCATTCCACAACTGGCGACGCTTGTGCTGATCAGTTATACAGGCCCTTTGTGGGACAATGCACAAAAACTAAGGCTCTTCGGGTGTTTGGGAAGAATGCTTGAACGGAATGACCGAGAATAGGTCAGCTATTCACAACCTTCACGACCTATAGGGGGGCGGACGGGTGCCTAACAAAATGGCTGTCATCTGGATGATCGTCGTAGGACAGCAGTACGAGGCTGGGTCTGCGACGCGTAAGTATTTCAAGTTTTGCTATATACGGGCAGTATTAGAGCCTTACTTTACGTTTTCAAGCCAGCAAGGTGTAGGCAATCACAAAAAATTGCGAAGCCGATCATCCAGGAGCTAGGGAGCGCGATTCTCACGCCGTGGTACCACCATCGCTGAAAGTTGCGAATACTCGGCGACAACTTTTCTTGGCAATGCAGTGGAAGGTATAGGCACGCGTTCCCTCTCCCAATTTGGGCGCTGAATAAAGCTGTGCGCGGGCTCTCCTCCTCTCCCCAAAAATGCCAAGAAAAATTGTTGCCAAGCATAGTAAGTGCTTTTGGGAGAATAGACTTGGATTGCACCTGGGGACGGAAGGGAAACGTTTCCCGTGACGAATCCTTATAAAAACGAGCTGCCATTGCGCGACTTAACAAGCTGACACGGACTACAAATTCTAAATCAGGAAGACGGAAACATATCACCCTTTTACTAAGAACCTTCACCGATGAATGAACAGCGAAACCGGTGAGTCGACTGCCTTTTTGAGTCCCATCTAAAGAAGAAGTTATTCAATATGTTTAACACTTATGTGGTGTGCGCCAGCAAAACCACTGTTCAGTATTGTTCACTTTGAGGCGCATAAGATTGTTGTGGTGTAACCAGGAAGATCTGAGTTTTTGTACATATGGACCAACTAAGGTCTTTGACGTCACATCACTGCGTTGGCGCTGCTGTCGGCACTGCGCATGCGCAGCGCCTCGCTTCTACCAGATCTGGTTCCTGCGCACGCGCTGTGTGGGCAAACGAGGGCTTGGTCTGTAAACACTGTGTTGGTGTATACTGTAAATAAAATGAACATGAATTACTGCCTCAAGGTATTTAAAAGTAATGTCAAAGTAATTTCAAACTAATTTCATTAGTTTTGGAAAGTAATTGTAATGTAATGTCATTACCTTTAGTCTGCGGTAATCTGTAATGTAATTTAATTACATTTTTGCAGTTTTCAGAAAAGTAATTAGTAATGCAATTTAATTACTTCTTGGAAGTAATTTTGCCATCTCTGGTGTATAGTGCCTCGCGAAAGAAACGTGTAATGTACGAGCGAAGAAAATATAATGAAATCGAACCGAGAAAACCAACGTAATGTTGAAAACTCGGAGTATTACGTTTTATTGATTACAAGGCTTTATGCGTTTTCTTGGCATTTCAATCATTGTAATCCTTGCAGTTTTTTTGTTTATAACATTTCTTGGTATCGTATTAGGTATTTGTATATGTGACAATAGACTCGAGACAGACGATTCTCAAAATGGCGTCATCATAAGCGATTGGAAAAAGAGCAATCGGTTAAATCCCGTTCGGTTGCTACTCCGCGGAACGAAACCCAGTTATGAGGTAATGCAAGTAAACATATTTAACTATATATATATATATATATATATATATATATATATATATGTGTGTGTGTGTGTGTGTGTGTGTGTTGTCTTCGTATAAACATCTAGGCACGGAAACATTTCTTGTCACAGGTTTGTGTATCATTTTTCTAGCTTACACTCTCGATTACGAAATAGTTGCACGCATTGTTTATGAACGATAGTTTTACAAAATATTCGCCCAGCATTTTCGATATCACGGAATCCTACCAACATTAAGTTTAAATCATAAAAAGTGAATGAATCTTCGACTCTACAAAAAAGAACGAAAAAAATCATAACGGACAATTTGGTGATTTCGGAATGCTACTCTCTTAAAAATGACCTGAGTGATACTTACCCAGAAAAACACTCGAAAATCCAATCTCTGCGACCTAAGAGATCAGCTCAGCGAATGCTGCGGCGAAATGTCTGTTGAGACCTCAAAATTAAGTCTGCGCTGTGACATTGCAATACAAGCATGGCGCTTTGCATTGCGCAATGCCACAACGCAGACTTCATTTTTAGGTCTAGACGGATGTTCCACCTCATCATTCGTTGAGCTCATTTTGTAGATTGCAGAGATTTTTTTTTTTTATGTTTTGCGGGTAAGTAGACGCGCATATATTTTTTAGAGTGTAGCCGCAGTGGCTCGGTATGGCTCTAATCGAATCAATGGCTCTTATCCAAATGGGTCCAGAATACCTTGTAAAATAAATGAATAAAGATTTCGCTCAACGGAAAAAAGATAACCACGAACCCAGTCAGTGTTTCAAAGCTCCCAGGCGAGATAGAGGCTACGTGGTATTAGAATATAAATTTGTTGGTGAAGCCCCTCAGCGACTGAGTATGTTCCATCATATTCTTCTTCTCCTTCCGCCCCACATTGAATAGTTTTGAGTGTCCACTTATGCCGGTGTTACACTGGCACCCTCAATCGCGGTTAACTCAGCTTTAACTGCTGCCACGCTTCAACACAGTTACCGCGCTATACTCTCGGATAGCTATCTTAGAAGTTAGAGTGCGCGTGCACTGCTTTGATATGGATGCTCAAGATGCTCGGTCAAGCGCCCGTGTGCCCGTAGCTTTGTCTGAATAGCCGCAGAAGGTTGTCGGGAGGTATTGTGCGCTTACTGTGGCTTAGCATAACTGCAGTTAAGTGTGCCCGTGTTACAAGGGTATTAAAGAGGAGAGTGACATCGGTTAAATCTGAATATTTTAGAATATACGTAGTTTCTACTGCAATAGAGAGCTTTCTTATATCGTTTTCGCCGTCCCGCAACGCTCTCGGCGACCCGCAACAATACGCGGAAGTCTATACTGTCGAGGCCATCGGCGCGCACGGACAGCAGCGGTTTCTTCGTTGAGGAGGGCTTAGCGGAGTGGAAAACGCGGTGTACGAAAACTCCCCGCTATATTCTTCTCCACGTTATAAATTTCATGCTTCTTTTACATCAACATTTATGCCGCAAAATATTTTGTTTATTGGTAATTAAACCTTGAATGTTTTCTTGTTTCAAACATAACCATATATTTTTCATGGAGTTATATTTTGTTTCTGGTCCAGAAAACCGAGTCCAGAAAACATAACTGGACGGATCTTTCTTTTTCTAGTCTAGCCAAACAAATATCAGTCGCCCAGGAAATAAATTCGCACCGAAAGTAAATACTTACGGAGTTCAATAATTTTTATATTGCTGTTGCTCTTAGCGTGCGCATCTGCAATTACCTTAAGCGACATACCTGAAAAAACAAGGAGGCAAGTGCATCAATTGAAGAATAGCTCTCCTTTTGGACGTAAAATTCGCGTTAAAAGAAAAAAAGTGCTAACACATTCTTCAACATCTCAGAAGTGAATCGTAATTTGAAGAAGGCTTAATGTTGTTTAAATCATGCGATTGCGGCCATTTACTCAGAAACATCGGCGTCACATCAGCCATGTGCGTGGCTGTCCTCAATGAAGTGATGAGTGCTAGGAAGACTTTTCTTTTAAACATTCCACAACACTCTCAAGATCGTCTGACACAATCTGTTAGGAACGTGTGTTTTGGGTGCATAAGAAGACATAGCCTGTCCATATATGCTTCGAAAGGGTCAGACTGAAAACTAAATATCTGCAAGATTTTATGCAAATTTATGTCACTATAACTCTAGATATTGTAAATATCGGAGCGGATTGTATGGAAAATAAAACGGCTGCTCAATTAAATTGTGAACATTATTTATTTTCTGTGGAAATAGGCCCACACGTTTGGGTTAACATCAAAATTTATTTCTGAAAGATGCCTCAATTTTATGTTTTACTTGATACAAATTGCCTATATACATCATTAGTTTTCTAGGCATCCTTTAGTAACGCCTGGGAATGTTAGGGGCGCCCCACTACCGCGACGCCATGAATCAGTTTTTATCATAACCTTCTTCGCACTTGACTGCGCCCTTGTTGAAAGAACGCTTTCACGAAGCGTTGAAAGCGTTCTTTCCGCTTGAAAGCGGAAAGAACGCTTTCAACGCTTCGTGGTGTTCGTCGTCCTTTAACCTGTCTGTCGTGGCATTTTAGAGCGCAGCTCTTGGGCGCCCGTTTCCGGCTTGAGCGGCGTCGCCGTCGCCGTCGGCGTAACCGCGCGGTGCATTATGGGTAAATTTTTCCGAAGGGACCCGAGGACTCCCGAAGGAGCCCGAGGTCATCCCGAAGGAACCCGAGGTCCTTCGGGAGGATCTCGGGTCCCTTCGGGAGGACCTCGGGTTTCTTCGGTAGCACCTCGGGAGGACCTCGGGTTCCTTCGGGAGGACCTCGGGTTCCTTCGAGAGTTGCATGCAACTGGCATATAACGAGTTGAATACAACCTGTTGCATGCAATTCAGGTTGCATGCACCCTGATGACGTCATCGTCATCCGCATCGTCATCGTCATCATTACTGATGACGTCATCAGTGACGTCACTGATGATGTCATTGGCATCCGCATCGTCATCGTCATCATCACTGATGAAGTCATTGGCATCCGCATCGTCATCGTCATCATCACTGATGACGTCATTGGCATCCGGATCGTCATCGTCATCATCACTGATGACGTCATCAGTGAGGTCACTGATGACGTCATCAAATCGTCATCGTCAAGGTCACGTGACCCCCCGAGGTCAGGTGACCGCCTGAGGTCACGTGACCCCACTGAGGTCACGTGACCACCTGGAGTCACGTGAACCCCCTGAGGTCACGTGACCCCGTGAGGTCACGTGGTTCTCCTGAGGTCACGTGACCCCCTTCCCCTGAGGTCACGTGAACCCCTTGACGTCACCCGACCTCCCATGAGGTCACGTGACCTTAAGGAGTCACCTGTCCCTCAGTACGCTTCCATCCTCATCAAGAGCTGCGCTCCAACCGGCGTTATTGGGAATCGTAAACGGCTTTCATTTTTTTAGCGTCTTTATTAAAGTGCAATGAATCACCAACTAGCCGAATTACATACCCTTCAGCGCTAAATGTGTCGCGAGATTGCCTATCGCTAACGCAAAGGCACCAGGCCGTTTCGAAACTAAAATGCGGTTGGCGTAATTGTCAGCCTCTTTTAGCTATTTTAAAGTTAAGTCCTCTTTATTTTGTGTGTGCGTGTGTTTAATTTTTTATTTAAAAAAGTTGCCCTGTGCAAGTTCTTTTACTTCTGCTGCACTCGTTAATGTATTTATTTATTTATTTATTAAATATTTTTGGGTCCGACGGCAATAAAACTGAGAGTGGATTCACTACAAAAAAATAGGGGTGGGGGGGGGGGGGGTGTTGGGGTTGATCGGTGGTCGAGATTCCAATTTCGAACGCGGTAGCGCGCGCACGTGGAATGGAACGCTCCCCTGGGAGTCCGATGACGGCGGTTCCGAGCCGCGGTGACGCCGTACGCGGCGATGTTCCAAATGACTCCGCAGTGATACTGCCTACCCTGCCGACCGGAGAAGTCATGAAATGCAGCCTAGTGCTGCATGCTGATACCCGGAGGCGGCCGTACCGTGCTGAAGACTTCGTAGGGCCTCTGAACCAGGTGGGAGTTCGAGAAGACGTAGCAGGACTTGGCGCGTTTCAAACGGGGCACGTCTGGCTTCTGAAGCTGCACACTACCTCCGCCAAAGAGAAGCTTCTGCGAGAGGGGACTATGCTGGTGAAGGGGCGACCATGCCTGGTCATTGATCCAGAAAAACAAGAGCTGAAAGTAAATGTCCACTGGGTGGCATTCGACGTTTCTGCAGACGCCCTTCGACGGGCCTTCCAGCCATACGGGGAGGTCAAGGGTGTCACCCGCGAGAAGTGGAGAATCGAGGGCCTGGAAGACGTGGATTCCACTGCTGTCATCGTACGCATTGTGCTCCTTGAAGACTTAACCCCGGAGTCCCTGCCGCATCAGCTGCGCCTTTACGGAGGCACGCTGCTGGTTGTTATTCCCGGACGCGCACCGGTGTGCCTCCACTGTCGACGCACGGGACACTTACGGCGCGACTGTAGAGTGCCGAGGTGCGAGGAGTGTCGAGCCTTCGGGCATGAAGCCTCGGGTTGCGTACGGCCGTACGCTCGAGGTGCTGGCAGTGAGACCATCGAAAGCCAGGACAGAAACCTCGTAATGGATGAAGAAGAGGCCAAGGCGGCGGTGACTCCAACCCCGAGGATTTCTTCGCAAGACACTCAGGCGGCCCATGAGCAGCGACGCGCGCCTTTAGCAATGCCAGAAGGCCAGGGGGGTTATGTCGCACGTTTTGGACTCCCAGGAGACTAGGAAGTAGGAAGGGACGCATTTGTGAATGAACGTATCTTAGCAGCACCAAACAACGCGTCATCAGCGACTCCACCAATCAACATACAAAGAGCGTTGTTGACGTCACTTCCTTCTCCCTGGTCTCCTGGTAGTCCAAAACGTGCAATATAGATTCCCAGGGCCGGTTTGCTCATCTTGCGGCCGCGGCCAAGAGGGATTTTTCTGTCACGTGACCAGCTCCACGGCAACAAGGAAGTACCTAGCGTCCCTGCCTAATGGCGGAGAAATCCGTATCGCTTCAAGCACAAAAACCTAATTTCGCTCGTAGACACTGACTGCAGGCACTTTCAACTGGAGTCCAATTGACCGCCTCTTTATACTGTAGGAGCGGCAGGTAAAGTCACGGCCAGGAAGGGTAAATATGAGCCAAAAAAAAAAAGAACAAGCGAGATAAAAGTGGTGGCAATATATTTATATACCTCCGCCAGCGCCGACGTCTCGCGCCTTTTTCTGCGGTCGAGAGGTTAGAGCGCCGGTACCTGTCAACGGCGACGTGAAGGTTCCGGGTTCAAATTGCGCTACGTTATATATTTTTTTTTTGTATTTTTCGCGGGTTCCATTTTTTAACTGTGATCCTTTTTACGAAACATCCACTTGCACTACTGCGCCTTACACGGTTTTTACTGTTAGTCCCACCTGTTCAATCGAAACACCGGGAAGAAAAAAAAAAGATCAAGTCAAGTTAACGCCTTGATCGCCCCGATATGGCTTTCACACAAACGGAGTCGAAACAAGCATCCTTTCTCGAGCAACTATAATTTTTTGTGTTTTTAAATATACAACGCTCTTGCTACGGCTCCTTTCAATAACTGGAGACACCTATTTAGTACTAAAAAACCGCAGTTGTGACAATTTAAATAAAAACACAAAAAAACTTCCTCCAAATAAGCAAAAAGTAATAAAGCCTAGCAGCTGTGGATGCACTGATTGAGCGAAATCCTGCAGGCTGGGCAGCAAGTCAAACGTCTGCGAAAGTAGTAAAACCGAAATAAAAAAGATCATACTTTTACTTGCATGAAATCTAATAAAATGTATATTTTTACTCCTTACATTTTGCTGTGTCAATCGTATTGTAATACTAACACATTACTTGTTGAATTTTAGTTAGAATGGCAGACGATCACAACCGAATGCAAAAACGAAGCAGGCGTCGACATCGCAAACCGTGCCTCTAGCCCAAACACCTAAAATGAGTGTGGATCAACAAATGGAATGAATTAGAGCAGTTGGAAAACGGAAACAACAAATTCTAGAGAAATTCAGTAGCACAGTTACCTGGCGAACGAAGAGACGGGCATGGGACGATATTGTCAGCTTTCCATGGAGTGTACGGCAGATGCAGTAGGCGTGGGGGGAGTTGGTAAAGAAAGCCAGAGACATGTATGCGCTCTTCCGTGGTCATGAACAACGAACTGGTAAGTCCGAACTACCCGACGAATGATTTTATAGAGCTCATAGGGCCTTGTCTACATTCTTAGTGTGAGTGCAGTCAAATACAAGAAAAAGAAAGAGAGTTTTTGGCGCGATTTTAACCCGTGACTTTCGCGCCGCGACTTCCAGGCGCCGGCGCTCTGACCTCTCAAACACAGCAGAAGGCGCGAGCCGCCGGCGCTGGCGGAAGAATAAAAATATACTGCCGCCGCTTTTATCTCGTGAGTTGTTTTTTTCTTTTTCATTTTGGCTTATATTTACCCTCCCTGGCTGTAACTTTACCTGCCGCTCATACAGTATAAAGGGGCGGCCCATTGGACTCCAGTTGAAAGTCCCAGCAGTCAGCGCAACGAGAGAAATTAGGTTTTTGTGCTTGAAGCGATACGGATTTCTCCGTCATTAGACAGGGACGCTAGGTACTTCCTTGTCCCCGTGGAGCCGGTCACGAGACAAGAAAAATCTCTCTTGGCCGCAGCCCGTCCGCTGCCGCAAGATGAGCGAACCCGCCCAGGACTCCGTCGTAGCATTGACGGCAGAAAGCACGCCGTTAGCGAAATTGTAATATTTCGCCTGTTTACACCCCATTTTCACTCGTTAGCATATTTTTACACGCTCTGCTAGTGATAAATCGTCAAAAAATTACTTGGGGTAGTAAAAATTGGTGTTTCGGTTTCGGTTTACACGACTAGGCGTGTAAGCAACACTGAAAACACCCCAGCCCAACACCCCAAAACGTCGAGCGCCATGTTGCTTCTGCCTTGAAGCGGTACGGCGGACGTAGCAGCCGAAGGTGAGTGTTTGATTTTTTTCTTTTTTTATCAAGTTTGTATAGAATGTAGCACGTCTCAGATTTTTATTACATGACATTCAAGAACGTTAGATTTGCTTTGAGCAAACCGGCTCAGGCGTTAAGCCCGATTCACACAACCGGCGTTTAGCCACCCCGTCGATTGGAAACAACTCGACTGCTCGCCGGTTCTTTTGCGCGAGCTTTCGCTCGGGCGCTGTGAACCCTATGAACTGTGGTGCTCAAAGCTAGCACAATTAGGCACGGCTAGCGTCCCGGTGGAAGCTGCAGAGAGCGCAAACCGAAGACACCGTCGCATAAGAGTGGCGAAGCCGCGATCCTGCGCTGATCGTTGTCCCGCCGCTCTCTCCGGCAATATCGACACTTCGCTGCTGGGTGTCTCGTATTTCGACGTTTTAGAGAAACTTGGCATTGGCAAGCGCGAGGAGTCTCTATATCGTTTTCTCCGTCGCCTGCGTGGAGGAAACACGGTGGCGATAGAAACATATGCTCATGCAGTCAGTCAACTTGGACAATCCCCCTGTTCCCTCAATTCTATCGCATTCTTTGACTGCGTTTGTGACAACAACGTTTCCCCAGTGTGAAAGCTTTCAGTCACAACCGGCTACAAACTGGGTTGTGCATTGCATGTAGCCCTGAGGGAATTCTTCGCCGGAGACACCAGCACATTAGTTCCATTGGTAAGGTGACTGGCCACTAACGTGTTTGGCAAATGAAGCGATCACGGGTAAGTAGAAATGCAAACAATGTTGAATGAATATTAAGGTGGTTGTAGCCAGAGCCTGCGAGTTGAAATCAACCTTTAACAATATAGTCTGCGGTAACTTCTTTTTGCACTTAGGAATGCAATTTTTAACACAAAGCCACTCCACATAGCTGTCGAAAATCATGTAAACAACAGCAGTCATCGTCCCCGGTTCGGATGAGCGAAGCCTTAGCTTGATGAAAAGAATGGCGGTCTATACTTCTTGGTTGTTTCAATCACAACCTCGCACAGCTGAACTGACAAACAAATCAAGGAAATATATCCCGCGCTGGCTTGCAAATCACAGCACACAAGCAGGGTACGTAGCAGAGCAGAAAACACTGGCAATGAGCACACGGAGGCATGCAGCTTTCTTTCTTTTTCCCTCGGCGAATGATTGGTTTGCTGCAGCATTCCGTAAGCACGTCGGCATTCAAAAGTTGAGCCTGATCTGTCTTGCAGTGCCTTGCGGAACGGCAAGTATCGCCCACCATTCCACAAGGCACTGCAGGACTCGCAAATGTGTGAGCAGTGCTTTGCAATAAAGGCCATGATCGGGCAGCAGGTGCCCATCTAAAGACATTTAATATTGATTGGCATTGAACTAACCTTTGGGCTTCATCACGTAGCAAGCATGGGTGAGGTATAATTCAAGAACATTTAATGTTCGACGAGTTTAATACGTTGTGGTGCTTTCCCATCTGTTTCGGTGTCACGGAGTGGGGTTCAAATTAATAAAAATAATTTATGATCCACTCTGAGAATAAACGAGAAATTACGGGAAAAGAACAAGAGAGCTAAGTTAGACCATTGACTAGCGCTAGGTCCACGCCTGGTGTATAATCAGTAGAGAAAGATGATGACACAGGTAGGATAAGCAAACAAAAGATTAGATTTAATAAAGTGAAAAACTAAGCTGTACACGGCAATAGAGCACTCAACACAAACCACACTCCAGCTCAAAGCTATGGAGCCCTGCGAGCCAGAAACTAATACTAAAAAGACTCGACGCTCATAAAACCGGAATAAGCCAACAAAACAGTGACGAAAACCCGACACTAACAACGAGAGCAAACCGAGATAGAGCTCAAACGTTACCGCTACACACATGGGATAATCCCCCAAAACAGTCGCGACAGAAAGTAGCACTGTGTAAAAATCTTCCCAACATTCAACAATTCGTACTTCAGAGCCAGAGAATGCAGTAGACAAGTCCTAGAAAACCAGGCTTAGCTTTCCGGTAGGTGCCGAGTCCAGAGCAGTCCGTAGTCTGGAGTTGTCGGCCGAAGAACGGCGTCTCGAAGTCCAGCGGTCCAATTAGAGGCTTGATGAGGTCGACACCACGCACCACACAGCCACACACGCTTCAGCACAACAAACTCAAACACTTGTCCGACAGGCAGGGCAGAAGCCAAAAATTACACGTTCCAAGACTCATCTGCAGGGAGTAACCACGTTGAGTAGCGACCCGGCCAGCTCTGGGGTTGGACTACCTTCTTTGTTCCCGAACCCCCTTTTATAGGCTCGTCTACCGACCAACCTCCCGTTTCCCCGCTTTTCGGGTCAGTCAACTTTAAAGAAAAACAAAGCTACACAGCAACGACCCAAATGGCAAAACCTATTACTTTTTTCAGACAACCAAACACATGTGCCCATCCATTCCCCCGCACGAGTCCAAAAACATCAATTATCGCCGATACATAGAACACGACAGGCGGCAGACTGAGCAAAGCCGCCGCCTTCAAAAAGCGCGCTAGCCAGCGTAAACATCTTTGTATCCCGGCGGCGCCCCTGCATGTCAAATCGGCACCATACGCGAGCCAGCAGACGCACCCCTCCGTCCGCGAGGTCAAAGCCACAAACTGTGACCTGGGATGATCTACGTCGCCCGTTAACAAAAACCCATTCCGCAAACGAGCAAATTCGTTGGGGACTTAGAAAGGAACTACGACGGGACGAACTGAGATTAAATGTGGCACCACACTCCCCCTTTTCGACCGTACCAACACTTAAAGTGGTCCAAAAAAAAGATCATAAAAGTATTTAAAAAAAATGAAGAGAAGCCTGAATTTGTGACACCCGGTTTCTCCATCCTGTGTTTTTTTTTGTGCTTTTTCTATTACAAAGCGAGACATTATTCCAGCCGTAGGCACCAGATGTAATTCCCGTCTGCGATCATAAGATTATAGGATCCTAACTGCCGGCAGCTAAGTGTCAATTACATCCGGCTTGTGCATACAGTGCAACATCTTTTGCTATTCAGCCGATCATCACTTTACAGCCTGGGTCTCTGTTCTTGTAAACGACAGTAGTGCTACATGTTAAACGGCTCTAAAGCGATAGAGCAAACTCACATCTCATTATCTTTTAGCTGAATAAACTGTTTGTTTGGTTATGCTTGTTATCCAATTTTTGTCTTAAATTTAATTTTCTCATATAAACACCTTACATTATAGAAAAAAAATCTTTTTATAGTACGGAGGTGTCCATATTAAGAAGACATGACTGTATCATCTTTGAAACTAGTTTGCCACAGCCAGTGTTATAATATGTATTGATTTTTTATGCAGTGCCTGCATTTCCTTGCCCCTTGTGAGGACGACTGAGAAAGCGACTTTGCGCCACAACGACGGATGGCAAGTGTCCAAAGTGTCGTCACCTATAGTGGTCATGTGCTATGTGTTCGCAGCATTGTAAGCCGACCGTGGAGCACTTTCAAAAGGGAACTTTCGCCATGTGCACAGTATGGCCGTGTACAATACGGGGCACGTACTATCGGGGAAAAATGAATTGCGAACAGAGGAGCGCATGGCTCGCGGTACAGGCTGCGCCGCCTAGAAGTGAGCCTAGAAGCGAGGGTGCGTGGCCTACTCCGACGTGTTCACGCCCCTCCCTCTGCGCTCCCCAAGCTTCAGCAGTGCGCCTCTTGGTCTCTTGGTGCGCTGAGAGCTATCACCGCTATCTTTGCTGGCTCAGCGCGTGCGGTGCAAAGAAGCTCGCCGCGCTCACCGAGCAGGCAAAGATAGCGGTGACAGCTTTCAGCGCACTGAGAGGCGCACTGCCGAAGCTGGGGGAGCGCCAGTCGAGGGGCGTGAACACATCGAAGTAGGCCACGCACCCCCGCTCCTGGGCTCACTTCCAGGCGGCGCAGCCTGTACCGCGAGCCACGCACTCCTCTGTTCGCATTTCATTTTTCCCCGATAGTACAGTCAGAAGAATTATGAGAGGGAACATGCGGGCGCGTGTCACTTGGTACAGGCAGAGCAGCCTAGCAAGTGTCATGCTTGTGCACTGAGGGGCCCTGGTTTGAAGAGCCGAGGCAGAAGTTTCAGCGGCGGTGTCACCGCCCTGGCGGCTTGTCGCCGAAGCAGAAACGGGGTTAGCTAGCTTTGCTCGTGGCTGGCTTTGTGTAGTGTGTGTAGACCGGGAACATAGGCTTATGAACTTCGGCAACAAGAATACTACACGGCTTTGGTGTTTTGGTATGAGCAACAAACGTGACACTATCTGCTACGACTAGCTACAACCACCCACCACAGCGGTGAAGGCATCCAAGAAGCAGAACCTGTGTATTACGCCGTTGCCGTAACCCAACAGTGCTCATTTGTCATGGAGGGCTTTCCGCCCAGAGACTTTGCTCGTCACTGAGTGTTATTTCCCGTGTTTCTCTTTGTGTGCGCAGTGGCTGGACGGGCCTCATACAGCAGTTCTTCAGTCTCAAAGGTGACTAAAAGTTGAGGGTGGATGGACTTGCAGCAATCCCCTCGGTTGGTGCGTGTGACAGAACCTTTGTACGGCATCATCGGGAGGATGCTGTTGTGAGTTAGCAAGTTGTCCAATTGTATGTTCATTATGCTAATATTTGAAACAGCTTGTTTAAAAGGATGCTGGACCTAAATTTGGATTTCATAAAATGAGGCCGCGGAAGCTTTGAATGGGAGCTCTACAAACTCCGAAACGTCACTCGTACATTAATATCTCAAACGGATGGCCGTATTCTTGGAAAGGAAAGGGCACAATCAAACAAGAAATGTGACATCATACTTCTCCTGGTACACTTTAGAATGAGGGGAAGCGGCCTCGCTTCTCTCATTCCCGCTTCGGTTCACCTGCTTAAGGGGATGAACCCTAGAGGAGAGGGAATGAGAATCGCGACATCACATGTCTCGTCGGCCTTGTTGAATCCCACATGTTTCCAAAAATACGGCCATCCGTTAGAAATAATGCTCTATGTGTGATGTTTTGGGGGTTTTGCAGCGTCCCGCCTACCGCCCCAGTGTTGTTTTGCAAGCTTCGAATTTCGGTTAAGCATACCTTTTAATATGAATAATTGTGTCATCAGAATGTTAGAACATGTCAGTTCTACACAGCTACTCTCAAACATTTTCGAGTGGTCTCGCCTGCCAGATTCAAAGGGGGGGGGCAACGTGTACATGTTTTTATGTCTACAGCACAAATAGTCCTATCATGCACTCTAAATAGCTGTCAATCGACAGACTGGGTAAAAGAGTGAGCAGAAACAAGTCCAACTTCCAACAATGCTGTCCATGGCGAATCTTGGACACCATGTCTTACGTTATGTGGCCTCAGCGGTCTTTCTATAGGTCTTTTCATTGTTGCCGGTAGAGCAGCTACCGATAGGGGGGGGGGGGGGGGGGGGTTGCGAGGACGTCAACTTTGAAATGCAGTTTCTTCACATAATGTTTGCACTTTGGGAAGTTTCTACACATATACCTTGAAGTCGCTATTGTACGGATGAAACAACTTTGTAAGAGTGTCTATGAAAACTTGGGCAGGGTTCCCTTTAACATGCCTGACTTACAACAAGGCTGTCCAACTTGAGAAATTTCACTGGTGGGAAGCTTATTTTCATATAAGAATGGTGTACTTCTTCACAGCGCTGTATGTATCCAACAGAAACTCCAGATGTGTTCAATAAAAGTAGCATTTGCTAATATTGTGTTTTCTGTGTATCTGATGCACTAGGTTGTATTTGTTTTGAACGCTTGCTACGTTTAGGCTATAAAAAATAGTCTAAATTTTATGAGCATTCAAAACCAGTTCAACTTAAGTCCGACAAGCTTATTGAAAAAGAAGTGTTTGGTCTGAATAAAAGATTCCAGAAATTACACTAAAATAAATTGCTACTTGGGGTAGCAAAAATGTTGTTTTACAGTCGACTCTCATTATTTCAAACTCCAGGGCCCGTTTGCTCGAAGCGCTAACCGCGGCTGAAGTTAGCCGCAGTACCTAGGAGAGGGATTTTCAAGTCACGTGACTGGCTCGGTAGGGATGCGGGGAAGCGTGGCGGTGCCCCGGTGAGTGAGCGCCGCACGCTTTGGAACTAATATGTCGTAGCTGCAACACCGGACGCGTTAGTCAGCAACGAATGGTGCAGGAGGCTTTCACTTTGCCTTAAATCACTTCATCACAAAGCATGAGCAAGGCTCTCGCCGCATTTTTTAGATAGTCTTTCGACTTTGGCCATTCCTGAGCCTAAATGAATGCGGTAATTGTCGGCTTGGCAACATCTTTTGAAAGCGGATTGTCTTCACTCAGTCGGTCGGGTATTGATTGCACACAAAAGCAGACAGCATCCCTATAGGCCTTTTTCTAAATTACCAAAGCTTCGAGAAGAACGCTGGAAGTATAATTCTGCGGTCCGCGCGCACTGGCCTTCCACTTATAAAAGATTCAAAGTAAATAATCATAATAAAAATTTGACCAACGCACGTGCAAGACAAAATTTGTATTAGACTTTTTGCTTTAGAACAGTTACTACTTCAGACGCCAGCACGTGCAACGCGTGTAACTACACTTGTAGCATGCACCTCGGTGCTTGGGAAATTTATAGAGAAAGGTCTATTATGGTTTATTGGGACGCTGTCTGCTTTTGTGTGCTATTAATGCCCGGCCGATTGAGTCAAGGCAATCCACTTTCCAAAGACATTGCCATGCTAACATTTATCGCGTTCATTTAGGCTTAGGAATGGCCAGAATCGAAAGACTATCTAAAAAATGCGGCGAGGTCATATGCTCATGCTTTGCGATTTAAATGAGGTAAGGCAAAGCGAAAGCCTCTGGCACCATTCATTGCTGACTAACGCGCCCAATATTGCAGCTACAACGACATATTAGTTTCAGAGCGAGCGGCGCTCACTCACCGGGGCACCGCCATGTTTCCCTGCATTCCTGCCGAGCCAGTCACGTGATTTCAAAATCCCTCTCCTAGGTACTGCGGTTAACTTCAGCCGCGGTTAGCGCTTGAGCAAACGGGAGCTGGAAGCCACACACTTTAGTTTGAAATATCAGAAGATTGAATTATCAAAATTCATCTAAATATTGTCACGAATAAAAACATACTTCTTTATTAGACTTAAAATCAGTGTGTAATGCGCCGAACTTGTGCTGAGAAACATAAATTAACAAAGACTTTTGATGGTGTCGAAAGGACAACTGCCTCAAGCAGCCAAGCGAAGGTACTTTTGTAAGCGCGTGGGTATCTAGAAGTTTCTGAGCTCGAACAAAAAAAATTTAGAGTCGTCTCATCATTCCAGTCACGCAAACAAAAGAAAGAAGGACGTGCGCTGGCGTGGTCAGCGGCATGTGAGTCGATCACGCTGCTGACTCGGCTATTTGCACGTGGCATTACTCCCCTCTTGTGAAAGACTCGTCTTTATGCAACACAAAATTAAATTAACAGCTTAAACAAGACTAGGTTAAAATACAGAGTCTTGTAAGTAGCAGATTTTCACAGTCCTACCGAGTTCAGTTGAGTCAGAAGATGTGAATCGCCTACGGGTCGCAGAGGGCAGCGTGACAATGTTGATGTGCCATTGGCCAACGACTTGCAACTTGGGTCTCATGTAGCGAATAACCTCGAGGTCAAAGCACCACTTTAACAGTTCGTTGCTGCGACGATGAATTGGTGTTTAGATTCACAGTGGGTAGCCAGGCTGAAACTGGGCGTCGTGGTGACAAAGATTGTAGCAGTCATCGTCAGGAAGTTGTGGCTTGCATCAAAATGCGACCAAGCTGGCAAACTTCCTCCGTACGTTGAGTGACATACCAGGCGTCGTCGTCCTGTTCGTCTTCGTGACAGATACCACACTTGCCGTAGGTATTGTCATCGGGTTCATCATCAAGGTCGCCGTCAAGTTTGTAGTCGTGATTGTCGTTAAAGGGCAACTCCGGACCATACTTTCAATTTTGGGATTATGACTGTTTTTAGTGCAGTAAGCGTCCCTGAATTGCAAGGTGTACTTTTTTCCTCGTTATTGTGCGTAGTTTTAAAGATGTGGACGCCTCAAAGTTTTGTTTGGGGCACGGCCAACAAAACCGAAACTAGCCGCTCGAGGCCCTGGCAGCACTAGAAATCAGCCGCTATGTGAACGTGACGTCAGGATCGTTCTCGTTCAACGAGTACGCAGGATGATCAGCAGCTACTTCTGTTGCGCTAGCCGTCTAAAGGTAGGAGGTAAGCTGATTTTATTTTAATTCTGTATATGTGGTAGATATCCAGCACATGTAGGAAGAGTTAGTGCGTATACCCAAAAGCTAGTGACTGGAAAACCCGTAAACTCGTACAGTGCCGTACTCGGCGGCCGCTGCCGCCGTGCGTGTGCCATGCCGTACTTGTCGCTAGTATACCCAAAAGGTAGCGACTGGAAAGCGAGTGAACTCGTTCAGTACCGTACTCAGCGGCTGTCGCCGTGTGTGCAGTCTTCCGTACTCTGTCACTAGGCCTAAATTGTCATCGGGGCTCCGTGGATGGAGCGGCGTTGCTCTACGACGCGCTGCCAGTGAAGTACAGTACTGGGGGCCCTCTCGCTTACGCGCTGCGGGTCAGTAACAGACACGTAGCTTTGAGGCTCTCCGGCACGGGCTGCTGCGTTAGGGCTGTACATGTCTGTTTTTGCATTCTTTTTTCCTTGGGCGCGTAAAAGCCAAAGTCCACTCGTCGAACAGCGTTTACCCACACCTTCTTCAATTTCTGGTACGTTGGAAACTTGTGAAAAAGCACCTCCGGGTTGTGCAGCGGGTTGTTTGAGCAGCCCACAGCACTACAAGTTCTACTCGGCATCCTTCGAGGAACAGCTGGGCAGTCTTGGGCGCTACGAGTTGCTCGCTAAAACCAGTCTTTGAGTCCTCACAAGCAAATAAACAAAAGGCTATACCGAAGCTACACGGGCTACAGATAAAAGCAATGGCTAAACATGACAATCACAAGTCCAAGTAGCGGTGGTAGCGGCTCAAAGAAGCGCACTCCGCGTAACGCTTGGAGGAAAAAAAGAATGATACTGACGTCACGGCCCAATGTTGCTTTAGTGATCGGCAACCCGCTAGCCGACCGCTAAGGTGCAGCGGCACGCGGCGGGTCACATTTTTATTATCGGCATTAGTTGAGAATGCGGCATCCCACGGACGTAATATTTTGGCTGGGGTCGTATTTTGTGTCACTACAGCGATACCAGTAATTTCTTTAATTTCGAGTTTTGGCTGGAGTTGCCCTTTAAAGTCATCGTCCGGATTGTCCATGGATAACTGTCAAAGCCGTAGTCGGGATCGTCTTTTATGAAATTGTTTGAGTCTTCGCCTGGGTCATCATCAGTGGCGTCATCAGTCTCGTCACCACGGTTGAAGACTGTTTGTCATCGAGGCCGTTGTCAGGTTGGTTGTTGACATTGTAGCCGGGTTTGGTCTTTGGAGTTGTCGTCCGTTTCATCATCAGCGTAGAAGTCGTCATGATGTTTTCGTCTAAGTGTGGTAGCCAGGGGCTTTGTCAAGTTCATTGTCCGGGTCGCTTCCGAGGCCATAGTTGAGGTCGTCATTGGTGTCAGAGTTGGAGTCGTCCTCGGATGATTTCAAGGACGTCGCCTTCACGATCGTCGTCTTCAGAGTTATCGTGTTCACAGATGGTACGCTTTATGGGCATAGACTGCGTTACCCTGCACATCCACCAAAATGTCATGAACAAAAACAAACTTGATTAATAAAACTTCAGATCAATGTTAAATGCAGCGAACTTGTGCCGAGAAACATAAAGTAACAAAGACCGCACATACTTTGACAGCGACAAAAGGACGACTGACTCGAGCAGCCATGCGAAGCTCTTTTTGTAAGCCCGTAGGTATCTAGAAGGTTCCGAGCTCGAACAAACAAGATTCTCGAGTCATCTCAAACATTCTAGGCGTGCAAACAAACGAAAGATTCCCCATTCCACCCAACTCCATTGCAGATAATTGGAATTTAATATTACTAATTCCAGTCCTTTGAACTCCTGGAAAGGAAAAACTGGGCCCATTCCCACTCCTGGAATGGCTGACCTACTGCATTCCATTCCTCTCAATCCCTCCCAATTGTGAAAATGGCACTTGACAGCTAGTACTAAGTTACCAGAAAATAACGTCGGCGTAAAGCTGGCGTTGTGAAATGCGTAGACAACTGCAAAATTCAAAACCCTACCCGCAATCATTGATTTTACTAAGTTGAGCTTTGGTCGCACATAGCACTAGTGGCAATTGGTATGGGGGCACTGCAGATATTGATCGCACCACCAGGTGTAAAAGCCTCGTAACAGAGAGGAAAACTAAGTCGCCCATCTTTTCCACAAAAGAACCGTATATGTCCTCCACTTTTACGAGATTCATAATAAGTGAGGAGTCACGTGTATTAACGAAGTGCGGACGGTGTGACATTGTCCCTGCCTGGTGGCCTGCAACTGGTGCTGTAATCACACATGGTCCCAACGGCCTTATGGTTGCATCTCGCAGCACCAGGAACGACACTTTGGCTGTGTTCCAAATCTTACCCAAATAGATCCGAGTTACTCCGGTGGGTCGTGTCACGTGACAACACAGATTGAAAAGTGCTGGGCACGGGTAGTTTTTGGAACGCTGAGGTACAAAACCCTTACCCTGGATTAAAATCGAGTAAATTGCCCTTGTCAGCCTACAACTCTACAGTTTGGGTTGCTTCACTGGGGTTGCCACTTTCATCCTCGAAGGAACATAAGCAGTCAGATAACCAAACCGTCAGTTACCTAAGTGCAATAATGCCGTTTCGAAAGCCCCTTTGACGGCATCTAAGCAGCTCGCATTAGAACAAAGCCTATTCCATTCCTACTCTATTCTGGGCAAAATGTAACTACTAATTTCATTCCCATTCCATTCCAGTGCTGCCACCATTTTATTTGCATTCGATTCCAGGGTTGTGGAAGTGCGGAATCGTTCCAACTCTGGAGTGGCAACTCCTCAACACTGGTGATAGTCACCAAGGCACCCAGTTCAGTGTGAATGCTGTCCTCACAGCCCATCCAAAGCTGTTATTACTGTAACAAACTCCAGTACGACGAAGTAGTTGAATTCGGAAGCCTGTTGTGCAGATTTGTACCTTGCATTGTTTCCGGTATTTTTATTTCTTTTGTATTTTATAATGGACAACAACCGTTGTAATCACGGTATTGTTGCCAAACCTGAAGGTTTTATCATCGGTGCACTTTTAAATAAATACATATATGCCACAGCCGCAGCTCAGCGATGAGCACTTACACTGCGACTTAGGTGTTTAGTAAGTATTCATTTTGATTGCGCGATAATCATGTTTGTCTCCTGTTAGAATTAAAAAAACCAAAACAATATTCAACATGATTGATAATTTTGGACACCCGCGGCATGTGTGATCTGAGCATTTGTTCTTTTCATCTGAAGTGTGTCTCTTGCTTACTACCTATAGAGTATACAATGTTGTGGACGGAAAAGATGCTGCGACCGACTCCGAGCAATAAAAACATTCTGTTTATTCTCATGTCGTTGAGCTCGTGGTGACGAGTATGAGTAGCACTGTCATCTTTGGCGATGCCAAGGCTGAACCGATAGACTGCCGCAGAGCTATCGCCCTCAGCTCTGCACTGTGAGGAATGGCACGATTTTGTTGAAGTGATTGCGACTCCAGAGAGGTGTCGTTGCTGTTGACATGTACCGCAAGCAGAATGACATAATAGAGAGCAGGAAAGAGAGCGTTCGGAAGCCGTGCATGGTAGTCGACGCCGAGGTCAGGAAATGAGGCAGCAGACGGGGGAAATCGACTCGGTCGTGCTTTCAGTCCGGTTCGATCAGTTTCGAGTGTACAGCCTCGGACTGAAAGGGGGATGCTGGCCGACTGCGGGGCCGATGCAACATCCCCTAAGATGAGGAACCGAACTGAGAGCAAATGCCTGACATGGCAACGATGAGGAGACCCTGGTCGGCTAGCAACATGCCTTGTGAACAGTGTGAAAATGTCGATGAATATTCACTTGCCGAGCCGGTGGGGCAAGCAAGGTGGTCGCAGCCCATTGCTGGGAGATGCCGGCGCTAGATGCGACAGAGCAGAGGCGGTTGCGGAGGCGCTGCAGATGTGGAGGCTGAGAAAGTTGAATATGTGCCTACTGCATTTTCGTCCGAAAAGGCAGAGCCGTTGCCGTACCCTTGGCCACGAAGAACATTCCCCTGGATAGCAGGTGCTCGGAGTCAATCATCATGTCCAGGTCACCAATTTGTAGCACTTTCGATCTTGAGGACGGAAGAGACGGTGCAACAGGCTCTGAGTTGAACTGTGAAAACATTCTCTTTATTCTCGTACCGTCAAGCTCGTTCCGACAAGTAGCTTGCTTGTCGGAACGAGCTTGACGGGGGCTGCTGGCTGCAGCCCCCGTCTTGGTTTAGGGTTTGATTTACACGCGCTCCCGTGGAAATGAAATTATGCGCGCTCGAGTCGATATTATTGACAGCGTGAAGTATAAACCGAATGTAAACTATTTTGCGAGCGACGAGAACAGCGACGGCGACCCGCTTCGCTGACGCTCGGTCACTCGCGCGACGACGCAAGCCGCTTGAAAGCGGAACGATGTTTCCTAGAAATCCAAAAACCGAGTGACGCGACGAGCTATAGTAAAAAATCTTCGTAATACGTCGCTGACTCGTCGCTGTCGCCGTCGCTCGCTAAATCGCTTTATGCAGTTCAGCCTTTATACTCACGCTAGTGCCTACCTGCATTACCCGCTGAGCCCAAGCAAGCGATAAGGATATTCAATTATGTCAGAACAGTGGCGTGCATGCATTCGCTAAAAAAACATATATCTCAAATTCCTGCAGTTTGACGTCGGGCTCCGTTACTTGTTCCGCTGTCACCTTGGCGAAACGGTCACTAAAGAGAAACTAGTCAGGTTGTTTTATCAGAAATTGTAAAAACCTTATCTAGTCACTGTTATGCACAAAAGCACTCTGGAATTTCATATAAATAGTTTAGAATAAACCGAACACAATCGGTAACTTAATTTTCCAAGCATAATAATAAAAAAAAATCTTAGAAAACAATGTATTTTTAAGGTGTTTCAAATAAAAAAAACTGAAAAAGGAGCCTTATTTCAGCTGCACTATCACGTAAATACTTTGGGAAAAAAATATCTATTGAGAAGTAGGTTTTGCAATCTCTAATTTGCTTCTTTCAACTTTTCAGTTACTTTATGTGTACTTGCAGATTGTATCCTGACAAATTTAGACAAAATTGTATAAAAAGTAACAGTCTATAAAATTTACAGCTTCATTAAATTCACAATTGTTTGATAATGTTCAATCTTGAATATGAGTTTTAAATTTCACATCTATTATTACAAATGATTGAATTACATGCTGCTTGATGCATGGTGTGCCGCCCCACCCCCTTTTAAATATATATATACTCTATATTTGCTGGTTAGTTGTTGTAAACCTCTTAATGTTGTGTTATTTGTTTGTTGTTGTAGGTGTGTGAATGCATATGTTGTACCCCACGCCTACTTGGGCCTTCAATGGCCTGTAGTATCGTCTAAATAAAATTAAAAAAACAAGTGAGCAGTAAAAATCTGGAAGACAAAGGTAAACACAGAGCCGTTCAAAAAGGCATTCAGTATATGAAACAGATACAGATATGGGCCTCTGGCGGTTCATCGGTTCAGCCTCCACACCGTCTAAAGACGGCAGTGTTGCAATATTACGAACCAGCGCACAGGTAGACAGTTACCCAAAATCCAAACACAAAAAACTCACATTAGCGCTGTGCGAGTGTATATTTTTGTGTATTAAGATTTCGAGTAACTGTCTACCTGTGCGCTGGTTCGTAATTATGCCGTACCAACTCGCCCAATCTGCCGTATTAATAGTGTCGCAAAATACTTAGATCAACTGTAATGCTAATGACTGCAGTGTATAAAAGCAAGCTACTTGTCGGAACGAGCTTGACGGTACGAGAATAAAGAGAATGTTTTCACAGTTAAACTCAGAGCCTGTTGCACCGTCTCTTCCGTCCTCAAGATCGAAAGTGCTACAAATTGGTGACCTGGACATGATGATTGACTCCGAGCACCTGCTATCCAGGGGAATGTTCTTCGTGGCCAAGGGTACGGCAACGGCTCTGCCTTTTCGGACGAAAATGCAGTAGGCACATATTCAACTTTCTCAGCCTCCACATCTGCAGCGCCTCCGCAACCGCCTCTGCTCTGTCGCATCTAGCGCCGGCATCTCCCAGCAATGGGCTGCGACCACCTTGCTTGCCCCACCGGCTCGGCAAGTGAATATTCATCGACATTTTCACACTGTTCACAAGGCATGTTGCTAGCCGACCAGGGTCTCCTCATCGTTGCCATGTCAGGCATTTGCTCTCAGTTCGGTTCCTCATCTTAGGGGATGTTGCATCGGCCCCGCAGTCGGCCAGCATCCCCCTTTCAGTCCGAGGCTGTACACTCGAAACTGATCGAACCGGACTGAAAGCACGACCGAGTCGATTTCCCCCGTCTGCTGCCTCATTTCCTGACCTCGGCGTCGACTACCATGCACGGCTTCCGAACGCTCTCTTTCCTGCTCTCTATTATGTCATTCTGCTTGCGGTACATGTCAACAGCAACGACACCTCTCTGGAGCCGCAATCACTTCAACAAAATCGTGCCATTCCTCACAGTGCAGAGCTGAGGGCGATAGCTCTGCGGCAGACTATCGGTTCAGCCTTGGCATCGCCAAAGATGACAATGCTACTCATACTCGTTGCCACGAACTCAACGACATGAGAATAAACAGAATGTTTTTATTGCTCGGAGTTGGTCGCAGCATATTTTCCGTCCACAACATCGTATACTCTATAGGTATTAAGCAAAAGACACACTTCAGATGAAAAGAACAAATGCTCAGATCACACATGCCGCGGGTGCCCAAAATTATCCATCATGTTGAATATTGTTTTGGTTTTTTTAATTCTAACAGAAGGCTAACATTATTATCGCACAATCAAAATGAATACTTACGAAACACCTAAGTCGCAGTGTAAGTGCTCATCGCTGAGCTGCGGCTGTGGCATATATGTATTTATTTAAAAGTGCACCGATGATAAAACCTTCAGGTTTGGCAACAATACCGAGATTACAACGGTTGTTGTCCATTATAAAATACAAAAGAAATAAAAAATACCGGAAACAATGCAAGGTACAAATCTGCACAACAGGCTTCCGAATTCAACTACTTCGTCGTACTGGAGTCTGTTACAGTAATAACAGCTTTGGATGGGCTGTGAGGACAGCATTTGCACTGAACTGGGTGCCTTGGTGACTGTCACCAGTGTTGAGGAGTTGCTACTCCAGAGTTGAAACGATTCTGCACTTCCACAACCCTGGAATCGAATGCAAATAAAATGGTGGCAGCACTGGAATGGAATGGGAATGAAATTAGTAGTTACATTTTGCCCAGAATAGAGTAGGAATGGAATAGGCTTTGTTCTAATGCAAGCTGCGTCGATGCCGTCAAAGGGGCTTTCGAAACGGCATTATTGCACTTAGGTAACTGACGGTTTGGTTATCTGACTGCTTATGTTCCTTCGAGGATGAAAGTGGCAACCCTAGTGAAGCAACCCAAACTCTAGAGTTGTAGGCGGACAAGGGCAATTTACTCGATCTTACTCCAGGGTAAGGGTTTTGTAGTTCGGCGTTCCAAAACCTACCCGTGCTTAGCACTTTTAAATCTGTGTTGTCATGTGACACGACCCACCGGAGTAACTCGGATCCATTTGGGCAAGATTTGGAACACAGCCAAAGTGTCATTCCTGGCGCTGCGAGATGCAACCATAAGGCTGTTGGGACAATGCGTGATTACAGCACCAGTTGCAGGCCACCAGGCAGGGACAATGTCACACCGCATGCATTTCGTTAATACACGTGACTCCTCACTTATCATGTATCTCGTAAAAGTGGAGGATACATACGGTTCTTTTGTGGAAAAGATGGGTGACTTAGCTTTCCTCTCTGCTATGAGGCTTTTACGCCTGGAGGTGCGATTTATATCTGCAGTGCCCCCATACCAATTGCCACTAGTGCTATGTGCGACCAACGCTCAACTTAGTAAAATCAATGATTGCGGGTAGGGTTTTGAATTTTGCAGTTGTGTACGCATTTCACAACGCCAGCTTTACGCCGACGTTATTTTCTGGTAACTTAGTACTAGCTGTCAAGTGCCATTTTCACAATTGGGAGGGATTGAGAGGAATGGAATGCAGCAGTTCAGCCATTCCAGGAGTGGGGATGGGCGCAGTTTTTCCTTTCCAGGAGTTCAAAGGAATAGAATTAGTATTAGAAAATTCCAATTCTCTGGACTGGAGTTGGGTGGAATGGGGAATCTTTCGTTTGTTTACATGCCTAGAATGTTTGAGATGACTCGAGAATCTTGTTTGTTCGAGCTCGGAACCTTCTAGATACCTACGGGCTTACAAAAAGAGCTTCGCATGGCTGCTCGAGTCAGTCGTCCTTTTGTCGCTGTCAAAGTATGTGCGGTCTTTGTTACTTTATGTTTCTCGGCACAAGTTTGCTGCATTTAACATTGATCTGAAGTTTTATTAATCAAGTTTGTTTTTGTTCATGACATATTGGTGGGTGTGCAGGGTAACGCAGTCTATGCCCATAAAGCATACCATCTGTGAACACGATAACTCTGAAGACGACGATCGTGAATGCGAAGTCCTTGAAATCATCCGAGGACGACTCCAACTGTGACATCAACGACGACCTCAACTATGGCCTCGGAAGCGACCCGGACAATGAACTTGACAAAGCTCCTGGCTACCACACTTAGACGAAAACATCATGCCGACTTCTACGCTGATGATGAAACGGACGACAACTCCAAAGACCAAACCCGGCTACAATGTCAACAACCAACCTGACAACGCTCGTCAGCTAGGTGACTGGTGAGCGGCCGAAAAAATTTTTTCGGTCGCTCACCAGTCACCTAGCTGTGTTTGGAGGTTTATGTTTGTCCCTTGTCCCACTTGTTCCCCTTCTCCAGGGATTATTTTCATCATTATTGTCCAGCTCGCTTGCCCCTTTGCATTTAATTGCATTATAATTATAACATTAAATTGCAAGCTTCACCCTTGTTGGTGTTAGACTGGTAGCAGCTGATAAAACCTGTTTGCTCTACTGACGTCTAACCCGTGGTTAGCTCAGTTGGTAGAGCGATCCACTTGTAATGGAGAGGTCCCGGGTTCGATACCCGGAGCAGGCGGATTTTTTCGGTCGCTCACCAGTCACCTAGCTGTGTTTGGAGATTTATGTTTGTCCCTTGTCCCACTTGTTCCCCTTCTCCAGGGATTATTTTCATCATTATTGTCCAGCTCGCTTGCCCCTTTGCATTTAATTGCATTATAATGATTTCTAGTGCTGACAGGGCCTCGAGCGGCTAGTTTCGGTTTTGTTGGTGGTGCCCCAAACAAAACTTTGAGGCGTCCATATCTTTAAAAGTAAGCACAATAACGAGGAAAAAATTACACCTTGCAATTCAGGGACGCTGACTGCACTAAAAACAGTCATAATCCCAAAATTGAAAGTATGGTCCGGAGTTGCCCTTTAACGACAACCACGACTACAAATTTGACGGCGACCTTGATGATGAACCCGATGACGATACCTATGGCAAGTGTGGTATCTGCCTAGAGGACGAACAGGACGACAACGCCTGATATGTCACTGAACGAACGGAGGAAGTTTGCCAGCTTGGTCGCATTTTGATGCAAGCCAGAACTTCCCGACGATGACTGCTACAATCTTTGTCGCCACGACGCCCAGTTTCACCCTGGCTACCCACTGTGAATCTAAACACCAATTCATTGTCGCAGCAAGGAACTGTTAAAGTGGTGCTTCCACCTCAAGGTTATTCGCTACATGAGACCTAAGTTTTACAACTTAGGTCTCATGTCGTTGGCCAATGGCACATCAACATTGTCACGCTGCCCTCTGCGACCCGAAGGCGATTCACGTCTTCCGACTCAACTGAACTAGGTATGCTCGGTAGGACTGTGAAAATCTGCTATTTACGTGACTCTGTATTTTGACCTAGTCTTGTTTAAGCTGTTAATTTAATTTTGTGTTGCATAGAGACGATGAGTCTTTCACAAGAGGGGAGTAATGACACATGCAAATAGCCGAGTCAGCAGCGTGATCGACTCTCATGCCGCTGACCCCGCCAGCGCATGTCCTTCTCTCTTTTGTTTCCGTTACTGGAATGATGAGATGACTCTAAATTTTTTTTGTTCCAGCTCAGAAACGTCTAGATACCCATGCGCTTACAAAAGTACCTTCGCATGGCTGCTTGAGGCAGTTGTCCCTCCGACACCATCAAAGGTCTTTGTTCATTTATGTTTCTCAGCACAAGTTCGGCGCATTACACACTGATTTTAAGTTTAATAAATAAGTATGTTTTTATTCGTTACAATATTTAGATGAATTTTGATAATTCAATCTTCTGATATTTCAAACTAAAGTGTGTGGCTTCCAGGGCCCGTTTGCTCAAGCGCTAACCGCGGCTGAAGTTAGCCGCAGTACCTAGAAGAGGGATTTTGAAATCACGTGACTGGCTCGGCAGGGATGCAGGGAAACATGGCGGTGCCCCGGTGAGTGAGCGCCGCTCGCTTCGAAACTAATATGTCATTGTAGCTGCAATATTGGGCGCGTTAGTCAGCAATGAACGGTGCCAGGGGCTTTCGCTTTGCCTTACCTCACTTCATCACAAAGCATGAGCAAGGCTCTCGCCGCAATTTTTAGGTAATCTTTCGACTCTGGCCATTCATAAGCCTAAATGAATGCGATAAATGTTAGCATGGCAATGTCTTTGGAAAGTGGATTGCCTTGACTCAATCGGCCGGGCATTAATAGCACACAAAAGCAGACAGCGTCCCAATAAGCCATAATAGACCTTTCTCTATAAATTTCCCAAGCACCGAGGTGCATGCTACAAGTGTAGTTACACGCGTTGCACGTGCTGGCGTCTGAAGTAGTAACTGTTCTAAAGCAAAAAGTCTAATACAAATTTTGTCTTGCACGTGCGTTGGTCAAATTTTTATTATGATTATTTACTTTGAATCTTTTATAAGTGGAAGGCCAGTGCGCGCGGACCGCAGAATTATACTTCCAGCGTTCTTCTCGAAGCTTTGGTAATTTAGAAAAAGGCCTATAGGGATGCTGTCTGCTTTTGTGTGCAATCAATACCCGACCGACTGAGTGAAGACAATCCGCTTTCAAAAGATGTTGCCAAGCCGACAATTACCGCATTCATTTAGGCTCAGGAATGGCCAAAGTCGAAAGACTATCTAAAAAATGCGGCGAGAGCCTTGCTCATGCTTTGTGATGAAGTGAGGTAAGGCAAAGTGAAAGCCTCCTGCACCATTCGTTGCTGACTAACGCGTCCGGTGTTGCAGCTACGACATATTAGTTCCAAAGCGTGCGGCGCTGACTCACCGGGGCACCGCCACGCTTCCCCGCATCCCTACCGAGCCAGTCACGTGACTTGAAAATCCCTCTCCTAGGTACTGCGGCTAACTTCAGCCGCGGTTAGCGCTTCGAGCAAACGGGCCCTGGAGTTTGAAATAATGAGAGTCGACTGTAAAACAACATTTTTGCTACCCCAAGTAGCAATTTATTTTAGTGTAATTTCTGGAATCTTTTATTCAGACCAAACACTTCTTTTTCAATAAGCTTGTCGGATTTAAGTTGAACTGGTTTTGAATGCTCATAAAATTTAGACTATTTTTTATAGCCTAAACGTAGCAAGCGTTCAAAACAAATACAACCTAGGGCATCAGATACACAGAAAACACAATATTAGCAAATGCTACTTTTATTGAACACATCTGGAGTTTCTGTTGCATGCATACAGCGCTGTGAAGAAGTACACCATTCTTATATGAAAATAAGCTTCCCACCAGTGAAATTTCTCAAGTTGGACAGCCTTGTTGTAAGTCAGGCACGTTAAAGAGAACCCTGCCAAAGTTTTCATAGGCACTTTTACAACGTTGTTTCATCCGTACAATCGCGTAGTGTAGAAACTTCGTGTCGTAGCGTAGTGTAGAAACTTCCCAAAATGCAAACATTATGTGAAGAAACTGCACTTCAAAGTTGACGTCCTCGCAACGCCCCCTATCGGTAGCTGCTCTACCGGCAACAATGAAAAGAGCTATACAAAGACCGCTGAGGCCACATAACGTAAGACATGGTGTCCAAGATTCGCCATGGACGGCATTGTTGGTAGTTAGACTTGTTTGTGCTCACTCTTTTACCCAGTCTGTCAATTGAAAGCTATTTACAGTGCATGATAGGAACTATTTGTGCTGTAGACATAAAAACATGTACATGTTGCCCCCCCTTTGAATCTGGCAGGCGAGACCACTCGAAAATGTTTGAGAGTAGCTGCGTAGAACTGACATGTTCTAACATTCTGATGACGCAATTATTCATATTAAAAGGTATGCTTAACCGAAATTTGAAGCTTGCACAACAACACTGGGGCGGTAGGCGGGACGCTGCAAAACCCCCAAAACATCACACATAGAGCATTATTTCTAACGGATGGCCGTATTTTTGCAAGCGTGTGGGATTCAACAAGGCCGACGAGACATGTGATGTCGCGATTCTCATTCCCTCTCCTCTAGGCTTCATCCCCTTAAGCAGGTGAACCGAAGCGGGAATGAGAGAAGCGAGGCCGCTTCCCCTCATTCTAAAGTGTACCAGGAGAAGTATGATGTCACATTACTTGTTTGATTGCGCCCTTTCCTTTCCAACAATACCGCCATCCGTTTGAGATATTAATGTATGAGTGATGTTTCGGAGTTTGTGGAGCTCCCATTGAAAGCTTCCGCGGCCTTATTTTATGAAATTCATATTTTGGTCCAGCATCCTTTTAAACAAGATTTTTCAAATATTAGCATAATGAACATACAATTGGACAACTTGCTAACTTACAACAGTGTCCTCCCGATGATGCCGTACAAAGGTTCTGTCACATGCACCAACCGAGGGGATTGCTGCAAGTCCATCCACCCTCAACTTTTAGTCACCTTTGAGCCTGAAGAACTGCTGTATGAGGCCCGTCCAGCCACTGAGCACACAAAGAGAAACAGGGGAAATAACACTCTGTGACGAGCAAAGTCTCTGGGCGGAAAGCCCTCCATGAGAAATGAGCACTGTTGGGTTACGGCAACGGCGTAATACACAGGTTCTGGTTCTTCGACGCCTTCACCGCTGCGGTGGGTGGTCGTAGCTAGTCGTAGCAGATAGTGTCACGTTTGTTGCTCGTACCAAAACACCAAAGCCGCGTAGTATTCTAGTTGCCGAAGTTCATAAGCCTACGTTCCCCGTCTACACACACTACACAAAGCCAGCCACGAGCAAAGCTAGCTAACCCCGTTTCTGCTTCGGCGACAAGCCGCCAGGGCGGTGACACCGCCGCTGAAATTTCTGCCTCGGCTCTTCAAACCAGGGCCCCTCAGTGCACAAGCATGACACTTGCTAGGCTGCTCTGCCTGTACCAAGTGACACGCGCCCGCATGTTCCCTCTCATAATTCTTCTAACTGTACGTGCCCCGTATTGTACACGGTCATACTGTGCACACGGCGAATGTTCCCGTTTGAAAGTGCTCCACGGTCGGCCTACAATGCTGCGACCACATAGCACATGACCACTATAGGTGACGACACTTGGGATACTTGCCATCCGTCGTTGTGGCGCAAAGTCGCTTTCACAGTCGTCCTCACAAGGGGCAAGGAAAGGCAGGCACTGCATAAAAAATCGATACATATTATAACACTGGCTGTGGCAAACTAGTTTCAAAGATGACACAGTCATGTCTTCTTAATATGGACACCTCCGTACTACAAATTTTTTTTTTCTATAATGTAAGGTGTTTATATGAAAAAATTAAATTTAAAACAAAGATTGGATAACAAGCATAACCAAACAAACAATTTATTCAGCTAAAGATAATGAGATGTGAGTTTGCTCTATCGCTTTAGAGCCGTTTAACATGTAGCACTACTGTCGTTTACAAGAACAGATACCCAGGCTGTAAAGTGATGATCGGTTAAATAGCAAAAGATGTTGCTCTGTATGCACAATGCCGGATGTAATTGACACTTAGCTGCCGGCAGTTAGGATCCTATAATCTTATGATCGCAGACGGGAATTACATCTGGTGCCTACAGCTGGAATAATGTCTTGCTTCGTAATAGAAAAAGCTCAAAAAAAAAAAACACTGGATGGAGAAATCGGGTGTCACAAATTCAGGCTTCTCTTTATTTTTTTTTAATACTTTTATTACCTTTTTTTTTTTTTTTGACCATTCTAAGTGTCGGTACGGTCAGCTGCCACTTGTAATCTCAGTTTGTCAAGTCGTAGTTCCTTTCCAAGTCCCTAACAGGTTTGCTCGTTTGCGGGATGGGTTTTTGTTGACGGGCAATGCGGATCATCCCGGCACATAGTTTGTGGCTTTGACCTTACGGACGGAGGGGTGCGTATGCTGGCTTGCATATGGTGCCGATTGGACATGCGGGGGTGCCGCCGGGATACAAAGTTGTTTACGCTGGCTAGCGTGCTTTTTGAAGGCAACGGCTCTGCCCAGTCTGTCACCTGTCGTGGTTGTCGTGTTCTACGTATCGGCGATAATTGATGTGTTTGGACTCATACGGGGGAATGGATGGGCACGTATGTTTGGTTGTTGGAAAAATGTAATAGGTTTTGCCATCTGGGTCGATGCCGGGCACCTTTGTTTTTCTGGGAAGTTGACTGACCCGAAAGGCGGGGAAACGGGAGGTTGGTCGGTAGACGAGCCAATAAAAGGGGGTTCGGGAACAAAGGAGGTAGTCAAACCCCGGAGCTAGCCAGGTCACTGCTCGACGCGGTTACTCCCTGCAGATGAGTCTTGGAATGAGCAATTTTTGGCTTTTGTCCTGTCTGTCGGGCAAGTGTTCGAATTTGTTGTGCTGAAGCTCGCGTGGTTGTGTGGTGCGCGGTGTCGACCTCATCAAGCTTCTAACCGGACCGCCGGACTCCGAGACGTCGTTCTTCGGCCGACAACTCCAGACTACGGACTACTCTGGACTCAGCACCTACCGGAAAGCTAAGCCTGGTTTTCTACGACTTGTCTACTTCATCCTCTGGCTCTGAAGTATGAACTGTTCAACATAGGGAAGATTTTTACGCAGTGCTACTTTCTGTCATGACTGTTTTGGGGGATTATCCCATGTGTGTAACGGCAACGTTCGAGTTCCATCTCGGTCTGCTCTCGTTGTTAGTGTCGGGTTTTCGTTACTGTTTTGTTGGCTTATTCCGGTTTTATGAGCGTCAAGTCTTTTTAGTATTAGTTTCTGGCTCGCAGGGCTCCATAGCTTTGAGCTGGAGTATGGTTTGTGTTGAGTGCTCTATTGCCGTGTGCAGCTTAGTTTTTCACTTTATTAAATCTAATCTTTTGTTTGCTTATCCTCCCTGTGTCATCGTCTTTCTCTATTGATTATACACCAGGGGCTAGCGCTAGTCACTGGTCGAACTTAGCTCTTTTGTTCTTTTCCCGTAATTTCTCGTTTATCCTCAGAGTGGATCATTGAATTATTTTTATTAATTTGAACCGCACTCCATGACACCGAAACAAATGGGAAAGCACCACAAAGTATTAAACTCGTCGAACATTAAATGTTCTTGAATTACACCTCACTCATGCTTCCTACGTGATGAAGCCCAAGACTTAGTTCAATGCCAATCAATATTAAATGTCTTTAGATGGGCACCTGCTGCCCGATCATGGCCTTTATTGCAAAGCATTGTTCACACATTTGCGAGTCCTGCAGTGCCTTGTGGAATGGTGGGCGATACTTGCCGTTCCGCAAGGCACTGCAAGACAGATCAGGCACAACTTTTGAATGTCGACGTGCGTACGGAATGCTCCAGCAAACCAATCATTCGCCGAGGGAAAAAGAAAGGAAGTTGAATGCCTCCGTGTGCTCATTGCCAGTGTTTTCTGCTCTGCTATGTACCCTGCTTGTATGCTGTGATTTGCAAGCCAGCGCGGGATATATTTCCTTGATTTGTTTTTGTGTTCAGCTGTGCGAAGTTGTGATTGAAACAACCAAGAAGTATAGGCCGCCATTCTTTTCATCAAGCTAATGCTTCGCTCATCCGAACCGGGGATGATGACAGCTGTTGTTTACACAATTTTCGACAGCTATGTGGAGTGGCTTTGTGTTTAAAATTGCAATCCCAAGTGCAAAAAGAAGTTACCGCAGACTATACTGTTAAAGGTTGCTGTTTATAAATTTCAACTGGCAGGCTCTGGCTACAACCACCTTAATATTCATTCAACATTGTTTGCATCTCTACTTACCCGTGATCGCTTCATTTGCCAAACACGTTAGTGGCCGGTCACCTTACCAATGAAACTAATATGCTGGTGTCTCCGGCGAAGAATTCCCTCAGCGCTACATGCAATGCACAACACAGTTTGTAGCCCGTTGTGACTGAAAGCTTTCACACTGGGGAAACGTTGTTGTTGTCACAAACGCAGTCAAAGAATGCGATAGGATTGAGGAACAACAGGGGGATTGTCCCAGTTGACTGACTGACTGCATGAGCATATGTTTCTATCGCCACCGTGTTTCCTCCACGCAGGCGACGGAGAAAACGATATAGGCACTCCTCGCGCTTGCCAAGTTTCTCTACAACGTCGAAATACGAGACACCCAGCAGCGAAGTGTCGATATTGCCGGAGAGAGCGGCGGGACAACGATCAGCGCAGGATCGCGGCTTCGCCACTCTTATGCGACGGTGTCTTCGGTTTCCGCTCTCTGCAGCTTCCACCGGGACGCTAGCCGTGCCTAATTGTGCTAGCTTTGAGCACCACAGTTCATAGGGTTCACAGCGCCCGAGCGAAAGCTCGCGCAGAAGAACCGGCGAGCAGTCGAGTCGTTTCCAATCGACGGGGTGGCTAAACGCCGGTTGTGTGAATCGGGCTTAACGCCTGAGCCGGCTTGCTCAAAGCGAATCTAACGTTCTTGAACGGCACGTAATAAAAATCTGAGACGTGCTGCATTCTATACAAACTTGATAAAAAAAAAAAAATCAAACACTCACCTTCGACTGCTACGTGCGCCGTACCGCTTCGAGGCAGAAGCAACATGGCGCTCGACGTTTTGGGGTGTTGGGCTGGGGTGTTTTCAGTGTTGCTTACACGCCTAGTCTTGCAAACCGAAACCGAAACACCAATTTTTACTACCCCAAGTAATTTTTTGACGATTTACCACTAGCCGAGCGTGTAAGAATATGCTAACGAGTGAAAATGGGGTGTAAACAGGCGTAATATTACATTTTCGCTAACAGTGTACGACGCGCTGGCAGCAGCCGTTCTTCGTCTCTTACCAGGTAGAGCGAGAAAACACTTCCGGTTAATATATGGTTGGACGAAAAGTGCGTATTTGTTCCCTGGACTGTGAGCTGTATCTTGCGCAGAAAGCCGGTATGCTGATGTGTATGATTGACCCATGTGTCACTATTTTGCTCAGGGCATTATTTAGATTGGAAAAGTGTATAAGGTTTTGGGGAGAGGGGCCTCATTGGTTGCCAATCCTATACACGGACTGGTCACATTAAGTTCATGTTAATTTGTGCGCCGGTCGTAATTCAGCTTGCCCTTTTTTTTAATAAGTGATTCTGAAAGTTTTTTTTTTTTTTTTTTGTGAATGAATATTGCCTGGCAATAAAGAAAAGAAAAAAAAAGGATCGGCGGCCGAGTGTGCTAGCGCACACCAGCTCGGAGCACGTGGGGAGAAAGCTCGCGCTCACCGGCCAGTTTGACTACGCCACCGCTGCCGCAATGCATCAAAGAACTTTAGTCTTTCGCACGTGCGACAACCTCGCTGGAGCTCTTCGTGTGTAGAGCACGAGAAGGCTCGAGCCCTCGCGTGCACGGCCGTCTGCCTCCTGTCAACTAAAGTTATGGCGGCTTTACGCATGCGCCCAACGCTTAGTGAGATCGGTCTATTCCCACCCCGACCCGTTTCGATCTAGATGAGCATCGTACCGGTGTGCGGTCGTGTATCACTATTGCGTGGTGCACGTTAAAGACCCCAGGCTAGCGATTGTACACCACTGGCTAAATTTCTTATCTACAGCTGGGAAACTCGTCGCCCGTTGAGGCAGTCCAAGTTGTAGGCTGTATAAACATACACACAACTCAATTGTTTTTACAAAAAATAGGATATGAACATGACCGCAAAGGAAAGAGAAAAATCATTATCCAAACATAGCACTGTACTATAGGTAAGTAACTGCAGATTTGAATATGTTATCAGACTGAGGATTGTCGGGATAAAAATTTAAAGAGAGCTCAAGATAAAAATAAAATAAATTCCCACTCGTTCAGAAGCTGTGCAAGCGTGTGTTGCCTGGCAATAAAAAAAAAAAAAAAAAAAAAAAAAAAACGTCTTGCCTGGTTAAGTTTGTAGTGTGTCTAGCTTGCAGCCGAAAGGTCTTGGGTTGAATTTCCGCCTAATATTTTTGAAATTTTTTTTAAAGTCAAATGAACTCCTTTTTAGAAATAAATTATTTGAAATATGCGGCGATTATATTCGCATTACAGCCATTTTTTAATTTCTTTCATCCCCGCGTAACGCCAGGTTTCACGGAAGCCTTCTGGGTTGTTTGAACTTCTAGCGCGAGGTCATGTGGCTGTGACGTCATGACCCTATTGACTTATCAGGATCTTCGTGGCACTCCACCGAAGCCGGCTTTTCTCGTCACGCCACCTACACCAGATTTTGTCATCACACCACCAACACCGCATTTTCTGCGACATGACCTCCTTCACGATATCGTGTTAATGCGATATATTCTTGAGATTGGCGAGAAATATAAGGTCTAGACGGAATCTAGTAGATAAATTAATATGAAATACTTGCGACTATTCACTCTAAGAAAGTGTATCTGCATCAACTTCACTGAATTGTCCTATACTCCACGAAGTTTGGATAACACCGGAGCGCCGAATGAATTAAAGCTCTGGATATCCTGACTTATCCAAGTACCACCATCGTTTGATCGCGCCGCGGGAACTCCTATTGGATGCCAAGACGCGTCGCCATTTTTGACTCATGGCGGGTCCCACGTCCAGACGCGCACGCTCCTATTGGTCTCTTGTGCCTGCCGGTGACGCGCCACCGTTTCCAAGCAGGCTCCTATTGGTGTACTTTAGATGCTGGCGCCGCCCCATTGCGACGATCTAGATTGGCGGTGACGCTCCGCCATTTTTGGTTTAAAAGAGTAACCGCATGCACCACCTTAGCCGTACTTGTTTAGAAGATCCATCCTGCGCTTTAGACCGAGTGGCATAGCCGCGCTAAGCTCCGCCAGCTTCCCAGACCAGCACAGTGAGCCCTCGCGTCTTTCCTTATCCGCTGGCCTGCTCGTCTGCTCGCTTCAACGTGACGCGCTCCGGTCTGATCGAACCGGCGAGAGATGGCGCTCCGGCAGCCGTGATTCCACAATCTTCGCTCATCGCTCTGGGGCCTTTAACTAGTCAAACACAAAGTTGGAGCCTAAAGTTCGCGGAGCGCGGCGATTGGATTCCGGCGACAAAAACGCAAAGTCATCGTCGTGATAGTCCGATTGGTGCGCTCCGTGAGCTGCGGCTCCCACTTTGTGTTTGACCAGTTTAGAGCCCCAGGACAGCAGCCGAGTGACCGATCTCGCGTGCTCTGCGGCAGGGGCAGTTCAGTGGGCTCTTTCGCGCGACTCCGTGACACATTAAAAAAAAAATCGTTTTTTTTTTATTGTTTTGCGTTATTTTCTAACTTTTTCTATATTTTCAATAGAACTGTCAGACTTCACCAGCCAGTTTATACACCGTTCCGCTTTAAACTAAGACTGCAGCCCATGCCGCAAGCACGAGAGCTCGAGGTTGCTGCCTTGAAGCGTTCTTCCGCGGAACGAACACTCGCGCTAGAAATGTACGTCTCAAAGTCAGGAGAGCGGGCTTGCTCGGGCTTCTAGATTTGGCTGCAGACCACGGTGTACTGCAGACTCAGCTAATGGGTGAGCAGAGTATATACTTCGTCTCACCCACGGTGGTCTCAGCTTAGCCTAGACTAACTGCGAAGGCTGTGCAAGCGCGAGCTGTTGCCCTTGACTGCTTTGATTGGAGCACTCCCTGCATGAGCGCTCATACAGCCGAAGAAGCTTCATCCAAAGTCACTAGCTCGCGCGTTTAGCATGCACGACTAACGATAGTCCATGGTAAGGTGAGACGAAGTATATTAGCGGCGAGATGTTTTGGTGGCGCCCTCCCATGGTTCCTTCTCGTGAGGAACCATGGGAGGAACAAGTTCGATGGTGTTTGTAATGAGCATGGTGCAAGCTTGAAATCATTGCGCTCTGAAACCAACGCTGCCAACGCCGCCAAAATTGAAGTTCTTCCATTCCTCTTATTTATGTCATAGAGAAATCCTCTCCTCACGTCATAGTCAGTACAGGGTAGCTAAACTCGTGGAGCAAGACATTCTTCGCTTTTTTGACGTAGCGGGGGGAGTGACGAAAAGAACGCCGCAAAGTTTCCTCCTCCCTGCGCGCGCTCAACATCGCAACTTTTGACGAAAAATCCCCCGCGATCCCTAGGCGGTGCACGAGAGCACTTGACAGCGCGGGTAGGCGAGCGTTCACGCCGCTCGCTGTACGTCGTCTTTGAGCTCTCTAGCGCCGACAGTCCCGTCATGCCTCACCCAGGCGAGGAGCCAGAGCAGACGACGAGAGTTTGTCTGCTACGATGAGGCATTCGCACAGCGGAACTGAAAGAAAAAGTTGGTTTTCTGCTCGAAATCGCGTCCCGCGGGCCACAAACTCAAACGCGAGCTTGAATTGTAAGCGTCTGATATTTCACGAAGGGAGGAATCGACGGCTCGTCTTTTATTTGCGAAATTTGAGTCGTTTTGCAGCCGTACAGACGATGAAACCTACCAGTGTGTAATGAAAGGCCCAGGACAACCACAGGGGCCGCGAGATCTAGCATCATTTGTGAAATGGGTGAAAAGTGCAACATTTTTCGACAAAGCTCCCACAGCAGAAACCTGCGACGCATTCACTCAGCGTCCGGGAAGGCTAAACATGAAGACGTTGCCCGAGACTCAAGCAAAGTCATATTTGAACGGCAGCTATCTCGCCCCGTTATATTTTGTTTTGAGAAAGCTCTCGTTCTCAATGCTAGGGAAATAAAAAGTATTACGAAACGTATTGCTAGCTGTTCCAAACAACTAGATTTAAGACTTATCCTTTCAGTGGTTCACTCAAGCAAGCTCTTGCGCGTACCGTGCCATGAATTTCCTCAAGCGTATGCTGTTTTTGTAGTGAACTTGTTTCGGAAACTTACGCCGTCTGTAGATATCTCTGACAGCCGAATTGCTTAAGTGGAAGTCATCGCAAATGTAAGTTCCACGTTGCAGCAACCAACTTTTAAACGATGGCAGCGACTGCAATCTCGCATTCCCACCCATCACGTCGAACAAAAATGCGCTAGTTTCGGTTTGAGGTCGGTACTTTTCTACAACATCTATGGCGACAGCATCAGTCTGCACTGGGTGCATTCGGCAAGTTCGTTCGGGGCCTGTTCTCCGTGCAGCACTCGGCGGGTGTAATGCATTAAAACTCTCACAGTGCAAGTCTGTATCGCGAATTGGGAGCCCGTCACTGGCCTCACCGGCGGCCATTGCTTGACGACAGGCAATATGCCGCATCCTGTCTAGTTCTCCCTTCGTTTTCGTCCTTGTTGCCTTGGCCTTTTACATCATGAGGCAATACACGCAAGTCTAAGGAAGAAACATGCAAAAATTGGAAGCTTGTACGCGGTGCTCGAGGGCGAACATTTTATGACGTGCTGCGATGATTATGTCGGGTTCTTGGAGATCAAATAGACATTCGTCAAGCGTTTAAACATCGATTAAAAAAAAATTGGCCGGAGCACGATTGACTTTACCGACGTCGCTTGCTTCGGTTGCTAAATAAATGGCACGTCGAGCGACTGAACGGCACGCTCCGAGTTTCAGTTTGTCACGGATGCCCTCACAGGAGTTCAAAGAAAAAGCTTTCACCATGAAGCACTATGTACAAGCGGTCAAAACGATGCGAAAATCCCCAGTAAAGGCATTCTAACTTATCGTTTGCTGAGCTTTGATGACTCCGAAATCACGGATGACTCCACAATAACTCTCGGTAGCCCTTGTCTCATTAAACACATAACAGTTAACGCCCAACAAAGTAGCCCTGGACCCTCAACCACACAACATTTAGTTAAACAAGATTGGTATTCTAACCCGTTAATATTCTTGCCCACAATATTAACTGTTATTTGCGGAAACATGACAGAAGTTCCATGGTAGAGAACAACCTACTAACGTAATAAAATTGAGTTGTGTCAAGCGATGACTGCTGGTGGTGCCGCTCGACCCCAGCAATACAGGCCTCTATCCACGATCTAGCCTCCTAAGAAATCAGTGGTGCCAGTGCTATTAGACATACATCGTTTATTTGCATCGGTACTCCCATTTCTGCCGGATGTTGGGACGAGGCGCAAAACCGTACATCCGGCCAATATTGAAGCCGGTTTTCGGACGATATTGCCTCGACACTCGCCAAGAAGCAACGTGCTGTTTCGGCGACTCGTTTGTGTAATTTGATTGTTCAGTCATATTAATAGGTCCCGGGCCACTGTGTACACCCCAAAAAAGAAATGTACTGTGGTAATTACACCTTGAGGAGAAGCAGGCACGTAGCCAGATTTTCGTTTAAGGGGGGGGGGGGGGGGGGGGCGCCGATGACAAAGTGCTTCATGAGGGGGAGGGAGGAGAGGAGGCCCCAGCAAAATGGAAAATTTCGGGGGGGCGGGAAGGCCAGGCCTTATGCCCCCCTCCCCTTGGCTACGTGCCCGACGAGAAGGGGTATTGTAGTTTTACATCTTTATAAAAAGGTGTAGGCATTATCACACGTTTTAAGAAACGTGTTTAAAAAATCACACATTTTTAAAGGTGTGAAGTTTACATTTCTTTTATAAGGTCCATCGCTACACTTATTCGGGTGTTAGTTATGGGACACCCCACTTACATGTTTAAAGGTGGGAAAGTGCTTAATGTGTATATACCTCTAACGGAAGACAATCTCTTTCATGTGATTACATCGCGTGCCGATGAAACGATTTGGCGATGACACCTCGTTCGATGAACTGATTTGACCGCCAATGAGTGACGACTGCCAGTAGAATTTCGGGGAAATAATTCTGCCGGTTGCCGGGAGACTCGAACCTACCCAAGAATTACCCCGGTTCTTGTTTGTTTTCCAACATTCTGAATTGTATACCAGCTTATTAGTGCCTCTTCGGATATTACAGAAAAAAAAAAGCGATGGCAGCCGCAAAAACTCTGACAGCCCGGTCACAGTCATGTGGGAGACTGACAGGTGCTCGTCAGTCGCCACCATGCCTTGAAAGCTACCGGTTCCGAAGAACCGAAGCGCGCAGAGAACTTGTTGTTCCACGGTCCGAGGCGGCGAACGAAGCTCGTCGCAGAGTCAACGCACAACGGCTTTTGATAGCCAGTACTGTCGCCGAAAGTCGTCGTCGGGGAGTTGAAAGGCGTCCCTGGTGGTCTCAGTAGCGACGCCGACGGTGGCGGAAGATAAGCTCGGCCGCAGCGTACGGCACCGCCATGTTGACAAAGTTTAACTTCGCCTCAATCTGAAGCGAAGATCTCGAGCGCAAACCACGGCTCTCGCAAAGTTCAGAAACGTCACTTTGACGTCAGCAACAACTTCCACAAACGAGGTTTCTTTTTTACACAAACTTCGGAGGGATTTTGAGCGTCAGCAGGTCGCCTGGGGACAATCTGCAAAGCATTAATTTTAGCTTGGCGTAGGGATGTAGGGACAAATGGGCGCTACGTCATCGGCGAAGCCGTTCAATCAGCGGGCTCCTCGCGCCCCTCACGCGCCGCACGCGCGCCTCGATGAACTTTGCTTTGAATGATTGACACCTCGCTCGGCGCGACGTCAGCGTCGCGAGAGTCCAATTAGCGCGTTCCGCAACTTTCGGACACAAAGTTGTGCTTGACGAGTTTAGCGACCCTGTGGTCTGAAGCATGTTTCACGCTTCTCGGCCTTTTGGCTAAGATCAAAGTGTAGCCCGCGGTGGCTAGAGCAATGCCGGCCGAGTAGCACTGTACACCTGCCCTCGGGCGGGTGTTGCCTTCGGGCTTAATGTAGCCTTCGGGCTTTAGTCGCCTTCGGGCGTTTGTCCACCTCCCTCCCTTTTGGGGGGGTTGTAATTTTATCTTTTAAAGTTTCACGTGCAGCGATTTTGAGCCTAGAGCGGCGCGATTTCTGCCGTTACGGCGCTCGTGCCGCTCAACCGCTGGTGCAGAGCCGTTTATACTGAGAGAGTTTGGCCTTCTTAAGGAGATTTTGACAGTCTGGCAACCACAGTAGCGTAGTCTGACAACCGGGGGATGACTACTTCCGTCCGCCATATTGTGGCTCTGACTCATAGGAACTCTACGCGATTTCTCAGGAATGAACAAGACAAAGAAGTAACGCCATATTGTGTTATCGCGAAATCCGCTTGTTCTAGCGGCCAACACGCTCCGCCCATCGGCCAAACTCTCTCAGTATAAACGGCTCTGCGCTGGTGCTGGCAAGAGCGCCGCGACGGCAGAAATCTCGCCACTCTAGGGCCAAAACCGCTGCATGTGAAACACGCTTAATAGTGGAAGACCGATCACAGCGACGCTTTCGATCGCACAAGTCGGCAATAGTTATGCTACAGTGTTCTAGAGGGGGTTGTAGTGGAAAGAGCGGCAGCCGCTTTGTGAAGATTTTGCGCGTAGACGACACCATGGCGCTGCTGTTCTGTGCCCTAGGAGCGCGCCCCTGTCAGCACCATCATCAGCGCTGTTAGGCGCTTAGTACTGTGGTTTGACCGGAGCTTTTCGCGGTGCGAAACAACTGCTAATGTTGTTCTGTATGCTCTGTTTCACCTTATGATGTACCGTAGGAAAGGCTACAAGCGCAAGCTCTTTGCTCTGGGCACCGTGCTCTGGGGCACACGCTCTCGTGAATTAAGAGCAGCTGCCAACGCTATGAGCTCGTTACGGTACAACATAAGGTGAAAGGAAGTGTAGTGAATTGTAGTTCTGCCTTTGGACTAATGCCTCTAGAGTGTTTGCTATCCTCTACTTGAAATATTCCCGTGTTTTGAGGGTGATTATTTAATTAATATCGACCCCCCCCCCCCCCCCCCCCAGTACTGACACATCGTTCAGAAACGCTATCACTTGGGCTGAAGGCTTAATAGCTGCAAAAGAAGTTCTACTGTGCTACATTTTGGAGAAGCGTACCGCGTTACCCTCGTCGTCTTCTTCGTTCATCGGACACGTGCCATTAATTCTCCTAGGGCACAGAACTCCAGCGCCACTTGCGATATCTACATCGACCGTCTTCACGCGCTTCATTATAAGCGGGCGCCGCTCTTGCCACTGCACCCCCTAGAACACTGTAGTTATGCCACCACAGCCTGTTTGAATCGTGGAACTTGTCTTTTTTGCACGTGGGCCAGTTGTCTCGTGCTCTGCTCTCGCAGACTTGCAGCGGGGTTGTCTCGCGTGCCGAAAGACTATAGCTCCCACGGTACATGCTGTCTGCGGCGGGGTAACGAAACTGGCTCGCGAGATCAGTCTTTGCAGATGGGAACCGTGAAAGGGACGATGTAACGATTTGTGTATTTTGCACACATAAAGCTTAGAACCGACGTTAAGGACCCGTGAAACACCCGTTCGTTTTTCACCACACGAAATCGAAGTTGCTGAAAAAATTAAAGAAAAACGAGCAGCACTATCCCCCTCAACTCGCCGCTAGAACAAGCCACCACGTGATCTGGTGCCTATCATATGCCGCCAATGTTGGTCATAGCCACGCGCTGGGGTTGGCAGGGAACAGGACACACGCTGAGTTCCAGACAATGTTATGGCTCAGCTATTGCCTTCATTGCAGCGATTGGACACGGTCAACCAAACGAATGCTTCTCGAGCTATTAGCGGCGAGATGTTTTGGTGGCGCCCTCCTATGGTTCCCTTTTGCACGTCCTTACCTTGCGAACAACAAGTTTGATGGTGTTTGTAAATAGCATGGCGGAAGCCTGAAATCATTGCGCTCTCAAAGCAACACTGCCAACACCGGCGAAATTAGAGTTCTTTCATTCCTCTTATTTCCGTGGATGGTATACCCAGAGCCGTTTATACTGAGAGAGTTTGGCCGATGGGCGGAGCTTGTTGGCCGCTAGAACCAGCGGATTTCGCGATAACACAATATGGCGTTACTTCTTTGTCTTGTTCATTCCTGTGAAATCGCGTAGAGTTCCTATGAGTCAGATCCACAATATGGCGGACGGAAGTAGTCATCCCCCGGTTGTCAGACTACGCTGCTGTGGTTGTCAGACTGCCAAAATCTCCTTAAGAAGGCCAAACTCTCTCAGTATAAACGGCTCTGGGTATACCCTTTCCGACGATATAGTCAGCTTTTGGGCCAATCGTGGAAGGCCGACCACAGCGACCCTTTCGGTCGCGCGCGTCGCCAATTGATTATCACATTCTGGGTGGCGGGCTGGCAGGCGCACTAGCGTACGGGTTTTAACTTTTCTGCACAGCCGTGCACGCCGCCCAGGATCACAAGTTTGTATGCAAATAAATAAATAAATAAATAAATAAATAATAATAATAATAATAATAATAATAATAATAATATTCTTATTATTCTTATTATTCTTCTTATTATTATTTTATTATTATTTATCACGAGCCCAAATCGAGTGCCCATGCAATGCTCAGGTCCAAGCTTTGAGCCGCAGCAAAATATCGTTACTGGAGGACACCGCGATCCCCCAGTTACGTCATCAAATTTCGCGAAGGAGAGATTGAATGGCAATGCTCGATTTTGTTCTTAAAAGTTTCACCGCAACAGAGGAGTTTTTGAACAGTGGCATTGCGTGCGAGTATCCTGGAGTTCCACTAGTGCCAGTAAGTTCATGTTAAGTGAAAAGCATTCCAACTGAATATCGTTGCATCACCCCTTTAAAGGGGTGCAGGAACGAAATGTTTGCACTTCTTTTTTCTTTGTTCAGATATGGTCTATGTTGAGCCGGCAACGCAGAAACACTAGCCTGTAGTCTAGTGTTTCTGGGCTGCCGGCAGAAAAGCCAAGAAAACTACCTCGCATTTGCTGTGAATAACGCGCACAAATATGGCACCCAGTGAATACCTTATATATAGGGTGTTTGAAGACACCCGTCTCAATAGGGAGCTTTAGAATAGCGCACGGTAAAGCTTTGCGCACGCAAAGAATAGCGTCGTCGCCACTGCGCATGCTCCGAACGCAAACCAGGTTTTGCGCTTTGCGTGCGCAATTTTAGCGCGCGCTATTTCTCGGAAATAGCGTGCGTACGCAAAGAGTCTTTGCGCTTCTCCAAGGAGGATTTGTGATGAGAAGTTGGCTAAAGCCAAGACGAGCACAGCTAAAAAAATGGCGGCTTCCAGGATTATGTCGGCGGCTGTTTTGGCGGCGTCGTGAGTTCGACGTCGGCGGCATCCTCGCGACTGCAATTTTCAATACGGGACGACATTGTACTCGGTTTGGCAGCGATCACCGGAAACTTGATGCTTGCGACGCGCGAACATTTCACGGCGAACGAACGATGTGCGAAGGTCAGTGGGTCAGTCAGTACACGAGACCTCTCTTGCCGAGGCGACGGAAGCGGACACGACCGGTCAACCGCTCGCGTCGCGTTCTCATGTTTAAACAATTGAAATGCTACTCTGGACCAAAAAACTCGTTTTTTTTTCTAAAGTTACACCATTTCGTGTGTGAAATAAAATTTTTTACTGTATCTTGGTGGCATCGCAAGCGCGAGATGCTTGGGCTTTTGCGTCGCGGCGGAGAAACGCTATTCTAAAACTCTCCTGCGTCGCGTGCGCTAATACAAGCGCTAAATTTAGCGCTAGCGTGCGCTAAAATTGCGTACGTTATTCTAAAACTCCCTAATATCAAATAGGCCGTAAAAATCGGCGCGTGCATTAAGCCATTTAATCTTTTCGTCAAACGTGTACTTGAAAGGTCGGTTTTTTCTAGGGCCACAACATTTGGCGCGGTCAATGGCGGACGGCGACGCAGACGACCGAGTCAAGTTGCGGGGAGTGTTTGGCGTTCGTATTGATAGATGGCGTCGGAAGCAGCGTCGGAAGGTGTAGCCCACCAGCGAAAGAAAGCAGACGGTATACGCAGAGGAAATCCGTTGGCAACAAGAGCGCCATCGTTTTGCAAACGCCTTTTCTTTTTTTACTTTTTTGATTTATTGTCCACATTTATTTAAGCAAATCTACATTACAAAAACATTATCTTCCTTCCTCCTCAGACCCGACACTAATGCCACAATAAAATAACTTTGATAAAGTCCTTATATTTACAGTTGGGTTCCAACAAAACCCCCCAAAATTATTTTTAATCTGCGCAGCGACTAACTATATTTAATTGATTGTCCCCCGGCAGGGACACTGGGTCCATTCTTAAACATGGGTAGGAATTTTGTAAATTTTTGTGTATTCGAAAAGGGCCGCTAAATAACTGCTTCGACGCTGCGCTTTTCCGAAAATGAGAAATAAATAAATTGATTCATTTTTCGAAGCACTCAAGACACCACATAAGCAAGTTCGGTATGTTCCTCACACCTCATATTAGTAACTTAACTCGCTAAATTAATTGTTCTCCGACTCCACTTACGAATGAAATTCATAGAAGCAGTTTCTGCGAACTTCTATGCAAAGGTACACGTCGCAGTGAGCACAGCGGTGGCGTGTCTTCTTCCTGCAGCCAGCGTTTCGGCACCTTGATTCACTTTGAACGTCGTCCTTTACTGGCAAATGAAGTGCGTCTTGTTTGCGAAAATGTTCCGATGGTAGAGCTTTTCGCCTTTTTCTTGGCGCGTTGTTTATGTCGTGTTCGTCGTCTTGAGGCGGCCTCTTCCTTGCCGCAGTGTTCGGGTCATCTGCATCGTCTTGGGATGGTGGGCTCATCTTCTGCCATAGCAATGCCTCAGCCACAGAAATCTTGAAATCAAGGTAGTCAAGAATGTTTTTTCTTTGGATTCCCTCTGTCTTTTGTCTGTTCTGTACTGAAGCCAGTTGTTGACGCAAGCAACATCAGACATGTGAAGCATTGTGCGCAGTGTCCACCTGTTTGTGCGGCTCCTTTGAGCATACAAGGCGAGCATTCGTCCAGATAAGTCCACACCACCCATATTTTCATTGCACTTCTTGATAACGTATGGGCGCGGGACATCCACAAACGTTTCCTATTTTTTGCACCACATTTTGCACTCATCTTCAGGCTCCACTCCAAAGGCAGCCGACAGCATCACAATTGTTCTTTTGTCGATCCATTTTGTACACGCAAGCGTGCGGTCTTGTCGCAGCAGCTCCTCCGAAGTGTCCCGTGATTTCTTTAACACTTCTTTGTCATTTGTGAAATGGGCCTCTTTGGCATTCTGTTCTTCATCAGAGTGCCGGCGCCGAAAATGTTCATCTTCTTGAGCTCGTCCATCAAACGGACCGAAGAAAACCAAAGGTAAATGTACAACGTGGAACACGCAGGCAGTGTCTCAACTAGCTTCACTACTGAGTTGCCTGATACGCCAAGGCCAACGTCTGGAAACGTCTCTGCCTTTGTAAATTACAAAATCATTTTTCAACCCGTCCTTTCCTGCGAGAACAACGTTTTTGAGGCCCACAGGGTTCGGTTTGTTAGGAATGTAGTTCTTCATGGGGCAGCGCCCTGAAAATGGGATAATTTTCTCATCCACTCAAAAGCAGTTGGGTCTTTCCAAGCCCGAGCAGCTCTTGCGCACCATCTCTACGAAAGGCACAACCTTCCAAAATCTGGCCCTTTTCTTATCGCCATCACTGACGTCATCGTCAAGTTGTCAGCACAGGTTAGATCGCAATAAGAAAAACCGATCTCGTGGCATGGTGTCAGCTATTGAACTAACATCCAAGCCCTTGTTCCAAAAAAAATCGTATTCTGGGATAGCCAATCACTCCCATTAGCATTGAACAAACAAAAAAACTGTTTCACTTCCTGGCCAGTGACTTTAGCTATGGTTCCACGCACACTCAGAATTCTCTAGATTGTTTTTTCAGCCATTTTTCGAGATTGATGTCATCTACATACTGCCTGTAGTAGTCAACAGGCGAGAACTCCGATCTTTTTTTCTGAGAATACAAACCCAGTTTCGAGAACAGGCACGTCGTTTGTTGGTGCAGAATCTGCCGCCTTCCACAAAACGCGCCTTTGCGAAATGTCTGCGCCGCTGGAGTCCTTGTCGTCACTGTCAGTACATGAACCAGCATGCTCCTCAGTGTCGGAATCGTACACAGCATTCACGTTGTTCACGTCGTCTTCATTCTCCAAGTCCGAAATATCGGAGATTTCCTGTTCGCAAATTGATTGCAAAACTTTGTCAGCCTTCTTTGTGGATAACCCTGAAATTCCAATGCAAAGTATATTTTAGAGTTCGGTTCGCACCCACTGAATTTCGAGAAAAAAATGCTCTGCAAGAGACACCGACTTCAAAATATTCAAACACATGGACCGAATGTACCTGTGGGAGGACACCACACTCCATAAGCTACAAATGTCTCCATAAAGAGAACATCCTTCTAAATATGGCATCCACGTGTTCTCTAGGCATTAAACCTTTAGGCCGCGTCGCAGTTGGTTTGAATCACAACTATTATGAACAACAAAAAAAATGAAAGCCGTTTACAATTGCTTGTGACGCCGGATTGGAGCACAGCTCTTGAGGAGGAGGATGGAAACGTACTGAAGGATAGGTGACTCCTTGAGGTCACGTGACCTCAGGGGGGTCGTGTGACGTCAGGGGGGTCACGTGACCTCGGGGGGTCGCGTGACCTTAGGGGGGTTCACGTGAACTCAGGGGGGTTCACGTGACCTCAGGGGGGGTTCACGTGACCTCAAGAAGGGGGGTCGCGTGACCTTGGGGGGGTTACGTGACCTCGCGGTTACGCTGACGGCGACGCTGACGGCGACGCCAACGCCGACGCCGACGACGACGCCAACGCCGACGCCGACGGCAACGCCAACGCCGACGCCAACGCCGACGCCGACGACGACGCCGACGGCGACGGCGACGCCGCTCAAGCCGGAAACGGGCCCCTAGGTGCTGCGCTCTAAAATCGACTTACCCCGCCGTCGTGCGTAAGACGTGGACGTGGGGATTGCTGCCATCTCTTCTCAACAAAGGAACGAACAATTTTGCTGAGCTTTTCATGGATGGCGCCTCAACCATTGGCCTCCCAGAGGAACATTGGGTCTTTACGCTGCAAGAACCATACTTTTTATTTCACGGCCTGTAAACCAATGTCCCCGTGGGGGGACAGGGGGTCTGAGGTTAATGAAACATGGCGGTCGCGGGCAGTCTTAATTAGAGTTCCTGTATAGGCTCCCTACGGGAGCCAGAGTTGCCCGTTCATCCCCGTAGCGCCGTCTTTCCTGCACGGCATGTTGATCCCGCTCCTCACATGACTAACTTCGGCGAATAGCGGCGTCGCGCGTTCGAGGCGCGCAGCGCGCTCAGAGGCAGGGGAACGCACGGCGGTGCGCATGCAACGTCTACTTTGCTGCACGGTACTTGATCCGGCTCCTCACATGATCGAATCTCGGCGAATAGCGGCGCGGCGGCACGTGGAAAACAGTCGCGCAACTCTGGCTCCCGTAGGGAGCCCGTACAGGAACTCTAGTCTTAATTAAAGCCCCTCGATGTGTTTGTGTCTGTCTTGCAAGTAGCGTCAAATGCGCGAGTACACGAGACCCACGTCTCGAGCGGCCCTTGGAAGCGAATGGCGGCGCAGCACTGAAATGAGCGGCCCTAGGAAGCGAGTGGCGGCGGAGCACCCGCTCGTGGCACGTGTCTCGCGCGCTTCCCCAACAATTGTTGGCGGTACTTTGAAAAAAACGCCTTTATCAAGGGGCTTTAGTCTTAATTAAAGCCCCTCGATGTGTTGACGTGTCTTGCAAGTAGCGTCAAATGCGCGAGCGCACGAGGCCCATGTCTCGAGCGGCCCTTGGAAGCAAATGGCGGTGCAGCACTGAAATGAGCGGCCCTTGGAAGCGAAAGGCGGCGGAGCACTCGCTGGCGGCACGTGTCTCGCGCGTTTCCACAACAATGGTTGGCGGTACTTGTAAAAAAAGCCTTTATCAAGGGGCTTTAGTCTTAATAAGGAGGTAGCGCCATCTATCAATACGAGCGGCAAACCCGCCCCGTAACTCGAATTGGTCATCAGCGTCGCCGCCCGCCGTTGGCCCAAGCAAGTTTCTTGGCCCAATTTTTTTACAGAAAGGGAGCTACGCTCTTCAAATTTACAAGAAAGAACTTACCTGTGAAATGAACCTTTGACGAAGTTTAGATTGCTACGTGTAGGCTCTGATTCTTATGGTCCCTTTTAGACCGAGACTGGTGACTTCAGTCACCCTATTAGCGGCGTGATGTTTTGGTGGCGCCCTCCCATGGCTCCCCCTCGTGAAGTTATCATCTTGTGAAAAACAAGTTCGATGGTGTTTGCAGTGAGCATGGCGAAGCTTAAAATCATTACACTCTCAAAGCGACACTGCCAAAACTGCAAAAATTCAAGCTCTTACATTTCTCTTATTTCGTCGATGAGAAATCCTCTCCTGACGACACAGTCAGCATTCGGTCAATCATGGCCGATTGACCACAGCGACGCATTCGATCGCGCACGTCGCCAATAGACCATTTGTTGCATTCCCAAGCATCAAGGAGAATGCAGGGATCGATGTTCCAAGCGCCGCACGTGCACGCCTTCCCGGTTTAAAAGATTCGAAGTAAATAACCAAAATAAGGCGTTGACGAACGAGCGTGCAAGACGCCATTTGTCTTAGGTATTTGCTTTAGAAAAGTTACAACTGCTGACGCCAGCACGTGCGGCGCGTAGAACACCAATCCCTGCATTCTTCATGATGCTTGGGTAATTTAGCAATAGGGGGCATTCACCGGACGCCATGTTTGAGGGCGATGTTTAGGGCGCATGCTCAGAACGAGCTTGCATTAATAGCCTGCTAGGACCGGCAATCTTGAGGGTGCGGAATGCGCGTTGCAAAAGAACTGTGGAAGCTTGACGTCAGCACGCGTTCAGCAACCACGCACACAGATATGGCCGCTAGTGAATACACCCTATAAGGAGTATTCACTGTGCGCCATATTTGTGGGTGCTGTCTGGAGCGCATGTACATATATACGAAACGTATTAGAGCGCAGCTCTTAGGGGCCCGTTTCCGGCTTGAGCGGCGTCGCCGTCGGCGTCGGCGTCGCCGTCGCCGTCGCCGTCGCCGTCGCCGTCGCCGTCGGCGTAACCGCGCGGTGCATCATGGGAAATGTCCCATAATGCACCGCGCGAGCCCCCCACCAAGGTCACGTGACCTCGTGGGGGGTCACGTGACCCCCCGAAGTCACGTGACTCCCCTGAGGTCACGTGACCTCCTCGAGGTCACGTGACCCCCGCCGATGTCGCGTGACCCCCCGATGACGTCATCGTCACTGATGACGTCACCGGCATCCACATCGTCATCGTCATCATCACTGATGACGTCACCGGCATCCACATCGTCATCGTCATCATCACTGATGACGTCACCGGCATCCACATCGTCATCGTCATCACTGATGACGTCACCGGCATCCGCATCGTCATCGTCATCATCACTGATGACGTCACCGGCATCCGCATCGTCATCGTCATCATCACTGATGACGTCACCGGCATCCACATCGTCATCGTCATCATCACTGATGGAGTCACCGGCATCCGCATCGTCATCGTCATCATCACTGATGACGTCACCGGCATCCACATCGTCATCGTCATCATCACTGATGACGTCACCGGCATCCACATCGTCATCGTCATCATCACTGATGACGTCACCGGCATCCACATCGTCATCGTCATCATCACTGATGACGTCACCGGCATCCACATCGTCATCGTCATCATCACTGATGACGTCACCGACATCCGCATTGTCATCGTCATCATCACTGATGACGTCATCAGTGACGTCACGGATGTCGTCACCGGCATCCGCATCGTCATCGTCATCATCACTGATGACGTCATCAGCGACGTCACTGATGACGTCACCGACATTCGCATCGTCATCGTCATCATCACTGGTGAAGTCATCAGTGACGTCACTAATGACGTCATCGGTACCCGCATCGTCATCGTCACTGATGACGTCATCAGTGACGTCAGTGATGACATCATCGGCATTGGGGGTCACGTGACCCCCAAGGTAACGTGACCCCCCCCCCCCTGGTTAGTTTAACCCCCCCCCCCCCCCCAGTGCCCTTCCCTCCTCCTCCTCAAGAGCTGCGCTCTAATTCGGCGTTACAGGGAGTTGTAAGCGGCTTTCATTTTTTATTGTATGTACAAAGGGGTTCGTCACATCCTCTTAGTAGCATCATCCGGAGTTACGTGGAGGGGAAAGGAAAGAGGAAAGGGGGTCATACATGCCTCGCCACCCCTGAAAGACGGAGAAAGTCTAACAGGGAGTCGAGGATGTGCTTCCTGTGCTGGTTTGCGAGGTCCGGAAGGGTCCAGTCTTCATACGTTGTCGGTCTTCTCGCCTGCGGGGGAAGCTTCTTCCACGCTGCTTCGCGATACCGCGAACTTTCAGCGCAATCCCACATGAGGCGGAAACATGTCGCCGGGACACCGCAGTATTCGCAGTTGGGGTCAATGCCTGGGTCGTTCGGGTCTGTAGGCTTATAAAATCTAGCCTGCCAGATGGGCGTGATGGCCGTATTGGTTGGAGCCGCCTGATGCTTACCTCCTCCCACCGGTTGTATTCCGGCGGGATCGGATAAGAATTTGGCGGAAGAAGTGAGATGAGCCTGAGTTTTCGGGCAAGTCGTTCCTCTCTTTTTATTTCGTCTGATCAGGTGGTATGTCAGGCCTTTTGTCTTGTTCTTGAGGTGCGAGGAGGGGATCGTGGCCTTGTGAGGGCAGGGTACTTGCGTTTAGCTGCGCCCTCGCGGCCCCGTTCGCCCTCTCGTTTCCCGGGATGCCTTCGTGGCCCGGAATCCAGTCTATAACGACGACGACATAGGGTTTTGAGTTCTTAACAACGCTTCGTATTTGGAGCGCGATATCATTCTGCGAGCGGCATCGTTTGCATTCACGAAGTGCTTCTTGCGAGTCTGTGTAAATAATTACATTGGGTCATTGGGGATTGTCTGTGACTTCCTTGACGGCTTGCACTATTGCCAACAGCTCTGCCGTCTTGGAGCTGCTCGTACTGTACGTTTCCCCACTCCATGTTGTGCCACGAGTGGGTGAGCTCCATGCTATGCATGTGCGTCCAGCTTCATTTCTGGCCGCGTCGGTATAGAAGACATCGGTATCGCCTCCGAGTTGTTCAATCTTCTTTAGGTGTTCTTCACACTGGTGCTGCCGCCTCTTCTTATGGTCTTTTACTTGGTTTTGGGGGATTGGCCTACCTGTAGAGACATCCTCCGTTTCCCATGGGGGCGGCGGATGTGCTGCAATAGTTGTTGTGTCAAGGTCCGCGGTCTTTTCTAATTTCTGCAAGATGACTCTAGCATGGTCCGAGCGAGACAGCCTTTTGAGCTGCCCAAGCACCATTTCGTCGGAAATTTTTCGAACCTTGTTGACTTGGGCAGCCTTCTCAAGCTTGGCGATAGGGGTGAATTTGGGAAGACCCGTGATGACTCTCATGGCGCTTCTGTTGAGTACATTGAGGGTCTCTTCTTGCACTTTATTAAGTCGAAGGTAGCTGAGGCCGTACACCGCCTTCGAAACGAGGAGGGCTCGGTGTAATCTTTTTAGTAGATCTGTCTGTGCTCCCCAGGCCTTCGTCGTGAGCTTTCGAAGTAGGTTCAGTCCATCCGACCATTGGGTTTTTGTTTGCTTCATCCCGGTCGCAGCTCCACTATTTCGCTCAAAGGTGACGCCTAAGATCTCGAGTTGGCTTGCCTTTAGGATGGGGGCTCCATCGATCTTAAGTTGAATTTGTTTGTCGAAACGTGTGGTTCTGAGTTTCGTGACGATCATAAAGGAGGTCTTTTCAGGTGAGAGATGGAGGCCTGATTGTCTCGCAAAGACCTGTGTTACATCCAGGGCTTTTTGCATTGTTTCTTTTTTGCTTTCTGGCAATTCCCTTGACGGTCCAGAGTGTAACGTCGTCCGCGTATATAGAAAAGTTGATGATGGGAATGGCATCCAACGAGATCGCTAGGTCTGTCATAGCCATGCTGAACAGTGTTGGGGATATCACAGCACCCTGGGGGACGCCGGTGTTGTTGTGCCGCCAGGGGCTTCTGTTTCCACCAATAACGATTTGATATTTCTCTCCCTGAGAAACGACTTAATAAAGTTTAACATGTTGCCTCGGATTCCGCGTCTTTGTGCTGCTTCGATGACCGTCTTGTGAGGAATGCTGTTGAATGCCTTCTTGATGTCTAAGGCAACTATGGTTCTTGGTTGTCTCTTGAACTGAGGCTTCTCGTACACGTCACGATGTATCATTGTCAAGCTGTCCTGGGTGGACAAGCCAGGTCTGAAACCCGTTTGCATCGAATGCAGGTCACCTCGAGTCTCGAGGATCCATGAAATTCTCGTTTGAATCATCTTTTCAAGAATTTTGCACAAGTTCGATGTTAGCGAAATAGGCCTGAGATTTTGTAGGGTGTTGAGTGGCTTTCCGGGCTTGGGGATCGGGATGACAGTTGATTCCTTCCACTGAGCCGGAATTTCTCCGCCGTCCCAAATGTCGTTGTAACTTTAGAGGAGTTCTTCAAGTTGTTCTTTAGGCAAGTTTCTCAGTGCCGCGACTCTGACTTGATCGGGTCCCGGTGCCGAGTTGGTATTGGCTGCCGTGAGTGCCTCAAGTAGCTCGCCCATGGTGAATGGTGCGTTCTCGGGTGCGGGGTCTTCAACTTGAAGTGGCTGATAGATATCGGCCTCTGGGGGTGGATGCTGCTGCGGAAAGAAGAGGGTTCCTGCGTGATCGGCAAGTTGTTCTGTAATCTTGACTTTCAAGGCGATGTTACTGCCTGTGTTTTGTGCCTTAGTCTTGCCCGCAAGGCCGCGGTATGTCCTCCAGACCCTGCGTAGTCCAGTCTTTTCGTTAAACGAGTTGCATAGTGTTCTCCATTTTGTTCGACAGAGCTCGTTGGCGTAGCGTTTTGCCTTAGCCGTCGTCTTGTTTAGGGAAATCTTGTTGCCTAAAGTCTTACGTTGCCTGTACTTCTTGAGAGCGTTGAGTCTCGTGTCCCATAGGTTTACGAGATGTAAGTATGGAGTCGGCGTGTCTCATTTCACTTTGTAAACCGTCTTGGCTTTCTTGACCGCCTGGAGACTCTTTTCTGCCATTGGAGTGTCTTTGAGATCTTGAACGTGGGTGCGAAAAGCGTCCCACTTGATAAAACATACTTTTTTCTTTGGTGCGGTCCTAAGTGGAAGAGCAATTTCGATGGGCAAATGATCACTACCCATGGCATCTGGTAACACACACCAACTCGCTCTAAGTTGTCTCGAGGTCCACGTGAGTTCGGGCGTGTTGTCCGATTGATTGCTAGATTGTGCGAGCCTCGTTGTGATAGCTTTCTCGTTGCGGAGAACGAGCCTCTTTCTTTCACATGCACGCTTAATAGCCTTGCCTCTGTTGTCTCTGGAGTTGTAGCCCCATTCTGTGTGCTTGGCGTTGAAATCTCCTACCAGTATAGTTGGTGTTCGGGTGTTTATAAGTCTTCGTATTCATGCGTCGTCTAGCTCTGTGGCGCCTGGACGAATGTAGGCATTAAAAACATCAACGGTCGTGTCTCCCCATCGAATCCGAGTACCAACCACCTCACGATGTTCGTTGCATTTATTTTTGGTATCGATCTGAGTTCGCGGTAGGGATTTTTTAACGAGCGTGACTGTTAGTCCGTAGTTAGCATTCTTTCTGACAATTATTGGCTGGAGAAAAGCATTGGTACCCTTGAATCTTGAGGTTCTTTGCGTTCGCTTCTTGGGGGAGGATAACATCGGGAGCCTTTTCTTTGAGTTTTTCGAGTCTGAGCTTAAGCTCCGAAAGTTTTTGTTGGAGACCCCTGCAATTCCACTGAAGGACCCATACGTTGGTTATTTTCTTTCTTTGCCGTGGCAATTTTGGTCTGGACGCCGAGGCGCTACTTGCCATGCTGTTTGCTGATGAGTGCGTAGACGAGGTCGCATAGCTTGTGAACCTTGCTTTCGAGGGATCCAACTTTCCCTTCAAGCCCGTCAATTCTGCCATGAATGGCTTGTACTTCCGCGATCCATCCCAAGGGAGATGACGCGTCCGAGCTGGTGTTGCTTCCTCCACTCTGATGCAGAGGGTAGTTCCACGCATTGTGCATGGGGCTGAGGGGCTTCATGGCTGATGGCAGAGTCGGAAAATTTCTAAATGATTGCAGAAACTCCGGCGACGGTGTTTGTTGGGACGAGGTTTTTGTTGAGTGCCCACTCGCGTAGGAGCTGTTGCTCTGCAATTTTTTGTGTGGAAGTTTCACTTTCTTGGGTGGGATCGTGAGTTTGGGGCAATCATTGCTCGTGGCAACGTGTGACCCTCCACAGTTGACATATTTGGGTTGCAGCTTACAGTTCCCGGACGCGTCGTGTTCTTGTCCGCAACTGCTGCAGCGCTTGATATTTATAGGACAGACGTCGGCTTTGTGTCCAAGGAGGTGACAGGTATAGCACGCCAAGGGCCTAGGTCTGTATGAGGTTACCCTAAAGGCCTCGCAGGCGTATCGGACGTAGTTTGGTAGGGACGGGCCTTGAAAGGTAATAAGAACCGTTCTTCCTGAATGGCCGATAATTCTGGCCGAGGAGATCTCGTGGGTTTTGCACTCGAGTTCTTTCGTTAGCGAATCAGGAGTCTCGTCGTTGTCGTATCCTCGCAGATAAAAGACTCCCTTGATTTGCGAGCTTGAGGTCGCCACGTATGGCTTCATTTCAAGCGCTTTTCCTTTGAGGTCAATTTTGCCTACTGTCATGAGCTTGTCGATGGCGTCACGGTTCTTCGTGGTGATAGCGATGGTGTTGGAACGTTCATTCGTGTGAACTGAGCACTCCTTGTCGCTTACGCCGGTCTTGGTAATAGCGTCGCGGATGTTCTTGCTCGCAATGCTGTAAACGTCTTCACAACACACGGGCTTAAGGACGACCGTGTGCGTGGATGTCTTTGACGTGGATTTATCGGGCCGGTTGCGTCGGCGACGTCTCGTGTATTGCTGCCACATGCCATCTTGGTTGTGTTGTTCCATGGGGGCGCAGTACCATCGCCACCGGCGAGATTTTGTGTGTCCTGGCTTGAAGCTTCGGTGCCAGGAGTCAAATCTTGTGACTCGGTGTTGTCACTGGAGATTTGGTTCATGTAGTTGTAGAACGCGTTTTTGTTCTGCAAGAACATTGCTATGTCTTTTTTGTGCTCTTCATAAGTGGTGTACTTCTTCTTGTTCAGCCCCATGCGAGCGTATTCTTCCTTTCTTTCTTTGAATGCCTGGAGCTCTGCCCACTCCTCGTCGGAAATAACGCGTCCTACCTTCTTTGAGGCGGAAGCTTCCTCCTGCGTTCTTGACTATGGGGTTGCGAGCGCCATGTTACTTTTTGCGGGTCGAATCTTCCTCGCGGCTTGAGAGTCCTGTGTAGTGGCTGGAAGGGCCTGAAGGTCCTCTTCGGTGCCGTTGACTTCCAGGGATAGATGGGGGGTCGGGTCCAGGGTTTCTAACGGATCGTCGGGTCCCGAAATCGGGATTCGGCGGTGAGCTTGTTAATTGTGAACCTAACGTTCGATGAGCCTTGTTCTTCCTCCCTCCTGGAGCGCATGCTCAGAACGAGCCCATATTAATAGGCTGCTAAGACCGGCAATCTTGAGGGTGCGGAATGCACGTTACAAAAGAACTGTGGAAGCTCGCCATCAACACGCACTCAGCAGTCGCGCACACAGCTATGGCCGCCAGTGAATACTTATTATAGGTATATATACTCTGTTTCATACTTAGTGTGGAACGCTGTTAGAGTGTACTATAGTCGGATGCAACCTGAAAACAATCTTTTAGCTCCACCCACAAGCGCATTGCGCCCATCTGAAGTGCCTCCGCCGTCGAGAAAGTAGTTCGCTAGCAACGTTGCTTTTTCTTCCTCCAGGAAACGTGTCTTAAACTACTACAATATTTATTTAATTCATTCAGGAAATTTAAATAAGTTAGAATACGTTCTTGTCAACGAAACAGCTGTTTAGTAAAGAAAGAGAGTCATGTCCAATGTACCGTCTTCCCAATTCATTTTCTGTCCAAGATACTGTCTAACATACCGTCTTCCAGCGCCTTCGATTGAGGGAAAGCGAAGCACTTATAGTTGCTGCAAATAATAAATATTTAGTGATTTACTTAGTTTTGTGGGCTTTGAGCACGAAATGTGTGCCTTTATTTTGTTGGATGAATAGAAAAGAAGAATAATTATACTTTTCGGGTTTTGACAAATCGGCACCCTCCCGAGTCATCGACACCACCACCGCGCCCCGCTCTCTTTGTCTTCCGTCATGGATCCCACTGAGGTGACATCGGAAAGCGATTCCCCTGATTCTTCTTGGACGAAACAGCGTGCTGCAGCCTTACCGGCGACACCAAAGCGGTTCTTCAAGAAGCACAAGCGAGGTCGGGTTTTGAACAGCGGCCAGCGGGAGCTGATCCTGAACGCTTACGTTCGGACGCGACATACCGAGCCAGACTTGACAGTCAACGAGGTCTGTAAAACTGTCAGCCGGTTGCTTGGTGTCGGTGTGTCGAGCATCCACGATCAGGAAGAAGGCGAAGGAGAATGACGGACAGGTTGCGACACCCTTTCGAAAGCGACCTGCGAGTTCAGGCAAGCAACGGCGCAGCGTGAAGTACGGCGACTTTGTGCTCTGTGCAATGGGATCTTGTGTGCACCGTTTTTTTTTCGCCAGAACGAGATCCCGACCGTCGCAAAGATAATGGCTGAGTTCTGTGCAAGCCCTCAGCTCCTTTCGCTGCAGAAATAGACTGTGCTTCGCCTTCTGCACGACATTGGCTTCGAGCGAAAGAAGATTGGTCGAAACTCGCGCATAATCGAGCGAGACGAGATCATCACGTGGCAAGAGAGGTACTTGCGGGACATCGCACGTCACAGGCATGAGGGTCGGCAGATCTTCTACCTCGACGAAACGTGGGTGACGGCAGGGCACACTGTCTCGGCGGTATGGGTGGACTGCACCGTGACCTCGTCCCACGACGCCTTCATGAGGGGTCTGACGACGGGCCTGAAGCAGCCGTCGGGGAAGGGCCAGCGCCTCATCGCCACGCACATCGGCAGCGAGGACGGCTTCGTCGCTGGGTGCCTGGACGTCTTCCGCGGAGTAAAGACCGGCGACTACCACGAGGAGATGAACGGCACACGATTTGAGACGTGGTTCGAAGCTGTTCTTCAGATGCTGCCGACAGGGAGTGTCATCGTAATGGACAACGCTTCCTACCATTCTCGGCGGTTGGAAGCAGTGCCAACGACGGGTTCCCGGAAGGAGGTGATCCAGCAGTGGCTCACGTCAAAGGACATCTCGTGGGATGCCAAGATGCAGAAGAAGCAGCTCCTTGACATCGTGGCGTCGGTCAAGCCACTGTATTTGAAGTATCGCGTCGATACTGCTGCAGGGAAGGCTGGTTGTACGGTAGTGAGACTTCCACCCTACCACTGTGAGTTCAACCCCATTGAACTCATCTGGGCACAGATCAAGAACGGCGTTGCAGCCAGGAACACAACGTTCAAGATCAGCGACGTTGAAAGGCTGCTCAAGGAAGAAGCCGAAAAGGCCACGGCTGACAACTGGCGCAATGCTGTGAGGCATGTCGTTAGAGTGCAGGAAGGCTACAGACGAGGTGGTGCTACAAGTGCCCATGTAGAGCCGATCGTCTTCGAACTGGGTGAAGACGACACATCTGAGAGCGACCTGTCTGGTGTGGAGCCGCTCGAGGAAGTGTGAAGCCTACACCTTCAACTTCAACAACTTCACCTTCAACAACAACACCTTCAACAACTTTAACCGAAGACTGAGGGGGACCCAGATCAACGTGACCAAAGCATGTCGACTTGTAATCGTCATCAAAGATCATGGGCTGCCCTTGCGCCCATCACTACATCTGCGCTGTACGTCTGTAAACATGTTTCAAGTGTGTTCAGTTCATACCGATCATCTTGAAACAGATCAAAATAATGGAACTCGGTTAACAACATGAAACTGAAAAGAGCTAACAACAGTGGCATGCACAGTGACTCCACCTTGCAGAAAAGAGAAGCGAAGTACAAAACATTATCATGACTGCGAGGGTGGATTCGTTAGTTCCGTCACATTTTGTTCTTCTTCTGCGAACCTTGTTCGACCTGCTATCATTATTTTTAAGTTGTTTCTCTGGCCGTGTCGTTCTCCAGTTGCTGCTGCTCCTGTACTGTTGTCTTATTATACACATTCACTTATATTCGTATTATCTTCTCTTTTTTTTATGGGGTTTAATATATAGGGGTTGACTTATTTTCGAGTAAATACTGTGCCTGACTTGCTTCTGGAACTGTTTTTGCTTGGAATGAACGGTATTCTTTGGTTTTAAGGTGCTCTGGTTTTCACAGTCGAGGGCATAGTAGCAGTGTTTCTCTTTTTGGTAGTGTTGCAGTGTCTCAAGTTGGTTGACCCCAGGGGCCCATGATTTAGGGGTGCAAGTCAGGGTTTGAACTATCTCGCACACTGACCAACGTCTCCTGCACGATGATAACCAAAATGACACCAGGGAAAGGTTTGAGTCTCAAATATTACTGGCTTTATCAGGTCGCTATTCGGACGGAAGGTGCTATGACAATTATGTTACCTTACGACTGATCAAGACGAAAACTGAAAACGGCAGGCTTGTCATATAAATGAATACCGCTGAAAAACCCATTTTCGCAATGTTTATTTGTTTGCTGTAGCACCACCAATAGTGCGGACGACGTCTGGGGGAGCAACTCAGTGCTGGAAGTTTTTATGCTCACCTCACGCAAGGTATACAGAGTGTCCCAGCGCGCTGTTCCGTCGTAGAATGGACCGCATAGATCGGTCGGTGAACGGAGCCTGATGAAAGTTTCCATGAAGGTGTATTTGGATACACCTTCGTGGATATTTATCATACTAAAATTTCATGCCTAGGTTTCCTAAACGAAAAGCCAGAAAAGAAAAGCCGTAAATCTCTATGGGCAGACAGACTGGGACGCGGGCCACGTCCCAGTCTGCAAGGATTTACGGCATTTCTTTTCTCGCTTTTCGTTTAGGAAACCTAGGCTCATTAAAATTTCGTATGATAAACGCACCGTCTAAATACACCTCCGTGGAAAGTTCTATCGCGCTCCGTTCGCCCACTGATTTATGCGGTCCATTCTACGACGGAACTGCGCGCTGGGACTCCCAATATACAGCTCTCACCTGCGAGTGATAAGCACGGCAATCTCAGCTCACCCCGCGGAAACCACAGCGAATTGAAGCACCGGTGCCGGTACTATGTTGAGTAGCAACGTGGGCCAGAGGCGACAGAAATCCAACGACGCAGACGATGTCCGGCGTAGCTTCTCACCTCTCTGCAGTGCTAAGCCTGGCGCCCGCTTCGAAATTTTCGTTGGCGATAGCGTCGCAGGATTTTCACGTTGTCGCGCAAAAACTGCTGCAAACGCAAGCCGATACCATTAAGATTTCGTGGCGTAACCTCGGGCACGTAAAACACGGTGCAAAAAAGCAGAATAATTTTCACGAGAAACTAGCGTCGCGTTGTTAAGGCCACCAGCCATGTTGATCTTTTTTTTTTTCAAAAGGATCGCGATTGGTCTACGGAATCGTGACGTCATGAAACGATTGGCTGGCGTTTCTCGGCGTAGGATTACATTTTCCTCCAAGAGGCATTTCCGGTTTTTTCTTAGCTATAGCCAACGACTATAGCCAACGAGCAGGCCAGCAAACAAGAGAGGAGGCGCGTGCGCACTACGCTACGCCGTCAGGAAGTGCGGCGATACAATTTGGTCGGCGCTACGGTGTTATCCAAACATGCTCCCGACAGTAGATACGTCTCAATTTTCGACGAACGAAAAAAAATGTTTTGCTCAAAAATGCTTCCTAGCCTGGGAAAAATCATGTGACGCCTAGCATGCTCAGTCGCCCGTGACCGTACTAGACCGTACTACAGGGGGACTATGCAAGACGGCGGGACGAGGTGGGACGAAGGGACTGGGACGTCGCCGCCAGTGCGATTGGTCAGCGGGCCGCAGGCGGCGACGTCGCCGTCCCTTAATTCGTCCCGCCTCGTCCCGCTGTCTGGCATAGCCCCGCTGGACGCCATAGAGTGCAGTGGTTGCGCCGTAGCGTTTTTTGCGGGAGAACAAACTGGCTAACGTCTGGTTTCTATTTTCCAATAAACTATACAGGGTGTCTGATTTTGATGCGAACCGATTTCTTTTTATATGGGTGAGAGTTAGAAGAGCGTCGTTTTCACCATGGATTTATCAGACTCGGTGGAGGTTAGACGAGGGAATAATGGTCATAATAAGTTGGATAATGAACTAAGATGCGTTCATATGGGTCATGTTCCGATTGCAGTATCGATGGCAGTTAATATTAGATGGAAAGCCAATTGAAGAAATTTACAAAAATCTAATAATCTACACTCTCAACAAAAGGGTAGTCGTAGGGTACTACAATTGGGGTAGTCAGAAGCCGTCACAGATATCGCTACCCCCCGCCGTAGTAATACTAACGACCTCATGCGTAGTCACGCGGCATGAAATCAACAGGTAGTCACAGTGAGCACCCCCAAAAGCGACATGGCGGCTAGCAAAGCGACAGTGGAGCAATACGAGTAAGGCCTAGCGAGCTGGACTGCTTTTTGCTAAAATACGATTCTCAAGTGCGCATACCCGGTCGCTACCTTCCGTGCGCACTAAAACACTCCAAAATGCGCCTCAGAGCACCGGCACCGCACTATATTACGAGTAGTGGCGGCGATGGGATTGGGGGCATTCGAGGGGGTTTGTCCGCGACTGCTTTCGCGCTGCCGGCTGCATTTACTTCGCGGCCAGAAAATATTCAAAGAAGGCATCGTATAGCGACAAATAAAATTATGTTTTTATTCAACAGAGAATCCGCTTGATGTGCTTGCCGCAAGTGATCCGGCGTTTTCGGTTGACAGCAGCGAGGCGAGGCATCACCGATTCAAGGGGCGTCGGTTTCGATCGTTCAACGCTCCTGCTCACCTGTTAGCATTCGTTATCCACTTTCAGGTCACTGGTAAACCCCACCGCGTCTGTGCACACACTATTCACCGCATGGAACACCCATACAACTGGCTATGGGACTGATCCACTGATCCCACTGGGACGAGAGGCCGAGAACCGAACCCTTCGTGGCTGCTCCGTGGAGCTATGGAGCGCCTCCATGTTTTTCACTCAAATAAGTAGACACATAAACGCGCGACTCCTTGAATAGGGCGGCGACACGCGCCACCTAACGGACAGCGCTCAAACTAAGAAAAAAGACACCAACAGTCTTTGCTGTGAGCGCCGCGCCTGACATGCACGTATTACATATTCCACACCACACTTCACATACGCGACATACAGACACCACACAATATTGCACACGAACGCGTTCACAAACAGCACAAGGCACAACATGAGATATTGACACTATACATTCCTATATACACGACTAGTCGACACAACCAGCTCATATACTCCTGTATTTTCTGTGACCGATTAGAATGGTGACCACTGTCATATTTTGCATAAACACGAAAAGACTGTGCAAGATTTATCCGTATATATTATTTTTCTCTACTGCCCTCAGGGAAGCGCTCGTATCTCTTATGTAATCCATTGAAAAAGTGAACTGCAGCTTATAAATCAAATTGAATAGTCGCTACACGCTACGTTTTGATCAGTTTCGTTTTCTCGCTTGCCTACACTTCAAGTATACAGAAGCCTGTTTAATTAATTGCATTAATTATCGAAACCAATTTCTGCAATTACAACTTTCTGAACACGCTGATGCATTTTCTTATCTCTTTTTACATATCCGAATAACTTCAGCGGCGGTTGAGTAAATGTTGCGTACACTGAGCGCGCGCTCGATTCTAGCGATTCTAGCGAAGCCCGTCCGCCGGTCCTCCCCGAAGCGTTGTTTCAGTTTTTTTTTTTTTCGCTACAATTGTTTCTGCTCAAGCGCGTGTCTTTCAAATTTGCGTTCTCTGCGCTCGCGCTCGCGCCAAGAGGACAGGGCAGAGTTGCCGTTTTCGGGCCGTGCCTTCACCTACAGCGAACGCGAAATACGTATTCTAAATTATCTTAAGACTGGTTCAGACAGTTGCGTTTGACTGCGTTGCGGCAGCGATAAATCAGGACATCCCTGCTGCTTATATGGCGTGCCAAGACGATTCCTTGAATTAAATTCCACGCTTCATATGAAGCACAGATGTGCCGGTGAGTCGCTTTCGGTTCTCGACGCAACGCTGTCAAACGCATCCAAACGCAAGTGTGTGAACCGGCCTCAAACATGAAAGAACACCGAGAACATAGTTCTCTGCGCTGCACCTGCTGGCTTCTCCAGCAATACTTAAAAAAAAAAAAATCTAAACCGAATAGCACGTGTATGTTTGCCAACGCCTTATTTTTGGAAATTTACTTGGAATCCTTTATATAGGTAAAAAGAACGCGTGCCGAAAGGCCTGAAATCCTAGTCCTCCTCAAAGTACTGCCCCTTGGATGACACACACGTGTTTGAAGCATTTTTTATCGAGGATGCTCGATGAAATGTGCCAAATGGGCCAGTGAAGGCGAATCATATATTCCAAGGCAGAGAAATACTGAAATACACAGGCATGATCCCAGATATCTGTGTACGTTCGTCCTGTCCGGCCTCAGTCGTGGTGTTCAATGCTTAATACTTTACTGCACTTGAAAGCAAAAAAACTGGGTATGACAGGCGTGCAAGTTCGGCGGAACCGAGGAGGCCATTTGCAACTGATCTGCACGCAGAACTGACCGATGACACCTTTAATGAGACCACGCTCTTTACTGAACCGCACAATAAAGATGACAAGATTATCTCGTCCAACGAACATTCCAGTCAACTCACGCCTGTGCGTAGCTTCCTGTGCTTTTCTAGTAATTTGGTTAAATTCCTCGAGCACGACGCCAGCTGCCAACTGCTTACTAGCAGTACATGGTAAAACCCGCGACGGAACCAAAAAGGACACCCGCGATACTTTTTATCTGCCTCGGGTTTTATTAGGTGCTTACCAAGGTTGCCTGTACTCTTTGGCATGTTTGTTTTCTGCCAGTTTAGGCGAACTGAGCCATACGCCGTTTCGACCGGTTCAAATTTGAATAAATGGTAAGCAACGCACAAAGAAAACAAGTTTCAAATACTTTTTGAGATTTTTGAAGTGACTTTTACTATTGAATGGCTGCATGTACTTGAATGTTCAATTCAAGAGTTTATAAGACGTGACTACCCCATGCTTGTCACTCACCAACAAGGTGGTAACGCTCAATGGCTCGAGCCCAGTGGGTAGTTAAGTAAGCCTGTGGGGTAGTTACAGCCGTCAAAACGCATATGATTACTAGCGGGGGTGCTCACTTTTTCTTAGGGTTTAGAGTCTAGATTTTAATTAATAAATTCTCACATTTTTAGCCCGATAGAAGAATGGCGCGCAAAGAGAGCGCCGCCAGCCTTGTCAACAATGAGGCCTAAAAGAGTTAAGTGGTCGCTTCAATCAAGAAAAATATCTAATCGTCGTGACAGCGTCCTTGCATGGGTGTTAACTTGTGCAGCATTGTGGCGTGGTATACTTATTACCTAATATTGATACTTCAATAACGCGTAACATTAAAAACAAGTGAAATTGTCCGGAATGGACACTAAAAAGTTATTTATTTCACAATAAAGCTTGCCATTTAACAACGCAAATCGAACAAGACTCTACTTTTAATTGCGGAAATATCAACAAAATACTATATATCATTTTTTATATTTTCTCATCTGTCGCGATTGTACCTTGCTACCAATAAAAATAAGGAAACTAACAAATTTATTTTTGAAGAAAATCGATACCGAATTTGCTAGCTTTTCGATACATTTCTTGCTTCACATGTAACATGTTTTATCAACATACATTATTGAATATAAAATATAGTATTTCTATTAATTTGCCAAAACTCGTCAATGAAACACAGTTCGACATTGTTAAAAAGTTATTGAAACATATAAAGTAGTGCTTCTTTACAATATTTCTTAAGCATAATGAAAAACATTTCAGGAATGTCACAAACGAATCTCAGAGCTTTATATTGAGAAGTGAGAAAATAGCGAGCGGTCAAACATGCGAGCCCCGACAGGTCGGAGAAACGTCCGTTTTCTCCACGGTCATTTCAGTAATTAGTAACTCGAAAAAAAAGCAATCCACCAAGCTTAATGTTCGTGCTCTCTTTCATTTCAATATAGCTCCCCAAAACATATTTCTGGGTGAAAATAGAAATTCGACACCAAAACCGAGCATGAATTGAGAAGGAAACACCCTAGGTAATGGTCCTTAAGAGACATTAAGTTCTAAATATTGACTCTTGAAACCGGCGTAGGCATCAAGTGACACACAAAATTTCAGTTTCCTCCTTGAGAAACCGGAGTAAGAAACAGATAGAAACAAAAAACGAAGGTGATAGTGTAGCTCGGGCGAAAGACTTACCATTCGCCATGAAGCAAAGCACGAGGAATACTTTCAGTAGAACCATGATCACTGTTCTCTTGCCCTCAACGTTATAACCAAGATAGTTTTCCGGCCGTATATATACTTATTTATTATTTGGCATTATTCGACTCAAACAATACAAAGCAAAAAGATTTGTTTGTCACCTTTGGTTTTTGACGAGTCCTCACGCACTTGAAGGTCACCTTTATAAAGGTTTCTTCTCTTGGTATGCCCTTTCCCTGACAAGATTGCAGGTTCTCATGAGAGTCCCAGATCACGCGATTGTTGTACAAATAACAGGTGGTTCGTCGAAGTACGACAGGAAAATATTGATAAAGGGCAAAAATGAAAAGGACAGGCCTTTCATCTAGAAAATACAGAAGCAAGACATCTGAAAGCCGCAGGCACCGAGTGTCTTATACGTGTGACAACTTGGTTCCCACTTGTTTACACTTCAGAAGGTCACTATATTGAAGTGCAGTAGTTTATTTTTCATTTAGATATGCAACATAAATGCAAGAAATGGTCCAGTCTTCAAAAAAAAAAAAAAAACTGCCACGATGGTACGACAACTCTAAAGATTGAAATGTAAGTTCGAAAAACAAACCGAAAATCGCGTGACATTTGGAACACAAAAAATAGTGTCCTGCCGCTAAAGAAACCAAGCGTAACGCATTTATTCCGCAGAAAACGCGGACACTCTGAAAAACAAAAACAGGCTCATGGTCTTGTGAAATAAACACCTTCGGTTTTTGGAAAAAAATAGCGTGGAACAAATTAGACATACCGTATTTACTCGAGTTATGGCCGCACTATTTATGAACAAGGCCCTTGCGCCTACTTTACTACATAAGACAAATACAGCCGATCATTACGTTCCGCATAAATAACATAGGGAATGACCAGATCGAGAACACGATTCTCCATACAAATGCGATCCTCACAGATGGTATCTTCGCACGAATGCGTTCTCTCTGTCTTGTAAAGAGCTGGAATCATGCTGTCAATAGCGGTGATTGGTAATCCGGGTGCTCCGGGGAGAAGGGAACCCTCAAGTTTTCTTCATAAACAGCGTGGCTATTACTCGAGTAATTACGGTATTCCAGATTTCGCGCAATTTCGGTTGCTTACTCGCAAATCCGCCTTAATAGCTCAAACATGCACAAAGCACAAACCCAGCGAAGCTTGTACCACGCTGTATACGGCTTGGGCGTGACGTCATCGCAGGATGCTGGAATCAATTCCACTTGTTCTGTTCAATAGAAACAATTTTGACGGTTCAAATTGAATGCTGCAGGAAGAACGCTCTCAGCAACAAGGCCACGCCAATGGCTGATATTGCGACCTCCATGCAAGTCACGCATTACTTCTTTGCAAACAAGAATATCTATCATACGTAAATCCGAGGAAAGTTTTCGTTCAAAGGATATTTGCAATTTGTGTGCATGATATATCCCCGCTAGATATGTATAAAATAACCGTGCAGCCCATTCTGTCCATCTGAGAAAAGTACTCTTGCACACAGAATGCGGTATAGCTAGGGTTTCGTGTTGTCGGGATTTTTTTTCTTCAAATTTGGGGGTGTATTTTGTGGCATATTTTAACGCGATTAGCGTTTGAAGGGTAGCTCCGGTCCATAGTTTTAATTTTGGGATTCGACTGTTTTCACCGAAGTCAGCGTCCCTGAATTACAAGATGTAATTTTTTCTCGGTATTGTGCGTAGTTTTTATTTATGTTCAAACGGGCGATATGGAGCAGTCGCGCGATGCGACTATGCCTTGTCTCATCCTACGATGGACTAAAGACCAACGCCACGGGCCGCCAGGTCCAATCACGTTATACTCTGAAGTATGACTTGCTTAACATTGATTAGGGGTGGACGGGGTGGACGAACAATGCTCCGAATAAAAAAGCGCTGCATCATTCCTATAGCTTCAAGACTGCAAAGAGCCTGTATGTCGTGGCTTTCTTTGCAATGTGAAAATGTAATAGATGATATACATAAACAAATTGGCGTATTTTACTTTTTTGATAAATTGAAACATGACATAATCACTTTTTTAAATCAATTACCACAACATAAAAATTGATAAAGAAAGAACATCACGACAAAATATGAAATATTTTGAACCATTTGTAAAGACAAAGTATGAAGGGGCTACAAAAAATATTATGTGCCTAAACTTTTGATCCAACTCCTTGACGAGCTGATTGAGTGCAAATATCCATATGCAATGAAAAAAAGGGCAAGAATATGGATTAATGAACAGAAAAATTAAAAATGTGAATTAATAAAAAGTACCAACATACGACCGTAACCACGGTATGAATTATATTGATTATTAAAACAACGCTTTGAGATATAATATTACATAACAGTATGTACCTAATAGAGGCCCGTTCCGCCGGTTATAGTGTACTTGTGTATGAACCGCTTGTTTTCTTATAATTTGTTTGTTTGATTAAACTCATAGAATGAGTTAAAACTGTAAACATCCTGGTTGTTAGTCACCTGCCGCGTCCCACACACAAGCCTTCTTGGTTTGCGTGGGTACAGAGCGAAATGTATTCAAAAAAGAAAATAAATTGTATTGTATTTCTCACTCAGTGCTCTTCGATACTGTACGCCCATCCCCATTAGTGATCCGAGACGCGGGCTCCAATCTGTGCATCGAAGCGAAATACCACGCAACTTCTCAATGGCTCATGATTGGATATGACGGTCCGTAGCTTTTGCCTCTAGTCCATCGTAGGGTGTGACGAAGTATAGATCGCATCGCCAAAAAATTAGACAAAACACCGTGCTCACGCCATCAAAAAAAATGTTTTTTCTTCAAAAATATTGATGGCAATGCAATTTAGGGCAGGGCAGAAACCCTGATTTATTTTTTTACAAATCGGAGGTGATCGAGCGTATCGTCTGGGACGTTTGATGTGGAAGGACCCTCATATAAACAGATTCCGTCGACATAGAGCTTCATCTTTCGATACATATTTTTACACAAGGTAAAATAAATTACAACGCGTGCTTTGATCTTGCTCTTTTACTTTAAATTGGCGGTCAGATACGTACTAAACATTTCCATTCAATTGTTTCTTGCAGAAAACAAAGGTAAATAAGTGCTTGAGAAGTAACTCAATTTGCCATTCCCATTCCTCATTACTTTTTTTCTCCCGTATTCAGTCTGTGATATTTCATTCTCCCCCCCCCCCTTCCAATAGGCGTGTTGTTTAATATGCAACGCAACCTCCGCCCTCGGTTATTGTCGCATACCACAACCTTCTGTGCATCTAAATTCCTGCCTAACATTCGCCGAGCCAATCACCGCAATCAACGGAAGAAACCTATGCAAATGAAGAGAAAGAAAAAAAGCTTCTAGCTGAAAATAATTTTTATTGGGTGTTTTGTCTTCCACACCCTATTGAAAATTCCATCAAGACACGTAATTTGGGACACTGACTGGCAGTCAGCAGCACTGGTGGTACGTGCCCTGATGGTCCACCAGATGGCATCTGACTGCTACTGCCAAAGGAATTTCATTAACAAGGGCAGCATTTATATAAGAGTAAAGCTATACTCACTCCGGAGTGCATTTCAAACGAAATGGCTATACGCACTCATAAATATCGCCAAATGTCTCGACAAAACAAAATGTTCAAGAAAAAAAAAAGCAGGTCCTCCGCGGATCGAACCCGCGTCCACATGCGTACAAAGCGGACACCTTAACCCCTATGCTATTCCTTTTTTTTTCTTCATTCATCGTTTTAAAACAATAAAAACGACTACCCAGCACTTGTAGGCAGCCGTACAATTAAAATACTTTCATTCTCATCACATCATCAAATAGGTTTGCCCGTTCCGGCAAACTCTCTCTGTATTCATAGACACTCTTCACCTGGGTTACCAGTTCAATCAAAAATGCTCTTGCCCCTTTTGGTGGGTGCTCGGCATGTCTAACCGACATGCGAGATTTCCAGAGACTGAATATTGCTAGCAGCATAAAAAGATCATAGGGAACATTATCTTCACGTTCAACAGCCAGAAAACGTATATTATAGGATGTTATGACTAATTCTTTCTTCAAAGTCCTCTTGAGAACATCCCATAGAAAAACAGCGTCCCAGCAGTACAAAAAGGAGTGCTCTACTGTTTCCGGGACTTTACATAGTGGGCAGTTAACGCCCCAAGGAACAGGCAAACCTCTTTCCCAAAGCCAGGTTTTTACCGGCAGCGATCCAGAATGCAAGCGAAAGAAAAAAAGATTTTGCGGTTGGAGGTATTCTGATCTTCTTAACTCGGCCTAACACATCATTTCCAGGTCCGTTTTCATATAGTGAAAGATAAACAGGTACAGGAAAAACACTTTCTAATAGGTGCCGGTACAGGGTCCGCCTTTTAACGGTGGCCAAGTATTCCAAAGAGTACCGTACACTCAAAAAACGAAAGGCGGCAACTACTTCCTTAACAAACCCAATCATCTTTGCTGGGGAACCGTTAACGGACGATACAAAAAATTCTGGCAAATGACTGGTAAGTTTCGTTTGAAACATGAATTGTAATAATGGGTGTCTCTTGTCTCTCATGAAAATAAAACGCGATACTAACTGCCTAAGAAACAAATGAGACAGCCCAAGACCGCCTTTGAGTGGACGTAGAAAAAGGTTATCTCGTCGCATCGGTTCTCCAGCACATTGCCAAATGAACAGCGCAAAAATCCTATGCATTTTTTGAATATTGCAGCGCGAACAGTATAACACTTGAAAAACGTACCAGAGCTTCGCGGTTAAAAAGATATTAAAAGCAGAGGCCCTGGTGAAAATAGACATGTTACGACCCCTCCATTCCCTCGTGCGTTCCTTCAAATCCTCTATCACACCTTCCCAGTAAGGCGAACTCTTTTCCGTGTGATCCAGAGGAGCTCCCAGGTATCTTCCTTGGGAACATGTCCAATGAATCCCCTCAAAATAAACCGGCGCATCGCCCCCCTGCCCGTACCATATCCCGAGACATTTATTTTTGTTAATACTAGCACCTGTAGCATCACAGAAAATTTTGCACAAATCTAAAACTGTTAAAATGCTAGTCTTGTCCTGACAGAAAAAAGCAACATCATCAGCATATGCCAGTACTTTCACTTCCACGTTCCCCATTGTGTACCCCTCAACGTGCTCGCTTCTGATAACACTTAGACAGAGCGGCTCAAGGTAGAAACGAAATAATAAAGAAGACACGGGACACCCCTGTCGCACAGAAGATAGGACATTAATCTTTTCTGACAAGGAATTGTTAATGACAAGACGCGTCGTACAACCTGAGTACGCCATCTTGACTCCTTCAAAAACAATGTTACCTACATTGGCTTTATTTAGAACCTCCCACAGCACCCGGTGGCATACTCTGTCAAACGCCTTTTTTAGGTCAATTTGAATCATCGCTACCGGGCTTCCCTCTGCTCGATAGTTTTTGAGAATAGTCCTCGCGACATGAATGTTCGTTTGAATTGCCCTCCCTTTAATTCCACAGGTCTGATGATCCCCAACTAACTGGCATATAACGTGCTGAAGTCGTCTCGCCAACACCTTTGCAAAGATCTTATAGTCTACGTTGCTCAACGCCATAGGACGGTAGCTCGATACCTTACGTCTCTGGGCTTCGTCTTTAGACTTGGGGATCAGTATCGTGTGCGATTGTAGGAACGAGGGCGGAAGCGCTTGACGTCGATAAGCCTCACGGATTACTTCGAAAAGGAAGACCGACAACTGGTTTCTGAAATGCTGATAGAATTCAGCGCAGAGGCCGTCTGGACCTGGCGTTTTATGAGCAGCGAGGTTCTCAATGGCTCGGTCAATCTCCGACTTTGTGATGGGTTGTTCCATCCAGTCCTTTGTTTCTGTGGATAGCTCAGGTGCTATCTGGAGAAGACCTTTCAAGGCGGCTGTTTTTTTCGGCTCACCTTTGTCTCCAAAGAGCTTCGTGTAATGTGCAACAAATTCTCTTTGAATGCCGTCTTTGTCCTTGCAGATGACGCCTTCATGGTCCAAAACGGTTATCTCGTTTGCCAGCGCAAAGCATCTTTCATCCGCCAGTGCTCGCTTTGTGGGCTGTTCGCCGAGCAAAAACTTCTCCGCCCTCGCCCGCACAACCGCACCACGATAACGATTATTTTGAAAACGTTGCAATTCACGCTTAACTACCTTTATCTCTTCAGCGTATCTACCAGGGCACTCGCTATCGTCTTTAAGAAGCGCGAGCAAGTACTGCTGCAAACCATTTTCTTCTTTCTTTGATACGTAGTTGGCGATGGGCGACTTTTCTATAGATAACAGTTTAAACTCCTCTTTAAATAATTCCCACTTCTCAGTGAAACTTCAGTATTTATTTTCGCCTAATTTATCTAAAATATTAATCTCTCCATCAGTAAAGATTTTATCCTTGAGGAGGTTGACATTAAATTTCCAGAGACCCCAGCTAAATTTTCGTGACGATTTACTTTTTTTCCCAACCGTTACGCCTACGAGACAGTGATCGCTGAAAAACACAGGTTTGACAGAGTATGCCACTGTAATTGGGCCTAATTCCGCGGACACATATATGCGATCTAATCGCGCATGCGATGACTGCTGAAAGTGGGTGAAACGAAGTTCCTCACGTTCGACGTGAATATCCGCAACGTCGGTCAACAAATACTCATCCAAAATATCTCTTAACAAGGTACTACTACTATCGCGAGGCGATTTCGCTGATGCCCTATCTCGGACATTATACACACAATTAAAATCTCCTAAAAAAAATCATATATTTTTCGCAGTTAATATATTCTGTTATCTGACGAAAAAAAAAAGCTCTCTCTCACAGTTTCTGTTTGGGTCGTATGGGGGATCGGCGGCCGAGTGGTCTATAGTTGGTTGCAAGCTAAGAAAAAACCGGAAATGCCTCTCAGAGGAAAATGTAATCCTAAGCCAAGAAACGCCTGCCAATCGTTTTCATGACGTCACGATTCCGTGGACCAATCGCGAACCTTTTGAAAAAAAAAAAAAGCTCAACATGGCTGGTGGCCTTAGCAACGCGACGCTAGTTTCTCGTGACAATTATTCTGCTTTTTTGCACCGTGTTTTATGTGCCCGAGGTTACGCCACGAAATCTTAATGGTATCGGCTTGCGTTTGCAGCAGTTTTTGCTCGACAACGTAAGAATCCAGCGACGGTATCGCCAACAAAAATTTCGACGCGGGCGCAAGGCTTAGCACTGCTGAGAGGTATGTTAGACGGTATGTTAGACAGTATCTTGGACAGAAAATGAATTGGGAAGACGGCACTTTGGACATGACTTTCTTTCTTTACTAAAGAGCTATTTCGTTGACAAAAACGTATTCTAAATTATTTAAATGTCCTGAATGAATTAAATAAATGTTGTAGTAGTTTAAGACACGTTTCCTGGAGGAAGAAAAAGCAATGTTGCTAGCGAACTACTTTCTCGACGGCGGAGGCACTTCAGATGGGCGCAATGCGCTTGTGGGTGGAGCTAAAAGATTGTTCTTAGGTTGCATCCGACTATAGCGCACACCAGCTCTGAGCACGTGGATCGAAAGCTCGCGCTGCAGAGCCCAGGGATCCTGGGTTCGAGCCCCATCCCTGCCCGTTTCGATCTGAATGAGCATCGTACCGGCGTACGGTCGTGTATCACTACTGCGTTATGCACGTTAAAGATCCCAGGCTAGCGGTTGTACCGCACTGGCTAAATTTCTCATCTACAGCTGGGAGACTCGTCGCCCCTGTGAGGCAGACCAAGTTCTAGGCTGTATAAACACATTCACAACCCAATTTTTTTTTGTTTGAGGCGTAAATACACAAAACACGCCACTGCAAACTCCCCAGCAAAAAGTCCCAAAAATTAGGCGACCCCCACTATCTGTAGTGACCTTAAGGTCAGTAAGCTCAATACGCTTCGAAAGAAACAAAAAACATCCCGCGGATGTACCGACAGCATGGCTGACACACACTTCGTACGCACTTAAAAATGGTCTTATTGCGAGTGCAATTTGATCGTCCTCGTGCATTTTTGTTTCTTGGACGGCAAGGATATCGATGTTTTCCTCGTTTAAAAGCCTTTGCACCTGGTGTTGTTTTTTTCTAGAGTTAAACCCTCGCACATTTAATGTGGCGCAACGAAAGGGTTGGTAACGTTCAGGTGTCATTTGAGAAAAAAGGCTTTTAAACGACCCTTCGCCAAAAGGAAAGGTTCACCCGTTTAAACTAGTTTAATAACTAAGCACATACGAAAGGGTCCGAGTGTTATTCACTCACAACGAGTCCTTGCGCTGGCGACCATTCGCGGGGATGCGGGGCTTGGGCGGTGCTCTTCGGTGCTTCTTGGGTGCCATGTGGTGCCAGGGCGGTTCGCCCCCGCCTTCGTCTTCGGGAGCGGTCTCGGCGAGAGCATCGTCCAGCTACCGCTTGCCAGCCAGGATCGCTTCGGCATCCATGGCTTCCGCAGCTCCGCTGTCGTCTTCCTGGGGCTGCTGGTCGTCCCCGGCGTTGGCCCCGGACGTTACCGGACGCTGCGTCGTCCGGGAGGAAGGCTGGGTGGTGCTAGCCGCATTCCTCCCAGACTCAGCGGTCGTCGCTAGTGGTAGGCGTCGCACTCGGGTTGAGGCCTCGACCTGAGTGGCCGGGCGGACGTCCGGGCTCGTGTTCTTGGGATCTGCGGTGGGGGGTGTGATTCCTCCGGCCGCGTCTTCCGCCTCCGCCTCGTCCATTTGCAGGTCGCTCGTATCGTCGTCCACCCGTTCTTGCGCCATGGTAGCGTAAGTGCGGACGCAGTCCGCACTCTCGTGGCCAAACCGGTGGCACTCCGTGCACAGGGGGACGTGGCAGTCTCTCCTGATGTGCCCCTTGCGCCGACAGCGGAGGCACAGAGGAGCTCGTCCGGGAACCAGCACGAGGACTTTGCACCCCTCGAGACGAATCTCATGAGGGATGTCATCCACCGGGACGCTGTCTCTCAGGGTCATCTGGACGACCCTCGTGTTGGTCTCGACGCCCTCGAAGCCCCTCTCGCGGAAGTGTTCCCGGCTGACGTCCGAGACCTTTCCGTAGAGCTCGAGTTCTCGACGTACCTGGCAACTAAACACGTCGTAAGGGACCCAGTGAAGCCGCAACTTGACCTCGGTTTTGGAAGGGTCAAGTACCAGGCACCGCCCACCTTTCACTCGCAGCTCCTTGGCGTCGACTAGGCACTGCTTCGCTGCCAACGTGTGCATGCGAAGCATCCACACGTGGTTAATCTGGTGGGCGCCCGCCGACTCCAACTCAGGAAGCACCTTCAAACGCAGAAGTTCCTCTCAAAAATCTTGAATGCGATACGGCCGGTTGCGGACGTCGCAATGTAAAAAAACAGAATTTTTAGCGATGTATCCGTTGGGCAGGGGTGGCAAAATAATCTTATAGTCAGCCGAGCCTTCAACATCAGATAACCCACGGCCAGATACGGCCGCTGATACCGCTCCTTGGGAGCTCGTCATCCTGCGTCCGAACATTTCGGTGGTCGGCCACAGACCCCCTATGCTATTCCACCGCTTAGGAAACTCGATTTGACCATTCGTTTTATACGAGTTTAGCGGAGTGCGTATAGCCATTGCCGTCCGAAGTGTACTCCGGAGTGCGTATAGTTTTACTCTTTATATAAAGCTCAAATTCCGAGGTGCCAATCTTGGATGGCTATGAAATGGTTCACAAGCCGAGGTGGCCATCTTGCATGACTGTGAAGCGGTTCACAAATCCTTAAAATGAATGTTATTCATGACATCAAAAATCAGAAAAAGTGTCTACCCGTCCTTTGTTTTTTTCCCCCTTTTGAAATTTGCGTTTTTCAGACAAAAGGGACATTCGTTTACAAACGGGACCACATGCACCGTGAGCATGTTACAAAGAAACGCCCTCGATGTCTGAACCTTTCGGGACGACCGTATACACTTTAATTCACAAAACCTATGCGACTCCGTTGAAGCTAGAGAGCAAGCATGCATGCTACAGCCCTGGCGTCGACGGACGAACGCGAGCAGCAGACATATTTGAACTAAGCTCGCGGATGTTCGCGGACAATACTAGTGAGGTGCGACACAGCGGTAAGGCCAATAGCCCATGCCAGATAGAAAGGTATAAACTTTCTAGCCCAAACCTCTCGGACCGAGTCAGGAGCATTTTAGTAATGCAGCACGAGATTCCGACAATGAGCGCATCGCTCTAAAGAATGCTTCGGCCGCATATGCAGTTAAGCCTTCAGCATGTTTTGCAAAGCACTCGAACATCAACCGCCGTACTTCAGTTCTAGTCACCTGCCATGTAGAGTAATTTTGCGTCGTAGAACGATCCTTTTGTTCGCGCGTCTCCGGCCTAGTAGACCTGGTACACTTTGTCGTCTTCAACTACAGCGATAAAGTCCCTTACATTGTCGGAACTCACGACAGGCTGGGTCTTGTCGAGTAGAAATTCTACTAAAACATAAGACATTGTAGAGCCCGGGCAGGATCGACAGGTTGGAGCAAGCGGTCAAACAAAACGAGTCGAGAGCGATCGTTCATGGAAGCTCGGCGAAGCTGGCGAAGCCTCAATGGGCGAAGCGAAAGTGGCGTGTCCGGCGTTTCGGCGGGCTTCTGATCAGGGTTGTCGGTCGGTTGCGTGTCATATCTCTAACATCAGCTGTTTTATGGGCTCACGTCCCGAAATCGTTTCCTCGTGCATTGAATTTTTTTCGCATTCATAGATTTGACGAAATAGTGGTATCCGAACGAACTTTACGTCCTTTTACCGTAGGTATGTCTGCACGTCAAAGCTTTTTGCCGTACAGTGAGAGACAATCGATGTACAATCAGAATTGCCCCCAAGACATCTTGATGGCATTTCGCGGCGGCCGACTGCCACCAGGAAACCATCAGAAAGCCGACAAGCGGAGTCTGACTGCAGTTTGACTGTCGGCCGGAGTAACTTGGCCATCAGAAATGCTTGACGTACAGTCAGGCACAGTCAGCGGTCCACTAGAAAACATTGACTGCCAAACTGGGTTACACTGACGGATTTTTCATTCGCGCAGACAGTAGATTGCACTAATTAGCTTTTCTACTCTCATGAGAAAAAAAAAACAAAAAACGAAAGACGTTTACAATCCCCTGTAACGCATAATTACACACAGCTCTTGAGACAGAGGAGGAAAAGGTACAAAGAGTAGGGTATGGTACAGAGAGTAGGGTATGCCCCACCTCCTCGTCCGTACCCCTCCCCTCCTGCTTTCGAGCAGGAGGGGAGGAGGGGATCCTTCCCTCCTGCTCCCCTCCCGTTTAGCGCGAAGATTTCGCTAAATTTCCCGCTAAATGTAGCGGACAAAGTTTCCCGCTAAATTTAGCGTGAAATTTGTTTGCTAAATGTAGCGGGACATTTTTTTCGCTAAATTTGGCGGGCAATCTTTTCCGCTAAATTTAGCGGGGCATTATTAACGCTAAATTTAGCGCGAAAATTTACCCATCATGCAACGCGTCGTGACGTCACGAGTGACGTCACTCGTCACCCTTGTAACGCCACACATGACGACACGTGTAACGTCATTATGGTGTAGTGACCGCTTACGAAAAGAAGAGAAGAAAGAAGCGCGATCACGGGGACGAGGCAACCAGGCTTGCGAGCAGCGAAGACGAAATGTTCAGAACTACGTAAACCACACTGTAAATATTGTAAATCAAAACGTGAGGTACAGGAACGCACCTCTACAATGTGATGACCCGGTAACAAAAGACAACTGCCCTGACCCAGCCAAACAGCGCCAGAACCTTAGGTCTCGGTGAGCTCAGCTTTCTACTTACATCATGAGTCAAGGCGATGACACCGGCTCTGCTCGGACTCCGTCAATCTTGGGGGCGATGACAACAACCATTAAGTTTCCCGAGTTCTGGTCGGCCGACTCCGAAATATGGTTTCTAACGACAGAATGCATTTTCCGAAAGCATAATAATAGGTCGTCCGCGAGGAAGTTTGATTACGTGGTTTCGGCTCTACCGCAAGCAACAGCGGCCATGGTACGGAACATACTGCGCTCACCTCCGGACGACCAACCTTACGAGAAACTACGGGAGAAGCTGATACGACGCACAACAGAATCCGATCCGGCCCGACTGCAACGGCTTTTGACTTGCGAGGAGTTGGGCGATCGAAAGCCTACCGAATTTCTTCGACGAATAAAACAGCTCCTCGGTGACGTGACAACAACAATTAAAGCAGCAATTCTGAGGGAGCAGTTCTTTCAACGCCTTCCGGCCAAAGTGCGCATGATTTTGAGCGCAACAATGAAAGGCTCGATCGCCACTCTGGCTCGCTTTGCGTACCAGATTATAGATGTAGGTGGTCTTAGCATTTCTGCACCGGAACAAAGCGCATCGGCACCGCCACCAACGCCATCTGAGGTTGGAGCTCATCTCACTCAAATCTTGGACTTCAACAAGCGCGTGGAGGTCAAGGTGGATCAGCTGAGTCAAGAGCTCCGCAGCCTACGCGTACGACCGTCGCCTTGTTCGACCACGAGAGGGAATGTCCGCCGCCACGAGAGCTACGCACGCAACGAGTCCACCGACCCCGAGTCAGAGGTATGCTGGTACCACCGACGCTATGCAAAACACGCAAGACAATGTCCCTCGACGTGTACTTACTCGGGAGCGGCATAGGCACGCGCTGAAGGCCAGCAGCGTCGAGAGCCCCACCTCAGGTCGACTATTTTACGTCACCGAACGCCAAACGTAGGTTCGTTTTCTGATATACACTGGTGCAGAAGTAAGCGATGTGCCCCCTACGATGGAGGAACGTCGGCAACGCCAAGAATCTCCGCCACTCAAACCAGTTAACGGGTCTCCGCAGGATGTTCCGCTGGCTTTTCATCATCGCCGACGTTCAACAATCCATAATCGGAGTAGACTTCTTGCGAAGGTTCGCCCTCACAGTTGACTTGATAAGGAACATGCTCTTCGACACCGACACGTAGCTTAGCGTTCTAGTCCTCTTATCGAAGGTGACGCCTTTCAGTCCGTCTCTCCCACGAGCGGAAGTGGCCACTGCCTGGAAGAACGTTGTAAACGAGTTTCCTCAACTCTTCCGCCCACCGGTCTATGATGAAAGCGTAAAGCACAATGTCACCCATCACACTAAGACTAAGTCCCCCTCGGGTTTCGCAAGACCACGACGTTTGACAACCGACCGTCTTCAGGTCGCCAAGGATGAGTTTGACCACAGACTCGAAATTGGTTATATGCTTCCTTCTTCGAGTCCGTGGTCTTCCCTATTCCACATGGTACCAAAAAAAAAAGACGGGGACTGGCGACCCTGTGGGGACTGTCGAGCACTAAAAAAGGCTACAATAGCAGGTCGCTACCTGATCCCACATATCCAAGACCTCGGCGGCATGGTAGAAGGGGCCACTATTTTTAGCAAAGTGGATTTGTTTAAAGCCTACCACCAAATCAACATCGAACCTACAGACATTGCCAAGACTGCGATCGTCACACAGTTTGGTTTTTTCGAGTTCTTGAGAATGCCGTTTAGATTTCGAAACGCGGCGCAAACCTTCCAATATTTTGTTGATCAAGTCCTTCGCGGCTTGACATTCACATTCGCTTACATCAATAACACCTTTGTGTTCAGTCCCACACCTGAAGAACACGCCGACCATTTTCGACAGCTCTTTTCTCAGTTGTAAGACTACGGGCTCATCGTCAATGTGACAAAATGTGAATTCGGTGTCAAAGAAACACGTTTTCTTGACACCATTTAGATAACAGCGGGATCCGAACACTGCCTGAGACGGTCGACATCATCAAAAACTTTCCAACACCGACGACGACAACGAACCTCCGTGAGTTCTTGGAGCTTTCTAATTTTTCTCGTCGATTCATCCCACATTGCGCTCATATAAGTCAACCACCTTTCTCAATGCTGCAAGGAAACAAGACGAAAACGTCACTACTGCAGTGAAATGAGGCTGCCCAGGATCCCTTTGAGGCAGTTAAAATGCCATTGCCAACGCCACGCTCCTAAAACACCCGAAGCGCCACGCATCTCCATTATGGTCGACGCCTCTGATGGTGCAGTGGGAGCTGCTCTAGAACAGAAGAGAGAAGAAAACTGGCATCCATTGGCATTCTTTTTAAGAAAACTGTCACCAACAGACGTTCGGTACAGCACCTTTGGAAGAGAGCTGCTGGTTATATACCTCGCAATCAAGCACTTCCGGCATTATTATAAAGGCCAAACGTTTTTTGTCCTGACCTAACATAAACCACTGACATTTGCACTAACATCTAACAGCTCACCACACACTCCGCGAGAGGTTTGGCAGATGGCTTTCATCTCAGAATTCACGACAGGCATCCGCTTCGTCAAAGGCACAGAAAATGCTGCGGCTGATGCGCTCTCCAGGATCGGTGTGAATCGATGCTTCTTCGAGCCTCATCTGGTCCCCGATGTGGAGCTTGCAGCAGCCCAACGCGCTGATGCCGAACTACAAAAAACGCCAAAAAACTTCAGCAACACTTTCGTCGAGGATATGTGGATGCATGGCTCTGACGACACGGTAGCATGCTACATGTCGACAGGACAACCTCGACTATTCAGTCCCATCCATTTACGCCGGACAATCTTCGATTTTCTCCATGGCCTATCCCACCCAGGAATAAGAGCCACGCAACGTCTTATTGTTCCAAGATTCATCTGGCCGCGCATAGACTCTGATGTGCAAGCATGGACAAGACATGTGTGCAATGTCAGCGTGCAAAAAGACACCGGCATACCATCACACCATTAGGCGCGTTCAGCTCACCAGATGCCCGCTTCGCCAACATTCATGTTGACATTGTAGGACCATTTCCCCCATCGCATGAATACCGCTACATCTTGACCGCCATATATCGTTTTACGTGGTAGCCTTAGGTCGCTCCGATGAGAGATATCACAACACAAAACAGTTGCAATATCGCAAATTGAAATGTGGGTACGTCGATTTTGAATTCCCCAAACCATCACCACCGACCAAGGACGACAATTCGAATCATCACTGTTTCGATGCCTTTCCCATTTTCTCGGAGTCAAGTACATCGATACCACAGCTTATTATCCGACATCCAATGGGATGGTACAACGATTCCATCGTCAACTCAAGGCAACAATCAAAGCTGAGCCAAACAGCATTGCATGGACGGAAGCCCTTCCATTGGTTATGCTCGACATACGAACAACTTTCAAAACAGATATCAACTGTAGCACGGCCGAGTTGGTGTACGGCACGTCACTCCGTGTGCCAGGAGAATTCTTCAACCAATCAAGTAAGACCGGAATTGAAAGTGCCGAAAACTATGTGAAACGACTCCGTATCCTCATGCAGGACCCCCGACCTTAATACACAAGGGTACCGTCGACACGTTACACGTCCATTCCGGCTGATATTCTGTTCTGTACACACGTCTTTCTCAAAAACGACGGAGTCAAGAAGCTCCTACAGCCCACATTCGATGGACCGTTTCAGGTTCTAATACGCAGTGACAAAACTATGACACTTCTCGTAAAAGGCAACGATAAAGTCGTCTTGTTAGACAGAGTCAAGGCTGCCCACCTTGACTCAGATTTTTTGTGTACAAGATGCAACACCGCTTCGAAGACCTCGACAAGCTAAGTTCCTGACAGACAAAGCATGGAACTTGAATAGGGACAAAACTTATGAAACTTCTCGACAATAGCTCCCCCCTGACAGACAAAGCATGGAACTTGAATAGGGACAAAACTTATGAAACTTCTCGACAATAGCTCCCCCAGGAACGTAAACGATCGTCACCTCCATCTACTCACTAGGGGGGGAGTACTTGTAGTGACCGCTTACGAAAAGAAGAGAAGAAAGAAGCGCGATCACTGGGACAAGGCAACCAGGCTCGCGAGCAGCGAAGACGAGAAGTTCGGAAGGACGTGAGCCATGTTGTAAATATTGTAAATAAACCGTGAGGCAGAAGAACGCACCTCTACAATGGGAAACGTCCATAATGCAACGCGTGGTTACGCCAACGGCGACGCCGCTCAAGCCGGAAACGGTCGCCTAAGAGCTGCGCTCTAAAAGTATAGTAAATGACAGCTTAGGAAAGGCGGGGCTCGGCTTACCATCTTCGTTCTTCTTGCTTTGCGAATCGGACTGTGATGTTGTTAGCGCAAATTATCGCAGTCTTGTGGGAAGCGCAGAAATAATGAAATGCTCGTGACTAGCCACTCCCTGCGTTCCATAAATTGTCAGTAACTACAGAAGCACCTACATTTTCAGATGGCAAGATATGTTTGGCGGCCATGAAGGGTTCGACGTACTACACAAAGATACATATTCATCGTAAGACACAGCGCGCAAAACAGACGAGGACGAAGAAGAAACACATGGGACGAGCGCTCGTCCTGTGTTTTTTCTTCATCACCGTCTGTATCCATTCCTCTAAATTTTAATAATTTTCAACGAGGCTGGTGACGGGAGTGATGTTGTTTGTTCGAGATTGTTTCGCTGTTTATATATTTGTGTATTTATTATATAATATTGATCAGATAAGGCTGAACATTGCCCACCGAACAGGTTTTGACAATTTGGTTTTTACTGGAAAATGCCAAAATGGAAAACGCCGGAAGCGTGCAAATAAACAAAAGTACAAATTAATATTTTCAACACTCAAAGGAGACTACAGCGATGTTTCGAACTCAAATGACAAAAGCCTGCCGCAGAAAAAGGATGTAGGAAGACGTAGAAGTTGTTTGTGAAAAGACGTTTGCCAAATGTCAGAATGCCGTGTTTCATGTATCGTATGTATCAAATAGATGTTACAAACTGACGCGCCTCTTCGAAACTTCTGCTCTTTTCAGCGCTAACATTTGGTAACTTCTGTATACCAGAAAGAGGTTTCGTGTTTGACATTTATTTTTTGTTCAATTGTTTTGTTTTTGTTACTATGAAAGCAAGCCGAAACGTTTGTTATTGCACTGGAGCTTGGTTGACAAGCAAGCAACGCTGCTGTATCCTCGAACTGTTCATTGTTCCGTACGCTCATGGTTGGTTGGGAAATGCTACATTTCATGCGAGATAAACTTTAAGGACGATTCAAGGGCTTTTGTTGTTTACACGTTATTGCACACAACGATGGCGCTCTCCCGAGCTTCGAGAAATAAATAATTCCTTAATTCCTTAATTTACTCTCAGGGCCGAAGCATTAAAGACCATTGTGTGAAAGTAAAAACAACAAATATAAGTACATCAAAAATGAATTGTGTTGGGTGTATGTTTATACAGCCTGAAGTTAGTCAGCCCCAATGGGCGTGTAATGTCTCAGATGTACACTGTTAAAAATTCCCGTGTATCTGGTGAATATTTGGGGTGAAAACACGTTATCTACATAAAGCAGCATAGATTTACACCTTGCGTAATGAACAATTTGTTCAAAAATCATGCGAGGTTGTAAAAACGTGTTTTGGGGGGGTTCGGTCTCACACGCATAACCGCGTTGCCGACCTCGAAAACACGCATCACCTCGGCGGTGACCGCAGCATTGCCGGCTATTGAAGCACCGGAATGCCAGTGGACACACCAAGAAAGGACCGTGGAGACAAAGGCCGCGGAAAGAAATATGTATCGGAAACAGATACGCAGCAAAAGCAATTACGCGATGTCGCGGGACGGGGCGAAGCCCGCGCTCCTCAGGCGCTGCCATTGATTCTGGTCGATGGCAATGCGGCTTCCCTCATGTCGCTCATGTTTGTATTTATTTTAAGGGTTTTGATAATAGTTTCTTACGCACAAAAAATAAAATATGGGTCTAATTACTCGTTCTAAACAGCTAAAATGGATATAAGAACGTGTCCTTGACATTGCAGTTGCTTTCGTTTTGGCTTCAACCCTTTAACTGCAAGCAAAATGGCCGTGTAACGCCATCTCTGTTCAGTTTGGCCAAACGACGGTTAGCGACCGCTAATTCCCGTTTGCCTAACCACAGTTAAAATGGCCCGTGTAACTATGAGATGAGAAGAGACGTGGCGTCGACGGCTGGTTCCTTCATGCATATCAGGTCTCAGTACTATGAGGCTTCTTCTTGCCGCTTTTATGATTGGCCACCCAGACCGCAGCGCAGCGCGCAGCCAGTCCGCCAGCGGCGACCAGACGGCTGTATTCGGCTCCTGGCATGGCCGAACCAGAGGCTTGGCCAAACTGGGCCAAGCCTTCACGGGGGAGCACTCAGTCCGCTGCGCGACGACCCACCCGCCGGCGGGGCCAGCCTAGGGTGCCTCAATGTCCTTCTGTTTACGGTGATATGCCACCCTTTGTAGTACCCGATGCCGACAATACGTCCTCACAGAGAAAATACAAAGAAATTGACGAAAACAGAATGTCACCATAGCACAGTCAGCGCCGCAGACGCGTGCAGGGACACGCTCTTTCACGCGCTTCTGAACAAAAAATAAAAATAAACGTGTAGGACAAAATGGCCAGATGTCTCCACCCTAAGCAAAGCGCACATGAAGGCACCCTAGGCCGGCCAGCCAGCGGCGACAAGGTGGCTGGGTTCGGTTCCTGGCATAGCGGAATCATGTAGACTTTCGCAGGGTGAACACAAGCCTCGTTTTTAATTAGCACCATATGAGGGAGGAATCTCGTGCGAGCTTCCACAGGTCCAGTACCTCACGGGAGACGTAGGCGAGACGGTGCTAACTGTTTAATCACTTGCAGTATTCACGAGTGGTACCAGGAAAACGACGTCAACAGAGAAGGAGCTCGCGAATCGATTCAGCATATTGCAGTGCCACGGGCCTGTGAATCTTCGGAGCCCGAGGTGGTGACGGTACAAAACAAAATACGGATCAGTGCCACACCAGTGATCACGAATAACACCGGTCACAAACTCCCAAGCCCTGCTCTCGTACTGCAGCTAGCGGAAGTGAAGTGTAGGGCGGATGTCCTTCACAATAATATATATATAGGTGAGGCAGAGTAGCTTGAGAACAATGGACCGGGAGATTGTGAGAAGTCAGAGATCCGTACTTGCGGAGTTGCTATGCTACGAGTTTATTGCATGTACTACGACAGTTTCGCCGAGAGGCTCGGCTTCGTCAGGAGATGGCATACATGTGAGGGCATCAGACCGCGCAAAGCAGTAAGCGGCCAATGGGACGAGGAGGACGGGACGTCACGAAAAATAAAAGTAAAAAGACATATGAAAAAAAGCAAACATATTAAAACAAAATCAAACGCCCGGAAAAAAAAAAAGTTTTATTTGAGCGCGCATCCCACGTTAGGGCGGCGTGTTTCAAGGCTAAAGAGGCGTATATGAGATCTCCGACACTGCGGTGGGTACAATAGGTCATAAACGGACGGCATAGGCTCTGGAACGAGATGTTCGGTACCAATTGCCCGTAAGGCTAAGCCGATGTGGGCGTCCGTCTCCGCGACGGTCACCCCGCGTCCCCTCGGGCGCCGCACGCCGCGGAAGAAGGGGGAGAGGGTAGCAAGGAGCAGATCGCGGGGCAGGGGGGGCGCAGTAAGGGTGGGGCGAATGCCCTTGGATAGTTGCAAAGCCGTCGTCGTACCGGACAGAGAATTAAAATACAAATTTAAAAGATAAATCATTAAAGCAAAACTTAAAATAAATAGAAATAAATACGCATGCCTAGGGTAAAGACCGAGTAAGGTTGTGGGCAGCAGGACAGCATTGTGCGGAAAGCGCAGATTTGCTTCGCCTTTCATTGAAAAGAAAATGGAATATTAGCGGATCTCGCATATGAGTGGGTAGACCGACGAAAAAGGACGCAGCGTGCACAGAAGCGCGTGTGGAAGGATCACTGTTTCACACACACACACACACACACACACACACACACACACACATACATACACACACACACACACACACACACACACACACACACACACACACACACACACACACACACACACACACACACACACACACACACACACAGACACAGACACACACACAAACACACACACACACACACACACACAATAATGGTCCAATTTCACCAGCAAATAGAGTGCCACTTGGTCAGGGTGAGCATTGGTGTTCCCAGTTAATTCTTAGACAACGTTTTATTCGCTGCAAGTGTTCCTTGATTTTCATTTATTCTTTATCGATCGTGTTGAATCGGTATATGCGATACGATTCGCGCTGCTCCCGTTCGCGGTCTGACTTAAATCCGGTTTCAAGGATTGTTACCGAAAGTTTCCCGAACGAATGATGTGGGAGGCTAATATGTTTGGAAAGAGGTAGGCTTGGGAGGAATTTTGAATGAGATTTGTGATTATTAAAGCGTTCCCTGAATGCTCTTTTCGTTTGCCCTATATATTGCATTTTGCAGACACTGCACTCAAGCAGATAAACCACATTTGAAGAGTTACACGTCAGGTTCCCTCAAAGTTTTGAGCAGAATTGCGATTGTGTGCTGCTAGCGCTGCTAGTATGTTGCATTTGTTTGCAGACCAGACATCCCGGTTTCGTGCACGTCTTGCATTCGTCATTTGACAATGACGAATTCAGCCGAGAGTTTACAAGTGAGTCTCTTAGGTTACGTGATCGTCTGTAGACCACACCGGGGGCGGACGGAAACGCACGTTTAAGACGTTCGCTTTGTTCTAGAATATTATAGTGCCGTCTCAGTGTACCGTTTACATTAGGAAAGTTTGTGCTGTAAGTTAGGCATAGATTCGTGCGTTGTAGGTCGGGTTTGGGGGGGCCGGTTCGCAATTAAGTCCTCGCGGTTCAATCGTTTAGCTTTTTGAATTGCGTCGTCAATTACACGTAATGGATATTTTTGTTTTCCGAGCATTGTCTTTAGGTTCTGGGCGCTCGCATCAAAATATTCCTCTTTCGTGCAAATCCGTTTGAAACGGTGGGCTTGGCTGTAGGGGACGCTGTTTTTGCAATGGGGGGGGGGGGGGGGGGTCGCTCTGGTAATGAAGATAATGTTGTCGATCTGTCGTTTTACGGTTGAGATTTGTGGAGAGTTTGCCATGTTCAATTTTTACAGTTACATCTAAGAAGTTGATATCCGTTTGAGAGTAGGCGTAAGTGAAGTTAATGTTCGGGTGTACAGAATTGTAACAGCCTACGAAATCCAGCAGTTCCTCCTCGCTGTGTGTCCAAATAAGAAAGATATCGTCTATGTATCTCTTGTAGAAGGTTGGCGTTAGGGGAATTCAGAAAGAAATTTGGACTCTAGCTTTCCCATAAATAAGTTGGCATAACTGGGGGCCATTTTAGTGCCCATAGCGGTTCCGCTGACTTGCCTAAAATATTCATTAATCAAATCCAAATGCATTAAGTTCTAAGACCAGCCTCGTTAAACAGAAAATGACATGACAATCCGGGGTATCTGGTCTCTTAGGAAGGTCGTACATGTCAATTAGGGCACCTAATCCGTCATCGTGGGGAATGTTTGTGTATAGGGAAGAAACGTCAAGAGCGACCAGATATGCTCCCTTGGGTACGCACATATCCGAGATTTCTCCTAGAAACTGAGTGGTGTCTTTGACATACGAATCCAGAGTTGTAGGAATATTGCTTATTAATTTGTCTATAAAGCCGGAGATAGGTTCGGTGATTGTACATATACCTGATACAATTGGGCGCCCTGGGTTACCAGTTTTATGAATTTTAGGAAGCATGTAGAAGCCACCTGGTCTTGGATTTAGTGGTTTCATTACAATATGTTTGTTAAGGGTCATGTTTCCAGTGTCCAAGAGATCTTTCAGTTTTGACGTTACAATGCATGAGTAGTGAATCGTTGGGTCCCCCTCATGACGCTCATAAAATTTTGGATCATTAAGTTGGCGGTATCCTTCTCGAGTTAGTCGACAGTGTTGTGGATCACAATTGCTCCCCCTTTATCAGCTGGCTTTATCGTTATATCGGTCCCTGTTCCCAGAGTTTTCAGGCAATCCCTTTCCGATTTTGTTAAGTTGTACCGTTTTCCTTTCTGTTTATGGTATTCCCGCATTATGTCTCTTTGTAGAGCGGCTATGTAAAGATCGAGGCAGCCATTGCGATGTGGTTTCGGCGTCCAATTGCTCTTTGGACGTTGTTGCATGTTCTGAGAGTTTGAAGGCCTGCCTAAGAAGTATTTTCGCAATCTTAAATTTCTTGCAAAATTTTCAAGGTCTCGGAGTAACCAGAATTCGTCAAGAAGCCTGTTGCTGGGCAAAAGTTTTGCCCTTTTGAAAGCAATTTTTTTCGTCAGATGATAAGGTAATTTTAGATAAGTTAACAATTGCGGTGTCACAAGGTTCGGTGATGTTTTGTTCATCAGCTGTTTGCTGTCTGGGGGGTTGTATATTGGTACTATAATTATATAGAGTCAGCGGAGGTAGTGTGGGGTTGGGAACCTTGTCTCGGTCGAGCTTACATAGTTTGGTGGTTATGATACTTCGATACTTCATTTCCTCAATAGCCTTTAAGGTTGTTATTTCCTCTGTCGACAGGGGGTCACTCGAGCGGAGGAGGGCGGTGGTAGTAGCAGTTAATTGATTTATCTGTTTTTCGCTATGATTGATAGAAATGTGTACTAGTTTAAGAGAGGCCTCCAGGAGAACGTTTTGTCAAGGCGCACGGTCGTGTTGATCAAGGTTTGTCGTAGCGGGAGGGAGGGAAAGCATTAATCCTTTTGGTGTGATTCCTGCCTTTAGGTACACCTGCAACGTTGATTAATGAAGCTCGTGCCAGATTCTCTTATCGGATAACTTTCGTAGTTTTAGAAATAAGGCACTGTAATTCTGAGTGGGGGAACTGGACTCACCGATTTGTGGTCAACCTTCCCTTGGGCGGGGACTTGGCGCAGCTGCCCTGCGGAGGTTGTACTGTGTCGTAGTGCTTTTTTGTTGTAGGGGTGGTTAGGGCGTCATACTCTCGGCGAGCGTCGGGTACCCGTCGGCGGTCGGGGGGTGGTGGGCAAAATTTATAGTTAGTACATCGTTATTTTCCGCAACGTACTTAGATTACAAATTTTGCGTCCGTACTTTTTAAATGCAAACAGTTCTTACACACGGCTTTCCTTTGCGCCGTGTTTCGTGTCTTTTATAAATCTGTACCTGTCAGCAGATAATGAGCTCACCCGCATATGTCAAGCTTATATACGCCGCGGGGAGACGAGCACATCAGTATGCATATTGATTAGGAGGTCTTGGGCGCAGTGTCGTTGTAGTGCTTGTGTATATGTATATGTTGGTGCCACGGATCTCTATGACAATTGCTGGATCACACTTCCCCGATTGTTCGCTGCAGCGCGTGTGAAGCTACCAGACGGCCATCTTGCTCGTAGACGATTTGCGGTTTTGGTAGCGCTGCAGAGGCTGGCGGCAGCGTGCTATAGACACGCTTTCTACTCGTTTGTCGTCATTCGCCGAAGACGGTTTTTAAGACCCTGTGTAACTGGGAATATATTTTAGCGCTCAAAAACAAGGACAAAAAGACGAGAATCAGACACCACAGCGCGCTACTAACAGCTGATTTGATTACGTGAAACGACACTTATAACCTTTGAGACACCATAACCCTGTAACCGTTGATACTTTCCGTTGTGCACACGTGGAAAATTTTACGAAAGCTTAGTGCCGCTGGAAAAAGACACAACTCGTCGAAAGTCATTCCGGCAGTCCGCACGTCGGATCGAAAGGTTTCGTCGTAGATGTGTTTCGCGCCTAACTCGAATGTTTTCTTTTTTTTTTTTGCCGGGGGGAAAGCTTTTCTCCTTGGCACGCCAAAGTACTGTGTCTTTGTGCCCTTGCACGCTTGGATAGCGATCAAGAATCGACGCCGTGTGGATGTGTTTTGCGAGTGCAATGTGCGTGAAGCCATATGTGAAGGCACAACTCGTTGAAAGCAAGTGTCATCGGTCTCGCGGCCTGATCAAAGCTTCCTTGGCAGTGCGAAGTGCGGCATCTCTGTGCCTTCGCACACTTGAATACTGAAAAAGATTCTTTTCGACACCTTGTGGATGTGTTTTGCGAGTGCAATGTGCGTGAAACCGCATGTGCCTTCGGAGCAGCGTTTTACGTTTACTCTGACTACTGTATTGGTAACTTGCGGCACTCGCGCTTCAAAAACGAGCTTGATCCGGTGTCCAGTGGCAACGGTGGAGGGCGGAAGGGAGGGGAAGGAGGCGGCATCAACGGCGCGCTTTTTTTTGTTTACTAGACGCTTATGGTAATCAAATCAGTATTACAAAATCAGTAGTACACAATCTTACGGAGACCCAGTACTTCGGCGCGCCAAGAAAGCTTTGATCTCGCCGCGAGATCGGCGAAACTGGCTTTCGGCGAGTTGTGGCTTTTTCCTGCTGCATTGCGCTTTAGTAAAAATTTCCACGTGTTCTTAATGGCAAGTCTCAACCCTGACACAGGGTATCAAAAATCTTCTTCGACGAATGCCGACGAACGAGTACAAAACGTGTCTTCAGCGCGCTGCCGCCAGCCTCTGCAACGCTAAAAAAAACTGCAAATCGTCTGCGAGCAAGATGACCGTCCGGTGGCTTGACTTGCGGGAGCGGGAAGCGCAATTCAGCACTTGTCATTGAGATCAGTTGTCGGTGCTGTGTGATATGTGGTGCTCGTGTTGTCTGCAATGTATGGAAGGTTGCTATATACTGGTGGTCATTCGCAGCGTACTAACAAATTCTGCTTTGCTTTTTTGTTTATTGGCTGCTAGGAATCCCACTAGGTGGTGCAAGTTATCGCCTGATTCCGAATATTTTGCTCGAGGTATATATTTACCTGAGTTCGGCATTCGTTTGTCTGTCTAGCAGTTCCGTCGTAGCCGCTCGTAGCAACCGTTGGGCGTAGCTGCCGACGCCGCCGATACACGTACGTACTGCCTTTGCACGTAGGTACGTCGGCTGGTCTAACAGAGCGACGCAGTTTGTGTAGATACGATGCTAGCGCTTGAGGACTGTATTTACTCTGAATAAAAAACATTGAACGAGAGCAAGCGAGTCCTTTGTGCCTTCATTTCGGCGGAAAGGCGCGCGGCTCGCTGGGCTCGTCTCGTCTGTTCTCGGCTGCTGGCCGCCATGTTTTATGAGGAACACGCTCAGCCGTGTTTCGCGGAAGGCAGGCACGGTGTATCGTGTTAAAGGTTGCACGGAACCTCATGTGTAGACGAATGACGCAGATGGCTGCGTGTAAAACAAACACGTTTTGACGTGTCTGCCATGGGAAACCGGTTTACACGTGTGGGCGTGTTATTTTTGCTAACAGATTAGCAATTTAGCCAGTGCAGTACAACTGCTAGCCTGGTGTCTTTAGCGTGCATCACGCAACAGTGATACACGACCGCACGCCGGAACGATGCTAATCCAGATCGAAACGGGCAAAGGTGTGGATTGAAGCCAGGGCCCCTGGGCTCTGCAGCGCGAGCTTTCGCTCTACGTGCTCCGAGCTGGTGTGCGCTAGCCCGCTCGTTCACCGATCCACCCTAACACATTAAAAGTGTTATGCAAAATTATTACCAATGGCCAGTTTGAACCATCCGCCGTCGGTGATCGAGGCGACGGAGGCAGGGATGGGATTCGAGTAGGTCGAAGCCTTCGGGAAGAAGGAACCAAAGTTAATATTTGTGCGGCTGCACGTCACCCAAAAATTAAACTGGTGGTCGATGCGAAATTAAATCAACGGTGGTGGAACAAGGAGAGAGGAACTAAGGGTCCAGTTTATTTTTGCAAATCTTACGAAATAGTCAAGGGCAAGAAATTTTACTCCACAATGAAAGGTCAGCTATGTTCAGGTTAGAGTTTATTGAAATAACCCCGACAGTTTTAAAATGGTTCGAAAAACACTGGTTCAGCACATGTGGTGTGTTTCACAAGAGGTATCAGAGGAAATCGCGTTTGTTCCTTGTCTTATTACTGATGTTTGGTGCCGCACTGTATACAATTGCTCCTCCAGTTCTTTGTGGGAATGTCAAAAAGGTATTCTCAAAATTTATAATTACCAATCAATACACTAAAAGGGGAAAGAATGCGCGATATTTTCAGACTTTGGCCAATTAACTGGGGAAATTAATGTGTTATTTGTAGAACAAATAACACAGGTTTTTTCTTGTGCGGGTTATTTTTTTATATTTAGAAACACAAAACAAACCAAAGGTCGGAGCACACCTTTCCTTTCACGCCGTTTTTTAGTTGGTGTCACCGGTAGTAGCCCCCAACCCCGGTTTCCCGTTGGGTTCTGTGGTTCTGACTGCAGAGTCCCCCAGCTGCTCTATCCGCGTTTGTTTGACTTTTCAAAAATTGGAATCGCCGAAGGTCGCGGCAAGCGATCGAGACAAAAGACGATCCACCAAGGGCTGACAGTCAGTGTAGCAGCGGAGGAGGGGTGGTTTTGTTTGACTTCTGTGTACTTCAAAAAAAAGGGCACCGTAATTCGGTGAATATTCTTTTTTGTTGCGATTATTCCGTTAAATTGCAGTAGTGAGGGGAAGGTGAACCACTTCCTTTTTTTACTTGTGAAATTAATATAAAAAAATACAAGCTGCAAATCTCTTCAACGTTAAAATCCTTGTACTACCCATTTACAAATTTTGTTTACAATTTACCGTAGAGGTTGGACTTCATGGAGCGAACATTTCCGGCGAAATTCAAGCGACAAAAATCTAAAACGACGCGCTGTCGCGTATTCTTTCACCACTGAACTCCATGAGACGGACAAGCTGCGAACGCCGTCGACGCGAACAACGCGACTGTCAGTTTTGCCAAGGGGGAAAATGAAAGTCCACAGACCTCAACCACCTATAAAGCTTCGTTTAAACACGTGAAATTCGTAAAAGGCTTTAAAAAGCTCCCTATTTGAAAGACCAGTTCGAAAATCATACTGTTCAGCTTGATATTTGAACTGGTCAAACTGGTATTTAGACTGGTCAAACTGGTCTAACAGGAAATAAAACTGGTGCAACTGATAGAAAGTCTCGTCTAACTGGTAACCATATTGATCCTTCTAACTGGTTTAAAGGTTGGCCTGACTGGTCAGCATATTGGCCTAACTGGTCACCCGATTGGCCGAACTGGTCACCAGATTGGCCGAACTGGTCACCAGATTTGCCGAACTGGTCAGCAGATTGGCCGAACTGATCACCAGACGCCGAATCGGCCACCAGACTGGCCGAACTAGCCCAACTGGTAACCAGATTGACCAAACTGGTCACCCCCAGATTGATCTACCTCGTCCAACTAACTGCCAGTTTGACCCCTCTTTCTCACTTTATTTATTGGCTTTCTCACTTTGATTTATTGGCTTATAAATATTGACGGCATGATCGAGTGTTTTATTTTTACTAATGGCGAATTCCGCTGGTCGTTTTGGAGCGCGCCGGGATTGAATTTTCCGGAGCGAGCCTATTTCAATGGGCGATCGGGATCGAGACCGACGTGTTTCACTGGCATAGCCTCCTCTATACGGAGAAAGCCTAGCACATCGACGACGGAGCCATAGGGTGCGTGGCCGCAGGAAAAAGGAGAGGAGGAGCGCGCCGAACGGTGGCCAATATGGTAGCGCAGAGCAGAAAGGGCAGACCTAGACAGCGAGCGCTTGGGTCATGAGCGGCCGCTCTCCGAACCACGCTTGTTTTTGTGTTTTCGTCACCGTCGTTTTCGTACTCCCGGAGAAACAGGCGCGGCGATTCGAAAGGGCGCAGGGAGAAACGGGAAAGGGTGGACGTGTAGTTTCTCCCCTCCACGATAGCGACAAGAAAAGAGAAAAAACAAAAAAAGATTGTTTCTGCGTTTGGCCGCTCGCTCTTTTGTGGCGCTAGCAGGCAAGGTTCTCTCCGCTCCCGTTTTTCCGCCCCTCCTTTCCCATTTACGGCGGCCGTTTTTTCTCGCGACGCGCCAGGCTTTCTCCGTATACACTCCGTGCGGGAACTATAGGGGGCGCTTTGAAAAACGCGCGCATCGCCGCTAGCGGAGGAGCTGGCGTTCGACCGTGAGGCGCGTTCAGCAGCCCGCGGCGCCCTTTCGCATGCCAAGCTGTGGCGGCGGAAACGCGCACGGACGAAACTTTTGCTTTTTGAACCGATACGTTGAGGGTGACGTTGCATGAGTGCTGGGGCAGACCTAAAAAGAGAATTTAGCTGTTCTCCACTTCTTATATGTTGAGTTTGAGTCGTTATTGGGGGTAATTTCTCTAGTTGCGGCCAAAAAAAGAGTTGGAGCAATGTTCCGAAAAGCAAGACGGCCACCACCATAATTGCTTTGAGTGGGTAATTTATTTCGCTCGTCGCTGTAAACGTAGGACTGCTGGAACGATGATATTGGAGGCAAGTGAGATGTTCACTAAGTTTGTGCACGAAGTGTGCCAAGTTTCATTAAGACAGCAGGTGTGAAAGTTATGTTTCTAACGAATAAAGAAATAAAGCTGTACGGTATATCCAATATTAGTCCCAAAATGTTGTGTTATGTCGGGCTTTGCAAAGTGCAGATTTAGGCACACAGGTGTTTGGACTTGACAGGAACATGACACAGCACTTATTATACCAAAAAACGGTGGCATAGAGAAACCAGGTGAAACTTTGGTTTGGGCGGCGTAACTCAATGGGAACCGGTTTTGACCATGAAAAGGCTGTCAAGAGAATACCACTGGTCGGGGGAGGTGGAAACTTTAGATGTAGGAAGGGACTAGTGGACGGTACGCCCAATTGAAACAACTTTACGAAAGGTGGTTCCAAAGCCGAGAAAACAAAGTTGTCGGCCAACATACGGTTTGGCCGCCAAGGGCTTTTGCGGTCAGCTGTTGTGTGATAACCTGTTGTGCGAGGTGCTGATTTTCGGCGCACTGGTACTTTGACATGACCGTCACTTGGCACAACACTTATTATAACAAAAATAGTTGGCATAGCGAAACCAGGTGCAAATTTAGTTTGGGTGGCGTAACTAAATCGGAACCATGGCTTTGACCCTGAAAGGCTGTCAGATAATACCACTCATCGTGGGAGGTGCACACTTTACAGGTAGGAAGGGACCAGTGGACGGTACTTCCAGCTAGAACGACTTTGCGATAGGTGACTCTAAAGCCGAGAAAAAAAAATGTTGTCTACAGAACTCGGGGTGTCAGCGTTTCCACATCCAAAAGGAGGCTGATCAAGAAAGAAAGCACACCAGATAAACTTCCATACTCAAAGGTACCCAGGTAGCACGCCAGAGGAATGCCCAACTTGGGCAAAGGTCTGGCAAACATAAGGGCCCAACTTTGGCGCAGTTAGGTTTTTGCACCATGGCACTCATCAGTGCCAAAGTACGGTGCCTAACTATAGCCTTAGTTGGGCGATCCTAGGGCATGCCAAAGTTTGGCTCTTCTCTGGTACGCCAGAGGAGTGCCAAAGTTGGTGCCATACTTGAGCCATAACTGCCATAGTAAATCCTAATCTGGGAATGCGGGGCATGCCAAGGTTTGGCGTTTCTCTGGTCCGCCAGAGGAGCGCCAAAGTTGGTGCCATACTTCAGCCATAACTGCCAGAGCAACGCCTAATTTCGGTATTTGGGACGTGCCAAGGTTTGTCGTTACTCTGGTCCGCCAGAGGAGCCCCAAAGTTGGTGCCATATTTCAGCCATAGCTGCCAGAGTAACGCCTAATTTCGGTATTTGGGACGTGCCAAAGTTTGGCTTTTCTCGGGTCCGCCAGAGGAGCGCCGAAGTTGGTGCCAGACTTGAGCCATAACTGCCAGAGAAACGCCTAATTTCGGTATTTGGGACGTGCCAAGGTTTGGCGTTTCTCTGGTCCGCCAGAGGAGCGCCAAAGTTGGTGCCATACTTGAGCCATAACTTCCGCAGTAAATCTTAATTTGTCGATTCGGGGCATGCCGAAGTTTGGCTTTTCTCTGGCTACCCACTGAAGTGCCAAATAAGTGCCAAAAGTGGCAAAGAAAACCGAGAGGCCAGCCCAAGTTTCGAATATCTCTGGTGTGTCACAGAAGTGCTCTTTCACGCGTCCCAGAAGAGAAATAAATTAAACAAGCGTTGGAAACACGATGGTAAGATGTTATCACCTCCGTTCCCAAGCAGCACGGCAATACTTTGCAGTATCGTGCCAGTGCCGGCCGAAAGTCGGTTCCAATATCGCTCAACTGTCCAGTTTTGTACCAGCGTTTGATACCCGGCAGGTATTGCCGTACAGCTGTTTCGCCCCGGCCTAGCGTTCGCGGAATATTGTGCGAAAACTCTACGATGCGGCTGCTTCGTATTGGCCGAACGTCGTGCAAGTATGTGTACGTTGCATGTCATTTGTTGCATATCCAATCACTTATACGGACAAACAATTTTTTTTCGATCGCTCCCAGAAGTTTATTAAACAACTATCATTGCACACAGTGTATTCTCAACATATTTACAAAGGTCACACTTCTCTGTAAAACGAAAAGCAAATTATAAAATACAATTAACACTGTCCTCATGCCAAGCAAAACTCATCACACAAAAAACGCGGAGATTGAGAGGAAAGCAGGACGACTATCAGAATCATGCTTGCAGTGCACTTACTAATAAAAGAGCGATATCATGTAATCCTTGATAGATGCATAATCCAACTCAGGCGCCCCACAAACACATTCAAGGATTCGAGGACTGACGTCTCGTCGTCGGCGAAGAGCAGTTTTTGTCGAAGCGTGTCCAACAAACACATCACAAGTATTCCACGAACTCCGGTGCAAAAAATGGCTGTTACCGAAAAATTGGCATGGACGTATTCCGACCGTTTACGACGAAAAAACACAGCTGCGTCTGCAGCGCACGAAAGCAACTGAACACTGAAGAGCAGTTCGAAAACCGGACCTACGTGGCCCGCTTATTTCTATAACTAGGCAAACGGCGAAAACGACAGCCCCAGAGATCCCATCAGCGTGACAGGGAAAGTCACGTGAAAACTTTCGTCCAAACGTTTTTGTCCTACGCGTCCTACGTAGAGAGGTCACGCTGGGTCACGCGTTTCGCTTCACCCTTTTGATTTGGTTAAAGCGGCTGTCGCGCTCGCTGACAGCCACACGAAGACACAAAAGCAGGTGGGGAGGATTTGCAAAAGGCGAGGTCGAAGGGGAATCAACAACGCCTAAAAGGAAAGGCCGCTTCTGCCGGTGACCTTGTCGCCTTGCCTAGTCTGTCAGCGTTCGGCTTCCATTGAGGGCCTCAGAAAGATAATCTCCTTTCTTGAGAGCGGATTGGACGGAGTGGTTATGTTTTTCGGGTCACTACCAGTTCGGCCGGCCCTCGCGGAAGGGCCAAGCGTGGATTAGGGCCGAGCGAACCGGAACTGCCGAGTGCGGGGGCTAGGCCGACGACTGCGAAAGGGCCGGGAGGGGTGTCAAGGCCGAAAGAGGGGGGAAGGCCGGGCACGGCGGCAAGGCTAAGGGAGGCGAAAGGGCCGAGAACGGGTGTGGGGATTAGAGCGATCAGCACACGCGAGGCTACTCCGGCGTCGCGGGAATTCGTTGAAAAGAAGACCGATAGATGGCGCGCCCTGTTTTCGCTCCTTTCTGTTTGGAGAGCTGTTTGGTCTGACAAGTTTAGTCTGGAAACCTGGTTTTTTTTTTTTTTTCTTTTCTTTTTTTAACGCACAGTTTATTAGCAAAACTTTCATAAGGAAAAATATGAGGGAAACCAACCCGTCCTGGGTTTCGAAACCCAGGACGGATTGGTTTCCTTAATATTTTTAATTGAAAATCCACTCGCTAGGTAGGCCAAAGTAGCAGACCTCCTATCCGCTAGGCCATGGATGCATGAGGGATTTTGCGTCAACTTTTTAGGAATATAAATAGAAAAAACAAGAATGCCCTCTCCTGTTTTTTTTTTTTTTTCATTTCTTTCTATTACCAATTTTGGCAATCTCAAATATACTTGCCGCAGCTAAAGGACAGCAAGATGTTTACTTTCAGTCGTGATTACACCTGTTGAGTCCCTCTACGACACCGGAATCAAAATTTTGTAATCGGTGCGAGAACAGTAGCCGTGGTTCCAGCCGGCCCGTTACGCGCCCAGGCATAACTACTCCATGGCCGATCGCACCGCTGAAGTATCGTATCGAAGGTGCGAAAAGGGTCTGCTAAAACTGAGGGATCACGGATCGCAAAGCATGCTTGGAAGTAACTACACACTAGAGTCGCAGCCCTATATAATGACTGTAGAAGTCACCTGCGTCGCAGACGGAATCTGCGCGCGGAAGACCGATGATTCAACCCAGCGAGAACGCGCTTGAGAGCAGACGACAAAACACATCACTTCCGCAAATAATAATAATAAAAAAAAAAAAACATAGTGCGTTATTTTTTAGACGATTTCTGCGCCCCAACTTCCAAGCAGCACACCATTGCTTGACCAAATAGGCCCGCAACTGGCAAATATTGGCTCCAGTGTTGGCCTAATGTTGATTTTCTCGAAACCGCTACCCGATTTAACGTTGGACCATTAACTAATGCCAATGTAGGACCACGATTCAACCAATATTTAGGCTAATATTGGACCATCATTTATGCCATCGTTGGACCGCCTTTAAACCAAAATTTAAGCCCAACACTGGGCCACAATTTCACCAACACCTAAGCCATCATTGAACCACTACTGATTGTGAATCCTACAACCAATATTGGCATCAAAGTTTAGTCACTGGCTTATCCAATATTAGCAACCAACCTTATGCCCTGGCTATTTAAATTTTGGCATCCGATTTCAAGCGCGGGTTGTACTATTTTCGGCAGCCATATTAGCGGACATGCAGCTTTCTTTTCAGATGTATTTATAATGATCAGTTGAACACTACATATACATCTGAAAAGAAAGCTGCAGTAAAGAAGCCACATTCACTGTGGATTTTTTTTATCGCATCCAGGTAAATATAGAAGCATGCAATTCAAAGTGTACCGTCAATTCATTTTATTAAGTATTACAATTAAAGAAAAATTAAAGCAAAATCAGTGCCAGGATTCACCCCTGCAAGCTTTGAACCGGGCAAGAACGTTGTGGGATCGCACGCAGAGTTCTGGGCACAAAGTTCTGAAAGAAACAGAAGCGAGGGCTTCGATTCAGGTGCCAGTTCCCACTAGGCCACCTCATACCACTGTAATTTTAATTTTTCATTTACCTTTCATCTTCAGTCACTGTCAGTTCTCTCTTACTCTTGTCAATTATGAATATCGAAATAAAATATAGCTTTATCATTCGTCGTCCTTTAATCAACTGTTCGATTAATCGATTCAGTTGCTCTCTAACATAAAATCTCAGAAAGGCCTACCGACTCTTTTAATGTTTACTTTTCTATAATGAAAACTTTCTTCTCCAGCGAATATTTTTCGTTATTTTGTATACAATAAACTTGAGTATTCTAGGAGATAGCAGTACTGCCTTACATAACAAATAGATGAGCAAGTAAGACAATCGGGCCGGCTTGCGGCAATCAGCGCCCCAGCCGACAATGGGTGAAAAAAAGCACTGCAAAGGGTGGGGCGCGCGAGCGTCTCGAGACGAGGTATGAGTCGCGCTCAGCTTCTGCGCTGGCTTCGACAGTGCTTTCCGTAGTCTCAGCTGAGACGCTGTTTCCAGCAAGCCGGCATAGGCGTTAACTGTTGTTTTGTTCGCCCGACTTGTCCTAACTCAGAGCTCAACCGATGTAGTATTAAATATTGATAGTGATTAAAGAAATTAATCAAATAGTAGAAAGGTTAATCCATAAATTGTTTAGCCCTATTCTTGCAACATCACAGGGTTCCTCAACTCTTCATCTAGCCTTAAGACCTGCTAATTACAATCTCACCATTTAAGTTAACACCTATATCTCTACGTTGATTTGGAAAAAAAAATTCTTTACATTTACTGCGTTTGCGGCACAGAAATATGTAGTTACAAATGTACTAATATTTCCTCCATAATATTTACAAGTTATAAATCAAATCGCTGGCCTTTTTCAGCTCACCAGTATCAAATGTACTACGAAATTAACAGTTCAATAAATAGCCTGTTATACGAGAGGAACATTACAGTTGAACAGAACATGACGCTTGAATCAATCAAGAATTTAAAATAAATCACGCACGTAAAAAAAGCTTGACGAGTAATGAAAATTACAGGCAAATACATTCACATAGCGCGTTGACATAAATTAAACTCCACTTCCAGCCAACAAACCGAATCTGGGCAAATAAGGGTTAACCAACGCTTCTGTGGTATTCAGCTTTAGACATACATTTTGCGACACGAAGATACCCATATTTTAACCGGAAAAATAAAATAAAAATGACTTCGAACATAAAAAATAACCAATCAGAACGTCTCTAATAGTCTATTAGAATAAAAAAAAAAACAAAAAAAAAACTTACAATTAGCGCTGTACAAGGCCCTGTCGGGCCGATCTCTGTGGGTTACAGGCTGGGCAGGCTGGACTCGTCGGAGATTCCTGTCACAGAGTTCGACGCAGTCCAAACTCATCGGATCATGACAAAGCGTACATTGCGTAGCAAGAACACATGTCCCCGATGGTCAAGAGGTCATCTCTTTGTCACTCACATGGAAGGAAGGGCGGTCCGTCGCGTCTTCGGTCCGCCGAAGCTAGTAGCGACATGAATGCACACAACAAAGGAAGGTCACAGGTGTGTAGGGGCTGCCGAGGGTATATCCATGGTTTTGACTAGAGCCACTAAATGAGCTGCGTCTAGAGTATCGGCACTCCGTTCGCTGACATTGTTGTGGACGCCACCATTTTTGGTGCTTGTGCAGAGCAGACGTAGCTGCCGATCGTCATGATTCAAAAGTGCGACTTCCTCAACATTAGATTCAGTGTAAGGAAGCTCATGTAATATAGCTTTGCTTTGTCGCGAACTGTTTAAACATTTGTGGAGGACGAAAAAGCGTTTTCTGTGATTTCAGATAAAGCTTCACATAACTGCCAACCATGATTTTAAGCCACAACACGGCCAAGTGTCGTTACTCTGAAGCGTAGCTTATTTAGTGGCACAAGTTTTGACAATCCGCATGTTCAAGATCGCACTTGGCATTAAGGCGGAATGCGCTGCTGGTGATCGGAGCTCTAAAACCACCGTTTTTGCCGTTTCCAGTAGAGGTAGCGTGGATGGTGAAGATGTCGAGCCCCTTCGAACGATAAAAATAGTCCGCTAAGCAATAAAATGCACTAAAACAACTTAAAAACTGGCACCACGATGTCCTGATATGCGCATGTTGATCATGCAATTCTTTTCTCTTGGAGAAAAGAGCCGTTTCTGCCCGTTTTTAGTTCCCGGTTGCGCAACACTGTTCACGATGGCGAACTTCGTCGAATTTTGCCGAAAGTTCCCCAAAACAGTCGAACAGTCCCCACCGTCCTCCAGTCGACCCCTACCTTATCGTGTGGCCTTGGTCAACGCGACCTCACTTTCTGTGTGTGTTTCGCTGGCAGGACTCCGTCACCCCTGAGCTGAGAGTGTGGAGGAAGCTAAGGTGCTCGGTGAACCAATAGCACGTCTAACTTTAATCACGTGATCACGCTCCTTCCCGTAACCACACGCAGAGAGCGGGGTAGGTGATGACTGATCCGGCGGGCGCGTAGCTCCCACTGTACTGTCAGCTTAGGAATGAACGGATTCCTTGTCGCTCAAGGACGCTGAGTCCTCTTCGCCCACAAAGGAGATTTGTGTGGGGAAGGAGAGGGTGCGGCATGAGTTTAGCCGGGCGACCTTGGTAAGCAATCCGTTCCGAGGCCGTGAGGCTCGCCCCTCCCCTGTGCTCTCCCCTTTCTCAAATACTTTCGTCTGTCTCTGCTCAAATTTGCTATCCGGTTCAGTATAAAAGGCTCTGATCCGGTTGTCCCAAAACGAAAAAACAAAAAACTCTAGAGCAAAAGGACAAAGAGCGACTGAGAGACACGAAGCTCGAAACTCAACTTGAAGCCTACTGTCAAAATTAAAAAGTGACAATAAAAAATAAAATGGCTACCAACGAACAAAAAAAGGGTCGATATAAATTTCAAGAAAAATTGTCGGCCTTGTTGGCGTTCCCTCAGAACACCATTGAAGCTAACTAGATTATGCTTCAAAATAAACAAAACAGGAGAGCATGCGCACAAAAAAAAAAAAAAAAAAAACATTCACACAAACATGTGGGATGCGCTACATCGGTAGTCTAAAATATCAACGACAGATGGGCGTTCGTACGCATGTAGCATGATAGCCCCACGTGCAGAATCCCTGTGGAAGCTTCAACCAGCATTGTTCCAATGACGGCATGATTACGTTACACACGCTCGCGTGCCCACTTATTGCCGCTTAAAGGGCCTCTGACACGCCCCCCCCCCCCCATTTTTTTTTTTCATGCTAGGCGTTAAAATGTTGTATCAGGATACTTTAGAGTTGCGTAGATTCTTTATAAAAAATAGAAATACGAAGCCAATTCAAAGTTCCCGCCAGTGCACTGTGACGTAACAGTGTACCGCAAGAGGTAGGGGCGGTCAGAAGGGAGGCATCACTGGAAGTCACGTGAGCTGTCTCACTCCTCGTGCTTACCGCGTCCGCGCGTAATATCGTTTTTATATTTTTGTTATTGTCCGCCCCTGCGCGAGAAATTCAAGCATACAAGGTTTCTTCATTTGCTTTTCATCGTTTAATGAGCCTGTAACGGTAGAAGAAGAGGAGTCAGTGAGCCTAGTCAAGAAGTTCTGCTCATGTTCTAGACAAAACACGCGCTTTATACTCGACGTTTACTTGTACTTGGTACACTCGCCAGCTCGTATTCTCTAGACGGTAAACATTTTCAGCCTGGAGAGTATCCGATGATTCGACGACCTCGGTGTCTGAACCTTCAGCAATGCGATCGGGCGTGTCGTATGCTACACCTCCTAATTTCTGCGAGCGTTCTAATTTTTATTTTCAAAACTTGATAGCAATTGTTTTGTCCCCAGTATGGCTCTGTACGATCGGACTGATGGCATGCACTCCTGCACTGGCTTGTACTCGCAACGCTTTGATCATTGACCTCTATCACGTCAATCTACTGACTCTTCGTCCTCAACTTTTACAGCGCGCAAACTAACAAACGGTGCAGTGATAAAAAGCTAGTGGAACTGAAACTTCGTTTTCTACAATCGCTCGTGGAGAAGACAAAAAAAAAAAAGTCTTAAGCACGGTCGTGGGGAGCACGAGAAGCGACACTCACGTGACTTCCGGCGAACACAATTTAGCGACGTAAGTCAATGCTTCCCTTCTGACCGCTCCGACACCTTGCGGTACACTGTTACGGCACAGGGTACTGGCGGGCACTTTGATATTTTTTGGCGTGTCAGAGGCCCTTTAATTAAAAGCAAAATGCTCCGCCGTCACGGTGAGGACCCGGCCACCTGATCTGGGGATTCGCGTCATTGGCTCCTGATGAAACTGGCCATTTTAAGGCGGGGCAAAAGGGCAATGTGTCAGTCGTGGTCATTTCACACGGAGCTTTTGTCATCGGGTGCTTTCGTGCACCACCCTATCTTACATAGATCATCAACATTCTGTAAAGCGGTCTCCTTCGTGGAACTTCGAAGTCCACTGTAATAAGTGTTCGTGTGATCCTTTGCTGGATAAAACACAGATTCCGGGGAAGTAGGAACCCAAAACAGAGGAGAAATTTTTGAAGCGCTCAAAATCAGTGTAAATGAGTATGACGGTTGCATCAGTGCGTCGTCATTCGTTTCATCAAATAAGGAATTCAGGTTCATTTGGGGTGAGGTATAATAAAGTGTGTATATAGGTTAGTTTTTTGTTGTTGTTTTTTTCTTCAAAATAAAGTTTAGTTGCTTGTAGCGCTCCGAGTGTGCACGCCTACTTCTTTGTGCTCATTTTCTTTGCGTCTTTAAGTATAATAGCGAGTTCGTTTCACAACACTGGTGTCCACGCGTGCCCACTCGCGGCGTAAAGCGAGTTCGTTTCGGCAGGCACTCCACGAGTGGTTGCACTCTCCGAGTTCGTTTCAGCGGCGGCAACCCTACGCGTGCATGTACTCGCTGCACCGAGAAAATCGGGCGTGCGCCAAAGTGCAATCCCGTCATGCCTCGCTCCCGCAAGGCCGGCGAGGAGCGGGAGCAGACGACGAGGGTTCGTCTGCTACGATGTGTCGCGGAACCGAAAAGAAAAAAAGTAGATTTTCTGATAGAAATCGCGTCCCGCGTGCAACATAATCAAACGCGAGCTTGAATTGTGAGCGTCTGCTATTTCATAAAGAAGCAATTAACAACCCGTGCTTTATTTGCAGGTTTTAAGTCGCTCTGTTACCGTACAGACGCTGAAATATACCAGTGTGTCAAGAAATGCTCAGAACAAACGCATCAGCGGCCCCCGAGATGTTTATCCCCATCCGTGTGCGGATGAAAAATTTTAACATTTGTCGACAAAACTCCCCCAACAGATACCTCTGTCTGCCCAATAAGCATACGAGAAAGCTAAACATAGTGACTTTACTCGAGGCTTGGGCAACATCATCATGTTTAACACTTACCTACGTCAGCTAACTTGCCCCGTTGTATTTTGTTCGAGAAAGCTCTCATTCTCGACGTCCTCACCAAGGCTAATCTCTGATCCTCCTGTAATGACGATCGAAATCGAAAGTCCCACGAAAAGCTTTGCTGGATATTCCAACAGACTAGTTTTAAGCCATACCCTTTCAGTGGTTCGCGCATAATACCATGCTTGAACGGATCAAGCTTTTGCTCGGACAGCCTCATCAGTTTTCTTCACTGTAAACGCAACCAGCTGCTTTGTAGACAGCTGGATGCGGAAATTAACGCCGTCTGTAACTATCTCTACGACAGCCGAGTTGTTTGAAGTCATCGCAACTGTGAACAACGGGTTGCAGCGTTCAACCTTTGTATAGATAAACGTTGGTAGTGACTACACTCTAGCATTCCCACCCATCACTCCGAACAGAAAGGCGCTAGTTTCGGTTTGAGGTCGGTACTCTTTCTACAACATAGATGGCGGCATCATCAGTCTTCTGCACTCGGTGCATTTGGCGTGTTCGTTTAAAGGGACACTGACACCCCCCAAATTTTTTTTTAAATTTTTTGCCAGGCGCTTCATTATGGTGTCGGAGGACTACCCAATTAATATTTTGTAACAGAGTAGCGTATTTTTTTAATAAAGCCAAAAGACGCAACTGCTCGAAACCGAAACCGAAACCCGACGGAGGTCGGAGAAGTGGAGAGGAGAGAGTGACTGGCGGAAGTCACGTGGCTACACCCGACCGTGTTTTTTTTTTTTTTTTCCCCTCCTTCCCGTAGCAGACGACATGCGGCGTACCGGAACTGTTCACCGAGCGATTCTTTTGCAGTTATGTATGTTCCGCTCGTTGTTCTGTACTCCAAGATGAGTTGTTTTGTACATTGAGGAGTTGGAGATGAGTAGTGAGTGCCCGTGGTGAATTTTGATCGGCTCCGAAAAGAATACACCCAAGATGTTGCGTGAAGAGCTGGCTCACATGCCCTGCGTCCGAAACAGAAGTGGCATTGTGCGACAGAGTTTCCGAAAGATCAAAGGGATCGGGACCAATGGCTGGCTGCAATTCCTGTAGACCATTTATGGGCACCTCGGAAAGCGGACGCTACCTGATTTATATGCTCCTTGCATTTTGTGGAAAGTGATTACATTGAGTCCGCAGGTGTCAAAAAGGGAATCCCGTACCATTTAATTCAGCGACGTGTCGTCCACAACATTTGTTTCTTATTTTTTGTTTCTTCAGTGATAATTGTTTAAAAAGAAAAAGAAATGTAGACATCAAAAAATATTTAAAAAAAAGAAAAAAAAAAAGGTTTCACGGGGGATCGAACCCGGTCCTACCGCGTGTGAAGCGGACGTCTTTCCCACTGAGCTACTGGGGCATACCGAAATTGGGGAATCTCTTCCCTTAGTAATAATTTAGCCGATAAACTGTAAGTTGGAAAGTTTGCTGCCGATTTTCCTCTAGCAAAAGCACTCCCGGGTCGAAGTCGGGATGCATCGCGCATTGGCGACATTCTCACGTAGTAAAGAAATCGTACGCGTGCATACTCAACTCGAAGTAGACACGTCGTGCTTGACGTTTGCGCGAGCGATGTCTTCAGCCACGAGAAGGCAGCGACGGCTCGGCGACGTCTTCGTGCAAATCGGCTTGGTGATCGGGCGTGTCGTACGGGATGAATACCAGTTCTTTTGATCAGTCCCAAATTTCTCTTTTAAAGGCAGACAAAATTCGCCGATACCGCGAACGACAGTTCTGAAATAGAGGTCCCACACCCGTCGTCCGCTGCCATCGCCGTCCCTGCGAGTCCCACGATACGCGAAACGACGCACGCACAGATTGCTTCCGGTTGTCTGTGGAACTTTTTTTTCAATCAACGTATTTGCAGCTTTTTAGAAGCCACAAAAAATCGGTTTCATATTTTTTTCTATTTTTAATATTGAGTGTGTGCCTTCAGTGACCCACGACTTTGATTAAATTTGGTGGTCGCATCGATACCTTAGAAAACGGCCCGTGACCGCGGAAAAGAGAGTGAGCGAGACTCGAACCGGCCAGTTCTTGATCGGCGGTTTTCGGGCGGAAAGAAACCGAATTTCGAGCCGTAAATTCTGTTCTGGGTAGTTGAGCTCTCATATGTCACGTACAACTAAAAACCTCGGCGAGCATAAATACCCTGTCAGTGTCCCTTTAAGTCCAGTTCTCCGTGCAACACTCTGCGAGTGCGATCCATTCTGGGGATTTTGGGAGAGAACTCGAACGGTGCCAGTGCGTGTGAAACGAACTCGCTATTAGAGTTTGCACCTGACGTCACTTCCGGTTAGACTCGAAATCGAAACGATCGAAACCAACATTGTCGTCTGCTATCAGTGCCTTGACGCCATGTTGGAGGCATTCTGCGTCTTAGTGTGGCAGCGGTAGTGCCGTAGTCAGAGAGCCGTCTTGTTATAGTCACATTTCAGAATATATTTTTTTTCTAGTCAATTGCAAAGAGGTTCCTCATCTGACACGAAGTGTTGTCCATAAACCCGCAGTTGGGGTACGAAGCTTGTCTGTCGGGATTATTGAGTCAACATAATAATCTAGAGCGAAATTCCCATGCATTTGGCCACGACGGAATGGCGAGGCATAGACCCGTGGACATAACGGCGTTGGCGGTCCCGATGAACCCATTTTGGTTGCGACGCCTTAATATGCACAAAGAAACAGCAAAACATATATAATTTCTGTACCACGCTATTTTCTTTTTTACTTTGCAGAAATTCACCTGAATCGCGCGTTGACAAAATCAAACAAAGTTTACAAGCGCTCGAGCAGCTTCAACTTCTCGAGGCAAAGCTAACACGCCTAAACCGGCCTATTTAAGCATGCTTCCAGTAATAAGCTAAAGGTATTTCCAGACTAACACTGACCATTATATACCACTGTGTTCTTGCAATGTCGATGAGTAGATTCTGCATAATTTTTATGTCCGCGTTTAGCGTGACATAAGAACATTGAAAAAGCGGGTTCAAAACTTCGATCCACGAAGTTCCTTCAGCGTGGCGCAAGGGTGCTCCGGCATACCTTAAGTTAAGCAAGCTTTATGTTATCAGTTGCACTCAATATCGGTGACCTAAATTTTGGTCCCAAATCGTCGCTTTGCCTGTTATGGCTTATCTGTCGACACCTTTGTATGGTAAGGGGTACCAGTTATCCTAAAAATGGTGCAATGTCCATCGTGTCCGCATTTTATCCCAGCCTGTCTTTCGCCCTGGTAGCCAAAAAAATTAGGTGAGCTTTTGTCGGTGAGCTTTTGTCCGGTGAGCTTTTGTCCGGTTACCTAGTGAGCTCGTGCAAAAATAGAAACTCAGTGCGACGTCATTTGCTTTCTCATAGAGACGCGGTTAATTAATCTTATATCTTTTTTTTTTACTTGCCTTGCATTTTTTTTTACATCTCTTTTAAGCATCTCTGATTGTTCTTCCCCACCATGGCAATCCCGTCGCTTTTGCTTTATGACATACCACTCCCGTCTACGTAATCTTTCGGGATTTTCATGATAAAATTGATACCTGAACGTTAAGCCATGGTCATACTGCTCATAAATCCTACGAAGGACGGTCTGCGGACAGATTCGAACGCGAGTCACCGCGAGGTCCATTCTTCGAATGCTGCAGGGCAATGAGTTGAAGAAGAGACATGGCACGCGGCATTCGAAACACGGATCTCGCGGTGACTCGATCGTGTCTATCAGACTGTCTTTTGTATGAGGTGTAAGCGGTGTGAGCCGGGTTTCAATTTAGAATTCCATGTCGGGCCCCTGGATCAAAAAGGAGCAAATCCCATTCCGTAGATCTCCTCGTTTGTTTTGTATCCAAACGTTTGCTTAGAAGACTTTTTCTTTGCAAATTAGCTAGATCGATCGCACACACAATTCGGAGTGCACAGAATGTGTAATATGTGCGATAGGCTTAGCTGCCCTCGTAGGAGTATTTTGCACTTTTTTTTTTTTTGTGGCCACCTCAGACACCACACATCAAGTGTACTCCGAATTTATCCGTGGGATCATGGTAAGTTTATTTTTCTTCTGTTGGCAGGGGCGCAGAAAAAACTGAGGTTCTGCCTCTTGCCTTCCACTGTGAGGGCTTATAAAGTCGGAAGTAGTAGTACGCAACGAAACGAAGCTCCTGACCTTGCTGCGTGAAGACACTGCGTTAGTCAACCTAGAGGGGAGCCAAGAGGCTTGCATTCAAACAGGGCTTGAGCCCGCGCCCTATTGGGCAAGCACATAGAAGACGAAGATGTTGAGACAATATACCGATCTCACTAAGTGTTTGGCGCATGCGTGACGCCGCCATAACTTTAGTTCACATAAAGCAAACTGCAGTGCACGAAAGGGCCCGTGCTCCACACGCGCAGAGCTCCAGCGCAGTTGTCGCACATGCGGAAAGACTAAAGTTCCCTCGGTGCATTGCGGCAGCGTGGTCAAACTGGCTGGTGAGATCGGTCTATTTAGGACCCCCTGTATTATAGCGAAAGCTAGAGCACGAGTTCATAGCACTGCAAGAGGATCTGGCTGCACGAGAGCTCATGCAGCGGGATTACGTTGTTTCGCTTTTCCAGACTTCACTCTGTCGTTACAATCGCTCGCTCAAAATGTGTGTTGAAAAAAAAGAAGGTTTTTAGGCCACGGTGGAAGACATTTTTCTTCCACCGTGCTCCACGCCAGACTCGTCAAACCAAACAGGTCTCCAAACAGAAAGGAGCGAAAACAGGGCGCGCCATCTATCGGTTTTCTTTCCAACGAATTCCCGCGTCGACGAAGCAGCCACGCGTGCACTGATCGCTCTAATCCCCACCCCCGTTATCGGCCCTTACGCTTCCCTAAGCCTTGCCGCCGTGCCCGGCCTTCCCCCCTCTTTAGGCCTCGACACCCCTCCCGGCCCTTTCGCAGTCGTCGGCCTAGCCCCCGCACTCGGCAGTTCCGGCTGGCTCGGCCCTAATCCACGCTCGGCCCTTCCGCGAGGGTCGGCCCAGGGGGGATGCTGCCATGTTTTTCGGGCTTGTCGTCATCCGATAAGCCTCAATTATTTCTGTACCCACTCGCTCGCAGTGGCCTCCCATGGCTGTCGTACCGGTGAAATTAGGAGCGCAACAATACTCCAGAAGCCGGGCGAAGACATGATAAATGTAATAACAAAAACTTCTTGACATCACAAAAATAACAATTTAATTAAACGTTTCGCCCCCCATGCGGGAGGCATCTTCAGTAGAGCGCAGAGCGAGTGAGAGTCGCACAAAAAAGTTCGGCTATTCAGGCATAAAGTTTGTGTACAGGTCCGGCAGGGGGCCACGGTTCTTGTTTACCAGCGATGAATCACTTCCGCGTTTGTCGTTCTGGATGAACCAAGATTCCAGCAGCTTCCTCAGTCCCCACCTTTTATCCCTCGCCTTGTCAAAGTCAAATTGGTGTCCTGACGTCCATGCATGGTCGACGAGTTCGGACTTGAAGCGGGTGGCGTTCGTGGAATTGGCGACATCCCGTGCGTGTTCTTTTAGTCTTGTTTTTCTTTTTCGTTCCGTCTCTCCAATGTAGGAAGCGTCACATTCCTTGCACTGCACCTGGTAGATCACGACCCTTTCTGCCTCTGGCGGGGTCGGGTCTTTTGGCTTGGAGATAACATTGGCAATTGTTCTGTAGGGTTTGTATACAATTCGTACCCCAACGGCCTAAGGGCGCGTCCCAATGCCTTCGAAACCCCCTTAACGTACGGGATGCACACGACGTCACGTGTTCGTTCGGCTCGATCCGGGCGCCGACGGAACATTTGTTCCTTAACGCGATTGATAAACCGGTCGGGGTAGTTACGTTTCTTCAAAGCCTCCCGGACATGGCTAAGTTCTTGATCGCTAAGTGTTGAGTTAGGTGGGACTGTTTCTGAACGACGAAGGCAACGATCTTACAACTGAGCTTTTGTGTTGAGTAGGGTGATGAGAGTGGTAGTCAAGAAAGTTTTGTCTGTCACATGGTTTACCATATACGGATGTCTCCATCTTAAAGAAAGATTCACTAGTTCTATGGACACGTACATATAAAAACGGCAAGGTACTATCGGTTTCATGTTCACAGGTGAACTGAATTGAGGGGTGGACACTATTCAAATTGCGGTGAAAATCGGTTACGTTCTCTCTGTTAACTATAGACCCATCAGAGAAAAAAGCGCCACCTGTCGTACGCAACAGCAACTAGTGGCAGCCGCCATGCTGCAGGATAGTGCGCGCCGCTTCATACGCTGCGTTGGCCGTAGACGCTAGTCAATTCCTGCCCACGATGCCAACGTACTGCTGCTTACCCCTTTGTAAGCAGAGTGGGTATCGGGACAAGTCTGGCATTAAGGTACAGAGCGCGACACTGTTAGCGCGAACAAGCGACCGCCAGTTTTCTGTGTTTTTCTCTTTGAACCGAAAGGCTGCCTTCAAAGATATCATTGTTTTAGAAAGAGCTCATTTAGGGCTCTAATATAAGGGGTAAAATTGTGTGCCCACTAATGCTCTCTCCTAAGAAAATGCGAAAAGGCGCCGATGTCGTGTTCGCGCTAACAGTGTCGCGATGTGTACGTATTCGTAAATGTACTCGTTATCGGTTGACGGCGGCGTAGCCGCGCAAACGTTTCCCTGCTGAAGTGCAAAAACGGAACACGAACTGTTCCCACGCTACGCTCCTTGGGTGTTTGAGTTAGGTGTTTTTAATCTCACTTTGTTGCGTTTGAAGGTAGAGTTTTCAAGTTTCAGTTTGTTTGAAGAAATCAAAGCGTTAAATACAAATATAATGTAGCTCGTGGTAACGCTTGTGGACGTGACAGCTTCGCGAGCGCCTAGCTTCAGGTATGCACGAGCTCGCAGTGCTTCAAACTTGCGCGTGTAAATTATATGTTAGGTACGCTTGAAGCCATACGACCTGACGCTTTAACCTGCCTGTAGCGCAGACATCTGTGCAGCGCGTGCTTTATGCAAAGGAACATGCACGCGCTTGCAACTGCTTCACTGCAAAATTTACTGCTCTACATTTCAACTCTAAAATCCCCCTCAAAAAAAAGGGACTCGACGTATAAAGCAGGAACTTCCGTCGAATACGTCCTTTACTGGTTAATTTGCGCATTGAAATTCTAAGTCTTAATTCCAAGTAAAAAACGCGATTTCACGAGCGACGAGTCGAGCGACGGCACAAGCGACGAAAATGTTTCACTGTCGCTTGTCGCGTCGCTTGCTTTGGGATTTCTAGAAAACGATGCTCATCGCCTTGGTCGCTCGGTCGTCGTTTTATGCGGTGTGCTTCATCGCGCGACTGTCTGAGCGACAGCGAAGCGGGACCCCTGCGCCTGTTTCGTCGCACATCCGGAGAGTACTGGCGACTTCTAACTACAGCCCGTAAATTATAACCGGTTCCTATAATTTTCTGATGCATACTAACACATGTTTGATGTCGTAACTACGAAGATCCCAACCCGTGATCGGGAAAACGCTACCTGCAGCCATACAGAGGCGAAGGGATCGACGAAACAAGAACGCTACAGTCAAAACAACTATGCCGGCCGCAACGGAGTCCTTCCCAGTGGCGCCGGCCGCCCAATGTTGTTGGACTCGTTCAGCGGATTTTCGCTGTTGCCAGATTTTTTGAAAGGGGCCTATTACAAAAGTGTCATCGACATAGAGACGGTAGAACTTCACGGGGAAATCAATGCCAGACATTACCTTTTCCTCAACATATTCCATGACGAGATTCGAGACGGTTACGGAAACTGGACTCCCCATAGGGCATCCGCTGACCTGATGATATATGTCCCCATTAAAACTAAAATTACACTGGTTGAGACAAAAACGCAAAAGGAGTATAACGTCATCAACAAGGAGGGTTGTGCGAGTGGACAACGACTGGTCTGCCAACAACCGGTCACGGGCGACATCAACCGCCAGGGCGTTGGGGACATTCGTAAATAATGAAATCACATCAAAGGATACCATAGCCTCGTGCGGTAGCAGGGTCTGAGCGCGTATAAGTTCAACAAAGTCACGGGAATTCCGGACGCTAAACTCATTGTTTCCTGTAAGAGGGCTCAGAATCATAACCAGATATTTGGAAAGGCTGTAAGTGGATAAACCAATAACATATACAATCGGGCGTAGGGGGCAACCCGGTTTGTGAATTTTGGGGAGTCCATACATCTTGGGTGTCGCGGCGTCAAAGGAGAAGAGACGACGGTATAGGTCGTCACTGATGCGTCCTTTCTTTTTCAGCTCTCGAAGGTGGTCAGCTAACTCTCTTTCGGACTTAGCAGCGGGATCTCTTGATAGCCTCACGAAATAGCGACTGTCATATATAACTTCATACATCTTCTTCATGTAGTCATCCCTATCAAGCACAACGGTTCCTTTTCCTTGGTCGGCTTTAAAGTCATGATGGAGCTGTCTGACTTCAACTCATTAAGAGCAATGCGTTCTTGTTGATCTAAATTTGACCCGGCCGGTTTCACATTGTTCGAAACACTGACAACGCGGCTTCTCGCGAAATTTACCCCTGTGACATCGTGCACATGTCTGAGTTTCTCTTCAATTTCCATTATGAAGTCACGTTTTGGAACGTACCGTGGAGCAAGGGCATAGTCCAGTCCTTTGGATAGCAGAAATTGCAAGCCAGGGTTGGTAATAGTAACATAGTGTACGTACGGCAGAATTCCCTGCCATAAAAAAAAATGATTTGGCTAACGCCAGTTTAACGCGAAATAGGTGCAAAGAGTTTTGCGATAGGAAGCGTAAACCGAAAAAAAGGGGAAAAAAAAAAGAAAGACTGAAGGAAAGGAGAAATAAAAAAAATCTGGTGACGTGGCCAAAAAAAAAAATTCTGTTCATGTGATTTTTCTTGTTACGTGACCAAACAAAGAAAAAAATAAAAAAATAAACGAAATAAAAAAAAAAAAGGACACGAGAAAAAAAACCAGCCCGGTTTCGAAGCTAGGCCCGCTTGATCGTGAAACTAGCGCGCTGTCCGTTGCGCCAACATAACTTTTTTTGTCTTTCTTTATTGCAAGTTGCGCCAACATAACTCTGCCTGTAATGCTCACGCATTCTGCCATCATAGGAGAAAGCTTAGTTGCCTACGTAGTTTTTTATGCATGTGTTATTTTTATTTGTGGCAAGAGTTCACGTCCAGAATGCTTTTAGAGTTTTTGAGCAAAACGAGTTTTCTTCATCCGAGTCACCTTCTAGAACCAGTAGACCGCACTGGGTCGTCCGGCTAATCCAGCAGCTTTTTTCAAATTCTCTAACGTGCCCGTCCTCGGATCCGAGGTCGCCGTTGGACAAGCTTATCTTTCTTCCACCTGGTAGCCGGAACCCCCACAACCAGCTTTGTTCCGTCCCCACTCCCTCTCGACAGGATGGCTCGCCCCGAGGCTAATCCCATTCTCCAGACGCTCTTCCCACCCAGTGATGGCCCTTTCCCTCTCCGTCCCGTGGCTTCGGGAGAGAAGGTTCTTCTCTGTAGAACGTCCCGTTTGTACAGCGGCCTTTAAAGTTCAGATTGTCCTGTCTGTATCGTCCCTTTTGTGTCTCCACTTTTTAATGTTGAAAAAGTATCAACACGCTAAAATAGTACAATTTCCGGGATTTCATTTTCGTTCCCCAAGTGAGATGCGGGAGGCGCACCACGGAGCCCCGGTCGTTTAAGCGCTTTGTCACTTTGTTATCACTAGGATTTGACAGTGCTCAATCACAACGCAAGACACGCACAGAGCCACGCTCGCTTTTGCAATGCGCCGCCTAATAATGATATTTCTTGTGGAGACGTGCGCACATCCGTCTTGCGCAGTGTTAGCTCAATGGCAGCACTTTCTGTAAAGGCGGATTCACACCGCCTTTGCAGGCGGTGTGAATGTGAAAGCAGTCGTGCGATCCAACTAAATCGCATCGCAAATAAATAAATAAATAAATAAATAAAAGTAATTAGTTGGTCAATTTGTCGTGCGCGATGAGCGAGTCCAACGCCTTCGTTGGCGAGTCGCTTCTCAAAAACTCTCGCTCCGAACGCCGTTGGTTGGCTCGGCCTCTCCGCGACTAGAGTGCATCGTAAAAAGTCGGGTTAGCAAGCGACTGCTCAAAACCCGTCACTTTTTGCCCGCGATGGTCGCTTTTGCGATGAAAAGTATGGCGCGACTAGATCGGATCGCCGGTGTGAACGCGCCATAATGTCGAACCAGTCTCACGGCGCGCCCCGATATTGGCTTGTGTACCTACGCGCGCTACGCGCGAGTGCAACCTCTGGCACAATTTATTTGCGTTTGCAAAGCCTGCTCCAGCCGCGTCAAAACGTTCAGCCAACCTTTGGACTGCAGAAATCAAGAGACACCCAAAATAAGATAAAGTTGGCAGCCGAATAAAACTTGATTTCTATTTAATTATGATGAAGACCACCCGCGTACATCAAATATTTCATCAGCCGAACTCCAAGGCAGTAAGCCTAGTTCTGGCACTTGTTTGGAAACTTTGGCCCGCAGCTGCCAGATCACAGCCAAACTATCGGGAAGCGAAGCCTAACTTGGGCGCTCGTTTGGCGACTTGGGCCCAAAGATGCCAGATCTCAACCGAACTTTAAGGTAGTAAGCCTAACTCTGGCACGTTTGTGGCGATTTTGGCCCGAATGTGCCAGGTGACAGCCAAACTGTGAAAAAGTGAAGCCTAACTTTGGCATAAGTTTGGCGATTTAGGCCCGAAAATGCCAAAGCTCTGCCGAACTACAAGGTAGTAAGCCTAACTCTGGCACATCTGTGGCGATTTTGGCCCGAATGTGCCAGGTGACAGCCGAACTGTCAAAAAGTGAAGCCTAACTTTGGCATTAGTTCGGCGATTTTGGCCCAAAAATGCCAAAGCTCTGCCGAACTACAAGATAGTAAGCCTAACTCTGGCACATCTGTGGCGATTTTGGCCCGAATGTGCCAGGTGATAACCGAACTATCAAAAAGTGAAGCCTAACTTTGGCATTAGTTTGGCGATTTTGGCCCAAAAATGCCAAAGATCTGCGGAACTACCGGGCAGGAAGCCTAAATCTGGCATTTTTTAGGCAATTTAGGCCCGAAGATGCCAGACGACAGCCGAACTACCCGGCAGCGAAGCCTAAGTTTGGCACTTGTTTGGCGAATTACGGCCAAGATACCCAGACTGTTGCCAAGGGAGGTCAGGTTTGGCACTACTTTGGCGTCTTCGGGCTTTTTAATGCCCTAAACTGCCAGACGCAAGCCAAGTTTTGGCCCAGAACTCGCTGCTGCCTGGGTAGATTCTCCAGTGATTCCGAGTTTCATTGTTGTTTTCTTTAGATTTATATTTGTTACTTTTTTTTACCGTTCGAATGTTTCTTCGTGAAGTTCAGATTGCGTGCCATACTTGTCCAGAAATATCATCGACACGTACGATGGGGACGAAACTTTTTTGGAGGGCATTCCTCCAACGAAATCGGCACTGCATACCCGCGTGTGTGGGATGGCATTTCAGTTCGTCCCATCGGCGCTGACACATGTAGGTGTTACTGGTACGAAAACAAACGCAGAGCGCAAAGCGGCAGTGTAGAATATGTCAGCCGTGCCGACACAGTGGCAGACATGATCGGGACACCAAATTTCTCGCGTCGTACGGCACGGCTCCATCGTTGTCGCTGTCCCACGAAACATCGGCGAGGTGAAAAACTGTGAAACTTTGTCTCCACGAGATACTTCGCATAACTATTAAAGCACTTAATGACGCAGCACAGGCAGCACTTCATGCTGTGAACCCAACGCAACCGCACCACTCCAACGTACGCGGCGTGGTTTCGGTTTCGTTTTCTCTGGGGTTCTCACTGCCTACCTTCGGTACCGGCCGCGCGGCGGCGCGCCAGTCGCGTCGCACGGAGTGTATAGAGGAGGCTATGTCACTGGTCGTTTTGGATTAGCTCTCGGTACAGATCTCGATCTGGAGCTGAAAAAAGCCGCTCCCACGATTTCGGCGGCTTCGACCGGAAGCCAGCCGGGCCAGCCCTCGGCGCACACATGTGACTTCCTTCTCGTGGCGCATCTCGCCTGATCTCGCCCATCTCGCCTGAGAAGAAGAAGAAACACGTCGCAGGCTGGGCTCCTTGATTGTCTCGACATCAGAAGGATTCGTAATGGCCGTTTGCTTACCCCTTGGCTCGACAGCCGGTTTGTTTTCCAGGAAGGAGAAGAGAAGGTATTTGCCGCGCTACGGGCATTCCGACAATCTTTGCTAGAAGCGCCTGAGCCATTCCTGCCGCTCGTGCGTCGAACACGTGTTAGCGCCGCGATTGCGAAAACGTCTACGAAACGACCGCGGCGGCCGCAGAAAGGGGATTTCCGGGCAGTTGAATGACGAGAAGGCATCCGCCGATCCCGGAGCAGTGGTCATGTTCCACTGGGGATCCGTAGGCGGCGCGACCCCGTTCGGATCGTATGCTCCAGTCCGGATGTGGTCAACTGATCCCAGCGCGCTCCAAGACGCCCAGTGGAATTCGCCATAAGAGATTCATCTCCTGAGCCGTTCAAAATACTCACAGAGGTTTTTGATTTGTTTTCCATTGCTGGAAAAAAAATCAACATGCTGGAAATATTTTTTCTTTTTTTTTTGCTTAGGTGGTCACCGAGAAATTCCGTACGTTCAAAACGACCAGTACAAAAGACGGAAACGCAGAGCACGGAAGTAGTGATATGGTTAGTGTGCCGTTGTATTGATGTTTGTATGGGCTGTGTATTTGTATCCGCTCAATGTATGTTCTGGTGATGCTTGTAGAAGGCGTATTGTGTCTACATTTGTGTATAATAAAGATTTCCGAAGCGCAGTGGTGGCGTGAACAAAGGAAAATATTTTTGTCGAACCAGCGTGACAATTCAAACTGTGTGACCAGTTCAACCAGTATGACCAGTTCAACCGCCATGACCAGTCAACCAGTGTGACCAGTTTGAACCATCGTATAAAACTGGTCACACTGGAGCAATAACCACGTTTGAAACTGATACCTGTTTGAACTGGTCTTTCCAATTAGCCCCGAGAGCGAACACAAGCGTTGCTGCGGTCGCCGCGCCCTGATTGGGTGAAGTGTACCGTGACGTCAGGGGAAGGACTCTGCCTCGCGATCTCGCATCCAGCTCGCTTCCCTGCCTTGGTTTCCTGGTTTGGCCGTTTTATGCTGCAAGTACTTCGAGGAGCGGGACCTTGTTTACCCGGTATACAAGACGTTGGGCTAGTCCGATACCGACGTCATTCCGTACCTTCTATAAGCGTGCTTTTCCCTTTGACCTTTATAATTGGGTTAAAAATCCCGAAAGCTATCGGCGGAGGCAGTTTCGCCGAGGAACCTCCCTGTCGGTTCACACGGCACAAGGCAATCGTGCGAGGAGTCGGTGAAGCGGCGGCGTAAGTGTTTCAAACGCTTGAATTGTATTCCTTGCATTTTCATGATTTAGGAGAATATTACATCCCGCTTTGCAGGCCCTTTAAATGGCGTTTATATCAAAGGCTTTTTTTTTGCGTTTGGCAAATTATCTCGCGACCCCGACTGTGAGCGCGCAACTCTGCGTGCGCTGGTTCGCAGATGTCTTAAAGGCCATCATTTCGAAAAACTTTGAAGTGCTCGTAGAACAGGGTTGTTTTACAGCCATGTAGCTTATTCGTGAATTATGATATAGTCCGTACACGTATGCAGGCACGTTTTATTTTTAGAACACGCACACTTACTGGAAATGAGTGTGTATGGTAGCTGGCAAAACGGCCGAATTGCCCCCAGTTGCCTGTAGGAGATGTATTGATCTGCCCAAAATATGCGCAGCAATAGTACCGCACAGTGGAATGTTTATACTTTTTCCTATTTTTTTTCTTTTATTCCAGCCTCGTGTATAGGGGAAAAATAACGTTTAGTATGAATTGTCATTTCCAATTAAAAAAATTCCTGCAGGTGCCCACACGCTTCCTCAGCCTCCAAACTCCCTGCAGCTGAATTCTCTGACAACAGAGGAAAACAGCAGGAGCATCGAGCATTCGAACGGCTGTCCAGTGGTAGATGCTGCGCTAGCAGCAGAAAATGTGAAACCTATGAAGAATGAAAGTTTCCGTGATTAAAGCTTCTGGTATTTTAGCTTCAGGAAATTTTGACCTAGCTTAAATGTGAATTTTAGAGCCTAAGAAACTAATAGCGGGCTGGAGACCTTCATTTACGTTTGCTGTGCATTACTTGAGTGATATTATAAAGAAGTCCACAGATAGCACTAGTCGAGTCCATTGAAATCCTATCTGAATCCAGCAAAGGCCAAATTCGAGCAATATAAACAGATATAAACAAATAACTGTATATGTCTGTCTTCGTGCTTTCTTTACTTCGCCCCTGTACTTGGGCTGCTTCAATTGTGATTCTCTCTCCATGGCCCAGACTGCATTAAACATGTTGCACGAGCAGCATGCAGCTTTTCTGCTTCGGCGTTTTGGTTTAAAAACTGATACAAAAAGAAATAAAAAAGAAATCCTAAACATAACTTAACAACTCATTCAGGCCATCAGCAGAATTGATTGTGTAAAATGCAAATCTATAGCGCATCTCCTGCAATTGGGGCCATATTTCTTCATTTTCATGTATCAGCTCCGATTCATGCGTTGCATGCCCTGTCAACCATGACCGAAATGTTGGTTGAAGTTTCGCCTGCAGCTAGAGGTCATACCTAAATAAAGCCAAATATAAAGATTTACACTTCCTACGAAAAATGCGCACAAAAAGTGTTAAATAGAAACGAGAGCGCCGAAAGCTGACGTCGTCACAGCCTCCACAGGGCGAGCGGAGCGAGTCAGGCAAAAATTCTGTCCTCGCCGTGACGTCACCCCGGTTCGTCGTAAGTGGGTGCCACGCAAACTTCTCGGGGCTCATAAGGAGGTTTAACGAAAAGAGCATAATCTATAATAATGTACTTTGGAGTCTTTATAGGCTCTCAAGTGCTTGTTGGGAAAGAGATTGCCCAGCCGCGGCGGAGAGCATGCTTGGTGCACTGTAAAAAATGTACGTAAAATATACGTGCATTTTCACAATAAAAAAATACGACGCGCCCTCGTATTTTTAAAAGACGAGTTGTGATCGTTTCTCGGAGAGCGCGGGGCGAAAAGCGCGCGCGGCGAGCCGAGAGCCAGCGGAGCATGCCAGGCGCCAGGACGCCGAGCATGCGCAGAGAAGGGCGAACCCAACCCGTGTTCGACGCCACCACCCCCTCCGACGCTCCGACGCCCGGAGGCCCCCCTCTCCCTTTCCGGCGCATCGTCGCGTTTGTTCATGTACCGCCGCGTGTAGGACGTACTGAAGAACTTTCTCTTTACGTTCTCGCGGCTGTCACAACCTCGTGGTTTTTGGCGTTGCCTTATAAGCCGTTCCCTCCATTCGTTCCTTGCGGGAAGCGACGTCCAAAGGTATGCACCACTCCAGCAAACTTTCTATGTAATATCGGAGACAATATGAGTGTGAACGCGCCTCCGCTTGTTACTGCGGAAGCGCGTTCACGCTCATATTGTTTCCGATAGCACTTTACCCTTTCGCACAGCAATCGAAGCCTCGTGGTTTTTGGCGTGGCCTGTTTGGCTGTATCGCCCTGTTCCCTCCGTTCGTTCCTGGCGGAGCGACGTCCAAAGGTATGTGAACACTACTTTATTGCTTCAAAGAAACATCGAAAGGCATAAAAAGAAGGATGGAGCTTTTTGAAATCGGTACTCCAAAAACATGTTGTATACGCTACAAAGTGCTACTGATCCCCGCTCTGCATTGCCGTCGGTAGTGTCTGCGGTGCTGCATGAGGACCGAGTGTGAGTGCGTCCTTTTGAATAACTCTTGTATTTAAAATCCAATACATTTGGCGTGTCTTTAAAAGTTCGAATTTCAAACGTGCTTACCTGAAACCGGTGATGGTCGCAAGCGAGGCCTGCACCGTAATTGCCATCACCATAGTCTGAAGGTACGTATGCACCACTTGACTACTTCCACAGAGGAGTGTGCTCAAACATCAAAGGGCCAAATGCCAGCGTGCTGCTCTTTAAAATTGGGCAGCACTCCAAACCATGTGTTTAATAGGCAAAAAAGAAGTTTTGCACTTGAACGGTCTGCGGTGGTGGTATTCCACTCTCTGCGGAATTGTAACTTTCTTGTGAATCATGCTAGAGCAGCGCAATTTGAAGCCAAATCAATAGCAACCATAACATGCGGATGGCTAATTCACATACTCTCTTCTCTCCTCTGTGGTAATTACTGCAGGCGTCTAATGTTTCTTTTTTTTTTTACCCAGACCTACAGCAGGGCTCTGCCTGGCTCTGCGTCCCTCTGTCCAGTGGTGGTCGCAAGCGAGGCCTGCACCGTAATTGCCATGACCATAGTCTGAAGGTATGTGTGCACCACTTGACTACTTCCACAGAGGAGTGTGCTCAGACATCAAAGGGCCAAATGCCAGCGTGCTGCTCTTTTAAATTGGGCAGCACTCCAAACCATGTGTTTTATTGGCAAAAAAGAAGTTTTGCACTTGGGCGGCCTGCGGTGGTGGTATTTCACTCTCTGCGGAGTTGTAACTTTCTTGTGAATCATGCTAGAGCAGCGCAATTTGAAGCCAAGTCAATAGCAACCATAACATGCGGATGGCTAATTCACATACTCTCTCCTTTGTGGTAATTACTGCAGGCGTCTAATGTTTCTCTTTTTTTACCCAGACCTACAGCAGGGCTCTGCCTGGCTCTGCGTCCCTCTGTCCAGTGGTGGTCGCAAGCGAGGCCTGCACCGTAATTGCCATCACCATAGTCTGAAGGTACGTATACACCACTTGACTACTTCCACAGAGGAGTGTGCTCAAACATCAAAGGGCCAAATGCCAGCGTGCTGCTCTTTTAAATTGGGCAACACTCCAAACCATGTGTTTTATAGGCAAAAAAGAAGTTTTGCACTTGAGCGGTCTGCGGTGGTGGTATTTGTTTTATGGGATCAAAAAAAGAAAAAGACGTTTGCAACACCCCGTAACACCGAATTAGAGCGTAGGTCTTGAGGAGGAAGAGGGGAGGGCATACCCTTCTTCCTCTCCTCCTCCTCCCTATCCCTCCTCTCCTGCTCCTCATCCCTCTTCCCTTCTCTTTTTTCTCCTCTTCCCCTCCTCCTCCCCTCGTCCTCCTCCCCGCGTATTGCATCATGGGAAAGGTCCTATAATGCACCGCGCAGTTATGGCGACGCCGACGCCGCTGAAGCCGGTAACGGGCGCCCAAGAGCTGCGCTCGAAAAGAATTCCTTTAATTCGATTTTCTTTTTCTAATTTGACTGATGGGGATACGAGACTAAAGGCGAAAATGTTTCTAAAAGTTCCTGTACTGCCTTCAGTTCTTACAAATGGTACACAATATAAAAGAAAAAGCAAGGACATATGCGGCAGCCCTGCAGCATAAATTAAAGAGACAGTGTTTTATTTATAGTACTTGATGGAATTAAATGATAGACAGATTAGATAACTTGATTTTATATATATTATTTATATTAGGTACAATGAAGGCTCGCATACCGCCGCCTACCATTAGAATCTTGAGGTCCTTGTAAATTTACAAAAATATTTGTTAATCTATGTTTTAATTGTTACAGCGAGGGCCAAAGGAATCTAACCTACAACTTTATATACATCGCAAAAATCAGTAAGAATAATTGGGGTTATGTGGATAGTTATACAGCGTGTAGGTAGTCAGCCATTTCAAAGTTGTGACGAATAACTCGCTGTAGGTGAGCGAATTAGCCAGTGCAGTAGGACCGCTAGCCTGCGGTCTTTAACAAGCACACGCAGTAGTGAGACACGACCACATGCCGGTACGATGCTCATCCAGTTCAAAAGAGCATGTGTGGGGATTTAACCCAGGGTTCCTAAGTTCTGCAGTGCGAGCTCTCGCTCCACATGCTCCGATCTGGTGTGCGCTAGCCGACTTGACCACCCCCCAAAAATCAGTCTCGCTTGCTACGGTAGTGTGGTTTGTGACGTAGGTTCAGCTAGGTTGTGGATTTGTTTTGTTAAAATAGTACCAAAGAAAACACTTACCTCAGCAAAGAGTTACAAATAAAAACAATATATTTGTTATGGACCAACGTGGTTTTGAGCTTATTCAGATTGGAGCTTGAAAATGTTGTGGGCCAATGGGACGTTCGAATTAGCTCAAACATTGAAGGTAGGAACGAAGACACTTATCACTTCGCTCTCATCACCCGGTTTGTCTCGTATATGGTTTAGTGCCCCTCAACCGCGTTTTTAAACTTCCACCTGAGACAGCCTTAATTCCATGTCTGTCCATAGGGAACCTATTGTATTTATTTGTAAATTTGACCGGGGCAAGTTTCTCCTTCGAAATTTTTATAAAAGAAATCCACCACCTAGCTAAACATACCGTAGAATATCGTGCATCCGCCCACTCTCCACTAAGTGCCCATTCCAAAATTTGTAATATCTGAGAAAGTCTGCGCAGTACGTTGAAATGTAAAATTAATAACCAGAAAAGCGCCCATCTCCCATTTTTTTGCGATTATGTCTAAATATTGAGTGGGCGCTTGCCCGGTATTTTACGATACGTCACAAATTACAGTGCCGCTTCTCGCGAAAATGGGTTAGATTCCCTTTGGTTCTCGCTGTAGAATGTTTAAAATTGGAAGACTTTCTTTGTTTTCCATAGTTTATACGTATCATCAACCTGATTACTTTTTATATGCCATATTTTTTAGAGTGGTTCAGTGGGCAGGTTTCATATGTTGCCCTAGTAGTTTTAAGATAGTCTCGTTTTCACCTGTAGCATATGTGACTTGCTGTAATTTGTGGATGATTTCTAAAAGATCCTAGAACACAATACCTGGCCTTGAGGTGTCGGGATCAACAAAAACTGCATTTTCTCAGTCAAGCGCAGGTTTCCTCGGAGAGAAGCACAAGATGGGGCGTTGACAAGTCTTCTCTTTTCAACTGACGAAGGCAGTGTTTTACTGGAGGTGAGCTATGGTCTCTTTAAAAGTGGTCTTTGTTTTATTCGTCACAGACATTATTCGCCACATTAGTTTTTTTTTTATGCCTCTGTTCTGCAATATCAGTTAGTTATCAACTAAAACTGCATTTTCCCTGATAACCGCAGGCTTCCTCAGATGAAAGCGTAGGCTGGGGTCCTGACAAGCCATTCTTTTTTTAACCGGTCCGGGCACATTGTTTTTATTGAAGGTAAACTATGGTCTTCTCCAAGTGTCTGTTCCTTATTCATCACAGACATTATTCGCTGCACTAGATTTTTCTTCTCTTCTGAAATGTCAATTGGTTTTCAACTAAATCTGAATATTCCCCGGCTATTGCAGGTTTTTTGCACGTAAAGCGCAAGATGGAGCGTAGACAAGTTTTCGTTTCGTTAATTGCCTGAGGCCCAAGGCACGGTGTTTTACTGGAAGTGAGCTGTGGTCTGTGTCCTATTTGTCACGGACATTACTTGCTGTATCAGATATTTCATGCCTCTCTCCTGCAATGTCAATTGGTTTTCAACTAAAACTACATTTTCTGTGATAAGCGCAGGTCTCCTCGGAGGAAAACTCTGTTGCCGAGATGTGCTGGCTTTCCCTTATGGTCCAGACCAGTTGTTTTCATCAAGGTGAGCTGGTCTCTCTTTGCAGATCGAGCAGGATTATTTGTATTGTGTGCATGTCAGGCTCACCTTGTTTTGTATTGTTTCGACAGCCTTGTGCTTAGCTTATGACTATATACATCTTTCTTTTGCATATGCAGGGAGCATTGAGATAGCCCTACACCTCGGAAGAAGTACCCATAAACGAATTTTAGATATGATAAAGAGCTATTACAATTTCCCTCGTTTTTTGTTCTATAAAATAAGCTCGAAGAAAACAGCTACAAAGAGCTAAAGAAAAATAATTTACAAACGACCGACCAAACTATTTTGCATTTTCACTGCTGTCTCAATTCTGAACCCTTTCTCAAGGGTGTTTATGTTGTGAGAATTTGCTGCCGATATGATGCTTTAATATGATCCGGCCAGCTTGAGCTGCACTTTCGAAAACCTCCAGGTCGCTCTGGTATGTTGCAACTCTAGAACAGCAAGAGCAAGCCCCGCCCACAGAGCCCGCCACTCTTTCAACATCAGCAGAGCGGAGGCTGGAGGGCAGGGGAGTGGGGAGGAGAAAACAACCAATCATGGTGCAATGGTGGTTTCCTTCTCTCCACTTACCCATTATTCTTGGCTTGCAACAGATTTTAGCAGCTGACAGATGTGTCTGCAGGTGCATCACATGAGAAACACTGTAGCTAGCTGCTGTTTTTCTGCACCCTATCTCACCTATTTTGAAGTTAAAGTTTCTGTGCCAATTATTTTCTCTTCATTTTAGACAAAGCAGCAGAGCTGCTCCAAAGTGCATGAATTCACTATTGCATTGCATTGCAATCCCCATAGTATATGGCTCACATTTTCAGGTGCATCAATGACCCTGAAGTTATATTTCAGAATATCGTTGCACAGAAACTTGTGTAAGTGAAAAATATTGGACAGAAGAACATGAGCTACTTCAGTGCCTCAGCTAAAAAGAGATGTAGAAACAAATATTTTGTAAAAAAGAAATGATGAAATGCTTGGCATCTCTATTAAGAGGGGTTGCCCATTAAAATGCTGATGTGTCCCCATATTGTGAAAATATGTGAAAAAAGATGTCGTCAATGCAACGGTACCCATTTTACCAAAGTGCAAAGTTGCTTGTTAAAATTATGTGCATGCATAATTTTAATGGGCATTCTTATACTTCGGAAGAATGAGTATTGTCATATTAACGACTTTTTTCACATTTTTTCAGAATATGGGGGCACGTTAGATTAATGCTATAATACCCATTTTTTCAGAGTATAAGGATGCTCATTAAAATGATGTGTACACATAAGTTTAACGAGCATCCTCGTATTTTGAAAAAATGGGCATCGTTGCATTAACGTCCCTTTTCACATAGTATCTGAATATGGGGGTGCGTTATTTTAATGGGCATCCCCTCTTAATAGAGCTGCCAAGCATTTTCTCGTTTTTTCTACGAAAGATTTTTTACAGTGTGTGTAACACTGTATTGTTGCCAAGAGGCAGCACAGTGCACTGCATGGAAGCCAAACCGCGTGCTACGTCCTCATTAGCCCGTGTCCTTCGCTGCACGCCGGCCGCTTCGAGGGGCGGCGTTCACTGGGCAAACAATAGAGAGTTTTAGTAGACCGTGTTTTCAGGCCACGCTAATCGTAGTGGGAGCTCGCGCTGCCACTTCGATGCATGCTCAAAAGCGCGCGCTCGTAGCGGTAGCGGGCCTCTGAAAACGACCTATTAAACTCACGTGGAAGTTTGGGCTAGTTAGTATTTGATGATTAAAAATTAAAACAGCGCAAGGACAGGGACAAGAACAAGGAGGTAGACGAACAAGGCGCTGACTTACAACTAAAGTTTATTCGTGCCAACATCAAGTATAAATACTGAACGTCATGACAAACAAACAAAGATAAAAAAAGATAAAAAAAAAACATGTAATGGACGCCACGTGCTTTTTAGCCACCGTTATGCGCTGTCACTTTGTGTAGAGAAAGCAACATTCCTTTTCGGATAAACATATGGAAGGAGTGCTGACGCAGTTTTCCCCCAATTTACCAATTTCCCGCGCCTCAATGATTTCTCGAGTGAGCTTTGTCCTTATTCTTTCTAATCACTTCACACTTGTCGAAGACGAGAGTGCAGCAACAGTGACGACAATGCAGGCCAAGGTGACCTGACACAACTCAAAAAACGTTATACTTGTGTTCTCGCAAGCGATCAAACGGGGCGCTGCCTCAATGATCGCTTGCGAGAACACAAGTATAACGTTTTTAGAGTTGTGTCAGGTCATTTTGGCCTGCCTTGTCGTGACTGTTGCTGCACTCCCGTCTTCGACAAGTGTGAATTGATTAGAAAGAATAAGGACAAAGCTCACTCGAGAAATCATTGAGGCGCGGGAAATTGGAAGATTGGGGAAAAACTGCGTCAGTACACCTTCCATATGTTTATCCCAAAAGGAATGTTGCTTTCTGGACACAAAGTGACAGCGCATAACGGTGCCTAAGGAGCACGTGGCGTCCATTACATGTTTTTTTTTAATTTTTTTTTTTATCTTTGTTTGTTTGTCATGACGTTCAGTATTTATACTTGATGTTAGCACGAATAAACTTTAGTTGAAAGTCAGCGCCTTGTTCGTCTACCTTCTTGTTCTTTTCCGTGTCCTTGCGCTGTATTAATTTCTAACTATTAAACTCCCTAATATCTATAATCCGTGTTAGAGCACTGCACGGGCAGGGGCCAGCCCGAAAGCCCGAGCCCGGCCCGGCCCGTGGGCCGGGCTCGGGCCGGGTAGCACGTATTTTCTCGGGCCCGGGCCGGGCTCGGGTTTGAACAAAAAAGTTCTCAGGCCGCGCAGGCCCGGGCCGGCCCGGGCCGTGCCTGGGCAATCTTATGCCGTAAATCATAGATTGTTTTTGATAGCAAGAAGTTTGCTCATTAATCTTTTAGGTTCATTGAATACAAAAAAGCGAAGTGCAAATTCACTACAGCGTCGTTAAAAATAATAAATAAAAGACGTCTTGAAGCTAGAAAGCCTTCAAGCCGTGTGAGCGAGGGTTCAGCGTTATAAATTGTAAACAAAATAAAGTCCCAGTCATATGCTTGTCAACCTGTCTGATTCATCGCTCTCAAAAATATCTAGTTCACTATTAGGAAGGTTTAGAAAAACGTACGCAAGCGCTTTGGGTACCGTAAAAATAGCGTTGCGATGTAAAACCTATGGCGATGCTAATTTTAGCTTGCCCAAAGTGCTTAAGTACGTTATTCTAAGACTCCCTTATTGCACAGAGCGCGACACTATATTAGCGCAAACAAGCGATCGTCGTGTTTTTATGTATATCTCATAGAATCAAAACGCCGTTTTCAAAACTATTAGTGTCTTTAGAAGTGCTCATCTGGGCCACAGACCTAAGCGGTATACTTTGGTGCCTACTAACACCATTTCGAAGTAAAATTCGAATAATTCGAAAAAGAGCCAACGTCGTGTTCGCGGTATCAGTGTCGCGCAGTGTACATAGTCCGTTCCGCGCTTGCACGTTTTGGGAGCCATCTTGAAAACAAAAGTTTTAAGGGGTTAAGTACGAATATATTAAACTTAAGCTTGCCTGAAAGGGTTGTATATTTTAAGAACGCGTTGACATGTAAAGCTACTTCAGAACATATTCTTAAACAGAAAAGGTGCGCGGACCAGGCTTAAAATGATGGAGACTTTTTGCGAAGAGGTTGCGATGTGCAGGGCCTTATAAAAGTAGGTTGAAATGGGACGCGTTGAAACGCAAAGGGTGTTTGGGAAACTGGTTCAAATAAGAAGGACATTTAGGGAATGGGTCGAAACAGGACAAATTCAAACGAGAAGGGCGTTTAGGGAACTGGTCGAAACGGGACGGGTTCATATGGGAAGGGCGTTTAAAGAATGGGTCGAAACAGGACGAGGTTCAAATGGGGAGCTCGTTTCGGGAACGGGTCGAAACGGGACGGGTTCAAACGGGAATGGATGGTTTCGGGCTACAGTCATCGGGCCGGGTCGGGCGGGGCCTAGAAATTAAAAATTATGTCGGGCTCGGGCCGGGCCCGGGCCGCGTCTCTTCCGGGCCGGGTCGGGCCGGGCCTAGAAATTAAAAATTCTGTCGGGCTGGGGCCGGGCCCGGGTCGTGTCTCTACCGGGCCGGGTCGGGCCGGGCCTAGAAATTCCGGCCCGTGCAGTGCTCTAATCCGTGTAACGAGTTGTGTGCAGTGCAGGCGAAGACAACGCCGGGCGAGGAGAAAAAGGGTGAGCACAAGAAGGTCGGTAAAGGGGAGGAGGGCAATGCCGGAGGGCGAGGGAAGAGCAGGAAAGCACTAGGAACGTTGGATACGAGAGGAGGTTTCACTTCTCCTGAGAAGCCTTCTTAGCGCTCGCCCTTTCTCACCTCACCTGGCGTTGGCTTCGCCTGTACTGCACACAATTGGAGACATGTAATAGTTATATGCGTCGAACAGCCATCATTTTAACGCCGCGGCAAGAGCGAATGCCGCCGGAAGAAGTTCGTCGGTTATTTGCCGCATATTCGTTTCATGGAGTTCAGCCTTAACAACCGACTTTTCGATTTTGAATAGTTTAATAATCGTAGCACCAGTCTCTATGAGTACAAAAATAAGGAAATCATCTCCTTGGCGAAATTAAACACACGAAAACTGTGTAATTAAATAATGAAGTTGAACGCCGAGAACTGACCGCCATTTCTAAAATATAAATACTGAAAATGTGGAACCACGTAGTTCAAGCAGATGGCCTTGTTTAAGCAATTACCAATGTATACTCTGCAACATATGTGAACGTACCTGCCTGTAGAATTTATTATTATTTTTTTTTTTTGAGCGCAGGTTCTGGAGAGAACAGATATGCTTTTTAGGGGCGAAGCTCCTTACGGCCTTGTCACACTGCGGAAACAGTCGGAGAACTTTGTTCTTCAACACGAGGAAAACATGTTTTCGGGGACCCTGTCACATTGCGGAAACAGCAACAGCCTGGAAACATGTTGCTGTCGTCCGAAAACCATGTTTCCCAACTTGTTCTCCGACACTCGGGGAACATCCTGTCGCACCGGGAAAGCGTGTCGGAAGAACACAAATTGCCTCCTCTCATGCGCGCTGCCTCTCTCTCTCTCTCGCCCTCGTCTGCCCGGCCGGCTCGGCTCGGCTATACTTCGTTTCAGCTTCGGTCCAGACGCAGCCAAAGCTACAAGTGCGAGCTCCGGGCTTTCAGCATCCCTGCCAAGCACGTGCGCTCGTGCAGTGCAAGCACTGTTCTGGGCCACATGGTCGCGCTTGTAGCATCGGCTGCGTCTGGACCGAAGCTGAAACGAAGTACAGGCGGCTAGGCTCAGATCCCCTGGCTCCGCTCGCCCCTTGAATCGTTGCCATTTTGGATCGCCGTCTCATCGCCGTCGCTCTACCGTTATGAATTCATCAGCCGCGCAAACCATCTCGTGTTCTCTGGATTTGGCTATACATAATGACAAATACACAGCGCAAAAGGACAAAAAGGGAAGAGACACACCGGATAGAACAGAGCGCTGTGTGTATCTTCCCTTTTTGTCCTTTTGCGCTGCGTATTTGTCAATATGTATAACCAAAACCAACTAGCCCAACTTTCTACTTTATTACAGTTTATCTCTGGATTTGGCGGTTGCGTTCTGCTACAGGGATAGACCCTTGCAGGATGGCATACGCGCCGGCCACAGCAGCAGCTTCTGCTTTGGTGCTTCTTCGTGCCATCGATTCATATGATTCTGACGATCAGCTGCCGCCGCGCAAGAAGCCGCGTTCAAAATGGACCAGCGAGTGGCTCGCAGGAGTGCATCAACAAGGTGGCTATGAGAATTTGATGCGGGCGCTGGCTCTGGAAGATTCCGAGGCCTACCGGCGTTGGATTCGGATGGACACCGGCTCCTTTGAGGATCTCCTAGCAAGGGTGAAATCGCGCATCAAAAAAAGGGACGGCATCTCGAGCGAAACACTGAACTGATTGAATAAACTCGACCGCTCCGACCACACAGTGCAAGAAGGGATGTGCTAATTGCAATAGTGATGGGGCTGCTTAGAAATGGGGAGTTGTCAATTATAGAAGTGTTCTCGTGCGACTATCTGTACTGAAAAATATAGATGTTGCCATGTTGCTGCAAACAAATTCGCTCAGTCACCGAAATGGGCAACACGTGTCGTCCGACACAAGTTGCCGAGGTTTCCGTTGCCAAAAGCTGTCACACCGAGACAACATTGTCGCTGTCGTCCATGTTGTGTTGCTGTTTCCTCAATGTGACAGGGTTGTCGGGCAACAGAGCCGACAGCCGACATGTTTCCCTACTGTTGAGAAACATGTTTTGTTGATGTTTCCGCCGTGTTTCCTCAATGTGACAGGGCCATTAGAGGCTAGCCATGTCTCTATGTCCGTCCGCCGTCCGGCGTGCCCCTGCTCGTGAGCTCACGAGGAGGAGGAGCTCACGAGCTCCTGCTCGTAAGTTCAGCAGCGAGAGCCAAAAAAAAAAAAGAAAAAAAAAAAATAGGGGCCTCTGAGGTGCCATCTTATCTGTCTTCTTAAAAAAAAATGAAAAGGAAGAAAACCACACATTCTTCTACTGACATGAATGAAAACGGCACCATCAGCACTGCCTATGACCAAAATCAGTATCAAGAAAAACAAGAAAAAAAAAAAAAGAGTAGGGGGTTCTGAGTTGCAATCTCATCTGTCTTCTTAAAAAAAGAAAAAGAAGAAAACCACACATTCTCCTACTGACATGAATGAAAACGGCACCATCAGCACTACCTATGATCAAAATCAGTATCATCAGCACCACCCGAGCTTCATCCCAATCAACATCATTTACCATGTGGAGATGCGGTAATTTTTTTCCTCAAGGAGCCGGAGCATCTTTGTAATAAACTATCTGACTCATACCAGACAGCCTGAACTTGCGAGAGATTGAACGCTTGGTGCTAAAGCCGATATACGGGTTAGGATGTGAGGTATTGCGTATCTTTAGGAAAGAAGGGGCTTTGTTCCCCCCAAACGTCATCAGCCGCCACCTACCCTGCGCCAGCATCGTCACCAGCGCGACGCTACTACGTTTCGTCACCGAGATTAACGCGTCTGCCGCTTACTCTCATTGAGCTTCAGCGTGTTTGCTTCTTTGAACGTGTCGGGGACCTAATAACGAGGACGTATTAGGCAGTTCTTGTCTTCTCGGTAGCACAGCTCTGCCGCGTTCAATGGTCGTAGCACGAGGTGTTATGGACGCCGTTATCAAAATGATTTCTGGGTAAAATGATATCAAAATGATATATGGACATGGGATCTGTGATTTGAGAGATAAGAAGCAATGCTTAGACTTTACGGAGCGAAGCAAGACCCGAATCATACTCGACTCAGGTTTGTACGAAACGGTGATCTAAAGAACGACGTTCCTGGGACACGTTCCTATTAGGAGAAACTGGGAATGCGGCGTTCCAAGTAGCATTGGTGTCGCTGGAACGCGAACTCGTAACGTTTACGAGCGAACGGCAGGAGGAACAGCGTTCCTTTTTTGTTTGTATATAAATCACTAATTTCACAAGCATTTAGTAGAAATTTATCTGTTTCTTTTAAAATATTATTGACTATTTTAACCTCCCACTTAAACGAATGGGGAAGTGTCTGTATCAAAGATGTGTCAGCCACTTGGAGCGAGACAAGAAGGATCACTTTTCCAGTGAAGCGGTGCAATGATACATCTTAGAATGGGGCGCATCTGAGTTAATTTCATTGGGTGTAGAAAAAGATGTAGCCATGCAGCATTAAATGGGGTGCCCCTGTGTTCCCTTCGAATGAGATTTGTGTAGAAAAAGGTGTACGTGTCCACCACATCAACGGGTGTACGCACACTCCCATCTTTGGGGTGTACAAATATTCCCCCATAGGGTGTAGCATGTGTGACAAGCACTATACAGCCCTATGGGTGTATCCCATTGCACTCCCTTTTTTTAGAGTGCATGTGCATGTTATGTTCACATGAAAAACTTGAAATGATCAGCTTTTGCTTTATCAAACCAGGGCGAACCAGGACGTGCCTTGGCATTAAGTACACATGTGGATGGGTGTCCTCTGCAAGATCTGACAGCTGCACAAGTAAGATTGTGACGTTCGGGACTATTGTACTGACACTGAGTGATCTGAGTCATTACATTTTTCTTATATGCCAGGTTAGAATGCATCTGTTTTGATTTAAGGAGTCCTTAAGTGGATAGAGTAACCTTCAAGTCTATGTTTTGAGTGTTCCACACTTATGTGCATAGCAAACCTGAGTATCTTCAGTTCAGTGGATTTAATAAGAACTGATCAGCAAATATTTTACTGAACATGTATAAAAATGTGTGCACATGGTTTGCATATGATGTCATTTTGGCATAGAAAAAAGGACTTACAAGGACAGGGTGTCACAAAAAAAAATACACGCTAAAATAGCTCGCAAAAAAAAAAAAAAAAAAAAAAAGCTTTGACAATCGCGTAGCAACTTTTTTCGAAAATTTCTTTAACTGGTCACATTGTTGTGCAGGAATTTCACGTGGGAACTCTAAGTACAAAGAAAATAGGAAATTAATAACTGATTCCTTCAACGGCGGAGCGGCAGCTGTCGGGGAGACACCGATCGACGGCCATGTTTCTCTTTACCTTACCCAGAGATGTCGCTATGGATTCACTGTACGTTGCCCGGATGCGCCGAGCGAAAAAGCGCGCTTTTATCCGAGTTTTTGGTTCCGCGGGATATTAGCCAAATAAAGTTGTTTAGGTTTTCAATTAAGTTTCGCAATGCAGAAAGTGTCACGCAATAAATATTAATTAATAAAACCACCCAATGGTGCTCCGGAAAGGACGTACCTTCGTCTGCGACGGTTCTTGTTTCGTGCATCGTCTGCTTTCGCAGTTTGACGTTTGAATGAGACACGAGAGGACGCCAGGAGTACGCCTGAAAAAGCAGCGATTTGGTGGCTCTGAAAAGGGCCGCTGAAATCTGAACTACGGTTTTTCGAAGTTGCGGTCAAGTGCCTCATTCACACAGTGTAGCCAGCTGCCAGTAACCAGTGTGAATGAGGTATTGGACAGCAACTACGAAGACAGGGGTTCAGATTTCAGCGGCTCATTTCAAAGCCACGAAATCGCAGCTTTTTCGGGTGCACTCCTCGCTGCCTCTCGTGTCTCATTCAAACGCCAAACTGGGAAAGCAGACGATGCACGAAACAAAAAACGTCGCAGACGAAGGTACGTCATTTCCGGAGCACCATTGTGTGGTTATATTTATTAATACTTATGGCGTGACACCTTCTGGAGTGTCAAACTTCACTGAAAACCGAAACAAATTTATTTTGGCGAATATCCCGCGGAACCAAAAACAAGCATAAAAGCGCGCTTTTTCGCTCGGCGCGTTCAATCAGCGTCCAGTGAATCCGTAGCGCCATGTCTGGATAAGGCAAAGAAATATGGCCGTCGTTCTGTGTAACCCCGACAGCTGCCGCTCCGCCGTTGAAAAATATATTTATTATTTTCTTATTTTCCTTGAACTCGGAGTTCTGACTTTGAAATTTCAGCACAACAATGTGACCAGATAAATACATTTCTGAAAAGAAAAAAAAATTGCTACAGATCCAACATGTTTTTGATTTTTGCGAGCCATTGAAGCGTGAAAATGTGTTTTTTTGTGACACGTTTTAGTTTTTGTGCCGCTTTAGTAGCCTATTTTCAGCTTCCCGTTTTGTAGCAGACGCCACTCATGCGCTGTAGTGTCGGGCAAAAACTACTGTGTTAGTCGGAATGCAATGTGTACAGGAGTAGAAAACATGAAGTGATCGTAATACTCGCCGAATATTGCTAAGATTTGTGAGCGTCGGCCCATCTGGAAAATGCACTGCAGAAAATATTGCTCTTGTGTGGTGGCAAGGGATCACTGCTCTTCAGTCTTCATGAGATGTGACAGATAGTGATGTGTGTTCCAAGCGTCATAAACTGTTAAAAATAGCCACACTGTAAAAAATTGGCCGTTGAATTTACGGTCACTTTGACCGGCAACTTTGTCACACACACATGGCACGTAAATTTCATAGCGAGCCGTAAATCTCATTTAAAGCCTAGCCGTTATTTTCTAGTAGAATTAACGTACACTGTGACTGTCAAAATTACGGTCAACTGACCGGAAATCTGGTTGCCAACTTCTCGTAATTTATACGGCAGACAGTAAATTTAAATTTACTGCCTGACCGTCATCTCCCAGTGAATGAAACGGTCGCAGTAGAAAAAAATATACCGTTAAATTTACGGAGCAATTCTGAACTGACCGTAAACGACATTTTCTGATTGCCGCTAATATCACGGCATGGTGGCAGTTTATGTGCCGGTCAAGTGACCGCTAATTTAATGGTCACCGTAAAAATGTTCACTATTTAATTCACTTCCGGTTGACCATTGCAAGAGGTAAATTGAAAGTGCGAAATGCTGGCACAATGAAGCGCTCAGCACTTCGTACAACAAGTCAGAAAGATCGCAGAGTTCGACAAAATTAAGCCATTGTCAGATTCAAACATGATCCCACCGCACTGTACGACATGCTTAGCGTTTCACCGCACATGTTTTGCTGCTTCGATTTGTTTCCTATCACTAGTCAACAGACAATGATTGAAAGAGTGAGTCATGTAGTCTCATAGGTTAGCCATTTTGTGCCTGTGAAATATATGGCATGCTGCATATATTAACTGAAGAGTGGTCTTCATGTCTGCAATGTGATCGCTGTGTAGTTTAGCCAGAACACTGCATGAATAATGTGTTGGATAGAAAAAGAAACAGCACATTTATTTACTTGGATGGTGAGACTCCAGGCCCATGCACCCTTTGATCTGGAGAAGAAATCAACCATTTATCAATATAACATGTATGATAGTGCCAAAAAAAAAAGTAATTTAGTAGATGTGTTATATAATGTCAGCCACGCTTTATTTGCTGTGCAAGGACACTAATGATGCCGATAGTGGTTACAATGTTTGAAAAAGTTTTATGTGACAACTGTGGACTATAACTTAGCTTCTGCTAATCAAGTCAAACTTAATTATATCTCTCAGTAGCTATAAGCCGAGCAGTACATGTATTCTGATGTTCCCGAATACCATTTCAGCATCCCTGTACAGCCCCGAATCCCGATATACATGGGGGAATGAATTAGAGGATATGGACAAAGAGTGCTGCACTAAAATATAGATATTCCATTGGAAATCCTAATATTCACTTACTAGACATTTTAAAAATTAAAGAGACACTGACAGAGTATTCATTCTCGCCGAGCTTTTTAGTTGTACGTGACATAGGAGAGCCCAACCACCCAGAACAGAATTTGCGGCTCAAAATTCGGTTTCTTTCCGCCCGAAAACCGCCGATTGAGAACTGGCTGGTTTGCGTCGCGCTCACTCTCTTTTTCGTGGTCAGGGGCCGTTTTCTAAGGTTTCGACGCGACCACCAAATTTAATCAAAGTCGTGGGTCATTAAAGGCACACAGTTAATATTAAAAATAGAAAAAAATACAAAACCCATTTTTTTGTGGCTTCCAAAACCTGCAAATGCGTTGACTGAAAAAAAAAAATGGTAGCACAGACAACCGGAAGCATTCTGTGCGCTCACTGAATAATTCTCAACATGGCGTCGTTTCGCGTATCGTGGGACTAGCGGATGGCAGCGGACGACGGGCGTTGGACTTCTACTTCAGAACTGTCGTTCACGGTACGGGCGAATTCTGTCTTCCTTCGAAAGATAAATTTTGGACCGATAAAAAAAAAACTGATAATCATCCCGTACGATATGCCCAAGCAGCAAGCCGATTGCACGAAGACGTCGCCAAGCCGTCGTCCCTTCTCGTGGCTGAAGACATCGCTCGCTCAAACGTCAAGCACGAAGTGCGTACTTCGAGTTGAATACGCACGCGTACGGTGTCTTTACGAGGTGCGAATGTGGCATATGCGTGGTGCTGCCCGACTTCAAGCCGCGGGTGCATGTATTAAAGGGAAATCGGAATCAAACTTCCGAGATACAGTCTACCCGCCGAATTACTACGCATGATCGAGTTCCATCAGTAGCTGACCAATGAAGAAAAATAAATTCAGTAGCTGCGTGGAAAGACGTCCGCTTCACGCGCAGATAGCACGGGTTCGATCCCTAGTATAAGTGTACCTTTTTTTTGTCAAGCATTTTGCGCTGTTTACATTTATTTTACAGCGCAGCTCTTAGGCGCCCGTTTCCGGCTTGAGCCGCGTCGCCGTCGCCGTCGGCGTAACCAAGGTCAACCCAAGGTCACGTGATGTCCAAAGTCACCCCAAGGTCACGCGCCACCCCAGAGTCACGTGACCCCTCCCAAGGTCACCCCAAGGTGACGTGACCCCCCAGGTCACGTGACCCCCAGGTCACGTGACCCCCGGAGGTCACTTGACCTCCCGAAGTCACGTGACTCCCCTGAGGTCACCTGACCCCCGATGACGTGATCGTCACTGATGACGTCACCGGCATCCGCATCGTCAAAGTCATCATCACTAATGACGTCATCAGTGACGTCAATGATGACGTCACCGACATCTGCATCGTCATCGTCATCATCACTGATGACGTCATCAGTGACGTCACTGATGTCGTCACCGGCATCCGCATCGTCACCATCATCATCACAGATGACGTCACCGACATCCGCATCGTCATCGTCATCATCACTGGTGACGTCATCAGTGACGTCACTAATGACGACATCGGTATCCGCATCGTCATCGTCACTGATGACGTCATCAGTGACGTCACTGATGACATCATCGGCATTGTTATCGTCACGTGACCTCCAGGTCACGTGACCCCCAAGTCACGTGACCCCCCCCCTCCGGTCAGTTGACCCCCCCAGTACCCTTCCCTCCTCCTCCTCAAGAGCTGCACTCTAGTTCGGCGTTACAGGGAGTTGTAAACGGCTTTCACTTCTAGAGCGCAGCTCTTAGGGGCCCGTTCCCGGGTTGAGCGGTGCACCGTCGGCGCCGGCGTCGACGTCGGCGTAACCAAGGTGACCCCAAGGTCATGTGACCCCCAAGGTCATCCACGGTCACGTGACCACCAAGGTCATCCCAAGGTCACGTAACCCCCAAGGTCACCCCAAGGTCACATGACCGCCAAGATCACGTGATACCCAAAGTCACGCGACTCCCGGTCACGTGACCCCCCCGGGTTACCTGACAACCCTGAGGTCACGTGACAACCCCGAGGTCACGTGACCTCATGGTGGTCACGTGACCCCCCTCAGGGGCACGTGAACCCCTCCTCCGAGGTCACGTGACCCCCTCCCCCGAGGTTACGTGACGCCCCCCGATGACGTCATCAGTGACGTCACTGATGACGTCACCGGCATCTGTATCGTCATCGTTGTCATCACTGATGACGTCATCGGTATCCGCATCGTTATCGTCACCAATGACGTCATCAGTGACGTCACTGATGACGTCATCGACATCGTCACGTGACCCACCCCCAGTACCCTTCCCTCCTCCTCAAGAGCTGCGCTCAATTTCGGCGTTACAGGGAGTTGTAAACGGCTTTTCCTTTTTTTTTACAATTATCACTGAAAAAACAATTGTTGTGGACGATACGTCGCTGAACTAAATGGTATGGGATTCCATATTTGACACCTGCGAACTCAATGAAGTCACTTTCCACAAAATGCAAGGAGCATAATAATCGGGTAGCGTCCGTTTTCCGAGCGTCGCGTAACTGTTCTACAGGAATCGCAGCCAGCCATTAATCCCGACCCGATGATCTTTCGGAAACTTGTGCACACTGCCGCACAATGCCACTTTCACATGCAGGACATGTGAGGCAACTCTTCACGCAACATCTTGGGAGTATTCTTTTCGGAGCCGATCACGGGAAGTCACCACGGCACCACTCACTACTAATTGCCAATACTTAAATGTACAAAACAACTCATCTTGATCTACAGAACAGCGAGTGGAACAAACATAACTCCAAAGGAATCGCACGGCGAACGAACGCATTTCGACTGCTACGCGCGGAAAAAAAAACAAAGAAAAACCCGCACGGTCGGGTGTAGCCACGTGACTTCCGCCACTCACTCTTTCCTCTCCACTTCTTCGTGCGGTGCGGGAGTTTCGGTTTCGGTTTCAAGCAGTTGCGTTTCTTGACTTTATTAAAAAATACGTGACTCTGTAGCAAAATATTAATTGGGTAGTGTTCCGACAACCATAATAAATCACCTGACAAAAAGGAAAAAAAATTGGGGGGTGTCAGTGTCCCTTTAAGAGCGGAGCAAGTTTGTTTTCAAGATCAGCAGTCAACATTAATTACACAGCTCACATAGAAATTTACTGCTATTGTTCTACTAGTTAAGCTGGGTAACCTTAAATGAAGTTACCCATTTGGGCAGTGATGTTGTTCTAACATAGAACTAGACTTTCCCCACCATCACATAATGCAATGCTCTTGCCACCGTAAGAGATATGAATAGCCAGGTTTACCTTGCAATACAATCTCTACGCACTGTGCCGGGTGTCGTTGCAGATGAACATATTGTGTGAGAAGTGTGCTCAGCGCTTCATTTTGAGATGATATTAATTATAAATTTGAACAGCTTCGGATGCAGCCGCCACTCACTTACTTCTCATAACATTGGTCTATATTTGCCATGTATTTGAGCCATTATATATACTGCTGTATCGCCGTACGGCTGCGTCACCGCAACCAGGAGCGGCGCGTTCCAGCGCATGCCCGTGCCGGACATACGTCACCGGCGCGGGAGGTAAAAAGAGAGCGCTTGCCAATAAACGACGTTTTTCATGTCCCGGCCACCGGCGAGTCTGGTCGACGTTTTAGTGGCGACGAGGGTGAACCGATATGGCGGCACGCCCGCCGCAGTTCGACGAGACGGCAGGCACCTGGGGCACATACCGGGTCCGGTTGGAGGCGTACTTCGAGGGTCACGGTATCACGGACGCGGCGAAACGTCGCGCGTTGCTGGTGTCTTCCCTAAGTGACAACGTGGTCCGAATTCTGCAAGGCCGCCGTCAATCGGCGTCCATCAACAGCCTGTCCTACGCAGACGTGGTTGGCTACCTAGAAGAACACTACGACGCGCAAGCCAACGAGATTGCAGCTAGCTACTTGTTCTTCGTGCAGAAACAGGAAGAGGGGGAGAAAGTAGAAGACTTTGTGGCAGAGTTGCGGCGGCTCGCGAAGCATTGCAAGTTCGGCGACACCCTGGACCGGATGCTGCGAGACCGAATCGTCTGCGGCATACGGGATGACGAAGCGCGACGGGTTTTGCTGACGCGTAAAAAGTTGAGCCGGGAAGAGGCGGAGGAATTCGTAATCGTGTCTGAGATGGCCAATAACAACGTCAGGGCAATGGGAACGGCCCCCCAGGACTCAGCCGGCGGTACGCATTTCGTCCAAGGTCGGCGGGGTAACCGGAGGCCCCCAAGACAAGAAACCAGCGGTGCGAATCGACGCGCCTGGTGCTGGAGGTGCGACGCGAACCACTCCGAGGACGACTGGCGGCACCGCAAGACCATATGCCACAGGTGCGGCACCAAGGGACATCTGGCGAGGGTGTGCAAGTACAGTCGGCCCAGCCAGCCAGGTGCGTACGCGCTGGCGGACATTCACAAGGCCGTAGTTTTTGGCTTTTAATAAAGTTGTTCTCCTCCTCCTCAACACCGAGGAAGAGAGTGGCGAGGAAATGCTTCACGCCCTGGTGGCTCACAGTACAGCCAACAAAGACACGACGCCGCCGATAGAGCGGGATTTGCTATGGGAAGGCAGGAACCTGCGAATGATTCTGGATACGGGCTCCCCAGTCAGCGTAATTCCCGAGAGCGGTTTCAAAAGACACCGTAAACGGTGGCCGGCCCTGGAAACGACCCCCCTACGCTTGTCGTGCTTCCTGGGGCCGCTGCCCGTTGTCGGCAAGATCACCATGAGACGCAGGTGCGCAGCTCGTTGATAGTGGTGAACTGCCCAGGGCCGCTGCTTTGCGGTAGGAATAAGCTGCGGGCGTTTTACGACGCAGGGGCACCGCTTCTAGAAACTGGGGCACCGCTTGGGGTGAACATGGTGCAGGCCGGCGCAGAGGGGCAGGACCTACTGGAAGAATTTGCAGACGTTTTCGAAGAGAAGCTGGGGTGCTGCCAGGGCCCACCAGTAAAGCTGTACAGGAAGGAAGATGCGCGACCCCGTTTTTGTAAGGCGAGGCCGGTGCCCTACGCGCTTCGCGACAAGGTGTCGGCGGAAATCAACCGCCTGGAGAAGGACGGCGTGCTCTCGCCGGTCAGCGTGTCGGAGTGGGCTACACCTGTTGTTCCGGTGGCAAAGAAAAACGGCGAGATACGACTGTGCGGGGATTTTAAGTTGACGGTAAATCCAGCTACACACCTGGAGCGATACCCCTTGCCTAAAATTGACGACATTTTTGCGGCGTTATATGGGGGGGAACTCTTCACCACGCTGGACTTACGCAACGCGTACAATCAGCTTCCTCTTCACGAAGAGGCTCGAAAGATGTCTGTGCTGAACACGCACCAAGGCTTGTACTGTTACAATCGTCTGGCCTTCGGCATTGCGTCCGCACCGGCTCTGTTTCAACGGCGCATCGAGTCCCTCCTGCAAGGGCTCCCAAGGGTGCAAGTCTACTTGGATGACATCGTCATCGCAGAAAAGAAACACGACACGTCGACACTCCGGCAGGTGCTGCAGCGGCTACGGGAAAACGGCCTGAAGTTAAACCGAGCCAAGTGCCGTATCCGGGAGAAGCAAGTGTCCTTTTTGGGCCACAGAATCGATGCCCAAGGTCTTCATCCGGAGCGGACCAACCTCGAGGCAGTGACCGAAGCTCCAAGACCGACCTCGGTAAGCCAGCTCAAGTCTTTTCTTGGGTTTGTCACCTATTACGCCAAATTTTTGCCCAACTTGTCAACCACCTTGGCCCCTTTGTATAGATTATTGGCAAAAGGAGCGCAATGGCAGTGGGACGGGGATCAGGAAAGGGCTTTCCGGAAGACTAAGCAGGCTATGGCCGAAGCTAAGTTCGTGGTTCACTACAACCCCCGGCAACAGTTACGGCTAGAATGCGACGCTTCGCCAGACGGCTTGGGTGCAGTGTTGTCACATCGCATGCATGGGAAAGACTACCCCATAGCGTTCCGGTCGAGAACGCTGACGAAGGCAGAGCGTAATTATTCACAGCTCGAGAAGGAGGCGTTGGCGCTGGTTTTTGGAGTGACCAAGTTTCGAGATTATCTGTTCGGCAACCGCTTTACGCTCGTCACAGACCACAAGCCGCTGACAGCGCTGTTCCACCCTGAAAGAGCAATTCCACAAATGGCGGCGGCTAGAGTACAGCGTTGGGCGTTACTACTCGCAGCCTACCAGTACGATCTCGAGTACCGAAAAGGAAACCACAATGGGAATGCAGACGCTCTTAGTCGTCTCCCGTTGCCGGCGCAGGAGGAGGGCAGCAGTGAACTGCTCACTGAATATGTGCTGTACACGCGGGGGTGGGACGACCAACCTATGTCCGCCCAGCAGATGGCCACCCTGACTACGCGGGACAGCCTGCTTCGCCAAGTAAAAGCCTGGATTTACGCCGGATGGCCGTCGCACCTGCGCCCGGAGCAGCACCAGTTCCTACCGTACTTCAGCCGCAGGTATGAACTCACAGTGAGCCACGACCTGGTTTACTGGGGGCATCGCGTAGTTCTACCGGAAGCTGCGCGAGCGTTCATGCTGACGGAACTGCATGATACCCACCCGGGAGTGACTGCGATGAAGCGTCTGGCTCGCTCCCTCTATTGGTATCCTGGTCTAGACAAAGATATCGAAAAGCTGGTAAATAACTGCTCGACATGTATACAGTGTTGGACGATGCCCGCGGCACAGGTTCCTTCCAAGTGGCCGGAGACCCACCAACGGTGGTCCCGTTTGCACGTGGATTTCGCGGGGCCACTGGAAGGGTACATGGTTCTAGTACTAGTGAACTCGGAAACAAAGTGGATTGAAGCCATACCACTCAAAACAGCTTCGGCCGAGACTACAATTGGAGTGCTCCGAGAACTGTTTGCGCGTTTCGGAGTGCCACGAACAGTGGTTTCCGATAATGGGCCGCAATTTTCAAGTGCAGCGATGGCACGATTTTTACAAGGGAACCACATACGTCATTTCACCACTGCGCCCTACCACCCTCAGTCGAACGGGTTAGCCGAACGGGCAGTACGCACGATCAAGGAGGGGCTAAAGAAGAACAGGGAAGGCTCGTTGCAAGATCGTATTTCCAGGTTCTTGTGTCGTTACAGATCTACCCCTATGAAAGAGGGCAAGTCGCCAGCCGAGTTGTTGTTAGGCTTCAGGCCCAGGACAAGGCTAACCGGCTTCTTCTCGAGGGGCGAGGAAGCGCAGCACAGCGTGGTCGAGCCGCAAGCCCCGGCCACGACACCACCGCCATTTTCGCCAGGAATGCCGGTCTGGTCACGCCAGTTCCAGCCGAGGCGGAGATGGCTACCGGGAACTGTGGTCTCCAGTGAGGGTCGGCGCATGGTCACGCTACGCACACCGGACGGCCAACAGAGACGGCACCTGGACCAGCTGCGACCTCGAGACGCTTCAGGGTCCCCGGAAGGCGCTGACAAGGCACGTCGAGTCACCGGCCGGTCGGAGGTGGGAGCAAGCCCGCCCAGCACCGACGAAAGAGAGGTCGCCACCAACGGCGATCCCGAGGTGACGCCCACAGCAGACCCGGTTCCTCTCAGGCGCTCTACGCGCCTGCGGAAGCCGCCGGACCGTTTGAACTTATAGGGGGGAGGGGATGCTGTATCGCCGTACGGCTGCGTCACCGCAACCAGGAGCGGCGCGTTCCAGCGCATGCCCGTGCCGGACATACGTCACCGGCGCGGGAGGTAAAAAGAGAGCGCTTGCCAATAAACGACGTTTTTCATGTCCCGGCCACCGGCGAGTCTGGTCGACGTTTCAATATATACAGTGAGCCGTCAGTTCTCCTAATAAAATATGACAAGAAACTAACCATGTCTCATTTCAAGTTTCATATAGACATTGTTTTATGTAACTATAGCCAGCGCAGTTAAGCTATGCTCGAGTTATAAGTGAAGCTAGGTTAGGTTATGTTTTAACACAATAGCGTTAAGGCTCCCGTGCACCAAAAGATCCGGCGACCTGCGTCGGCGTGTCGAGAAAATCCCACAATGACTTTCGTGCATAGGGAATCCCATGCAATTCCATGATTCCTTCTGTATGCTACGAATCATATAGGATTCCGCTCACCACCGCTCCCATCTCATTCCCCACTGCTGCCATCTCTGTCCCGGCCCCCACCTCCCCTCCCCTTCTCCGCCCCCTGCCCTCCTGCTATTGCGTCATATGCTAAGGCTCAGCATAAGTGTCCCCCCGTTTTTTTCCACAAATGCAATTGGGCATTTATCTATTGCCATACTTACCCAATTTAGACGCAAGTTTCATTGCTTGTTGCTGCTGAAACCTTCCTGGTACCAAGACCTTGTGTTGAACGAGCCCAGCCCCCAGTTGCGTGCCTTGTTCCCGTTAGCATATATATATATATATATATATATAGTCCGAGATCTGTACTTGCGGAGTTGCTATGCTAGGAGTTTATTATATGTATTACTACAGTTTCGCCGAGAAGCTCGGCGTCGTCAGGAGATGGCATACATATGAGGGCACCAGACTGCACAGAGCAGTAAGCGGCCAATGGGGCGAGAAGGGCGTGACGTCAGGAAAAATAAAAGTAAAAAGACTTATGAAAAAAAGCAAACAGCGTGGCAAGACTGTGATACAAGCATGTCTAGGTCTGCAGAAGTTTTTTCACGCAATTGGTTATTTTAATTTTATAAACAGTTGCAAATAGAAGAAACTAACTCTAACCAATGAAGAAGTTAATAACTTACTTTTTTGTACTCTATTAACTGGAATGACCAATCGGTGATGCCCTTAATTCATCCCTTAGCCATCACCATCCAATCCGAAGCCAACTGGCTAGCATGCCGCACATGCGAATAGCAGTTGAACCTGAGTCGAACCTTTTTCTAACTTTTCGCAAGAAGTTAGAAAAAGTCGAACCTGGTCGAACTCAAACTTCGGCCAGTTCGCGACACCCCTACAAGAAAGGTCTTGCTGGCTGAACGGTTGATTGGAGATGCAAAGCGATTGCGTCGTGCTAGACACGATTTGATAGATGCTTCTCGACGCAGATTAATACCAGAATTTGCATCGTGTCAGCCCGGCAAAGTTCCTCATACCAACTTTTTTGGTATGAGAAATGGAATGAAAGAATGTTTTGTGGCAATAGTTGGGGTCATTTTTCTTTAAAAGTCTTACTTCAATCTTTCAGAAAGGCACAAGCATTGAAGAACAGCTGCCTTCACAATCATGCCCCCCCCTTTCCTGGTAGTTGCTGTCGGTGAGCAACCTGATAGCCTTTGGCTTTTCTACCTTTCTAATAGAAATGAATGGTTCTTCTACACGTGAAAAAGTGAAAAGTATGCTACTGCCATGTTTTTCAGTTTTGTAACCCTTTATTTCCTCAGACCAAAAATTTTTCTTCAGCTTGGTTCAGATGCCCAATACATTCATGGAATATTGCGTCCAGAAATTTCTATAGTGCGTTGTGTGTATGTTTGGGGCGGGGGGGGGGGGGGGGGAGGTTTACTCCGCTGGTCCATTTGGTAGACAGGGCGTTGTGAGAAAGATAAGTGTAGATAAAATACCACTGTAAGTTTTATTATGAAAACCTTTTAATACGGGACTGATGAAAAAATGAGAATATGAAACAATATGACGTCCTGTCTTCCTCTTTCTTGTTACTTTCTGTAACTTAGTCTTGTAACTTAGAATCATTTACTACTACATAAGATTTAATGACATGGAAGGAACTGGAGCTCCTTAAACCCTTAAAAAACACATGCAAAGGAAAAAAAAATTTTTGAACAATCTAGATGGAAAAAGATTGTTATATAAGGAATTTACAACGAAAAAATACAATTTTAGAGCTGTATTTATAGCGCAAAACGAATTTGTAGTTGGCGCCCGTGAGAGCCGCCGCTGGTCACGTGTTAGACCTGTGCACCGCCGCGCTGTGTCGCCGAAGCTGCAAAGTCACGCCACCTCCGCATGCTGAGCATTGTGCGCCGCCGCTCCAATGCATTTCTCCACGGCCGTGCCACCGTCGCCGTGCAAGTTTGTGTGCTCTGGGGTGCCGCCGCCGTCATCTTGTGGTGCACAGGTTTATCACGTCTGCTTGCGCTTTTTCAGGAGCTTCCTTTGGGCTCTAAAAGTAACTCATTAATCTTTGTTTCTTATTGCACTTCAAACGAAGATGACTAAGTAACTTTTCGAGACCATAGAAAGCTTCCGAAAGAGTGCAAGTACCATGTGACAAATAGCGTCCAATCACGTGATAAATGTGGGCCACTTCTCCGCGGCGCCCGCGGGCGCCAACTACAAATTCATTTAGCGCCGTAAATATAGCTCTAAAAGTTTTTCTTTTTCGTTGCAAATGTGTTTTATGACTTCCTTTTCCTAACCCGGCTGTACAAAAAAAAAAGTTTGTTTCCTTTGCATGTGTCCTTTAACCGTTTTAAACTAGCCTAGCTTATCCACCTAGAGCCGTCCCCTAGGCGTTTAGGAGGAGTGTAGCACGTCCGCGCACCCTACCTTGCCCCTTGGCTGTTTGGGACGTCCCAGGCCTGTTCCGAGCTTAGTTTCTGGTGCAGCTGAGAGATGGCAGCACACATTTTTTTATTGTACACGTTTGTAAGGATGGCGACCGATTGTGGAGGCACGTGCGGCCCAAGCCGCACAGGCTTTAAAAAAGGAAAAAAAAAATTTAGGATCAAAAACTGAAGAACAAAAACCGGTTAAGTGGTTAAGGTGAATAATGTGCGACATCATTATGCAGTTTCCTCGTTTCTTCGAGAACATCTAATTGGATACAAAACACACGTTCATGACGTGCAGGCAACGTCAACAGAAATGTTAAGTGAGTGCAGACTCCGCAGTCCACTTATGGCTGATTTACACGACGTGCTAATCCGCGGATGGGTTTATCACGTGACAAGACGTCCACGGAACGTTAGTCCCCCAAGCGCATCCACACAAAGGAGACGAGCAGGCGACAGCAAGGACATACTGAACCTTTTCGCAGCCCTGCAATTTTGCAAAACGCCAACATCGCAGTGTGGCACTGTTTTCCAAGAGCAGAAGTGATGTTACGACTAGGATCACGGTGCTATCATTAAAAGGAATCGTTGTGCGCCGCTGTTACATACCAAGTGAGCCAAAACATAGTGGCAGGCTTAGCGCGAAGTGTCACTTTACTAACGACATGACACAAGTATAATCCTCCTTCAGGAGGCTTCAGCATCATAGCGATGAAGTCCTGGGTTCGTGGAGAGGCATTTGGAAAGGCTTTTACACACTGCTCGCTCGTACACCACTCTTCAGCACACTACAGCCATAAGAAAGGTCTTGCTGGATGGAAAACTAGGTGGATGTGCATTAAAAATTGCAGCGTGCTAGGCGAGTCTTGACAAGCTTCTTGACACCAACCCGGAGGAGTACCATGCGGCGTGTCAGCCGGGCAAAGTTCTTGCAGCTTCTTTCACGCGTGGAGATTTAAGAGTGGCGCGACAAAACAATTATCCACTCTCTTTGTTTGGCTGATTCGAAAAAAAAAAAAAAATAGTGGTGAGCTGTTGCTACTCTACCGTAAAAACGCTTTTCCAGTTACTCACCTGCCAAAAATCTGCGATTAGAAAGGCAGTCTGCCCTTTTAGTATGGCTGTCCGCGGACGAGGGACAAATCGCAGGAATAGCCTACATGATGGTGACTTGACAAATGGTGCACGAATGAAAATTGCAATTTGATGTATCGTGTGAATTTGACATTATTTGGCAATTATCCTAATATGATCAGTTGATCCTAATTAAGAAATAATAATTGTTCTCTGAAACAATGTAATGAAAGGAGGATTTTATAAATAATGCCTGCTCATTTGACAATGGAAAAGGCTTGGTGGAACAGAGACTTTCCGTAGATCAGATATTACGAAATGCAGTCGCATGCTTAATTGAGAGAAGAGTAAAAGTACAGGCAAGGCTGGTGAATTGCAGACATAACTAAACCTGAGACAAAAGAAAAAGAAAATGACAAACGCAACACGTCTCAACCACAGCTGCATTTTTTTATTACATGTTAGTCGGTGGGTTGATTTTGGCAAGTGTGGGAGCGTCGAGGGCAGTTCTTTTGTTCGCCCTTGCTGACAATCTGGGGGTGTGAGACTGTGTGAGGGTTCTTGGCGTTGACTGCGGTGTACCCCTATAAAATGGTGATGTTTTAGAATGAACCTGCAGCGGTGTTCGAGACATTATGTGTGTCGTCCTCTTTTTTGTGTACTTCTTTCTCCTTCTTCCGGTGTCTCATATTTACTTATGTATGCTTAATCCATGCTCAAAGTGAAGACATGAGCTTGTGCTGGCATTGCCAACCTTGTGTGTATGGTCTATGAAAAGTGCTTAATAACTATGGTTAAGGGAGAGGAGTTTCTGCTTTCAAGAACAGCATGGGGGGAATGGAAAAGTGTCCTCACGTACAATGAATTCTCCGGGTTACCCACTCAGTCGAACGGAAGGACGTAGGATAAGCACTTCAAAATCTTTAGGATTTGCCAAGGGATTTGCCAAGTAGGGGGAGGAGAATGGCACAAAGATTTTGGGGCTTGTGTTCTTACATTTAAATTTTTTGTGCAGGAAGCTTTAAGGCCCTTTCACACTCTTGCGACCGAGTAAGACTGAGTGAGACCAGACCGGTTTTCAAGCCCCTTACGATCTCTTAGCGCATCCATCCTAAGAAGTCACAAAAGGCTTAAAAACCGGTCTGGTCTCTCTCAGTCTTACTCGGTCGCAAGATTGTGAACGGCGCTTTACTGAAACAGCACTTCAGTCCTGGGGGCAATAAGTCGTTGCTAGTCAATACCTGATTCCAAACATGCATCTCAGGCAAACACCTCTTAAAGAACCCCTAAAAATTTTTTTTTTTAGGTCTAATAAAACCACTCGTGTAAAAAAAAAATTATGCGAAAAGGTTTAGTCGCCTCGGTGGCTCCGGTCTGTAGACTGTGAGGAGGGACTTCCATATGATATAGTGATGCTCCTTGGCATGCACGCAATATGGCGAAGTCGAATGGCTGTAAGGCATGCTGATATTGATGCACAGCCAGTTCGCAGTTATTTTGTTCAAAATGTGTGCACTCTGAGAGACGCTTATAAGATACACTGTCCCGGGTGCGAGTGGTTACCACGGTTAGATAATCTGGTAACCTTGAGAGAATTTTAACCGACCGCGTCAGCCGAAGCTAGGTTGACGGTCTTTTAAGCGCTTTTTGACCAAGTGTTGTTGTCAAAATACAAAAAAGGAAATAAATAAGAAAAAAAAAAAAAAAAGGCCTCGGTGGCTTCGAGGCAAGAGCGCCGGCCTACAGATCCCCAGGTGGCGGGTTCGAATCCCGACCGAGGTGCCCGCAATATGACGGAGGCTTATTGCGGAGAAGGCGCCGTGTAACCGAGCTTTCGGTTGCACGTCAAAAGATCCCCAGGTGGTCGAAATTAATCCTCACTCCTCCGCTGGGGCGTGCCAGATGCCCGTCGTTGGTTTGGCACGTAAACCCCCCCAAATTTGACTTTTGCGAAAAGAATTAATTTTTTTAGAGCAATATTGACAGAGAGATTTATTTTAAATTCTGCGCGCAAAGTCTTTGACGTAACGGAATGGTCATTCGCTCTCGCCACCTCAACATGAAGGCGAAGCTGATCCCCTTCTCCTCCACTCGCTCGAAATGCCCAGAGGAAACAAGTGGAAAGGAGGTGACTACCGACTAAATCACGTCTCGCGCCGTCACTATTGCTCTGAGCAATTTTGTTTTTTCACGTAAAATTAAATATTTGACGCGCGTCCCAACCAGACTGTTTTAAAAAAAAAAAAACATTGTTTTTCTTTTCAGGTGCCCTTTATTGAAACAACTTTGCTCTCATTGTCCTAATTTAACGCTATTGTGGAAAATCACTCAGAAAGCATGAACTGCAAAATTCGCACGTGAAAAGGATTGGTACTTTTTAACAAGATGTTTTGTCTCTTCCAGTTGTACCGAAAAGTGCATAAGGGTGGACGTTACTTAACCATCGTTTCAATCCTGGGGACATTGAGTCATTGCTAACCAGGGCCGGTCACTGCTAGCCAAAACAAGACTTCATAGGTGCATATCAGGTTAGTACTTTTTTTTGTATTTATTATTTTTATTTTAACAAAACAACCTTGAACTGCAGAACAGACCTTCTTGCAGAATATACGTACCATAAAATACCGGGCAAGCGCCCACTCAAAATTTAGAGATAATCGCGATAAAATGGGTGATGGGCGCTTGCCCGATCATCAAGTTTACATATAAATGTATCGTGCACATTTTTTCTTATCTTAGAAATTCGGATATGGGCGCTTAATGTGGAATGGGCGGATGCGCGGTATTCTACGGTAGTTTCTAGTTTCCAGAGAATTGAGCTCATCTCTCTGAAGTCCCAAACAAAAAGCACAAGCACAGATTCCTGCAGACGCTGTAGCGTATTTTTGCCGAACGTTTTGCAGTTTTGTTGGTTTGCTTTTTACAATGAACGATTCAACTCTGCTGGTGTAAGCGCATCGATAGATTTCTGGAACCATTCAACACAGACGAAGCACCTTATCTGGCGTATGGCTTGTTAACCTCAAAGTGTATATCCTATACCTTCTTCCAGGTGCTGGGCATGTTGAGTTTGCGATTCTTTACCCTTACTCCGAGTGCAGCAACTATACCCTGTTTCACGATAACTTGATAATCTGTGGAGGCTGCGGCCTTCCCGACCGAATAAGAACGTCGAAGCAAGGCATGTGACAGCAACCCCATGGTTGAGGTTGCTGACGAATCGCATGGTTGAGGTTGCTGTTGAATCGTTTTTGCGAATCGCCTACAATTGCAGAAAAAGTAGGTCCCGCGAACAATTCTGGTAAAATGTAAACACATTGGAATCTATCTATATCGAGATCCCACTGCATCATGAAAATTAGAATTTGCGAATTATTTCAAAACTTCAGCTTCGACCTTAATTGCGAAATATGTAGCCCGCGAAAAATAAGTCTACAGTAAGCACAAATAAAGTTATTTCCTTATTAATTCCGGGGTTTGAGTGTTTCTGGCTTACATTTGTCTAGTCTAAACAAAAATTTGTGCTTAATGAACTTCAGGGATGATTGACTTAACTAAAAGTTCCTTTTCAAGAATAAAATAATTTTTTAATCATACTATACTAAGATTATGTGGCTACACTTCCATTAAGTATAATGATAGTGCAGCTTGTTCTTGGTACTCCAAATATTTTTGAACACGAGGCTTTAGAGATTAGAACCTGGGTCTAACGGAATTTTCATAGAACTTGTTCAGGGTGCAGATTTTCTGAGCTGACATTGTGCTTATTTGAAGACCAAAAACACGTTTTCATTGGAAATTTGGGCAGAAAGTGAAAGGAGTATGCTCCAAGGAGGTGATGGAGGGGATAGTACAAGGACACTCGGGGACGTAAGAATGCGAAACTCTCATTCGAATGATACGTGGGCAGACCTAATGCTAGCAGCCTTTGTCTTCCCCGCACTCATCGAACGTGTTAGAACGTTATCAGGGTGTCTAGCGACCGGGGAAACCGGGTATTGTCAGGGAAATTTTAATTACCGGGAAAAATCGGGGAATTGTAAGGGATATTGTCAAAAAGCGAGCCCAATCAGGAAAAATGAGTTGTAAACGCCATGAAGTGCCCTGAGCAAAGGCTTGAAGACTTCGGAGCAGAACAATTTTGAATAAATTCTGCTTAAAGCGGAGCACAGGGTATGCTCATCCAACATATTGTGCTACCCGATGCATAGGGAACAGCCGACGAATCCAGTCCAAGCCTTGGATTGGATTGAGGGCGCAACACAAGGCTACATCCAGTTAGTTACTAGATTTAGTAAGAAATGGAAAAGCCGCAATGCAATCTCCGCCCTTGGTTATTATCACAAACCACTACCTTTTCCGCATCTATTTTCCCGCATGAAATTCGCTGAGTCAATCACCGCAGTCGACGGAAGACACCTATGCAAATGACGAGGAAGAAAAAATCGCTTGTCACTTAAAATAGATTCCACTGTCATAAGAAAAAAAAATGAATGACGTGTACAATCCCCTGTAACGCCGAGGTAGAGCGCAGCTCTTGAGTAGGAGGAAAGGAAGGTACGTAGAGGAGAGTATGTCCCTCTTCCTCCATCCGTACTTTCTCCTCCAATTTAGCGGGACGTTTTCGCTATATGTCCAGCTAAATTTACCTCGAAACTTTTTTAGCTAGAGGGAAATTTTTTTTGTTGCTAAATTTAGCGGGAAATGTTTTCGCAAAATTTAGCGGGGAATTTTTTAAACTAAATTTAGCGGGCAATTCACCCATAATGCAACGCGCAGTGACATTATGTTTGACGTCACTCGTGACACTCGTGACGTCACACGTGACGTTACGTGTTGCGTCATTATGGTGATCGTCCCATAATGCAACGCGCGGTTACGCCGACGGCAATAACGACGGCGACGCCGCTCAAGCCGTAAACGGGCGCCTAAGGGCTGCGCTCTAAAACTATAGTAAATGACAGCTTAGGAAAGGCGGGTCTTGGCTTATTATCTTTGCGCGTCTTGTTTTGCGAATCGCACAGTGTGTTGTCATCGCAAAATATCACAGTCTTGTGCGAAGCGCAGCGATAATGAAATACTTGTGACTACAGCCACTTCCTGCGTTTGATAGATTGTCAGTAACTACAGAGGCATCTACATTTCAAGATGGCAAGATATGCTTGGCGGCCATGACGGGTGTGATCGTACCACACAAAGATACATATTCTTCGGAGGAAACAGCGCGCAAAACAGATGAGGACGAAGAAGAAACACATGGGACGAGTGCTCCACCCGTGTGTATATTCTTCATCCTCGTCTGTATTGCGCGCTGTTTCCTACGATGAATTCCCACCAATAGACCGATCTCACCAAGCGTTCGACGCATGCGCCAGGCAGCGATAACTTTAGTTCACAGGAGGCAATCGGCACTGCACGAGACTGTTCGTGGCCTGCACGCGCAGAGCTTCAGCGAGGTTGTCGCACGCGCAGAAAGACTAAAGTTCCCGCGATGCTTTGCGGCAGCGGTGGCGTAGTCAGACTGGCTGTTGAGATCGGTCTACTCTCCCAAGTATCCATTCTTCTAAATTTTAACACATCTTCAACGTGGCTGGTGACGGGACTGATGTTGTTTGTTCGAGATTGTTTCACTGTTTCTATATCCGTGTATTTATTATATAATATGGACCAGATAATGCTGAACATTGCCCACTGAATGCGTTTTGGCAAATTCGGTTTTCACTGGAAAATGCCAGAGTGAAGAACGTCGGAAGCGTCCAAATGAACAAAAGTACAAATTAATATTTTCAACACTTAGCGGAGACTGCAGCGATGTTTTGACCTCAAATGACAAGAGCCTGCCGCAGAAAAAGGATGTACGATGACGTAGAAGTTGTTTGTGAAAAGGCGTTAGCCAAATGTCAGGATGCCGTGTTTCATGTATGGAATTATCAAATAGATGTCACAAACCAGCGCGCCTCCCTTAAACTTCTACTCTTTTCACCGCCAACATCCGGTAATTTCTGTATAACCGAAAGAGTTTTCGTGCTTGACATTTATTTCTCGTTCAGTTGTTTTGTTGTTGCTTCTATGAAAGAAAGCCGAAATGTTTGTTATTGAACTGGACCATGGTTGAAAAGCAAGGAACGCTGCACTATCGTGGAACTGTTCATTGTTCCGTACGCGCACGGTTGGTTGGGAAATGCTACATCTCATGCAAGTTAAACTTTAAGCACGATTCAAGCGCGATTCAAGCGCTTTCTTGTTTACACATTATTGTACACAACTATAGCACTATCCGGACCTTTGAGAAAGAATTAATTCGTTAATTTCTTAATTTACTTTCTGCGCCGAAGCACTAGAGATCATTGTTTTAAAGGAATTAGACGTCTCAATGGGCGTCTAAAGTCTAAGATGTACACTGTTAGCAAGTGTCGTGTATTATTTGGTGGATATTTGGGGTAAAAAACACGCTATTTACACAAATCAGCATAAATTTACACGTTGCGTAACAAATAATTCGTTCAAAAATCATGCGAGGTTGCGAAAACGTGTTTTGGTTCGATCTTACACGCATAACCGCGTAGCCGACCTCGAAAACACGCATCACCCCGGCGACGACCGCAGCATTGCCGGCTATTGAAGCATCGGAATGCTGGTGGACACACCGAGAAAGGACCGTGGAGGCAAATGCCGCGGAAAGAAACACGTCTCGGAGGCAGATGCGCTGCAAAAGCAATTACGCCATGTCACGGGACGGGAAGAAGCCCGCGCTCCTCGGTCGCTGCCATTGATTCTGGTCGATGACAATACGGCTTGCCTCATGTTGCCCATGTTTCTATTTATATGAGGGGTCTTGATAATAGTTCCTTACGCAGAACAAATCAAATTATGGGTCTAATTACTCGTTCTAAACAGTAAAAATGGATATAAAACCATGTACTTGATCTGAAAACGTGATATTGCAGTTCTTTTCGTTTTGGCTTCAACTCTTCAACTGCTATCGAAATGGCCGTGTAATACCATCTCGGTTCAGTTTGGCCAAACCACGGTTAGCGGCCGGTAACTGCCGTTTTCCTAACCACAGTTAAAACGGCCCATGTAACAAGGAGATGAGACGAGACGCGGCGTCGATGGCTGGTTGCTTCATGCATATCAGGTCTCAATGCGATGAGTCTTCTTCTTGCCGCTGTTATCATTGGCCACCCTGACCACAGCGCAGCGTGCAGCCAGTCCACCAGCGGCAACCAGGCGGCTGGGTTCGGTTCCTGGCATAGCCGAATCGTGTCGACTTTCGCGGGGTCGAAAGGACCCTGGTTTTTAATTAGCACCGTATGACGGCGCAATCTCGAGCGAGCTTCAACAGGTCGAGTGTAACGGGGGACGTAGGGGAGACGGTCCTCTGTGGTGCCAAGGGGGAAAATGAAGGTGAACAGACAGCAACCACTTATAATGCTCCGTTTAAACACGTCACATTCGTAAAAGGCGCAAAACAGCTCCTATTGGAAAGGCCGGTTTGAAAATCATTATGGTCAGACTGGTATTTGGACAGGTCAAACTAGTATTTGGACTGGTCAGACTGGTCTAACAGGAAATCAAACTGGTGCAACTGGTAGCCGGACTGGTCTAACTGGTAACCATATCGATCTAACTGGTCACCAGACTGCCTTCTAACTGGTAACCAGATTGGCCTGACTGGTCACGATATTGGCCTAGCTGGTCACCAGATTGACCAAACTGGTCACCCCCCCCCCCCAGATTGGCCTACCTGGTCCAATTAACTACCAGTTTGACCCTTCTTTCTCACTTTATTTTTTTTTTTGGCTTTCTCACTTTGATTTATTGGCTTTCAAATATTTACGATATGATCGAGCGTTTACTTTTTACTATGAGATTCATCTCCTGAGCCGTTCAAAATACTCATAGAGCTATGACATTGCTGAACAAAAAATCAACATGCTGGAAATATTTTTTTTTTATTGCTTAGGCGGTCACCGAGAAATTACGTATGTTCAAAGCGACCACTATAAAAGACGGAACCATAGAGCTCGGAAGTAGTGATCGGGTTAGTGTGCCGTTGTATTGATGTTTTTATGTGCCGTGTATTTGCATGCGCTCAATGTATGTTCAGCTGATGCTTGTAGTAGGCGTATTGTGTCGACCTTTGCGTATAATAAAGGTTTCCGAAGCGCAGTGGGGGCATGAACAAAGGAAAATATTTTTGTCGAACCAGCGGGACAAGTCAACCAGCGTGACCAGTTCAACCACCATGAACAGTCAACCAGTATGACCAGTTCAACCGCCCATGACCAGTCAACCAGTGTGACCATTCAAACCACCTTGAACAGTTCAACCATTATGAAACTGGTCAAACTGGAGCAATAACCAAGTTTGAAACTGTTACCAGTTTGAACTGGTCTTTGTAATTAGCCCAGAGAGTGAACACAACCGTCGATGCAGTCGCCGCGCCCTGATTGGGTGAGGTGGGCCGTTACGTCAGGGGAAGGACTCTGCCTCGCGATCTCGCATCCAGCTCGCTTCCCTGCCTTGGTTTCCTGGCTCGGTCGTTGTGTGCCGCAAGTACTTCGAGGAGCGGGACATTGCTTACCCGGTATACAAGACGCTGGTTTAGGTCGATACTGACGTTATTCAGTACTTTCTATAGGCGTGCTTGTCATTTTGACCTTAATAATTGGGTCAAAAATCCCGAAAGCTATCGGCGGAGGCAGTTTCGCCGATGAACCTCACTGTCGGTCCACACGGCACAAGGCCGTGTGGACCTTGTGTGCGGGTGAGTGTAGACAACTCACCCGCACGAGGGGTCGGTGAAGCGGCGGCGTAGGTGTTTCAGACACCTCAATTATATTATTTGCACTTTTACGATTTAGGAGAATATGACATCCCGCTTTGCAGGCCCTTGAAATGGCATTTATATCAAAGGCTCTTCTGCGTTTGGCAAATCGGCTCGTGACCCCGACTGTGCGCGCGCCACTCTGCGTGTGCTGGTTCGCAGATGCCTTAAAGGCCATCGGTCTGAAAAACTTTGAAGTGCTCGTAGAACAGGGTTCTTTTATAGCAATGTAGCTTCTTCGTGAATTATGATATAGTTCGTACACGTATGCAGGCGTCTTTTATTTTTAGAACACGCACAATTACTGGAAACGAGTGTGTATGGTAGCAGGAAAAACGGCCGAATAGCCCGCAGTTGCCTGTACAAGATGTATTGAGCTGCCCAAAGTATGCGCAGCAATAGTACCCTACTTTGGAATGTTTATTCCTTTTTCTAGCATTCTTCCTTTATTCCAGCCTCGTGTATTGGAAAAAAAAACACCGTTAAGTATGAATTCCCATTTCCAATTAAAAGAGATTGCTGCAGGTGGCCAAAAGCTTTCCCAGCCTCCGAACTCCCTGCAGTTGAACTCTCTGACAACGGAGCAAAACAAGAGCAGCATTGAGCATTCGAACGGCTGTCCAGTGGTAGATGCTGCAGGAATAGCTGAAAGTGTGGATTATATGAAGAATGAAAGTTTCCGTGATTGAAGCTTTTGGTATTTTAGCTTATGGACAATTTGGTTCAGCTTAAATGTGAATTTTAGAGCCTAAGAAACTAGTAGTGGGCTAGACACCTTCACTTACGTTTGCAGTACATTACTTGAGTGATATTATAAAGAAGTCCACAGATAGCACTAGTCGAGTCCATTGAAATACTATCTGAATCCAGCAAAGGCAAAATTCGAGCAATATAATCCGATATAAACAAATTACTGTATATGCCTGTCTTCGTTCTTTCTTTACTTTTTCCCCTGTACTTGGGCTGCTTCACTTGTGATTCTCTCTCCATGGCCCAGACTACATTTAACATGTTGCGCGAGCAGCATGCAGCTTTTCTGCTTCTGCGTTTTTGTTTGAAAACAGATACAAAAAAAACACCAAATAGTAAACATAACCTACCAATTCATTCAAACAATCAGTAGCATTGATTGTGTAAGGCGCAAATCGATGGTGAATCTACTGCAATTGTGTCAATATTTCCTTATTTTCATTTACCAGCGGCGCGATTCATGCGTTTCCTGCCCTGTCACCCATGACTGAAATGTTGGTTGAAGTTTCACCTGCAGCTACATGCCATACCTGAATACAGACACATAAAAATTTACACTTCCTACGAAAAATGCGCAAAAAAAAACTATTAAATAGAAACGAGCGTGCCGAAAGGTAACGTCGTCACAGCCTCCACGGTCGAGCGGAGCGGGTCAGGCAAAAAATCTGTCCTCGCCGTGACGTCACCCCGTTTCGCCGCAAGGGGGTGCCACGCGAACATCTCGGGGCTCATAACGAGGTTCAACGAAACGAGCATAATCTATAATGATGTACTTTGGAGTCTTTATTGGCTTTCAAGTGCTTGTTGGGAAAGAGATTGCCCAGACGTGGCGGAGAGCACACTGTATCGTTGCCAAGCGGAAGTACAGTGCAGCGGAAGCCAAACCGCGTGCTACGCCCTGATTCCCCCGTGTCCTTCGCTGCACGTCCGCCGCTTCCAGGAGTGGCGTTCACCGGGCAAACAATACCTATTATGCATGTAACCAGCTGTGTGCAGTGCAGGCGAAGGCAACGCCGGGCAAGGAGAGAAAGAGCGAGCACAAGGAAGGCGGGATGGAGAAGGAGGGCAATGGATGACAAGGAATGAACAGGAAAGCACTTGGAACTTGGAACGTAAGAGAGAGGTGTCTCTCCTCCTGACAAGCCTGTTTAGTGCTTGCCCTTTCTCACCTCCCCTGGCGTTGGCTTCGCCTGTACTGCACGCCACTAGAGACACGTACTATAACTATGCGGCGAACAGCCAGCATTTTAACGCCGCGGCAAGACCGATTGTTGCCGGGAGAAGTTCGTCAGTGATTTGCCGCATATTCGTTCCATGGAGTTTAGCCTTAACAACCGACTTTTCAATTCTGTATATTTTAATAAGCGTAGCACCATTCTCTATGCGTACGAAAAACAATAAAATCATCTCCTTGGCAAAATTAAATAAACGAAAACTGTGTAATTAAATAATGAAATTGAACATCAAAAATGACCGCCGATTCCAAAATATAAATTCTGAAAACATCAACGGGGTAGATGCATTGGTGACGTTATGCACTGGAAATGAGCTCAGCTCAATAGAAGAAACATTCTCTCTCCTGAACATCCCTTGCATGTCGCCGACAGCATTCAGCAAATATGAAGAGGGCGTAAGGCTGAATTGAGACGACATTTTGCTTTCTGAAATGGTCATGGCTGGAAAAGAGGGGCACAAAATGGTGTGCGAATACGGAGACTACACTGAGGATGGATTGCCGTACATAACTGTCGTTGATTATGCTGGATAGGCCCACTGCAGGTAGGGCCACCGATACACGTTAAGCTCAGGTGTCGCTGTCATCATTGGCTCACAAACAAATACAATCCTATACCTCTTTGTTAGTAACAAGTATTGCAGTACTTGCAATTTTTGCATGAGCAAGAACGAGACTCCAGACAATCATGCCTGCTTGAAAAGTGGCATGGGCCTTCAACTGCATCGGAGTCTGATATCATCGCCGAAGGATTTTGAGAAAGCTGCGAGATGCGTGGCCTAAATACAAAAGATTTGGGGGGATGAAGATTCCAATGTCGAAAAGGCCCTCAAATCCAGTGCTGAATATATAAGGATAATAACAAAGGTGGCTTGCATTAACCACGTCATTAAGAACGACAGCAAGTCACACTATGGCATTAGGAGCTTAAGAAGAAGTCACGCAAAGCATTTGACAAATATTAAAATATAAAGATGGACAGCCGCGGCAATCTCTACAACCCATACGCTCAAGCAGACCACTCCAGAGCTCGCGAGCAATCAGCGAATGAGACCAAGATATTTATGTTGAAAGTAGTGAAATGAAAGCGCACAATAAAGACGAATACGAAGACGGAGAGGCAAACAGGACGAGCGCTGACTATCAACTGAAATTTTTATTGGAAAAAATAGAAACAGCAAAATAAAACCAGCAAAAGCCACAAATACTACAAATGTGACTAGTCATCAATGACTCGACCACCACACGTGTCAATAAAGTGCACTTCTTTTTTGTGAAGGAAAAGTGAAGGCTGACTGATACACATATCAGGACATTCCTTCCTTATCATGTAAGCCTCCAGTACCTCCCTTGCCACCGTTTCTTTACCTCTCCCAACGATTGTAGTTCCTTGAAAGTTGGGAATACAACGGCAATCTCTGCAATGTATGTGTAAATGGGCTCCTGTTGTTGAACGCAGTGATAAACATGTTCACGCAACCGTTCATTCAAACACCTTCCGGTCTGGCCTATGTAAACCTTGCCGCAGCCCAATGGAATTGTATAGATCGCGCCCACCGCACATTCCACGTATTTGTTTACGTGCTTCACTGTGCACTGCCGCTTTATTTGTCTTTTTCTTTTATCCTCAAACATAGTTGAGCCAGTTTACGTGGTGCTGAGAAGACCAGCGGTACCCCGAACCTTTCCGCCACTTTTTTTATATTGTGAGACACCCTGTGTAAGTATGGCATCACGTGGCGTCTTGCTCTCTTTTTTTGCTCGTCCTTTTGGCTTTTGCCACTGAACTAATTCAGAAGTTTCTCAGCCTCTGCCAGCATAAGGGAAGTTGGATATCCTGCGCTTCCAAGTCTCTTGACCTGACTACAAAGGCTGTCGTGCATGGCATGGCGACACGACTTTCCAATTGCCGTCTCTAGACATGACGACGCGATACTCCGTTTCACCAACTTCGAATGCGCCGAATCATAGGGGAGGATTCCCTTCTGGGTACGCGGTTTGTAACCCCAGCACACGTGTTCCTCTGTGAATTGCATTCCCAAATCCAGAAACTGTAAAAACTGCCCATCCTGGCGTTCAAGTGTGAACTTCAGGCCTCTAAAACTTTCTTTAAACACGCTCATCACATCTTCAACTACTTCACATGCAGTAAGGTGTTCACAGTTTTGCAAAATCACTAAATAATCGTCTACGTACCTAAACAACTTGGTCACAGGTTTGCCTTTCAAGGCACTCTCAATGGCTCAGTCATACTTGGCCAAAAAAATGTCACAAAGCAGTGGGGCAGCACAGGAACCAATGCAGATACCAGCCCTCCGCACGTAATGGCGGCCCTCAAAGAGAATAAAAGTCGACTCCAAGTAAAATTTTAAATGTTTCAAAAATCCGTCGACTGTCATACCACAGGCGTTTCGAAAACCAACAACGCCGTTCCTCTCAATACATTCGCGTACTGCCTCAAACAATTCTTGGTGAGGGATGGAGGAATAAAGATCCTCTACGTCACTACATCAAAGATCAAAGTCAAAGTCAAAGTCGTCAAAGATCACTACAATCGTTGGGAGAGGTAAAGAAAAGGTGGCGAGGGAGGTACTGGAGGCTTACATGAAAAAGAAGGAATGTCCTGATAAGTGTATCAGTCAGCCCTCACTTTTCCTTCACAAAAAGGAAGTGGACTTGATTGACACGTGTGGTGGCCGAGTCATTGATGACTAGTCACATTTGTAGTATTTGTGGCTTTTGCTGGTGTTATTTTGCTGTTTCTATTTTTTCTAATAAAAAATTCAGTTGATAGTCAGCGCTCGTCCTGTTTGCCTCTCCGTCTTCGTATTCGCCTTTATTGTGCGCTTTCACTAGTTTCAACATGCATAACCAACTCGCCTGCATCGCCACATTAGTTCAAGATATGTATTTGGAATGCATCACAACTGGCTCCCCTTACTACTCTCAACAACATCAGCAGCTAGCATCAACCACATTTGAAGATTTACCGTACACGCTTCAAAGAGACCTAATGAGGACTGCAAATAATCTCGCCGACAAAGCTTCTTCGCTCACTGAGAACTCTACAACTAATTTGGCGGAAAACTACACGTCTGTACTCTACAAATTTTCTGGCGGAAAATTAGGTGCTGCGTTCTCGTAGTATCGCATCAGGCGACACCCATATAGAAGTTGTGCAGCGTGATGATAAATTATGGAATGAACACATGCTTCTAGGCCCGTTGCGGCTTCCCTTCTCTAATGGAAAAGCTACCGATGCGCTGCGGAACGTACGGGCGTATGCGCATGCCTCCACATGACACCTAGAGTATACCTTTGCCGAGGACAAATTACCTGATATACTACCCTACTGACTAACTTCCAGTGGCATTCGGTGGAAACGGGTTAATTTCCACTCACTTTTCAACCGAAACCAGCGTAGTTTACCAGTCTTTGGTGGAAATATTACCGGCAGCCACTTTCGCTGGACGTTTACCAGAACCACTTTAAATCACCCGTCGCTGGAATCCTACCGGATCCCACTCTCGTTTGCCGGACACCGAACTTCAGTGGAAGCCGACGCAAGGGGAACGGCAAACGGCAAAGAAGTCAAGACGAGCAGGAGGACTGAGTTTGTAATGGTGGCCGCCAATGCAGCGGCATTCTCGTGAGTGCGTGTTTTAGCTCGAGACAACGTTGCAATCCTGTAAAAAGTGCGTGCAGCGAACTGTTTTGACGATCCGAAAAGGTGGGCAGTTTCACCCGTTGTCACCCGAAACCAGCGTAGTTTACCAGTCTTTACTGCATTATTTGTCACCAAACAAACAAATTTCGCAGGAATTTCACCGGCAGCGGGTTTCCAGATTCGCTGTAATGTCACTGGCAGCCACTTTCAGTTACCGGCCGACCCGGTTTTGTTAGAAATCTTACCCGAAACTGGTGACTCGCTTCCCCGTTTACTGAATTTCACTCATAGGCGACGCGAGGGGAGGGGGAACCCGAGACGAGCCGGGGACTCGGTGTGTAATCATGGTGCCTAGAACGCACCAAGGACAAGTCCCTACGCACTATTTCTCCCTCGCATTGGGTTCGTAGGGAAAATGCGAGAGGGTCGTTTTGATGACTCTTTTGAAGAAAACCACTTTTTTTGTCCGTCAACCAGCAACGGCCGACCAGGAACAGACGCTCAGACTCGGCTTCTCGTTCCATATGTGCGACCTGTATCTTCCGAAGTAGCTGGGTGTGCAGATGAAAACAAATATTTTTCAGTGACCTGTTTCTTACGCCTCTTTGTCCGTCCGGCGTCATAAGCATCCAGCAAGCGAAAAAAACTGCCCAAGGTTTCTCAACGGCGGCGGATGTTCGTTCCGTGCGTTCGTGGTTTTCGCTAAAAGTTCTACTAACAGTGTGTCCGTCGGCCTGGTGCACCCGCCGCGACGGCATCAGGGACGACATCGTGATCTGTGCCCATGATTTCTCAACGGCGGCGGATGTTCGTTCCCCACGTTCGTGGTTTTTACTAAGCGTGCTACTGATAGTATGTGTGTGTGTGGGTGTCGTGCACCTGCTCGGTTTTATTAGTTGAACTACCGTACGACTAGGAATTTACCCAGCGGCATTGTGAGTACCTTGAAATATATATTTTGCGACAGAGAACTCGGTTGTTCCTATTTGGCCTGATCGCTTTCGTCGACAGCTGTGCAAATTGTTTCACTGGTATTGACGCTGTTAAATAAATACATGGAACCTCCAGGTCTATATAGAGTAACCACTTTAATTGTTACCGAATCGTGCAGCATCTGCTCAACATATACTTCCCACATTTCACAGGCTTCTTCTCAAGTGCCTTCCGTTGACATCCGAAAGAAAATAAAAACACGGGAAGTTCCGCTCAATTGCGGCAAATCCGTTGACTTTCGATAAATTCCGGCTCTACTGGAAGTGAAAAAAGTTCCACAATCTAGTTAAATTGATGTTTTACTGGAAATAAAATTCCGGTAAAAAATCCGGCGACATTCCGATCAATAATCCGGTGACATTCCGGTAAATTTCGACTTTACTGGAAATGAAAAAAGCCCCATAATCCAGTAAAATAACAGTTTACTGGAAATGAAATTCCCGTAAAACGTGGTTTTAATAGGGCCGGTTGGGTAAGATTTCTAGCAAAACCGGGTCGTCTTGTAAACGAAAGTGGCTGCCGGTGAAATTTCATCGAAATCTGTTTGCCGGCAAATAATCTAGCAAAGACAGGTAAAGTACGCTGGTTTCGGACGAAAACGGGTGAAACTGCCAACCTTTCTGGATCGTCAAAACAGCTCGCAGCACGCACTTCTTGCAGGATTGCAACGTTGTCTAGAGCTAAAACTCGCACTCACGAGGATGCCGCCCGAGTGGTCTCGTGCCTGCTCTGGCGCAGACTTTTGCCTGTCGCAAATAGCAAGTTGCCGGTGATCGCTGCCCGCATTTTGGCTCGTCAAAACAGTTCGCTGCACGCACCCACGAGAATGCCGCGGCATTGGCGGCCGCCATTACAAACTGAGTACCCCTGCTCGTTTTGGCTTCCTTGCCTTTAGCTGTTCCCCTTGCGTTGGCTTCTAGTGAAATTCGGTGCCCGGCAAACGAGAGTGACTTCAGTAGAATTCCGACGACGGGTAATCGAAAGTGGTTCTGGTAAAACTTCCAGCGAAATGACTGCTGGTAATACTTCTGCCAAAGTTTGGAAAGCTACGCTGGTTTCTAGTGAAAATGACTGGAGATTAACCCGTTTCCACCGAACTTCACTGGAAGGTTTTGCCGGATTTTAACCGAAAGTGGCTCCGGTAAACCTTCCAGCGAAATCTGGTAACTGAAAGTGGCGGCCGGTAACATTTCCACCAAAAAACTGGTAAACTACGCTGGCTTCTTGTAAAAATGAGTGGAAATTGACCCGTTTCCACCGAGTGTCACTGAAAGTTTTTGCGGGATTTTTCAATAGGGTCACTACCTGTAAAATGAGTGATGTTTGAGAGCACTAATCTCGTACAGATGTATTTATGTAACAGACTGTCTCAGCTCCGTGCCTTCATTCAATTGACTTGATCTCTCAGTTCAGCGGACCTGAAGCAAATAAGGCCCAAGCGTTGTGTTCGTGACCTTTGGGTCCACGTAGCTGTAGAGTTTTCAAAACAAAAAAATATATTTGTTTTACGGCTTGTTATACCCAATTGGAAAGACCAATTTGACAATCAAGCTGGTCAGACTGGTATTTGAACTGGTCAGGCTGGTCTATCAGGAAATCAAACTGGTGCAACTGGTAGCCAGACTGGTCTAACTGATAACCATATTGATCTAACTGGTCACCAGATTGCCTTAAATCTGGTCACCAGATTGGCATGACTGGTCATCATATTGCCTAACTGGTCACCAGATTGGCCGAACTGGTCACCAGACGCCGAACTGGTCACCATACTGGCCGAACTGGTCCAGCTGGTAACCAGATTGACCAAACAGGTCACCAGATTGGCCTACCTGTTCTAACGGGTTACCAGTGTGACCCCTCTTTCTCACTTTATTGGCTTTCTTATTTTGATTTATTGGTTTTCAAATAATTACGGCATGATCGAGCGTTTACGTTTTACTCAGAGCTAATTCATCCCCTAAATCATTTAAAATACTCTCAGAGGTATGACATTGCTGGAAAAAAATCAGCATGCTGAGAATATTTTTTATTGCTTAGGCGGTCACCAAGAAATTCCGTACGTTCAAAACGACCAGTATAAAAGACGGAAACGCAGAGCTCGAAAGTAGGAGTCGGGTTAGTGTGCTGTTGTATTGATGTTTGTATGTGCCCTGTATGTGTATGCGCTCAATGTATATTCAGCTGATGCTTGTAGTAGGTATATCGTGTCTACATTTGTGTATAATTAAAATTTCGGAAACGCAGTGGTGGCGCGAACAAATAAAAATATTTTTTGTCGAACCAGCGTGACAAGTAAAGCAGTGTGACCAGTACAACCACCGTGTCCAGTTCAGCCATAAGGACTGGTCAACCAGTGTGACCAGTTCGAACCATCTTGACCAGTTGAACCGTTATGAAACTGGTCAAACTGGAACAACAGCCAAGTTTGAAACTGCTACCAGTTTTAACTGATCTATCCAATTGGGTAGTTCGGCTTGACTTCATAAACGTCTAGCCTGTATACGGTAGTCTTGCGATAATTCAAACTCGGATATTATACTTTTAGTTATTTAAAACGAATTTCACAAGTTTGGTTGTCCCGCTATGCTTTTAGTGTATTCACAAGCCACATAAACCGAATGCCGTTTTCCTGTAATTCCTACTTTTTGTCTTGCAGCCATTTTGTTGAGTGCGCTTCTTTCCGAGCACCGCTGCACTGCAGAGGGAACACCTATGGAGTTGTTGCGTCTCCGCAATGCACCGGTGCTCGGTGATGACCGCACTCAACGTGGCTTAAACGGAAATTTCCACAGCAACTTACACAGCCGCTGTGACGTGGCGGCATGGTATAGGCCCACGTCACAGCGTACGAAGAAGTTATGAAAACTGTGGCACAGTGCCTGTTTTCATTGCTGATGTGTCCCCCGTTTAATAGTTTATACTAGACAACTTCTTGACTTGATGAACAAACTGAATTTCGTATTGAGTTGTCATGTGCTGTTTGGACAGCCCACAACAATGAATATTTTTGAGATATAAATAAGCTTATCTCTTACATTTCACAAATTTTTCATGTGTAGCGTACCTGGTTTGATCAGTAGGCCTATATAAAGGAAAGCATGAAAATCTTCTGTGTATGTGAAGCGATACATAAGGCGATTCATATTTTTATCTTCCATCACTATTTAGATAAATTTTTGAGAAACCAATCGAAATTTATGGCTTCCTGGAGTTTGAATCAGTGAGAGTTTAATGTATTTCGTAATGTGGTGCAGTAGAACACAATCACCTTTGTCTTTTTTGCATTGCATGACACCTTTTTAAGATATACCTTCTACCATTTAAGCAGTGTACCAGCCTAAGTCTGCTATCATTTCGCTTTTCCGAACCTTCAAGACTCGGAAAACGGTTCTTACGATGTTCAGAAGACTGCGTCGTCCTCCCCTTGTACATGTCGGTTCATAATCACCATCATTTTAATATTGAATCTTACAAGAGGAGGTCGCGATCTTACATCATAACATAATCACCATCACTAGATGTGGCGCTGCGGGCGTACCTTGTACGAACTCTTGCCTTTCTGCAGTGCCGTGGCTCTCCTGGTCCAATTATTACTATTACCATTATTATTTATATTATTTTTACTATTATCATCGATGAGTGCAGTGGCCTTTCATTGAAATGCCTACCTTAACTTTAACTTCAAGTAGCATGACTCAAAGTTTTAGAGTTCTTGGATGTGCACGGTTCCTTCTTGCCCTGAAGAGAAGACACCAGAACGTTTCTTTGAGTGCCCAGTATTTAGTACTTGCGAAGCCCAGACATGATTATAAATACAATTTTAGCTTTGCTAGTAGAACCCCCAGTTGTGTGAACCTTAAAAGGCTAGACTTGTCCGCATCAAATGATACATCATGCATTCTACAATGTTCGTAGAGACCGCAGTAACCTGACAGCTCACTGGTCGCTGTCGATGCCTCCTTCTTTACCCAGATGATTGGGGCTGGTGGTACTGATGATCGCCAGCACACCTTCAGCCAGTAGAGTCAGTCGGTGGTCGTTGCGCCTTGCGCCTGTGGAAGACAATGTTCCTTTATATTTTGTTTGTACATTAAGTTTTGTCTGATTGCAGCAGTGTGGATTCGTTGTTTTCATTTTATTGTATTAATAGGTATATATCTTAATTGCTTCTATAATTTAGCCAAGTAAATTAGAAACTGTACAAAATTTCTTTAGCACACAGAACGCCTGCTTCATTTTTATGTGCAGTAAAGACATGTGTATAGTAAACTCACCGGCCGTGGAGACTTCCTTCTTGGAGAAGGTCAGTTCTGCGCGTCTCCGAGGTTTTAGGTTTTGACACTGCATTTTAATCTGCGGCACAGTGCGCAGCGTCGATGTAAGCCGCGGATTCAGCACGGATGCGATCTCCTGCCGTGCTTTCTTTTTAGCAGCTTTTGTAATCTTGTTGTTAAATTTGTTCTTAATTACGCGTTTCCGTTTCTGGATTTCGTAAACCAATTAAAACTTATCATCTTTGCGCGAAATTGCATTCGTTACCTTGGGAGGCATCTGTGATAAACCGGCGACATCCATGTCTGCGAGCAGCAAACTCAGACGGTCGTCTGCTAACCTAATGATCGAAAAATAAATATCAACTTTTATCGCAAACGCTTCCGAGAGGAAATAGGTCCAGTGCAATTTTTTTCTTGAAAATTACACTTCTAAGGTCGTGCAGTCATTTCTGTAGAAAACTTTAGTCGGCGTACCTACTGGACGTCGACGACGGCGGTGACGGACGATAGCGATACGAAGTAATATGACAGCGTTGGTGCACACTAAACACTATCCAAAAACCGTGGATCGCTGACTCTTATTTCTTTGCATGGAACAACGGTACGTACGACATACGCCGCAGTTTTGCGACAGTCGTCGTTTCTCTTTGGCCAAACCGATTGCAGCGTAGCAGAAGTAGACAATTTCGCTCGCCGCCGCGCGTCACCGGTCGCTCCTCCTATTCGCTTTTTTATTGGACAGGAGGTCGCAACTCGTCATTTCCACGTCCGGAATCTTCAGCCGTGTTAAAAAATTTACTCGGTCTCACTCTAGGGTAAAGGTTTTGTACCTTTGCATTCAAAAACCTACTCCCGATTAGCATTACTTTATTTGTGTTGTCACGTGACATTATCCGCCAGGGTAACTCGGATCCTTTCGAGTAGATTTGGAACGCACCCTTTGTTTTCTCCGGTATTTCTTCAGTTTTCCCTAGATTCCCTCTCTGGGTACTGCTCACTGCGTTCTTGGCGGTGCTGGTGCCAGACTCAAGTCAGGACTTGGCTCAGACGGCGCCGGAAACCATGCCGGATACGTCTCGGTCTCAGTCTTGGTCTCAGCCGAAACCGCTAGGCGCCTGAGTCAAGACTTTCTAGCAAGCGGCCCCTGGTTTCTCAGCGAAGTTATTATGTTTCCCGCGTCTTCTTTACCCTTTCTTTTTGTTCCGCGTTGTTAGTGCGTGTTGTCCACGATAAGCGGACATTTATTTTTTTTGATCGCTCCAACGCTTCTGCACATGACGCAGCACGCGGCCATAGGAGCAGACGGAAGGAGCAAGAAAGAGAGGAGGTCACCGGTGGGACCGTAGCAGGACGGTGAGGTGTGGGATGAGAAAGAAGGGCGAGACTGTGATCGACGCGCGAAACTACATTTTGAAAATGCTTAGAAGTCAATGCGCCACGCGTCACTAAAATCTTGACCTAAAGTGCGGTGTCCCCGAAAGTTGGACCTGCGTCATTGCACATAACTGAGAAAATGAGAAGATGGGCAGCCGTGAGAAGTTGGTTCTCGACCAACAAAAAGAAGTCGAATTGAAGTCCTTAATTATTCTGACAGATGGGCCCTTATAAGGGTCGAGTGAGTCAGTAGCGCCATCTCTGGATAAGGCAAAGAAACATGGCCGTCGTTCGGTGACTCCCCGACAGCTGCCGCTCTGCCGTTGAAAAAATCAGTTATCAATTTCATATTTTCTTTGTACTTGAATTTACCACATGAAATTTCTGCACAAAAATGTGACCAGTTAAAGACACTTTCAAGAAAAGTGGCTACAAGATCCGTCAAGTTTTCTTATTATTTTTGCAAACTATTTTAGCGTGCAATTTTTTGTGAAACCCTGTACTTGTAAGTCCTGCTTTCTATGCCAAAATGACATCATATGCAAGCCATGTTTACACATTTTATACATGTTTAGTAGGATACAAGCTGATCAGTTTTTTTTTTTTTTTTTTTTTTTAAATCCACGAAACTGAAGATACTCAGGTTGCTATGCACAGAAGTGTGAAACACTCAAAACATAGTCTCGAAGGTTACTCTGTCCCCGTAAAGACTCCTTAAATCACAGTAGACGCATTCTAACCCGGTTTATAAGAAAAATAAAATGACTCAAATCCATCTGTGAGAGTACAGTAGTCCCAAAGGTCACAATCTTATTGTGCAGCTGTCAGGTTTTCCACGGGACACCCGTCCACATCTGTACCTAATGGAAAAGCAGGTCCTGGTTCAGTTTGGTTTGATAAAGCAATAGCTGATCAGTTTAAGTTTTTCTTGTGAACATAGCGTGCACATACACTCTAAAATAAAGAGTGTAATGGGGTACACCCATAGGGGTTGTAAGCGCTTTTCACATATACTACACCATTTGGGATAATATTTTTGCACCCAAAGATGGGAGTATGCGTACACCCGTTGATGTGGTGCACATGTACACCTTTTCCGAAACAAATCTCACCCCAAGGGAACACAGGGGTACCCCATTTAATGGTGTATGGCTACATCTCTTTCTACTACAAGTGAAATGAAAACGAACACAAATGCAGCCCATTCAAACGTGTACCATTGCACTGCTTCATAGGTAAAGTATTCTTTCTGGTCTCGCTCCAAGTGGCTGACGCATCTTCGATACAGACACTTCCCCATTCGTTTAAGTCAGAGATTGAAATAGTCAATAATAATTTAGAGAACACATACATGTCTACTAAATTCTTTTTGGATTAGTGGTTCATAGAGAAAGAAAAAAGGAACGCTGTTTCTCCTGCCGTTCGCTCGCAAACAACGAGTTCGCGTTCCAGTGACACCGGTGCTACTTGGAACGGCCGCATTATCCGTTTCTCATAATAGGAACGTCTCCCAGGAACATCGTTCCTTGGAATACCGCTTCGTACAAAACTTACTCAAGTATAATTCGGATCTCTCTTAGCTCCCTAAAGTCGAAGCATTGCTTCTCATCTCTCAAATCATAGAGACCATGTCCATATATCATTTTGATATCATTTTACCTAGAAATTATTTTGATAACGACGTCCATGACACCTCGCGCTACGTCCTTTGAGCGCGGCAGAGCTGTGCTACCTAGAAGACAAGAACTTCTTATTACGTCCTCGTTAGTGGGTCCCCGACACGTTCAAAGTAGCAAACACGCTGAAGCTCAATGAGAGTAAGCGGCAGACGCGTTCATCTTGGCGATGAAGCGTAGTAGCGTCGCTCTGGTGACGATGCTGACGTTTGGGGGGAAGGGGCGGCGGGGAGTGCGTAGGCTTTGTATTTTTGACGGCATTGAACAAAGCCTCTTCTTTCGTAAAGATACGAAATATCTCACATCGTATCCCGTATATCGGCTTCCGCACCAAACGTTCAATTTCTCGCATGTTCAGGCTGTCTGGTATGAGTCAGATAGTTCATTACAAAGATGCTCCGGCTCCTTAAAAAAAAAGCACATCTGTTTACTCCAAAACCTGTGCTAAAAAAAAAATCGACAGGCAGCAACGTTCACCTGTGTTGCACAGTATACAATAATAATTGCTTATAGGCCATCTGCTTGAACTACGTGGTTCCACATTTTCACAATTTATATTTTGGTTTCGGCGGTAAGTTTTCGGCGTTCAATTTCATTATTTAATTACGCAGTTTTAGTTTATCTAATTTTGACAAGGAGATGATTTCAATATTTTTCGTACTTATAGTGAATGGTGTTACGCTTATTAAAACATAAAAAGAAATTGAAAAGCCGGTTATTGAGGCTAACTCCATGGAACGAATATGCGGCAACTAACCGACGAACTTCTCCCGACGGCATTCGCTCTTGCCGGGGCATTAAAGTGCCCTGGCTGTTCGCCGCGTATCTATAGTACGTGTCTCCAGTTGTGTGCAGTACAGGCGAAGCCAACGCCAGGTGAGGTGAGAAAGGGCAAGCGCTAGAAGACTTGCCGCAAGGAGAGAAATTTCTCTCTTACGTTGCAAGTGCTTTCCTGTTCTTCCCTTGCCCTCCATTGCCCTACTTTCCCATCCCGCCTTCGTTGTGCTCAATCATTTTCACCTCGCCCGGCGTTGCCTTTGCCTGCACTGCACACAGCTAGTTACATGGATTATAGATATTGTTTGCCCGGTGAACGCGACTCCTGGAAGCGGCCGACGTGCAGCGAAGGACACGGGCGAATCAGGACGTAGCACGCTATTTGGCTTCCGCTCCACTGTACTTCCGCTTGGCAACGATACAGTGTTACAGACCCAGCATGCTCTCCGCCGCGTCTAGGCAATCTCTTTCCCAACAAGCACTTGAAAGCCTATAAAGACTTTAAAGTACATTATTATAGATTATGCTCGTTTCGTTGAACCTCCTCATGAGCCCCGAGAAGTTTGCGTGGCGAAGCGGCGTGACGTCATGTGGAGGACAAATTTTTTGCCTGATTTTCTCCGCTCGCCCGTGGAGGCTGTGACGACGTTAGCTTTCTGTGCGCTCGCTTCTATTTAATGTTCTTTGTGTGCGTTTTTTGTAGGAAGTGTAGATTTTTATATGTGGCTTTATTCAGGTATGGCCTCTAGCTGGATGGTTGACAGGACAGGCAACACATGAATCGCAGCTGGTATATGAAAATGAGGAAAAATGGACACAATTGCAATAGATTCAATATATATTTGCATCTTACACAATCAATGCTACTCATTGTCTGAATGAATTGGTAGGTTATGTTTACTATTTCATGTTTTTTTTGTATCTGTTTTTAAACAACAACACCGCAGCAGGAAAGCTGCATGCTGCTCGCGCAACATGTTAAATGTAGTCTGGGCCATGGAGAGAGAATCACAAGTGAAGCAGCCCAAGTACTGTCGCCGGCCTATATGAGCTCCCCCGGCCGAACGCCGACCGGAGCAGCGAAAATTCCGCATGCGGCGCGTCGAGAGCTGCCGCGTTCTGGGAGCCGTGCTATTGGGACCTGAACCATTCCGTTATCGAAGGGGTGGACGCAGGAAGTTTGATAGCATTCCACGTTTCGGAACGTGAATTTGAAGCGCGGCCGATAACACACCCACTTGCGGTTGTAGGTAAACGCAGACGGCTTATCGAAATTCTTCACTGTATAATATCTCTGACGTGTTATATGCTACTTTTTTATTTGCAAAACCGGTTAGTCATTTGGAACGTTTCCTACCCGAAGATTAATCCTACGCGTGAACTTTCTTACAATCTTTCTTAAACCTAGACTACACAATGACAAGCGATTTTGAAATAATTTATTCAATCTATATGAATATGCTATAGATAACGAAAAAAAAAATTTTGTCGGAGCAGAATAAAGGTTGAGGCGCTTTTTATAAATCCGTTTTGTCGAGGAGACTCTACTGTTCTGGCCTCAGTAGCGTGTTGCTTTGCCAAGAGTTCTGAGAAGGTCTCGCAGGCGTTTGGGTAGAGAGTCATATAAAGTTGGGCACAGCTCTGGGCTCTTTCTCAGCTTGTCCCATTCTTCGCGGACAGCCTCCCAGAGTTCCTCTTGAGAAGCGTGGTGCAGCTGACGCCGCGAGAGATTCTTCTTCATAATTCCCCAGACGTTTTCAATTATGTTTAAGCCTGGGGACTTGGCGGGCCACGGAAGCTGGGAAGTACACAGGTCCTCGAGCGTCTCCTTGACATGTCTCGACCTGTGCACTGGGCAGTTGTCGTGCTGCAAAATGAAGAGTCCGTCCGGAAATGGCCCATCCAAAAGAAATGGCAGCATGTCGTGACCTATGATTTCGCCATATTTCTCTGCAGTCAACCTGCCGTCAATTTTGACCAGTGGGCCAAGTCGCTGGCAAGTGACGATGCCCCAAACATTGACAAAGGAGCGCCCGCTCCGTTCGACCGGCAGCACGTATTCGGCGTCGTGGCTGTGAAGTAAATTACACAGCAATTAACCGCAATAATATTGTCCCATAGTTATCAAAAACAGTAAAAAACACATTAAACTCCACCGTAACTCAAACATGTTTGATCGTTGCATTGTTAGCGTCTTTCATGCTTTGCTTCTACGTTCCGAACACATCGGTTAAGGACACAATTTTTAATATAAACTAAGTCACGTGAAATAATGGTTTCACAAATTTAGACATTTAAGGTCCACTTAAGAACTGATAAGAACAATGTGGCAATAATATTTGTTCACTTACAGCGGCTCCCACTAATGACCAACATTTTTATGGATTCTGTTTAGTTCAGTCTCTTATATGATCGGGTATATTCTTAGGATATTACGGTAACGAGATCTCACCGCCTGAAGTCTGGCCGCAAAACATGTCGTTGCTGCTCCCATACAGTGCAAAAGGTGCACTCGTCGGTGAACACGACCATCTTCCAATGATCCAGTGTCCATGTGGAATGCTCCCGAGCAAACTCAAGACGCAGTTGCTTGTCCCTATATGTCAAAAATGGTTTCTGGCGTGCCGCGCGCTAACGAAGTCCAGCTTGTCGGACTCGTCTTATGTTTTTTTCGCTCGCCGAAGTCCGAGCGCCTGCTGTATCTCCTTAATTGTAATTGTGGGTTTGTCAACCACCGCTGCAATCATCCAGTGATCCTCATCCGGAGTTGTAGATGATGGCCGACGTGCGTGCGGTGCATCGCGAATACGGCCTTCGTCGCGGAAAGCACGGACTATCCGAGTGACGGTTTTTACATCGCATCCCACTCTCGAAGCAATGTCTTGCCTGCTTTGTTCGATTTCAGCAAGCGCGATTATTTTATGTCTTGTCTCCTGCGAAATACGTGACATAGCACTGCAACTTTGTGGCACCCGGAATAATGGTTTCGCCTTTTGTACCCCAACACACGTCTAAAATAGGCTTTTCAGACGAAACGTGAATCATAAGCGACCAATAGGGTTGCACCTTTTATTTATGTTCTTTGTGAATCATCTCGGTGATCAGAGCCATCCGTGCTTATCTGTGTTCATGACAGCAAAATAGCATGGCGATATTCAGATGCACAGAGGTGTGTAAAATCTAGCCGAAGTGACATGGTCTTTTGTGTTTATAACAAAAAATCAAGAAACCAAATGTTTGTTCCTAGTGGGAAGAAGTTGCATGATCTAAGAAAATTGAATGAAAACAATTAACGCAGTAGGCACGATCATATTTTTATGCACATTGTGGTTACCAAATTATTTTATATTAATTCCAATTATTACCGCTTCCCCTTTTTCCGAATCAATCTGATCATGACCGTCACGCGCTGCTGTTGCGAGAAATTCTCTACACGATGACTTTGCAGATGGCTTCCTGTTCGGCCACTCCCTCCCGCTTGCCAAGGGATCATTGTTGTCTCATGCCCGATATAATATCAAACAGACGGTTTTTACATTTGTATGCATCGACCGAAAACTGTTGCTTTATCTACTCCTAAAGACAGTTCCAGTTTATCAGCAGTTTTAGCATCATCTCCGAACATTTGGGGCCAAAACCCGAAAGCGGCAATTCTAATCGGCCGTGCTTTTGTGATTAACACTTCGAAAGGCTGGAATCCCGATAAAAGCTATACGTCCACCCCTTTAATACCAGAATGGTTTGGTCCCAAAAGCCCGGCTCTCAAAACGTGGCAAAGCTCGACGAGCCGCGTGCGGGATTTTCGCTGCTCCGGTCGGTGCTCGGTCGGGGAGCTCATATGGCCGGCGAATGTACAGAGGCAAAGTAAAGAAAGAACGAAAACAGGCATATACAGTTATTTGTTTATATCGGTTTATATTGCTCGAATTTGGCCTTTGCTGGATTCAGATAGTATTTCAATGGACTCGACTAGTGCTGTCTGTGAACTTCTTTATAATATCACTCACGTAATGTACAGCAAACGTAAGTGAAGGTGTCCAGCCCGCTGTTAGTTTCTTATGCTCTAAAATTCACATTGAAGCTAAACCCAATTGTCCATAAGCTAAAATTCCAGAAGCTTTAATCACGAAAACTTTCATTCTTCACATATTCCATATTTTCAGCTATTAGTGCAGCATTTGCCACTGGACAGCCGTTCGAATGCTCGATGCTCCTCCTGTTTTCCTCTGTTGTCAGAGAGTTCAGCTGCAGGGAGTATGGAGGCTGAGGAAGCTTTTGGGCACCTGCAGCAATCTCTTTTAATTGGAAATGAGAATTCATACTAAACAGTGTTTTTTTTCCAATACACGAGGCTGGAATAAAGGAAGAATGTTAGAAAAAGGTATAAACATTCCAAAGTACGGTACTATTGCTGCGCATATTTTGGACAGCTCAATACATCTCCTACAGGCAACTGGGGGCTATTCGGCCGTTTTTCCTGCTACCATACACACCCATTTCCAGTAATTGTGCGTGTTATAAAAATAAAAGACGCCTGCATACGTGTACGAACTATATCATAATTCACGAAGAAGCTACACTGCTGTAAAACAACCCTGTTCTACCAGCACTTCAAAGTTCTTCAGACCGATGGCCTTTAAGACAGCTGCGAACCAGCACACGCAGAGTGGCGCGCGCACAGTCGGGGTCGCGAACTAATTTGCCAAACGCAGAAGAGCCTTTGATATAAATGCCATTTCAAGGGCCTGCAAATCAGGATGTAATATTCTCCTAAATCATGAAAATGCAAGGAATATAATTCAGGCGTCTGAAACACTTACGCCGCAGCTTCACCGACCCCTCGTACGATTGCCTTGTGCCGTGTGGACCAACAGGGAGGTTCATCGGCGGAACTGCCTCCGCCGATAGCTTCCGGGATTTTTAACCCAATTATAAGGGTCAAAATGACAAGCACTCCTATGGACCAACACGCGGCCCTGACGTCACGCAGCTGCGGTGGCGCTGTCGACGGCACTGCGCATGCGTAGACGCTTCCCTTCACGCGAATTCGGTTTCTGCGCACGCGCAGTGCCCACACCTGGTGTGGGCAAACGCCGGCTTGTTTGTAAACAACGTGTCGGTCTATAGAAAGTACGGAATGACGTCAGTATCGGCCTAACCCAGCGTCTTGTATACCGGGTAAACAAGGTCCCGCTCCTAGAAGTACTTGCGGCACACAACGGCCAAGCCAGGAAACCAAGACAGGGAAGCGAATCGGATGCGAGTTCGCGAGGCAGAGTCCTTCCCCTTACGTCACGGCACACCTCACCCAATCAGGTCGAGGCGACCGCAACGACGCGTGTGTTCGCTTTCTGGGGTAATTGGAAAGACCTGTTCAAACTGGTACCAGTTTCAAACTTGGTTATTGCTCCAGTTTGACCAGTTTAATAATGGTTGAACTGTTCAAGGGGGTTCGAACTGGTCACACTGTTTGGCTGGTCATGGCGGTTGAACTGGTCATACGGTTGACTGGTCATGATGGTTGAACTGGTCATGGTTGTTGAACTGGTCATGGTGGTTTAACTGGTCACACTGGTTGACTTGTCACGCTGGTTCGACAGAAATATTTTTCTTTGTTCACGCCCCCACTGCGCTTCGGAAATCTTTATTATGCGCAAATGTAGACACAATACGCCTACTACAAGCATCAGCTGAATATACATTTGAACGCGTGCAAATACACGGCACATACCAACATCAATACAACGGCACACTAACCCGATCACTACATCCGAGCTATGCGGTTCCGTCTTTTATACTGATCGTTTTGAACATACGGAATTTCTCGGTGACCGCATAAGCAATAAAAAAATATTTGCAGCATGTTGATTTTTTTCCAGCATTACTCACAGAGGTATGACAATTGTCATACCTCTGTGAGTATTTCGAACGGCTCAGGAGATCAATCTCTTAGTATAAAGTAAACGCTCGATCATACCGTCAATATTTGAAAGCCAATAAATCAAAGTGAGAAAGCCAATAACTAAAGTGACAAAAAGGGGTCAAACTGGTAGTCAGTTGGACCAAGTAGGCCAATCTGGTGACCAGTTTGGTCAATCTGGTTACCAGTTGGACCAGTTCGGCGAGTCTGGTGACCGGTTCGGCGTCTGGCGGCCAGTTCGGCCAATCTGCTGACCAGTCCGGCCAGTCTGGTGACCAGTTCGGCCAATCTGGTGACCAGTTCGGCCAATCGGGTAACCAGCTAGGGCAATATGGCGACCAGTCAGGCCAATCTGGTGACCAGTTAGAAGGCAGTTTGGTGGCCAGTTAGATTGATATGGTTACCACCCTATTGAAAAAAACTGCTTAAGCTGGTCCCAGTTTCAAGCTGGGTTATTGCCCCAGCATGCCCAGCTTGGCATGCAGTCATGGTGGTTGATCTGGTCATACTGGTCATGCTGGTTGATTTGGTATACTGGTCATGCTGGTTGATCTGGTCCCAGCTTCAAGCTGGGTTATTGCTCCAGCATGCCCAGTTTGGCATGCTGGTCATGCTGGTTAATCTAGTTCCAGTTTCAAGCTGGGCTATTGCCCCAGCATGCCCAGTTTGGCATGCTGGTCATGCTTGTTAAACTGGTCATGCTGGTGGACTCCCCAACCAGTATAACCTGTTTCAATGAATACACAAGATAAACAAACCAAGCTCTTCAGAAAAGCCAACTCGGCTTTTCTGAAAAGCCAAACACTACACGAATGAGAGAAGCGAACGTGGGTCCCGCCATCCCGCCAGTGATGGGGGCGAAGCGGCAACGTGCGTGGTTGGCAGAGGCGAGGAAATCCGTGTGGCTTGGATGGCATTGGTGATACTCCTCGGCACCACCGTCATTCACAAGCACACACACGTCAAAAACACGAAGTGACGCCTCAGTCGGGACGTCCGACACCATCCCGCACTGAATGGATCGCTGCTCACTGTCTCCTCAAAACCCGCTTCGCTTGCACCGTCGTTCAAGCAGTCTCCAAAAACGCGCACACAGCTGTCCCTTCGAAATTGTGCCCAAGACAGACAAACGCGTCTCAAATTCTCCGTTCCGACCACTCTCTCTCTCTCTCTCTTTTTCTCGCACACAAAGCTAGCTTGCAGCGCGCTTGACGCGCCCGGTCGTCTACCAAAAACGACAGACAAAGAAGAGGACGTGGCCTCGTTCCAGCCTAAGCCGACTTTGGCGAGCGCGCTCCCAGCAATGCCAGTACGGCTATCTCTCGCCGACCTTGGCGTGTGCGCTCCCAGCATGACCAGCTTGACCACCACGATTATTAGTTCGACCAGTTTCACCAGCTTGTCTCCCAGCATGACCAGCTTGTCTCCCAGCTTGACCACATTGGCTCCGTGGAAAACCAGTTTGACCATTTAGGACCAGACTGGCTCCCAGCTACACCAGATTAAATCTAAAACCAGCTTCTAGTTAGACCATGCTAGTTTTTATTTAAACCAGACTGACCAGCTTAAATTCTAGCTTGCCCAGCTTAAACCAGCTTGATTGCCAGTTAAACCAGATGGACTTCCATATTGACCAGTTTGACCAGCTTAGTTACCAGCTTGGCCAGTTTGATTTTTATGCTGGTTTTTCCAATAGGGCAGTTAGACGAGTCTGGCTACCAGTTGCACCAGTTTCATTTCCTGTTAGACCAGTCTGACCAGTCCAAATATCAGTTTGACCAGTCCAAATACCAGTCTGACCAATAATAATAATAATAATAATAATAATAATATTTTATTTCCATCACACTCGATGGTGGCGACCAAGGGAAAAAGCTGCATACACAGCTTGACGAGCCCTTGACCGCCTACAGTGCACGGCGACGGAACACAACAGGAAAAAAAAAGAAAAAAACATACATACACACAGAGGTTGCAACACGCAAAAATTCACCATGGCAGATAAAGCAATATAATCAAATACGAGAACAGTGATTTAACTAGTTATCATGACCACCCATAATATATAATGAACGGATTTCCCCTATTGACATTTTATTCCAGTCCAAGTTTTTCGATTCGTAAAGATTTCATAAATTAGGAATATTGTGCCTCAGCATTTGAGTGCCATAATTTGTTCTTGGCGTGACCACCCCCCAACATTCAGCGCCACGAGTAGGATAAGTAATACTATTTTTTGAGAGGCGGCCAAGGGTTACTAGAAAGTTTGTGTTCCTAATTAGCTCTATCTTAAGGCTTGTACTGAGCCTGTAAGCATACAAAGTGTGCACATTGATAATACGGAACTTTTTGAATAGGTCGGATGTATGCGATTGAAATGGGACATCGGCTATGGCTCTTATTGCTTTTTTTTTGTAACAAATGTATCCTTTCAAGATTCGTTGAAATGGTGGTACCCCAAACTAAATTACAATAATTTAAGTGCGAGTAGAACAAGGAATTATAAACTAGTAACTTGACGTTTATCGGTAAGGTATAACGATGGCGGTTTAACATGCCGACAGTTCTAGACAGCTTTGTAATAAGGTAGTTAACATGTTCATCCCACGACATATTATCCGAAAAAATTACGCCTAGAATTTTGAAGGAATTTACAATCTCAATCTTGGTTGAGTCTAAACTAAGATCTCTCGTAGTGTTGATTATTTTATTTTTAGGGCGAAAAAGCACTGCTTTTGATTTTTCTGTGTTTATTTGAAGTGAATTATATGAACTCCACAAATTCAACCCGGAGAGCATTCGGTTCGCCTTATCAAATAATAAGTCGGTATTTTCTGCAGAGAAAAATATACTTTTGTCGTCAGCATAATTTACAAATTTCGCTTCTGAATCTATATTGATTATGTCATTTATGTATATATTAAAGAGAAAGGGACCCAGTATACTACCTTGTGGTACACCAGAGTGAATAGGCTTGGTAACAGAGGAGATTCCATTGATAGAGACGTATTGCAATCGATGCTCCAGATATGACTTGATTAGCTGCAAGGCATGCCCTCGGAAACCGTAAGTGTCTAATTTTGCTAGAAGTATTTTATGATTAAGGCAGTCAAACGCCTTTGAGAAGTCGACAAACACACCGAGAACCAGTCTTCTTTCTTTGAAGTTTTGGAGAATAAATTCTTTTATAGATAATAAGGCAGCCTCGGTAGACCTATTTTTCATAAATCCAAACTGTGAGGTATTTATTAAGTTATGTTTGTTTGAAAACGTCATTATTCGAGTATAAATGATTTTTTCGAGAGCTTTAGAGAAAACTGGGAGTATAGAAACAGGCCGATAATTCCCCATTTCGTTTACGCTTCCTTTTTTATGCAATACTAACACCTTAGCTATCTGCATTTTCTTCGGAAATACGCTCGTGGATAAAGAGAGGTTAAAAACTTGAGATAACGCCGGCGCTATCAAGTGAAGAACGTACTTGACGGGTCTTATCTGAATGCCATCCACATCACAGCTTCCACTATTGTTTAGTTGTAAAATTATGGAAATTACTTCTGGTTCGACCACCGGCTCTAAAAATATGGAGTCATTGTTTCTTTTGTCGCTAAAAGCAGGAGAATATGGAGTGTCATCATTACTTGCAATATTGATAAAATGCTCGTTAAAGGCATTTGCTAAAGAACATCCGGTAAGTTCAGTACCGTTGAAAAAAATGTTGTCGATAGAGTTTGAGGGTCGTTTACGATTGAGAAGAGAATTTAACTCTTTCCACATGGCGTCCGTACGTCCTTGTGCTGCTTTAAATACGTCGAAATAATAACGCTCTCTGGCGCGCCTTAATTCCTTGGTTAAATCATTGCGGCACTTCTTAAATTGCTTCAGATCATTCTGGTCTCTAGATTTGGCGAACCGACCATACAGAACATTTTTTGTACGAATCTTACCTAGCAAGTCTCGTGTTATCCAAGGCTTCCTTATCTGTTTTGATATTCTAATGGACTTAAAAGGAAAATACGCGTTATACAGTTCATGAAATAACTCCATAAATACATTGTAAGCCCCGTCGGCAGTATTTTCTTGTAATACCCTATCCCAGTTTGCGTTTGAAATGGCGACTCGAAAACGGTCAAGTTCATCGGGAGTTATTTTTTGAATCATTGTTCGTTGCGATTTACTGGCTTTTCTTGGAACACTTTTTAGAGCGATAAATACTGGGAGGTGGTCACTCAAGGCACATCCAATGACACCAGCTTTTATACAGTCGGTCGAATAATTCGAAATAAACAAATCTATGAGTGTCTGAGATCGGCATGTAACACGTGTAGGTCTAGTGATAGCGTTTGTACAACCATTTGTGTTGATTAACAAGTCTAGCGTTCTTTTCGTATTTGTATCTATTGACATATCAATGTTAAAATCTCCGCCGCAAACAACTGTGCACTTTTCCTTATTAACAAACGACAAAAATAATTCAAAAAACTTAAAAAACACTTCAAGGTCACCCTTAGGTGGTCGGTACATGACAGCATAAATATTTTGATTGCTACGTAGACATAGCACTTCGTAATCAGGAGTGATACAGCTAAATCGCCAACAAGTTCACACGCAGGGTCTTTTGTCAGGATAGACAAACCACCACCACGTTTAGTTGTACGATTAATGTAAAAGGATCGATACAAAGGCAATCTTAAGACATCCTCTTCATCCGTATACCAAGTCTCAGATAGCATTATAACCTCGAATAAAAAATCAAATTGACTAAAAAGTAACTCAAGGTCGACAGCTTTATTTTTGGCTGACTGTACATTTAGGTGAAAGCATGTCATACTTGAGATATATTCTTTACCAAGGTGGCCTTTCAGGTTTTGCGGGAGTACAAAAGCGTCATTAGCCATTGCAAAAAAAACAACAACAAAAAAACAACGAACAGCCACAGAAGATCTAATCTTATTCGATTTTGACAAGGTCATCGTGATATTAAAACTGGTCCCTTCCGATAGGGCTTTTTTCCGCCCTTTACGAATGTGACGTGCTTAAACAAAAGCTTTATAAGTGGTTGGTGTCTGTGCACCTTCGTTTTCCCCCTTGGCAACACTGACAGTCGAGCTGTTCGCGTCGACGGCGTTCGCAGGTTGTCCGTCTCCTGGAGTTCAGTGGTGAAAGAATACGCGACAGCGCGTCGTTGTAGATTTTCGTCGCTCGATTTCCGTCGTGAATGTTCGCTCCACGGAGTCCAACTTCTACGGTCCACATCATAAACAAAATGTTTAAATTTTGTTTATGATGCGGTACAATGATTTTAACGTTGAAGAAATTTGCAGCTTGCATTTTTATATTTATTTCACAAGTAAAAATTGAAAGCAGTTTACAACTCCCTGTAACGCCGAATTTTAGCGCTGCTCTTGAGGAGGTGGAGGAAAAGGTACTGAGGGGAAAGTAGAACCCTCCTCCGCCTCCTCCTCCTTCTCCTCCTGCTCCCCTCATTCATTAATATGCTCCCAGGGGGTCACCTGACCTCGGGGGGAGGGGGTCACGTGATCTCGGGGGGGGGGGGGTGTCACATGACTGGGGGAGGGGGTCACGTGACCTCGGGGAGGGGGGTCACGTGGGGGTCACCTTGGGGGGTCACGCGACCTTGAGGTGACCTTAGGCGGGGTCACGTGACCTGGGGTTTACGCGACCTTGGAGGGTCACGTGACCTTGGGAGGAGTCACGTGACCTTGGAGAGTCACGTGACCTTGAGGGGTCACATGACCGGGGAGGGTCACGTGACTTTGGGGGTCACGTGACCTTGGTTACGCCGACGCCGGTCAAGCCGGAAACGGGCGCCTAGAAGCTGCGCTCTAAAAAAGAAAGCGGTCCACCTTTCCCTGAGTACTGCAATTTCGCTGAATAATCGCAAAAAAACTATTAGCTGAGTCACGGTGCACTTTTATTGGGAATACACAGAAGTAAACAAACCCAGTGCCCCTTCGGTGCTACACTGGCTGTCAGCCCTTGGTGAACCGTCTTTTGTCTCGATTGCTTGCCGCGACATTTGGCGATTCCAAGTTTTGAAAAGTAAACAAACGCGGATGAAGCGGCTGGGGACTCTGCAGTCAAAACCACAGAACCCAACGAGAAACCGGGGGTGGGGGCTATTGCCGGTGGCACTCAAGAGAAAGACGGCGCGAAAGGGAAGGTGTGCTCCGGCCTTTAATTGATTTTGTTTTTCTAAATATAAAAATCACCCGCACAAGAAAAAAATGTGTGTTACTTGTTCTACAAATAGCACATCAATTCCCCCAGTTAACTGGACAAAGTCGAAACATTTCACATAGTCTTTTCCCCTTTTAGTGTATCGGTTGGTTATTAGGAATATTGAGAATAGCTTCTTCGTATTAGCACAAAGGATCGGAAAAGCAATTGTATACAGTGATGCACCAAACATGACTAATAAGACAACAAAACAGCAGTGATTACATCGGCTATTTCTTGTGGAACACACCACATGTGCTGAACCAGTATTTTTCAAACCACTTTCGAACTGTCAGTGTTAGCTCGATAAACTCTAACCTGAACATACCTGGCCCTTCATTGCGCCGTAAACTATCTTGGCCTTAGCTATTTCGTTAGATTTGCCAAGCCAACTTGACCCTTAGCGCCCCTCTCTTTTTCGACCATCGCATATTTCATTTCGCATCGACTACCAGTTTAATTTTCGCGTGACGTGCAGCCACATCAATTTTAACTTTGGTTCCTTCCCCCCGAAGACTTCGACCTACTCGAATCACATCCCTGCCTCCATCGCCTCGATCAGCAACGCCGGATGGTTCAAACTGGCCATTGGTAATAACTTTGCATAATAATTTTACTGTGTTAGGGGGATCGGTGGACGAGTGGGCTAGCGCACACTAGATCGGAGCACGTGGAGCCAAAGTTCGCGCTGCAGAGCCCAGGGGTCCTGGCTTTGATCCCCACCTTTGCCCGTTTCGATTTGGATGAACATCATACCGGTGTGCGGTCGTGTGTCACCACTCTGTGATGCACGTTCAAGACACCACGCTAGCAGTTGTACTACACTGGCTAAATTGCTAATCTACACTCTTAGGAAAAATAACACGCCCGGGCGTGTAAACCGTTGTCCCATAACAGACACGACAAAACGCGTGTTTGTTGTACACGCAGCCATGTGTGTTTGATGAAGAAAGAATAAACAAATAACACTGGGACAACACAACCACATCTTTCAAGATGTGGTTGATGAAAAGGATGTGGTTGTGTTGTCCCAGTGTTATTTGTCTATTCTTGCTTCATCCATCACCTGAACCAACACGCTCCTCTCGCAAGCATATGAGTTATTTGTCTACACATGAGATGCCGTGTAAACTTTAACATGCTACATCATGACTGCGTTCCGCGCAAAACGACTGAGCATGTTACTCATAAAACATGGCGACAAGTAGCCGAGAACAGGCGAGGCGAACCCAGCAAGCCGCGCGCCGTTCCGCCGAAATGGAAGCACACAGGACGCGCTTGCTCGCGTTCGATATCTTTTATACACATTAAATACAGTCTTCAAGCGCTAGCATCGGGCCTGCGCAAATTACGTCGCTGCGTTAGACCCGCCGACGTAGCTACGTGCATAGGTAGTACGTACGTGCATCGGCGGCGTCGGTAGCTACGACCAACGTTCGCTGCGACTGGCTACGACGTGACAGCTAGACAGACAAACGAATGCCGAACTTAGATAAATAACTCGAGCAAAATATTCGGAATCGGGCGGTAACATGCGCCACCAAGTGAGATTGCTAGAAGCTAATAAAAAATGGATTTGTCAGTACGCTGCGAACGACCCCGAGTAGATATCAAACCCTTCATGCATCGCAGACAACACGAGCACCACATATTACACAGCACCGACCACTGATCTCAATGACAATCGCTGGATCGCACTTCCCGCTTCCGCGAGTGAAGCTACCGTACGGCCATTTTGCTCGTAGACGATTTGCAGTCTTGCTAGCGTTACAGAGGCTGGGGGCAGCGTGCTGAAGACACGTTTTCTACTCATTCGTCGACATTCGTCGAAGAAGAATTTTGAGTCTCTGTGTCAGGGTTGAGAATGGCCCTTAAGATTACCTAGAAATTTTTACCAAAGCGCAATGCTGCAGGAAAAAGCCACAACTCGTTGAAAGCAAGATTCGCCGGTCTCGCGGCGAGATCAAAGCTTCCTTGGCATGCCGAAAGACTGGGTCTCTGTAAGATTGTGTACTACTGATTTTGTAAACTCATTTGATTGCCATAAGCGTCTAGTAAACAAAACAAAAAAACGCGCCGCTGACGTTGTTTCCTTTCCCTCCCTTCCCTCCCTCCACCGTCGCCACTGGACACCGGATCAAGATCGTTCCTAAAGCGCGAGTGCCGCAAGTTACAATTGCAGTAGTCAGAGAGAGTAAAACGCTGCTTCAAAGGTTCATACGGCTTCAAGCACATTGCACTCGTAAAACGGATCCACACAGCGCCAAAACAAATCTTTATCGGTACTCAAGCGTGCGAAGACACAGAGTCAGCACTTCGGCATCCAAAGGAAGCTTTGATAAGGCCGCCAGACCGGCGAAACTTGCTTTCGACAAGTTGAGCCTTTTTTCTGAGGCATTACGCTTTTGTAAAATTTTCCACGTGTGCACAACGGCAAGTCTCTACGGTTATACGGGGTCTTAAAAACCGTCTTCGGTCAATGACGACAAACGAGTAGGAAGCGTTTCTATAGCACGCTGCCGCCAGCCTCTGCAGCGCTAGTAAAACTGCAAATCGTCTACGAGCAAGATCGCCGTACGATAGCTTCACTCGCACTGCAGCGAACAATTGGGAAAGCGCCATCCAGCGATTGCCATAGAGATCGGTGGCACCAACAGATGCATACACACAAGCACTACAACGACTCTGCACCCGACACGTCCTAATCGAAATACTCACTGATATCCTCTTCTCCCCGCGGCGTACATAAGCCTGACATGTGCAGGTGAGCTCATTAATTGTCCGCTGACCGGTACAAATTTACAGAAGACGCAAAAAACGGCGCAAAGTAAAGCCGTGTGTAAGAACTGTTTGCATTCAAAAAAGTCCATTATGGACGCAAAATCTATAATATAACTCCGTTGTGGAAAATTACGATGTATTAACAATAAATCTTAAACGGGTCATGAAAAAGTTAATTTTTTTATATTTCCCTGCTTGACCAGTGTTATGAGCATTCCGACTAGCTCGAATCAGATGGAAAAACAAATTATTGGGATTTTATCATTATGCATTCAAAAATAAATCGAGAGAATCCTTGCGCAAAGCATTTTTTTATTATATTCTTGCGAAGGACACCCGCCCAACGCTTCACTTCCGCTGGTTGCACTACGGGAGCAGACGCCTTCACTTTTGGGGCGTTTGATGCAGTTTATGTCGTATGTCTTGTTGGTGTCGAGTGGAGTGGTGGGGCTTGGGAGTTTGTGACCGGAGTTATACGTGATCACCGGTGTGGCGGTCGTGCATTTCTTTGTTATCTTTTTTTTTATACCACCTCCCCCCCCCCCCCCCCCCCCCTCGCTCGCCCCCTGGGGCTCTGGTGATTCACAGGCCCGTGGCACTGCATTATGCTGAATCGATTCGCGAACTCCTTCTCTGTTGACGTCGTTTTCCTTGTACCAGTCGTGGATACTGCAAGCGTTTAAACAGCGTTCACCGTCTCCCCTACGTCCCCCGTTACGCACTCGACCTGCTGAAGCTCGCTCGAGATTGCTCCGTCATTCATCGTTTCTTTACTTACTCGGTGAAGCGGAAAGCGAACCATGAGTGTCCACGCTTCTAGCACTAAGTGCAACTCCCTTCGTTACCTTTGAGTGTCTTAGTCACGAAGTATTATTCAAAAACATTGAAATTTACGACATTCGTGAAGATACCCTACAGCTTTTAAAATCGTACCTACGACATCGTCAGCAATATAATAACATAAACGGTCATTTTTTTTCCGCTGTTAGATCTATAACGTCAGGCGTTCCACGGGGAAGCATATTGGGACCATTTATTTTTAATTTATATATTAATGATATAATCAACGTAAATACTAAGGCGTAATTTCTAATTTGTGCCGATGACACTACCATTTTTTTTCTGCCGAAACCTGTGACGAATTAATTTATGTAGCGAACTCTATTCTTTTAAATATAAAAGGCTGGGGGATAGCAACTCACTGAAAAGTAATATTAATAAGACCAAAGCCAAGTGCTGATTGTTGGGCAAGTTGGTATGGTACGTTAGAAAACGTGATTTCGCTTTCAAGACGGGGACATAGGAAGGACAGACACCACAGAGCGCTAACTTTCAACTGATTTAATTCAAGAACCTCAGCGTAGAAACACACTGCCTCACCGCACCACATTATATCAGTTGCAAGTTAGCGCTCTGTGGTGTCTGTCCTTACTATGTCCCCGTCTTGAAAGCGCAATAATGTTTTCTAACAGACCAAAGCCGTCATATTTTGACCAAAAAATAAGTCTCTGGTTATATCAAAGGTTCTCCGCTTTGACTCGTCTCCCATCGAAATCGTTAGTTGTTTCAAAACAGTTGGAGTGTTTTTTAGTGAGACAATGAGCTGGGATAATCATATAAGCTATATTGTTCCAAAGCTTGCTCGGGTAGTTGGAATCGTAAATTGCTACCGATCTGTTTTACCAACGAACGTTACATTTCTGTTCTATAAATCACTTTTCTATTCCCATTTAACGTATTCTCTTCTAGCTTGGGGCACATCCGCAATGACTAATGTAGAAAAACTGTTTTTTCTGCAGAAAAAAAAAATATTGAGAGGAATATGTAATGTGCCTTATGACTTTCATTCTGCCGTTTCTTTAAGAGTTGTGAAATAATTAACATTTATATATTATATCAGTACAGACTGGCTACAAGTCTTAAAAGTGAAAAGAAAAGGGGATTGTGTTTTCTGGAAAGACTTGCGTCGTTAAGGGAAATTTGCCCACATTATTCCACCCACAACGCAGAGAAATGGAGGATGGTCACTCAACGAACAAACCATGGCTGTCAAATGTTAAATTTCACACTCCCACATTTACTGAATAGTCTTAGCACTGACAATATTGACTTTGATAGTTTAACTTTCAAGGACCTGCGCTTATATTTTTGTACGTGATTTTTGTTTTCATTCTATGTTTTGTACTTGGGTGAACCTTTGTTTGTAGAAATGTGAACCGTAGATGGTGCAACGGTTTACTATATACTTTGTTTTTTTTTTGTATTTTTTTCCGCCTGCCTGCTGCTGACCAATGTAAGGGGCCCGAGGACCAGTCAAGCTGCCTACTGCAGCTTTTTTCCTTTGGGCCCCACATCATTTCATGGAAATAAAGATTATTATTATTAATATTATACGGTGCTAATTAAAAACGAGGGTCGTGTCGACCCCCCGAGAGTCGACACGATACGGCTATGCAAGGAACCGAACCCATCCGCCTGGTCGCCGCTGGATGGCCGGCCGCGCCGGCGGGTGGGTCGTCGCGCAGCGGACTGAGTGCTTCCCCGTGAAGGCTCGGCCCACTTCGGCCAAGGCTCTGGTACGGCCATAAGAGGAGCCGAACCCAGCCGTCTGGTCGCCACTGGTGGACTGGCTGCGCGCTAGCTGCGGTCTGGGTGGCCAATCATAACAGCGGCAAGAAGAAGCCTCAAAGTACTGAGACCTGATATGCATGAAGAAACCAGCCATCGACGCCGCGTCTCATCTCATCTCCTAGTTACACGGGCCGTTTTATCTGTGGTTAGGCAAACGGCAGTTAGCGGCCGCTAACCCTGGTTTGGCCAAACTGAACCGAGATGGTGTTACGCGGCCATTTCGCTTGCAGTTGAAGGGTTCAATCCAAAACGAAAGGAACTGCAATTTCAAGTGTTCAGATCAAGTACACGGTTTTATATCCATTTTAACTAATTAGAACGAGTATTTAGACCCAGATTTTATTTAAGGTGCGTAAGGAACTATTATCGAAACCCCTAAAATAAATACAAACATGGGCGACATGAGGGAAACCGTATTGCCATCGACCAAATCAATGGCAGCGACCGAGGAGCGCGGGCTTCGTCCCGTCCCGCGACATGGCGTACTCGCTTTTGCTGTGTATCTGTCTCCGAGACGTGTTTCTTTCCGCGGCATTTGTCTCCACGGTCCTTTCTTGGTGTGTCCACTAGCATTTTGGTGCTTCAATAGCTGGCAATGCTGCGGTCGTCGCCGGGTGATGCGTGTTTTCGAGGTCGGCTTTGCGGTTATGCGTGTAAGACCGATCCAAAACACGTTTTCACAATCTTGCATGATTTTTGAACGAAATATTTATTACGCAACGTGAAAATTTATGCTGATTTGTGTAAATAACATCTTTTTCACCCCCAATATTCACCAAATAATACACGGGACTTGCTAACAGTGTACATCTTAGATATTAGACGCCCATTGGGACGTCTAATTCCTTTAACACAATGATCTCTAATGCTTCGGCGCTGAAAGTAAATTAAAAAGTTAACAAATTAAATATTTCTCAAAGATCGAGAGTGTCATCGTTGTGTACAATATTGTGTAAACAATAAAGCGCTTGAATCGTCCTTAAAGTTCATCCTGCATGAAATGTAGCATTCCCCAACCAACCATGTGCGTACGGAACAATGAACAGTTCGAGGATAGTGCAGCGTTCCTTGCTTGTCAACCAAGCTCCAGTTCAATAACAAACATTTCGACTTTCTTTCACAGAAACAACAACAAAACAATTGAACAAGAAATAAATGTCAGACACGGAAGCGCTTTCCGTTATACAGAAATGACAAGATGTTGGCGCTGAAACGAGCAAAAGTTTCGAAGAGGCGCGTTAGTTTGTAACATCTATTTTATACATTCGATACATGAAACACGGCATCCTGACATTTGAAAAACGCCTTTTCACAAACAACTTCTACGCCGTCCTATATCCTTTTTCTGCAGCAGGCTTTTGCCATTTGAGCTCGAAACATCGCTGCAGTCTCCGCTAAGTGGTGAAAATATTAATTTGTACTTTTGTTCATTTGGACGCTTCCGACATTTTTCATTCTGGCATTTTCCAGTGAAAACCGAGTTTTCCGAAACCTACTCAGTGGGCAATGTTCAGCATTATCTGGTCCATACTGTATAATAAATACACGGATATATAAACAGTGAAACTATCTCGAACAAACAACATCAGTCCCGTCACCAGCCACGTTGAAGATGTATTAAAATTTAGAAGAATAGATACTTGGGCGAGTTGGTGGGAATTCATTGTAGAAAACAGCGTGCAATACAGACGAGAATGAAGAATATACACACGGGTGGAGCACTCGTCCCATGTGTTTCTTTTTCGTCCTCGTCTGTTTTGCGCGCTGTTTCTTCCACAGAATATGTATTTTTGTGTGGTACGTCACACCAGTCATGGCCGCCAAACATATCTTGCCATCTCGAAATGTAGATGACTCTGTAGTTACTGACAATCTATAAAACGCATGGAGTAGCTGCGCTGCGCTTCGCATGAGGCTGGGATATTTTGCGATAACGACACACAGTACGATTCGCAAAACAAGACGCGCAAAGATAATAAACCAAGCCCCGCCTTTCCTAAGCTGTCATTTACTAGTTTTAGAGCGCAGCCCTTAGGTGCCCGTTTACGGCTTGAGTGGCGTCGCCGTCGTCATTGCCGTCGGCGTAACCGCGCGTTGCAGTATGCACACTATACTTTTTTACACCCCTTAGAGGTGTAAAGCACTTGTCCCAGGACGAGCACCCTTTGAGGGTGCAAACGAGCACCCCTCTGCCAAAGCACCCTATAGGGGTGTGAACTATTATAGGGTGCAAGGTGCAGTGCACCCCAATCCAAGGGTGCTGATGCTGATTTTAATGGGTGCTCGAGGATGCTTCATTCTAATCGAAATAAACTTTTGTAAAACAAAACTTTTCTCGTTTACACAGATGATCTCGCAACAGATGAGCACATAGCCAAGCCGACAGTTTGTATAGGCAGGCTGGCACTAAAAGTGGACTATTATCTAAAATTAGTTGATTAACTTTTTCAATTACTGGTTCGACAGCTGTTACAAAATGGAAGACAATCACCTCCTTAAATCAGTAAATTTTTTATAAATGCTGAAATGAGAACATAGACCAAAAAAGAGAAAATACCATTTCGCCAAAGGCAGTGGTATTGTAGCGGTCCAGAAAGTATTGTATCCCACAACCCGTTTTGTGTGCAACAATCTTTCACAATCGCTTTTTTCTGAGGTTTGTGCTCATTTCAAGAAAAATAAGCTGGTCTGAGAAGGTGACTGTCCCCATTTTCACGATATGTGCTGGTGCTATCAAACCAGTAACTAAAAAGCCAGTTCATGAATTTTATGCAATAAGTCCACTTTTAACTGTCATCTTGACTGTATAAAGTGTCTGCCAGGACAACTATAACTCAACTCTAAAAAGATAATTTGCATAAAACAAAAGTTTTATTTTACAAGAATCTGTTCCGATGAGAATGAATCACCCTGCATCTCAGCACCTGTCAAACAGGGTTCAGTATACCAAGCATGGCAACCAGAAAACCACGAAGTATGCAGACCAGATAAGTGAAGAAATAAGGAGATGCAAAAGTGCAGTGCCACCACAGGACCTTGTTACAGAAGCTGGATTCCTGATTTGATGTGTGCAATGCATCGGTACACATGCTACTTGAAGCAGCTGTGCATAGATGCACTGTCCGATAATGAAGGCAAGATGTGCATGGCAGAAAAGGTAATATTTCAATGTGAAGCTTATGTGCAAACGGAAGTTACAGGAAAATCTTGAGTAATTTAAGTTTTATTTCCGACAAAACTTGGAAGGAAAATAAGAAAATATCACAGAATTTGTTCCATGCCTAAAGCTTCTGAATTTATTAATTGCTAGATGGTCTTAATACTCGTATATTATAAAAGATAAGTGGGAGACATTCTCAAACATCATTTTAAAGGAGGAGTCTGGCACCAATCTCAATGTGTCATCAAGTGTCCAATTGTCAAACTGCCAACACTGAAGTGTGATATGCATCACATGCATAATCAGCACTTGCTCATGCAAGCTAAGCAATGTGAGAATGTGTATGGTACAAACATAAACAACAAGGAGCTTAGCTTGTTCAATTCCGATACTTGGTCCTTGCATCCTGCTCTGGCTCGTCGGTCATTTCCCTTGCATATGAGGTGGTTACGAGTTGTCATACTTGGTATGCCGTAGTACCTTTACACTTTCGCCCAAGGCATGGCGAGTGGCATCAGCTGCATACAAACAGCATGTGATTGAGCTGCAAGTAAATATAATTTGTTAAAAAATTAGTAAAAAAACTAAAAGAAAAAGTAAATTAATAACTATTTATTGAGCTATTATGTGATCACAAAAAAAATAATGAGGTATGTCCTCCACACACATATCCAAATACAATACTTGAGGCATTCTATCAAACATCACAGCATATATAGGCCTAGATGCTAGTAAAAATCGAGACAAAATGGGGGGGGGGGGGAGTTTGAGTCAATAAAAGCCAAACTAAATGAATAATCATTTATTGAACTATTATGCGAGCACCACGAAATAACCAGCTATGTCCTCCATACAAATAACCAAATATATTTTCTTTAAATATCACAGTGCAGGCTTAAAATGCTAGCAAAAATAAGAAAAAAAATCAATACAGATTGCCTCAGTACATTACAATGGTTCTTGATAAAATGACTAGAACAGAGGAACAATTTAGACGCCTTTCGTTTCGAGTGTATACTTTTTGTTCCATTGCACAAGTGACTTTCATTTAGGACCCTAAAGTTGCATAAAAATCAAGCTACACTTCTTTTAGTTTAGGGCTTAAAACATTAAAACAAGCTACCATATTTTCCAGACTATAGTTCACAATCAGCTGTATAATGCGCAAGGGTAAATTTCGGCTAAAAAGAAAAAGTATTTTCTTAGATAGTCCGCACTCGGTGTATAGTCCTCGGGGAAAACTTCAGGCTGGAGAACTCCACAAAAGGGATACCTGCGGATGAATGTCAGGGGGCTTTCTGTAATCTGCTCGTCAGCCAATTGCAGAGTTCCTCAACATTAAGCTTCACCTAAGTTGGTTGCTTGGGGGCTCCCAAGCAAACAACATGTCAGATGCGAGGTATCGAAAGCCTGGGAAACAGACTGACGGTAAGAGGTTGTCTTGATTACTTTATCCCAGGGTAAAATATCCAAAACACGGCAATCTGGCCTAACCAGTTTTTAATAATGAACAATCTTGAAACAAAAATAGTAGAGTCTACACCTGTAGATAGACTGTACGGTGTAAAATATCAACTTTTAGACATGTATAGTTTGTGCACTATAGTCTAGAAAGTATAGTACATTTATTTTAGTTTCGAGTTAGTAGGTTAAAAGGGTGCTGTACTGAATTTTGACTTCACAAAACAAGGCACAAGAAGCACACAGTGAGATGCTACAGACCCCAAAAAATCACTCATGCAGCAGTATCTCAACTGGATGGGCATATTTTCGAAAAAGGGAAGAGGAGAATACAAATGTCGCAAGCTTTGTTCAATCATGCTCATATTTTCCAAAAACTACTGCCATCCGTACAAGATACCGTCATATGAGTTATGTTCTAAGGTTTGCAGCATCCCACCTAGTGCTCCGGCCTGGTTTCGTGCCATCCAAATCTCGGTTCAGCATACCTTTGGTACTAGAACGGTTGTTTGTCGGCCTCATTGATTTTACGCTCTTGCGACCTTGTTCAGGAATTTCATCAGAACTGGCCTCGGAGCAGTGCTGCTGGGGCCGACAAACAACCATTCTAGTACAGCAACTGTGTTTGCTGCCTTTTTCGAGCATTTATTTATTTATTTATTTAATTTACCTCAAAGCGCCCTTTCGGGCATTGTATGGGGGGGGGGGGGAGTACAAGGTTTTCGACAAAAAATATTGAAACAACAGATATCGTACATATTAGCTTAATAAACAAGAAACAATGCAATACACCCACTCGAAAGGAATACACTCTTACACAAACAGGAAACAACGTGCCAACCAGGCTACAAAAAAGAGAGAGAAAAGACCATCTTTGCACAGGAAAAACAAGAAAGACATCATCCCGCGATTCATTCCATGGAAAAGTGAAACAAACGTTCACATGATGATTTGAATTCATTTTTATCTATGATATCTACAACGTGGTGGGGCAAAGAGTTCCATTCTGCAATGGCAAGCTGTAATGGCGAGTTTCGAAACTGGTTAGTGCGACAATTTGATAAACGAATTTTGTGAGGGTGGTCATGTCTGGGAAAGATGCAATGAGGGGGAGGTAATAAGGGTTCCTTAAGGCGAACATTATAGTAATAAATATTGTGAATGAAGGTAAGACGGGAGCCTTTGCGCCTGACTTTTAATAAAGGTAAATTAGCCCTTTGTTTCAGTGCCGAAGCGCTCGTGTAAGGTGAATAGTCACTAAATATGAAGCGCGCGGCTTTGTTTTGAATTCTTTCACTTTGGTCAATCAGGTAGTCCTGGTGGGGAGACCATATGATGCAGGCGTATTCGAGCTGCGATCTGACAAAGGACTTAAAAGCTACCAAACGAGTTTCGGGAGGAGGTAAAAATAACTTCCGCCTGATGAATCCTAAAGAACGATTTGCTTTCCCAACTAAGTAGTTAATATGGTCATGCCTAATTAAGACTATCGGAAATAAAAACACCCAGATACTCATATTTATTTACCTTTTCCAGAGGGACACCGTTGATAGAGTAGCTGCAATTAATTGATGTTTTCTTTGTTGTCACGGTCATATATTTGGTTTTATCTATGTTAATTCGCATTTGCCACTTGTCGCACCACGAAGCAATAGAGCTCGGATCGGTTTGAAGTGTCGAGGTGTCGTCTATATGTACTATCTTTTTATACAATACACAATCGTCTGCGAAGAGTCGAATCGATGAAGAAATGCTAACAGGGAGATCGTTTATATATATATAAGGAAGAGAAGGGGTCCCAGAACAGAGCCCTGGGACACGCCAGACTTAACATCAGTGGACGATGACAACTGATCAGAAATTACAACGGATTGAGTTCTGTTCGTAAGGCATTGTCTAATCCACAATATCACTGAGGGGTCTATGTTCAACGTTTCAAGTTTTTGTAATAACCGCTGATGCGGTACACAATCAAAAGCCTGGGAAATGTCTAGAAATATCAAGTCGGTCTGTTGGAGCGAATGAACGTTATCATAAAGATCTGTTACAAGCTCGAAAAGTTGAGTCTCACACGATTTGCCTTTTCTGAAGCCGTGTTGTCCCTCAAAAAGAATGTTGTTCTCCAAGACAAAATTAATAATACGACTATATATGATATGCTCTAACATTTTACAAGGGATGCTCGTTAACGATATAGGCCTGTAGTTATTTAAGCATGACGTGTCAGCAGACTTGTGAACCGGAATTATTTTTGCATGCTTTCAATCACTCGGCAAATGCCCATCTTCGAGGGATTGCTGGTACAATAAAGCTAGTATGTCGCTAGAGAACGGCTGCGTAAGTTTCAATAGTTTAGTGTTAATGCCATCTATGCCTGGCGAGGAACGATAAGGAAGGTCTTCGACGAGTATACTTACACCACGTGAACAAACAGTGATCTTTTCCAAGAAAGCGTGCTCATAGGTCAATTCACAAGAAGGTAACGGAAACGATTCGTTGGTAAAAACTTCACTAAAACATTTATTAAAATTGTTGGCAGTTTCAAGGTCAGTGCATCTATTTCCCTCCGCATCCGTAAAGTTAAGTTCACAACTTGTTTTCGGTGGATTTATGCAACTCCAGATTTTTTTTTGGATTTGACTTCAGAAGGCCATTTAGGTCATCGCTGTAGAAGGTTGTTTTCGCTTTTTTTATATTCGAAAGCACATATAGATGAATGGGAATTATACAAGTCCCAAGACAAATTAGTGTTCCTTTCCACAGCCCTGTTGTACAAGCATTTCTTTTTCTTCAAAAGAGACTTAAGATTTTTAGAAAACGATGGACGTAAAGGGTTGTTCAGAATTTTGATTCTTGGAACGAAGTTTATGAAGATATAATTCAGCTGATTTTTAAATGCGATCCAGTTTTCTTCAACAGACCGTAAGCGGAACGACCGCTCAAAGTCATCAAAAAAGATCCTCATAGTTGTGCTTATTTCATCAGTTTTTGCCTTTGAATAGTCGTGGATTTCTTCAAACTGGTTGCGGGGGTGCTGAGTTGTCATTTCGACTTCGACTAAGACCATTTTATGATCACTAATTTCTTCAAGAACATTTACGCGCTTAATTAAGTCAGGGGCAGTCGTGAAAAATAGATCTAGAATAGAGGTTCCTCGGGTAGGTTCAAGAACAACTTGAGAGAGGAAAAGTGATTTTAAAACATTCAAAAACTCTAAACACTCGGAAACATGTCTGCAGTCAGGTACTGGTTCACAAGAAATCCAGTCAATTCCTGGGTAATTAAAATCTCCTCCAAAAAAACGGGAAATCCGGGGTAACGAGAAATAACGTCATCGAGGCTAATACAAAGATCCCGGACAAAATCAGCGGTAACATGAGGCGGCTTGTAGCATAAACCAACCAAGACATAAAAAAACGGAAACTTAACGCGAACCCAGAGCATTTCGAGTTCGGTTTTTAATTCGACAGGGACAGAGTGGAAACATTTTTTTAACAGCGATAAGCACCCCTCCAGCCTTTGAGTGCAATTGGTCTTTCCGATAAACCAGATAATCTTTATCAATAACAAGTTCACAGTTATCAATTTCACTGGAAAGCCAGGTTTCCGTTCCAAGTATGACATGCGGATTACATATGTCGATCGAACGCAAAAGTTCTTCTTGCTTCGAAACAAGACTCCTAAAATTAGCAACAAGAAAAGACAGTTCCGGAAAGGCGCTTCTTTGCGCGACGTCATGATTCAGTTGGTGTGGACATAAAGTTTCTTTTTTTTGTTCGATCACATCACCTGATTCGGCATTGTAAAAGAACATACGGTCGCCAACGAAAAGCTTGTCAAAAACGAGGCGCACACGCGTCTGGGACGAACGGAGGGGCCTACCGTATTCCCACAGCATTTTTCGAGCATGACGAACGTTAGGTGAAGTCTTCATCTATCCAAACACGTAAGTTCTCAAGTTGTTTCAGCTTTGACGCATTTTCAAGGATTTCCTGTTTCTTTTTAAAGCTACGGAAGTTAACAATGATCGGACGAGGGTGGTCCCCCCGCCTTCCTCCCAGACGGTGAGCGCGCTCGATTTCTCCTGCCTCAATTCCAAGGTGCGTTTGAATAAAGTTCTTCACAATTTGCTCAGACCTGTTCCACGATTCTTTGTCTTCTTCTGGAAGACCCTTAAATATCAGGTTATTCCGGCGTTGTCGGTTATCCAGCGCGTCCAAACTAGTTGGTATACTGCTTAGGTGGTTACAGGTAGTGGATATCGCTTTTACTTCATTTTGCAGAGTAGCTATTTTTGCTTGGACATCGACAACGTCGTTCTGAACCCGTACCAAATCCTCTAGCCTTTTTTTCTAAATGAGTCACTCTTTCAGTCAGGTCTTTTACCCCATCTGCAATTCCAGAGAGTTTTGTTGCGTTTTCCCGTTGGTATTGCTCAGTAGACTGTACAAGTTTTTCAAGCGTGCTCTGGAAGTTTATCAAAGTCCCCGGGGCCGGGGTTCAACTCCACATCACCAGCACGGATCAAGACGTTGCACAGACACAAAGCCAATAACAATACGTGAGCTCTAGGGACAAACGCTAATGCCCGCGGAACAAAGAGATAGCGTCGACTTGAGCCGTGCGAGAGGGAGTAGGAAAAACATCCTATGCGAGCGCGATATACGGACAGGTCAACACCCATGCCGCGAAGACATAAAACACAGGGGATCTGCAGCCTTACATTACAGTTTGACTAACTAGAATAGTAGGACAGAGTTCTCACCTGCAAGGTCAGACAGGAAAGGTTTAGCCGCTCAGCCTACCAGGCCGCAAATCCCAGTGAACTATGGAGCGATAGTCCTTTTTGTAGAACTGGTTGATGACGTAGGTGCAGATAAACCGAAGGACGATGCAGTCAAGCAGAAGCAGATCGGTGCCGGTGTTTTCTCTTCTTGCGAAGCCGTTCGAAATGACGACGAACGAGTAGTCTTGTGGGTTGTGACCAACACCGCGCCGGCAGCCGCGCTCCGCTAGCTCGGGCTTCGAAGAATACTGCAAGGTCAGACAGGAAAGGTTTAGCCGCTCAGCCTACCAGGCCGCAAATCCCCATGTATATTAAAAAGCCAGTAAGTCACCATGACGGCAGCGATGTCGTCCTCTGCATTCTTCACGGACAAAAACCGCTGCCTGTCGACAGCGAGGTACGAAAAGTCAGCCTCCTCGGCGTCATTGCCAGAGTACACGACGCACGGCATTGCCGGGATGTCTTGCTCCTGTGTTAGCAAACAAAATCAATGCAATGTAAGGCAGGATCCATGCGTGATAGTCTTCTCTAAATCATCACAGTTAGTATATCACTATCCACCAGCGAGCTGGTCCAGTGTTATTTGCTATAGTCACTTGATCTATGTTAAATACGTAATACCCCCACCCTCTGCAGGCCTGATTACATTTGTACAGAATGCAACTTAGACAAGTGGCAGTAAATCATGCTTTCCCAGCATTGAAAAATATGCAAGATCATCAGTGCGACAGGGACACCTGCATTATCTCTGCGATTAGTAAAATTTTGGCAATGCTAGCCAGAAGTCTGGTTCCACATAGAGACGTAAGCGTTGCTTTGGCTTGCTCATTGCAAAAAAGCCAGAATCAGTCAACAGGAGCCCACATTCTCCTTGTGTGATCTCCTGATCTGCAATTACTTCACCTCCCACGTACATTTGGGCCAAAATATTTTGCTTTAGATGGTTAGAAATCTTGTGGAAACTACTTTTGGCCATGATATTTCCAACCATCAGTGTGTCAGCAAAGACAGCCACTGGATCCTTTGTACCTTTCTAGAAGAGTGTGCCGTGCAGTGATTAGGAAGCTTGTTAGTCGAAGTTGTAGTCAAACATGTGAAGCAGTACCATCAGCATCGTATTGGCTCCCCTGAGACCATGCGACTCCTAAACATCACCTCCAACTGCATAACTTTGCTAAACTCTGATCTAGATGAAGGCTAAACTACGTACAAGCAGGGAACATGGCTCTATCTGTTGTGCAAGAAAGGTGCTAGTTTGTAATGTACCGCATGCTTGGCTGCCATTAAAAAAAAAATGGAAAACTTTAATAAGATGGATACATTCACAATTGCATATGTGACCCAATGTTGCCTAAATATTTGCTTAGAAAGATTGTGCGCAAGGGAGTTCATAAAAGCGCTAAGTTACACTTTGCAACCTATGCTAGAAAAGATAGTTGAGAGCTTACCTCCTCTCCAACAAACAGATGTGACAGTGCCATGGTTTCCTTGACATTGTAAACCACGATCATCGTAGGCGCTACTGCCAAGATGTCTGAAAAATAGTAGCACAGTTCCAGTATAAGGTTAGTAGAATTTCTCTACAGTTTTCATGCCCTTGGCGCCGTAGACGGCTCGCCTTCCACGGCGCTAGCCTACATGATTTGCAAGGTCCATCGAAGTTGGAGCTTCGGGCACTAAAAGGAGTGTCGAGCTGGATGTACTGCTGTACAAGCATACTTCTTGTAAGCGTCTAAAGCGCACTGGCGAAGACTCTTGGCTCCTGCCGGTATCAGGGGCAGCAGAAGACGACCAAGACCATGCTAATGTTCCGAGCATGCCTGCTTACAGCGCCCGGCGAGTCGAAAGCACAAATTGGCGAGCATTTGTTGCATTAGTCCCACAACCACCTGTTGCACAAAATTAAGGAGCTTGGTTCTAAGCAACGTTTCCTGCAATCACACAGGTGTAATTGCAGCCACTGTACAGTTGTGACAACTGCTAAGTGTGCCTTTACTGCTGAGAGCTACTGTGGTGCGCCCCCTGTTCCACCGCTTCATGGCGGGTGTGTTGATGATTTGATGTTTTCGTTGCTTAATGATTCCATACTTTATAATTATAACTTCAGATGTTCCTTGTTTATCTGCAATATTAAATAAAAAAATACCTTAATAAATAGCTGGTCAGCTCCCTGATTATAATATTCATTTTGCTTTAAAAAAGACAAAGCGGCGGGTCTGACCCATCGTAGTTGCTTCATGAGGCATCGCTAATGCGTCGCAAGTCACGTGCATTCGACATTATGTGACGCCACTGCAGCACAAGCTGGTTCTGCCTTGTTCAATTAAAACATAATGCACTAGTAACATAATTCACTCCTGAGTGCCTAGGTTGCCCAAACCACCAATACAAGGATTCTAATGATTCCTTTTATCTGAAGAAGCTGAAATGGAAGGTCATAAAATGCAACAAAAAATGCACCTTCATCGTCTTTTGCCCAGTACAAACTGACATGTCTAGCTAATTGCTTCAGGGAGCCCAACGACGTTACAACGCACAAAATAAAAGCAACTGCATTTGAACTCCATTGGTAGTGGATTATTCTGTCCGTCTTGTTTTAGAGCGCAGCTCTTAGGGGCCCGTTTCCGGCTTGAGCGGCGTCGCCGTCGCCGTCGCCGTCGCCGTCGCCGTCGGCGTCGCCGTCAACGTCGCCGTCGGCGTAACCGCGCGGTGCATCATGGGAAATGTCCCATAATGCACCGCGCGAGCCCCCCACCGGGGTCACGTGACCTCGTGGGGGTCACGTGACCCCCCGAAGTCACGTGACTCCCCTGAGGTCACGTGACTCCTCCTCGAGGTCACGTGACCCCTCCTCGAGGTCACGTGACCCCCCGAGGTCACGTGACCCCCGCCGATGTCGCGTGACCCCCCGATGACGTCATCGTCACTGATGACGTCACCGGCATCCACATCGTCATCGTCATCATCACTGATGACGTCATCGGCATCCACATCGTCGTCGTCATCATCACTGATGACGTCATCGGCATCCACATCGTCATCGTCATCATCACTGATGACGTCACCGGCATCCACATCGTCATCGTCATCATCACTAATGACGTCACCGGCATCCACATCGTCATCGTCATCATCACTGATGACGTCACCGGCATCCACATCGTCATCGTCATCATCACTGGTGACGTCACCGGCATCCATATTGTTATCGTCATCATCACTGATGACGTCACCGGCATCCACATCGTCATCGTCATCATCACTGATGACGTCACCGGCATCCACATCGTCATCGTCATCATCACTGATGACGTCACCGGCATCCACATCGTCATCATCACTGATGACGTCACCGGCATCCACATCGTCATCGTCATCATCACTGATGACGTCACCGGCATCCGCATCGTCATCGTCATCATCACTGATGACGTTACCGACATCCGCATCGTCATCGTCATCGTCATCATCACTGATGTCGTCATCAGTGACGTCACTGATATCGTCACCGGCATCCGCATCGTCATCGTCATCATCACTGATGACGTCATCAGCGACGTCACTGATGACGTCACCGACAATCGAATCGTCATCGTCATCATCACTGGTGAAGTCATCACTGACGTCACTAATGACGTCATCGGTACCCGCATCGTCATCGTCACTGATGACGTCATCAGGGACGTCAGTGATGACATCATCGGCATTGGGGGTCACGTGACCCCCCCCCCCCTGGTTAGTTCAACCCCCCCCCCCCAGTGCCCTTCCCTCCTCCTCCTCAAGAGCTGCGCTCCAATTCGGCGTTACAGGGAGTTGTAAGCGGCTTTCATTTTTTTCTGTATTATTGTTCTGTCGTGTGTGCATTCAATTTTGTTATCCTCTGCCTGCATTCCCCCAGGGCAGTTTCTCAGCCGCTAATACATATTATAGCTTTTTGGATCCAATTAATTTGAAGGATATGAACCTCAGCTTTCCCAGTGCCACAGAGGCATTGCCAGCGCCTGTCCTACTCAAAAGATAACGAAAGCCCATCCCCCTCTCCGCTTCCCCCCCCCCCCTCCCCAAAGTCTTCCATTTTGATGGGGCCTCTTCTCCCCCATCCCCCTCATACAGCATTTTGTCATGGGCGCCGCGGAATCAAGATTTTGGCTACGTGCCTGGCTTGCACTCATTTTTTTGTTTGTTCATTACTGTAGGATTTAACCGTAAGCACAGTGTTAATGCAGAGTAAAAAATAGTGGCATACTCTTGTTGGCTAGTGCCGATGATTGGACCAGTTGGTAGACAATTATTAAAAATAAATTCATTGTGAAGAATATGGGAACAGAGCATACGGACATGACACAGCACTGTGTTCATCTCCTCCTCCTTGTCTGTGCGACTCTCATTCTTTGTTTCTAATAATAATTCATTTTTAATGATTTTCTGTTTGGTATCATCTGTATGGGGGTTCACTGTAACGACCCACCTGCCATTGCATTCACTTCGGGGGCAGCTCCCTCTTCCTTATGGTGCCATCGTAGAGGAAGTGCAGGGTGGGCGTCACTCTCACTCTTGTGGTGCAGTTCTCCAGGTTCCCATAGGTTGCAAGCTGCCAGCCAAACTGAGTCAGGCCTGCCAGCCCTGCGGGAAATGTCAATTCCACTCGTTTAGACGTAGACACCCACGTTTTGCGTGTACCTGAAAAAGCTTTAACAGAGAGGAAACGCAATAATTAGCCCTTTTTGAATGCATATTTTTCTTTTGCTGGGAACATACATAACACCACACACTAGTGTACATTCAGTGGTGCGGCTTAATTTATGATGAGCATTTTTTTATATAACTTGAAGCATTTGGCGAAAACTTACAATGTAATGGGTGTGACATAAATTGTTCCTGTGAACTATCCTACACATTTACACATTACCTGATATCATGAAAGCAACAGAGCAGGGAAGGCTGTACTGCATGAATTACACATGATTTATAAGCAATTAAAAGTTGGTATCTCTTTCATTTATCACTATTGGCTATTATTTTTTGACAGAAAGAATAACTGGGCGAGTCGGTACGTTGGTAGTCTGTCAACAAAATCGAATATTCAGGATCTTTTCGCATTTTTTCATACTTTTGCTTTTTCTAGCTGCTCTGCTTTTTGTAGCGGCTTTCGCTGCCCCGTAAAAACGCGACATTCAAACTCACTTTATTTACATAGCACAATCGTAAACTTCAAAAGCGTGCCGCTTCGGCATACGCGAAGAGACCGCGCTTCTCTGCGGCACAGGCATAAGCATAGGCAAGAAATCATGCTGCTCACTCTTGTAACGTTTTTTCTCGCTCCCCCGTTACGGAACGAATCGGTGGCGAGCGGCTGTTGAGACCACACGGCAGAACTAGCATGACCTGTGATTGCTTGAACTGCCGTCAGACTGCACTTGAACGCTCCGCAAAATGCGTCATCGGACGAACGTCGTAGAGCGGCGCCCAGAACAGCCTCTCGGCTTCGCCGCACACGAGTCTTTTTCAACCTGCGGAGCAAGCCATAGGTTTTGAACAACGTACGCTCTTTTTAAATAATGAAATAGCACCGGCCAGAAGCATCCTTCGAATCAAGCATAGCTTAGCAAGCCCAGGGTACACGACAAAGTTTCAAAACAGCGACGCAGTTCGCAGAAACAGAAGTGCTCACCGGCGTTTGCAGCAGTGTTGATGGACTGTCCGCAACTTGCGTTGGTAAGACGCAGCGTCTCCCAGCTCTCAGTCATCGCTTGCTACGCTTGACCACGTTATTCGTAAGGAAGATATCTAAAATATCGGCTAAAACGTAAAAAGGAAGCGATCCTCAAAGCCTGCGTAACCTCCAACGGCTGCCAACGGCAACTGAGTGCAATAGCGATCGGCCTTGCACAGTCTTCAAAAGGCTCTTCTTTTTTTTTTTTTTTGAAAACGAAACTAAGCATTTAGGTATCATATTACTATTAATAGTGTCACTATAATGTTGTAGAAAGTTAACAAAAATTTAGTCTATCTTAGGTTTTATCTAAGTTTTAGGTTTTCTTTTTAAACACGAAACCGAAACTATAGCTCAAGCACGTTTCGTTCGTCGTATTCATTTCCGTGCGTGCGTACGTGTGTGCGTGCATGCGCCCGAGCTCGTGTGCGCGCGTGGATACGTCCGCGTGGTTGTTTGTGTGTGCGTCTGCGTCTGCGTGCGTTTGCGCGTGTACATGCTTGCGTACGCGCGTGCGCGCGTGTATGTGTGTGTGCGTGCGCGCAAGCATATTTGTTTATGCCTTCTATTGAACTACGCTAGCAAGAAGGCCAATAGACCAATCTCACCAAGCGTTCCACGCATGCGTGACGCCGCCATAGCTGTAATTTGTAGGAGGCAGACGCCAATTCACGAGATAGCTCATGCCGCCTCGTGCTCTGCTCGCGCAGACCTCTAGCAGGCTTGTCGCGTGTGCAGAAAGACTACAGCTCCCACGATGCATGTCGGCAGCGGTGGCGTACTCAAACTAGCTGTGGGATCGGTCTATTGGATGTCCCTGGGCACTGCAAAAAACAATAAATGATTTGATTTTATTGTTGTTATTGAACTATGCCAGCGTGAAATCCAGTGATTCTTCCTTAACTCTGCAGTAAATACTAGTTGATTGATTGATTGATTGATTGATTGAGCTTTATTTTTGCTGGCCGTTATTTGAAATAGATGCCGATCGGATTTTCGAAGTAACAGATTTTGGTTGATAAGTCATAAATAAAAATAAAATGAATAAAAAATATACCGTCCCTATTGAAAAAGGCCAATATGAACTCTGCTTATTAGAAATATTGTATTCCAATGAAGAGGATGGAAACCAATAAAGACTTATTGTTATCCGATTAACCCAATACGCACGACGGGAATTCATATCGGAGCACAATATCCCGATATAGTATGCGGTTATTGGTATACAACAGGATATTGGAGCACAATATCCCGATATAACTTGCGGATATTGGTATACAACACGACATCGGAGCACAATACCCCGATATAATACACGGTTATTGGAATAGAATACGACATCGCGTGCATATTGGTGACCGACATGGACATACTGTACGGCCACACGATATACAAATATTGCTCGTCGATCATGGGACCAAAGGAGAATACAATATGATATCGCGTGCATATATCTCAGAACGCGGGTACCAAGTTACCAACATGAATTACGTTGGCACATCCACACGGCAATACGCGAGACATATATTGGGTGTGGATATACACATAACATAAACGTTCTGCGTTGCGACGTTGATCGACAGTGCAAGTATGTACAGCTGTTAGTACGGCACACAGTACACACAGCCTCGCGCGCTTGAAACTAGACAACCACCAAACCCTTCAGAATAACTAGCCGGAACACCCGCCGCGACCTTCCTTTTAATGAGAAAGCCCAATAACGACGTGCTCATTGGAGTGATCGTTTTCCAACATATGTTTATTGCAGTTGTAATGCAACAAAAGTTGATCGCCAAACGATAAACACAACGTACCGGGATAGAATTCGATGTTGCAACACAACATCGCAATACAACAAGAAACTATCGGTGTTGGGACACAACCACCACATCGAATACGATTTCAATACGAAGTTACCGACGGTGAGAAATACATCAAACACAATATACTATTCGAAGTTACCGGTGTTGTGTCCAAAATCGAACGCGATACGTGACAATGTCGGTTCGCACGATAAAATAATGAGGGTGAATAGGTTTGACAGGTCACGTGCATGTAGTTGCTTCTTACGCGCACATTTATCGATATTGACCCACCTTTCTGGGTAATCCTACGTGGTACACAAAATCCACTACGACATGCCAGCACATTTCACCCAGCACTTTTCGTCGCCTGTTTCGCGAGATTCACACACTGTACAAAAAACAACGTGAAAAATACGTGCATTTGCGCCATCAAACAATACGTTACAGCCTCGTTTTTCGAGAAGATAATTTCCATCGCCAACCCGCGCGCGCGCGCGCAATCTCGCGCTCCGGAAGCAGTTTGAACTTCGAACTGTACGAACGTGGTACGAACTTCGAAAGGAGCGAGCCCGGCCCAGCTGGCGCGGCGCGATGCCCGCAATGCCCGCGAGCGGCCGAGAGAGCCGCCAAGCTGAGCATGCGCAGTGCGCAGCGGGCGGGCGTCGGTTGCGCGACTCGGCCAGCCTGGCCATCCAGCGTGGTTGGCGTTCGTTGCACTCTGTGCTCGTGGGCATCGAGCGAAACTTACACACTTTCAATTGCTTCGAAAGGTACGTATACACGACTCTATTACTTGCAGCATTGAGTGCTTTGGTGTACGCGGATCAAAGTAAACACCGAAGGACAGAGGGGAGACGTGTTTTTAAATCGCGGCCTTTTTGAACGCCTGTGTCCCCTGTTGCAGGCGTCATTTCATAGCTGTGCTCATTTGCAGGCGACATCTTCGACTGCGTGTGCTCCAATGTAACGTCAGGCACTGTTCACACTCGGCTAGCTTTGCCAGGTTGTTATCTCATGTGCGAAATAGACGTAGAAACCAGCGCCGCGTCTCTTTCGGATACTCAGCCTCCAGCCCCCTTCCTTCCGGCGTGCTTTCTGCCGCGCCCGTTCGGCGCATTGGATTCGCGGGCTCGTCAGGCTCGTTCGAAGAGGCGTTGTTTGAAGCTGACGAGTCGCCGAAGTGTTACCGGAGCTTTTCTTTACGAAAGTCGCAATCGACGCTCGGCGTCTCGGCTTTTAGCTTGTACTTTTCTCTTCCCGGGTAGACCGTGAGTGCCGATGAACGAATTTGAAAAAGCGCTAGCGAGTTACTTTGTGACGCCGCCCAACTGTCCTTCTATCAACGGCGCAGAGCAAATGATGTACAGAAAAAAAAAAAAAAACGTTTTTCATATTTTGTTGGCCATGTTTCACTTCAACGCAAGGTGAATCGCGGCTGTACGTCTTTTGACTCATTACTGTGCCTAGATTGTAATTGAACCTTTTTGGTGTGATCTTATTCTGATATCGTTATATCTCGCCTTTTCATCTTGGCTGCAGACCTCTAGACGACATTCTACACATTGCACTCCTTGTCGACATGTCGCTGCTGCTTGAGACTAATTGGAAGTCACTGTTTACTCACTCCTTGGTGCACAAATTTTATGTTCAACATCAGTTATCTGAAGGAGGCTCCATGAAACCCTGAAATTTGTTTAGAGGTACCTCTACATACTGTGTTAGAGTGCTGTTTTGTGTGTTGTAGGTTTCTACAAAACCAAATTGCACCTTGTAATATACCCTATGACTGTTTACTACAATTAAAGTTGCAATGAAACATTGGCCACAAGAGGTGACTCGGCCAACGTAGCCGACAAATTCCTCGCATAATTTTCTCCATGGGTCATTTTGGATGTTGACAAATTTTCTTGTGAATAATGAGTGTTATGCACATATGTTTCTTCTACTTTTCAGACAGGTACTTCAGTTAGATAAACCCCAGCAAAGGCAGCAAGGGAGTCTCATAGGGTCACACCAAGGATAACGGCATTCCAGCTCGAGTCCCGGGTCTTCTCACCGAACTTCATTAAACATAATGGTACATTCCCTTTCCTTTTAACTTTGTGGGAGCCAAGGGTGAAAGACGAGGCAGAGGGCGCGTGACAGGCAGTTGGCGGAGAAGTCACGAGCTGGCACAAGGCAGTGCGTGCTGAGCGAGGCTGGAACTGGGCAGGAACATCGGAGCCGGGCTGCCTGGCCTGGCCCATGCCAAACCCCGGAGCGGTCCACTAGCGAGGTTCGAAGTCGACCGGTAGAAACGGCGAGTCCTGGCCATCTAGCCTAGGCCACGACGATCCTCGTGGTGGTTCCGCAGCGAGACTCGGGCAGTGATAGCCCGGGACAGCCAGTCTACGCAGCGCTGGCATGGGAAGGACGATCCGCAGGCCTGGACACTGACTCCGACTGTGAGCTCTGATCAACGGGCGACAACAAGGGCCGGCGTGCCTGGACTGCCGGTTCTGAACGACGGGCAACCGTGAGGCAGTCAACTTATTCGCTGTCTTCTCGTTGCTGTATGTCACTCCCTGGGTGACGGGCGGAGCGCATACTGATTGGGTGGTGATTATTAGTAGCTAAGCGAACTCCATAAAAAAACCAACATTAAAATGGCACATCCAACAAGGGGCTCGTTCGGTATGCCTCTGCTTCTTGTCATCCCCAGGGAGTCTCACGGATTCGTTGAGCGGGTTGTTCACTAACGCTAACGATGCCCGCTGAGACAAATATGTTTGAATTTTGGCGACTTGTCTCACGGCAGAGCTCAGCAGGTGTCTTCTCGGATCAAGTACCTAAAGGGCTCGAGAACGAGGTTGCAGACACGCAGTCTCGGGTACCCCAGAATAGTGGTTGGTCGGAAACGGGGAGCGCGGTTAAGATGTGAGAGAGTCGTCTTCAGAGGCAGCGGAGAGTCACAGCATGTTCGCTGGAAGGCAGGATAACGAGTGGCAGAAGGGGAAACAGCCAGGACTCATTGCAGATTTAGGATTTAGGCTTGGGGTGATGCGGTAGGCAAGTAAGCACTTGTCGAAGCCTGGAGTGCAGATGGGTTTTTGTCAATGGGTGTTGGAATGATTGCGGAGATGGCAGTTGACATCGGAAACACTGGCAGACGAGATTGTCAGCGGGTGTCGGGTAAACTGGCGGAAATTGCGGTTGGCACCGGGAACGCTGGCAGGCGAGTTAACGAGCACTATGATTTGTAACTGCTGGGCCCAGACGGCTAGTTGCTTCGCGTCAGTCCAACCATCGACGAAGGGCGGAGGGACGACTCTCCCTTGAGGGGGGTCGTTCCAAGAAAGCTACGAATTGATTTATATGATTCTTTCTCGACTTCACTCTGGCCGGTCGTGGCAGTGACAGCAAGACTTTTAATAAGTTATGTCGCGTCACGACCTGGCCGAGATGCGGCGGTAGACATTTAGGTGGCTTGTAGCTGTACAGCTTACCTTGAGGTGTGAACGGTTGAAGCGGGCTTGCTCGCTGAGCGTGAACGGTGGAAGCGAGCCTAAGGCCCACTTCAGACTGGGCAATTTCCCCCAGCAACTTAACGTCGGAACACCAGCAACACGGGCGGCCTGCGCTCACACGCTGCAAGCGAATTGCTACGACTTGCCATCATCATCATGAAATTTGATTTTTCTTGCACTATATAGACGCACAACTACGCGCTAAAAACGTGTTTTTATATCTTTGAGTGGCGTTGAGAATACTCACTCATGTTTCTGAAAAAGTTTATTTCCAAAAACGATCCATTTCAACTCTGGACCAAGTCTTCAGCTGTCATCCTCACCATCACAGGGATGTCACGTGAAAATATTGCGTCCCTGATTGGCTGCTGCCGGTTCAAACTTTTCCAGTTTGTTCGAGTTGCTTGTCTGTTTGGAGCCGAACCTGATATCAGAAATTCGTGCTGATCTGGGAAAACCTAGGGAACAACCCGCCAGCAACCTCAGAATTTCTAGAAAAGTTGCCCCGTCTGAAGCGGGCCTTAGGGAACTGAAATCAAGGGCAGTGGAGCTCTGTGTTCAAACCCACTTGGAGACGTTTTTTTTTCTTTTTGCCTTTTTTTAGTATACAGTATACTAACGCTGTTCTAGAAAGAACCTCACTCTAACTAACGAAAATTATCGTTGGCCACCGCGAAAAATCTGCAGCAACCTTAAAGTCACGCGAAATTCAATTGGAAATTAATCAACCACTAACTTTTCATGAAAAGCAGCAGTTAGAGTCATTCGGAGCTAAAAAACGCGACGAATTAGAGAGAGTAAAACTAAGAAAACGAGCAAGAGATAACGTGCCTCTCCCTCCTCCGACATCGTTTGAACGGAGCATGGTACTCGGGCCGAACAACTCGACAGAAGATCCCACAGACGCGCTAGAGGGCTGCGAGAGCGATAAGCAGGTGGGGGATGGTGGGACTCCAGGGGACCGCACGTTGAAGAATGTAGTAAATTTATCAGATATCGCTCTTACATGAGACGAGCAGATGCTACTTTCGAAAGGGCTACAATTCTGCCCCACAACCGGCCAGTTTAGCGAGTTCTCTCTCCTACAAGACCTGGACAACTTTGCACGCAACCTTCGGTTGCGAGAATATTTTCACGGCAGACCTGAAAATGTCCCTGATCCTTTATTAGTGAACACAGAGAAAAGCTGGACTCCCAGTGCCAATCGCGATAAACATTTGGATCTATACATAAAAGCAGTCCAAAAGACGTAGTGGCAAAATACAGAGAAAGCAAACCACACACCTACAACTTAAACTCTTCCGAGCGGGATTCTCTTAAATCCCTGAGCAGTAGACGTGACATAATTATTAAGCCAGCCCACAAGGGAGGGGCCATTGTAATAATGGACACCGATGATTACATGGATGAAGGCCATCGCCAATTGCGAAACACGTCATTTTATCAGGCACTCGAACATGATCCAAATGTTCGAGTGCCTGATTCTGCCATTGTTCTGCACGCACTCGCGGACCTGAAAGACGGGCAAAATATCAACGGCAATTTTTGATGCTCTCAAACCAAAATATCCTAAGGTTGGGCGTTTCTATATGCTTCCAAAAATACACAAAGCGGGGAACCCTGGGTGCCCTATTATATCTGGCACTGATACATTAACTATACCTATATCAAGTTTCACCCAAGCAGCACATTACGACCGGCTCAAGCTTGAGCCAGACTGGGTAGCCGGTAAAGTTTCACTGGGCCTAGATTGTTTTGCACCATGGCGCTAGGCAGCCCCATCCTGGTATGCCAGTCTGGCAACCACCGGCAGTTCCCTGTCTAGCCATGGACTGGCTCACCACTGGAATTATGGCCTGGGCCAAGGCGGGAAGCTCAGTGGTACCCTAAGCTTGGTTCTTTATTGTATATACAGCATGGGCCAGGTTAGTGCCCGGTTAGTCAGCCAAGCTTGGCTAGACAATAGAAATTCACCATGCAGTTAAACCAGTTTAACTGGTCATATTGACAACACACGTCGTAAATTAATAAAGTTAAATTTATTTCCAGAAAAATAAATACATACTGCAGGCCGCAGAAATAAGCATAAAAAAATATGTACAATGCAAAAAAAAATTGTCATGATATTATTCATGTGTCCCAGGCAGTTGGCGAGTATCTCCACATCTGGAGTGTCGCGGTTCCGGTGGTGGCTACGCTGTACCCCAAGGCATCTGAAATAAGAATAAACATCAGTAATTAGAACCGTGGCAGATTTATTCGCACCCGTCTGTTCTAAAACGGTATGTCACTAATGCCACAAATAAAAAATATGCACTATCATAAACAGTATGAGAGAGAATATGGAAGCGTGTGACCAATCGTACATGTGGTGCCAGTCTCGCGGCAATTAAGTATAAACCACATCTAAGCGATTTGACGAGCGACGACGATCCGCTTCGCTGTCGTTCGGTCACTCATGCGATGCGGCAAACCGCATGAAAGCGACGGGAGCAAGCGACCAAGGTGATGAGCGATGATTTCTAGAAATTCAAAAACCGAGCGACGCAAGGAGCGATTGCGGGAAATCTCCGCCGCTCGTCGCTCGCTTAATCGCTTACATGCGGTTCAGCCTTTACGAAACTCAACGCCTAGGAATGAAAGAATCCTGCTGTTGTTACCCCCTTCCTGCCTCCCCAGTTTGTCGTCCGCTATACAACTTGCCATTGCGAGTTGCATAGCGGGCGACAGACTTGGAAGGCAGGAAGAGGGTAACAACAGCCGGATCCTTTACCACAGTGGTTAACCACTGCGGTAGAGGATTTCTGAAGCTGAATGTACACACTGGCGGTTGTATTAGTAGCATGGCTGTTCCAAATTTGGTTGCAAAAAGGTTCGGTTCCACATGATGCTGATTATGAAAATGAATCCAAATGGTCAATTCTGCTTACCTGGCTCGCTGGCGCCGAGACAGAGACAGCCAGTGCCCGCCCTGCAATGAGGACGGAGCGAATTCCGAACACGCCGTTCTGGGATGCAGCCATTTCGCCCACAAGCGAGCTGAACTCAGGCAGAGGACGTCATCAGCCACAGGAACTATCGGCACTCAAGACACCAGCAAACTATCTTATACAAACACAGCAACTTGTAACCTCCCCAAGCAGAACAGCAGCGGGAACTGGCGGGAACAAAGACCCAGGCAACCAAAGTTCGCGCCAATAACGCCAAATCCGGCTGTTTTTTTTTTTTTGTTTTTTTGGAACTGCGCCGCCGCCGACTCAAACCTGCGCTTCGAGCGGACGCGAGGGCCGCGCTGATTGGCCCGCGCGTTCCCTGTCCTGGCACGTGAGCAGCTATCCTCTTTCAAGGCATCCGCGCTGCGCGCCACGAAACTGCATCATCTCCGGTCCCTGGGCACTGGCGCATTCCAAGGCGTCTGACTCGCATGCGCAATGCACCTGCCGGTGCCGGATTTTCCCGCGCTTTTCCAACGTCACGTGGGAGGCTCCCCGCCTCGGGCACTTGCACTGGAAGCGGCTTCTCCGTGCAAGCCAGGGTAGATAAAGGCCGCGGTAAAAAGCGGGAAAGTTATGAAGTTCGAGTTCGACCAATTTCGACAGTTTGATTTCTAATTTGTCTGGCACAATTTCACTACATCCAGTTCATTTCGGGATTGGCCTGTTCATATCCAAACTGTTTTCAAATAGTTTTTTTTTTCTTCTTCAATGGGGAAAACGTGTTCTTTTTCATGCCTCTAGCTAAAACAGACTTATTGCACTGAAACGTGGCTTTCTACTGTGAGAGCTCGTGACACAAAGCACCAAAAATGTGCAAAGAGAACGCTCATACGAATTAAAAAAAAAGTGAAAAACGTTAAACAAGCTGTAGAGTAACAGTGGCTTTCAGCGGGCATTCTGGGTCCAATAAAATACGAGCTTGAGCCACGGAACACTGCATAGCAGCAATTCCCTACCATTCCTTGGCTCACCCTATCTTCGATCTGGCAACATGCTGAACACTGGCTGTTGCTTGTATTGAGCGGACCAGGGAATTCCTGTGAACCACCATGGAACCTCAAAGCCTGGCAGAGGCATTGCTACCGTGGCCATCTCTGACCAAGGAAAATCAATAAACAGCCAGGCTACATCAAATACTGGCAGCGGCCTGTTTACCCTGGTCATCAATGACCGAGGAAATTGATTGGTCAACCAGGAAAGACGTTCCCTGGCAGTTACGTGGCTTTCTGAGGCAAGAAAAGACTGTAAAACGCCGGACTGGCATACAGACGTAAATGGCTGGGCAGTCGTGGCCAAGCTATCACAACTAAGTGCCAATCCTGGCCCCAGGTAAACCAGGCAAGTGTGCTACCTGGGCATAGACCGCTTTATTAGCGAAATTCCACCGACATTTCATTCTTTTGTAAAGGACACTAACCATTTTCTCTCACAAATCTCAACGGTCGTAGTTCCGATTGGCTCCTTCCTGGTAACATTAGACGTCTCCTCACTTTACACAAATATCCCCCTCGACGACAGATTTACCTCGCTGATTGATGCGTACGAGAGCGTACGGCGCCAAGACCTCCCCGACTGTGGCACACTGGCAATACTTCCCCGCCTTGTATTAAAACTAAATAGCTTTGAATTTAACGACAACTTTTTCCTTCAAGTCAGCGGAACCGCAATGGGCACTAGAATGGCTCCCAACTGCGCAAACATCTTTATGAATAGACTAGAAAAAACATTTCCTTCAGACAGACCTCTGCGACCCTCATTTTACAGACGATACACTGATAACATTTTTTTTTAATATGGGAACACACGGAGGAGCAATTTTGGAGTTCATCAGGTATTTTAATTCGGCACACCCAGATATTAAATTTACGTATACATTCTCCCGAACCGAGGTTAACTTTCTTGACGTCACGGTCGTGGTGGTAGGAGAGAGTTTAAAAACGAAACTCTACAGGAAACCTACGGACAGCTTGAAATACTTGCATTACAACAGCTGCCACTACCCCCCCCCCCCCCCCCCCCACTATAAAACTAGTATTCCGTATGGTCAGGCGCACAGATCCCGACGGATATGCTCGGACGAGGGTGACTTTAATGCCAATGCAGTCCACCTTCGGAGCGCCCTCATCGAGCAAAATTACCCGCCACCCGTCGTTGACTGCGCAATCGAGAGAGCCAGGGCACTAGGTCACGATAAACTGTTAACTGGCACGCCACCGGACCGAAGGGAGAATCGTAAAACTAACTTAGTCTTAACGTATTCAAACAACACGCCCAATATTAACAACATTCTAAAACAACATTTTAATATTATCCAACAAAGCGAAAGGCTGAGAAATATAATTCCTTCCCCACCACGCGTTGTATTCAGACGTCCTAGAAACCTAAAAGACATGATTCTGAGGGCCAGGACCACGCCGGTGGAGAACATTGGGAGCCAATCATGCCTGCGTCCGCGATGTGAGGTTTGCTCGCACGTCTCCCCCACCCACACAGCTAGGAGCACGGGATCAAACTTCACCTTTCGAATTCGGGGTGATCTACACTGCTCTACCGCCAACGTTGTATATTTACTGGAGTGCGGGGAATGTCACATGCAGTACGTGGGCCAAGCAAAATCTCCATTTCGGGCGAGGTTCAATGTTCGTAGATCTGACACCGAAAGAAAGCCCATTCTGCCACTCTCAAAACACCTAAAACTAAAAGATCACTTGTTTGAGAAATTAACTGTCACAATTTTAGAATCCGGATTTGGTACACATCGCGAGCGGGAATAGAAGGAATCATTCCTAATTCGTGAGTTCAACACACTGTGAAGAGGGATTAACGAAGATCCCGGCATACTAACGCCACTTCAAGTCATTGACATCTAAATCTTAAAGCGAACCCAAGAATTAAATTGAAGTGGCCAGACGGCGAGGCTGTATGTGCCCACGGTCCGACGGGCCGCCTGCTGGCGCCGATGGAATCCGTAGTGAGAGAGAGAGAGAGAGAGAGAGTGAAGGGAGACCTTTGTTCGCACGCCGCAGGGAGCGTGCTCTCCCCCACCCGGAAGCTTTCATCTTACGCCGTGCCCTTGCCCAACTAAAAACTTTTTTTTTTGGTGGGATTAGAGAAAAATTTTACCGATCTCCCCCGCCCGTCATTCTGAAGAAGACAGGCCTCCTCACAAAATGTCAATGAACCTTTCCTTGTTTTTGTTCAGTCCATGGATCTTTCTTGTGTATTTCAATAATCACCGGCCCACAAGCTTCAATCATCAAACATATATATATATTTATATTTATAAATAATACTTTTTTTTAGGTTTTAATGTATAGACACATAATTTACACACTAATTCACATTAAGAAGTGCTTTTATTCACACACTGTGGTTCCCTAGTGCTTCCAATAGCTTCTTGCTGAGCTATTGCGAGCTCTGCAAAGGGAGGGGCACCTTCCCACCCTTTGCAGGCTGTAAAGCTGTGGCTTGCACAGCTCTAGCAGGTCGCACCTCGCACACTGGCTCCATCATCAAGCATAGGGGCTGCATGAGTCGCGCCGCACCGTAAGGCTATATGCAGTCGGGTCGCAGCACCTGGGACCATTCGTCGCTGCACTCAGCTATGGTATGGTGGAATGGTCAGGGCATGAAGCAGGGGCACAACTTGGAAATGCTCATCTTCATCATATTTCAAACACATTTTTTTATTACTTTTGTGTCGAGTTGTCAGCATTTTAAGGGTGAGGAAGCAAGCAGCAGCAAGAGCAAGAAAAAAATTTAAAACCGCACTAATTGAGAATTTATTACGAGCATAGGAAGCCGTGAAGTATTCTTAAAATGCTTCTAAAAGTGAATTAGCATATAAATTCTGTGCTAGTGCCTCAAAAATAAAAAATAAACAATTTAAATATAATTACCAAGGATAAAAATATACACCAGGAGGACTTAAACCAGAACTACACAGTCTGTAAATTTGAAATTTGACACCATAAACCACTTGGCCTTCACCAAATTTTATTTTTAGGTCGTTTATCGAGGTATATGAATTTCGTTTGCAGCTGTCGGCTTCAAGAGAGATAGCCTTATTTTCATTTACTTTACTATTCCCACCAAATATGACAAGTGGCCAAGAATAGAACCTCAATTGTCGGCCAAGGCACTGTACTTGCATCAAGGCAAACTAGCCTGGCTTGGTAGGCTTATATTTTGTTTCATCACCCGTTTAGGATTCTGTTGTCGCTCATCAAAAGAAAAAAAAAAAAAACTGACTAAGTTTGACATATTCTGGTGTGCAGGTACCCATGGCAGTAAACTCTGCTAAATGGGGCAAAATATATATTTACATTTTTTAGAAAATATGCATTGTTTTAGCAAAATGAGCTACACTATTTGACTAAGGTGAAACAGAACGAGCCTCTCCACCTGGTTCCGTTTTCATCTCTCGCAGACACTATTTCCTGCTTTTTGTGATTTGTATCAGACTTTTGTGTCTCTGTCAGGCCAAAGCATCTGTGTTAGACTAAGACTGGTTTCTTTAGGATATGTGCAGGTATTCTTCGCGGCAAATGGCTGCCAATCAGGAACATGAGTTTGTTCTCGGCCACCAAGAGCAAGTATTTTCAAGGTGAGCTATTGCCCGCCTATATCATTGATGTGATGGCTGCGCCAATTGCGCCAAACTACGCCAAGGGGCTAACCCTGCTACATCCTGCTACATTTTGCCAAAATATGGGTAATCTGCGCCAAGCCTGAGCCAAAGGGCCAATTTTGGAAGCCTTTCAAAACTGAAACTAAACTAAGTACCGTAACTGTGCATGCATGAGCTAGGTGGTGCAAACGGCCGCCCGACACAAAATACCCTGCATCAATCGTTCACGTTTTTTTTCCGCCATGCCGTCTTTTCTTTCATGCTCTCGTCGTCTCGTAAGCATTATTCTCGTCTCTCGTTTTTTTTTTAATTTTTTTTTTAACGATAGAAGGCGGTGTGTGTGTGTGCTGCGACGCTAGCGTGCTGGGTACCAGCCATGACGTGACGCCGTGAAACGAAACTATGTTTCGGCGCGGCGGGAGTTGCTTTTTGAGTTGAAGCTCTCGCTCCTGAAATCAATGGCCACACGACATTGCGGATATGGTGCTTCCTAAACTGAAACATAAGGACCGCCACATGTTCATCAACATTCGTGTTCTTGTTTAAAACATACGCTGCTACAAAAATCCTTCTCTAACTCAAAGACTGCTGTGTCGAAGTATTAATTACCTAGGTTTCTCTTGGTGGGCTTTCTTTCGAGAGGGACCCCGGTACGTGAAAAATGTGTCGCGAAGAAAAGTTGAAGTGAGCTAAAGCAAAGAAGGGAATGTCTGCACGCTGAACCCTCTGAGCACGCTTGTTTGTCTCGAGTTCAGTCGTTTCACAAAGCGTCCGTGGCTCGCAATGTCTTGCATCAATGCGCTCAGGTTCTTTGTTTCTGTGTTTAGCTCGTACCTCGCCTGCCGGCCTTGCAAGCATGCGGCGCTGGACTCTTTTTTGTCGCATGCTGGGCAGTTACATTTTGCATAGACTTTTGGCAACCAGTTGGCGACGGAGCGGAGAGGCATGGTTTTGGTTTCGATCGAACAGCCGTTTCGCTCGCGCGATGAAGCACGTGCACCTGCAAGCCTGCCGGAGTTGCCCTCACATGCATGCGAACCAACGATGCAAACGTAATTGCATGACAGAGGCACCAGCCGGGATGCTTGCAATTCATTGTTTTACATTTAATTACTTTTGACGAAAATCTGGCACGTCGTTAATCAGTAAAACGGTAGCAAGCGGTTTTTCGGAATTGCTTGGCAACGCCTACAGCACTGTACACTTGTGGGTTGTCGCAATGTCTCTTTGGAGACATTGAAATTGGACATTCATTACTACCCTAAGCTAAAGCAAAGCTTGCTCCAGCCTTGCGGAATGTTTTGAAAAGCAAAAAGAAATGTGTCATGTCATTGGCAGTTCAGTTACATCTTGAAAGACTCCCAGGTGGCCAAACTTGACCATAATTGGTTTATTTCGGCGAGCAAGATTCCCTTCGCGTGTCCAGCATTTAAAACAAATATTTTTATTCTTATTAGAATATCTACTTTAAAAGCTACTTTTGCTGCTCCAAAACACTGTTTCGGCTGCTCCAAAGGCCACTTTTTCTGCTCCAAAACACTGTTTTGGCTGCTCCGAAAGGTGCTCCAAAACGGCTTAGGCCAATCACATCACTGCTACGTGAGTTTCAGCATTTGTCAAGGAGCGCAAAAATCAAAGCCCAGGGGTTGGCCATTGCAAAAATGTTGACTCGGAAGCGCATAGGGAGAAAGCTTTACAAAAGTATCCACCTGCCTCTACAAGTGAAACCGAAACTAAGAATGTGGGTTTCATTTGAAAAAAAAAAAAAAAAAAAAAAAACAATGTCAGCTTGAATTAACTCGGGGGCGGCACGGAGCAAACAAGCCACGGTACGAGTAGGCTTGGTTCAGGCTTTTGTAGGGGTGGTCGATGACTGGGTGTTTTCTAAAAAGCTATATTTTTCTAAATTGTGGTGGTCGAATATTCGGGGATGGGCATTGAGTCGGGATGTTAAGGTAAAAATTACATCCCCATGCCGGGATTCATGTGCCTTGTCCCCCTAGCGAGGGGGACAAGGCCTTCAAAATTTTAGGTTCGAAAAAGGGGTGCGTCAGTATTGACGTCTCATTTTACATCAGGCCTCTCATTTTAAAACTCGCTATAAATGACATGTCTAAAATTCGTTTAGGTGTACTTCCTCCCAGCAAGTATATGGTTCTGTCTCAAAAGGTCTAATCTGATGTTGACCGCACATCAGGTCTCCACCGGCGATTCATCAGGACGAGACCCAACCGGGACACTAGGGAGGAGCGGCTTAAGCAAGGGAGGCTACATATACGACAGCTTCTTGCGGACAAGAAATGAAAATAGATAGATAGTGAGTGTTTCATTTGCTATGCCTTGTGGCATGCACATTCTGTTTGTTATGATTGAAGATTCCTGCAGAGTTCAATTTCAACTATTGTAAAAAACCGAGCATGCGCTCAGATCGCAGAAGCGCCTGCCCTCCGATTCGAAACGATGTGCAAATAAGCAAAGGGCATACCAAACACCCATCCACCTGTTTTGAGCCATGCTCAAAATATTGAAAGAGCACATCAAGCGCCAGGTGCTTTGGCGTCTTTGCCACAATGGCGCCGGTTGCAGAGCTGACAGACCCGTGACTGGTACAAGCCATTGCATGGCCTTTGGGAACCAGGGAATCGAGATTAAAGAAGTAGTGCAGAAATTGGAGGCGGGTGGTGAAGGTGAGCAGAGTTAACAGAAAACAAGGATGAAGGAAGTTCGTCGCATGAGGCAACTATGTCTCGTGCGTATAATTTTGAGTGTGCTGTAGTTGGCTACTCAAAAAAATTGTCACTTGGACGTAACTAATTGCAAATCTCTTGCAGTTTCCACGGCCCACAAACCAGCAGGCGCCAGTTCATTCCTGTTGAAAGGTGAGGATTCTAGATTTTCTAGATTGCTCTGAAGCAGCAGTATTGAAGCCAGAAAAGCGGTACGGCATATTTAATTGACAGAACTCAGAACAACTGGAGGCACTTTCACTGAAGCTTGTTTTGCTGCAATACACGCGTGTATTGCAGCAAAACAAGCTTCAGTGAAAGCGTCTCCTGTTGTTCTGAGCTCAGTCAATTAAATATGCCCTATCGCTTCTCTGTCTTGCTTCAGTGTCGCTGTAGGCAACAAAACATGCGCCCAGTTTTGTCACAAGAGGCATATTATGTCACGCACATGTAATTTTGATTTTATCCAACTTACTGTGCTGTAGGTGGCTGGTAAAATAAATTGGTACTTGGACGCAACTAATTGCAAATCTTTGTGGCAGTTTCCAAGGCCTAAGAGCCAGCAGGTCCCAGTTTGCTTTTCCTCAGAGGTGAAAATTCCAGATTCCCGAAGCAGGTATACTGAAGCCAGACAACCGGTACAGCATTTTTAATTGACGAAACTTAGAACGACTGGGGGCTCCTGCATTGAGGCTTATTTTTCTGTAATACACGCGAGCGACATTGACATATGTCCAGTTACGTCGCAAGAGGTTATCTATGTCCCGTGCATGTAATTTTTTTAATCTTTCGAACTTAGTGTACTTGACTGTGACAGTGCAGGAAAAATCAATCTCACAGCAGACACTCAGGAAGACAAGCACACGCGCTGAACTGACAAGTCTTGTGTAATCGAGTGCTTCATTTTTCTCTTCAACGTCTGGGTTGACTTTTCAGAACGTGATAAGTAGAAGAAGTAGCACGAAATACAAAGGAAAATTCTAAAGAGAAGGCAAAAGAACAGTAAAAGAGAAGGCAAATGAAGAAACGGAAAAAAATATCTAAACGAAACACTTTTACCAATCGTCCCTCTCCCTTATCGCTATCATTTAGATAGAAACTGGGGCTCTTTGGTCGACAACCCTATAGAAGGACTACTTACACACTTGTCCTTCAGCTGTGCTATCCTTTCCGCTTCCATTATTTCTCTAGTCAATGTGTTTCTACTCCTACCTATTACAGAACAATTTTCAAAGTGTGCTATACACTGATCTCTATGACAATTGCTGGATCGCGCTTCCCCGCTTGTTCGCTGCAGCGCAAGTGAAGCCACCGGACTTCACTCGCTTGGGATACGATTTGCCGTTTTTGCTAGCCTTTGCTGCGGTTTTCCAGCGTGCTGTGGACACGTTTTCTACTCGTTCGTCGTCATTCGCCGAAGAAGTTTTTTGAAGACTCTGTGTATTGTTGAGACTTGCCGTCGTGAACACGTGGAAAATTTTACGAAAGTGCAGTGTCGCAGGAAAAAGGCACAACGCGTCGAAAGGAAGGGCTGGCGGCGTGTTCAAAGCTTCCTTGGCACGCCGAAGTGCCGTGTCTCTATGCCTTCGCACGCTTGGATACCGACCAAGAACCGACGCCGTGTGTATGTGTCTAGCGAGTGCAATGTGCGTGAAGCTGTTCGTGCCTCTGGATCAGCGTCTTTTCCCCTCGCGGTTTAGGAACGAGCTTAACGCGCCGTTCACACTCTTGCGACCGAGTACGACTGAGAGAGACGAGACCGGTTTTTTCCGCTGCAGCGGAGCTGGTCCTAAGAAGTCGCAAGAGGCTTAAAAACCGGCCTCGTCTCTATCAGTCGTACTCGGTTGCTAGAGTGTGAACGGGCCTTTATCCAGCGTCCACTAGCGACGGAAGATGGGGGGAAGGTACGTCTTTTTTTCGGCCTTAGACGATTTACACAATACCGTGCACAACAGCTCCTCATCACTGATCAGTGCTGGCTTATTATCAACCTACTTAATTGCACTTGACGTTTGAGCGCGGCTCGCCTAATTGTAATTGGTCAGCAGGTTGCACACGACCATATCGGCCGCGCTTCAAAGATTTTCATTCTCGCCGTCTTGTACTTTTGCTTTCGAAAACCCCCCTGGCTCCACAACGTTGCCCTATTCGTGCTCCCACGGAATCTATTAGAGTAGATTTGGGACATAGCCAAGGTTAATATTGTACATAAGAACACGTACAGATCTCTCCCTTTTATTGATAGCAACTCACCGGAACAGCTGGACGATCCAGAACTCCGTGGCCGATATATATAAATGATCTAAAGGCTTCTACGCGCGACACACGTTCAGAACTTTGGCGCGGCGTCAATTCTTGACCGGTATCCAAGCGTGCGAAGGCACAAAGATGCATCACTCGGCGTGCCAAGGAAGCTTTGATCACGCCGCGACACCGGCGACACTTGTTTTCGACGAGTTGTACCTTTTGATACGGCTTCACGCACATTGCACTCGCAAAACACATCCACACGGCGTCGATTCTTGGTCGGTATCCAAGCGTGCGAAGGCACAGAGACACGGCACTTCGGCGTGCCAAGGAAGCTTTGAACACGCCGCCAGCCCTTCCTTTCGACGCGTTTTGCCTTTTTCCTGCGACACTGCACTTTCGTAAAATTTTCCACGTGTTCACGACGGCAAGTCTCAACAATACACAGAGTCTTCAAAAAACTTCTTCGGCGAATGACGACGAACGAGTAGAAAACGTGTCCACAGCACGCTGGAAAACCGCAGCAAAGGCTAGCAAAAACGGCAAATCGTATCCCAAGCGAGTGAAGTCTGGTGGCTTCACTTGCGGGAGCGGCAAGCGCGATCCAGCAATTGTCATTGAGATCAGTGGTGCTATACAGCCACAATCGCGACAATGGATTCCCAAGTGTCCAGCTACGACTCGGTGGGTGTTATAAAAATGCTCTCTTAAACGATCATTCAAACACCGTCCAGTCTGGCCTACATACTCTCTACCACATGAGAGTGGGAGAGAATATACGACTCCTTCAGTACAGTTTACAAAGCTCTTTTGGTGCTTTTTCGAACAACCAACTTCCCGGTGTGCCGGTCGGTTTACCTTCCTGCACAGGCTTAGAAGCTTATTTGGTGCTGAAAAAGCAACATTAATGTTAATGCAGTTACCTATCTTTTTTAGACCACGCGAAACTTTATGTTTATATGGAACAACGGCCGTCCTTTTCTTTTCTGTATTGCGTTTAGGTCGTTCACCCCATCTTATTCTCTTTAATAAATCCTCTGCCACGGCTTTAAGTAATGCACTAGGATATCCTGTTGACTTTAACCTGGCGATTTGTGCATCAAAGCTAACCTTAAGTGAATGAATACAAGACTTATTGCTTTTCAGACCGTGTCAGGAATTTCCCAAGGTGGTTTCCTTGAATTGCTCACCCTATATTTAAAAGCTATGTTTGCATGTTGGGAGGGTAGCACCTTTCTCCATAAAGCAGGGGTATGCATTGGTTCATGCATAGTACCAGTTTTGAGTACCCTTTACCTCGCGCATCGGGGCTGGATTCTTTCACGTAGCTTAGATGCTTCTACTGTTGTGAAAGTGTTTCACTTTGTTGATGATTTTTTGATTCTGCTAGATTGTGCAGCTAATAACTTTCAAATATTGGTCTCTAACATTCTTTCTTGTTTTAAATCCTGTATAGATCCACTAGAAATCACTCATGAGCTCCCCACAGAAGGTTCCTTGCAGGTCTTGGACCTCAGATTAATTTTTTCGGAGCATCATGTATGTTGATCATACGAACCGAGAGGGAAGAAACCTCTTCTTATTTTCAGTCAGCACACTCAAAGCATGTTAAGCGAGGCATTGTTAAATTATGTCTCACCAGTGCGCTTAATAAGTCTTGTATTCATTCACTTAAGGTTAGCTTTGATGCTCAAATCGCCAGGTTAAAGCCAACAGGATATCTTAGTGCATTACTTACAGCCGTGGCAGAGGATTTATTAAAGAGAATAAGATGGGGTGAACGACCTAAAGGCAATACAGAAAAGGAAAGGATGCCGTTGTTCCATATATACATAAAGTTTCGCACGGTCTAAAAAAGATAGTTAACTGCATTAACATTAATGTTGCTTTTTCAGTACCAAATAAGCTTCTAAGCCTGTGCAGGAAGGTAAACAGATCGGCACACCGGGAAGTTGGTTGTTCGAAAAAGCACCAAAAGAGCTTTGTAAATTGTACTGAAGGAGTCGTATATTCTGTCCCACTCTCATGTAGTAGAGAGTATGTAGGCCAGACTGGAAGGTGTTTGAATGATCGTTTAAGAGAGCATTTTTATAACACCCACGGAGTCGTAGCTGGACACTTGGGAATCCATTAACGCGATTGTGGCTCTATAGCATATTTTGAAAATTGTTCTGTAATAGGTAGGAGTAGAGACGCATTAACTAGAGAAATAATGGAAGCAAAAGGGATAGCACAGCTGAAGGACAAGTGTGTAAGTAGTCCTTTTATAGCGCTGTCGACCAAAGAGCTCCAATTTCTATCTAAGTGATAGCGATGAGGGAGAGGGACGATTTGTAAAAGTGTTTCATTTAGATATTTTTTCCGTTTCTTCATTTGTCTTCTCTTTTACTGTTCTTTTGCCTTCTCTTTAGAGTTTTCCTTTGTATTTCATGCTACTTCTTCTACTTATCACGTTCTGAAAAGTCAACCCAGACGTTAAAGACAGAAATGAAGCACTCGAATACACAAGAGTTGTCAATTCAGCGCGTGTGCTTGTCTTCCTGAGTGTCTGGTGTGAGATTGATTTTTCCTGCGCTGTCACCGTCAAGTATGGTTCACCAACTCGCCCAAGCTTCCATCCTATTGACTTAGTGTACTTTACGGGGCTACTCAATGTAATTGCTACTTGAACACAACTAATCGCAAATCTCTCTCCCAGTTTGTCTCAGTTTACACGGCCTACAAGCAAGCAAGCACCACTTCGTTTGTCCTCAAAGGTGAGCATTCCAGATACTTTAGTTAGGTGCAAAGCAGGAACTGTGAAGCCAGGCGAGCGGATAGGTATATTTAATTGACCGAGCTCAGAATGACCCGTGGCAGTGGAATGGAAGCTTATTTTTTCGTAATCAAACGCAGGCATAATTTTGAATCTATCCGTCTTAGTGAAGGATTGCTACTTGTTGCAAACTAATCCCAAATTTTTATTTTGCAGTTTCTATATGGCTACAGCTAGCAGGTGCTGTTTTCATTAAAAGGTAAGGATTTCACATTCTGTTTTCAAACAGCAAGTTTTTGAATGAGGGTCCTAAACAATTAACTTTCTTTTGCAGTAAATGCCAGATCCTCCAGTTCAGGATTATGTTAAATATATTTGGTATGGATAAGCCCAGTGTTTTGCTTCTTTATTCATAATTTGACAACAGCAACATTTTTTCTTATTTTATCACTCAGAAATACACACAAGAAGAGACTGCGTTGCGGAGAAATGTTGCGCTAAACGTGATTTTCCAACTTGTATATAGTTTTCTTGGTAGCCGATATAATATATTGGATTCCAATATCCATAATACGCTAAGTACACTGGAATCATAAACCCTTATTGGATCCCCATAGACACATGGGGATCCAATAAGGGTTTATACGGTATTGGATTCCAATGTTTTCAGCGTATTATGGATATTGGAATCCCATAACAAACCCTTATTGTAATACAATACAATAAATGTAATGTTTTCCAATACACTGTCCATATCGTATTGTAATACAATAAAAAGATATTGTTTACCAATATCCATAATACGCTGTTTATATTGGGGTTTTCCAATAGGGGTGGTTCATCAACTCATTTAATGTACGCTGAGCCTAGTTATATAAACTGAAGACGACATACAGATATCTATCGCTTCCTTTTTTTTCTAAATTATGCTGTTAAAAATAAAGAACACCCTTGAACGAATAACTGAGCACCCTTCCAACACCCTTCCAGCACTCAGCACCCCTCACAATGAATTGGAAGGGTGCTCGCGCTCAGGCACCCTCGCGCTCGTCGTGAGGGGTGCTAACCCTGCAAGAAAAAGGGTGCTAGACAGCTAAGTGAAGGGTGCAAACCCCCTGCAGCACCCTTAAAGGGTCCTGTAGCACCTTTAAAGGGTGTAAAAAAGTTAAGTGTGTGGGACGTTCACCATAATGACGTAACACATGACCTCACGCGTGATGTCGCGAGTGACGTCAATCGTAATGTCACCGCGCGTTGCATTACGGGTGAATTTCCCGCTAAATTTAGTTGAAACAATTCACCCCTAAATTTAGCAAAAACAATTTTTCCGCTAAATTTAGCGAAAAAAATCCCCCTCTACCAAAAAAGTTTCGAGGTAAATTTAACTGGGCATATAGAGAAAACTTCTCGCTAAATTGGAGGGGAGAGTACGGATGGAGGAAGGGGGACATACCCTCCTCTACGTACCTTCCCTTGCTCCTCCTCAAGAGCTGCGCTCTACCTCGGTGTTACAGGGGATTGGTCACGCCATGTTCATTTTTTTATCATGACAGTAGAATCTATCTTAAGCGACAAGCGATTTTTTCTTCCTCATCATTTGTACAGGTGTCTTCCGTCGACTGCGCTGATTGACTCAGCGAATTTTATGCGAAAAAAAAGACTCAGAAAAGGTAGTTGTAGAGGTGGTCGCCTTTATTTATTACTTCTTTTTTTGACCGACAGGACGGCATACCCCGCTCTGTTTTGTTTAGCCGCCTGACGGCGCTTCAGTAGGGAATGGGGAGGCGCTTTGGGAGTCGAGTGTCGCGTTTCAAGCGGTCCCGTGCCCTTACAATTTGGAATTCTGCTTGTTTATGAGCATTTCCCGGTATCGGGGAAATGGCCGCGGGCATGTCGCCTCCTTCGTTGCATTTCATGCGGAACCCCGGTTTTCGAACGCACGTGAAAACACTTAACTTGTCGACGAGAGGCTGCTGTCTCAGCGCCGCGTGCGTCTACCCCTTGACCCTGAGACGCGGGGCCAGACGTAAAGGTTTGCCGGGGAACCCACGGCCGAGGCGTTAACACGTCACCAGTCGCCAGGTCGTTTGCTGGAAGACAAAGTGCTTCAGAGCTCTCGGAGTCGTGTCTCGGAACTCTTCCGTGACGCCCGGGGACCAGGCGCTCCCAATATATTCTGCATATGCCTGGCGTGTCTTTCTTTTTACTTTGTTGCCAACGGCCTTTAGCGATGGCATTGACGTGCCCCAGCCGACATGTCTCGGTGGTTCTCACCGTTCGCGAATTTCCATCTTCTGTGGCAAATAGGAAAGCCATAAGTCGTATTTTATCCTCGGCTTCTGAGAACCAGTGCTTGGCTTTTAGTTCACTCTCGGAGCAATGACCTCTCACCCGATTGGTCGGAAGTGCGTCGTCTGTAGGCGTCGTAGTTTGGTCCCTCTAGCCAATGGGAACAGGATCGAACCGTGATTGGCCCGGACGGGTTCGAGCACGCTGTTTTAGACCCTGGCCGGACAGAGAAATCTTTGAGTTTCGGAACGCGCTCGTGAGCGACCTCACTTACGTTCAGCTACCGCGGTGCGCCGCGTTACCTGTCGTGCGCGACAGCGTCTTCATCATCGCGGCTACAAGGTAGTCGCCGTCCTTACCGTGCGCGGTAGGACCATCTGACGCCGAGGCGTCTCAGTCTGTAATCCGTGCGCGGCAGTTTATTACAGCGCGGAATCTGTTCGTACTTGTCTTTTACGTAACTGTTTGATTCTTTTTTTTTTTTATCGAAGTAAAGTTTCGTCGTTCTCGTTGATCGTCCGAGTTGTCGGTCGCCTCTGCATCACCACCGACGCATCCAGCCCTCCAGCAACTACCTTCGTCCACGATCCCCCGGTCCTCGACGGCAACTTAAAGGTGGTCCATCGAGGTCGGGGAAAACAACCTTCCTTAACATCTACTGTAGTGGTTTGCGATTATAACCGAGGGGGAGGTTGCGTTGCCTACTAAACGACAACACGCGTATGGGGGGAGGGGTGGGGGAGGAGAATGAAATATCGCAGACTAAATACGGGAGAAAAAAAAAAAAACTAATGAGGAATGGGAATGGAAAATCGAGTTAGTTTTGAAGCACTTATTTACATTTGTTTTCTGCACGAAACAATTGAATGGCAATTTTTAGTACGTATCTGACCGTCAACTTAAAATAAATCAGCAAAATCAAAGCAAACGTTGTAATTTCTTTTATGAAACTTTGATATATGAAACTTTGTGAACAAAATTTGTTGATATAAGGGTCATTCAATGTCAAACGTCCCAGATGTTGCGCTCAACCAGCTCCAATTTCTAAAAAACAAAAAAAAACATGTTTTTTTGCCGCACGGTTTGTAGCCCTGCCCTAAAATATTTCTGAAGAAAATATTTTTTTATGGCGTGAGTGGTGTTTTAACCTTTAAAAACAGCGTGAAACTGGCATCACTCAATAATTGATAAAAATTCACATTTTTTGTGACCCGGAGGCGCCAGTAACGAGGCAATCTACTTTCCAACGACCGCTTTCGCGCCACAACTCTTTTGCGGCGACCTGTTGCTGTGGAGGCCTCGTCGAAGAGAAGTCGGAGTTGCAAGCAATTGAACGGTGAGTTTTGATTTCTTTGGCTACTGGTAGAGCAGCAGGAACGTTATAGGCATTTCAAAATGTGCTTCATAAAGCCACAGGATTGCCCTGTACGATAGGCGCTCGCTCTCCGACGCCCCCGGGCGCGTACTCGCCCGTGTTAACGTGCAAACGAGGCCTAGCGCTCAAAACTATGCCCGGTGGGGGTCTATATCACATGAGCAAATGACGTTAGCGAACAGCAACATTTTAGCAAATTGACCTTTTAGCGAATAACGGGGGCGCCCGTTCACCCAACCCCCCGCGCTGCGCTTACGCCGCTTCGCAGCGAAGGTCTGTAGCGGCTCATTACAAGATTGTTATTACACTTGACCCACTCGAGAATGCGCTTCGCGACGTCCAACTGTTCGCGAAAGAGTCATTGGATGAAACGTGGGCGTTCACTAAAACGTAATTCGATCTAGTGAGTGCCTTTCGCCCGGGGGCAATCAGTTCATCAAACAAACCAGGCTACACCGGGAGATCCCTTCGTCGACGCAGTCGCGTTTTAGTGCGAGTTAGTTTCATCGAAAAGTTCTCGTGTTCGTTTCATCGACCAACTTTGCGACGCTTCATAGAAAACGTCTTTCGCTGGTGACCGACGCGATACGAGCTTGCCCAAACCGTGGCGGTAAGTATAAGGCCTGGTGCGACTTCGCGCCTCGAGATTAAAGTTTCACCTTGGCGCTCTTCGGCGAAAGGTATGGTCGTATCCGCTATGCGAAGATAAACATGTTCTCAATCATTATGATAGTTTCTCAAAGCGAAGCGAGGGGTTTCAGCGAGTAGTGCGGAATGTTTGAAAGCGGCGCTCGCGAATTCATTCGTGGCGTATCAGAGCCACCGGGGTAAGTTTGCTTTAGTTCAGGTACGCTTGCAGTGAACGCAATAACACCAATGATAAAATCCCCTTGACAAAAAAAAGAAGGAAAGTAAAAAGGTTGACGAAACGTTGCACGAGTATGTGTTCACGAAATTGATCGGTGCCGCGAAGTCGTGCTGGCGTGCGTTCAATTAAGCATTATCTTATGCTCTTATTTTCTCCGCGGGTTTCCGAGTGTCTTTCGGCCGATTCTGGTCGGCTCCGCGGAACTGTTCATAGTTTCAACCATGGTCGGGAGTCATCAAATTGGAGTTGAACTTGAACGCTGTGACGATAAACTTGTTTATAGAGCCCCGGCTGGAGGTGTTTTTTCTTGAAACAGTTTCACTTTTGAGATCCCGACTTCGGAGTTTGGTTTCACCCCGTGTATAACTTGTCTTGTGCTCGTGGCTTTGAATGTGTTTTGAATTGTTCAGAACTGCTCTTGTGAACTTCTTTTATAATGTTTTTCCCCCTTTTGTAGGCTGTTGTCCATTTGACGGTTGTGTTTGCTTTGGTCTGAGCATTATCACTTGTGCTAAAGTTCTATTCCCACTAACATATCTTAAATTTGTGGTCACTTTACCTTTGAAATCCGACATTTCTGTTCGCTAAATTTCAACCAGTGCTCTTTCCTGCATAAAACCGAAAGTACTTAATTTTTTTTAAATTTTTTTTATAATGAAGCCGCCAACCTGAAGCCTTGAATCCATGGTGGGATATCAAGTTTTGTGTTGCCCAGTATAACGTGACTGCAGTGTCACACTTTTTTGGACCTCATTATTCGGTATATGAAAAGCCATAAGACAACTTTAAGTCGTGCGTCGGCCACTCCCGCTGTGTATTGTGTAGTGAACGGGAAGGTCTTTACACATAGCGTGCCTTTTTTGCCATGTTTGTCATCCACAGTTCACTCTCAGTGCACTTATGGTTAAACCTCAAAATATTTCTAGATGCATTGTACGAATATTAGCACATTAAACATGGTGAGAAAATAATTCTTGGCTCAATAATATCTACAATGACTACTAAAAGTTTCATCAACATGAATCATATTTCGCAATGCCATTTCAAAGAACGCTGTGGCATATAATATGCATTTTCTCAATGTAGATTCCAGTCCAGTTTGAAGTTCGACCAAGGTAGTTGACCAAAGTTTCCCCGTCTGATCGCTCGTAAATAGTATCGGTTCCTTCCGCTTTTTGTAATCGTTTTCCAGTTATGAATCTTTCAATTGAATTAATGTGGTGTACTCGCAGCCTGCAATATTTTTTTTTGTGTATAAATGCATAAGATAAGCGAGATTGTCTTGAGGCGCTGTACATTTTAACGCCCACTAATGAACTAGTTAGGTCTGAGTTTTTTCTTTATATGGGCTTTTCATATGCTATAGTTTAATTGTGGGTAGTATGGGCGCATATCAATGAACCACTAACAATTATCGATCTGTTCAAAAATATATAGTTTCCAATAGACATTTTTATTCTAAATTCAGCAGGTGTGAATGATGTACCTTCGAGCAAGTCACATAAATGTTTACCGAACTTTATGCAAGTTAGGTGAAATCTCGATAATTTTTTCGCTCCTATGACTATCCTTTATAAAATCAAGCTGAAAAATCTTGGGTATATAGTATACCTAGGTTACAGCGGAACTATGTTATTTTTTTACGTTGTTTCTAGGACAGATCTATGTTAGTATGCAGTGTTGAACAAGATTGATTGACATATTTTATTGATTCTACTTTTGGCAGTCATGAGCATGGGCCTCTGCTCTGAAGACAAGCACGGCTTACGTCGACAACGTGGAAAGATAGCACTTGACATAAAGTAGACCCATATGGGGTTGACACAAGTGAAATCATTCGCGCTCAAAAAGGATTTGCCTGCAGAAACCCTTCGCAATTGAATATTTTGTATGTGTATCCAACTTTAGAGCTTAAATGTCAGGTGATGTGTTTCTCCTAAACACTATAGCCACATGTAATGTCCAGTGGCGTCAGCAGAGGAAAGGCTTATGGGGCTTCACCCCCTCCTCCCCTCCCCCCCCCCCCCCCCCCAATCCAGCCGACTTTATATATACACATGCATTTTGGCCCCCCTCTCCCCCTCTACACGCCAAGTCATGGACATCCCAGTCACCGCATCCCCTCCTGAACAAAAAATTCCACTCGAGGGGGACTGAGGCGTCAGTTGAAGTTCCTACCCCGCAAAGGAAAGATCAGCACGTTAGGGACAGAAACACAGATGCTTGCAGCAGTGAGTAGGTCTGCTTTTTCTCTCTGTGTCTTTGTCCCTAACGTTCTCGCTGACCTTTCATTCGCATCAATATACCATCTAGCTCAACTTCAGCCCGTCACCCTACCCCTCGGTTTGTAACTGGGAGCCAGCAGTATGCGCCAGTAGATTTACTAGTGTTGTGCGATTCTAGACGTCAAGTAAAAAAATAGCGATTTTGGCCTAATATTTTTAAGTCGAATATCGAATGGTTCTGTTACAAAAAAATTGGGCCAAAAAGTTTTATAATGGAAATCTATTCTATTTTTGAAGTAATTGAAAGGACGTTTTCTGAATGAATGAAAGCACGATTCACTTGAGTAAAAGTTTTATACTATATAGAAGTCAGGTACACATGTTAACAACTTCTGTTGACAAATGACAGAAAAAGAAACTGCGCGAATGACGAATGCGGCTCGTCAGGACAGCGCTGCCTAACTTATACTCTTCCCTAATAAGTGCAGTTTAACTTCACACATTTTACTGCAATGTAAATAACTTTGTCTAGTGCCAATAATTGTGTGTAGAAAGTGGTACCTCCATTCAAGGGTTGCTGTTTTTAACTTCCTTTCAGGTACCAAGCATTGATCATCATTTTTATTTTAAAGGAGCCGTAGAGAGAAAACACATTTTTAGGCAGTTTGGTTGGGACACGCGTGTCAAAAATTAATCTTACGCAACAAATATTTTATTAACAATATTGACGGCATGAGGCGCGATTTAGTCGGTAGTAATTTCCTTTCTACATGTTTCCTCTCGGCATTTCGGGTGCGGAGAGGAGAGGAGAGGCTTGGCCATCGCGTTGAGGTGTAGAAAGGGTACGACCATCTCCTTGAGGTAGAATGCGCGTATGACCATTCCGTGACGTCATGAACTTTGCCCGCAGAATTTGAAGCAGATCTCGCGCCGTTAATATAATCTAAAACGAATTCACGTAAAATTTATTTTTTTACATCATGTCCCAACCAGACAAAAAAAAAAAAAAAAATTCAGCGGCCCTTTAAGGAGTAATTTCCTCGTCGTGACTCTGATTCAATTTTGCATTAATAAATTCTGGTTATTACAGAGACTATGCTTTATTAGAGTATCTTACATACAGTACAGGGTTAAACCACATAGCATCATCATCTTGAAACAGAAGTAGCGACAAACAAAAATCAAAAGAAGTCAGGTAAAAATAAATTTTCCCATGCCATGAACAGTTGTCATCACGACAAAAAATGTTTCTATCGCACCATTTAAAGAACACTTTCAGTTTGGGCTAGCCTAGCACCTCCTCTAAACCAATACCTTAGCACTAGATTTTATGTGTTAATTATCATATTTCAGTGCAGAGTACGAAGTGGACAGTGCAATGTTAGCATTGGCCTAGAACTCGTGTTCAGTTGGTGAGAACACGTGCTCCAGCCGAATGCTAATGCAGCACTTTTTCCAGTCAGCCTTGTGATGACCTATGAGAGGTGGTAGAATACAGAAACACTAAGGCCTTGCGACAGGAGGTGTTGTACTTACCGTGAGTAGTGTCTGTATACTGAGCTCTTTAAACTTTTGATTTCGTGGTTTTAAACTCCTTTGTCTCTTGTATGTTATCGGAGGAATGCCTCTGATGTAGAAAAAATATTCGACTATAGGTGGAGGGCAGACATTTTTAAAAGAATTGGTTTATGAAGAGAAGGTTGGGATGAAAGCGAGCTGGTGGTAGTTAAGACTGTGTCTGTCCGTCCTTTCCTTTTCGCCATTTCAAAGTGTTTTTAGCATGTTCAAGCTCGTTTAGTTCATTCCTTTTAATTTTCGGAAGCTACAAGAATCCTCGCCCACGACTGAAGATTGACATTGCATAGCCGGTCACAAGGACGCAGTGAGAAGAGAAAGGAAGGGAACGCTATGGATATGAGGATGGTGAACGATGCCATGGAGAAGGCTTTTCGGGCAAATAGAATACACCCAGCACGCGCCCCAGAAATCTCCAATATCGTAGATGACTATCCAGCCCTAAAGCTCTCAGACCAGGTAATATGTTGCTTACTACCATTAAAACTTCACCTGTGTGTAACGATGTTGCTCATGCTTTTAGGAGCAGTAAGGACCCTGATAAGACCACCACCACCAGCCGCAATATGGCGCATTTACACTGCTAGAGAATGGGAGCTCCAGCAGGGAGATCCCACTGGCCAAAGACGACGCGGTTGTGCAAAAGGTTCCCGAACACGCAGACCTGCTTTGCGGTTGCGGCTTCACTCCTGGCATAAACGCGCCGTTAGTCCTGTCATGGTGAAGCCTGCCACCATGATGGGTCTCCTTTTTTATCGAACTGACATCAATTATGATTTTGTTAAAACTACTCCTTTTTTATTTCTCCTATTTAAAAGAACAGTTTACAAATATCTTCAAGTAAACTTAATATCTGAGAATACGTTTTCTCACAGATATTTGCAGAGCGTTTTCGAATTGGTACTGCTACTGGCGTCAAGGCAAAGTAGCGATTTATCCTTGCTGCCTCGGAAAACCTGCCAACTATTCTCTCAGTGACTGAAGGAAACTAAAGACAGGCCCATTTCTGCGAGATCATCGTGAGGCTACATGATGCATAGATGGAGAAAAAATGTGCAGTTAAGCCTTTGTTGTATTACACTTGTCTTTTTAGGCACATTTGCAGTAAATAAGGCTGTTGCTCGTCTTTTGCTATTAATTTCCTTCCAAGGGCTCAGCTTAAGGATTGGCAAAAACTATGGGCTCTCTGGACAAGTATTTAATTACTTGACCATGCCCTCATGCACATGAGTCTGTGCAGAGAGCATGGTCTCCAGTTTTATTACCGACAGCTGGCTGGATCTGAGAGCACACCCGATGTGATAACAAGGTTTAAAATGGCACTGCCCTGCCATTTTAAACCTTGGAAGTTTTCAACAGAACAAGAGAGCAAGCGCACTGTCCTTGCCCTGGTGCGCAATTCAGTGGGAAATATTGACGTTGAGCATGTCTTGAAAAAAACATATCTGTTCGTAGGACAGTTCTTGCTTGCTTTTTTTATAGCTGCATCATAAGAAAATACTTACATTTTAGTTATAAATTTGGACGGCTAGAAAACCTAGAAAATAACTTTCTTTTTTTTATGTCCCTACTGAAAAAAACCATTTGGCGCCCATATGAAAATAAACGGGTCCATACCGGTAACCGTTTAACCATACTGGTCACCAGTTTGTCAAAGGGGTCGCCCGTATGGCTCAAAGGGGTCCCCCGTATGAGCCATAACGGTCACCTATTTGGCAAACGGGTCGCTCGTCTGGGCAAATGGGCGACTCGTTTGGGCAAAGTTGTCGCACGTTTGCTCAAACCGGCGACCATGTTGCAAACTGCACCGGTTTAATCAAACGGCTCTCCGGAGCACGTTTGATATTGAACGTACAGATCGGCGGCGTGGGCACGCCTAGCGTTTCAGCCAATGTTTTCCGGAAGGCTGGGAGGGCCGGTTCATCGATTTCAGATCGTCCGCGTAATGCAAGTAATTATATTTATATTTCAATTGCGCTGATTTTCGATTATACTGCAACTAAAACTAACACCTTTTTTTTTGTTTTGTTTTACGTAAACGCGCGACGTTGGTGAGCCGATATTTTTGACAGACCTTTAATACTTTGGCCATCTTTGTTGCCTCAATTTACTTATTCAGCTCGAATCTCTCTCGCAGAAGACGCGACCGCGTGAAAGAATGTACGTCTAGACTCCGTTTCACTTTAATTCAAGACGCAGCGAAGGTAGCACGCGTACACGCGGCTGCAAGAACATCGAGCATTGCGAGAGCACGCCCGCCGTTGCAGCACTCAAACTACGAGCTTGCGCTGAGTTCTTTCTTCGCTCGGGCGCAAGCCGAGCTTCTGGCAGCCCCGCCGCCATTTCCAAAGTTCGAGCGCGCGCGCGCGCGCGCGTTTGTTCTTCGGGCCTACACAAACGCATCTCCCTGGAATGCCTGGGGAGAGAAAGAGGGGCTGCCCCGGTGGTCCCAGCGCCTTGACCTCGCCCCCTCCCTCCTCTCTTGTCACCCCTGTCACGTGACCCACAGCAGCGCGCGAGCTACACGCTGATAAGCATCGAGATCCGGAAGGGCGCGCCTTGCAGCCGGTTTTTTCTTTGTCTGCTTGTTGTCAGTTGCTGCTCGAAGTTCGCTCGTCCTACCTGCTTCAATCTGTCGCCTAACCCTGCGGTCTTATTGGGAAGCCTCTCGACAACGTATTGGATGTGCACGAAAGCTATCAGTGTTCGAAAAGACCCACGTGTATGTCGGCAACGAGCGATTCTTCAAAGTCGCAAATTCTCGCGGTTTGGTTGGGTTCGGCAAATGACAGCTTGTGCGCCGCATCGTGTTGAAACTTCCAAGGAGCCGTTCCCTCTCGTTTGTGTTTGTGTGGTTGTCCTGCTTTGACCGTGTCGACAAATATCACGGATTACCTCTTTCGAGTCCGCTATTGTTATGGTAAGTGCACTGCAACCTACGTGTTGGCAACGATTGACCGTTCTTCTACGCGTACTCTTCTAAATTATCTAAAGAATTATGCAGCGCCTATTCGCGCGGCAGCCAGGAGAATAATTTCCCCGAAAGTCTACCTGTATAGTGTTCACAGATCGCTTGCACGTTTGTACTTGTCTACAGAAGAGGTAATAAACTTCGAGGAGAATTGAAAACAATCTTTTGTGTCGGTTTTCCTGTCCACTTACAAGCACCTACGCGGGTGCATTTGTTCTACGTGTTTTCTCCATGTTATAAATACGTTTATGAGTTTCGGGACGTCTTAAATATGTTTAAGATAACCAACCTCCCAGACGATACCTATTTAGGGCTAGTGCATAATTTGCCATATCGAAGGGCACGTTCAAACGTGTGGTCACGTGCCATGTCGAACGGGTACTCGTACCATACGGCACCCGTATCAAACGGGCACCTGTATCAAACGGGTACCGTTTCGAACGGGTACTCGTACCATACGGCACCCGTATCAAACGGGCACCTGTATCAAACGGGTACCGTTTCGAACGGGTACCGTTTCCAAACGGGTACCCGTATCCCATAATCACGTTTGATCCAAACGGATCGACAGGTTTGATTCAAACGGGCGACCAGTTTGCCACCCGTTTGAATTTCAAATGGTTTTTTTCAGTAGGGGTTCCTCCTGCTGAGCGAAATTTGGTGCGGCTGAGATGTGTCCTTGAGCAGAGAGATGGTGTGTGTAACCTAGTAGTAGAACTGTGGTACAGACAAGTAGCATTAGAAAAAAACAGATGAAACTGTACAAAAAAAAAAATAAAGAATAGTGTGAATTATATGAACACATCATGAGAGCAGAGTCGCGTTTCGAGCGGAAATGAATCGACGGAATGAGACCCCTACGGCACACATAGTGCTTGAGACATATGAGTGGGTGGGACCTTGTAGCCGTGGGCTGACTTATGCGACGTCGTTAACCGGTGACCCACGATCTAGTGAACATGTCAAATTGAAAAAAAGTGTTGCAATGTGGAAAGAAAATTCAGCTGGGGGTGATAGGCAGATCTCTTTGGACATGGTTGTTTCTTGCCTGCAAGTTTGTGCAGTATGGAGCATCTCCGGTCATGTCAGAGGATCGACAGAGCGTTGCTGGCCACATGGACGCAATGAAGAGAGATGAAGAAAACAGTTACTGACAACGAAGTAGAGGAAGACGCTACAGGAAAGACCATCCAGGCAAAGAGAGAACTTATCAGCTCGGCCCTCTGAATCATCGACTATCGGGCCCTTAAGCTCGTAGACCAGGCCATATCTTGCTTAGGGCCATCTACGTGCCTGTAACAGTGAATGCAAGGCTTCTTTTTGATTATTAACGCACAATGCATTTTAGGACTCGGTTCTAGTTCTCGAGCATTACGAGAAGCTGTAACGGAAAACATGGCCAGGTTTCTTTGCGAAAATCACTGTGTCCCTTGGCGGGAATCGAGCCACCAAACTTTCGTCCAGTAGTCTGATGCTCTACCCCTGGGCTGTCTGTGCGGCTAGGAAATGTGTTCTTTTAGCTATTAAACAGGGTCCTGATCCTAAGATGGCAAATAATAATAAGAAAAAGGACACTGGAAATGGCGAACTGATTCTCTTGGGATAACTTTATCTTCTAGAGTGGACTAGAGTTTAAAGTAATACTAAGCAGATTGATGGCCTAAACTCCGATAATCAACGTTTTAAATATTATGCTTCACCTAGCACATGCTGCCTCGGTGGGTCCGAGGCAAAGCTCCGGCCTGCGAATCCCCAAATGACGGATTCGCATTCTGGCTTAGGTGCCCGCAGTCTGTTGGATGCCTCTTGTGGGGAAGGCCGCGCCCGGATATGGTCCATTTTTTGTATACTTCGTGCTACTCCTCGGCCTACCAGTCAAACCACGTGGTCAAGTTTAGTAACCGATCATGATCAGTCCCTTGGAAGATATTCCAGGCGTTGCAATGCCATACTTAGCTTCGATTTGTCAAAACCAATATTTGGGTAACTGGTTTACGGGGTCAGGTTTAGAGAGTACTACTGTACCTGTTTGAGCCAGTCCATCGGTTACCTGCGTCTTCTGTACAGGGTAGTCATTTTTTTTTGTTAAAAAGACTTCGACTTTATGATTTTTCGTAATTTTCAACATTTTGTTTCAGACGTGCCCCGCAGTCTTCTCGTCGTAGTGTGTCCCGGGGTATCAACTGAGCGCTGCAGCGCCCTATTGAAAAAAACAGCTTAAGCTGGTCCCAGCTTCAAGCTGGGTTATTGCCCCAGCATGCCCAGCTTGGCATGCTGGTCATGATGGTTGATCTGGTCATACTGGTCATGCTGGTTGATCTGGTTATACTGGTCATGCTGGTTGATCTGGTCCCAGCTTCAAGCTGGGTTATTGCCCAGCATGCCCAGTTTGGCATGGTGGTCATGCTGGTTAAACGGGTAAGGCTGGTGAACTTACCAACCAGTTTAACCTGTTTAAATTAATAAACAGGATAAACAAGCCAAGCTCTTCAGAAAAGCCAACTCGTCATCCAATTTATTATTTTCGAACTTGCGGCCGCCTCACAAGAACTCAGATGCTACACATCCTTGGCGCTGACACAGTACTAACCGACGCACAGACAGTGGTTCTCGGTGCTAACCCTACAATGTTGATAAAACCAGATTGCTTATCTTTCAACACGAAAAATACTAGACACACGCCAAAAACAGGCAATAGCAAACGAAAATACTACACGGATGACAGAAGCGAACCTGGGTCCCGCCAGTGATGGGGGCGAAGCGGCAACTTGCGTGGTCGGCAGAGGCAAGGAAATTCGTGCGGCTTGGATTGCATTGGCGATACTCCTCGGCACCACCGTAATTCTTGAGCACACACACGTTCGGAGACACGAAGCGACGCCTCAGTCGGGACGTCCGACATCTTCCCGCACTGAACGGACTGCTGCTCGCTGTCTCGTCAAAACCCGCTTCGCTTGCACCGTCGTTCAAGTAGTCTTCAAACAACGTGCACACAGCTATCGCTTCGAAAATCTCTCCAAGATAGCCAAACGAGTCGCAAATTCTTCGTTCCTGCCACTCTCTCTCTCTCTCTCTTTTCTCACACACAAAGGTAGCTTGAAGCGCGCCTGACGCGCCCAGTCGTCTACCAAAAACGAGAGGACAAAGAACAGGACGTAGCCTCTTTCAGCCTAAGCCGACCTTGGCGCGCGGGCTCCCAGCAATGCCACTTCGGCTATCTCTAGCCGACCTTGGCGTGCGCGCTCCCAGCATGACCAACTTGACCACCACAATTATTAGTTCGACCAGATTCACCAGCTTGTCTCCCAGCATGACCAGCTTGTCTCCCAGCATGACCAGCTTGTCTCCCAGCTTGACCACATTGGCTCCATAGAAAACCAGTTGACCAGTTAAGACCAGACTGGCTCCCAGCTACACCAGATTGAATCTAAAACCAGATTCTAGGGAGACTATGCTGGTTTTTACTTAAACCAGACTGACCAGCTTAAATTCTAGCTTGTCCAGCTTAAACCAGTTTGATTGCGAGTTAAACCAGTTTGACTACAACATTGACCAGATTGACCAGCTTAGTTACCAGCTTGGCCAGTTTGATTTTCATGCTGGTTTTTCCAATAGGGACACGCTCTTCGAAAATCAAGCCTATGAAGCAGAAGGCCCTTCACAATCTGTGCCACTTTGTTTCTGCCTGGCATGGGTTTTCGCCCTTCAGTACTTTGCTAAATATCGTCGCACATTTGTTTCGAGAGACTTGCAGGTGTCAAGCACACACAGCTGGGCTGTATGGGTACAGGGCCGCTCATCAACTTGAATTCAAAGGAGTCCAAAAAGTATTGAAGCTCTTTGTTTTCCAAATGCTGCTAAAATGTGTTTCTCCTGTGCCTCTTTAATTATTGTGTTTTAGGAATACATTAGCATTTCACAGAACATTATTTTAATTTGAGCATTCTTTGAATGTGGAAAACCCATGCCAGGGTTCCTTTTTAATTCATAAATATACTAGCCATTTTACTGCCACATATTTTATGAATGGAAGCTTTTTAACTAAGGTGTCATTTTTATTGCACAAGAAAAAAGAACATCGAAAAGAGCTGTCTCTTTGTAGGTTTGTCTCAAAGTTTTCTTATTCTTAACTTGATATGCCTACAAAAAATATAGTGCTTTGAAACGTGCCACAGATATTTGGCTCTGCATGTAAAAAGTTCAACGTTCCACCGAATGTAAATTTTTCCTGCAGAAATTTCACGGCGTAGCTCCCTTCACATGACAAGTAGGACCAACATTGTGGCCAGTGTCAATTGCAGTCACGTTTGCAGACGAGAGTTAGCGATGGTTCCAACTCCCGTTATGCACAACAAGGAGATGAAAAAGCGCCTTCTGCTAGCTGTGCTTTGGAGAAATAACATCACAGTTTACAACCATTGCCTACTCTGTTGTCTACAAAAAGATTAACCGCTGGTCTTGGCAAGTTGGTCTCACTTTTTACAGAAAGGAGGCGAAATCCTTATAATGTAAACAGGTAACATGCGCATTCAGTGAAAGCTTAAGATTTTAATGTGCAGGCACAAATTTGTTCGGCTTGTTCAGCAGCACTAAGACCAGCGGTGTCTCAAGGTCAGGTCAAAAAAGTGGTGTCGTTTTTAAAAGAACAACGGCTTTCGCTCCTTCCAGCTGACAAGGAGGGAGGATTCGTAGTTTTAACGGAAGCAGAATTCGGTAGCAAAGCCCTTGAGGCGATCTCATCAGTGTTTAATCGCCGAGATGATCTGTCTCTAAAATAGCTGAGATTAGAGGCAGTGAGACGATGCAAAATGTTGAACCTTCATCAGCTAGCTCAGAGCATCAATAGGAATAAAGATGGAAGCTTGCAAATAATGTTTAGCGCTAAGACCCACAAACATTAATGTCCCCTGAGGGTCATAGTATCGGAGAGGGGCTCATGGCAGAAGCCGGTCGCGCTTTTCCTCCAAGACAAATTGGAAGTTTTAGGCTTTAACAATCCATTTTTGGTAATAAATTCTGACGATATTTTAGATTTTTTAAAAGATAACTCCGACAAAGGACTTCAGCCTGTTCATTTGACATTAAAGATTTATACTACTCTTTGCCGCACGACAAGTTACTAACATCCGTGAAACATAGTATCGATCGCTTTGGTACAGTGGCCTTCCAGAATCAAATCGGCATGACGGAAGAGAGTTTTATTGAAATACTCTCGTTTTATCTTAAATCGACGTTTGTGGAATGGATTGACGGGGTCTACATACAAAAACAAGGAATATGCATTGGCTCATGTTTGGCACCCATCCTCAGTAACATATTTTCAGCCCATCAGGACAAAGTTCTTTTTGAGCACTTTAATGAAGGCAACGATTTTAATGAAATCAAAGTTTTTAGATTTGTGGATGATTTTTTAGTTCTGTTAAAGCATGGGCCTGCACAATTCCAGTCGAGAGTGGATGACCTCTTTACTGTTTTTAAAAACGTCTTACAACCCCTCATACTAACCCAGGAACTACCAGTAGATGGTGTGTTGCAGTTCCTTGATATCAGGCTAATCATTTCTGAAAGACATGTGTGTTGGATGTACCACCCTAGAGCCCAGAATCCACTTTTGCCGTACAATTCAGCTCATTTAAAACTGGTAAAAAGGAGTATTGCCAATATGTGCGTATTGAACGCCCTCGAAAAATCATGCCACCATGTGATGTCAGAAGGCCTGGGCACGCAGCATAGGCGGTTGTTGGCAGCTGTCTTCCCGAAGAATGTAGTGGTCTCAGTTGCAGAGATCGTATTAAAAAGATTGCGTAGTGAAGATCGCCCTGGCCCAATGGTTCTCAGAGATAAACAGAAGGTCGCGGTGATACCGCACATTCACAAAACGGCGCATGGCTTGAAAAAGGTGGCCAATAAATCAAACGTGAAAGTGGTGTTTTCCGCACCAAACAAACTTAGTAGATTGTGTAGGATGACAGATCTTTTTTGTAAGGCCCCTTCTTGCTGCGCGGTGAAACACAAAGATCCCTTCGTTGAATGTGCGGAGGAAGTAGTATATCAGATCTCCTTATCATGCGGAAACAAGTATATAGGTAAGACAGGTAGGTGTGTTAATGATAGGCTGAGGGAGCACAAACTTAAAGTAGTAAATTATCGGGACGGTCATCTGTCTGATCATTGTCAAAGTTGCAAGTGTATGCCGTTATTTTCCGAGAGCAAGATTCTGGCACGGCACAAGGAAAAAACTGTGAGGGAGATAGTCGAGGCAGATGAGATTAAGAAGGGTGCTGCAGCATGCGCCAGCGTGGCCTCAATTGATTTACTGGACAAAGAGCGTGCGTTCCTCAATGACGCAGCCTGGCACCGGGTTGGCTAGTGGTGGAGCAAAATCAGAAACTGGGATGATATTAATGTGTGGTTTCACGTAATAAAATCAGTTGTTAGTAGCGCACTGTGCTGTCTGTTTCTCGCGTCTTTGTCCCGGTTTTTTGAGCGCTAAAATGTATTCCAAACACTAAGACCCATTGAACACACTTATATATGCAAGTCGTGTTAAATTTTGGCAAGGACTTCAGTGCCAGGGGGCCAGTATTTTCTTCTGTATACTTTCTTGTTATGTGAAATTCTTTTTATTTCCTCTGTTAAGTGGTTCCACAATAAATATATTTCCATAATTAAAGTGCTAATTTTTGCATACAGATTGCTGGTGCAACTTTTTTCGTAAAAGAGTGATGTTGGCTGTTAAAACCTGCCTCTAAATTCTACGAGTGTTGTCCGAATATTTTCAGTCTCGCAGGCATCATTACCATTTAGATTGGGGTAGGACATGATGCTGCTTGTTTGAAAACACCGGGTTGTTGTTTGCAAATAAAGGCGTGCGACTTTTCAGATGTACTTCGATATTTCCACCTTTTAGCTATGAACGGGAGTGAAAGGTCTGCGGTGTTGAATAACTGAAAAGACGGTTTGCGCAACTAGAAGATATACCTTTTCAGACAAGTTGCAAAATCTGCCTTTTCAGAACAGGAAGCCATTCAATGCCGTAAACCTTTCACTTCCTATTCACGCCTTATGGGTCTCACCACTAGAAAATTCGTCTCTAAATGTGTACCATTCGTCCACAAAGGGATGAAAGTTACTGTCTTATTACTGTAATATTCATCTCTAAAAGTGTCAAAATTGATTGTCAAAGGGATAGTATTTGTTCCCTCAATACTGAAAATTCATCCACAAAGGGATGAAAGTTACTTCCTCGCTACTATAAAAATAGCATCTAAAGGTGTCAAAATTGATCCTTAAAGGGACGAAGGTTACTTCTCTAAATTCTATAAAATTTATCCCTATAAGTGTTAATAATTGGTCCTCAAAGGGACGGGAGTTTCTCCCCCGTCACTATAAATATCATCCCTTTAAGTGGCAAAATAAATCCCCATCATAGCACTGTTTATCCTTAAAGAGATCAAAATTACTCCCCCGATTGTTGACACGACGGCGCTAAGGGAACCGTAATTAATCAACTGAAGAGTCAAACTTAGTCCCTGATACCCTGCTGTAGAGATCAAAAACACTAATTTTAACGGTTCAAAACTTTGACCTAAATGGATCAATCCAAAGGAACTTGAAGAAAAGGGAGGGACTAAACCGGGGTTTTGCCGTTTTAGGGGGATCACTCTCAGCGACATCAACTTAGTCCAACAAAAGGACGAAGTACTACAGCTTTTTTTCTAACAGTGAGAGGTTCTTCTTATTAAGCTGTAACGAGTCAAGCTACAAGTTACTGAAAAAAGTAACTACTTACCGCAATAAGATAAGCTGGCGGGCTATTGTATTGTATTGTACTGTATTGCACCTTATTTCACAGTGCCGCCCGGTGTACAGGTATTCAGGGAAAGGCATGGGCAAATACACATTTTGTGCCCCTGACACCGACCGCGTGGCTTAGCCGCCCAGTCGGTGTCAGTGGCACAAAGCGTGTATGGGCGCAAAACAACAAGGAAGGAAGAACACGGCAGCACCCTTGCTGTCTACCTCGTCCTTCCTTCCTTGTTGTTTTGCGCTATTTTATTCATAAATAGTTACTGGTACCGCCTTTCTAGTAACTACTGTCCAAGAACGGCTAGCGCAACAGAGGTAGGTACCGCTTGGATCGCGTACTCGTTGCACGAGAACAAGGCATGGACGAGAACGGCCATCACGGCACGTCCGCCTAGCGGCTGATTTCCAGTGTTGATGTCGCCTCGAGTGGCTAGCTTCTGTTTTGTCGACCACGCCCAAACAAAATTTTGAGGCGTCTATACCTTTAAAGGCGCGTTCACACCGGCGATGTTATGTAGTCGCACGATAACTTTCATCGCAAAAGCGACCATCGCGGGAAAAAAGCGACGCGATTCGAGCAGCCGCCAGTTGACCAGACTTTTTGCGACGCGACCTAGTCGCGGAGCGGCTGAGTCAAATCGAGGCTTTCGGAGCGAGAGTTTTCAAGAAGCAACGATGGACAACTCGCTCATCGCGAAATCCTATGCGACCATATAATTGTTTTGCGATGCGATTTAGTCGCATCGCGCGACTTTTCCATATCGCCGATGTGAACGCCTCCTAAAACTACGAGCAATACCCAGAAAACAAAATTACACCTTGTAATTCATAGACGCTGACTGCGCTAAAAAGAGTCGTTATGCCAAAATCAAAACTATAAACGAGAAAAGTGCCCTTTAAAAAGTAGTCGCGTTAAAATATACCAAAAATACTCCAAGCTTGAAAAAAATAAAAAAAATAAAAAACGACATTTCGAAACTTTAACCATACCGCATTCTGTGTGCAAGAGTTCTTTTCTCAGGGGGACAGAATGGGCTGCACGGTTATTTTATACATATCATGCGCGGATATATAATACACAGAAATTGCAAATAAGCTTTCAACGAAAACGTTTCTCGGATTTAGGTACGAGGGACGCCCTTCTTTTCAAATAAGTAATACATGACTTGCACTGAGCTCACACTATCGGCCATTGTCGTGGCGTTGTTGCTGATAGCGTTCTTCCTGCAGCATGCAATTTGCACCGTCAAAATTGTTTTATTGAAAAGAACCAGTGTAAATGATTCCAGCAGGCACGTAGCCAGGATTATGTTTCGGGAGGGGGGGGGGGAGGGGGGAAGGGGGGTGAGTGCGCCCATGACAAAATGCTGTACGAGGGGAGGGGGGGGGGGCGGGCGCCATGCCCCCCCCCCCCCCCCCGCCCCCCTCTACGTGCCTGGGTACCAGCATGGGTTCGATGACGTCACTCCCAAGCCATATTAAGCGTGGTACAAGCGGCGCTTGATTCGTGTTTCGTGCAAGTTTGAGCTCTTAAGGCGCATTTGCAAATAAGCAACTGAGATTGCGCAAAATCTGAAACATGTCAAATATTTTCCACGCCATTGTCTTTCGAAGACAGAAGGAAATATTTCGCAAAACCATGAGCTGTATTTTTTTTTTTCAAATAGTTTTTGCGTTTTTTGCGGGAAAAATGCCTCTCGCTTGGTTTGTTTAGCGGCAGGGAACAATTTTTTTGTGTTCCAAATGTCGCGCGATTTTCGTTTTTTTTTTTAACTTAAATTTCAATCTTTACAGTTGACGTACCCTCGTGGCAGTTTTTTTTTTTTTGAAGACTGGACTATTTATTGCATTTATGTTATATATTTAAATGAAAAATAAACTACTGCACTTCGATAGTGACCTTCTAAAGCCTAAACAAGTGAGGACAAAGTTGTCACTCCTATAAGACCCGCGGCGCCTACGGCTTTCAGATGTCTTGCTTCTATATTTTCTAGATGAAAGGCCTGTCCTTTTCATTTTCGACCTTTATCAATATTTTTCTGCCGGATTTCGAAGATATGGCTGTATTTGTACAACAATCGTGTGACGTTAGAGTCTCATGAAAACCTGCAACCTTATCGGGGAAAGGGCATACCAAACAAAGTAAATAAGAAACCTACGTAACAATGACATTCAAGTGCGTGAGGCCTGGTCAATAATAAAGGTAACGAGTGAGAAACATTTTGTGTTTTGTTTTCTTTGAAAGATGCCAACTATTAAATACGTATATATACGGCCAGAAGACTCTCTTGGTTAAAACGTTGAGCGAAAGAGAACAGTGACCATGGTTCTGATGAAAGTGTTCCTCCTGCTTTGCTTCGTGGCGTATGGTAAGTCTTCTGCTCGAGCTACAATATTAACTTCTTTTTTTTGTTCTGTGTCTTTCTTAATCCGGTTTCTCAAGGAGGAAACTGAAACCTTGTGTGTCACTTGATGCGTACGCCGGTTTCACCAGTCAGTATTTAGAACTTATTTTCTTTTAAGGACCATGACCTCTGGTGTTTTCATCTCAATTCATTCAGGTTCTTTGTGTCGAATATATATTTTCACCCCAAAATATATCTTGGGGAGCATTCTTGATATGAAAAAGAGCGCGAACGGCGAGCTTGGCGGATTCATTTTTTTTCGAGTTATTAACTATTGATATGATCGGGCAGAAAACTCACGTTTTCCCCACCAGTCGTGGATGGCATGTTTGACCACTCGCTATTTTCTCACTTCTCGTTTTCACTTTCATTATTCTTAAGAAATTACAAAAAAAAAAACTATTTTCTAGGTTTCAACGACTTCTTAATAACGTTCAACTATGTCCCCTTGACGATTTTCGGGAAATTAATTCAAATATAATATTTTATAGTCAATATTGTATGTTAAGAGGGGGCTCACCTCAGAGCCCCATAGAGAATACATGAGGTTTTTCACCAAATTAAAAAAAATTCTCACAGATAACGGCTGCGCGGATCTTCTTGAAAATTTTGGCTTTAAAGACATTGAGTCATTATCGAGACACTAAGCACAACAAATGTTTCATCATAAATTTAATTATATTCTTTAAAAAATCATGAATATGGTCAAAATCGGCTAATTCGGCACTCTTGCGTTCGGAGCGAATTTACAAAATTATCTAAATTCAAACATAAGAACTATTGCGCTTACTGTCTTTTAAATTTATTACGGAATCGAATAATATTCAAATTATTCATGTAAGTCGATTTGTTCCGTAACTACAGCAAATATAAAGAACCAAAATGTCGGTGCTTGTTTTTGTCGTTTTTAAGGTACCTCTCTCTCCCGTGCGGTGGCGCTCGCTGTCCACGAAGAACTTAAACCTAGATGAAGGACTAACAGCACTATTAAGGAACATTTACAAAGATAACAAGGTGATTATAACATGGGAAGGAAAGGCGACAGGGAAAATAGAGATAAGACGAGGCCTTAGGCAGGGGTGCCCGTTATCGCCTTTGCTGTTTATGTTGTATCTGAGAGGATTGGAGGATAGACTAGAGAAGAGTGGGCTTGGGTTCAACCTTTCTTACAGTAAGCTAGGCCAAAAAATTCAGCAATCCTTACCGGGATTGATGTATGCGGACGATATTGTACTAATGGCTAACAACAGGACAGAGTTGCAGGAATTAATGAGCATCTGTGGTAGGGAAGGAGAGGAATTAGGTTTAGAATTCAGTAGCGAAAAATCGGCAGTCATGATTTTTAACGAGGATGAAGTTGAGAGGCTGAAGATACAGAATATTACAGTTGAGAGAGCTAGTAAATACAAGTATCTAGGAGTATGGATATGTGATGGTGCAGAATATCTCAGAGACCATGAAAAGTATATAATAGGTAAGGGCAACAGAAATGCAGCTGTAATGAAAAATAGAGCACTTTGGAATTACAACAGGTATGAGGTGGTGAGAGAGATTTGGAAAGGGTCTGGCTTGACTTTTGGAAACGCAGTGCTATGCATGAAATCCGAAGTGCATGCGAAACTAGAAATAAAACAGCGCGGAGTAGGTAGACTGGCTTTGGGGGCGCATTGCAAAACGCCAAACCAGGGAGTACAAGGAGACATGGGATGGGCATCATTTGAGAGCAGGGAAGCGGTGAGCAAGGTAGAATTTGAGGATAGGTTGAGGCTAATGGATGGGGAGCAATGGGCACGAAAGGTTTTCAGCTATTTATACATGAGGAGTGTAGACACAAAGTGGAGACAGCGCACTAGGAAATTAAGAGGAAGGTTTTTGGGCTATAGCGAAGATACGGAAGAGCAAGTCTCAGTTAAGAAGAAAGTTAAGGCCACAGAAAGAGATCGGTGGCTAGAGGGAATGCAGACAAAGACGGCTCTGGAAAGCTATAGATTAAACAAAAGAGTTATTGCCAAAGAAAGCATTTATGACAATTCTAGGGGAAGCTCATTGCTGTTTGAGGCAAGAACGGGTGTTCTGCGAACCAGAACATACAGAGTGAAGTACCAGGAAATTGATACAGTGTGCACTGCTTGTGGAGAGGAGGACGAGACGGCTGAGCACTTGATACTCTACTGTAAAGGGCTTCACCCTATGCCTACCGAAGACAACATAGATTTAATAAAGTCATTGGGTTTTAGAGACAGCGAAGGGAGAGTGGATTTCAAGACTGTAGAGATTACCAAGCAAAGATTAAGTGAATGGTGGCAGAAATCGAGAGAAAACTAGGTATTTTCTTAATCACTGATGGCAAGGGGGTTTCATAGCCTCACTTTCTTTGCACTGCGGAGTGAATATAGATTTCACATTTAAATATTCTAAGCTTAAATGGTAAAACAAAATGGCTAGGTGGCGTAAGCTACCGCCCGATCCAAAGGGCTCAGCCGTATTCATCCATCCATCCATCCATGCGAAATCGTCCGTTCGGTGATCGGCCGGATCGGCACTGTGCGAGGTGTTCTTCCGCGGCCGTATTCCGCGCCCGTATCCTGTTTCATTCTGCACGCCGAGGCGTCAGTGTGCGTGTCTTGCTTTCCTGGTTCTCGCTGGGTACGTCTCCGTGTTTTCGCAAGTGGCAAATTCACCTTGGAGCTATGGGTCGAAGACAACCGTCCTGTGGCAAGCGGACCGCGAGGTGTTCCATAACCTCGCGGCCCGTCAACGCGTTGTGCTTGTTTCTACTTTTTTTTTTCTTTTAAAAACGGTTTTTTTTTTTTTGACGCAAAGTTTTATTTTGACGCAAAGTTTTATTTTATCGTTTTCCTTGACACAAACGTCTTTCGGCCTTGGGGTCGTGGAAATTGGGGATGAAGCGTGCACAGAGTAGATCGTTGTTTTCCTCCTTTTTATTTTTCACGGACGTCCTGTGACCTCCGTACGGTTCGTGGTCACCGCAATCTAACGCGGGAAAAACGGGTCGTCTGCTCTGTAGTCAGGGTATTCCTAGGGAAGGGTGATATCTCGCTGTTCTTCTGGAAATTCACATATCACCCAAAAAGGTGACATGGGTAATGATTACGGTATATTTTTTCCGGTGTTTATTTTTGAGCGAAAATCGGTGCATGTTTTTCGGTGCTTATTTTTTAATCACCAGTGTATTATGGGTTGAACGTCTTGTGATGACGCTAAAAAGCATTGATAACTAAAGAAAAATGCGATTGGACAAGAACATTTCAAATTTCCAATTCTATTCACATGTCCATTACGCTCTTCTCGTGGGAGCATCTATCCTAACGAAAAATGCCTAAGTCATTGAGCTGTGAACGGATACTCAGTGTACAATCTTTCGGCCTAGAGAGGTATTGCGCATGTTCGAACGCGCTTCACAGCCCAGTAGACGAAGTTGGTAGCACCCAGAAGGCGAGTTTTTGAATGGTCTGTAGTAGGCAAAAGAAACAAATAACAATCAACGCATATCAGCTCTTCCAGCGAAGAGGCGCGTTTCTAAGGTCAATGGTTCCGGACGGCACTAATGTTGTTGGCGTTGTCGTAAGATGACGTCAGTTCATACGAACTGACGTCATCTTACGTGATCACGTGACACAAACACGTCATCTTACATGATCTCGTTACACGAAATGACGTCATCTTACGTGATCACGCTGCACGAAATGACGCCATCTTACGTGACCACGTAACACGTCATCTTGTAAGTCAACCTCTCCCCACAGCAGCGCGCTCCGCGTTTTCCGGGCCCGTGCAGTGCTGTAGTCGAAAGCAAGCTCCCTATGGCAAGCGAAAGCTTCTGAAGTCTCACATTGAGAATACTCGCAAGCGACCGTCTGTGGAAGCTTCGCACGTTGAGGTTTTTGTTGAGATCGAGCCATCGTGTTCCATTAACTATAGTTGAAGTTATCGTTCAATAAAGCCCTATAAAATATGAATGTAGTTGGTGTAGACATCAAGATCTAGTCAAAAATGCGGTTTGACGACGTTTAATTAACGTGTATATACAAGTGTAGAAAAAAATGAGTTATTTGTGCATAGATGTTTAAAGAAGTGTTTATTATTCGACATAGGACTTTGGGAGAAGGATGTGTTCAGATTTTTCTTCATGAGCGCAAATATACCTGACACAATAAATAGTGACGATTTCATCGTCCCAGTGGTGAGCAGGTGATTTCTTGCTCGAAACAATGATGCCATTTCATAAACCAAGTTCTGTGACATATGCTTTTCCAATGTCTGGTCACTATTTTGTAAACCTTTCAGTCCAAACGAGTATACTTCTGTTTGTTTTTGTTAGCTTAGGAGGGGGTCACAGAGCCTATCTTTTTGTCTTCCTCTAGGACAGACGTACAGAGTTATACCGCAACGCGCATCTGTGGAGCACACAGAGCTATCGCTCTCCTCTTGGCGGTATAGTAGCAGACGACACAACGCAGCTCCGTAGTCTATCGAGGGCACGGCTAGCCGCGGCCCGTAGCGCGACCGTTCAGACTAGGGAAATGGTTTTGAAGAACCGAGAAATGGTATCTTGTGTACAATAATCACATGTCGTTAGTATACTAGTATTCTACTTGCTAAGCCAAATAAACATTTGCAGCTTGTGAGAATATGTTTGCGTGACGATTTACCGTTCACACTCCTGACGGATGTTAGCGAATCCTTCATGTTCGTGGCTCGCAGTTATCGGTACCCCCTCGGAGTGACTTCACCATATATATTTTTTTCTTGCTTGCAGGACATCATAAAAATCACAAACACGCGAGAAAAAACAATCTTATGAGTACGCGTGATTTTGAGCTTCGCAGCTCTAAAGATGCCCGGTAAATGTCGTCCAGCTTGGGAAGAAACTAATCCTTTTTGTTGGAGTTTGACTATCGTATGCTGGCAGCTTGTTTCCGGTCTGTTTTGTCTATACTCCGTTTCACCGTAATTTGGCAACCCTCAGTCAGAGCTGCTGTGAGGGAATCACAGTCGCGGAGCAAAGCACGTGACAGCTACTTTTAGGAGCAGTACTATGGCGCCTGCAGCGCGTCTCCGACTGGTGTGTTAGCGTCGTATACTGGCAATACATCAAAAGTGGCCCCGAAGTGCAACAAATGACGTCACAGAAGACGGAGTGTCACGCTGTTGCATCTCGCGATCCTGGCACTTCATCGTAGAAATGCTGGCGAAAGCCACGAGGGAACGCGAGTGCCGCTGTCGTCATGGCGTCCCAATGAAAAGCAATTATACAATTTCGACGTTTTTGTAATTCGGTAATTTAAATTACTGTATACAATTTTTAAGAAAGTAAAGACATCATAACCAAATAGGAACTTCCGTGCTAAAACATGCAGTGCGAAGTGAAGACTAGTATCTTTTTTTTTTCTTGATGTCCACAAAAAAAAAGGCTATGCAGCATCGGGGCGGCGGAGAAAAGCTCACCGGAGAAAAGCTCACCGGAGATAAGCTCACCGGAGAAAAGCTCACCGTAAAACCGGCAGATGCGGAGAAAAGCTCACCGATATTTTTTTAGCTTAGCTTGATTCTGCGTAAAACGTGGCAATTTAACACAATTCGCATTCGTGACTTCATTAAAAATGTCCTCGTTTTTGTAATATTCTTGAGGTTCATTGGGCATATTTACTAATTCCTCAGAAATTAGTAATCACCCATTCTGTAAATTAATGAAGCCGCAAGTATAAAATCAGAACATCGTACACCGGTAAAAATGGCAACAATTTAATTACAGTTGAGAGTCCGCGGTCGGTAGCTCTGTCAGATAAAGAGGTTTGTTTTTTGCGAGCTAATATGAATGGCGGTGTGTGAATCGCTTGAGGTCCAAATATTGTGTGGTGCCTAATAGATAAGTAGATGTTTGTTAGTGTAATCAGTGTCGGCTACGCTGTTTTCTTTCTGTTAATTTCTCTAACAAAACTTTAGTTGCGAGAACAGCTTCGTCGTGTCGTGTTTGTTATCTTCACTCCGTCGTCGTCGTTTGAGCGGTTTTCATCATGTATAACGTTTACTAACTAGCCCAATTCGCTACCTACCTTACAAATGACTAGTTCTTATATAGCTCACGAATAACAACGGAGACAGTGTGCACCTCTGAAGGTCATGGGTGGCGCACCGTAGAAGGACACTATCACACAAAGGGGACGTGTGGAAACACCAGAACGGTTAGAAAGCGTGCATGTCCGTGGAAGAAATCCTGTTTTCAAATGTTAACAAAAGCTTCAAAGAGAATTTCAGGCACCGCGGTGTTGCGCGTGCACTTTTGGATTTTCGGCATTTAGACCTTTGATTTTTAGGTTTTAGGCAGTCATCATTACGTTTTTTTTTACTTTTTCCTGTTCTTCAAGTTCATAAAGATTTTAATTAGGCTTTCGTTGCCTAGAGAGTAAGCCACAAAAAACACTGGCCCGCAATTATTAATTTGGGAGCAATATACCCATTAAGCTTAACAAATATTACAAAAGGGGACATTTTCTTTTTTACAAAGCTGACGAATTTTAATGATAATAAATTGATATATGTTACGCACGATCCAAAAGCCTCCATATAAAAAGAAGAAACAAATATCAGTGAGCTTTTCTGCGCAGACGCTCAATGGCCGGTGAGCTTTTCTCCGCATTCGCCGGTTTCGCGGTGAGCTTTTCTCCGGTGAGCTTTTCTCCGGTGAGCTTATCTCCGGTGAGCTTTTCTCCGGTGAGCTTTTCTCCGGGATTCGCAGCATCGATCCTACCGTTTTTTGTTTTTTTTTCGCACATTATGTGATGTCCTCTAACACGAAAGTACCGACGTAAAAGCGCTGTAGAGACGATATAAAACAGAAATTTAAGTGAATCGAGCTTTGTAGTGGAACGGAAAAAAATAAATAATTAACGACTTTTTACTGTAAACACTTCACCTCTAAGTAGAACTTCAAAAAAGTGACGGTTACGCGCTTTCATGCCCATTTCAACAAAGTTGGGAGAACGATGTATTGCATCTTGTGAATAGACATGTGGAGCAGCATGTTTATGTTAGAGGCATTGTGTGTAATCGCTGCGCAGTACCTGCCAAAAGAAGATATTATTTGGGCACCGTCTCAACCGTTTCCGTCTGTGTGTGCTACGAATACAGCAACTCTTTTCGTAGAAGAAGTGATGAGGAAATGGCGTGCCCTTGATGATACGATTGTGATTATGAAATAAAATTTTTAATCAGCCAATAATTGCGACCTGTCCAGTCGCCTGGAACCCCGACAACAACTATCGTTCTCTGGAAAGTTCATTCTAATATTTACACGTTTTGTGGAGTTCATCGAGCGAATAAGAATGTTCCAACAATGAGCTAAACCTACACGAGTTCCCGAATCCAACACGGCGCTTTTGAATTTTAGCGCCGTATACAGTTCTGCGAACAGTGTATACTTCTGTGCAAATATTCGTCTAACAGTTTTGCAACGTTGGAAAGCATCGGAATGATTCAGAATCACTGCGGAGTTGATACTCGGGAAGATAAGACGGGCACTTGGGAGAAACGGACCGTGGCGTTTGAGACAGGGACACAACCGGGGGGCAAACGTGCTACAATCGCATACCCTTCCAAGGTCATCGCTTGGGCGACCGCGCGCGCGCCCAAGAAACCTTTATTTTCTTCTTTTTAGGGGTGGTGGGGGGGGGGGGGGGGAGGGGGGGGAAGGGAGGGGAGTGGTGTAGGCGCTGATTGTCTTCCTCCTTTGTGGCTTTTGACAGACGCACAACGAGACTGGCAGAACAAGCGCATGATTCATTTCTTTCGATGGAGGCGTTCTGTCTGTGTATGCGAACATGATTTTTTCTCCTTTTAGTAAGGAATCGGCAAAACCCTTGTTGGCTGCTGACAGCTGTGACTCGAAGTTAGTCAAGAGGGGTGTAATCGCATCTGTGGTAGATAACGCGTGTAAAACGTCATGTGTACATCACGTTGGAGAGGCAATAGGGTTGCAAAAGTTGCGTCTTTTGGAAGCGGGCCATCGCCAGGATGTGATTTCTAGCGTTATGCTCAAGGTGTTAAGAAAGTTCAGTTCGGCTCCGGTAGAAAAACCGGTTGTGAAAAATGTGGTCTGTGTGCCTTACTATCATGGAATATCTCACAATTTGAAGTCAGTGGCCAAGAGGTTCGGAGTAAATTTAGTTTTCAAGGCACAACATAAATTGGAAAGCTTAACCCCCTTTTCGGGTGGTCGTCAGGGTTGCCTAAAGAAACACCAAAACCCTGATTTAACTTGTCAAGTTGGAGTTGTATACGACATTCCGTTGCGGTGTGGATTGTCTTATGTAGGCCAAACTGGTCGCTGTTTGAATGATAGGTTGCTGGAACATAAAAGGGCGGTAAAAGACAATGCGCAGAATTCAGAAATAGCTAAACATGTTGTAGACTGCAATCACTGTCAGCCTGAGTGGGGGGATACCCAGGTATTGCATAAAGAGAAAGAAAATGGTAGGAGAGTTGTGAGGGAGACTTTATGTATTTTGGAGCGTGGCAATTGTGTCAGCACACCGTCCTTGGGTTTCGGAAGTGAACTGAAACGCTTTCTATGTCTCCATTTTTTTTTTTTTTTGTAGGGTGTTTGAATGTTAACACCGTGTCTGTTCGATAGGCGTGTTATCAGCTGTGGCTGGTCGGTTCCGAAATATCTATGTTCTTTTTTTTTTCTTTTTTTTTGGAGGGGGGGTGTTTTTATTGTTAGCAGGGTTTGAGTGCCTGTTTCGTGGATTGGAAAGGGGTCAGTTTTTGGTTGGTATGAAAGGAAGGGAGGTAGCATGTGTCATTGGTTCAGTTTGAGATGTCGTTGATGAAGTGGAGAGGAGGTGTGTCGACCTTTGGAGAGGAGGGTTGGTGTGTATATATAAGAGCGGAGGTGTTAAATAAACTAGAAGCTGTGTTTGAGACTTGTTGTTGCTTTGTCCGTTTTTTTTATTTTTTCGTGTCTCCGGTTTACGATGGAAGTTCTTCACCAGCTCGCCTGTGCTTTTACCCTTTCTTCTTTAGTAGTTAGTTGTCCTTGCCTTGACTCGGGTCCCAGTGGGTGCGTTGTCGTTGTATGCCCACTATTTTTTTTTTTTTTAGTTTATAGTAGTTTTTGCGCTGATGGGGTATCAAGGTAGACAAGAAAAAAAAAAAATGAAATAGCGCCTCGACAAAAAAAAACAAAAGTTGTTGCGATCAGGAACGTTTTCAAAGCGATTTTAGGAGCCTGTAGTGTTACCACCGGTGCAGGATTGAGAGCCTAACCCACGCACTTGAAGAGAAGGGGAAGCTCTCGTCTTATTGGAACTCTCTTTTATGGGTTTCCACGTCGCGATTTTCCTTCAAAATCAACTGTCATTTATTTCTCGCTCGTAGCTTCCAAGTACTGGAAGCCACGACTCGAGCCACAGTAGTTTTGCGAAATCAAGGTTTCGCTGAAATGGATAACTCTCACGTACAGTTCGACGCGCAATACCTTTGCCGTATTGACTCGCGAGAGATGCCCCCAACACGGCTGAGTATGGCGGTGCTCCAGACCTAACATCTAAATTTTGTTGCCTTACCTGTTATTATTTCGCGCCCATTTTGAGCCATATCGAAATGAAAGCGCATGTTGAAATGAAAATGACACTCGTTTTCCGCTCGATGGAAATTTCACGCCAGCTCGCTCTCTTTGCTGGTACCTTGAGCGTTTCCCAGCGATGCAGAGAGTTAAAACAAAAAAAAACAAAAACACGTACGATGGCATCCCTTGCACACTCATTACTCACTCAGCCACCTCGTATCCTTTTGTTTTTCTTTCATGGTACTAATTTCTTTCTGCGGATTACGGCTGTTACGACGCTAAGTCTGTCTGCACCTTCGCATTTGAACTTAGGCTCAGATTAGGGACGAACCAGTTTAAATCAGGAAAATATAATTAACACTGTAGCAAAGTAAATCTATCATATCGATCGGAAATACGATTTGGCACATTCCATCTGAACACATATTGTGCACAGCGAATGCAATAGCGAGTCAGCGTGCAAAACGCCGCCACACTGAGCTACCATAACATCTCAGCGATTTTTGCATAGCACCGAGCACGGAAAAGAGAAAACAGTTATTCATTCCCATAAACGAAGCAAATTTATTTAAAGCCCGGACACTTCGTACGTCCAATCTAGCTAGGGTTATCAATAGACTCGACCATGTCATTTGTCGAAACAGATAAAAGACGTTGGCAAAAATGATTAGACTGAATAAGTGAATCTAACGCACGTATTTTACCAACCGACGGTCGCGCGCCTTCAATACCTTTTCCAATTGTCATTGCGCACCTTGGACACACTTTGGGGAGCAATGCATATTTACATCGCCGCCCGAGGTCTCCATTGAACGTGTAGTGCTGACCCAAATAAAATGCTAACCTGACTCTCAATCGCTCACCGCAAAGGACGATTTCAAACAGGCGGTACTGTAGGTCGCTTGAGATAAAACAAAAAAAGAAAAGAAAAAGAAGCTATAGAAACGAGCGTCGTAAAAAAAGGGGACCGGCATTTTTATTCCTACCTCCGAACAGAAACGAGCGCCACCCACTGCATCACACATCACAGAGGCCGGACTCGGCCACCGCGCGTACATACCAAGCGCGCGCGAGGGAGGGAGAAACTTCCTCCGCCGGGAGAACACGGCACATTTCGGGATCTATTTCACGCAGCGGATAACGCGGGCCTTTTCACACCTCGATACTGGCGCCATCTAGAAGTTACGCGTTCAACCGCGTTTCGAGCCGCGCGCCATCTGGTGGCTGAAACGGACGAATAAATTGAGGTAATATAATATAATCTTATATAGAATATGTTACACACATTTGAAGTAAAAAATGGATTGAAAATCTAGCAAATTCCGGATCGAATTTTTCGATAAATGAATTTCTTAGTTCCCTTATTTATTATTAGTAGCAAGGTACATTTGTGATTGATGAGCAAATATTAAAAAAAATATGTGGAGTATTTGTATATATTTTCGCAATTAAAACATTAGTCCTCTTGGGTGTGCGTTATCGATTGGGAAGTTTTTTTATTGCGCAGTAAATAACTTTTCAGTTTGAATTCCACACAATTTCACTTGTTTTTAATGTTACGCGCTCATTAAAGTATTAGTATTAGGTAATAAATATACCACGCCCCAATGCCTGGCCTATGCCAGAACGCTCTCACGTCGACCAGATGTATTTCTTGATTCAAGCTTAACTCTTCTAGGCCTGATTGCGGACAGGGCTCTGCGCCGTTCTCTTTGCGTGCTATTTTTCTATCGGGCTAAAAATGTGAGAATTTATCGATTAATATATACATTCTAGATTATTTGTTTTCCGCAATTTTTTTCAATTGGTTTTTCATTTAATATAATTGCCGTGAATACTGCAATTGCAACCTGACCAATTTAACTAAGAATTAAACTTAATGAACGTATCTTAGTTCATTATCCAACTTATCATGGCGATTATTCCATCATCTAATCGCCGCCGAGTCTCTACATGGTGAAAACCGAGGCTCTTCTAACTCTCACCCATTTAAAAAGAAATCGGTTCGCATAAAAATCTGGCACCCTGTATAGTTGATCTTAAAACAGAAACCAGACGTTCGCGAATTTGTTCTCCCGCAGGCGACGCTACGGCCCAACCACTGCATTCCTTGGCGTTCAGCGGGTTAACGCATGACGACGGGTTGAGGCGGGGCGAAGGGACCGGGGGCGAGACGTGTGATCAGCGGCCCACTGAACAATCGCAGCAGGCGGTGATTTCCCGGTCCCTTCGTCCCGCCTAGTGCCGACGTCTTGCATAGCCCCCCTGGGGTATGGCCTGGTACCAGTATAGGTCACAGGCGACTAAGCGTGCTAAACGTTATATTCATTTTCCCAGTCAGAAACCATATCAGTGCTAAACTTCTTTTTTACTTCGTTAAAAAATGAAACCTTCGTACTTTGGGGGGCAAAAGTGTGCTCCGGAGCGCCGACCGAATTCCACCGCCGCCTGCTGTTTGTGTGTGTAGGCGTTGTGAGGGTAGAAGAAGGGGAGAGGAGATGGCCAATAGTGTCGCCGCCTGCTGTCGAGGCCTGCGCAGTGCACAAGAGCGTTGTTTTTCACTTGCTGGCCTGCTCGTTTGCTTAGTGTGCCTACATGACTGTCTGTCTCAGGGTGAGCCCATCCATTTTTTGCTCTGAATGTGCCAGCACGTGACGCTCTTGGCGCACTCGGTGCGTGACTTGGGCGGTAAAATGGCGTCTATGCATTAGCCAAAGCTACGCGCTCGAGCTGAGTGACATCGGGTTGCGCGCACTTCGAGATGCATAAAAGAAGAAACGATTAGACGGAAAAATGGCTGAGATATCACCACTCAAACGAAAGCGCGCACGTGTATGAAGCGTTTGCTCTCTTCAAACCGACGAGCTACGGTCTGATTGCGGCGAGGATAGACGCTGCTCCGGCAGCCGCGATTCCACAATGTTCGCTCACCGATCTGGACAGCGGCCGAGCGGCCGAGCTCGAGTCCTCTGCGGCACGGGCAGTTCACACGACTCGTCGACGCGTTAGAAACAAACGTTTTATTTTTTGTGCTATTTTTCAAGGAGTAGGGAAACGAAATGAAGTGACCGCGATAATGGACCTTTTCCAGTAAGGAGTGCCTCATGACGGTTTCGCCGCCTACTACAAATGGAGGGCAACCGGACTCGCCTTCTCCCTTAGGAACAGATTAGTGTCGCAAGAAAACAGTGCCCCCCAAGAATGGCGAAAGGGCGGTCAAGGTCAAGGGAAAATGCTGTGCGCGTGCGCAGACCCTTACTGGAAAAAGAATAATTGTACCTCTCACTTCAAAATCAGCCAGCAAGAAGCGCTATGCGTAACGCGCTTGAGACGTCAAGGGCCTCTTCACGGCCAAAGGTACTGTAGCTGCAAGCAGTACTCCTTCGTGGTGTCAGTGCATGACAATCTCGCCTTGTAGAAATAGACCAGTGTCCGCGCCAATTCCAGGGCGCCGCCATGTTTATCCACGTTCGCGCCACCATGCTGAGAGAACTGGCAGGCAGGAGGGGGGGAGGGCTGCGTTTGCGGCGTTGCTTTGGGGAGCTGGATGCGGCAGGCTGTCCGAATGCACCGGCACATCGTGAAAGATGTCTTCACCAGAAGCCTCCGCGGCCCGTTCTTCAACTGATAAGATGTCGTGAACATTCGAGAACCCATCTCGATCAAGAAAACAAGAGAAAACCTTTCTTGTCTTAAATGTTCTCGGTGTCTGCTGACCCTTGACATCCGCGTTTCAGTCCGGGTTCATTGCGTAGAAAATATTTGGCTACCGCTTTCTTGTAGCTTTCAAATGCTTGATTGTTGGCTTCTTGCATATGACATTACATTCGTGGCACGTTTGAGACCGATTTTCGCGATCTGCTTGCCTTTCTGCGGCAGCGCGGCTCTGCCGAGCCGAAATAAGTGGGAGGCGTTCCCTTGATCGAACGCCGTTTTAGCGAATGAAAACGATACCGCGACGTTTAATCGAATGACTGGCGAAAGGTTCTAGTTACATAGACAGCTCGGATTAGCTTTCTTTTCTAATGTGCCGCCTTGTCTGCCGCCGCGATGCGGCGTAAACGGGGGCTCCGAGTATGTTAGCACGCGTTCCCCCCCCCCCCCCCCCCCCCCCCCACACGCACACAAACACACACACGCTGCGAGCGTCTGGGTTCGAAACTAATTATTGCCAGTTCTAAAGGATTGTACTTACTTGAAGTGGGAGCTGGAATTCTACGAGGTACCAGGAGACCCTTGCTATCGGGCAACGAAGCAGGGTGCCTGTGGGGGCGGAGTCTAGGAACGTTACTGATTAATATTGTGACAGGCGATCAGTTATGATAACAGACGAAACTTAGACTCGTTTGTTCAGAAGTTCGCGGTGATATTTTATTAGCCCTCGTTACGGCACACCAAGGATCTTAGGCAGTGAAATTCACATCACGCAGACTCGTCCGTTGTAGTCAAATGAGCGCAGTCGACGACGAGGTGTAATGAGCTACTAAGCTTCACAAGGAAAATGCGTGTGAGAAAGAGTTTTGAGGCAGTCCAAAACACCGATCCAGCAGACGCACGTACGGACGTTTACTCCGGACTCCATGAACCCGACGTTGCAAGATCAAAGCGATCAAAGAGCACCGCCGCCATCGCCACCCGGTTTTCTCCGCACTTTGCCCGACAACGGCACTGCAACGGAGGGCACTGGCCTCGGCGTTAACAATCCGCGAAATATAATAATTTCCCACTCTTGGAGCAATTCCAGATGATAAATGAAAATACCTCGGCGTTGTAAAACATCTGACGACACCACTGTGCCGAGCGCCTGCTCGGCATCGCTGTTGCTCGTGAAGGCCAGCTTATTTGTAGTTCAGACGATGATGCCACATCTTCCGTACCACTCGTGGTGCTTGCAGTAACATCGAAGGGCAGGGGAATCTTCTTACGAGGACGTTGAAGACAGTTAACACCGGAGCCACCAAAGCAATCGCACAAACCGTCGCCATGTTCGCTTCTTCGTCACTCGCGGCGCTTCAACTCGTCGCGAGATGTTTTCTGGCTCGGCTAGATGGAAATCAACAACGGCTAAGTGGCGTATGGACAAACGGCTCTCACATTACGGGCACTATTCTCACATACCGTGGTAAACAGGACTGATGCCAGCGAAACAGCAGTCGGCACACCAACGAAGAAGCCTTCAGCGGGAAGCGGCGGCGCAGGCCGACGCAGCCCCCCCCCCCCCCCCCCCCCCCCCCCGGTCCCCCTTCCCCGTGAGCGTCTGGGCTCGAGATTATTGTTCGCTTTTGCTCCTTGCGATCGAGGCTAAAAAGAGCGCTTCCGGACGGATCCGAGGAGCGTACACCCTGTGTCCTATACCTGGCTTGCATGTAACATCATTCATGGCCATGCCGGTACTATATGTGCCTTGAGCGTTTTGTTCACCTTGTTCGTTTTACACTGCAGAAGTATAAGCTCGAGGGAACCAATAAGTAGAAATAAGCATCAGTACCCAGAAATCGCGATACCTGCAAGTTATAGGCAGTATTCGCTGGCGGCCATAGCTGTGTGCACGACTGCTGAGCGCGTGCTGATAGTGACCTTTCACAGTTCTTTTGCAACGTGTATTCCGCACCATCGAGATTGCTGGTCTTCTTTATGTGGGCTTGTTCTGAGCATGCGCTCTAAATAGTGCCCTCAAATATGGCGTCCAGTGAATACCCCCTAAGTATATTTTGACTGTGGCTAAATTTAGTGGGGAAACTGTGGGAGGAACAGACGGTATGAAGGAGAAAAAGGGGAGGGTAGGGAGGAAGAAGATGGGAGGGTACGTAGGGGGAGGAGAGAAAGACGGGAGGAGGGGAGACGAGGTGGAGGGGAGGCGAGGGAAAGGAGGGGAGAGGAGGACAGGAGAAGGGGCATGCACTCTTTTCCTCCTCCTGAAGAGCTGCGCTCTAATTTCGCATTACAGAGATTTGTAAACATCTTTAAATTTTCCTGTACTATACCCACTCTCCCTGTTAATGCAGACGGCCCAAGGGTATTTAATATATAAATACATAAATATTAATTATTTATTATTATTATATAATTGTATTATTAATTATTTAAGTACTGATAAATACATTATTTGCGTAACAAGGAGTCAATTTACTGTACTAATGATAACTGCATTGTTTTTATGTATACTTATACATTGTACCCACTCCCTCTCTAATGCCTTTGGCTTTGAGGGTTTACGAAATAAATAAATAAATAAATGGGTGCAACAAATGCAAAAAAAACTTGCGCACAGGCAACTTTTTCAACAAAAAAAAAATGAACCACACGCAAAGTGGAGAGCACTTACCTTTAAGATCGCTCATAGAGGCTTACAATTACGCCTACCGTATTTTAGGTTCGCAAACGGCCTGGTGCCCTTACGTTAGCGATAAGCGATCACGTGACGCATTTAGCGCTTAAGGTATGTCTAGTTAGTGATTCATCACATATAATAGAAGCTCAAAAAGGATGTACCGACGGACAGGTTAAAGGAACACGAACATCGCGTAGCGTTGGACGCGTTGTTTCCTCTTCCTCGCTTTGGCGACGAGAGCACATTGGCGCAGTCAAGTGCGAAGAGGAGGAGGATAAAAACGGAGCAATGACGACACAGTAGCGGAGCACCCGTAACATTTCCAAGCGTCACCAAAGGATGCTTAGAAATACAAACGTCTAGAGGCAATATTTGTGATTTAGGAGCATAAAGCTGACGCATATTTCCGAGATACATGTTGGTGCTGACCCAATCGTGACTGCCTATTCACAAAGAAAACAAGGCTCACAAGACTGGAGTAGCCGTTTCATTTTCCAAATACTCCGCTCCAGTAGCCGCACTATGAGAGGTAAATTGCTATCCAAAATGTGGCATAAAATATTCCAGAAATTTAGTTTTTAGTCTGACAATTTCGAAACATAGGTGGGCAGGTTATGCTTCCTTATGTACTAAAAACAAAAGTCCCTAATAGATTGTGTCATACGATCTAGCGGGTGTTGTGCAAAGTTTTGATGAAAAGCGTTTACAGTGCCCATCGCTTCATTGAAGACATCCGTTCACATTACTGATGTAGCGCCAATTTGTCTCAGTAAATTGCTGCAATCGTATAAATCAGTGTGTCGAACCGAAAAAAATACGGGTTCGGTTACGGTTCAGGTTCAGGTAAATTTATTTTGTTCCGGTTCAGTTCCGGTTCGATTAATTCGATCCGCGAACCGGTTCGCGAACCGGTTCGGGGCGCTGAACCGGTTCGCGAACCGGTTCGGAAATTATAAATGGCAAATTGCAACATCAAAATAAATTACAAATAAAACATCTGAAATCAGCACATACGAAACGGGATACATCGTAGTGTAAGGCTCAGGGATTTCTACCAGGAATGGTTTCTTTATGCGCACTCAAAGGTTACCTCACCGACGTTTACGCATTCGGACTTCATCTAATTGGGTCCGACGCAGTAGCTGTAAAATCCGCGATCTCCTTACAAACCCACTTACAAGTAGAACTCGCTAACTATCCCGCCACCTCGGCGTGTAAGCAATTGAAGGTACAGTGGGGAGAAAATACAGCTTTCTTTATTTGAACTAGCCTTCGGTAACTCAAATTAGACCCTTAAAGAAGTTTTCATTAGGACGTAATAGGATACATATTAAAATAGAAGAGTTCGCTGTCTCACAAATATGTTAGCTCCTAAGTGCCTATACGAAACTGGATGCATTATTATCAAACTCCACAGCCCTTTCTTTTCTCATTTCGATGGAAGCAAGCTTTAAGAACTCGCGCGTTCTAGAAACGTGTTATGAAATGAGCACACATCAGGATTTAGGATTTACGAGATTGTAGGAAAATGAAATCCCGTGACGCGATTTTTTTTTTTTTGGCACAGACTTCCGATTTTCATTTTTCCGTGCAAGCCGCGACCAGCGCAATACTGGTTCCTATGTCAAGATTCATGGATGCAGCGTTTGTCAAGATTCATGGATGCAGCGTTTATATTCCTAAGACTGAGTAGAGAAGAAAAATATGTAAGCGAGGTGTGTGTCAGTTGACGGCACTTAAAAAACAAATGGCATTGATAGCACATTCATTGTCAACAGCGCGTGCCCGAACCGTTTTGACATGAGTCGGTAACCGTTATTTTTTTTCCGGCTCAGTTCCGGTTCGGGTTCATCGCGATAACAATATAACGGTTCGGGTTCGGGTTCAGTTCCGGAAAAAATACCGGTTTGGTTCCGGTTTTCGGTTCGGTTCGGTTCCGGTTCGACACCCTGGTATAAATAAAGCTACATTAAGTTTGCTTCAAATCACGATTTAGTTCAACGATGTTGAAGGATGTGCTGGTAATTTATTCCTTTAACGTGAGTTTTACGTGCAAACGGAGAGCTATGCTGAGTGCCGTAGCTCGGAAGCATCCTTCTGGAAGAGCCAGTAGCATCGGCCGACGAAAAGTCCAACGAGCATTAGGATACGGAGGGTAAGAGCACGTCACTCGTCGAAGAGGAACCAGACGCTCTTGGCGATGCGTCCGCGTTAGATGTTGGGCTTGCTTTCCTCAGTGCTAGGAATAATGAGTCAATTCTAGAACACTTGCTTCTTTGGCCAGGCGAATCGGCCGGCTGAAAATATACATTGTATAGCTCTTAAATGTAGATTACCACTTAGAATAATCCAAATATAAAAGTGAATAAACTGTACTGATCGAATGAAATGAGGAATAAATAAGTGCAGAATAGCAAATAAAAAAATGCACTCACATGGAAAGCACGCTGTAGGTATTTTTGGAAAACAAAGAAAATATTACTTACCATTAGTATTCACTGCCACTTCAGATGGAAGAGCCGCCGTCCGCCTGTTTTGTGGTCTTTCTTGAACTACCGTCTTTTTCGAACCGAGCGGGTGTCCCTGCTCCTAAAGGGGCGACTGGGGCCAGGCAAAGGACCGGAATGCGGCAGGTCGTTCGGAGCCAAGGGCCAAGGGCCTCTTTATACACTCTTCACTTTGGCGAAGTTACATTTTAGGGAGCACACAGGTCCCAGTAAGTCTGCTCTTTTAAACGTTCACATTTCTCTATGTCCCTATGTGAAAACATCGTCAGCCAAAGTCGGCGACCAATGCTTGCAGATTTGCAGTTGCAAAAACATTCAGGCTCCACATCAGTAGCTTTTCACAGCTGCACACACGCACGCATAGAGAGACACAAAACCTCTGAAAGGCACGTCGTCAGCTTCCCCGCTGTAGCGTTGGGCGGTTCGTGGACGGCTATCAGAGCACGACCATCGCGGGCAGAGTCTCGTGAGGAACTGATTTATTCGGACCGAACACAGAAGAGGAAAATAAAGAAGATGTATTGAAGAATAACGCGATAGATTGGACAACACAAAGAAGAAGAGGTGAAAGATACACACAGTAGGACACAACACCCGCCTATGTTGATTGGAGACGAGGTATTTTAGTAATCCCCGACCGGAAGTACTTACAGTTTTGTGAACCTTCTTTCGACGGTGAAACGAGCCACCGCACTCGAGATCTCATAACTGGACAGCCAGTTGCACCGGTAGACAATATAAGCTCCTGCGCTTGCCCTCCCTTTCTTGCAGCGGTTCATTTCTGGATTATCCCCGCAGACTACCGTTCTCAGGGAAAAGTCGGGACGGTCCGTTGCCTACCCCCGAATTCCTGTCATTTGTGTCGACACGACGCCGCGATACTGAACGAAGATAAGTGCCGTGAGATGGCTGCATCTGCAGCACTCCGACTGTCAAGCGGGCTGAGCTTTTTTCTTAGAGCTCCAGGTTTCAGCTAGTTGTCGCCCGAACACAAGACGATAGCCAGCAAGTCCGCACTTTTCCTTCGCTTCCTGACCCCCGAGGCTTGAAGAGAATGGCACTCTGCCAATTATGTTCACATGCTTGTCAATAAATAAGTGGGGTTGTCGCGATATCTAGAGAGCGTGTAGTCAATCGGAACAGCAAGTCCGCACTTTTCCTTCGCTTCCTAACCCCCGAGGCTTGAAGAGAATGGCACTCTGCCAATTATGTTCACATGCTTGTCAATAAATAAGTGGGGTTGTCGCGATATCTAGAGAGCGTGTAGTCAATCAGAATATAAGACTGATATATTTTATCCTCTCGAGTGAGCCTACCAAGAATGGAAAATGGTCGTCTTAAAGGAATACTTCAACAAAAGTTTAAATATACCCGTCGTGTTCAGAAATAGGCTGAATTTGATCCACGATATCTGTAACTGACAATGGCAAGTTTGTATGCTGAGGCTGATGGCTGTATTTTTCGTTATTAACGGCCCACTCTTTCAAGCGCTGCGAGAACAGCCAGCGGAGAGCACGTCACATCCGGCACAATAGTGACGTAGTTGTTCTCGGGATGAGCAAACCCGAGACGGGGCTGACGTCGTTAGGATTCCCTAGCCCAGTGGTTCTCAGCCACTGATGTCTCGCGGACCCCTTGCGGATCGGTGGAGATGACGGAGGACCACGTTTGTGGTGAGAGGAAGAGAAAGTATAGGTTAATTATGGTAGTGACTTAATAAATGGATATAACTAAGTGGTAGTGTGAAGTAGACATCTCTTATTGACATATACACGAGAAAACTCACTCGAAAATTGCAACGTTTCTTCTCAATCTAAGAAAAGACAACTTTAATTGCCGGACTTGACTGATGAGGCTGGCCTTCGTGGACCCCTAGAATGCCTTGGCGGACCCCAAAGGGTCCGTGGACCCCCGTTCGAGAACCACTGCCCTAGCTGAAGCGGTCGAAGCACGCCAGCGATCGGGCCACCGCAACTAACCGCAAAGCTGCTGTTAAGTGAATATTGAGTGAAGGGTTAATCTTCTACAATATTGTATAAAGAAAATAGAGACATCTGGTACACACTAGAAAGAGTAACGTTTAGTGGGGAAGTCCTCCCTCCTCTCTTCTCTTCTGCTGGCGGTAGCGATGTCGGGGGGACATCAGGTTCAAAGCATGTATAGTCCTAGACGAGGCAGTTGTTCTCACTACCTGTCAAGGTTCCTAGACTGGCGTTTCAAACGAGGCTTTAGCGACATCCACCAGGTGCTGTTTGCTAACCGGTTAATTTGTTGTAAAATTTCTGTTCGTGCCTTTTTTAACAACATTTAGGTGTGTCCATGGATCCTGCTCCTTTGAACACTCATAAACCAAAAACTAAGCGCCGAAATTTTATTGTAGTATTCGTTTAAGCTGTCACACACTACAAACGGTGTACTCTTCCAAAGCACGCCGTCCCCAACATGTTGTGTTGTATATCGCGCATTGTCTTAATAAAAAAGATAGATGCGATATTAAATTAAAATATTTTCTCACGTTTCGCTAAAACTGGCCCATAAAAACTATCTGTTGAATTTACTTCCCCCGTAAATAATGACAAAGAAATAATAAAAGAAATACACAGCTTTCTCTTGTGCAATAAGATGTTTCGCTGTTCAAGTTTCTGTTTTGTATTTAATATTATTTGTTTCTTGCTTATAATGATTGGCACCAAGGGAACAGTTACTGAGATACCCCGATATTTTTTCAGCTACGTCGCTGAATGGACGTTTTGAAGTAGACTCAAAAAAGCCGGATGGAAGCGCAGTTATGGCGCGTGACTCAGGTATGCATTTATTCGAAACCTCAATTGGTCTATTGGTTACTGATGATTAATGACGTGGGTAATAATTGTTTAACTAATGTTAAGGTGACTTTTTACGAAATATATGAACATAGAGGTATGCGGGTAATAAAAAACCTAAGAAGGATGTGTTTCTCAAGTCTTCTTGTCTTACAACATGAATTTGGGCAATAAATTCCGAGGACATTTAAGCACTTCTTATCAGTTGTAAATGCGAATGCATGAATGTCGATCTTCGCTCCCATAGTTCGTTTGCGGTATGCATACTGGCGTAGACGGCAACGTTTCACTACTGCCGAGGTTGCGGCCGACGACCGATCACGTGCTCTCGTGAAGTGGCCGCTCCGCGCTGAGGTCGGCCGTGCAGCCTCTCCGTAGTCTGCCCGGCTGGGCTCTGCTGGCTCTGCCCGGCCGGGCCGCTGCGCCGCCCTGGAGAGGGTTTCTCTGTGGGGTGGCGTTCCTTGGAACGACGCCGCGCGGCAGCATATGGGAGCCTCGTTCCTTGAAACTATGACGCGCGCCAGCCAATGGAGGCCTATCTATCAAATCGCTGCTACAGATGATAGGCTTCGCTGCATTGGGACAGGGCAGTTTAGGCGCCGTTTGGTGCGGCTTGAAAAGCTGATAACGCCGCTTGGCTACACGGGACAGTTAAAGCTTTCGCAATAAAAGCACATAGTGGAGGGCAAAACACTCACCGGGAAAAAGTCGAGGTACGCGATGACCATATTTAATTTTTTTTCTACGAGCGGGGGCAGGAGCGGTGGCATAACCACCCGGAACAACAGATCAACAGCATGCAGCTATTCTGCAGTTTTGGTCGTATAGAAGGAGATTGATACGCAGAACAAAAAACGGTATATCTACCTTCTGCAGAAATATGCTCTTTAGTTAGTTCAACCTCACAACCATCACACTTTAAGGTGGTTGACGCCTATTAAACCAGACATGACTTTCCCAATAAAAAAGGGTATTTTCATGGTCGCTTTTTCTACCGTGCACTTCGCATGACTAAAATAATTTTGCACGTTCTCTTCATTTTATGAGCAAATCTGAGCGTTGAACCCTCTACCTACTACTTCGTTGGTCAGATAAAGATAATTATGCGTACATGCGCACTCACTTAGACCTACATAGAGAGTTAGAGGCCAACAGATAGAGATGAACATGTAGAGATTTCTTCCGTTTTGTCTTTAAAACTTTCCGTCTTTATAGTGAGACCATACCGAAGCCTTGAGCGCTTATAAAATTCTAGATAGGACAATCGCAAACTGTGCTTGAGTTCAAAGGGCACAATTAAAAATTATTTAGGACATTTTTTTTTCTTGGCGCTTAAAATTCAAAGCAGATATGAATGGCCTCGATATCCCTTATATTCCATATGCAGCTGGCCGCAGAGGTGTTGGAAACAATGCCACCGTTTCAACGAAGTTGAGAAAAAAGAAATTGGCTGGTACCTTTAGGAGAGCAGAATAAAAAATGTGCGAATACTGTTTTCATGAGGTTTCCATGTTTGTAAATTACAAGGCGACTGACGTCTTGATTTTAGGGAGCATTGCAGCGAATGAAATTTTCTTACTAACTAAAAAAGTAAATTGGCCTTTTGTTACAACAATAATATACGGCTTTAGATAAGGAATGAAATTATCTTGATTAAACTGTGCTTTCTGATATATTTAAATTTACGGTGGAGGCTTTTTCCACACTGTTTTTAGAGATCAAGCAGGTTGATGAATCAACGTGCCATGTTTAAAGCGGCCTTTAGTGGCGACAAAGCACCATCCTTGGGATGATGTGATGTAAATACAATACATTTTTATTTAGTCTATTAAAACATGTGTATATTTTTCTCAACCCTGTGTTAGGGTGTGCAACGGGAGCTTGTATCTTAGGGCTATCTATATAATACAATGGACATAAAAATATTTATTCACGCCGAAGGTATATATAATTGTTTCTATCTCTTCCCTGGACTAGTGGCCGCGAAACTTTTTGAGTGTATTCAAAATACAGAGATATTTTAAACTTTCATTTAATTGAAATGTATGTTACAATTTTCGCGTTTATGTTTGCATATTTATTGTTTAGTCGTGTGTATCTGAAGAGGACATTAGGGACTCTTAGTAATGAAGTTTAAACAAAATTTGGCGCCCTTACCGGTTCTTCACGTATTTATTAAATGTAAACGTGCACGAGCCCTGGTTGCTGCCGTTAAGCCAATTTCAAACTTATTATTCGTTTTCAGGTACACTTTCTGCTGGAGGTTCAGCCTATCTGGAACTTTACATATATTATAGTAGACACATAAAAAAACGTCTTGGTGATAAAAAAGTGGTGTTGGAATATTTGAAACAGTTTTTAAAAAAGGTGAGTAAATTTACGCGCCCTTGCACAAGGTTAAAGAGTAACTTTCGAGATATTGTTGTGGGATGGCTAGCTGAACAAAGCCGCACCTAGAGCAGTAATACAAGTTAATTAGATCTGGGGAATTGTTATATTTTCGGCTGCAGGCATCCAATACCTTGCTACATTCAGTTTTTTTCTGGCATCAGATTTCAGTCGACCTTTCCTGCAAGGTTAAACCAAAAATGTGATTATTGTTACGGTTCATACGTAAAGTATTTCCGTACTTTTTTCAAAGCTTCGCTTCTGAGCTTATTCATTATTGCACGCTGGCCTTGAGCTATGCTGCACATATTTCTTGTGAGTAACACTCGCTCACCAGAGAGGTACCACCTATTTCAATAATGAATTAAGCATTGCGAATTTCATAATTAGCGAAGAATCTGGAAAAACTGAACTTGCAAATAAATCAATCATCAATAGACTTTATTCAAGGATAAACCTCGTTACTTTGGGTAAAAACGGAAGTTTAATCGAAATATTGCTGGAAACAGGTCATAAAATTTTAAGTGTACATTTAGGATATGAATTAATAACAAAAATATATCCCAAAACGAACTTTATGGCGAGGTCTTTTTATTTGAGAAACGTTAGCTATCCATCTTTAAGAGGTGAACGAAAGTGCTTTTAGTTAAATTAATGAAGTCTTACTATTTTGTCCTCTGAAAGCCGAAATTAAAGCAATATTATTGTGTAAGGCCTAGTATTGCAACAATGATAGTGCTCAAGAAATAAGCAACGCGAAAAATAATTATTGAATACTAAAGGCAAAAAAAGAAATTATGTTCGCCACGCGTGAAATGCATAGTTGCATATTTTTCTTGCAGGTTATATGAATTTTCGCGGTGCTTGAACTGATAATATATTTTTGATTTTCGGGTACCGGAATGATTGGCTCTGGAACCGCTTTATTTTTGCTCTCCACTAACCAAACTATTCCCGAAGCTTCTGCAAAAACAAGGCTGTAGGCCGATGACTGCATATTCTATTGAATCGCGAAGGATTTTAGCAATTAGCACCTGTGTAATGTAGATCTGACTTTTTGAATTAATGTAGGCCTTGTGGCAGTGTAGCACACGTGCATTACATATAAAAAAGTGTTTATGTGTCTCTAACTCACAAAATGAAGCTGCTTTATATTAAATATATTCTTAAAACTCAGATCCTTTCAGAAATGTTAGAGTGCGGGTATGTAGAGCTACGTATAACCAACCGCAGGTGCTGGAATAAGCAGTTGACTGCCTGCTAAAAGCTCCTCGTAAGATTGGCGGCATTTATAAATAAACAGGTAATTAACTAAGTAACTTGTGTTTTTAAGTGTAATTTGTTGAAGAAAATATAGCCACGAATGCTTCGTTTTTTTTTGTCTTTCGTGAGTGTGTTTACTTTCACATTCACTTATATTCAGGGTGTTCGCGCCACCTTCGGCCGCCATGACAAGAGAAGAGAGATACTTCTCGTTTTCCTATGTTTGTCTTGTGCTTGGGTTGGTGCGGGACGACTCTTGGTCCATTAGTTATGGCTCATTAGTTATTTAATTATCTCGAGACAAGGGACGCCGCCGACGCCTCTGAGCCTCGGTGATCGCAGCTAAGCAGACGGTGCTAGTCTACTTCGATGTACTGCCGACAGATGGCTCAACGAGATAAACTCAAGCATGTAGCACCAGGGGCGCGGCGGCGCCTCGACCAACCATCACCGTACAACGATAGGTGCCAACCGGGCAATTACAGCAAGTATAAATAGAAGCCGACACGGCGCTCTGGGAAAGAAACCTTGAACATCGAAGCAAGCTGGACAAAACACGAGACAATTGGGCCTTACAGAGACTCGCGTCGTGCTGAAGGCAGCGTGATGCAAACTTTCGGAAGAATATCTTCTAAAACCAAGACAAAAGTCGGCGACCAGTGCGGGGAAGCTCGGGACGTATCTTCGGCCCCTGGTGGACATAGGCGCCCACGCCGATGCCTTTCCGTTCAAGAATTAGTTGAAAGCGTTTAAGAACTTGTAGGTTTTAAGTCGTTCTCAGATATATAGACCAGATGGCTCGAATATGTAGTCATGAAGACGCGCCTACGAAACCTTTGGCAGGTTTGTAATTTTCTTAAAAAACAAGGGCTATTTCTTTTCACACAAGAGGTCGGGAAGGCATGTCGGTCCCGTAAAAACAAATTTCAGGAGGTACTGCAGTTAGTGCTCGGAGGCGAGACTTTTGACGTTTTCTCTACTGAGTGCGGGTCGTCAAAAACAAGCAAACATCATAGCCGACCGGAAGCAACATATTCCTCCCGGAAGGTCTGTCAGTTTTGTTTTTGTTTGCCTCCGCACGCCCTGTAAAATGTTACAGAAACTTTTTGCAAGGGTTGTCCTTTCCTTGTCTATTCAGAGCTTGTATAAAATATACACCAAATATGTCTTGCAGAGGAAGCAGTGCACATTGTTTTTTTTTTTCGCTTGTTTTTTAACTTTCACTTAAGCATTGCCACCGCCACCCTCCACGCCCCCAACAGGGCGGCTAACATTTCGACCTGTTTTATATTTTTTTTTCTTATTACCAAATAGGCATGGCCACAGCATCATCCTATTTTGGCGTGCCATTTTATTTACTAAGAACTACGATGAAAACACTTTATGCCTCATATAGGCTGGTTATTGTACTTTTGTCGTAGTTTTAGCTTGTACCGTTCACACCCTCGCAGTGCTACACTGTTCTTAAGCACGAAATTGTACCGGGTGTTTCAGGGAATATTTAAAAACAACTTCCTACCAATTGAGTGGTTGAGAAAATAATTTTCGAAAACAAACTGCCTGCCACGGTAGACATCAAGGTTGCAACAAACCAGCTAATTAGTGTAATATTTTTCTGAAATTTATTCATTACCTTTAATTAACCAAAGTTAGAATATGGTTTCAGTTTGAAACTTTCTTAGCGTCATCAAAAACTCCTAAGTCAATCAATTTAGGAAGATTTAAGTACGTATGAAAAGGGGGGGGGGGGTTTGGTGTAAACTACAGTTTTTAATGGTGCAGCAGGCACGAAGCTGGGGTTGCGAAAAATTTGGTTGATATTCTTATCATACTCGTTCTCGCGTCCCTAGCCTTGTGCCTGCAGCATGAATGGAATATTTAGCGCACTCCCACGCTTCAGACGTGGTTTAACCATTTCTAAAATGAACTTATTTAGCCATTTTCAACAACGCTTAACACGTCTTTATTGGAACATATTGCATATTTCCACTAACTAAAAGCAAATTTGTAATGTATTTTTATAATTTGTTGCCTAATTAGTACGTTTTGTGCAATCCCGGATGTGCGCCGTGGCTGATAGTTCGTTCCCGAAATAAAGATAATACATTAATCAATAAGTGAAGATTCTGAAATTTTTAATTATTCATTCATGTATTCTTTTGACTCGAACAAAATGCTTGAGTCATGTCATCAACGTAGGTTGGATTGTTTGTTTCCAGGTAAACAAGATTCTGAAAACTGCGGAAGCAATTGTAACTGTGCAGTTCAGTCTTCTGGGAGCCAGTCAATGGAATGTAAGTTACATTTTCTCTAATTGTTTTTTAATGCAGAAACTGTTCTTAATATCTTGCTTTTGCAGGAGGATCACAGAGCTCTCACTGAAGACAGAAAAGCCCTAGATGCCGAACTTTTGATTGCGATACTTAAGGTGTACGGGAAGAGGCTTGCGACACGGCTGCACAAGGAAAAGCACAGAAATATAGATGCTGTCTTGTTTCTTACCACGTAAGTTGTGATTTTGTTTCAACTGGCAGCAAAATAAGGCGATGCAGTAATACTACAACACAGTAAAATAATCACATCTACTTTTACGTTATGCACTGCACTAGATGTTATTCTCTGTAAAAGCCAAAATTCTGCCCAGATTCTTTCTTGCTATCATGGCCAAAACATTTTGGGAGTTAAATGGGCTCCTCAAATTCCTCCACAGGAAGGTGTGGCAAGTTTAACGTGTATTTCTAAAGTCAATGCAAATTAAATCAGTAGTGTATATCAGTCACGATTATAATGCAATTAAATGCAAAGGTGCAAGCGAACTGGACAAGAATGACGAAAATAATCCCCGGAGAAGGGGAACATGAGGAACAAAAGACAAACACAAACCACCAAACACAGCGTTGACTCCTTTTTGGCAAACCACCCCAGGCTATCATCGTCTATTTTGGCTTGAGCAAAATGCTCGACAGTGTGCTCGACCACTCTGTAAATTGCGAGTATATTAGATATGCGTGTCATCACTTTATTGGTTTTACGTTATAAGATTTATTAACAAAGTATATATTAGCAGATGTTCTTTAGGCACTTCTAAACTGATAGTTGCAACAAGAATCTCGTGGGAGAGTTGATAATTTCGATCTACGGCGAATGTTCGACGGATTGCAGTTCAGAAAAAAGCGTTTCATATAAAAAATTACTTTTGCTCTGCATGACTAAACCATGTGATACGTCATGCAGTACCACAGAGCAGACTACATTTATTACGACTAAATATATTTTCAGCTCTGGTAATTGACAAGCTCTATTTATATATTGTAGTGATTGGCTCTCTTGAAAGTACAGTGGGAGAGTAGATACAAGCAGAGATGGCAAAATTACTTTCAAGAAGTAATTAAATTACATTACTAATTACTTTTTGAAAACTGCAAAAATGTAATAAATTACATTATAAATTACCGCGGACTGAAGGTAATGACATTACATTACAATTACTTCCCGAAAGTAATGAAATTACTTTGAAATTACTTTGACACTACTTTTGAATACCTTAAGGCAGTAATTCGCGCTCATTTTATTTACCATATACAGAAACACAGTGTTTACAATACAAGTCCTCGCACCAAAACTCAGATCTTCCTGTTTAGACCGCAACAACTTTATGTGCCTCAAAGTGAACCATACTGAACAATGGTTTTGCTGCCGCACCCGACATAGGTGTTAAACATGATTAATAGCTTCTTTAGATGTTACTCAGAAAGACAGACGACTCACCGGTTCCGGTGTTCATTCAACGGTGTAGGTTCTTACTGAAAGCGTGATATGTTTCTGTCTTCCTGATTTAAAGTTGTAGTCCGTGTCAGTTTGTTAAGTCGGGGAACGACAACTCGTTCTTACAAGGAGCCGTCACGTGAAACGTTTCACTTCCGCCTCGGACGCAATCTAATTTTATTCTCCCGAGAGCACTATATCCGGCGATAAATTTTCTTGGCAATGCAGTGGAGAGAAGGAGAGCTCGCCCACAGCTTTATTCAGCGCTCAAAATGGGAGAGGGTACGCGTGCCTGTATCCTCTACTGCGTTGCCAAGAAAAGGTTGACACCGATTATAGTTGACCTATTCTGGGTCATTCCTGTAAAGGAGCATTTTTCCGAAACACCCGAAGAGTCCAAGCTTTTGCGCATTGTCTTTTAAAGAAAAAGCGTCGCCAATTGGGGAATGACGCGAACTTCCTAAATTATGTACTTTCCCAACAAAGGGTGGCGATATCTGCGTGTAGGCTTATTCCCGAACGGACTTCCCAAGGGAAGCCCGCGAGGGATACCGCGAGCGGCACTGCTTTGCTCGAGGACGCGCGAAACGTTCTGGGGCTTTGACAAGGCATTTGGAATTAACAATTTATTCCGGTCGTTTGTTGTTCACAATGGTCGAAGCTTACGGTTTGACCTCGCTTGACGAAAGTACAAGGCTGGGGATCTGTTTGTCTTGTCCTCTGAGGTTTCAAATTATATTTAACTCACTGGTGATGCGCCCGTCGCCTTGTAGCCTATGAGCCGTTCATCCCTGAGCTGACGGACTGTCAGCTTAGGAATGAACGGTGGAAGCTACGTGTTTCTTGGAGCAGTCACACGTCTATCGTTCGCCACGTAACCACGCTCTCGTTCATGCCCACGCGCAGAGAAAGGAACGGGACACGTAATTAAAAAAGGTGTCTCGTTGGTTCTGGTTAGCTTGTATCTCCCCAGCACTGTCAGCTTAGGGAGGGAGGAAGTATAGCATCCCTTACAGAAATGTCATATCTGGACTTATATTAAAAAATACAGATATGTATATATAAGGAATTGGGCAGATATGGCCAGCTATGCGTAGTCAGGCCATATCTAGACTGATAAAGCCATATCTGCCCAATTCCTTATATGCCCATATCTGCCCAATTCCTTATATACCCATATCTGCCCAATTCCTTATATGCAATATATGGACTGCTTTATATGATCCCGTGTTTGGGCCTGGCAAATAGGGTATCCACCCCATATATAGCAATTTTCATGCGATGCTCCTTCTAGAATCACATGAAAATTATTTTCAAGGGGTAGGTACCCTATTTTCCAGGTCCAGACATGGGATCATATAATGCATTTCTATGAATATCCCCATAATATACATTTTACTGCTATCCCACACTGCCAAACGTGTGTTTACGTATAGATATATCTACAGAATAGGCCACTGACCAATCTCTATTGGTCTGGTTCGGAATCTGTCATTCCGACAAATATGTATGCTACAAATATAGAATGCAGGCGATCGCTAGCTCGGAAACATTGTAACATATCATTCGACGTCGGAAAGTAAACAGCCCTTTGGCGGGATTGGTTGTCGAGGGAGCAGACCGAGATTATGGTTTGCAAAAAGGTTTATTTTTAAAAGTGCCAAAACTCTAAGCAAGTACTTCCCCCATTCAAGAAAAAATGATAAGAAACAAAACTGTAACATAGCACGGACAAACATTAAAATAGACTAAAATGTAATAGCACAAAGACACCTATTAAAATAAAACAAACGGAAGGCAACAATTAAGCTGTAAACTATACGAAAGTTTCAAAGTCCTTGATTCCTACTACGAAAGTTTCAAAGTCCTGATTCAACTCTCCGGTCGAGCACAGCAGTTTTGACAAGGGCTAGCATGCTAGCCTCGTCGTTGTAGTCCTTCCTTGCACCGTGTAATGCTCAAAGGCCCCAGTCGTCGTGATGACGCGACGCCGCGAATCTGTCGTGCCTGGAGTTTGTAAGCCGTTGCCTTCCAGCGATGTCTACATGCAAGCTTTTCTCTTTCGCCTTTCCAGCCCTCCTTTTTGCGGCTGTCCAGCTCTTCGTACAAGGCTTTGCGCTCAGGTGGCTGTCGATTATTTTCTCTGGTGCTCTTTCACAACATTTCACCATGCAAAATAATTTTTCTCGTCTTTTTTAAAGCTTGCGAACTAATTTTCAGATTTAGGACAAAGGCAATTTCAAAAGTAATGAGAATTTTTTTTTTTGAATTACTGCCTGAAAGTAAATCATTACATTACTAAATTACTAGCGTAAAACAGTAATTCATTACATTACTAATTACTCCAAAAAGTAATTTAATTGCTGTAATTCCATTACAGTAATCTCATTACTGCCATCTCTGGATACAAGGAATGTTTCAGAATGCATTCCTTACAAATATTTGCTATATGTTCCTTAGGATTAGGTCATATAAGAGCTCCGATTGTATAGTACCGTGAAAGTCGTGTATTTGCTCATATGAAGTTTCTATTTTCTTCGGCTAGTTGCCGACATCATTATACCTATAGTATAAGCCTGAACGGTTTTATAGTTTGTTTTATTAATTAATATAACATGTATAAAATAGTTATTATTCTGCCTCCCTGAAAAATATACTCTCTTCTCTGGAATGTAGGGGTGGGCGAATATTCGAAACTTCGAATACGGATCGAATATTATACATTTAATATTCGTATTCGATTCGTGAACTAAGTCTTCGGTATTTTTGGAATATTCGTCGTAACACGAATATTCGAAATTAATCGAATATTCGAGAACGTATTCGCAAGCGTAAGTTTTGCTTTCGGCTTCTGTTTTGGTAAGTAAGGCCCATTAACAGCGACATAGTGCATGGTGGCTTAAACCTAAACTGGTGGCGCCGGTGTCGGTAGCGGTAATCTGTGAGTTTCTGTGCCCTTGGGACTCCTGACTTTTTAAACTGCTCACTTTCGCTTTCGCCCACCCGTGTTATGACGGATGGAAGTGTTTGAGGAGAACCATCTGCGAAGCGGAGAAAAGAACGGGAAACGGCTCCAAAACGATGAGAGAGGAGCGATATTTGTAATGATTTTGCGAGGATGACGACTTCGATGGCGCAATGTACGGCATGTGACTCAACGCTTAAAGCGCCCACAGAGACGACAAGGCATCTTGCCAACCGTCCCAGAGTACATCCTGCGTTGTTAAAAGAGTGTCTTAAGATTACCACTGGTACGCCAGGAAAAGATCAACCAACGCTGACGGACTTCCTGCATCGCATGGAGCCCCTGCCAGAACAGAGGATTCGAGCGCTAAATAACAAGGTGGCCGCCATGGTGGCCGCCATGGTGGCGCTTGATTTACAGCCTTACAGCACTGTGGAAGACCGCGGCTTCAAAAAACTTCTGACAAAAGCCGTTCCCAACCATCGTCTTACCATCCGGATCTACACTCTCGCGCGTGCTGGTGTTACGGATGAATGACGACACCCGAAACAAGGCGAAAGCAGAGCTCAACAGCGCCTTTGAAGGCGGCGCTGCCGCTGTTGCCTTCACTAGCGACATGCCGACATCGCGCGCTAACGAAAGCTACGTGAGCTTCACCTTCCACCTTCTGCACTCCAAAATTCATGATGAAGCGGGTCACATTGAACACTCTAGACATGGCTGCAAGTCGCAGTTCAGTGAACATTGTCACCATGCTGTACAAAATGTGCCGTGACTGGGAGATACCCGATGAATTTGCGGCGTTCATCGTAACGTATAACGGGCGCGACATCCGTGCTGCAGTAAGGAGACCTCCGTGGACTGAAAGAGCGTGCTTTGCGCATACGCTCCAACTGGCGATTAATAACGCGAGATCCCGTTCGTCGGCCAGTGATCGCCTGTGCAAAAAAGTGAAGCATATTGTGGGGCATTACAATCACCGTTAATCAGCTCAGAAAAGGCTTGAGGAGTGCCAAATAAGTTGAGAAAGGACGCACTGCGTCTGGTGCAAGACGTGGATACGAGATGGAATAGCCAGTATGTAATGTTGTCGCGCCTTCTGTAACTCAAAGAAGCAGTCACTGTGGAACTTGCTACCTCGGACTGTGACATCGATGGACTTGGTTCATCAGAGTGGAAAGATGTTTCTGAATATGTGCAAGCATTGAAGCCATTGTTTAATGCCGCTCTTATTGCCAGTGCTGAGAAGTATCCGTATTTGTCCTCCCAAGTTCCTATGATTTTGGTATGCCCCTCTGTCTAGGTAAGTGTGCTGGGGCATCAGAATTTCTCGCAGGACTGATAAGAGTCATCGAAGCAAGGTTCACTTCGTATAAGGAGGACAAGAAAGCATATGACTTGCTAAGTTCTTGGACCCACGCTTCAAGTCCACCATTTGTAAAGCTGAACAGAAAAAAAAGTGATATAGCTAAATGCTGTGGTGCTGTAAAAGCTAGCCTCATGTGATGCTACTGAAGAAACCCAGCCGAAAACTTCAACACAGCAAAAGAGCAGGGCGCAAAACCTTCAGCAATGTTTGGAAAACATTTAACCACTTAGCCAAAAGTGCAATGGAAACCAGAGTGGTTTCAGCTTCAGAATAAGAAGTTGTAACTTAAGCGGTGGAGGCACTGCTAAAAAGAAGAAGTGATCTGTGTGAGCTGTGGCGAACTGTCGGGTGCTTAAAGGGGTACTCCACAGGTTTTTTCATTGTCTCCGATTTGCTTGAAATTTTTCTAAACTAACCAATAAACATTGCGAAAATAGTATCCCAAATATTAGGCTGAAATATTGTTTTTTCGCGAACTTATTGAATTTACAGTTTTGATCCTCACCGTGTTTTTCAAGCTCGAGGTCTCTACTGGCAACAATGAAAAAGTTACGTCAGTGGAAGGCAGGGGTTCACTCTTTGGGCTGTAGATTTTGTTTTAAACTGATTCGAAGCAGTTTCATGGTGTCAAATGAATGCTTGGAAAGCTCGCTCCCGTATCCGCGCTCCAGCACGGAACAAATGATTGGCATATTCTATTTTTAGACTACTTGCTCGACTGGCAAGCTTGCCTTCCACTGACGTCACGGCACTGAAAAGTGCGGGTATATTTGAATGTTGGTTATTGCACCATTTTCATTTGCCGATTTCACAATACCTATGAAGAATTTCGCGATTCTAAATAGCATACCGGAGAGGGTAAAGGTCTGGGATTCAGAAAATATAGTTAGTCGAGGTAGCTAAAAGAATCGGCGGAGTACCCCTTTAAAGGGGCCCTGCAATGACTTTTTTTACTAATTTTTAATTTGCAACGAACCTAAGCGCACTGAACGTAGGAACTTAGTGAAACTTTTCTCGAAATTTCCTTTATTTTAAAAGTTATAGGCAAATTAAAATGAGAAAAACAAGCAAAAAATAACCTCCCTCATGACGTCCTTGGTTGCTTGAGAGTGGCCGTGAACTAGAGGAGAAGTAGTGAGCTCATCGAGCGCTCACGGCTGCCGCACTCCGTGTCGACGGCGCGAGAGGGCGCCATTAAAGCGTGTTCTGGATATGCTGTATGCAGCCGGCAGCCAGAGCGGCTCTGATTTCATTTGGTGCGCGATTAAATACTAATTCGGCATGACACTTCATTGGCCACAGACGACAGCAAACACGGGATAAAGATCAATTCAGAATGGGAGCTACTTTGCGCTGTTATACCGCGAAATGGCCAAACCGCAAGACAAAGCTTGTTGCCGAAGGCCTTCCGAACGCTCTGAGCCGGTCGGATCCTCCTTCCCATACGACCGCACCGCCGCCGCGTTCATCCGGGACCTTTCCGTGTCGGCGCCTGATCCCACTACTCCTTTCTAGTATGCGCCGCCTTTTCGTCGCTTGGTGGCGGGTATGTCGACGGGTCATTTGTTGTTTCCGTACTTTATGAACTGTATTCGTTTCTTTTTCTATCTAAAATACTGGAGCAAAACTACTTTTATAAATATTTGAAACGGTTCGCGCCACCTATATTTTGTATTTCGACTAAAAAGAAACTTCTAGCTGTTCTGACCAGTATTAAGCCCAGGACCAAAGACGTCAGATAATGCGTGCTTTCGGTACCACGGGTCGCCCTCGTCGGTGGAGGAGGTTTCCGCGTCGTCCGGTTAAAATATGACGCACAGATATTACGTTACTCTCTCCGTGCCCGCTGGCTTGCCCGAGCCACGAGAGATGTGGAAACCGCAAAAAATGTAGACGCTAGAATATGATTGCACGGCCTTTTTAAGATAGCCGAGTCTGGCGAAGCTTTGCATCAAATACCTGGCAATGCCTGCTACTTCAGTGCTGAGTGAGAGATTTTTTTCTGTGCCTGGAGGTGTAGATCCGCTCGAAGGTAGCGCCTCCTACCTGACCATGTGCAGCAGTTGACTTTTCTGCATGACAGCTTGTGATCTTCCCTACAACTAAAATTTTCGTTTTCGTGTTTTTATTTTCGTTAACGCCAGTGTTTCACTGGTGTTAACGAGAATAAAACACAAAAACAAAAATTCTATTTGTAGTGAAGATAACAAGTTGTCATGCAGAAAAATCAACTGCAGTTCTGCAATTCAGAAATTAAGAAATCAAAAGAAAAATCAACTGCAGTTCCGACATGTGAAAATAAAAATTCTGTAAATAAATGCAGCTGTTTTCGACTATTCGATATTCGATTCGATATGCGAAGCTAATTATTTGTATTCGATTCGTATTCGAAAATATTAATGTTCGCACACCCCTACTGGAACGATTTATTGAAAAAGTAGAAAAAAAGACAACTTTACAACTTCCTGTAGTGCCAAATTACAGCCCAGACCTTCTGAAGGAGGGGAGAGTACTGAGAGGAAGGTATGCGCCTTCTGCTTAATACCCTCTCCTCCTCTCCGCCTACCGCCCTCTCCCCCACCTCTTCTGCTCCTCCTCCCGTCGTCCTCTGGCCCCTCTCCTCTTCCTCCTCTCCTTCTCCCTTCCCCTGCTCTAATTCTCCACCCCTCTTCCTCCGCCTCCCTCACTGTCCCCTCGTAACGTCACTTGTAAAGACATCACGAACTTCATGAGCTTCACGAGTGCAGGTCACGTGAAGGTTGTGACCAATGATCTCTATTACAATTGCTGGACCGCGTTTGCCCGCTCCGCGAATGCGGCACTGGCGGCCATCTTTTTGGTACAGTTATATTACCTCTAGCCAAGGTACAGCTGCTGCAGCCACAATCATCCATCCATGGCACACAGCGTTGTGGGAGTTGTGGTGACAGGCTGCCACCAAAATTCCGTGGGTGATATTTCGTGCTTGATTGAAATTGTTTGACGAAACATTTTTGAAACCCAGCGTGAACGGTAGCCTGGTCTTTGAGGACCCGGTAGAAGTTTCACGAAATAGCAGCACCGGGCAAAAGCAGCACAGCACGCATCGAAAGTCGCATCGAAAGAAGCATCGATAGTAGACGTCGACACGGAGCCTGCTTTCGATGCGAGCTGCGCTGCTTTCCCCCGTTGCTGCGCTTTCGTAGAGCTTTTGCCGGGTCCTCAAAGATGAGGCTACCGTTCACGCCGGGTTTCAACAATTTGCTTCGTCGAACAACCTCAATCAAGCAAGAAATATCACCCACGGTACAGTGTACTAAATCCACGACTATTTTATGGCAGCCTGCTGCCACTGCGCTGTCTGCCATTTTACTATGATGGCTAGAGATAATATAACTCCACCAAAAAGATGACTGACCGTGGCCGCATTCCCGTCCATAGGCGGAGCTGGTCAAACGTGATCCTGCAAATAGACATAGAGATCAGTGGTCGTGACCTTCGTCGTGACCTTCACAAGTGTCCCTGGGAACGCCACTGGTGACGACACTGTTGACGTAACTCGTAACCCTCGTGACCGTTGTGACCTCACTTGTGACCCTCGTTTTGTTACTCATGACCCTCGTGGTCATGAGTAACACGTCACGTGTGACATCATTATAGGAAACGTCCCATGATGCAACGCACAGGATCCTCGTGACCCTTGTGACGTCACGCGTGACGTAATTATCGGGAACGTCCCGTGATGCAACACTCGGGTCACTAGTGAGAGCAGCGCGTTGCATTATTGGAAACGTACTATGATGCAACGCGCGAGTCTCACTCGTGACCCGCGCGTTGCATCATGGGACGTTCGCCATAATGCAACGCGTGGGACCCTCGTGACGTCACTCGTGTCCCTTGTAATGTCACACATGATATCACAAGTGACGTCATTATCGGAAACGTCCTAGAATGCAACGCGCGGTTCGTGAATGAGACCCGCGCGTTGGAATATGGGACGTTTCCCATAACGCAACGCGCGGTTACGCCGACGGAGACGGCGACGGCGACGCCACACAAGCCGGAAACGGCGCCTAAGAGAGGCGCTCTAAAGGAAATATAAGAATAAAAACGTGTTAGGTCGTGACCTTTATTTTAATACTAAAATGATAAGTGCCCATTTTATACAGAAATATACAATTTTAGCTTGATACAACTAATTTTGTTTATTTTAGCAAATAGTTATTCATTATTTTTAATTTATATCTATACTTGCGAACCATTTAGGGATTATGCAGGAAGACACATCAGTGCATACCTCAGACATACATGTGCATAACAAGCAACAAAAACTTCGGCAGAGGCACTTAAGACTGCTCACGTGTAGGAATGCGAAAGCATTCCTACAGGCAGCGTATTCATACAAGCAGCTCGCTACGTCTTCCTCTAGCACACGGCGCTCCAGCAGTGACATCACGTTCCCCCACTGCGCAGGCACTGCGAAGCCTGTCTGCTTCACGACTTCTTCCGTGACGAAGCATTCGTTGCTGTGCTTTTCTTTGGGTTTATTTTTGAAGAAGGTGCCGTTTTGCTGCTACAGACGGTTACAGACAACGCCGGCTTCGCTACATGGGACAGTTAATACATTCACATTAAATATATAGTTTTCAGAAATCAAAGAAATGACCTCAACGCATATTTGTGCCAACCATGTCAACAATTTCCTAACGAAGCCAGGAAGACTTCGATTCAAGCCTAGAAAAGAAAAAAGAAAATCTGTGAGGCAGTGACAGGTGCCTACTATGTAAGCACCGCGTTGATTAGTTACTATCATTTGAACTGTTTATCAAAGATTGGTAATAATAAACTTAACTAACTTAGTTTATTTTATATTCACCATCCAATATGCATGTTTTTTATTTGCGTGAAAATATTATCCTCTGTTTGTTAGCAGTATTGCGGAATGGACATCCCCATTCCATTCCAATTTCATTCACTTCTGAGGAATTAGAGTTTTCGGCAATTACATTCCATTCAACTCCTCGGAGTGGAGACACTGGGCCCATTCCCACTCCTGGAATGGTTGAACTTCACTATTCTATTCCTCTAGTTCCTAAAGGTAAATAAATGGCCAGTGAGAGTAACGTTGTGTTACTGCAAAAAGCAGTATAGAGCTGCTAACGTCATCAAACGATGATGTATACACAAGCATCCTCAGAGCACCCATTCAGTTAAGCCAAATGCTGGTCGCACAATGCGCTCCGTAACGACTTCTTGTCACGGCAGACAGCGATCGCGCGATCAAGCGTAAAAGGCTTCCGAGTCCTAACAGACGCCAAAAAACTAAACTACTAATTTTCTTCGCAAACGGACCGTGTATACCCTAAACAGATACATGGCTAGCGTGTTGTTTGTTTGCTAAGGCCTTAAAAATGTCTGGTTCGTGCTTGGTGAAAGAAGAAGCTATCTTGCTTTTGCGTCGGATAGTTCGCTAAAACACCGCGCTAGTGCGCTGTTAGAAGCGACGCCGCTTAAACCTACCCCAAATCTCCATGCACTGCGGCAGGAACAAAAAACCACTGACTATGTTTAATCGGTTGACGGCGCCAGCACAAGGGACTGTACCACCATATTATAAAACCTGCCTTGAAACGTAAAATTTTACGTTTTGCTGCGTATTCAGTTTATTTTTTCTTCTTTGCGATCCACACAAATACTAGAAGATCGGCTGGGTTAAAAGCAGGGAGTCGATCTGGTCATTATTTGGGTTAGGTTCGAAATCGGTTCGGGTTCTGTTCGGTTCGGGTTCGGTTCGACACCCTGGTTAAACGCTGCATGCCAATCGCGCATACGTACAACAACCGCTTTGTCGCGTCTCGCGGCACCAGAAACGACACCTTGTCTCTCTGCAGTTTGGTTGCATGCTCCACCGAAGGTGCTCCAATTTCATCATCGAAAGAGCATAAGCCAGAGAAACAAAGAATCCTTCAATACCGCAAGTGCAATGATGCTGTTTCAAGAGCCACTTACCACGCGATTGCGAATTGCGGCATTGGCCCGTAGACCGTAAATGAAAATCAACACAGCTCGCATAAAAACCGAGCCCATTCCCTTCCCCCTAGTGCTGCCACCATTCCATTCCCATTCCATTCCGGGGTCCCGCAAGTGCGGAATTAATCCGGATCCACTCCAACTTCAGAGTGGAAACTACGCAACACTCTTTGGTAGATGTCATGTCTAATGACCTTAAATCTTTTTTTTTTTTTTTTAAATATAAAGAAGTCGTAAAAAATAACGTCTTTTCATATATTTATATTTTTCATAAAACACTCGAATGATCATTTTTATATTTTATTTATATTCCTTTATAAAAAGCAATGAAACGTTTTGAATATATCATATTCTTCCACGAGCCGTGAGTGACTGGAGTGATCTACCGCCCTCCCCGGTCGCCATTTTGAACTCAGCTGAATTTGACGCATGTTAGGGGATTCATGTTTCTTTAATATACTATTCGCTTGATATTAAAGTTGGAATAATTGTATCAGAGTATTTCGTTTTTACTTGTGCTTATATAGCCTCATTTTTGTGTGTACACTGAATATCATTCTTTTATGTGTAATATCGTTGATGAGCATTTAATAAGTAGTAATAAAACAACACTGGGCAAATTGTTAAAAACGTTTGGCATAGTTTGAAACGTATTAGTTTTTCGTCTTTTTATGTCTGGCAGGTCACACATTAGAAATGTGTCTATGAGTGAGACCGAAAACACCAACAGCAACAATATTGGAACGAGTAAACAGAACGACGTTCTGACAGGTATGCGGATACATTTTACGTTCTACAACTGATGTTAATTATCTCATTGATTTAATTTGTGACATATATGCGGCTCCCGAATATCTTACGTTTTAATTTACATTTCTCAGGCATTGTAGGACGAATCGGAGGTATTTGTCTGAAGGAACATTTTGTCGCAGCAGCGACGGATGATGGAAAATACCGTGGTGTTAAAAGCGCCGCTCGCCAGCTGTCTTTTCTGTAAGTCAGCATACTGCGTACATAAACTGCACGTTTAAGAAGCCCTTGAATGTATAACAGGCGAATGTCTAGGCATTCCAGTTTATGGCATGAGACGAACGCTCAAGACAAACATCTGCTTTTCCCGTCTAGCACTAGGGCATTCAAGTTGTAATGTCTCGTAATTGATTTTCCAGAAAAGTGAGCAAATCGGAGCATGACAAGCACTTCAAAATTTGCGATATTTTGAGGGGAACGAGTGTGAGGTGGAGAAACACTGCGAATATCATCAAAAGATCTTTGCGATACCTGATCCGACCAAAGGTTTCAAACACTAAAATAGGTGACCGGTCATATTCAGAAAACATAATGCAATGATTTGATTTCTACATCGATCCGGCGTTTTTATTACATGAGGACGCATGAGTGATGGTTTTCTTTCATTGATTGTTGCAATATACGAGATAGGGATGCTGGCACGTACCCTGAACCCAAACGCCTGTCGCAGTAATCTAAACACTGGGACTCCCCGCCACCAAAGGCATTTCGCGTTACCGCCGGTTCAAAGAAGATGATGATGTCCTTACCATGGAACGATGAAGGCATCCTCCTAGCCCACTGCATTTGGAAGGGTACGAAGGTGACGAATAGCTCCTATAGAGACGTCGATGAATACGCATTGGCAGTAATATTTACCTCCAAAGTACTGTAATGCATGAAATGCACCATTTAAGGAGCAATCGTTTAAATTTGTTTAAAAGACATTACACAACCGCTTCGAGGAGCGATGCACACATATAAAAATATACTATGGTCGGCTATAGAAAATTCTTTTGTATGGTCAGCTTTAGCTATTTAGCCCATTTAGCTAAAAAAAATCTATGGCAATTTTTAGTATCTTTTAGAGTCGTCTTTATAGACCGCTTTAGCTTTGTCTATGGCCCTGTCACTGTCCGGCTATAGCGCTCGTTAGCTTTTTCAACCGACCGTGTTGACTATGAGAACACAACCCCCCCGCCCATCTGGCTCAACCTTCTCGTGGAATGTTCCTACGCTTCGGGTCTTCGCCAAGCGCCACGTGATTTACAGGTGCGGACTCTACAGCATGGGAACGTAGGCTCGATACCCTCCTCAGCAGTCTCGGCCTGGAGGACGCGGCGCTGACAGGCTACGACCTTGTCGTAACGCCTTTTTCGGTGCTCTTCGTGTGCCCCGTCACTGAGGTTTACGAATCCTCAAGAATTAACAAGAAGGTTCGATAGCCAGGATCGAGTATATGCCGCCACTGCGCTGAGCTGCGTCGGCTTGTCAAACGATGAAACCACCCGTCGCCCGACGTCGCAGAGCGTCTTCTAATCGACATATTGGTTGCTGGCCTTCGAGATGCGCGCCTCTCTGACCAGCTCTGCCGAAACGTTAAACTCAGCCTAAAAGAAGCGTGGCTGCAGGCATAACAGGCCTAAGATGCCGAGAGAAAAAAACTCACTAAAGTCAAGCACACGTTGCAGACAAAAACGATGCCGCAGCAAAGACTCGCCGTGGCCCACCGCGCCAGTGCAGGGGAACGAAGCTTTCGAAAGATGCGCCAGCGTCTGCAATCCGTCCAGATGACCAAGCGGATTCTGCGATTACTGCGACCGAGCTGTTTACGCGCGTTCGAGCTGTCCCGCTGGACAGTTGCTGTGCAACTACTGCAAGAAGAAAGGCCGCTTCGCGTGACGTCTGTCACGGTCGGAAGCAGTAGCAGAGCAAGGTGATGGGCGACCCTACAGCTTCACGCAATCCTCAAGCATGGGAAGTCCAAGTACGTTGAGGTGACAGTCGACAATAGACCCTCTTCACAAGAGCGCCGCCATCTTAAAATATCGTCGTTTCCAGTATGGGCGAAAACATTGCTTTGCCGTCTCCACACCAATATAATGCATTTCGGATATAAGCGTAACCATCACACATTCTGATTTTGTGTCCGCTCTATTTTTTGACCATTGGCAGGTTGAAATGTTGTATAATTTTTTCGTCGCCCATACCGGATCTGCCTACTTGGTGGCGGGGGGCGAGAGTAAGCAAGGAAAGATTTATAGCGAGTTTTAGTAGACCGTGCTTCCCCCTCCGCTACCCGGAACTCTACAGCCGAGGCCATCGGCGCGTAGGTGCAGTGGCGGTTTCTTCGTAGCGGAGAGTTAGCTGAAGGGGAAACACGGTATACTTAAACTCCCTAATAAGACTGAAACATTCAAGGTAAACTCCGGCTCTGAGGTGTGTGCCGTATCGGAAGGATTTCCGAACTTTCCCCTCCAACTGGGCGCGGTCGACGTCTTGCTGACAAGACCGGGAGACCAGTCGCTGCAAATCTTGTGCTCCTTCATGACCACATTTGTTCGGCGGGGCCAGTGCAGGCGTCAGCGTCTTTATGTTTCAAGAATCTCTCGGTGCCACTGCTGAGAATTCCAGTCATCCAAGCCATGGCTGTCGTAAAATGTTTGGACGACGTAGAGATACCGGCACCGCAACATCTCTTCGAAGGCCTTAGTACGCTCATGGAAGAGTACACGACTAACCTACATCCTGATGCGGAGCCTTTTTCCCTCAGCGTTCCACGCCGAATACCCATGCCCCTGCGATAGGTTGTGCGAACGGAGCTCAGCGAGATGAAACACGACGGGTTCATACAGCGAGTCTCCAATCCAGCTCCATATTGTGCTGTACTGGTCGTGGCTCTGACACCCTCTGGTGGCTCTCGGCTTTGTGTCGAAGTGACGAAGCTAAATCAATTTGGTTGACACACCTGTATTCTCGAAGTTGGACCGTCCAGTTTTTACCAGGTGAAGCTGCCCGAAGACTCGCAGGAGCTTACCACGTTTCTAACAACGTTTGGCCGGTTTTGATTTGGCCGGCGCCCGTTCGGCATCATGTCAGCCCCCGAGTTCTTCCCAAGACAGATAGCTCGAATCTTGGAAGGCCTCGAAGAAACAATCAACATGATTGACAACATCCTTGTGTTTGGCAGAACGATGAAAGAGCAGGACCAGCGCCAGCAGATTGTTCTGTCGCGTCTCTTAAGGCGGGCGTCACTGTCAATAAGGACAATTGCCGCTTCGGCGTCTCCCTTGTGTCCTTTCTTAGCGTCGTCGTCTCTGCTGACGGGACAATAGCCGACCCCGGCAAGTTCTGTGAGCTGAAGAACACGAACCCACCGACGGGTGTCGCGGGGGTGCGATGCCTTCTCGGCAAGGTCAACCTCTTTGCCCGCTTTCTTCCCCACGTGGTCCAAGTTATCGAGGTAATCAGGGCACTCCTCAGCAAGAACGCACAGTGGACCTGGACACCCGAGCAAGACGCCGCCTTTATTGCCCTGAAGGAGATTCCCACGTCGGAACACTGCATCTCGGAATACTACACGTTCTACCAAACATTCATCTACGCGCATGCAAGTTCATTCGGGCTGGGTGCAGTATTACTCTAGACTTAGCCGACCTGGTATCGACGACCTGTTGCCTTCGCCGCATAGAGAGATCTGGCAGTAACGAGGCAGCGTTACAGCCAAACAGAAAAGGGGGCGCTGTCGGCCACGTGGGCGGTACAGAGGTTCGACGAGAACACGAGGAGAAATTTCGTTTGAAGTGGAGACGGACCACCGGCCTCTTCTCTTTCTTTTCGGCGACGTTGAGCTCAAGATCGAGCCACCCCGGGTTCTGCGGTTGCTTCTGAAGCTCATGCGGTACCAGTTCAGGATGCTTCACGTCCCTGGGAAGCTTATGGCAACGGCTGTCACGCTCTCTCGGATTCCATGGAAGACATCTCGTGCAATTGGAGGGTTGGATTCCCTTAAGCTGTTTGCTGCTGAAACCGTGAAGGGCTTCTCTTACGTGCTTCCTGTCCCGCTGGAAGATTTAAAAATGCCTCAAGTGTCGAATGGCGTGAGCAGTACTTTCATTTTCCTTTGTCAACGTGGTACGCCCTCGAAAGCGAAGTTATCGTTCCATGTGACCTAGCATGCACTAGTCTTACAAGAACATTCCGTCTGCAACGGTCTTCTGCTAAAGGAAACCAGGGTCGTATCCAAGCTTCGCTTCGCCCGATGATATTCGCCTTAGTTTACGATGATCATCAAGGGATCAATCGCTACGTTGGTCTGGTCGCCCCTAATAAATGCCAGTATCAACTCACTCGTGGGCAAACTGGGAAAGGTCTGTGTCGTGCCGAGTCAATTTGGCGGAATCCCTTTTTAGCATAAGTTTCCTAGGAAATCCATAGGAAGTCCTCTGCGTTGACCTAGCTTCCACTTAAACTGCCAAACCTTCGTCCTGCTGGTAGACTACTACTCCCACTACCAAAAGGACGTGACGTTTGGAAACATTCCTGCAGGCAAAGTAATCGAGGTTCTGAAAATTACGTCGGCTGGCCACGAAATTCCCAAGACCGCGCGATCCGACAACGGCCCTCTGTTTTTGTCGCAGGAGTTTGTTGTGTTCGCGAAGTAGTACTGCTTCGCTCACGTAATCAACAGCGCAAAGTTCCCCCAGTCAAATGGAAAGGTAGAAAAGATGCTTCGTACAATCAAAAACCTCTTCCATAAGGAGAAAGACCCTTACTTGGCGCTCCTAAGCTGTCGGGACATGCCAGGCGCCACAAGCTTCAGCGATATGCAACTGGTGATCGACGCCAAATCAGATGGCGGCTATCGAAGACGGAGGAGCAGCTGCAGCCGCTTTGTTTGAGGAGAGACTTCGTGGCTGCAAGGAATGCCAGCTACTGCAAGAAGCAGAGTGCCGACTTCAGTAACCGTCACCGCGCCCGAGAACTTCCAGAGCTTCAGGGGGACACCCGTCTGGGCGCAGCCGGATCGACAGCAAGCAACCGTTCTAAGTCCGGCACAGTATAAAAGGTCATACGTGGTTGAGATGGGCACTGGAGCGGTTCTTTAGTGCAACCGGCGAAGTTTGGTGCCCTATCGCCAAAGTGAAAGTTCACCACTACCGACCACGCCGGCTCCAGGCTCCCCCGTCGGTCGAGGTTCAACATCCCGTGGTAGTTCGGACACCGTCGGTTCTGCTGCCTCACCATGTCGTGCAGTGTCTTCGCCGTCCGTGCCGTCGCTGCCATTAATTGCATGCTTTTCGTTTACGATCACGTTCATAAGTTTAACACACCGAGTTTCAAAGCTAACGCATTCAGTGTGTCATTCATACCTCGCACGTCAACAGATTGGAACCGCCTTCCCGCTTCAATCGCAACCATCACTGACGTTTTTTTTTTTTTTTTTTTTTTTTTTTTTTTAAAGAAACACTTAGTAACAGCCACCTTCGTAGATTGATTTCGTTTTTTCGTTGCCATTATTTTTGTGTGTGTCCAATCCCCTCTGAAATGTGCTTTGGACTTTGAGGATAAATAAATAAATTAAGGAGCTAGTTGAGCCGGCGCGGGACCGAGGTACACCTCTCGTTCCGGGAGACAAGTGAATCCTCCCAAAAGACAACTTGGGATATTTAGTTCAGATTCATGATGTTTTTTTTTACTCAGTTCAAAGCGTAGCTCTCTCTTTCTAACAGTAGTAGGGTCTCAGGGGGAAGATATAGTGGGCGCTAGTGCCGTACGCAGGTTGCTAACACTATTTCGGAAACTGTGCATATATTGAATCCTTTTGAAAAAAAGCTCTCTTCTGTTCCTGTCCTTCCAACTGGTCGCTTCGCCCCTGCCATTGGTCTGGAAGTCGTTACGCCTTATCTCTGGACGGAGTGCGTCCCGACACTCACAACCTGCTCCTTTCATGTTATTTCTGCCTGGCTGCTACATAGTTTTTCAGGGTTCCATAAGTCAAACGGATACACATAGAATTTATTTTAAGCTATCATCCGGCGCATAAGTGCAATTCAACAAGATAACTTAGCAAAAAATGTAAAATAAACATTGTGGTTGTTGTGTTTGGAAGTCGGCATCGTTCATAATCTGTTTCTTTGTTTGCATCAGTGCGCGAACTTCATGAGAGATATTTCTATTTTTGTCCTTCTAGTATGGGCGCCGTGGAAGACGGTCAAGGCCCTCCTGGTAGGGAGTATGTTCGGGGAAGTGATGGGGCATTAGGGTGCCCGTACAGTGACGGCTATCTTATGGGGAAGCCGAATGGCAAGAACAGCGAAAGGCTGTCCAGGTGCTCTGGGTCCTCGTACATAATGGGTATAAGGTACGTGAACCTGCGCATATTAATTTGCATCCTCCACAATCCTTTGCACATCTTTGGGGTTTGTAGAACGCTAGGGGGTTGCTATTAGTTGAACGAAAACAACTCAGTGCTAATAGAGATATTAAGTTTTAAATGCATTTCGGTGTTTCAAAATAACAATAAGCAATAATGTTCACACTCGACCAGTATTCTTAACAGACCACTGATAATTTGACAACTATTGAAATACTAATATATCTCAATAAACGAACATGCGCACGCGCATAACAACACCAGCGATCTTGGTTTCTCACTCTATCTCTCTCTTCTTCCACTGAAAACATCACAACATTAAACAATACTGTGGAAATGAGGGGGGGGGGGGCGATAGATGTAGTAATATTCTAAGCGGGCCTATGCCTTGAGTCCCGAAATGGATTTGCCAAAGGTGTCTCAGAAAATCCAAGCCGGCAAAAAAGCCCCCCCCCCCCTTTTTGTCAAAATTCAAAACTACAATGACCGAACTTGTATGGAACTTATTAAAGGTAATAAAATGATACCAGTTAAAGGAATTTGGTAATTATTAGTTTGCATTTTTAAGGCAGTAATCGTATGTGTCATCATCGCTTATTAAGTCTTTTCTATAATGTTTTCTGTGTACTCTTTTTGGTAGCACTTGTATATTTCTTCTCTATTACTTTTAATCACTTAGGGATTATTACATTCCGGTGAGCGTGACCATGCATCATGTAACGCGTTATTCAGCTGTGTTAGCGTGGTTATCTTTCCTTTTATATGTTCATACAATTACATAATTGTACGACTATGACGACATTCTTTGTGCCCCCTCTGTATGTAATGCCCCTGTGGTCCTTTAGAGGTAATTAAATAAATTACTTATGGAAGTACTAAACTTGCTCGTAACTGTAGCTATTTTCCCCTTACCTTTTTTAATGGCGCGCTTTGATTGTACACGTTTCCGACCAATGAATCCTGAGACCATTTCTCCGACAGGAGAACGGTTTACCAAAGTTGGAGGATTAGGAAAATAAGTAGTTTACTATTCGATGATTCTTATCAAAGAATATAAGGTACGAGACACATCATTTTGAAGCAACAGAAAAATGCTTCCCTTTGAAAATATGATGTAATCGGAAAAGTAACGGTTACATTTTCAAGCAACGTTCAATTACGCTTCTTATTGGGTAACAGGTGACCTAATTGAATATTTTCAACAAAAAGTAATTGTTATAGTAAGCGATCACTTTTTTTTCAGTAACGTGTAGAAGACCGAAAATGACAGACGTCGTACTTTTCAGGTTTTAGTGACATATTTGGACTTTTGTATCTTAGGATTAATCACGCATGTCGCTTACTAAATACGGTAAACCTGCAGTCTTTTACATGTGCTATTTACCGGTACTAATTTATATAAATTCAATTTTCACGGAAACAACTACATATTTATTCATATCAAGTATAATTTGGCTATTTTCGAGCCTGTGTTTTATAAGCATTTTTATATATTTAGTGTATTTTTAATATTCCGAATTATGTTATCTTTCTATTGCCTTATTCAAAGTTTTTTTTTTTTTTTTGTAGAAGTGGATAATACGATACGATACGATACAATACGAACTTAATTTTTCACCGCAAATACAAGTGGTGAATAAGAGGCCGAAGAAAAAGCTGCATAAATGCAGCTTGACGAGGCTCCGGGCCCCCCATTCAGCAGCTACGACGGAGCACATACAGTACACTGGTCAAGAAAGAAAAAATCAAATGAACAAATTGAATATTTGGCTGTTGGACAATTGCACCATATCTTATGTTTTTAGCAAAATATTCGTTCAGAATAGACGGTAAAGCATAACTTATTTTTTGTTTTCCATAGTTCGTTCCACGTTTCGGAATTTGCCAGGGTTGTTGATTTCTCGATGAATAATAATCCCTTTTTTCTTTTAAATCAGACAGTTGAAGAATTACATTTGAGCGTCCTAATGCCGCATATTTATACGCCATCGTTAAGCGACAGTTATAGATTTGGTGAATATTAATCATCTTGTATGACTTGAATAGTGAATCCGTATGATGAATGTAGGGAACGTTACCTATTATTCTTAGCACTTTTTTTGCAATAAGTGTATTATATGCAAGTTTGAGTAAGACGTGTTACCCCAAATAAGGGTGCAGTAACATAAATGAGAATAAATTAAGGAATTGTACAAAACCTTTTTTACGCTGGATGGAAGAACCTGTCGATGCTTGTTCATAATTCCTGCGACTTTGCCTAATTTAGAGCAGAGATGTTTTACGTGATTTTTCCAGAGCATGTCTTCGGAAAAAATGACTCCGAGAGTTTTTATGCTATTTACAAATTCAATGTATGAAGACCCGAAATGAAGAGGAGTGTAAACTCGGTTACTTGAGCCGCGTGGGCGAAACATCATTGCTTTTGTTTTCGAAGTATTTATAGTCAAGCAATTGGACTGAGACCATACTTTTAACTTTGAAAAAAATGCGTTAGCTTTATTTATGAGGGCCTCTTCGGATATATTAGAAAAAAAGATACTCGTGTCATCCGCAGTCATTATATATTTACAGTTTGAATCAATGTTCACAATATCATTAATATACAACAAAAAAAGAAGTGGTCCTAGAATACTTCCTTGGGGCACTCCAGCTGATATGGTTAATGGAATTGATTTCTCATTATTAATTTGCACAAACTGGGTACGATATTCTAAATAAGATTTAATTAGAGCATGAGGAAGATCACGAATGCCGTAAGCATATAGTTTATCTTACAAAATGGAATGATTTATACAGTCAAACGCTTTGCTGAAATCTAAAAATATCCCAAGCGTTAAGGTTTTTTCTTCGAAATTCTTAAGTATTTCTTCTTTTTGAACCACTAACGCTGTTTCGGTTGACCTATTCTTTCTAAATCCAAATTGACAATCAGTAATTATAGAGTGCTTATCACAAACGTTAACAACACGAGAGTGAATTATTTTTTCTAGACTTTTTGAGAACACAGGAAGTATAGATATAGGATGGTAGTTCCCTAGTTCATTTTTGTTACCTGCTTTAAACAACGCTAAAACTTTTGCAGTTTGCATTTTTTGGGGAAAAGTGCCAGATGATATTGCGAGGTTGAATATGTATGTTAGACAAGGAGCAATATTATCTATCACATACTTGATAGATTTAATTTGCAAGTCATCGGCATCGCGACTGTGATTATTATTAAGAGACAAAATAAAAGAACAAACCTCAATTTCATCAGTAGGGTAGATAAATAGTGAATCCGAAATTGACGAAATGTGATCTGACGCTTTAGGATTGTAAAAGCTAGTTGCTATATTCACGAAATAGCTGTTAAATGCATTTGCAAATTCAAACGACTCAGTGTTTCGCCGTTATGTTTTATGTTTTCAATTTTGCTTGATTTATAGGACATATTAACAACACTGTTTATACGTTTCCGCAATAAATCTGCTTTCTTTAGGCACTCCACATCAAATAGATTAGAGTAATAGAGTTTTTTCGACTTTCTAATTTTCTTAGTTAATTGATTTCTATATTTTTTTTTCAATTGTTCAAGTGCCGTTTTTTCACGGGTAGCAAGAACTATTTGATAAAGTTGTTATTTTCTACGTGTCTTTTTAAAAAGTGTAGGGGTCATCCATGACTTTCGTCCCTTTCTGGCAAGTTTAATGGTTTTATCTGGGAAACAGTCAAAATAAAGCTTTAACAAAATAAATAAATGGATCCGAATCGACGAAACGGTAGTTTCGCTGGTTGATTTAGTTCATGCAAGGTTTTTTTTAAGCTTCCAAATCCGAGGGCAGTGGCGTTGCAAGCGTTTGGGAGGTGAAGGGGTGGCGGGAGCTGACTTTGGAGGGGCTAGGGACGGGAAAGGAATTTGTGAACGTACCAGTATCAGACTTGAATGACTGCCACCAGCCATCCGCTAGTCCGGCTACGTGCACTCTCAATCGCGTGTTTTTCTTTTTTTCTCCCTTTCATTTGAATCGGAAGGCTTGAGTCCGGTGAATTGTGTGCTTTATTTCGCTTTAGTATATATCATTTTGGCGAATCACTTATTTTGTATGTTTTCAGTGTTTCGTGTTTTCTCTCTATCGAAGAGTTTACAACTAGGATTGGTTAATAGACCCTTTGAAAAATTATGAGGCGTGCGCGTGCGGCGCGTCCGGCGGTGCGAACGTAGGGTTTTTAGTCACTGCACACGAAAACTCTACGGAACTCTAGCCATAAACAGCTTCAATGTAAAATGTCCGCGCCATCGTCTGTCCGCCATTGCTTGACCACGCACTATGAAAATGTCCTGGACACGAGGGCTGCGTGGGTGTTTCGCGACGACCCGGATCCAATCACGCGCTTTATGTTCAAGATATCGCGACCATCAGTGTGTTCCTTGATGGAAAAGCTTGGTGTGCTGGGCAAGTTGGTAGTGGACATTCATATTAAAGATAGCGCAAAAGAGACGGGACAAAAAGACGAAGAAGCACACAGGACAAACGCTAACTGGCAACTAAACTTTATTGAAAGCTTCCAACTTTGCTATCGCCATGCACGTGCTTAGTCTCGTTCAACAGAGACAGGGCGTACCGCCAAATCCGCACAATCATACCGCCCACCGCCTGTTCCAAAAAGTCAGCAAAACAGCTACATCACCCCGCCGCACAATCCGAACGAGAAAAGAATAGAAAAAACGCCGCGTTAATATTGTCAAGTTAGATAGTGTTAATGAAATGGTACTCTTTCTGCTGCATATACACCGATGCGACGCTTATGCAAACGTCTTTGTCACAATCACGTATTTTCGCTGCCTCCAACAACTCTCGTTCCCTCCTTCCTTTGTTTCGTCCCTCCACCTTCGCACCGTCCAGCTTGGGGGAACAACCACAAGTTCTACAATGCCCCGGTAAGTGGGAACCGTAATTGTTGCCAAGAGAAGCCGCATGCTCTCGAAGTCGATCATTTAAGCAACGTCCCGTCTGCCCTATGTAAACACGGCCACACGTTAGAGGAATCCTGTAAACCACCTCAGTGGCACAAGGTACAAACTTTGTCACGTGTTTCTTGCTACAAACAGGTTTCTTCACTTTCGGCCCGCTCACCATAGCGCACAATTTTGACAATCTGCACGGGGCAGTGAAGACAACGTCCACGTCGAACTTTGATGCTATCCTTTTCAGATTGTGCGACACCTTATGAATATAAGGTAGCACTACAAAATTCTTTGGTTTCCTCTTAGGTACAACGGAAGAGCATTTCAACTTCTTTAGAAGGGATTCCGCAACTCCCTGTATTAAAACCGAGGGAAACCCGGAGTGTTCCGAGCGGAGTGTCTGGAGGTCAAAACTTTCACTAACTACATGCGGACAGGACTTCAACAGAGCCGACCGGAGGCAGAGCGATGCGATGCCCCTCTTTATCAATTTAGAGTGGGCTGAGTCAAAGGCTAAAAGGGACTTTTTTGTGCGTGGCCTGTACATCCAGCACACATGGTCAAGGGAGTTAAAAGACAACCGGACATCTAAAAACTGTAAAAAACCTTCCAACGGAAGCTCGTAGGTGAAATGTAAATGCTTAGAAGATTTGCTAAAAACTTCCAGAGTAGTCTCGACTAAAGAGACCAGGCTTTGCTCTGCAGGAACACTAACAAAAATAATAAAATCGTCAACGTACCTACAAACCTTCACAACGGGGAAGTCAACCAACTCATGCAAAACCGAGCGGTCAAACTTGGCAAGAAAAATCTCACATAGTACAGGGGCCACACTAGACCCGATACAAATGCCACGCCTCTGCACATACACCTTGTCCTCAAAGCAAACAAGCGTTGAGTTTAGGTAGCAGTCCAACACTTCCAGGAAGGCATCAACCGTAACCCCACACGCGTTTTGAAACGCAAGAACGCCCGATGTCTCAATCAATTCCCGAACAGCAACTAGAAGTTCGTCGTGTGGAACCGAATAAAACAATTCCTCAACATCCAAGGAGAAAGCGTTGTTGACTCCAGGTAGGCCCTCCCGTAGTACGTCGATGAGGTGGTCCGAACTGCTCACCTTGTAAGGGTCTTCTGGGATGAGGTTACTCAGGTGCAGCTGCAGAAACCTGCTCACCTGGGCCTGCCAGCTGTCTCTCTCTGTGACGATGGCTCTGAAAGGGCACTCAACTTTGTGGGTCTTCGCCGCAAAGAACATCTTCAGGACATCCAGTTTGGAATTTCTTGCACGCTTCGCCAAAGCCTCGAGGTTCAACTCCTCCAGCATCTTGACCGCCCTAGTTTTTGCCCTAGCCGGTCGTGTGTCTGCTAGTTTGAAGTTCTTGTTGATGGCCAGCATCGCTTTCTCACCAAATAATTTGTTTGGGAGTACTGTGAAGCTTCCTTCTTTATCAGACAACAGGAGCGAAAGGTCCGAGCCGTGGAAGTGCCGGACAATCGTCCGGAGAACCGAGCGATTGTCTTTGCCACCTACGTAGCTCCTCTGCAACGACTCCACTCCTTCCGAAACACACCGCTCCTTTTCCTCCGTGGGAGCCTTGTCCGCTATCCTGTGGACAGCTGCCAAGAGTTCGAGTTTGTCTGCAGAAGTTTCAAGACTAAACTTTGGTCCTCTTTCCAGCACTCGCTCCACGGCAGGTGGGACCGAAGCACCACCCAGAAAGACCACCGGAGCAACAGAAACTGTCGTCTTCTTACCCGGTTTTGGCAGGTTCCACCGAGTTCTGGACCAAAGAAACTCCGTCGTCGCTACCGCCAACCTACGGTATTCAGCCAATCGGGTCGCTCCAGCTTGGCCGTCCCCGCACCATTTGAAGCAACTGACTCTCAGCCAGTCGTGAAGGAATCGAACATGCCGCCAACACTCCGACTTGAGGATCTTGCAAATTCTCTTCCAATGCCCTATAGACGAACCCAATGCACCAAACAAGGAAGCAATGTCCGGTGGGCACTGTCCTTTCCGAAGACAGTAGGCAAGGTACCTGGCCTTGCACGTCGAGATGGCGATGAGACTCGTGCACTGCGCGCACTGCTCACATAGTGGAAGCTTACACAGAAAAGAGCCCAATGAAGAAGAAATGTATTGTAAAAGCTTGGTCTGCTGGGCAAGTTGGTAGTGGACATTCATATTAAAAATAGCGCAAAAGAGACGGGACAAAAAGACGAAGAAGCACACAGGACAAACGCTAACTGGCAACTAAACTTTATTGAAAGCTTCCAACTTTGCTATCGCCATGCACGTGCTTAGTCTCGTTCAACAGAGACAGGGCGTACCGCCAAATCCGCACAATCATACCGCCCACCGCCTGTTCCAAAAAGTCAGCAAAACAGCTACATCACCCCGCCGCACAATCCGAACGAGAAAAGAATAGAAAAAACGCCGCGTTAATATTGTCAAGTTAGATACTGTTAATGAAATGGTACTCTTTCTGCTGCATATACACCGATGCGACGCTTATGCAAACGTCTTTGTCACAATCACGTATTTTCGCTGCCTCCAACAACTCTCGTTCCCTCCTTCCTTTGTTTCGTCCCTCCACCTTCGCACCGTCCAGCTTGGGGGAACAACCACAAGTTCTACAATGCCCCGGTAAGTGGGAACCGTAATTGTTGCCAAGAGAAGCCGCATGCTCTCGAAGTCGATCATTTAAGCAACGTCCCGTCTGCCCTATGTAAACACGGGTGGGCGGTGGGCGGTATGATTGTGCGGATTTGGCGGTACGCCCTGTCTCTGTTGAACGAGACTAAGCACGTGCATGGCGATAGCAAAGTTGGAAGCTTTCAATAAAGTTTAGTTGCCAGTTAGCGTTTGTCCTGTGTGCCTCTTCGTCTTTTTGTCCCGTCTCTTTTGCGCTATTTTTAATATGAATGTCCACTACCAACTTGCCCAGCAGACCAAGCTTTTACAATACATTTCTTCTTCATTGGGCTCTTTTCTGTGTAAGCTTCCACTATGTGAGCAGTGCGCGCAGTGCACGAGTCTCATCGCCATCTCGACGTGCAAGGCCAGGTACCTTGCCTACTGTCTTCGGAAAGGACAGTGCCCACCGGACATTGCTTCCTTGTTTGGTGCATTGGGTTCGTCTATAGGGCATTGGAAGAGAATTTGCAAGATCCTCAAGTCGGAGTGTTGGCGGCAAGTTCGATTCCTTCACGACTGGCTGAGAGTCAGTTGCTTCAAATGGTGCGGGGACGGCCAAGCTGGAGCGACCCGATTGGCTGAATACCGTAGGTTGGCGGTAGCGACGACGGAGTTTCTTTGGTCCAGAACTCGGTGGAACCTGCCAAAACCGGGTAAGAAGACGACAGTTTCTGTTGCTCCGGTGGTCTTTCTGGGTGGTGCTTCGGTCCCACCAGCCGTGGAGCGAGTGCTGGAAAGAGGACCAAAGTTTAGTCTTGAAACTTCTGCAGACAAACTCGAACTCTTGGCAGCTGTCCACAGGATTGCGGACAAGGCTCCCACGGAGGAAAAGGAGCGGTGTGTTTCGGAAGGAGTGGAGTCGTTGCAGAGGAGCTACGTAGGTGGCAAAGACAATCGCTCGGTTCTCCGGACGATTGTCCGGCACTTCCACGACTCGGACCTTTCGCTCCTGTTGTCTGATAAAGAAGGAAGCTTCACAGTACTCCCAAACAAATTATTTGGTGAGAAAGCGATGCTGGCCATCAACAAGAACTTCAAACAAGCAGACACACGACCGGCTAGGGCAAAAACTAGGGCGGTCAAGATGCTGGAGGAGTTGAACCTCGAGGCTTTGGCGAAGCGTGCAAGAAATTCCAAACTGGATGTCCTGAAGATGTTCTTTGCGGCGAAGACCCACAAAGTTGAGTGCCCTTTCAGAGCCATCGTCACAGAGAGAGACAGCTGGCAGGCCCAGGTGAGCAGGTTTCTGCAGCTGCACCTGAGTAACCTCATCCCAGAAGACCCTTACAAGGTGAGCAGTTCGGACCACCTCATCGACGTACTACGGGAGGGCCTACCTGGAGTCAACAACGCTTTCTCCTTGGATGTTGAGGAATTGTTTTATTCGGTTCCACACGACGAACTTCTAGTTGCTGTTCGGGAACTGATTGAGACATCGGGCGTTCTTGCGTTTCAAAACGCGTGTGGGGTTACGGTTGATGCCTTCCTGGAAGTGTTGGACTGCTACCTAAACTCAACGCTTGTTTGCTTTGAGGACAAGGTGTATGTGCAGAGGCGTGGCATTTGTATCGGGTCTAGTGTGGCCCCTGTACTATGTGAGATTTTTCTTGCCAAGTTTGACCGCTCGGTTTTGCATGAGTTGGTTGACTTCCCCGTTGTGAAGGTTTGTAGGTACGTTGACGATTTTATTATTTTTGTTAGAGTTCCTGCAGAGCAAAGCCTGGTCTCTTTAGTCGAGACTACTCTGGAAGTTTTTAGCAAATCTTCTAAGCATTTACATTTCACCTACGAACTTCCGTTGGAAGGTTTTTTACAGTTTTTAGATGTCCGGTTGTCTTTTAACTCCCTTGACCATGTGTGCTGGATGTACAGGCCACGCACAAAAAAGTCCCTTTTAGCCTTTGACTCAGCCCACTCTAAATTGATAAAGAGGGGCATCGCATCCCTCTGCCTCCGGTCGGCTCTGTTGAAGTCCTGTCCGCATGTAGTTAGTGAAAGTTTTGACCTCCAGACACTTCGCTTGGAACACTCCGGGTTTCCCTCGGTTTTAATACAGGGAGTTGCGGAATCCCTTCTAAAGAAGTTGAAATGCTCTTCCGTTGTACCTAAGAGGAAACCAAAGAATTTTGTAGTGCTACCTTATATTCATAAGGTGTCGCACAATCTGAAAAGGATAGCATCAAAGTTCGACGTGGACGTTGTCTTCACTGCCCCGTGCAGATTGTCAAAATTGTGCGCTATGGTGAGCGGGCCGAAAGTGAAGAAACCTGTTTGTAGCAAGAAACACGTGACAAAGTTTGTACCTTGTGCCACTGAGGTGGTTTACAGGATTCCTCTAACGTGTGGCCGTGTTTACATAGGGCAGACGGGACGTTGCTTAAATGATCGACTTCGAGAGCATGCGGCTTCTCTTGGCAACAATTACGGTTCCCACTTACCGGGGCATTGTAGAACTTGTGGTTGTTCCCCCAAGCTGGACGGTGCGAAGGTGGAGGGACGAAACAAAGGAAGGAGGGAACGAGAGTTGTTGGAGGCAGCGAAAATACGTGATTGTGACAAAGACGTTTGCATAAGCGTCGCATCGGTGTATATGCAGCAGAAAGAGTACCATTTCATTAACACTATCTAACTTGACAATATTAACGCGGCGTTTTTTCTATTCTTTTCTCGTTCGGATTGTGCGGCGGGGTGATGTAGCTGTTTTGCTGACTTTTTGGAACAGACGGTGGGCGGTATGATTGTGCGGATTTGGCGGTACGCCCTGTCTCTGTTGAACGAGACTAAGCACGTGCATGGCGATAGCAAAGTTGGAAGCTTTCAATAAAGTTTAGTTGCCAGTTAGCGTTTGTCCTGTGTGCTTCTTCGTCTTTTTGTCCCGTCTCTTTTGCGCTATTTTTAATATGAATGTCCTTGATGGAGTTTTGAAAGGAGCCTATTAACTTTTTTTTTGGTTAATGAAAATAAAAGTAGGCTTTGAAATAGAAACTTGCTGAGCGTCATCATAAACAATGCTATAAGTAGATCTTTGAAAGACTTGGGATCCGTTGGAAGCGCTGTGGTCCACTAAAGTTACCATTTTTGCAACGGGCGCAGTGCTGGTGGTGAGAAAATGTGGATGATAAAAGATGGACATAGCACGCATGAGTGCATTCCCACCACTAGCATTGCGCAGTTTCACGAGCGGCAACTTCAGCGTACCACCGCTTTTCTCACCCGCCCCAGATCTTTCTCAAATTTACTTACCTAGTTATTTCCGATCACGCTTGGAAAGGGTTCGACTGGAAACATATCTTTATGTTCAGTAATTAAAAGCAGTGATTAAACAAGTTTCGGTATATTTATCCCAGTTATCGTGACGATTATCCTCTTCTATTGTGTATAACTCATCCGCAAAACGCTTATTGGTGAACCTTTCACGGCTTGTACAGAGAGAGGATCTGTTCAGCGCTAGTTTCGCCAACAACGTGTCCCCCGCAAAAAAAAAAAAAAAATGTTGCAACAAAACTTTGGCTGCCGCTGTCGCTCATAGATGGCGGTAGCTGTTCGGAATGTTGTGTTTGCCGGTGGTCCGCTTGCCGCCGTCACTCATAGATGGCGCAACCTTTCGGCCTTTCACTCTGGCTTGCCGACTTGCGGCCGGCCATTACTTCATTCCCACCATAGTGCAGCTTCGCTGGTCTTCCTGCTTCACCAAAGTGGAAAGGCTTAACGTTTATTTAAAACAATTATGTAAAGCCTTAAAAGTACTGTAGACACTAAACTGAGATAAACGACAATATGCACCCTGAAATAAAGGCCTGTATTGAAATTAAAGGAAAACAAAAGTACGCTCAGCCATGGTGTAAAAACAGGGGAGGGTGGGGGCAGACATTTTTCTAATGTCGCCCCGTTCGCAACACCCACTCCCCTTCCCGCCTCCCGTCAAAGCCAGCTCCCACCGCCCCTTCCCTTCCCAAGCCGAACGTCTGCAACGACACTGCCCGAAGCATTTCAAGCCTAAAACGCCTTACAGTAAAGCCAACTTGCGCGAAAACCTTTTTTTTTTTCTTCTATATGTGGGTTTAATGTTTGATCAAGCGGCCAAAAAATGCACCCGAATCAACAAAACGGTAGTATGTCGATACGAAAAACAACATAAATCTACAAATAATATAACGGTTAATAGAAAGTTAACATCATTGAAATAAGAAACAAATACGAAGAAATAAAAATGCTATTTTTTTAATGAATCTTCCTCAAAAACTGGCTAAATTTGATTTTTTAATGAACATGAGAAAAAAAAATATTTTGCAAATGTATCGTGAAAATAACTCAAATTAAACGGAAGTGGTACCGGTTGATATCACATCCATGGGAGTATAGATGTGAAGGATTTAGTAAGCAATATATTTTAATATTCCAAAGATACAAACTCCTAGATATGTCACCGACGCGTCAAAGGTACGATGCTTGTTATTTCTGTTTTCTGGCATTAAAAATTCCAAAATGATTAGTTCAGACAAGAACAAAGAGACCGTGCATTTTAAGTTTATTAGAAAAAAAAGGATTCTGATCTTTCTTTTTATATTACCAATCTATAACTCGTAGATTTCTTTTGCAATTTTACCCAAATACACCATTCCATGACTCGCCAATGTCCAGGATCCAGCACCTTTGTAACGAGCTTTCTTCTCCTGTTCTTGACATCTATACATATACGTTCTTAAAAATGGTGAAGCATTTAAAGAGTGTGAAAGTTTGTTTGCGTTTCTAGCATTGTGTTTTGGTTTTAGCTCTTTGTGCTATCTGTAGTGTCTTGGTATATGCGTGTATTACGTTTGTCAATTTTGTAGTTAGTGTTGATTTATTTGTGGCTGAACAGAGAAATGCATCTTTAATGTGATTGTGATTTTGTTTATAGTGTACCAATAGGTAGGCCTTCGTGGCCGTTTTTGGACACTACCAGAAAATAAAGTATATCATTATATTATAACAAGAACTCAAACAACTAGGTTCCAAAGCAAGCAGCAAAAAATTTGCATTTCACCTTACCCCACTTAAAAAGTTTAGCGGAAGGAAATAAATTTAAATAAACTTGTAAAGAGCTGTTTTCTTTATTACTAAAGTGTGGCCATTACATATATTCTTGAAGTAACTCAAAATACCTATCCCCACACGCGTGTTCAATTTCAAATAAAACCATCCCTTTACTACAGGCAACATGGACCCGGATGTTACGACCAAACCCCACCCAACGAATCGTTGGGCAACGAAATCCTGGAATAATATTTGCAAGAAAGCTCACTAAAAAAGACATTATGGAAAAAAAAATAACTAGCAGAAAGTTTGCAGTTTGTCTGGTGCAGGCGAGCGGGTAACATGAATACATAAAATTGAAAGAATAAAACGCAGAGGGAAAAGTGGTTGTCCTGTGATTGCCCTCTGTGTTTTATTCTTTCAAGTATTGCATTTTGTAGCCCCAAAAGGTTAACAGTGAAACAGGTGTTCTTACATTTTCGAATTACTCTGATTGATTTTTAAACTGAAATATTAATAAAATCTGGCGCTATTTTAAATGTAAACTCACTCTCAATTATGTCACGAAATAAAATACAAGTTTGATCGCATGTTGGTTATTTTTAACAAATGTCAAAATTAATGTTGCAAGGATTTGAAAACCTGCCGATTGTTCTAATAAGCGTCAACGTGTTGCAAATATAGAATAAAAAAAGGTCAATATGTTCTGTCAATAATAGGATCACGTTTGCGCACATGTTGAAAGCGCGGGTCATAGCTGTGAAGTGGTTAGTAAATTTTTGTGTACAGACAGTCGTCGTCCAGGAGTTAGAGAGCGCATTTTTCTTTCTAATACTGTGCATAAATTCGCAAGAAGTTTTTTTTTTTTTTTTTTTTTCTATTTCCAACAAGACAAAAACTAGGCGCTCGGGAACGGCGAGCTTATCGTTTCTGTTTAGACCGCACTCTCGAGCCGCTGTCACCTGAGTGCAACTGTAGTTTCCACCATGGTAAGAAAAAACTAGCGCCACGAGGCGCTAGTGGTAGAAAGGCGAACATACGAACGGTCGGAGACTAAAGACTGCCAGATGGCGCCACCACTGCCGTTGGCGTGCGCCGTGCGCCCTCTGTGCTCCTCCTCGAGTTCCGAACACTGACTAAAAAAAAAAATTGAGCTTCGAACGCTGACAAAAAAAAAAAAAAATGATATGGAGGTTCACCTGTCGTCTGTTGGAAAGAGGAAGAATGAGCACTCGGAGTTATTTCGCCGCGCTGTAGACTCCGTAACACGCCGTCATGAGGCACGCAAAACACTCGGCAGAATCTCTGTCAAATTAGAGACGTACATCTCTAATTATTATAAGCGCGCAACGTACTGCTAATACTGCCGTAAAATCCGCACTTTCGAATATAGCACGCGCGGAACGGTTTGAAAGCTTGGAGTGACGAGCGAGCGCAAACAAAACAAAAAAGACAAAAACGGTCGTTTCCCTTCGCTCTTACTGATTGGTCGGAAAAGCCCAGAGTGCTTCGCTTTCGGTAGCGAAGATCATATACACGTCGCCTGCGCTAAAAATCATAGCGGCGAATATAAGCATAACAATTTGGTCGGAGTCGGCTGGGTAGACCTACGAATCTGCTCTTTGGATGGACGTACGAGAGAGAAGCCAGCGACGCGGCGCACCTATAGGCCCAACCGGGAACTCCGGAGCTCCGGAGCTTCGTAAACATTTTCAAAATGCAATTCACTCACATTTCTTTCTCGTTAAAACATGACCCAGTCAGTTTTCTAGGTTTTTGTGTACAGACAGTCGTCGTCCAGAAGTTAGAGAGCGTATTTTTCTTTCTGATACTGTGCATGAATTCGCAACAAAATATTTTTTTTTTTTCTTTTTCCAGCAAGACGAAAATTAGGGGCTCGGGAACGGCGACAGCCGCCCCCGAGCTTACCGTTTCGGTTTAGACCCCACTCTCGAGCCGCTGTTGCACGGCCACTTGTATTCGCACACCCAAAGGATTCAAATTTCTCAAATCCGACTTCACTAAGCGGGAGGTGCAGGCTGCGCGAAAATGACGACGTTTCGCCCCGAATGGTTTTAGCAGAAGCTGCACACTGAGCGCACGGTAGAGAACTAATCACAGCCACTTGAATGGCTTGTTTAGTGGAGATTCAGGATAGTATTGTAACAGATTTCATGGGATAGGTTACATCCATGAATGTATTAGAACAGATTAGAAGTGCAGGTGGCGTGCCGTCTTCGCGGGCATCTTCGTTGTCCTCCGTAAATCCGTGGGCACGCGCTTGAGTCGCATCATTACAATAGCGGCGAGATATTTAGGTTATTATGATGATACCTTGTAGCACATCCTCAAGTTTCACCGAGGAAACAAGTCTCGAATTTAACTGTCGACAACTACAACCTAGGTATTTTGCGACTAGACTAGTATTACGGAATGCGTCGTGTTTATGAAACTTACCCCGGAAGAAAAGAGGACACTTAAGGCCTGAAAACGTTCTCCAACAACGCGGGTGCCAAGTGGGTGCATTCAACGAGTCATAAATTATTGTTTTACTGTTTGCCCCTTCAATAAAGCCAGGCGATGTACAGTACCTTGCTTTCTTGAGAAAAAAGAATCATATTTTAGGCCCGCGTAAATTAACTTCGAGATAATGCGACGAGAGCAGCTGGGATAGAACGGTAAAGATCGAAATTATAATGTTAGCGGTATCAAAAAAAAAAAAAAAAATACTTGAGAAAGTCGAAATTTTTCTACTATCCGACTTCCACCCAAACTTAGAAGTAGTCCATTACAAGTATCGGGTTACTTGTAATCCGTTACTTTTTTAAGTAATTGTGTAATTACCACCTTACTTTTTTTCGGAAGTAATTTGCAGTGGGATTCCATTGCAAAATATTGGTAACGGATTACTTTAGGAACTCGTTACTTCTTAAAAATATGAGCATATTACAATAATTAGAGCAATACGAGCAGAAAATTCAGCATCATAAAGAGATCAAGTTCTACAGAATAGAAAACGTCAGGAAGGGGATAATAGCAGAAAAAGAAACCACGATTTTTTTGTATGACCGGATGGTAGACCCACTAAAAAAAACAGGCAAGGCATGTACAAATATACGAAAGCCAGAGATCAAGTAAGGCAACACCGAGTAGGCTCTCCGTCGCCTTCGATCGTGTATTTCTTCGTCTCCCGGGCAGGGAGAAGCTCTTCGCGGTTATTAGTTTTTTGTCTTTTACACCGTTTCACCCTTTCCAACGTCTTCGATGTCTCCCGCCACCTGCACTGACATGAAACGCGGGTCTGTACCCATTCGATTCGCTGGTTCACAACTCGCGTAACAGACGATGTGGCCTCGCGCAGTGCGTCGAATTCTCTTTGTGTTTGATGTGCGCTACTGTATTGTAGCACGCTCTTGAGGCACGGATGGGAAGCTCCCGGCACAAGGCTAAGAGCATCGTCTTCGAGGGCACGGACGATACTTCTTTTGGTTTACCTGTCTCGGCATGGCGGTCGAGTCCACTGCTCACTTTACAGCCAACTGTCAACATGAAAGGGAGGACGGGGTGGGGTTACACCATCTAAGGAGTGCTGACAGAGAGAGAGAGAGAGAACGCGTAAAAGTTTTGTGATCCTCTATTGTTTTCTGAGACCGATGGCCACCGCTCCTCCCCTCTCCGGGCCTCCACGAATATTGATATAAAAGTGAGTACCGATGAACGATCTATAATCCGTAACCGCCACTTTTTCTCTGACTGGTCGAGTTTTCGGTCTTGGAGTGTCCGTCATCTCCCTGGCCATCTCTTAGTTCGATGTTCGAGATTCATGGCATTAAGGACAACGGAAACCTAGAGTTTCAGTGCACACTTTGCTCGCCGAAAAACACACATTGTCATCAGCAAGAACAACAGAGTCTAATCTACGGAAACATATCAAGGTAAGCTGCGACACCGGCGTTCTGGAGCTCTAATCTCGCCAAACACAAAGTTGGGGCCCAACTTAACAAAGCGCACCAATTGGACTATCACGACCATGACTTCACGCTTTGTTCACCGGCGTCCAATCGGCGCGCTCCGCGAACTTTCGGCTCCAACTTTGCGTTAGATGAGTTTAGGGCCCCTGCATTGTAATTTGTAACGTTAGAACTAACTTTTCATTTCCTTGCGAATAAGAGGCGAAACACCCGAGTCAAACGACAGATTTCGTAGATCGCTGCTTTAGCTCCAAATCCTGTAGCCGAGGCAGACGCTGCTACTGAGCGTGCGCACCGCTTTCTCTGTCTGCACAATTCCAGGGATCATTTCCGGATGCCGTAAGCTAGCGGGATGGCGGCTGTGGCTACAGCTTTTGGTGCCTTGTCGGCTTACAGGTGAATGGAGTCCACCTAGACTCTTTCTCTTAAATACTATGTTTTATTTTTACAAGCACTACCTTTACGGGCGTATGAAAATTAATAAAAAAAATGGTGCTGCAAAACACAAAAAAAAACAATCAAAATTGTTTCTTTGTTTTCTGGATAAGTGTAAGGAAAAAGTAACGTGAAAGTAATTTATAACGTAACGAGTAAAGTTTAGCGTAAGTGATTTGTAAAGGTAATCCATTACATTTGAGGCTCGGTAATTTGTAATTGTAATCCATTTCATTGTTCAAGTAGCGAGCACAAGTCTGCTTCCGCCTAAGCCTAATAGAGTAAAAAATAACACTTTGAACGCATGCGAAATTTACATCAGTGAACAGCGCTTGTCAGCAAGAAAGAAAATTTTTTATTTCTTACTGAAATGTTTCTTTATCACTATAATACATGTTACATTTGCCCATAGTGTCATTTCTTGTTTTGACGAGATTAGACATAGGTGGACGTCGGCTCGACAAAAATTTCGTTTCTCGCAATTACCTTTTTATCCATGTAACGTCATGTTCTCAAACTTCCGCGTTCTATCAAAACGGCTAGCATCACAATCTCACAAAGTTCGAGCGTTCTGCGACGCGTAGTTTATCTACCCGATCAATAACACGGTTTTATTTCGCCGGGAACACCCTCCAATAAGTGAATTAAAGGTTAAAAGCGGAAACAAAACGGACACAGTAAAGATACACACACGACAGGACAGGTGATTTACTTTCAATTAGTTTTTTAATTGAAGAATCGTCACCTATATATACACGCATTATTTCCAAATCCGCTTCACACCCAATCGCCTACTCGAAGACAGCCATCCAAAAGCGCCTTTCAATTTGAAGAAGATAGACAGACGGGGCGCGGACGGAATCGCTTTCTCATTTTTTTTTTTTTTTTTGATATCGACGCCAAGACACGCGCCAAATTGGGGCTTCATAGCCGGCCTGCTCTTGTCTTACCTAGATGCCGAGCCACTGAAGCGGTCGTTGACGAGCCTCCCCAAAGGCCTACGCTGGGGAGAAGGACACAGTAGCATCTAAAGTGGCGATAAGCTGTCCTGCTGTGGCAATGATGAAGTCCAGGGAACGGAATTAGAGGAATCAAGAACTGAAGGTCGGGGAAGTAGATAGACAAGTTGTGATGATTATTTAATTTTAGATATTCATCTGGACATGGTGGTGGCTAGCGCTACAAGCGCGCCTTTTGATATATTTGACTGCAATCTCTAGCGCATATAAAATCCCAGAAAAAAAGTGGCTCCGGACATAAGGAATGCAAATTTCCCTATCTAAAAAAGAAAAAAAAAAGAAAATCATGATGCACTTTTTTTTTTTTTTTTGATCACGCGTTGTTTGACGTAGCTTTTTGAGCCTTTGCACGAGGTTTGATACTATATATTGCAGTCCATGTTGTCCTTCTTTTAATATTTTTTTATTATTTATTACACAACTTTTGCGGGTAATATTGCTGTGTTTGATTCTACTAGAAGTAACTTTAAGCCGGGGTGACACTGCTAATGCATTATACACAAGACAGTCTGCAGATATCAGTCACCACCATATCCGCGGTTCAAATGCCGCGTGCCAAGTGCCTCCTTGAACTCGCTGCCGTGCGGCATTCGAAGCTCTGATTTCGTGGTGACTCGCGTTTCAATCTGTTTGCAGATTGTCTTTTGTGTGATGTCTAAGCAGTGTGACCCCGGCTTTAGCGACAAAATTATGGTGGTGAGATACGACCACCTCGCAATGATTTCGCCATTTTTTTGTTTTATAAATTTTGTGATAATAGTAGGTACTGATTCAAAACATGGGGCGTTATCTTGTAAACGTCTGGTTTTTGGCACTTGTAGCACATACCACCGTACCCATTATGCACGCAGTGATATAACTTAATCTATATGAAAACAGGCAACGGGGTCTCAAGAAAAAGAACTCTGGTTTATTTAAAAATTCCAACCTTGTTCCAAGCTGGTTTATTCGGTATAGACCCGTTGCTCTCGGGCAGGGGGCGCGAGCGCGTCCGCAAGACGCGACCATGTTATGCTGGCAGCACCATCGAGGCGGCGCTGTAACGTTCGATTTTGCACGCGCCACGTTCGAATACAAGCGTCTGTCAACACCTGTAGACGCGCGATAACAAAATGACTAAAAAAAAAAACCTAAATAAAAAAGAATTATGCAGCTCGCGGCCTCAGCGTCCCAATTGCAGTGTTCTAGAGGGTGTAGCGGCAAGAGCGGCGCCCGCTTACAATGAAGCGCGTGAAGACGGTCGACGTAGATACCGTGAGTGGCGCTGGAGTTCTGTGCCCTAGGAGAATTAATGGCACGTGTGCGATGAACGAAGAAGACGACGAGGGTAACGCGGTACTCTCCTCCAAAATGTAGCACCGTAGAACTTCTTGTGCAGCTATTAAGCCTGCATGCAGCCCAAGTGATAGCGTTGCTGAACGATGTGTCAGTACTGGGGGGGGGGGTGGAAGTTAATATTAATTAAATAATCTCCTTCAAAACACGCGAAAATTTCAAGTAGAGGATAGCACACACTCTAGAGGCATTAGTCCAAAGGCAGAACTACAATTTACTATACTTCGTTTCACCTTATGTTGTACCGCAGCGAAAGCAAGAAGCGCGAGCTCATAGCGTTGGCGGCTGCTCTTAATTCACCAGAGCTTCTGCCGCCGATATGTGCCCCAGAGCAAGGAGCTCGCGCTTGTAGCCTTTGTTTCGCACCGCGAAAAGCTCCAGTCAAACCACAGTAGTAAGCGCCGAACAGCGCTGATGATGGGGCTGACGGGGGCGCGCTCCCAGGGCACAGAACACCAGCGCCATGATGTCGTCTACGCGCAAAATCTTCACAAAGCGGCTGCCGCTTTTGCCACTACAACCCCCTCTAGAACACTGTAGACCCAATAAACGTTCCTTTCAGCTTTTTTCTTTCTTTTTTTTTTGCTTTTTTATAGCTTTCGTGAGCCCATATGTTTCACTTTACATGATAGCGAAGCTGAAGCTACTTGCAAAAGCATGTTACACCTGAACGATGCTCTAACTGCTCGAGCGCGCGTGCTTGGAAGGGACACTGAAAGCTCGGAGTTCGCTCTCGTAGCCTCTACTACGCTTGCGTTTATAATGGAACGGAGTATAAAAACAGTAGTGGTTAAGCGTAACGACGCAGGTTCGAAACGCGAGCCAAATATTCTGTTTTGCTCGCCTGGAGCGCTGCTTAAATCTTTAGAGCTACGGGCCTATTCCAACCTGGTATATTTACAGATTCCAAGCCTTGAAGTTTTAGACTAGACGTGAAGTACTCTGCTATGTAGTGGCTTCAAGCAGTTTCTTTCGATACGCTACCCTGTCTGTCATAATCATGCCTATATTGACCAGGAATGGCCGTACAAACTCCTCCATTACAATTTTAAAATTTTTGTTTCATGGTCATCTCTTGTAGCCCCTCAAAAAAAGTTTTAGCTTTTTAATATATAGATGTGGGCGGTTTCATTTGGATTCGAGCAACGAGGTGCAGTCATATTTTTATTTTGCTTCAAAATTTTATATTTCGTGGCGCATGTTACAAGAAGAACAATCCTTTTTTATTTTATTGTCCTGGCATGTTTAGTTTGCGAGAAAAAATAATCTCAAGGAAGCGGCAAAGAACAACGCTGTTTTGACAATGGTCGCGTGTGGCCTATTTGACTCACTCTCAATCTCAAAGATTTCAAAGTCTATATTTTTTTAGTGTGATATATGGGCACGTAGGCAAAACGACATTATTTCTATTATTTATTATTCGTCGCTCTGATCTTTGTAAATATCCCCAACCATGGCTCCGCGAACAACTGTAACCTAAATTGGGGAATTTTTTTTTTTTTTTCTTTGAGTCGACCGTGTTTAGTATTGCTTTCAAAATAATACCTTTCATTTCCTTCCAAATTAACAAAGTTTGTATTTTTATCATGTACGAGTACTGAGAAATAAATTATGAAACAGAGAAGGTTTTCACTTTTCGTTCAAATGCAGCACGCTGTAAAAAAAAAAAGTGCGAGCAATGTTACATAAAACAAACAAATGAAGGGGAAAAAAAACTTGAAAGTACCAAGAGATGATTAGCCCCCTGAAACCGATTTCTCAAAAGCAGTAGTTCAGCCTCCTCTGTGTGTCTTGTAATCATGTCACCTTATGTACGAAAAATAAACTTCAACCAAACTTCTACTACAAACGTTTTTACCAAGCTTGACGAAATCATGTTACACACGCAGCGGACTGGCGGTACTTTTGCTTTGCACTTGTCTTACTTGCCATATTGTTATCGCTTCCTGAGAAAGCTGCGCTGTTTATTTTCTCTTTCGCCCCTTACCTACCGTTTTACGCATCGCCCAGCTGCGTGGTTGTTTTTAAGGTGGTGAATTTTTTTTTTTTTTCAATAAACCACTTGCACCCAGAAATTTGTCCATTAATCCGTCCGTGCTGAAGCGCATTCATCATGGCAGGGCATGTCCGCACAACCGATTGAATTACCATTGCAATTTATAAATTATAAATATTAATAATTAATTTCATACCCTAGAACCGAAGGGCCTTAACATTTCTAAAGGAACATTACCGTCATTTTTCCTTGATATTTAATATAAATCCATTCGGTACCGCATTGTCCTTTTTTTTTATACGAGTGAATATTTTAGCGAAGGATCACCATATAATGACACCAGGTAGATGGCTTCACGCCATCCCCATGCCGCAAAACTGGTTTTGCCTAAAAAAAAATACATTTCTTTCTTTTTTATTTTAAGTCGATAAAAAAGGTTGATTGTTTTTTTTTGTTTTTGTTTTGTGTCTAATATAGCAAACAATTAACAGCCATATTTATTTAGCAGATATTTTTCAAGTCGTAAGTACTTTTTAAAGGTTTCTTCGCGTGGCATTTTTATTCCGATAAAAGAAAATGAAGTTTATTGAGGTTTTTGGTCCGAGTGAAGAAGGACCTGCTGGATCCCGAAACGTCTCTGGCTTGGATTCCTATGATCGCCACAGAACACCCACAAGGATAATACTATTTTGAATACAAAGAGTACTTGCTGCAAATTTACCTAATATATACTTATTAAAGGGATTGTCCGGTCAAATTTTATATTTGAGAAAACAATGGAATATCATTTGTATTGCCTCGAAACGGATCGTACGTGCAATATCTGAATTTTATATGCCCCTCTGCGTGAGTAATTGAAGTTATGCTGCTCCAATCCCATTCTAGCGTAAACGCTGCTTTTGTTGGCAAAATTGAAGCTCTGACGGTACAAAACACAAAGCGAGCATTTTTGACTGCCTCTGCGTGCTTCGTTTATGTTGTTGAGCTCGACTTGTTTCTTAGTTGGGTGAGATTTTTGTTGCGCGGTTGGGTGCCAGAACCACCAGGCAGCACATGCGAGCCAAGACATGACGTTCCACAATTTTCCGCGAGACGTGCAGTGTCGAGCGATGTGGATCGTCGCCGTGCGTAGGGACTAGGTTTCCGTCAAGATCGAGATCCCGCTTATGCAGCAATCGTCTCACAGAGGAGAGCTACGAGCTGAGCTCTAAAGAACAGATGGCTCGTAAGCCGAGGTGCGATGCTGCGCCAACGATATGAAACTACGTCCATCCACTCCTCGCCCAAATCGGATCAATCAATTTGCTTATGCAGCGAAACCGAAACCCACACCTAGGCCATCTGGAAACGATGCCAGAAGTTGTATTTAACACGCGTGCAGCCCGATTCTGCTTGACCCGCGTGCGAAAATGGAGCGCGACTACGATTCACCAAGCTTGTCCAAGTCAAGTGACGACCTGCATTTGAACGATTCGCCGTTTGTCTTCGACCCGCAGACAGCCCCTCTGAGGGAACGACCCGCAGCCTCATCACCGATCCAGTGGATCCGCTGACATGTGTACTCAGATGCCGCTTCGTGTACTTAGGTGCCGCTTCAGGACCGAAATCTGCATCCTTTGCTTTGCAAGCACCCCTAGTTCGATCGGTGGCCGTTGCAGTTCTGTTTGCTCGAAACGGCATACGTTTGCTCGAAGCATATGGCTGTAGGCGAATAATTTTTTTGCTGAAAGGCGTGACTTTTCTTTTGCATGCTTGGGAACTGCATTAAAAGAACCGTATTTAAGCAGGGTACAGCCTAGGAGACTATATAATTCGAAACAAAATACAAGGCATCCATCGACCAACGCTTGTTATCTAGGCGATCCGACAAACCTTTTGCGTTTTGTGACGTCACGCAGCATCTATGGATGTCAGCCATTGACTTTGGCGAAATTCGGGGTGCAGTTTCGTACATACGCTCATAAAAGGTTTAATTGATAACGGGAGATCATATATCAAAATAAAAATGACGTTTGTCTGCATGAAGTCTCCCCTGACGTAACGAGCGCAAGAACTTAAGTACTTCCGGTTTCGACCGAACAATCCCTTTAAGGCGAAAGCCTTATATGTGGCATGACGAGAAAGGCGTCGGCGTTGTGCCCGAAGATGGTCACAACAGTACGTCATCAACCAGGCGTTGCACAAGGTCAAAGCGGACGCACCTCAGAAATATAACTCAAAGAAAACAACAGCAACGCATGTAATTCGTCACGGCAGCCGTATGGCTGGCGGGGGCGCCGCGCCTGCGGAGTGGGTGAGGGGGCGTGATGTTATGGCCGGAGCGCCGTGTGGAAAAGGAAGACGTGGCGCGCTGCCTGTAGAACTGCGCTGCCGTGTAGGAATGCTTTGGCATTCCTACATACAAGCAGTCTTAAGTGTCTTTTTTTACTCACAAGGAATTGAATCCGGAACATCTCGATCCGCAAACCAACGATTTACCTCTGATCCAGCTGAACAAGCTTTTTATGTTAAATTTAGGACACTCCTCCAGAAGAGAGTCTTCCTACGTGAACGCAGAAATATCCGCACGTGCTACGTGCGGATACTTCTGCGTAGTGCGTTGTTATGCTACAGTAGAAGGTGAGTGCAAATAATAAATACCACGTTCTTCATCCCTCGCTGAAACGACTCTGATGTATTTTAAATAAATAAAAAAAAACATTAACATATTTTGTGCATTCTAGGCTTTCAGAGATAAACGTCGCTGCCAATTCTTGATTGCCTGCTGCTCCTATATGAAGAAGTCTGGTTTTCTGTCATCTTTCCAAACGGGGACATTCTTTTATTCTAAGTACAATAAAGTTCTAAAATGATAACATTTAATGTTATTTGTGAGATATATCAAATAATAACCAAACTTTATTCTCATAACCGAGAGATGTTGTATGAAAGAACGCAACGTGGCCGAGGGAGGCACGTTTTACAACAGTGAAACAACTGAATTAATATGTTCTATTAAAGGACATCTAAAACGAAGGATTCAGAGCAATAGCAAGTTGGCGTATGAAGAACAACCTCTCATTGTTATGTTACAATGACATGCCGCTTCTAAACAAGATGATCCAAATATTACTCCTCTAGCACGCATGCGGTTTAACATTTCCTTGAGATCAATCAACTTTGTCAGGAAATTGGAAAACAATAGAGACCTATTCCAACGATGACCTTCAGGGCCCGTTTTCTCGAACGCGAACTCCAAGTCACGTGACTGGGAGAGCAGGGGCGCCGAGGGAGGAGCAGTACCTGGAAGCAAAATGGCCGCAGCGTCGCTTAATGAGGGCTAATAGTTCTGCTTGGTTCTGCTGAACATTCATTTCTATCTGGCTGTTATATTAATGACTCACCATCAACCCATTAGCACGTCAAGCAAAGCGATAGTTCAGAGGGACTACTAAACTAACCGACGGCAGCATTCCGCGAACGCATCACTCTCAGCAGCCCGCGATCCAAGACATATGACGGTAAATAAGCCTTGCAAGTGTTTTTATGGTGAGTAAAAAAAATGTTTTGCGAACGAGTGTTGGTACATATTTATACTAAGTCGTTTAATTTGTTACATCATGCACGCCAAATCGTGAGCAGGGATTACTTTGCGGAGAAAGGGGGTTATCCTCAATAAAGTCTTCGTTCCGGGTGAACAGCTGAGACACTGTACTGTTTTTTTTTTTTTTTTGTTCACGGTGCGCCGACAGTTTTCCGACAGCATTGAGGTTTCTACATATCCCCAGTGGCCAGCAGCTCAACGGTGACGAGAAGCTTAGCTTCTCGTCACCGGTGGATCGGTTGGGCAAATGGAAGAGAGGGCAAACTGCTGAGACACTGTAGTTGAGATCAGCAGGAATCGCAGAAACGTCGTCGCAAGGAGCGAAAACGAGACTACAGCACCGGCGTTGCCAGACTGGAAGAAACAAGGGAAAGTTATGCGTTGTTTATGGCGAAAAATATTCAAGGAAATGTTTCTTACATTTTCGAATATTCGTCGACAAACTCTAGTATCGTAGCTACAATTTCTTCGTACCATCGGAAGCAATAACATTGGTCTTCAAGTACAACATTACTATATTTTGACTTAAAGGGATACTGAACCGAAAATTCGAGTTCACAAAACAAGGCCGGGCGGATAGGCGGGAAGCTGCAAAACCAAGAAATATCATTCATACGGCGATATATATAACGGATCGCCGTATTTTTTGGAAAAGAAGTGCGCGATTGAATCCGGCCGACGAGGCCGACGCGACAAGTCACGTCACGATTCCCGTTCTCTCTCCTCCTCGCTACGTCCCGTCAAGCTGGTCAACCGAAGCGAGGAGAAGAGAAGCGAGGCCGCTTCTCCTCATTCTCGCATTCTCCCGGAGGACAGTTACGTCAAAGAACTCGCTTGATCGCGCCCTTCTTTTCCAAAAGTACGGCCACCCGTTTGAGATATCGATGTACGAGTGATGTTTTGGAGTTCATAGCGTCCCGTTCAACACTTCTGCAGCCTTACTTTGCGAAATCCAAATTTCGGTTCAGTATCCCTTTAAAATACCATGCTAGATCGGTGACAACCAGCGGAAAAAGAGGATAAACAAAATGACTGGCTTGTTTCACCGATTGATGGCTCATCTTATTGCCCAATCAAAAATAATTATCGTTGTTCTATACCCAGCCGTTTATTACAGTACCTAGGTACCATTCCCTTCCTAGGCACCGTGGTTTAGCAAAATGGGTTTACCATCGCTTCGAGAAAACCGGCCCAGGTGTGTGAGAAACCTCTTGAATCTTTGAAAAGGGTACGAGCAAGAAGAGAAATAGTTTTGATATTATCTGAATGATGCTGAAGGTTTGAAGAGTATATAAACATTATATCAACCAAAACGGTCGTCCTTGTACTGTTGAGGGGCAGCAAACATTGGCCAAATGATTCTGCTGAATGCGCTCCTCGTGTTTTGTAATGTACGAGGGGTCTGCTATAGGTGGTATTCACTGGACGCCATATTTGAGGGCAATGTTTAGAGCGCATGCTCAAAACGAGTTCACATCAATTGCCTGCTAAGACCGGCAACCTTGATGGTGCTAAATGCACGCTCCAAAAGGACTGCGGAAGCTCGCCGTCAGCACGCGCTCAGCAGCGGCGCACACGGATATGGCCGCCAGCGAAAACTCCCTATATTGATTTACCATGTACATTTTGTTTTGCCTGCTGTAGCTTACGGTAACTTAGAGGTCTGCACATATGATCACCTCCTCTACAGCCTCCTCTTGTAGCTGAATGTCCTTGTACCACCAGTGTGACAGCCTCTCCATGCCCTACTGGAACCGCTTTTTAAGACTAGCTTGCTCCCAGGCTTGGACAGCGGCTTCGAGCTTATCGATAACCACCAAATGGCGTCATCGCAGGTTTTTTTTTTTTTTTTTTTCAGCAGGTAGTGAATACTGAGGACTAGGTCAGGCCATACCCATGCGCAAACAAGCTCCTAACTGATCATACAACGTGTCAGAAAGACGGCCGAACCCGAACAGGTGCCGGTCAATCTCTGCGTCGTGTGCATTCGCATGAGGCCGCGATTGGCCAGTCTAATCATTTTTTTTTTTTTAGAAATAAATGAACTGCGCAAAGGACGAGGACAGAGGTAGAAACGAGTACGACACACAGAGCGCAGACTTCCAACTGTTTATTTGGCGCAGACACAACAGTATATATGACAGCAGCAATCAGTTTGCGGTTAAATAAGGTTTAAACATGACCGTCCAAAAAAGAGAATTCCTTGTCTGATAGTGAAACAGATTGCATGCTTATGCAGTCGTGACCTTTCTTTTTAATGAAGTAGGCTTCTACGAGTTTTCTTTCCGTTGCCTCATTTGCTCTTGCGAGAACACGTGTCCTTTGCAAATCAGGATGACAACCGCATTTCAAACAATGTACAGACAGATGTCCGCCTGTGTTGTTTTTTATCGACAGATAGTGTTCTCGTGCCCTCAGGTTGAAACAACGTCCAGTCTCGCCAATGTATACTCGCCCGCAAGAAAGCGGAATTTCATAGATAACACCGGATGCGCATTCCGTGTATCGCGTGCTGTGCTCCTTTTTGCATTTGTTGATGTTCACTCTTGGCTTCATCATAGGGCACACTTTACTGAGTTTGCAGGGCGCTGAAAAGACGACCGAGAGACCATACCTGGCCGCTACCTTTTTCAGGTTATGGGACAGGCCGTGGTGGTACGGGATGACATGCACGCGCATTTTTTCTTTTCGCCTCTGCTCATGAGCAGAGGCGAAAAGAAAAAATGCGCGTGCATTTTTTCGGCGAAACTGTGGGAGGAGGGGAGGGTACGGAGGATTAGGGGGACGAGGAGGGGAGGAGGAGGAGGGGAGGATAAAGAGGAGGAAGAGAAGAGGAGGAGAGGAGAAGGAGGGGAGGGTAAAGAGGAGGAGGAGAGGAGGGGAGGAGAAACAGAGAAAAAGGGGAGAAGGAGGGGAGGATGAGGAGGGTACGGAGGAGGAGGAGGGGCATAATCTCCTCTCCGCAGCCTTTCCTCCTCCTCCTCAAGAGCATATGCACTCTAATTTCGCATTACAGACATTTGTAAACGTGTTTCAATTTTTCTGCATGATTTGTGTAGCCAGTGTTTACAAATGAGCCTCGACGATGCACATTTGTCGTTACTTGATTCGCACTTTCGGATCGCAGCATCGGCTGCACTCGGACTTCGTGTGAAACGAAATGTAGACAAAATAGGAGTCTGCTTCGCCTTGAAGGGCAGGCTTACGAAAATGTAATTGAATATTTTGTAGGAAGGCGGCGTCATTTTATGTGTTGGGACCGACGTATCTTCTAGACAAAACCTTGCTCCTGCAACAGATTTTTAATATTTGTCACACTGAAATATCGTTGGGGTTAAAATACAATGAGCTTCCTTTTCATTCAAATGAATCCAAACTTCCATTGTTCATATCGTCGCTAGTTATGCCCCAACTTCCTTAGGAAACACAAACAAAAGTAACAAAAATACACGTCTTCAGCGGTCTTGGTAGTTGTATCTCTTCACCAAAAGTGAGCAGTGTGCACGTTCAACGCCACCTAAGATAATCAAAGCCTACTGGAATTTCGGACATCACCAAAGTGAGATCCAGTTAAGAGTCACACGTTACCTTAGCTCTGCGTAAGTGTTTGAACCCAATGCAGAGCGTTGAAGGACTCTTGGCATCGGGCTCGAGTCTGAGTTGGCGCCATCCGACTGTCTTGACGTTCCATGAAGAAAGAGTGGGGCATTCGCGGGCCTTGATTATTCTAGAGAAAGTTGGCCCGTGCCTTCGACACAGATGTATAGAAAATGTTCCCACTCCTGTGGTTTGAGTGCACTGTGGCTTCCAAAGGAACACGGTATAGACCTTTTCTGTGTACTCTCGGCCCCAACTACCTAATAGGCATATCCGGTATGGGCGACGAAAAAATAATCCAACGTTTCAACGTGCAAATAGTAAAAAAATTAAGGGGAGGCTAAACGAGAAAGTGCGACGGTTACGCTTATATCCTAAATGCCCTCTATTGGCGTGGCAAAGGCAAAACAATGTTTTCGCCCATACTGGAAGTGATGTCAATTCAAGATGGCGGCGCACTTGCCTAAAAGGTCAATATGTACCTGCACAAGCCGTGTATAAGGAATCGCGTATTTTGCGTAGCCCAATAAAAGTCCCATAAAGCACCCTTTCACAGACGTTTCATTACGTCTTCGGCCGCCGCTTTGAGGCTTGCAAAATACATAATTCTAAGTCTTTACTAAACTTTCACGTTTAGTTTGTTGTAGTAATTTACCGACGTGTACAATATTTTGTAGTGATAATAAATATTAGAAACACAAACCCTATTTTCCCGGCGAATTCTTGAGAAATTTCGGAAACGTTTACTATCTACCAGATTCCGTTTCGATTAACTCGAAATATATTTTATGTTGTGTTTTGTTGTCTAAAATTGAGCTCTTAGAGGATACGTTTATTTAACAGACATCTTGACTTGAATCGAAGCCGCATATTTCTCTTTAGTCATGTTCAAATTGGGGATTTTAGTTGCACCAGGTCCAGCGCCATTAACTCCAGATGGGAGTTTTAAGGAAAGGAACACATATAAAAATAAAAATAAATATTTACATATATAAAATTGAATTATCAGTTACATTTGTACGGTACAGTGCTAAAGAGTCAATACCAGAAGCAACAACATGCACCTCTCCCCCTCCCCCCCCCCCCCCCCCCCCCCCCCGCGGGGGTGGAGGAGGGGGAGAGGTGCACCGTCGCCGGACCAGGCAAACACCATCAAGATACTTTCATATTAAGAAAGTCGGCAAGACCGCCGACATTCTCGCCGAGTGTTCCACTTAGCGGCCCAGGCAAATAACGGCCACGCCATGTTGTGGTGGTTATATATACAACGCTGGGTTCGCAATACAGAACCAACGGTTGAGCATCGGATATTGTTAGGGTTCGGCTATGACCCTCATTGCTTCGACTGTGCGCGATCCACCACCCGGATGTTCACAACCCTCCCGATGACGTTAACTACGCAATACCCGAAATTTCGTTAACTTTGTTTGCAATGGAGGTATTGAAGAAATACTCCGCCTGTATTATTGAAATTATACCATAAAAGAAGTTTCTTTTGTCAGAGGTGCTGCGCCTTAGTATACTTATGCCACACTTCTTCCAATAAACTTGTGTCAAATTACAAACATTCCAACATAACATTTGGACCGCGCGAAAATTGCATAACGCTCTTCTTGAAACATTTAAAATGTCCTCATCATTGAGAAAAATAAGCTTTGGCTGGACTTCGACATCAACTTTTCTAACCGTGAGCTTGTGAAATTCAGGTCACACACACAGAATAGTGGCAGGTCTTCGGCCTTTCGCTTGTCCTCTTCACTTCTCAAGGTTTTGGATGTGGGAGAGTGACGCTTTCCTTCTCTCTTATCCTTTGTCTACCCTTCCAGCGATCGCCAGCGTACAGATTTTCTTGCAGCTTCCATTGTTGTTTGTCATCTGCTAAAACGCGAAATTGTGACCTTTTGAACTGAGGGGATCGGTGGACGAGTGTGTTTGCGCGGCACAGCTGGGAGCCGGCGGGGGAAAAGGTCGCGCTGCAGAACCAAGGGCCTCCTGGGTTCAGTCCTCACCCCTCGTTCTTTTGAACGGGATCAGCATCGTACTGGCATACGATCGCGTATCCCCACTGCATGGCGCACGTTAAAGATCTCAGGCTATCAATAATACTGAAGGGACATAATGTTTCACCTAATGCGGAGGCAACAGACGCCCTTTAGGGCTGACTAACTTCCCTCTGTATAAACACTCATACCTTTTGTACCAAAATAAAAATAAAAATAAAAATTTATTATAATTCTAATTAACGCGTGTCAATTTGTAAGCAAACGTATACACAACAACACGACGATGATGTACATGATTAACGGACTACAGCGCTATAAGACAAGGACAAGGAGAAGAAATATATGCACGACAGGACAGACCTTGACTCACGACTGTATGTTTTACTAGAGAAAAACAAAGACAAAAACACAAAGTTCTTCACACGCGTGTTGAGCACCGAGCCGCCACGACAGCGGGTACTCCAGTTCACGGTCTCACGAGCGAAACCTTCAGCGTTCTTATTAGAAATTTTAACTCTTTTTCTGACGCACTGACGCATGGCTCACACGATCACTTCCCCGACTGAAGATATGGTAGTCCCCACGCATGGCTGTGTGCCGAACGCACGTGTGAAGGATTTTGTGTTTTAGAGCACTGCTCTTAGGCGACCGTTTCCGCTTTTAGTGGCGCCGGCGTCGCTGTCGCCGTCGGCGTAACCGCGCACGTTGCATTATGGGACGTCACAAGCATATACATCAATTCAGTTCCCCGCTAAATTTAGCGAAGAAACTGATTTGGTGTCTAGGTCTGTGATGTCCCATAATGCATGACTGCACATTCAGTTTCCCCGCTAAATGTAGTAGTAGGGAGTTTTCGTAGATCGTTTTCGCCGTCCCGCAAAGCCATCCGCAACCCGCTACGATAGTGGGAACTCCACAGTCAAGGCTATCGGCGCGCAGGCGCAGTAGCAACTTCTTCGTAGCGGCACGCTTAGCGGAACGGGCAGTGCGGTCTACGAAAACTCCCTAATATATCTGACGTCCCGCGGTCCTGCTCCCGGTGGTCGCGGCGCGAAGCCCTCCCCTCGCCTCCCTCGTAGAGCGGAGGGAAGTACGGCGCACGTGTGTTGCGCGTCTCAGCCATTGGGGAGCAGGACCGCAGGCGCGTAGATGCGCTCTGATAAGAAACCAAAATCTAGAAACGCGTCCAAATGGAGCGTTTTGACAGAGCGCTGTAAAACGCTGCCTTAGCGTTGTATCCTTCTAAAAAGAGTTTATTTAGTAGTTTTCGATGATGCTCAGTAAATTTCTAATTGGAACATTATGTCACTTTGCACTAATTAAAAAATTAATTAATAAGTTTGACTTAATTAGCCGACGGACAGGTGCGACTATCTCCCTATACTATGTTCCCCTGGCCGTATAACAAACCTGCACACACCGCATTAGTGTAGCTTTCACAGATTTTCTTTAACAAATCTGAAAGTATAAACAAAAACTGTATATATATATATATGTGTATATATCATCTCGCATGTGACGACACGTGCGAGATGTGCTTCATCCACTTTAAAGCTTCATCTGATGCTCGGTTGGACAGAGTGTATTCAGCCTCTATGGCCACGTTGTTAACAAAATTCCGCGTCACCCCCGTTTATTTTTTTCTGATCATTGTCTAATTTCAACAACAATCGGTGAAAGAGCGCAACCGAAGGCCAAGCTCAACTGGAGGCTTTGGAAGTTGAATATAAGGCTCCTAAAGGATGATACTTTTCTTGAAGCAGCAGGCAAAACTTTCAGAAACGTTTTTGAAGGAAGGGAGAGCGACATTTTTGGAGGCGTGGGAACTCGCCAGGCAGGGAATTAAGATGATCGTTATCGAGGCATCTGCCGTTTTGGCGTTTGCAGCGCGCAGCAGTGAGCGCGAAATGAGCCGGAATTTTCTCACGCTTTTGAGAGCGCAGTGTGAAAGGCCGGGCGTAGGTCTTAAAGACATAGAAAGTGTTAGAGGACAAATCGACGAGTTGCATCGCGAGCGGTACCGGGGTGCCAGAGTTCGTGCTCGGTCACAAAAATACGTAATGGCAGATTAACCTACAAAACGAGCCTTAGCGGAGGAAAAACGCTACGCAATCCGTAATGAAATCAGCGAGGTTGAGTAAGTAGCACGAGCCCAGACCATATTCGGGAGGCTTTTGTGGACCATTATAGGAATGTTTTTGAGAACCAAGCCTACGGGAGGAGAAACCCTACGGTTTTCGGGCCTTCTTAAGGCCCTAACTCAATTAGACGCAGAAGAGCAGGAAAGGCTCGAACAGCCTGTTACGCTGCAGGAGGTGGAGAGGGCGATCGACGACTTGCCGAGCGCAAAAACGCCGGGACCAGACGGGCTGGGGGGAGAGCTTTACAAAAAAGTTTAAGAACTTGGTGGCTAGGGTTTTGCTATGCGTAATCTCCGAAGCGTAAGAGCGTAAGGGGTTCCCACCGTCGTTTGCCCGAACGTATACTGTTTTAAACCCCAAAAGCGACGATGTTGACAAGCTTAGAAAAATCACAGGTTATCGACGGATAACGCTGTGCAACGTCGTTTATAAAGTTTTCGTAAAAATTTTGGCGCGCCGTTTTCAGAGCATCGCCTGCCAGATCACAGGCTAGCACCAGACTTGTGGATTCGAGGGCGGTCCATAGCAACAAATGTTCACGTTGCGCGTAGTGTTTTGGAGGCATACGACAACGGCATAGATCAAGCCGCTATGCTCCAAATAGACCTTGACAAGGAGTTTGACCGCGTTAAACACGACGTTCTTTTTGATGTGTTGGAGCGCGCCAATGTTGGCACAGTCATTTTGGAAGAAGCCAGATTGGGGGGGGGGGGGGGGGGGAGGCATATAGGGCTTGTAGGACAAAGCTTATCGTAAACAAAGAGTTGACCGAAGAAATTAATGTCCGGTTATCAGTCAGGCAAGGGTGCCCTCTGTCACCTTTGTTTTTTAATCTGTATTTGAAACTGTTCTGCTTAAATCTTTTAGGCAACGAGGATTGTCGTGGTTACCGGTTGGGGGACGTTGAGATTAAGATAATGAGCTATGCCGATGATATAGCAGTATTTTGCAGCGAAAAGAGAATCATTAGGGCGTTGGTAAAAAGGTGTTTGAAGCCACAGCTAGGGGCAGCTGTAAACTGGGAAAAGTGCCGTGGATTTTGGCATGGGGCGTGGGCCACAACGCCTTCAGTTTTTGAAGGCGTCAGCTGGGACCGGGCACCGTGCACATATCTCGGAGGAGGAGGACAAGCGTTGTAATAGAGGTTGGGGGAAAGGAGAGAGCCAATAGTGTGTACGCACTGGGCGCTTGGTCACTGGCTCAAACACACATATCTCGGCGTGTCTTGAAAGTGCTATCGTGAAAACAAATCTTATTGGTCGGGTGTCGCCACCGACCTCGGCAGGCGCGCGTCTTACTGGAAGAGGCGGGACCTGCTCATTTTTGCGCGCGACTGTTTGCAATGTTCTTCTTATTGCCAAGTTATGATATGGGTTGTAAGTAATTCATTGTGCTCTCATGGAGGTGCAAAAGTTTCGCCGCGTTTTGGCGACATCTGGAACTCGTCTTGGGAGCCCATGAGGTGCGACAATCTGTTCCATCGTGTCAGTAATGGCGGATTGGGATTATCACATTTGTTTGTACGACAGTTGGTGTCGCCCCTCTTTTTCCTCCGCGATTAAGACCACCCTTTCAGACGCGCGTTCATTCAAACAAAACGGTCACCTCATTTGCTGACCTTTGTTGTATCATCCTACGGCGGTGAGTCATCAAGGCTTTCACACAGAGGTTGACGACGCCTTCCACTTTTTGTGTTCCCGCTTTTCTTAAGGTCCATACGCACATTCGCGTTTGAATGCGTTTGAGTGCGTTGCGGAGTCCTTGCGGCCCGGCGCGGTCGCTTGCCGAGCGACGCGCGCCTTCTCGCAACGCTCGGTAGCACGACGCAAGCGAGTAGAGACTCGCTCAACTTTCCGAAGCGTTGCGGTGCGTTCGGGTGCGTTCAACCAATCAGGAGCCGAAAGAGGAGAGGGGGTGACGTGTTCGCTCGCCCCACCCGGCCGACTCGGCGAGACGTATCCGGTTCGCCGGTCGCAGTGTTTGCTTTTTCGTTTTGGGGAGCGGTGGGGACTGTATTTTCCAAGGCTGCGATGGTTCAAGCTTGACAAAACGTCGGGGAAGCCGGCGAGATTCTTCCAAGATCGAACACTTCGACGCTGTCGCCGTGCGCCGCCATGTTCCCTTGGATTTCGCTTACTATTGGTGAGCCACTAGCGACGATAGCACGTTCTTATTGGCTCTTGACTGGGGTTGACTGCGTGTCAACGCAGCTGTGCGTACAAGTTTGGCGCAAGCGGTCTCCGCAACGCAACGCGCCCGCTTGCCGCTACGGAACGCACCGCGCTCAAACGTGAATGTGCGTATGGGCCTTTAGGAGTATCTGTCTGTGGTAACCAAGAAGACGCTAAAACGTGACTTGGTGTTTAATTTGTTTCCTGCCCCGCTGTACAAAAGAGGAATTTGCAGCGATGATTGCGCTGTACTAAACGTGATAAGCGCATGTATGTACCACCCGCTGTCAGAACTTTCTTTTCAAATTGCTTAGCTATACTCTCCCAGTTAAAGCTTGGCTGAGAAAAAAGGGCATGGGTGTACCACGGCCGAATCGATTGTATGTTGTGTAAACAACCCTAGGCCGTTCAGCACGTTTTTATTTTCTGTTGGGACGCAGTTTTTTTTGGGGGGACGTCCTCCAGAGTACGTTAAAGAAAGAGTTCTGTATCAGCCCGTCGGGCATACGTGTTTTGAGCGTACGCAACGACGATTGTGTACCTTTTGATATGTTCTTTTATTTTAGGACTCTGCAGTATATGGCGGTCGCAGATGGCAGTGCGTCAAGCCGACCCCAAGACCAAAGAAGTTCGGTTCTATCTCTTTGACCTAGTTAAACAAATTGAAAATGTTTTTTCCACCCGAGAGCCCAAGCCCGAAAGTCTAGGCCTTTCCAAAAAGCTATTAGAAATTAAAGCCTTTTTAACATGCCATGCAAAAGCTTTGCAGAGCATTTTTATTATTAATAACCGCCGAGAAAAAAAATTGCATCTTGTGATTCAGGGAGCTGCCGTTTAGAACTAATCGCGTTAAAATATCCCACAAAATGCACCTCCGAATTTGAAGGAAAAAGAAAAGTATTCCGACAACACGAAACCCTAACTATACTGCATTCTGCGTGCAAGAGTTCTTTTCTCAGATGGACTGATTGGGCTTTTTACATATCATGCGGGGCTATATAAGGAACAGAAATTCCAAATATGCTTTCAACGAAAACATTTCTCCGATTTATGTGCGATGGATCCTTTTCACATAAGTAATTCATGACTTGCAATGAGTTCACAATATCGGCAATTGGTGTGTCTTTGATGCTGAGAGCGTACCTGCTCCAGCATGCAATTTGCGCCGTCAAAATTGTTTTTATTGAAAATAACAAGAGTAAACGATAACAGCGTCATGCCCAAGCCATATATAGCGTGGTACAAGCTTGGCTGGATTTCTGTTTTGTGCATGTTTCAGCTTTTAAGGCGCATTTGCAAATGAGCAACCGAAATTGCTCAAAATCTCGAACATGTCAGATTTGTTTCAAGCCATTTTATTGCAGAAACCGAAGGAATTTATCTCGCAAGAACATGAGCCTTTTTTTTCAAATAGAATCTGTTTTTTTTTTTTTTTTTTTTTGCGGAATAAATGCATCAAATTGGTTTGCTTAACGGCAGGGAACTAGTTTTTGTGTTCTAAATGTCGCGCGATTTTCGGTTTTATTTTAAACTTACATTTCAATCCTTACAGTTGACGTATCTTCGAGTTAGCTTTCTTTGAAGACTGGACTTTTTATTGCATTTATGTTATATATCGAAATGAAAAATAAACTACTGCAGGTCCACTGTGACCTTCTGAAGCCTAAACAAGTAGGAGTAAAGTTGTCACACGTATAAGACACGCGGTGCCTGCTGCTTTTAGATGTCTTGCTATTATTATTCCTAGTTGAAAGGCCTGTTCTTTTCATTTTTGCCCTTTATCAATATTTTTCTGCCGTACTTTGACGAGCCGCCTGTTATTTGTACAACAATCCTGTGATCTCGGACTCTCATGAGAACCTGGAATTTTGTCAGGGAAAGGGCATACCAAAAGAAGAAGAAACCCATATAAAGATGGCCCTCAAGTGCGTGAGGCCTCGTCAAAAATCAAAGGTGACGAACGAGAAACTTTTTGTTTTGTTTTGTTTAGTCGAGTGATGCCAAACAATAACTAAGTATATACACTCTTAAAAAAAAAAGGAGTAGTACTTCGTCCTTTTTGGGGACTAAATCGATGTCACTGAGAGTGATCCCCCAAAAACGTCAAAACCCCGGTTTAGTCCCTCCCTTTTCTTTTAGTCCCTTTCCATTGATCCCTTCAGGTCAAAGTTTTGAACCGTTTAGAGGAGTGCTTTTGATCCCTACAGCAGGGCATCAGGGACTAAGCTTAACTCTCCAGGGGATTAATTATGGTCCCTTGAGCGCCGTCGTGTTTATTATTGGGGGAGTAACTTTGATCCCTTTGGGGATGAACAGTGGTGATTGGGGGACTAACTTTTTTTTATTGGGGACTAAAGTTCGTCCCTTTGGGGATTAATCTTGCCACTTAAAGGGATGATATTTATAGTGACGGGGGAGTAACTTTCGTCCCTTTGAGGATCAATTTTGACCCTTTTAGGGATTAATTTTATAGTATTGTGAGGGTAATTTTCGTCCTTTTGTGAACGAATTTTGACACTTCTAGAGCCGAAATTCATAGTAATGAGACCCTTTAGCTGTGAAAGGTTTGCGGCATTGAACAGCTTCCTATTCAGAAAAGGCAGATTGTGCAACTTGTTTGAAAAGGTATATCTTCTGAAAAGTTGCACAAAGCGTCTTTTCAGAACAGAGAGGTATTCAATACCTCAGACCTTTCACTCCCATTCACAGCTAAATATTGCAGTACATATGAAAAGTCGCACACCTTTATTTGGAAAAAGCAAGCCTTTGTTGTGAAAGAAGCTGCGAAGACTGGATATGCGGACAACACTCGTAGAACTTTCAGGCAGGTTTTTTTACAGCTAACATCACCATTTTACGAAACATTGCACCAGCTGTCTGTAGAAAAAAAACTAGCACTTTCATTGTGGAAATATATTTATTCTAGAACTACACAACACTGTAAATGAAAACAATTGCACATGACAAGAAAGTATACAAGAAAATACTGCCATCTTGGCACTGAAGAACTTGCCGAAATTTTACATGACTAGCATACTAGCATATATATAGGAATCTACAATGGTTCTTAGTGCTGCTGAACGAGCCCGAAAAATTGGTGCCTGCACATTAAAAGTTAAAGCATTCACTGAATGTGCATGTTACCTGTTGAAATTGTAAGGAATTTCGCCTCCTTCCTGTGAAAAATTAGACGAACTTGCCAGGGCCTACGGTGGACATGCTTGCAGCATTAGCAATGCTTGTAAACTGCGACGTCATTTTGTTCTAAGCAAGGGAAGCAGAAGGCGATCTCATCTGCTCGTTATGCCTACCGGGAGTTAGAACCATCGCTAACTCTATCATCTGCAGACATGACTGCTATTGACACTGGCCAGTTTGTTGGTCTTATTTTTCATGTGAAGGGAGCTAAGCTTTGAAATTTCTGCAGGAAAAATTCACATTTGGCGAAATCTTAATTGAGCTTTCTATATGCAGGATCTGATTGTTCTGGCTCGTTTCACAGCACTAAAATATATTGTAGACACCCTAATATCCATTCAAAAATAAGAAAACTTGTAGAGAAAAAAAAGCTAACAAGAGACAGCTCTTTTTAATGTCGTTTGTTCCCTTTTTTAATGAAAATGACTATAAAAAATCAAACACCTTAGTAAAAGAGCTCCCAATCATAAAATGTGAGGCAGTAAAATTACTAGTATATTTATAAATTAAAAAAAAGAAAAAACCTGGGAAAGGTTTTTGGCCTGTAGGAACATATCTGCTCAAGAAATTACTAGTATATAAGATGACTCAAGTCCCCAGGCTCGACCTAAAATGGACCGTAAAAATTGACGCCTGTACGTAGCGATCTAAATTTTTCGTCATAGGTGTATTTCACAGGTCGTTTTTTTAATTACAAAGCGTAGCTCTTTTTCTGTAAATAATAGGGCGAATAAACTTGCCACGGTCTACGATGTGAAGGCGACGATTTTTACGGTCCATTTTTGATCGAGCCCGGTGACTTGAGTCACCCTATATTTATAAAAAAAAGAAACGGAACAAAAAATATGCCATGGGTTTTAGACCTTCAGGAATTCATGTGCTCAAGAAAGTAAAAATAATGTTCGCTTAAATGCGAATGCATTCCTTCAATGCATTACACAAGCCCAGAACAACATTCTTTTAACAACATGTGTGGAAAAAACTTTTTTTTTAAATTTAGGATGGTCAGCAGCTTTGTGTCCATGCAGCCCAGCTTTGAATGTTTGAGACCTACAAGTCTCTCTAAACAAACAAATGTGCAAAAATATTTAACGAAGTACTGAAGGTCGAAAACCCATGCCAGGCAGACACAAAGTGCCACAGCTTCCAGAGGGCCCTCTGTCTCATAAGCCAGATTTACAAAAAGCACACTGCAGCGCTCTGTTGGGGTCCTGGACACACTTCGATGGAATAGACTGCGGGGAACGTCTGAAACAAAGGTTGGGAATTAAAACAAATCATAAAATCGAAGGCTTTCTGACAAAGAGAGGCCTGCCCTTAGAACAGATACAAGTAACTGATGATAAGCAGATACAGGTAACTGATAGACTACCTGAAACAGGTTCAGTACATACTCCCTAAACCTAACACCCCAAACCAGTTACCCTAATATTGTTCTTGGCAAATCAAAGCTAAATTGGTCATTGGAGCAGCTGGAATATCCTCTCCAGGCTAGGTCATCATCGGGTACCGAAACTTCACCACGTTGTTCGACTGGTGAGCAAAGGAGTAGCACAAGCAACGCAAAAGATGGACCATCTCCGGTCAACAGTAAGTTTCGGGAGCACTGCGATATCTAAAACTCCTAGATGCGGTTGATGTATATGAAAAGGCTCTTAACACGGATTCATCTAATGCCTTGCATTAAAGCCAGAAAGGTATTTCGTTTATAACGAAAAATTCAGCCTTCAGGCTCAAAATACAAACGTGAGATTGTCATTTACGGATATTGTTGATCATATTCAGCCCATATCTGAACAGGACGGGTATATTTCAAATTTCGTTAAGTATCCCTTTAAAATATTTTCATGCCACAGAGCACAGACACTTCAGAATTTTTTTGTCCAACCACCATCTACACTATACTCTGTATCACCTTAGTCAGGGCGCAGCGGATGCTGCGAGCCATCAGAGCAAATCCAAAGCTGTGCGGGTGTCATGTGTCCTTAGAGAGTGGGCGCGGCGACATGTGTTATGTGCTATGTTCAAAGAGCACGATTAAATGGGATTGCTCTTAGCATCCGCTGCATCCGGACATAGGGTGAAACAGTAATACCATGCAGTAAATCCTACCAGGTGAGAAATAAGGGCCTGATTTTGTTTCCTCATATGCACACAGTTAATAACAGAATAATCACCCATGCTAGTAGATTGTTTTTTAAACTAATCCTTTCAATTGTGCGCAGTGCCAAGTGTCACAGCAATTCAACACAAAATATGAAGGCTCTATTTAAGCATCACATCAGTAATGCAAATTTATATTTCTTTTTAAATACAGCCATTCCCCCATTTTTTTTAATGTTACTCATCACCAGACCGTCACTAACAATTTAAAATTAATGTACAGAAGCATTTGGATATTCAGATGCCGTACAGATAACTGTTAGATATCTCGAATTTAATTTACATAGTTTGCACCCACCTATCACATGAACTGAGTCGGCACCAATTCGGTTGCAATAGAAAGCTAGCTGGATTGGGACTTCCGCTAACAGTCAATGAAGGCTAAATTGTAAAGCAGGTATACCTTGTTTTTCCGATTCTTTAACATCATCCATCCTTTCAACAGTCTGGTAGAAAATGTCCGGCTTTGTCTTGCGCTCTGTCAGTTCAAGGGCGGTCGCCAGGTTTTCTGAGGCAATTTAAAAACAGAGTTGCTCGGCATCGACGCTTGTGATGCGATTAAACTCAGCAAAAATCTGAAATAAAAATAGATGATCTTAGTGAGCCAATAAATCGTAAACTACCCTGTAGAAAAGCAGGAGATAAGAAAAAAAGATTCCCAAATTTTTATGAGAAACAGAATCGTATTTGCAAAGATGTCAGTGGGATAATAAAAGACTCGTGGTGCTTGCTTTTGCCATGGAGGAAGTGCCAGTTAATAAGACTATGATGTTGTTATCAGTTTTCTGAAAGTAATTCGTTCCAAGCACATCTCATTATGCTTGTGATCACATTTAGTTTTGCCCGTGCTTTGAGAAGTGCTGTTAATACTTACTTTAAAATAAACAAAGGAATAAAAACAAGTATGAAGTACCCCAATTTTCCACATAAGCCAACTAATTCAGAATGTGCAGTGTTTTTGGTTGGCCAGTTACGATCAGATACATCTCAGCTGCACCAAATCTCGCTCAGCAGGAGGAACCTACCAAAATATAAAGCTATTTGCTCGGTTTTCTAGCCCTCCAAAAATATAACTAAAACGCAAGTATTTTCTTATAATACTGCTATAAAAAAGGCAAGCAAGAAGTGGCCTATGAGGAGAATTTTTTTTAAAGGCATGTTGAACTTGAATAATCCCCACTGAATTAAGCAACCGGGCAAGGACAGTGTGCTTGCTCTCTTGAAAACTTCCAACAGGTTGGCAGGGCAGTGCCATTTTAAACCTTGTTATCACATTGGGTATGCTCTCAGATCCAGCCAGCTGTCGATCATAAAACTGGTGACCATGCTTTCTGCACATATTCATGTGCATGAGGGCAGGGTCGGGTGATGAAATACTTGTCCCGAGAGCCCGAAGTTTCTGCCAACCCGTAAGCTGAGCCCTTGGAAGGAAATTAATAGCAAAAGACGAACGGCTTCATTTACTGCAAATGTGCTGAAAAAGAAAAGTGTAATACAACAAAGGGTAAAGTGCACCTTTTTATACCTTCTGCATCATGAAGCCTTACAATGATCTCGCAGAACAGGGCCGGTCTTGGTTTTCCCTCAGTCACCATGAGAACAGTTGGCAGGTTTTCTGAGGCAACATTCATAAATCGCTCCTTTGCCTTGGCGCCAGTACTAATACAAAAAGACACTGCAAAGATCTGCAAGAAACATTATTTTCACATTTTCAGTCTACTTGAAGATATTTGTAAACTGCTCTTTTTAAAAGAAAAAGCGAAAAAAATCATTACTTATCAGTTGTAACAAAATCGTAATTGATGTAAGTCGGATAAAAAAGGAGACCCATCATGGTGCCAGACTTCACCATGACAGGACTAACGGCGCATTTGTGCCAGGCCTGGAGCCGCAACTGCAAAGCAGATCTGTGCGTTGAGGAACATTTTCCCCAACCGCGTCACCGAGATCTCCCTGCAGGAGCTTCCATTCGCTAGCAGCGCGAATGCACCATAATGGGGGTGGTCGTGGTCTTCTCAGGGAACTTACTGCTCCTAAAAGCATGAGCAACATCGTTAGTAAGCAACATATTACCTGGTCTGTGAGCTTTAGGGCTGGATAGTCGTCTACGGTGTTGAAGATTGTAGGGTGTATGCTGATGTACCCTCCTTGCCCAAAAAGTCCTCGCCATGGCATCTTTCACCATCTCCATATACGTAGTAGCTCCCTTCCTTTCTCTTCTCATTGCGTCCATGTGGCCGGCTATGAAATTTCAATCTTCAGCCATGGGCGAGGATGCTTGCAGCTTCTGAAAATTAGAAGGAACGAAGTAAACCAACCTTGAAGATAGTAAAAACACTCAGAGATTTCGAAAAAGAAAGGACAGGCAGACATAGTCTTAATTAACTAGCACCAGCTCGATTTCGCCCTAAACCTCATAAATCAACCCTTTTCCATATGTCTGTTCTCCACCTGTGGTCGAATTTTTTTTTTGCTACATCAAAAGCATTTTTTTAATAACATTCAAGAGACAAAGAAGCCTACAAGTGCGAAATCACTAGCTTAAGGAGCTCAATAATCAAAGATTACTCAGTTAGTTCAATGCCTCCTAGATCGCAAGGCTTTAGTGTTGCTGGATTCTACCCCCTCTCATAGGTCATCGCAAGGCTGACTGGAAAAAGTGCTGTATTTGCATTCAGCTGGAACACGTATTCTCACCAACTGAACACGAGTTCTAGGCCAATGCTAACATAGCACTGTCCACTATATACCCTGCACTGAAATATGATAACCGAGAAAGAAAATTAAGGGCTAAGGTATTGGTATTAAGGAGGTGCTAGGCCAACTCAAAATTAAAGTGTCCTTTAAATGAAGCTATAGCAACATTTTGTGTCGTGATAACTGTTCATGGGATGTGCAAATTTATTTTTACGTGACTTGTTTTTATTTTTGATTGCAGCTACTTCTGTTACAAAATTACGATGCTATGTGGTAATACCCTATTATTTATGTAAGATACTGTCATAAAGCATAGTGCCTGTCATAACCAGAATTTATTAATGCGAAATCGAATGACAGTTAAGACGAGAAAATTGCACCCCAAAGGAAACCTGAAAAAAAAAAATTCTTTTAAACAGTTTATAAGGGACACAAGTGTCAAAAAAATAAATTTTGCGCAAAAACATTTTTTAGCAATATTGACGGCGCGAGATTAATTTTCTATTAATTTCCTGACGTCACGGAATAATAATACGCAATTTTCCCCTCAATAACATTGGCATTGGCAGATTGGCTGAACGCGATGGCCAAGGCAATCCACCTCTCCTCCCCGCACCCGAAAGAAAACAAGTGGAAAGGACGTGATTACCGACTAAATCGCGTCTGTGACCCATGACCTGTCGATTTTTTTTTTGTTTGTTGCATATTTAATATTGTTCACTTGTTGCTATATTAATATCTTTATTTTATGTATGTGCCTCTCCCCCTCTGTAATGCCTTCGGGCCCTGCATGTATTTTCAATAAATAAATAAATAAATGAATAAATAAATAAATAAATATTACTCTAATTTTTTTTGTTGTTTATTCGCGTAAAATTTACTTTTCGACACGCGTGTCCTAACCAGACTGTTTGAAAATGCTCAGAGCCCAAAGGAAACACAGCTATCAATAACAAGCATAAAAAAAAAAAAAAAAAAAAAACCTTTGAACGAAGATCACAAGAGCAGCTTTAAGAATACAACACACATTTCGAAGCCACGAGCACAAGTTACACAGGGCGAAAGCAAACTCCGAAGTGAGGATCTCAAAAGCAGAAGTATTACAAGACAAAACACCTCTACGCTGGGCTCTATAAACAATAGTATCGTTACAGCGTTCAAGTTCAATCCCAATGTGGTGATTCTCGACCATGGTTGAAACTATAAACTGTGCCGCGGAGCCGACCAGCATCGGCCGAAACATAGAGGGCCGAAAGACACTCGGAAACCCGCAGAGAAAGTAAAAACATAAAATAATGCTTCACTAAACGCGCGCGTGCACGACTTCGCGGCACCGCTCAATTTCGTCGATACGTGCTCCTACAACGTTTCGTCGAGTTTGTTTTGTTTCGTTCACCACGGGGATTGCATTATTGGTTGAATTTCGTTCGCCGCAAACCTACCTCAACTAAAGCAGACTTGCCCAGGCGACTCTGATACGCCACAAATGAATCGGCGATCGCCGCTTTCAAACCGTCCGTACTAGGCGCTGAAACCCTTCGCTCCGCTCGGAGACACTTTAATATTGATCGAGAACATGTTTATTTACGCATATCGGATACGACCATACATTTCGCCTAAGAGCGCAAGCGCGAAACTTTACTCTCGAGGCGCGAACTCGCACCAGGCCTCATGCGAACCGCAACGGTTTCGTCAAGCTCGCATCGCCTTGGTCGCCGACCGAGGCGATATGTGCGGAAAGACGCTTCCGATGAAGCGTCGCAAGGATGGTCGATGAAACGAACACGGGTACTTTTCGATGAACCTAAGTGGCATTAAAACGCTGCTGCGTCGACGAAACCATCTGCCGGTGTTATATCGTTTGTTTGATGAACTGATTGCCGCCGGGTCTAGTTTTGAAGTGCTAGGCCTCGTTTGCACGCTAACATGGACGAGTACGAGCCCGACCGCGTCAGAGAGCGAGCGCCTATCGTACAGGGTAACCCTGCGACTTTATGAAGTACGTTCTGAAATGACTAGTATAACATTTCTGCTGCTCAACAAGTAGCCAAAGCGATCAAAACTCACCGTCCAATCGGTTGCCACTCCGACTGCATCCGACGAGGCTTCCACCGCACCGCCACAGGTCAACTGGGTCAACCGCCATCTCCAGTTCAAACTCGGGCGCGCGCGCGGCAGTCGGAGAGTAGGTAGCCTCGTCTCCGGCGCCTCCGCGTCGCTCGGATTCCGTTCTCATGTTTTTCGCGGCCGGAAACATTCACCGAATATGCGCGTGTAGTCACAATTTCTAAATCCCGGGGCCAAAATCTTGTTTTGCCAAGGCTTCTTTCCAAAATAGCTACTCGAGTAATGCTTCGTCCACTTCATCGAAGGCTTGCGGCAGCCATTATTGGCGAGGGGACTAAAGTATTCGTTAGGGGATCAACTCCAGCGGGAGCAACGAAATGCCCGCGGGACGAACTGCTCGAGTTACCGCTTCTGAATAGAGGGCGCTAGGGTCGCGGGGATGAAAGATGGCGATTGGTCCCTTTGCGCACCTTTTTTTTTAAGAGTGTTTCGACATCGGGCAGTGGGACTGCAGGGCCGATAGCGCGGCAGGGCCGGCGGAGCCTGCAGACGTGGACATGCAGCCAGTCTGCGACATCATGGTAGCCTGGTTGAGCCTTTGTAGGGTTTGAAGGAACTCGGCACACGTTTGGGGGTTGGACAAATTGACCTTTTCGATCACCTCGGGACGCAGACCACGCAGGAGGTGTCGCAGTTGGTCCTCTTCCTTGATTGTGGGGTTCACCCTGGCACACAATTGCAGAACGTCATAATAATATTGTTCCGGAGACTCGAAGGGCAGCTGTCCGCGACTGTGCAGCCGAAGGTGCGCCACCTCAGCCGCGTGCCAACTCCCGAAAGACAGACGCAGAAGCGCCTTCCACTCTTCCCAAGAGGCGGGTGCTTTCGTTAATATTTGCGTGGTGTACCACTTTCTAGCACCGCCATCTAATGCCAGATATAGGCATTTTACCTACGATTCATTGTCCCAGGCGTTTAAGGACGCTACGTGATCGTAACAGGTCAACCATTCGGTCACCGACTCGTCGGGTGACTTCTTGAATATTGGAGGTCCGATGAGCGGCCGACTTGGAACTGGGGCCATCTTTCCGGTGTCACTTCCCAAGCAGCACATAAACGTGAAGAAAACGTCGAAAGAACGTCGAAGACGTCTGTAACGTGACGTCGTAAAACGTCGAAGGTCCGGACGTTACCTTCCTTCGACGTCGATGAAACCTCTAAATGTCCACGAGAAAAGGTGCACAGGAGGTCGAGGGGACGTTCCAAACGACGTTTGTTGCACGTCGCATGCACGTCTCAGTGGGCCGTTGCGTCCTCCCTCGACGTTTATGATACGTGTGTTTAGGACATCCGGACTACCAACGACGTTCACAGAACGTCGAGAAACCTTTCCAAATTACGTTCCCTAGCCGTCGTGGGAAAACGGTGTGCCCCCCCCCCCAAAAAAAAAAAAAAAAAAAAAAAAATATATATATATTTTTAGTATTATTGCGATGGCAAGCTGCTATCGAAAGGAAGTAACTTACGAAGGAAGTAACTAAAACACAGGTTTGGTACGAACTGTTTATTTGAGCATGTTCAGACACGAGATGCAATACGGAGCGCCTCCAAAAGATGTCCCTGGATGGGCCAGCCTCACAAATATAAAAAAACAAACAAATTCACGTAAATAAGTGAACAAGAGACGATGTCACGCGGCGCGGAGTGTTCCACCGCTTACCTCGTTCTGCTTCTGATTAATACGCTGACGCGCGTGCTTTAGCCGCCCCATTGCGCGTAGCTGGTACTCTCGCTGCGTGCACGGGAATGGTTTCAGAAGGGGGATCCCGTCCGCTGGGCGTTCTTGATTGAGATCGTCGGAGGCGTCTGAAGGTTCTTGATCGGAGACTGGACTTGACGCGCCGTTATGTGCACTGCCACTTGTTTTCTGGGGGGCGTCATTCATATCCTCACAGGCACCTTGATCCGAGCAGCAGTGCGATTGAATGTGTGAAGCGTTAAGCGCGATCCAAACCAACGCTTCTTTTTGCGCCTGTAGGTCGTGCGGCTGCGGATGCGACGCATTTTCGTGACGTCGCGCCGCTTCTTCGCTCCTTCCGGGCGCGCACAAGAAAGTTGGTTGATTTCAACTTCTTTCTCAACGCGCACAAAAACGCGCGGTGACGTAGTAGGGCGCTCCTGTGTCCCGGCCAATCGGTGGAGGGCAAGCTAGTTCCGGCTCCGCGTTTCTCGCCGTCTGGCTGCCCTCTCCTCCCCCCCCCCCCCCTTTTTATTCTCTTCCAACTTGACAACGCGATCTCTCTCTCTTTCTTTCTCTCGCCGTCTGGCGCAGTTGCACTTTGCTTGTGCGCTCGTGCCGAAGTTTCGCCCGTCCAAACCAAAGCGCACGGTTCTGACTCAGAAAGCGCGCCCGGAAACAGCAAAAACGCCACGAAATGCGTCACATCCGCAGCCGCACGACCTACAGGCGCAAAAAGAAGCGTTGGTTTGGATCGCGCTTTATGGCCTTGAAAAAGGTCCTCGAGCCGTGACTGCATACGACGGCGTTTTTGGCGATCACCGACTTTTTCATGGGGGCGATTTGAACGACTCATCTAATCGCAGCACTTATACTGTGTGCAGACTCGAAAAAAAAAAAAAAATCGCGGCTACATAGCAGCCTGCTTCGTAGACCTGTAGACATGACGGCCGGTGCTAGTGACTGGCTTTCGGAAAAAGCTGGACCGGGTCCCAGAGCTGTTCTCTCTGGGCCACTTCGAAGAACAGAACATTCAGTGAAATATTTTGGGAACGACTGAGAAAATACGTGCACCCGGAACTTAGGCTTGTCAGTTGTTCGTCCGTCGCTATCTTCCCCCACTTTTCTCTCTCACCCTCTTCTTGCCGAGTTTCCCGACGTATCGCATGGGGCTCTATGGAGTTGCCACTGGCATCTCCTCTGCCTACCTTTCCCCCTCTCTCTCGCGCCCTGCCGGCTGGTTTTTTTTTTTTTTTTCTTCTTTCTTTTTTTCGCCACGTAAGTGCGGACTGGGCTTGAACGCTTTTTGGACCGTCATCTGGGCCATTCAGGGGTTGGCATCATGAATGTCAATTTCCACAAACCGTTGACAGTATCTACCGGATTTCGTCATTGCCGGGCATTTTATTTTATTTATTTTTTTGAGTCAACTCCAAAAATGCGCAAGTATGCAGTGAAGTTGTGCACTGATATAGTGCGTGCTGGCATGCGATTTTCGTTTGGGTACGTCACCAGTTGCAACGAAAGCCAGATCTGTACTGACAATCACGTGACAAGACTTTGCGCCCCGATCTACCGAAAGCGCTAAGGCGCTGGAAGTTGGTGTTATGGATGAACTGTGATGTTGATGCGAATTTTTTGGTTGTGCGCAGGTGAGCATGGGTTACAAAATACGAAAAAAAAATTTACGAACCTTAAAACAATCTCGGGTGGTCGCGGAGCAGTGTTGATGTTTCTAGGAAAGGATGCAGGCCTGAAATTATCTGGAGAGGGGATAGTGTAGAGGCACCCCTGAGGCGCGTGCCAGGCATACCTCGGCAAACCTCACTCATGAGGGCCCTCACTCACCCTCATCTTCACAGGTGAGGTGAGGGTGAGTGAGTTTCTGAACCAGGAAAATTCATGAGTGTGAGGGTGAGTGAGGGCCGTGAGGGCGGTGAGGGCCGTGAGGGCGGTGAGGGCCGTGAGGGCGGTGAGGGCCGTGAGGGCGGTGAGGGCCGTGAGGGCCGTGAGGGCGGTGAGGGCCGTGAGGGCCGTGAGGGTCGTGAGGGCCATGAGGGCCATGAAGGCCATGAGGGCGGTGAGGGCCATGAGTGCGTGAGGGGCGTGAGGGCGGTGAGTGGCGTGAGGGCCATGAGTGCGTGAGTGGTGTGAGGGCGGTGAGTGCGTGAGGGGTGTGAGGGCCATGAGTGCGTGAGGGCAGTGAGTGGCATGAGAGGCGTGAGGGCCGTGAGGGCGGTGAGCGCATGAGGTGGTGTGAAGGCCGTGAGGGCGGTGAGTGCGTGAGGCCCCCCTTCAGATCGAGCATCTTTCTCAGCAATTTTGGTGTTAATGGCGGGTTGTTCTCTAGCTTTCCCTAGATCGACACGAATTGCTGAGATCGTGTCCGGCTCGAAATAAGTAAGCAACTCGGAGCAATTCGAATACGTTTGAAGCGGCTGCATCTAATCAGGGACGCAAAATTTTCACGTGATACCTCGTGCCGGTGATGATGACACCGAAAGACTTGGTTCTCGTTTGAAATCGATCGTTTTTTTGGAAATAAACTGTTTCAGAAAGGTGCATTAGTATTCTTAACGAGATTTAAATGCATAAAAACACGTTTATAACGCGTAATTGTGTCTAAATAGTGCAAGAAAAATAAAATTTTATGATGACGATGGCAAATTGCAGCAATTGGTTGCTGCGTGTGATCGCGGGCGGCCCGTGTTGCTGGTGTTGCGACGTAAAGTTTCTGAGCGAAATTGCCCCATCTGAAGCTGGCCTGAGTGGCGTGAGGGCCATGAGTGGCGTGAGGGCCATGAGTGGCGTGAGGGCGGTGAGTGGCGTGAGAGCCGTGAGGGCGGTGAGGGCCGTGAGGGCGGTGAGGGCCGTGAGGGCGGTGAGGGCCGTGAGGGCGGTGAGGGCCGTGAGGGCGGTGAGGGCCGTGAGGGCGGTGAGGGCGGTGAGGGCCGTGAGGGCCGTGAGGGCGGTGAGTGCTGTGAGGGCTATGAGTGGCGTGAGGGCTATGAGTGCGTGAGGGCCGTGAGGGCGGTGAGGACGGTGAGGGCTATGAGTGCGTCAGGGCCGTGAGGGCGGTGAGTGGCGTGAGGGCGGTGAGTGGCGTGAGGGCCATGAGTGAGTGAGGGGCGTGAGGGCCGTGAGGGTGGTGAGGGGAGTGAGGGGCATGAGGGCCGTGAGGGCGGTGAGTGCGTGAGGGCCGTGAGGTTCAGTGAGGGTGAGTGAAGTGCTGAATGTGAGTGTGACTGTGAGGGTGAGGGTGAGTGAGGGGCTGAAGGTGAGTGTAGCTGTGAGGGTGAGGGTGAGTGAGGGGCTTAGGTGAGTGTGGCTGTGAGGGTGAGGGTGAGTGAGGCGCTTAGGTGAGTGTGGCTGTGAGAGTGAGGGCGACCTAAAATGCCGACCTCTGGTGCCAGGTCCCAGGACCCATGGAAGACGAAAACGCGCGTGCAAAAGGCAAGAATGGTACAATTCGATCCGTTCTAGACGCCATGGGCTTTGCAAATTAAACCCGTAACAATATTTTAAACAAACCAAAATTATAACAAGCACACCTAAAAGGGATGAAATTTCCAACATGCTTTCATATTATTTTTTTTTCTTCCGTAAACATTGAGTTTTGTAAATGCCCTTTTTAGCGTCATCGATTTGCAATTAATAGCATTTTGAAACTCTCTCTTTAAAAAACTCTCAAAAATTAAGTTTTTTTTTGCGGCTCTTGAGCACTGTCACCTTGACCACAGTGATTCTGCGGCTGGAGATTGAGCTGGAAAATCTAAAAACGTCGAACAAAACGTGAGTGGTCGACGTTGCCAGCAAGTCTTGTATGACGTTTACGACATTTACGTGTGAACGCGACGTCACTGAAACGTCACTGACGGGGCAATAATGTAACGTCACCCAGAACTTTATTTTAACTTTGAAGACGCGTGAGTGTTCGACGTTGCTAAAACGTCTTATCGTGACGTCGTGGTGACGATGACGACGTTAAAGTTGAAACGTGACGTCGCCAGCACGTCACGGACAGAACGATAGTGGGACGTCATTTATGAACTCCAGTTCAACGTCAAAGAAACGTGAGCGTTGGATGTTGTGAGAACGTCGTGCATCGACGTCGCGGGAACGTTGACGACGTTTGAGTTGAAATACAACGTCGTCACAACGTCACTGATTGGACTCTAATGGAACGTTATATAAGGACGTCAATTCAACATCGAAAAAACGTAATCGAAGTCATGCGGGACGTCGAGGACGTCCGGGACTTTTTCTCGACGTTTCCACGACGTTTTGTGCTGCCTGGGTTGTGGAGTCGGACTGGCTTCTCAAGATGCGTGCTCCTTGTTGCATGATAGGTATTCAGCTCCCAGGGCGAATATCTTGTTGAAGAGCTCGTCGAGTCGTGCGTCTCGGAAGAAGGTGACGGCCGGTCCCTGGTACCGTGGCTGCTTGATACTGGATGTTTGGATGTCAGCTAGAAGGCGCCGTCGTTGAGCCCGTCGCTTGCCGTTCGAGGTACGGACCACTGCTGTTGGTTGTGCAGATGGTTTCATTGCCGTAGGTCGTACCCCGCACACCTCCACCACTTTTGTCACATAAGAATGGGGCCTTCTTAGACTTCGTTCGGTTAGTCCCAATAAAGATTTATTAAACAACTGGCATAAAGTTAAACATTAAAATACACACATAAGAAATTTGACTTTGGGGGGAAATAATTCTAACCTAAAGAAACTTTCCCTGCCGTCCTCCCTGACCACACACACCCTCAGCGGGGACCCCGACCACAGCCAATTCGACAAACACAGTTCCTCACAAAGGCGGGCGAGCCGAACTCCTCCACAGCCGTAAGGGGGACCAAGTTTGCGAGCTAGCGGGCGGACAGCTCCACAGCCGAAGGGGGGTCGGACGTGCAGGTTGGTTTTCCAGAGGCAGGGAGATGTCCAAGGCTTGGTATCCAGGAGCCAAGTGCCTTAGGGCCCTTCGGTGGCCGCTTATATTGAGTTCAGCAGCATTCTGGGGTCCTCCAGTCCACCAATCAGAAAGTTTTGGAAGGACCAATCAAAAGGGGTTTTCTTAGCACCAATGAAAAGGCTCGGAGCCCAAAGCAAATACGAACATTCCAAAAAAACATGCGCATACACGAGACAGAACACATTCCAAACGAAGCTGACAAGAGCAGCCATAAACAACGGAAAGTACATTCGTTCGTAGACAGAGAAGTTACACATGCACATCGCAAAACCACTTCCGAAGTAGAGATCCCAAAAGCAAACATACACAGAACAAAACATTTCCAACGCGGTGTTCTGTAAACTACGAGTGTAGCGTTACAGCGTTCCCGTTCTCCCACATTTGGGGTCCCCCGACCCCGGCAGAGGCGATGAGCCGTGCCGTAAAGACGAGTGAACCCCCGAAGAACGCCAGAAACGAAGTAAAGCTGTAGACTAAAAGCTCGCGCAAGCAAAACTTCTCGACAGCATCATCCAGTGGCAAAGCCAGGGGGGGGGGGGGGCTTATCTTCGCTCCCCCTCCCCAAATCCGGCGGGCCCTAGAATATACACACAAATTTCGACACCCCCCCCCCCCCCCCCCGCGTCCCACGTCATAAACAACCCAGCCACCTTATACCCCCTCCACCCTCACCCCCTTAAAAGTTCCTGGCTACGCCACTACTATCAACAGCACTCAATTGATAGTCAACATTATCAAGATAAGCGAAATTTTCTTTATTTTCCCTATTGAAAAAACCAGCTTAAGCTGGTCCCAGCTTCAAGCTGGGTTATTGCCCCAGCATGCCCAGCTTGGCATGCTGGTCATGCTGGTTGATCTGGTCATACTGGTCATGATGGTTGATCTGGTCCCAGCTTCAAGCTGGGTTATTGCCCCAGCATGCCCAGTTTGGCATGCTGGTCATGCTGTTAAACTGGTCATGCTGGTGAACTTCCCAACCAGTTTAACCTGTTTAAATTAATACACAGAATAAAAAAGCCAAGCTCGTCAGAAAAGCCAACTCGGCATCCAATTTATTATTTTCGTACTTGCGGCAGCCTCACATGAACTCAAATGCTACACATCCTCGGCGCTGACACAGTACTAACCGACGCACAGATTCTCGGTGCAAATTGTCTACAATGTTAATAAAACCAGATTGCTTATCTCTCAACACGAAAAAAATACTAGACACAGGCCAAAAACAGGCAATAGCAGACGAAAATACTACACGGACGAGAGAAGCGAACCTGGGTCCCGCCAGCGATGGGGCGCGAAGCGGCAACTTGCGTGGTCGGCAGAGGCGAGGAAATCCGTGTGGCTTGGATGGCATTGGCGATACTCCTCGGCACCGCCGTCATTCTTGGGCACACACACGTTCGAAGACACGAAGCGACGCCGCAGTCGGGACGTCTGACATCTTCCCGCACTGAACGGACTGCCGCTCGCTGTCTTCTCAAAACCCGCTTCGCTTGCACCGTCGTTCAACTAGTCTCCAAACAACGCGCACACAGCCGTCCCTTCGATCTGCCCTCTGCCCAAGCTATCCAAACGCGTCTTCGATTCTCCGTTTCTACCACTCTCTCTCTCTCTCTCTCTTTTCTCGCACACAAAGGTAGCTTGCAGCGCGCCTGACGCGCCCGGTGGTCTACCAAAAACGAGAGGACAAAGAACAGGACGTGGCCTCGTTCCAGCAGCCGACCTTGTCGCGCGCGCTCCCAGCAATGCCAGTTCGGCTATCTCTAGCCGACCTTGGCGTGCGCGCTCCCAGCATGACCAGCTTGACCACCACGATTATTATTTCGACCAGATTCACCAGCTTGTCTCCCAGCATGACCAGCTCGTCTCCCAGCTTGACCACATTGGCTCCATGGAAAACCAGTTTGACCAGTTAAGACCAGACTGGCTCCCAGCTACACCAGATTGAATCTAAAACCAGATTCGAGTGAGACCATGCTGGTTTTTACTTAGACCAGACTGACCAGCTTAAATTCCAGCTTGCCCAGCTTAAACCAGCTTGATTGCCAGCTAAACCAGTTTAATTACCACATTGACCAGTTTGACCACCTTGATTACCAGCTTGACCACCTTAATTACCAGCTTGACCAGTTTGATTTTCATGCTGGTTTTTCCAATAGGGTTATGCACCATATAGGCAGTGTTTCTGTCTTTATATGCGTGCAGGCAAAGCATACACTGTAGAAAACACTTGTGTGAAGCCTGCGTTCACAATGCAGACCCCGTCAAACTTTCAAGGCGTTAACAAATTAAATTTTCAACAAAACGCGTTAGTTTTGCAAAACGCTGGGAAAATTACATTGCGCTTTACATCATTCACCTTTGTCGTCCGATGAATCAGCAGTCAACACTACACAAACCTTAATGAGCTTGTGGTTTGTTATCTTGCCGTCGGGGCGATCGCTGGCGGTCGTGGCGGCGGCAGAATTCTTTCTCAGACCGTTGGCTGCTTCCTCCGTGCTCGCGGAAACGTGGTTTCCTTTGTGTAAAAGGAAGCCCTACTGAAAAAAAACATTTGAAATTCAAACGGGTGGCAAACAGGTCGCCCGCTGGAATCAAACTTGTCGATCCGTTTGGATCAAACGTGATTATGGGATACGGGTACCCGTTTGAAACGGCACCCGTTCGAAACGGTACCCGTTTCATACAGGTGCCTGTTTGATACGGGCGCCCGTATGATACGAGTACCCGTTCGACCTGGCACGTGACCACACGTTTGAACGTGCCATTCATATTGGCAAAGTATGCGCTAGCCCTAAATGAGTATCGTCTGGGAGGTTGGTTATCTTAAACATATTTAAGACGTCCCGAAACTCATAAAGGTATTTATAACATGGAGAAAACACGTAGAACAAATGCGCTCGCCTAGGTGGTTGTAAATGGACAGGAAAACCGACACAAAAGATTGTTTTCAATTCTCCTCGAAGTTTATTACCTCTTCTGCAGACAAGTACAAACGTGCAAGCGATCTGTGAAGCCTATACAGGTAGACTTTCGGGGAAAATATTCTCCCGGTTTCCGCGCGAATAGGCGCTGCATACTTCTATGGATAATCTGGAAGAGTACGCGTAGAAGAACGGTCAATCGTTACCAACACGTAGGTTGCAGTGCACTTACCATAACAATAGCGGACTTGGAAGATGTAATCCGTGATATTTGTCGACACGGTCAAAGCAGGACAACCACACAAACACAAACGAGAGGGAACGGCTCCTTGGAAGTTTCAACACGATGCGGCGCACAAGCTGTCATTTGCCGAACCCGACCAAACCGCGAGAATTTGCGACTTTTTTTTAAGAATCGCTCGTTGCCAATATACACGTGGGACTTTTCGAACACTGATAGCTTTGGTGCCCATCCAATACGTTGTCGAGAGACATCCCAATAAAACCGCAGGGTTAGGCGACAGATTGAAGCAGGTAGGACGAGCGAACTTCGAGCAGCAACTGACAACAAGCAGACAAAGAAAGAAGCGGCTGCAAGACACGCCCTTCCGGTTCTCGATGCTTATCAGCGTGTAGCTCGCGTGCTGCTGTGGGTCACGTGACAGGGGTGACAAGAGAGGAGGGAGGGGGCGAGTTCAAGGCGCTGGGACCACCGGACAGCCCCTCTCCCTCTCCCCAGGCATTCCAGTGAGATGTGTTTTTGTAGCCTCGAAAAAACAAACGCGCGCGCGCATTTTAGCACGCTCGAACCTTGGAAATGGCGGCGGGGCGGCCAGAAGCTCGGCTTGCGCCCGAGCGAAGAAAGTACCCAGCGCGAGCTCGAAGTTTGAGTGCTGCAACGGCGTACGTGCTCTCGCAATGCTCGATGTTCTTGTAGCCGCGTGTACGCGTGCTACCTTCGCTGCGTCTTGAATTAAGTGAATCGGAGTCTAGACGTACATTCTTTCACGCGGTCGCGTCTTCTGCGAGAGAGATTCGAGCTGAATAAGTAAACTGAGGCAACAAAGATGGACAAAGTTTTAAAGTTCTGTCAGAAATATCGGCTCACTAAAACTAACACCTATATAAATATAATTACTTGCATTACGCGGACGATCTGAAATCGATGAAACATTGACTGCCACGGCTGAAACACTAGGCGTGCCCACGCCGCTGATCTGTACGTTCAATATCAAACGGGCTCCGGAGAGCCGTTTGATTAAACCGGTACAGTTTGTAACATGGTCACCGGTTTGAGCAAACGTGCGACAACTTTGCCCAAACGAGTCGCCCATTTGCCCAAACGAGTCGCCCATTTGCCCAAACGAGTCACCCGTTTGCCAAAGGAGTGACCTGTTTGTCCGAATAGGTGACCGTTATGGCTCATACGGGGGACCCCTTTGAGCCATACGGGCGACCCTTTTGACAAACTGGTGACCAGTATGGTTGAACTGTTACCGGTATGGACCCGTTTATTTTCATATAGGCGCCAAATGGCTTTTTCAGTAGGGAGGTTTTGAATCTTGATGAATGGCAACGCTGAATGAAGGTATATTACTGTCTTCATAATCTCAGCAAGGCTACCGTACGAGCTACAACACCAACACCACTTTCAAGCTTCATAACACCGGCACAAATAGAAGGCAAGTGTTGCATCTCGCCAAGTGTTATATCGGAGACGTTAAGCGCCAGCTCACTGTGCTCTTCGACCTGGTCCTGCCGCCGAATGGGCTCATCCAACAGCATGAAAGCCTTCGTGTGCGCCTTGACCGAGTGACCGATCGCATGTCGAACCCCAGCCGCGGTCGATCCGACGAGCATCGCGGCCATGTTCTTTCGAGTTTAACTCGCCAAGGGTACGGTTGTCGAGTTAAAACAATGAAAATAGTCCCGTGCATTCTTGTTCTTACGTCATTTTGTCGTCACAACCCGACCTCGAAAAATGACTGTTAGCGGCAAACAGAGGCTTTTTAGTTTCATGAACGTTTCTATGGCAAAGAGCGTTGAATCGTCATGCGCAATGAAGCCAATGGGATAGCGAGGTACCTATGTAGGGACGTGTAAAAACGTGGAAGCCGTTTTCTTTTTTTTTTCACGAGCTTTTCTGAAAATATAAAAATAAGTAAAAAAGACTGCCCGAGATTATGCGGTCGCGTCCATTTGTTCAGCGCCGAAAGAGAAGAGCCTGGCTTATGGGGACTACCGGCGTAATCACTGCGGTGAGCAAAGCGAGCAAAGCATTATTAAAACTGCACGAAGAAACTTTCCTCCATCATCCGCAGCATCTTCACAACCGGTGCACTCTCCGACGATCTCATGACTAGTCACATATTACCACAGAGTCGTCGTAAGCTCTGTATCCATTTGGAGTCTCCTTCACAGGCGAACAGGAAATTTCATTTGCAGCTTATGTTCACGGCGGCTTCACAAAGGATGGTCGGTGCCGCAGCGTACCTTCACATAATATTTTCTTCTCGTAATGCCATCCGTATCGTGCAGAAACAGGGAAAGCAACCACGCAAGCGAGACACAAACACCACAAGGTCGTTACCGCGGTTTTCGCCATGTTTGTTTTCGAAGACCGTAACGAAGGACTTCGAGAAAAAAGCTGAGATATCTGAGCTAAATTTACTTTACGTCATAATTATTGAAATAATCTTTCGTATTTTATAAAAGGATAATATTGTAACGCTTTTATTTAAGCGTGTCCTTTGCCCCAATCTGTTCCCCGCTTGTCCCCAACGTGACGTCTTCTTCCTCTTCTTACAACCGTCACACTATTCCCCCTCCAAAAAGAAAATAACTACTTTTCAGTCTCATTTTAGGTAGAGCTGCCCTCGTAGCGAGCGAGGCGGTTCCTGTGTACCACAAACATGCGAGAACGGGTCTTGTGTCTCACACGGTACACCACGTCGTTAAGACGCGCGACAACAGTGTATGGCCCTTGCCAGTTTCTTTGAAGTTTCGGTGAAAGTTCTCGTTTTCGTTGCGGGTTATGCAGCCATACTCTGTCACCCGGTTCAAAAACCTCTTGCGTGCTGTGCTCGTCATAGCGTGCCTTCATGCGCTGAAAGCCGATAGACAAGCGGCTTTTGACGAAGTCGTGGGTCTGTTCAAGACGTGCCATCAGGTCATTAATGTACGGCTCTGGTTGAGAGGGGCGGTCTGGCGGTCTTGAGAAGGCGAGATCGCAGGGCATACGAATTTCCCGCCCAAAGAGAATCATAGCAGGTGTATACCCGGTGACTTCATGGACCGCTGTTCGGTAGGAGTAGAGAAACAAAGGAACACAGTCGTCCCAATTGTCATGGTGGCTATTAACAAACATAGCCAAATGCTGCAGTATGGTGAAATTAAAGCGCTCCACGAGTCCATTGGACTGAGGATGCAGTGGCGTCGTTCTTGTCTTGGTTATGTTAAATTGTTGACAAACCTCTTTAAATACTTGGGACTCAAAGTTCCACCCTTGGTCGGAATGCAGTGCCAAGGGTGCGCCGTATCGGGATATCCAGTGAGTCACCAGAGCATCCGCCACAACAGGGGCAGTCTGATCAGGAATGGCGATGGCTTCTGGCCATTTCGAAAAGTAGTCCACAATGACGAGAAGATACCTGTTTCCAGTTTTTGATCGTGGTAATGGACCTAGAACATCGATGGCGATACGTTCAAATGGTGCTCCACTGATGCACTCTTGCAAAGGCGCGTGCGCTTTCTTGTGTGGACCCTTACGCGAGGCGCACATGTCGCATTGCCGGCACCATAATCTAACGTCATTATGGCACTGCAACCAGTAGAAGCGCTCGCGTATCTTCCGAAGGGTGCGATTGAAGCCAAAATGGCCTCCTTCAGGACTGCTGTGAAGCTGTCTGAAAATCTGGGCGCGGAACTCGGGTGGTGCCACTAGCTGCCACACGTGTGGTCACCAGTAGGTGACTCCCAGTGACGATAAAGAAGTCCGTTGCGCAATTCCAGCGTGTCCCACTGGGCCCAGTAGCTTAAGACGTCTGGAGAAAGATGAGATATCTCGGTACGTGGCGGTCGGCGACCGCTTCGCTTCCATTGGACACATAGGCCGACAGCAGGGTCGCGCAACTGGGCCTCTTGGATCTCTTCAGGTGACCACATGTTGTTAGAGATGGCTACCTGGCAGAACATGTCTGTCCGGGTCAAATTACGGCGGATCATGCTCAAGCACTGTCGACAGGAGCCCTCACTGCATGGTCGTCTGGAGAGGGCATCACGTTGCTGTGATGTGATCCGGCTCGATGTTTGATCTCAAAGTTGTACTGCTGGAGCTGTTCTAGCCAGCGGGCCACTTGTCCTTCTGGCGCCTTGAAACCAAGCAATCATGTCAAAGCCGCGTGGTCTGTACGAATAACGAATTTCCTGCCGCACAAGTAGTGATTGAAGTGAGAGAGCGCCTTGACTATCGCAAGAAGTTCGCGTCTTGTGGTGCAATAGTTACGCTCCGGTTTTGTGAATGCTTTGCTATAATACCCGATTATTCGCTCGTGGCCCTCTTGCTGTTGGGATAGAATGCCACCGGCTGCAGTGTTGCTTGCATCTGTATCAAGAATAAATAAGGCGTCATCTCTTGGGTAAGCCAGTGCAGGGGGCGATGTTAATGCCTGCTTGAGTGCCTCGAAGGAGTCTTGACATTCGGTGGACCAGTTGAACACCTTGGACTTCTCAGTTAGAGCATAAAGCAGTTTAGCGACTCGCGAGAAACCAGGAACAAATCGCCGGTAGTAAGTCGCTAAGCCAAGGAAACTCAGAACGTCCGCACCTGATGTCGGGGTCGGCCAATCGGTTATGGCACACAACTTCGTTGGGTCAGGAGAAACTCCATTGGCTGAGATTACGTGGCCTAGGTACCGAGTTTCCCTAGCAAATAGGGTGCATTTTTTAGGAGTTAGTTTCAGGTTTGCGTCCTGAAGTCGCTGAATAACCAGCTCAAGATTTGCCAAGTGTTCGGCGAACGTTTTCCCAAGGACCACGATATCGTCTAAATAAACAAGGCACGCAGACCAGGTCAGTCCCTGAAGGACCTTCTCCATCAGACGTTGGAACGTTGCGGGCGCATTACACAACCCGAATGGCATGACTGTAAATTGGTAGAGTGCACAGCCTGTGCTGAAGGCTGTTTTTTCGCGGTCAGTTGAATGTACTGGAACCTGCCAGTAGCCGCTCTTCAGGTCGAGAGTCGAGAACCAAGTGGAACCCGCGAGTGCGTCTAAGATGTCATCTGTCCGTGGTAGTGGAAAGGCATCCTTCTTTGTAACGTCATTCAGCTTTCTATAATCCACGCAAAATCGAGTCGACTTGTTACAGAAAGAAAAACGGAAAGGCCGGACAAGGACGGACATCTTTCGACTTTCAACAACATGTAGCGTTCTTTATTAGAAGTTGGCATCGAGATCGGTGAACCTAGAGAAAAAAGGGGGGAAGGAAAGGACAAGTGACAGAAGGGAGGGAGAGGGAAGAGGGAAAGGAGTAAAAGGGGGGAAGGAAAGAGAAAGCGAAACAAGGGAGGGAGAGGGAGAGAGAATCGGGGCAGCGGAGGAGCGAGGAATTGTTAGCCCAGTGGGACAAGAAGGGGGGTCGGCATGAGAAAGTCGGGAAGTTGTTAGCCCGTTAAGATTAGGAGGAGGGGAAGGAGAAGAGGGGTCCATCTTTTTTTTTTACCAGGGTGATCGGCGAAGACCAGGGTCCATAGGCTGGCTCAATGACACCTTGTGTGAGCATTTCTTGAACAAGGTCATTTACGTGCGCGCGCTTAGCCAGCGGCACCCTGCGAGGTGGCTGTCGAATGGGCGCAGCATCACCGGTTATGATGCGGTGTGCGGTCAGATTTGTTTTTCCCAAATCGGTGTTGCTACTGCTGAATACGGTCGAAAAACGAGATAGAAAGCTTTTTAGAAGGAGAGCGTCATCTTGTTGAAGTCGAGAAGCAGTAGTCTCGTATAGCGGAATAAGGTGAGCGCCGAGTTCAACTGAACACGAGCCTAGCGAGGTAGCAGGTGTAGTCTCCTTGCGAAAAGCAACTGTTGGTTGAGCATCTTCACTTTCTGTTCTGCTGTGGCCTTCTTCTTGGGAACTCGAGCAAGTCATTGTCGGAAGGGTGGTTGCCGACTGATGCATGGTTGTCCACCGTGAGGCCTTGCGAGCGGCCTCCACTTTTAATGCATACGTGTGAGCGGCCCGAAACGTGCGGGGGTGGTAAAGACGCACAGCTTGTTGGATATCTTCAGATGCAATAGCATCAATGAACGCCGCAGTGCTGACAGCATCTACGGTGTCTTCGGAAGACCCGAGAAACGACAAGCGCGCAAGACGCTCGATGTCGTCAGCGAGCTGGGACAACGTCTCACCCGATGCTTGTCGTCGATGACGTAGCTCAGCATGGTGAAGGTGACGTTGAGGCCCATCGCCGAAATGTTCTTCTAACGCCTGGACCAGCAAGGTGTACGAACCACGGGATTCAGGCGGCATGTGGTGGAGCACTTGCAACGCTGGACCGCTGAGGTTTACTGCAAGTACTTGTGCCTGCTGCTCTTCGGTCCAGCGATTGGCTTTAGCAAGAATCTCGAACTGTGTTACGTAGGCAGACCATGTGCCTGTGCCGTCAAACTGCAATGGCCGCAGCTTAAGGCGTGGAGTAGATAAAGGTATAGTCGACGCGACGTTTGTCGTCACTGATGTTGGCGGCAGATAACTTGGACTTGCCTGCGAAAGCCCTGGCTGGACGAGCGCTCGCAGGCCATCAAGAAATGCGACCGATACTCGTTCGAATAAATTCGACAGAACCTCCAAAAGGGCCGCGTCTCTGTGCCTGAGCTCCTGGGCAGTCCGTTGGTGGTGGGCATCCAGCAGGGCTTCAACGGCCGATGTAGTCTATACATAATTAAACAGCGCACAAGGAGAGGGACAGAAAAGGAAGACAGAACAGGCAAGCGCTGACTCGCAACTGACGATTTACTATGAAAAGGAGAAGGAAGAAAACTACACACATGAACATATATCGGAAAAGAGAAATATGTGAAAAAGCTAATAAATTAAATAAAATTACACCTAAAATAATTGTAGCTGAAAAGGAAAACTAAATAAAATGAAAATCAATCTCTCAAAGTCCTAGGCATGTCCAGTGCCGGCACTCCGAAGCCTTGACCATACACCTATTTGTGCGCAGCTGCCCCATAAACTCATACTCGCTGTCTTGTAGTGTTAATGATGGCTGGCTCACACATTTGGATTCGAGCTTTCTTATCCAAAAGGCTTCCACTATTTCTCTTGTTGTTATTTTTTTATGGGAAGCTAGAACAGTTGTTGCACAAAAATCTGGATCACATCCACAGGTTCTGCAGTGGATGGCTACGTGGCTTCCAGTGGTGGTTTGAAGAGACTGTTTATGTTCCCTCAAGCGGTCGTTGAGGCAACGCCCAGTCTGTCCGACATAGGTTTTCCCGCAGGACAGAGGAAGATGGTAAACCACTTGTAGAATGCAAGACACAAAGTGCACCTTGTGGTTTTTCATGCAGCAAGCCCTGCTGTCATTGTTCTTGTTCACAAGCGTGCAATATCTACCCAGTTTGTTTGGGGCTGAAAACACCATGGGCACGTTGTATCTATTGGCAACATTTTTTAAGTTGTGCGACGTCTTGTGGATGTATGGTATAACTAGTGGTCGGATATTGGTAAGGTCTTTGCTCTTTTTTCTTTTGGTAGATCCTTTACAGGTTTGTATCAGAGTGCCCGCAACTTCACTTAACATGGCTGATGGAAAGCCGGATCTTGAGAGTTTGTTTACTTGAGTGCTGAAACTCTGTTCGATGGTGTGGTGACAGGATTTTTTCAAAGCTGAATACATGCACGAACTGGCTCTCCCTCTTTTTATTAATTTTGAATGGGCAGATTGGTAATTAAGAATTTCTTTTTTGGAGCGTGGTAGGTAGGACCAACAAATGTGGTGATCTGAGATTTTTATAGATAGGTCCAGGAACTGCAGCACATTTAGAATAGGTTGTTCATACGTAAAACTCAGACCTTTACCGCTTCTGGAGAAAACACTCAGGATTGTATCTATTAAGTATTCTGTTTGTTCTTCTTGGAGGATAATAAGAAAGTCATCAACGTACCTGAAGACTTTTATAATAGACATAGTGCTCAAAAGCGGTGCGAGGATCATGTCTACGCCTCCCAGAAAGATGTCGCTTAAGATGGGAGCAACACATGACCCAATGCACACTCCAGACCGCTGTAGGTATGAAGAATCTTGCCATTTTACAAACAAGGCTTTCAGATAAAAGTCTAGTAGCTCCATGAAGCTTTCCATCATTAACACTACAAGACAGCGAGTATGAGTTTATGGGGGCAGCTGCGCACAAATAGGTGTATGGTCAAGGCTTCGGAGTGCCGGCACTGGACATTCCTAGGACTTTGAGAGATTGATTTTTATTTTATTTAGTTTTCCTTTTCAGCTACAATTATTTCAGTCAGTCAGAAAACGTTTAATGCCATAAAAGAAAAAAAGTAAAAGAAAAAAAAAAGAAAAAAAAAAGGAAGAAAAGAGGGAAGGGGGGAATGAGGGAGTGCGCCGGTGATATCAAGATCTGGACGCTGGCACTAAGGAAAGGTAACTAAATCTAAATGAATATGTCCAGCTTGGCCTCATAGATAAAATCCAGGAGACCTTTCAAGACTCTTCGTCTGTCACTCTCGGAGCCTGGTGGATGTGTCCACCCCTCCATAGATGCGATGTCTGTTGGTCGATGTCTTGCCCTTATGTCTTTGTACTCTGGACACTAACACACCAAGTGAAAAATGTCTGCCTTCACGCCCATATTGCACTTGGAGCAAGTTCCGGATCGTTTTCCTTGGCTCCAAGATGCGATGCGCGCTGGTGTTAGTGCGGTGTCCGTCCTCACTCGAGTCAGGAGAACTCTCGCCCGTCTTCCAAAACCCGTGCAAGGGAGCGGATCTGGGTTTTCGGGGAGCTTCTCTTCGAGTTTTGCTAGATAGTCTTCTCTGATCTTGGCCCGAACCTCGCTGGATCATATTCTTGTGGTTCCCAGTTGGCCTGTGCCCGATCGCGAGCGTGGCCCTACCCGTGGTCATGTTGTGATGCAGGTATGTCGTCTGAATCGCGGGGAAGAATAAGCGACGCGCGGGCCAGGCGATGTACCTGTTCGTTGCCGGGTATGCCCGCGTGACCGGGAACCCATGCAATTCTTGTGGAGGTGCCTCTTGAAGCTAGTTGAGAAGCAAGTTTTTTTTATCGAGCGGACTATCCGGCTTGGACTGTTCCTTATTCTACATTCCTTCACCGCCTCTTGCGAATCTGTAAATATCCGGAGATTCGTTGTTAGCGGGTCGGGGAGTGCGAGGACCGTCTCGAGGGCGAGGCGGATTGCTGTGAGTTCTCCTCCTTTGGTCGAGGCGCCCTCGGGAAGCTGCTTGGTAGCGCTGATTTGTAGGGCAGGGATGGCTGCAGCTGCCGTCTTCAGGGTGACGGGGCCGTCTAGCGATGCGGTATCCGTGTAGGCAGCCATGATGCAACTCGGATCCCATGCTTCTACCATCTTAGTGTGCGCCTTGGCTTTACGTGTTAGCTGCTTGGTGTCCCCCTTGCGTGCACTAGGCTTGTTGTCGGTGATCTCCGCGAGGTCTTCCCATGGTGGAAGTTGCTCGGGTAGTTCTGGAAGGTTCTCCGTGGGTCTGTGGAGAAGCTTCATAATCTCTCTGCCTGGTCCAGTAAGCTTGAGGCGCTCACTGTGGGCAACCGTGCGGGCCGTCACTATGTCATGGAGTTTGTTGATACCGGCTTGTTCCCGCAGTTTGCCGAGGGGGGTAAACTTAGGAAGGCCCGTAATTACACGCATTGATTGATTGTTTAAGGTTTCTAGTTTCTGCCACTGTCCCTTGTTGAGCCAGTAGTGGCGGGCTCCGTAGACTACGCGCGAGACTACGAGGGCTTTGACCATCCGTTTGGCTACGTTTTCAGTCGCGCCTCCTCTTGCGCTGCATATACGCCTGATTGCGTTGAGCGCGGAGTTGCAGTACTTGATTGTGTCTTGTAACCAGATGTCTCCCTTGCCCGTTTCTTCGATCGTAATCCCTAGGATCCTGACTGAAGGGGAGGGTTTGATTCTTTTACCCGCGAGTACGAGATTAAATCGTTCTGCAATCTTGGCATTTCTGTGTTTTCTTGGTGCCACCACGGTGTAGTGGGTCTTTTCTGCAGAGGCTTGCATTCCTACCCTGGCTAGGTGAGCGTCGACTGTCGAGGCCTGCTTGAAGTGTGTCTTGCTGCTTTGCAATGTCTTCTCCTTTCGTCCACATTGTGATGTCATCCGCATACACGGTAAAACCGAGTCCAGGTATTTTGGCGAGCTCATGCGGCAGGGCTGCCATTGCGAGGTTAAATAGTGTTGGTGAGAGGACGGAACCCTGAGGGACCCCAACTCGGTTCATCTTCGGTTCACTGTCGTGCGTGCCGCAGCGGACCGAAAACGTCCTTCCTTCTAGAAAGCTCTTGATGAAGTTCAGCGGCCTTCCAACTATGCCAAATTGTCTGGCTTCGCTGATGATGGAGGTGTGGGGTACAGAGTCGAACGCTTTTTTGATGTCAACCGCCACGACTGTTCTTATCGCCGCGCGGTTGAGTCCAATATTTATTATGACTTCTGCCGAGATGAGGGCGAGGCTTTCCTGTGTTCCGAGGCAGGATCGGAAACCAGTCTGGGAGGGATGGAAGGTGCCAGAGGATTCTAGGTGCCAGTCAATTCGTGCTAATACCATCCGCTCCATGACCTTACAGGTACATGAAGTTAGCGAGATGGGTCTGTAGTTACTGAGTGATCCCTTGTCTTTTCCGGGTTTTGGAATGGGAACGACAAGTGAATGCTTCCACTGCTCAGGGAGCTTTCCGGTGACCCAGATGTGGTTCACCCATTCAAGGAGCTGTTCTTTTGTGTTTTCTGGAAGGTTCTTAAGCATGGTCATGGTGATTTTATCCGGCCCGGGCGACGATCGGGATTTTCCTTTGTGTAGCGCCCACTCGAGTTCTCCCCTCGTAAACGGTCGGTCCATGCCGTCGTCCGGGGCCAAGATTTCTACGTCGTACAGAGAGGGGCAGTCGTTCACGTCTGGCTGTGGGAAAAAGAGATCCCCCGCCATTCCTGCGAGCTGTTCTTCCGTCTTATTCATCTTGAGAGCGAGCGTGAGCGTCGCTCCTTTTACCTTCTTCTTTCCAAGCAGAGCCCGATTTGTAGCCCATAGCTTTGTAATCGAGGTTTTGTCGGAGAGCGAAGAGCTGTAGTCTAGCCATCGGCGTGTATCTAATTGTTGGGCGTATTCCTTGGCCTCTACCGTAGCTCTTGTTATGGCGTGTCTGCCTTGCGGAGTTTTGCGACCTTTTCGGTACTTTTGTACCACCTGCAGCCGTTTAGCCCAGAGCCGTAATAGGTGGAGGTCGGGATTTGGAGCGTCTTCATCGACGTTCGTAGTAATCGTAGCTCCTTGCAGGGCGCTGTTTAGGAGGCTCTCGAAACTGGACCCTTCAATGTTACCTTCTTCCAGCGTTGCCCTGAACTTGTCCCAGTGAATGGTTTTAGCCACTCTCCGCTTGGATTTGTCTTTGATCTTCTTTGTAGGCGAGAATTCAAAGAAGATTGGGAAGTGGTCGCTGCCCCAAGAGTCCGGAAGGCACTTCCACTTGTGGTGATATGTGTAGATGTTTGAGGTCCATGTAAGGTCTGGGGTTGTGTCCTTCTGCCTGGCGTCTCCCAGCCTTGTCTTGGTCCCGTGGTTATTGACTAGGTTGAGTCTGAAGATCTGCATCTCACCAAGCAGCTCTTCCGCTCCTGTCGATACGTGGTTGTATCCCCAAGCATGATGTTGGAGGTTGAAGTCTCCACAATAGAGCTTTTGTTCTCTTGGGTACAGATTGTGCAGAAGAGCGATCCAACCGTGGTTTCTTTTTGGTGTCTTGCTTTTAAGAGGCCTGTAGTATGCGGATGTAAATACGATGTTATGCTGCCGGACCGTGGCTCTCACTGCAACGATTTCTTGATTTTCATTACAATAGGGGGTTAGATCTACTTGGTGCTGGGGCCAGTCGCACCTTACATAGACGAGCGCTTTCCCTGGCGGGGAGGCAGATTGCCCCGGCCGTTTACTAGTTATGGACGGGCTTGAGTAGGTAGTGTAACCATTGAAGTTGATGCTCGTAGTATTAGTCTCCTGAAGCAGGAATACATCAGGACGCTCGTCAGGTTTGTCCAACAGACGTACTCGGAGCTCGGCCGCCCGCTTGCGGAGCGCCTGGCAGTTCCATTGGAGCACCCTTATCATTAGCGTTAAAAAATATTCGCTGTAAGTGCCCTCATCTGACTGAGGGTGGACTTGTGGTGGTTGTTCTCTTCTTGCTGGGCTTGGACAATGGCCTTGAGCCTGTCTAGCTCGGCTTTGAAGTAGTTGCAGGTGTTGCGTAGTTCTTGGATCTCCGCCTGTGACGACGGTGATGGTGGTGGAGCGACGATGCCGTGTTTGACTCTGTCAGCCCACGAAGTGCCGCTGGGAGGGACCGGGGTCTTGACAGCCCCGGTCGCAGTCTGCTCCTGCTGCTGCTGTTGTTGTTCCTTATGTTGTTCTCGGAATTTTTTTACGTCTTCCCGCATTCGCTTGTTGGTCTCTTGCCATGTGGGGCATTTGCGGTCCGTTCCCAGGTGGCCCTTCTTTCTGCACCCTTGGCAGTAGGGTGTGGAGTCGGGGCATCCGGGTCCCTGGGCAGGATCCGTAGAGGCTAAATGTTGAGTTCCGCAGATGGGGCACACGGCAGCATTTGGGCAGATGTCCGGTTTGTGTCCCAATCGGTGGCAGTTACCGCATGTCACCGCTTTCGGCTTGAACGGGAAGACCCGCATATATCTATTGCCGTACAAAACGGACCTCGGCGTCTTTTCTCCATCAAATGTGAGCATTGCCGTGTTAGACTTTCCCAGTCTACGAGCAGCGACCACCTGGATCTTCTCAGATTCCAATTCAAGGTTCAAGACGTTGTCTTGGAGATCCTCTTCTTTTGAGTAAATGTCGTAGATGACCCCTTTGCAATAGGCGGTTCCGTACGTTCTAAAGACTTGTACAGAAACTGCTTGTCCGGCAATGTCGACCTCGGTTATCTTCTCGAGGGTTTCGGCCAGCTGTTTCGAGACCGTGCGGACTGAAATAGTGTTGGCCTTGTCTAGTAGATGCATTGTGAATGCTGTTGAAACGCTCGAGAGGTGCGTTTTCAGTCTTGGTAGTAGTGGCTTTATCGAGACTTGGGATCGTGTTAGGCGGATCTTGTACTCGAATTGCCAACGCCGGGAGGGCTTGGCCTTCTCATTATTTTGTTGTGTCGGGTCCTCGCGAGCCCGTTTCCTTTTCTTCCTGCTCGTGACGGTGGTGAAGCCGTCCTCTTCTTCCGTTTGTTCTGTAGTAGGTGGCTCGGCGGCCGCAGGCTTTGGTGCCGGTAGAGTCTTAGCAGGCACAGAGCTGTCGCCCTGGCTCCCTGCTGGTTGTGGCGTTTTGCCAGATATAGGTGCAGCGCTGGCTGGCGCTGGCAGAATTGCTGTTGTGCTGCTTTCCAAGCCTTTCTTAGAAGTCGCAGACTTGTTCTTCTTCTTCCCCTTGGTAGTTGGCACGATTTCGTGAGATTCTCCAATGACACTTTTGAAAATATCGATAAGGCTCTCTTTCGATATGCTCGAAAGGAGAGCCCTTAAGACTAGCTCGACAGATTGGGCTGTGCTTGGGACTGTGGATTTATTTTAGGTGTAATTTTATTTAATTTATTAGCTTTTTCACATCTTTCTCTTTTCCGATATATGTTCATGTGTGTAGTTTTCTTCCTTCTCCTTTTCATAGTAAATCGTCAGTTGCGAGTCAGCGCTTGCCTGTTCTGTCTTCCTTTTCTGTCCCTCTCCTTGTGCGCTGTTTAATTATGTATAGCAACCACCAACTAGCCCAAGTATCCACCATTCCGATGTAGTCTCAGTTCGAATGTTAGGGTCAATGGAGTCGGGAACCGGCCGGGGCGCGATGGCTTCTCCGGTTCGTGGGATCTCATCCTCAGGCTGTCGAGGAAGGTCCATGCGTGCCGGCAGAAGGCGTCTTCACTGAAGATCCCACTTCTGACACCAGTGTAACGCTTTTATTTAAGAGTGTCCTTTGCCCCAATTTGTTCCCCGCTTGTCCCCAACGTGACGTCTTCTTCCTCTTCTTACAACCGTCACAATATTATTTTTCTCTGTTTCCTTTTATTTTCCGGGAGGTAGCTTTTCTCCGTTATTCGTTCGTTCTAAGTACCGGAGGAAAGGAAGAAGATAGCAAAAAGAACAGGGGGAAATGCAGGGATTTCTTCGCCCCAACTGGGTGGACACGTCACCGCGACGTAGGGCATCGTCAGATTCTAGCTGATCGCGTGCGCGAACCCGAACGCTGGGGCGGAGCCTCAAACAAGAATCATTCTAGTTTGAGGCTCCGCCCCTTCTTTCTCGATACGGCACAACTCTAAAGGTGTTGTTTGCGACCAGAATAGCACCCCAGCACATGTCAAGCTTATGTACGCCACGGGGATTTGAGGATATCAGTGAGTATATCGATTGGGACGTGTCGGGCGCAGTGTCGTTGTAGCGCTTGTGTGTATGTATATGTTGGTGCCACCGATCTCTATGACAATTGCTGGATGGCGCTTTCCCAATTGTTCGCTGCAGCGCGTGTGAAGCTACCGGACGGCCCTCTTGCTCGTTGACGATTTGCGGTTTTGCTAGCCCTGCAGAGGCTGGCGGCAGCGTGCTATAGACACGCTTTCTACTCGTTTGTCGTCATTCGCCGAAGACGGTTTATAAGACCCTGTGTGACTATTGAGACTTGCCGTTGTGCAGAAGTGGAAAATTTTACGGAAGTGTAGTGCCTCAGTAAAAAGGCGCAACTCGTCGAAAGCACGTTTCGCCGGTCTCGCGGCGGGATCAAAGTTTCCTTGGCACGCCAAAGTGCTGCGTCTTAGTGCCTTCGCACTCTTGGATGCCGATCAAAATCAACGCCGTGTGGATGTGCTTTGGGAGTGAAATGTACGTGAGGCCGTATGTAAACTAACAAGTCGTCGAAAGCAAGTTTCGCCGGTCTCGCGGCCTGATCAAAGTTTCTTTGGTATGCCGAAGTGCTGCGTCTATGTGGCTTCGCACGCTTGGATACCGATAAAGATTCAGTTTGGCGCCGTGTGTATGTGTTTTACGAGTGCTACGTGCGTGAAGCCGTATGTACCTTCGGAGCAGCGTTGTACTTTTACTTTGACTACTGTATTTGTAACTTGCGGCACTCGCGCTTTATGAACGAGCTTGATCCGATGTCCAGTGACGACGGTGGAGAGGGGAAGCGGAAAGGAAACGGCATCAGCGGCGCGTTTTTTTGTTTTTGTTTGTTTACTAGACGCTTATGGCAATTAAATAAGTTTACAAAATAAGTAGTACACAATCTTACAGAGACCCAGTCCTTCGGCATGCCAAGGAAGCTTTGATCTCGCCGCGAGACCGGCGTATCTTGCTTTCAACGAGTTGTGGCTTTTTCCTGCTGCATTGCGATTTAGTGAAAATTTCTAAGTATGCTTAACGGCATTCTCAACCCTGACATAGCGTCTTAAAAATCTTCTTCGACGAATGTTAACGAATGAGTAGAAAACGTGTCTTCAGCACGCTGCCGCCAGCCTCTGTAACGCTAGCAAGACCGCAAATCGTCTACGAGCAAAATGGCCGTACGGTGGCTTCACTCGCGGGAGCGGGAAGTGCGATCCAGCGATTGTCATTGAGATCAGTGGTCGGTGCTGTGTAAGATGTGGTACTCATGTTGTCTGTGATGCATGAAGGGTTGCTATCTACTCGTGGTCGTTCGCAGCGTACTGACAAATTCTATTTTTTTTTTATTAGCTGCTAGCAATCGTACTAGGTGGCGCAAGTTACCGCCCGATTCCAAATATGTTCTCGAGTTATTTATCCATCTAAGTTCGGCATTCGTTTTTCTGTCTAGCAGTCCCGTCGTAGCCAGTCGCAGCGAATGTTGGTCGCTGTACCGAAGCCACCGATGCACATACGTACTACCCATGCACGTAGCTACGTCGGCGGGTCTAACGCAGCGACGCCGTTTGTGTTGGCCCGATGCTAGCGCTTGAAGACTGTATTTAATGTGTACAAAAGATATCGAACGAGAGCAAGCGTGTCCTGTGTGCTTTCATTTCGGCGGAAAGCCGCGCGTCTCGCAGGGCTCGTCTCACCTGTTCTCGGCTGCTGGCCGCCATGTTTTATGAGGAACACGCTCAGTCGTGTTTCGCGGAAAGCAGACACGGTCTATCGTGTTAAAGGTTACACGGCACCTCATGTGTAGACAAATAACACATATGCTTTGAAAAAGAGCGTGTTGGTTCAAGTGATGGATGAAATAAGAATAAACAAGTAACTCTGGGACAACACAACCACATCTACCTCATCAACCACATCTTGAAAGATGTTGTTGTGCTGTCCCAGTGTTATTTGTTTATGCTTTCTTCATCAAACACACATGGCTGCGTATAAAACGAACACCCGTTTTGAGGTGTCTGCTATGGGACAACGGTTTACACGCCTGGACGTGTGATTTTTCCTAACAGTGTAGATGAGCGATTTAGCCAGTGCAGTGCAACTGCCAGCCTGGTGTCTTTACCGTGCATCACGCAGTAGTGATACACGACCGCACGCCGGTACGATATTCATCCAGATCGAAATGGGCAAAGGTAGGGATTGAAGCCAGGACCCTTGGGTCGCTAAACTCGTCAAGCACAACTTTGAGTCCGAAAGTTGCGGAACGCGCTAATTGGACTCTCGCGACGCTGACGTCGCGCCGAGCGAGGTGTCAATTATTCGAAGCAAAGTTCATCGAGGCGCGCGTGCGGCGAGTGAGGGGCGCGAGGAGCCCGCTGATTGAACGGCTTCGCCGATGACGCAGCGCCCATTCGTCCCTACATCCCTACGCCAAGCTAAAATTAATGCTTTGCAGATTGTCCCTAGGCGACCTGCTGACTCTCAAAATCCCTCCGAAGTTTGTGTAAAAAAGAAACCTCGTTTGTCGAAGTTGTCGCTGATGTCAAAGTGACGTTTCCAAACTTTGCGAGAGCCGTGGTTTGAGCTCGAGATCTTCGCTTCGGATTGAGGCGAAGTTAAACTTTGTCAACATGGCGGTGCCGTACGCTGCGGCCGAGCTTATCTTCCGCCACCGTCGGCGTCGCTACTGAGACCACTGGGGACGCCTTTCAACCCCCCGACGACGACTTTCGGCTACAGTACCGGCTATCGAAAGCCGTTGTGCGTTGACTCTGTGACGAGCTTCGTTCGCCGCCTCGGACCGTGGAACAACAAGTTCTCTGCGCGCTCCGGTTCTTCGGAACCGGTAGCTTTCAAGGCATGGTGGCGACTGACGAGCACCTGTCAGTCTCCCACATGACTGTGAACCGGGCTGTCAGAGTTTTTGCGGCTGCCATCGCTATTTTTTATTTTTTTATTTTTCTGTAATATCCGAAGAGGTACCAATAAGCTGGTATACAATTCAGAATGTTGGAAAACAAACAAGAACCGGGGTATTTCTTGGGTAGGGTCGAGTCTCCCGGCAGCCGGCAGAATTATTTCCCCGAAATTCTACTGGCAGTCGTCACTCATTGGCGGTCAAATCAGTTCACCGAACGACGTGTCATCGACAGATCGTTTCATCGGCACGCGATGTAATCACATGAAAGAGATTGTCTTCCGTTAGAGGTATATACACATTAAGCATTTTCCCACCTTTAAACATGTAAGTGGGGTGTCCCATAACCAACACCCTAATAAGTGTAGCGATGGACCTAATAAAAGAAATGTAAACTTCAGGCCTTTAAAAATGTGTGAATTTTTAAACACGTTTCTTAAAACGTATGATAATGCCTACACCTTTTTATAAAGATGTAAAACTACAATACCCCTTCTCGTCAGGCACGTAGCCAAGGGGAGGGGGGGGGGGCATAACGTCTGGCCTTCCCGCCCCCCCCCCCCCCCCCCCCCCCCGAAATTTTTCATTTTGCTGGGGCCTCCTCTCCTCCCTCCCCCTCATAGAGCACTTTGTCATCGGCGCCCCCCCCCCCCCCCCCTTCCCCTTAAACGAAAATGTGGCTACGTGCCTGCTTCTCCTCAAGGTGTAATTACCACAGTACATTTCTTTTTTGGGGTGTACACAGTGGCCCGGGACCCATTAATATGACTGAACAAATAAATTACACAAACGAGTCGCCCAAAACAGCACGTTGCTTCTTGGCGAGTGTCGAGGCAATATCGTCCGAAAACCGGCTTCAATATTGGCCGGATGTACGGTTTTGCGCCTCGTCCCTACTACATTCGGCAGGTATGGGAGTACCGATGCCAATAAACGATTTATGTCTAATACCACTGGCACCACTAATTTCTTACGAGGCTAGATCGTGGATAGTGGCCTGTATTGCTGGGGTCGAGCGGCACCACCGGCAGTCATGGCTTGACACAACTCAATTTTATTACGTTAGTAGGTTCTTCTTTACCATGAAACTTCCATCATGTTTCTGCAAATAACAGTTAATACTGTGGGCAAGAATATTAAACGCGTTAGAATACCAATCTTGTTTAACTAAATGTTGTGTGGTTGAGGGTCCAGGGCTGCTTTGTTGGGCGTTATCTGTTATGTGTTTAATGAGACAAGGGTTACCGAGAGTTATTGTGGAGTCATCCGTGATTTCGAAGTCATCAAAGCTCAGCAAACGATAAGTTAGAATGCGTTTACTGGGGATTTTCGCATCGTTTTGACCGCTTGTACATAGTGCTTCATGGTGAAAGCTTTTTCTTTGAACTCCTGTGAGGGCTTCCGTGACAAACTGAAACTCGGAGCGTGCCGTTCAGTCGCTCCACGTGCCATTTATTTAGCAACCGAAGCAAGCGACGTCGGTAAAGTCAATCGTGCTCCGGCCAATTTTTTTTTAATCGATGTTCCAACGCTTGACGAATGTCTATTTGATCTCCAAGAACCCGACATAATCATCGCAGCACGTCATAAAATGCTCGCCCTCGAGCACCGCGTACAAGCTTCCAATTTTTGCATGTTTCTTCCTTAGACTTGCGTATATTTTCTCATGATGTAAAAGGCCGAAGCAACAAGGACGAAAACGAAGGGAGAACTAGACAGGACGCGGCATATTGCCTGTCGTCAAGCAATGGCCGCCGGTGAGGCCAGTGACGGGCTCCCAATTCGCAATACAGACTTGCACTGTGAGAGTTCTAATGCATTACACCCGCCGAGTGCTGCACGGAGAACAGGCCCCGAACGAACTTGCCGAATGCACCCAGTGCAGACTGATGCTGTCGCCATAGATGCTGTAGAAAAGTACCGACCTCAAACCGAAACTAGCGCCATTTTGTTCGACGTGATCGGTGGGAATGCGTGAGTACAGCCGCTGCCATCGTTTACACGTTGGTTGCGGCAACGTGGAACTTACATTTGCGATGACTTCCACTTAATCAACTCGGCTGTCAGAGATATCTACAGATGGCGTAAGTTTCCGAAACCAGTTGACTACAAAACAGCATACGCTTGAGGAAATTGATGGCACTGTACGCGGAAGAGCTTGCTTCGTTTTAAGCATAATATTATGAGTGAATTACTGAAAGGATACGGCTTAAATCTAGTTCTTTGGAACAGTTGGCAATACGTTTCGGAACACTTTTTATTTCCCTGGCATTGAGGACGAGAGCTTTCTCAAAACAAAATATGACGGGGCGAGATAGCTGCCGTTCAAATATGACTTTGCTTGAGTCTCGGGCAACGTCTCCACGTTTAGCCTTCCCGGACGCTGAGTGAATGCGTCGCAGGTTTCTGCTGTGGGAGCTTTGTCGAAAAATGTTGCACTTTTCACCCATACACAAATGATGCTAGATCTCGCGGCCCCTGTGGTTGTCCTGGGCCTTTCATTACACACTGGTACGTTTCAGCGTCTGTACGGCTACAAAACGACTCAAATTTCGCAAATAAAAGACGGGCCGTCGATTCCTCCCTTCGTGAAATATCAGACGCTTACAATTCAAGCTCGCGTTTGAGTTTGTGGCCCGCGGGACACGATTTCGAGCAGAAAACCAACTTTTTCTTTCAGTTCCGCTGTGCGAATGCCTCATCGTAGCAGACGAACTCTCGTCGTCTGCTCTCGCTCCTCGCCTGGGCGAGGCATGACGGGATTGTCGGCGCTAGAGAGCCCAAAGACGACGTACAGCGAGCCGCGTGAACGCTCGCCTCCCCGCGCTGTCTCGTGCTCTCGTGCACCGCCTAGGGATCGCGGGGGATTTTTCGTCAAAAGTTGCGAAGTTGAGCGCGCGCAGGGAGGAGGAAACTTCGCGGCGTTCTTTTGGTCACTCCGCCCGCTACGTCAAAAAGCGAAGAATGTTTTGCTCCACGAGTTTAGCTACATTGGGCTCTGCAGCGCGAGCTTTCGCTCTACGTTCTCCGAGCTGCATGGTGTGGGCTAGCCCACTCGTTCACCGATCCCCCTAAGACGGTAAAAGTACTATGCAAAATTATTATCAATGGCCAGTTTGAAGCACCCGGCATTGGTGATCAAGGCGGTGGAAGCAGGGATGTGATCCCAGTAGGTCGAAGTCTTCGGGGGGAAGGAACCAAAGTTAAAATTTATGCGGCTGCACGTCACGCGGAAATTAAACTGGTGGTCGATATGAAATGAAATATACGATGGTCGAACAAAGCAACAGGCGCTAAGGGTCCAATTGGCTTGGGCAAATCTAACGGAATAGCTAAGAGAAAGATATTTAACGGCGCAATGAAGGGTCAAATATGTTCAGGTTAGAGTTTATCGAGCGAACACTGACAGTTTGAAAGTGGTTCGAAAAATATTGGTTCAGCACATGTGGTGTGTTCCACAAGAAATAGCCGATGTAATCGCTCTGTTTCTTGTCTTTTTAGTCATGTTTGGTGCAGCACTGTATAAAGTTGCTTTTCCGATCCTTTGTGCTAATAGGAAGAGGGTATTCTCAATATTCATAATAACCGATCAAGACACTAAAAGGGGAAAAGACTATGTGAAATTTTCTGACTTTGTTCAGTTAACTGGGGGAATTAATGTGCTGTTTGTGGAACAAGTAACACGCATTTTTTTCTTGTGCGGTGGATTTTCATATTTAGAAAAACAAAACCAGTTGAAGGTCGGAGCACACCTTCCCTTTTACGCCGTCTTTCCAGTGAGTGTCACCGGCAATAGCCCCCCACCCCCGGTTTCCCGTTGGGTTCTGTGGTTCTGAGTGCAGAGTCCCCCAGCCGCTCCATTCACGTTTGTTTACTGTTCAAAACTTGGAATCGCCAAATGTCGCGGCAAGCGATCGAGACAAAAGACGGTTCACCAAGGGCTGACGGCCAGTGTAGAAGCGGAGGAGGAATGGTTTTGTTTGACTTCTGTGTACATCAAACAAAGGGGCACCGTAATTCGGTGAATTTTTTTTTTCCGATTATTCAGCGAAATTGTAGTACTGAGGGGAAGGTGGACCACTTCCTTTTTTTACTTGTAAAATAATATAAAAAATACAAGCTGCAAATTTCTTCAACGTTAAAATCCTTGCACTAACCCTTTAAACATTTTGTTTACGATGGGGACCGTACAGGTTGGACTCCATGAAGCGAACATTCACGGTGAAATGCAAGCGACAGAAATCTACAACGACGCGCTTTCGCTATTCTTTCACCACTGAACTCCATGAGAATGGCAAGCTGCGAACGCCGTCGACGCGAACAGCGCGACTGTCAGTGTTGTCAAGGGGGAAAATGAAGGTGCACAAACAGCAACCCCTTATCGAGCTTCGTTTAAACACGTCCCATTCGTAAAAGGCGCAAAACAGCTCCCAATTGGAAAGACCAGTTTAAAAATCATTGTGGTCTGGCTGTTATTTGGACTGGTCAAACTGGTATTTGGACTGGTCAGACTGGTCTAACAGCAAATCAAACAGGTGCAACTGGCAGCCAGACTGCTCTGACTGGTAACCATATCAATCTAACTGGTCACCAGATTGCCTTCTGACTGGTCACCAGATTGGCCTTACCGGTCACCATATTGGTCTAACTGGTCACCCGATTGGCCGAACTGGTCAGCAGATTGGCCGAGCTGGTCACGAGATTGGTTGAGCTGGTCAGCAGATTGGCCGAACTGGACAGGCGATTGGCCGAACTGGTTACCAGACGCCGAACCGGTCACCAGACTGGCCAAACTCGTCCAACTGGTAACCAGATTGACCAAACTGCTCACCAGATTGGCCTACCTGGTCCAACTAACTACCAGTTTGACCCCTCTTTCTCACTTTATTGTCGTTCTCACTATAATTTATTGGCTTTCAAATATTGACGGCAGAATTGAGCGTTTAATTTTTACTAAGAGATTCATCTCCTGAGCCGTTCAAAATACTCACAGAGGTATGACATTGCTGGAAAGAAACCAACATGCTGGAAATATTTTTTATTGCTTAAGCGGTCACCGAGAAATTCCGTACGTTCAAAACGACCAGAATAAAAGACGGAAACGCAGAGCTCGGAAGTAGTGATCGGGTTAGTGTGCCGTTGTATTGATGTTTGTATGTGCCGTGTATTTACATGCGCTCAATGTATGTTCAGCCGATGCTTGTAGTAGGCGTATTGTGTCTACATTTGCGTATAATAAAGATTCCCGAAGAGCAGCGGTGGCGTAAACAAAGGAAAATGTTTTTGTCGAACCAGCGTAACAAGTCAACCTGTGTGCCCAGTTCAACCACCATGACCAGTTCAACCATTATGACCAGCTCAACCATCATGACCGGTCAACCAGTATGACCAGTTCAACCGCCATGACCAGTCAACCAGTGTGACCAGTTCGAACCACCTTGAACAGTTCAACCATTATGAAACTGGTCAAACTGGAGCAATAACCACGTTTGAAACTGATACCTGTTTGAACTGGTCTTTCCAATTAGCCCGGAGAGCGAACACAAGCGTCGCTGCGGTCGCCGCGCCCTGATGGGATGAGTTGTGCCGTGACGTCAAGGAAAGGACTCTGCCTCGCGATCTCGCATCCAGCTTGCTTCCCTGCCTTGGTTTCCTGGCTTGGCCGTTGTGTGCCGCAAGTACTTCGAGGAGCGGGAGCTTGTTTACCCGATATACAAGACGCTGGGTTAGGCCGATACCGACGTCATTCTGTACCTTCTATAGGCGTGCTTGTCATTTTGACCTTTATAATTGGGTTAAAATTCCCGAAAGCTATCGGCGGAGGCAGTTCCGCCGATGAACCTCCCTGTCGGTCCACGCGGCACAAGGCAATCGTACGAGGGGTCGGTGAAGCTGCGGCGTAAGTGTTTCATACTCCTGAGGTTAATTCCTAGCATTTTCATGATTTCGGAGTATACTACATCCCGCTTTGCAGGCCCTTGAAATGGCATTTATATCAAAGGCTCTTCTGCATCTGGCAAATTAGCTCACGACCCCGACTGTGCGCGCGCCACTCTGCGTGTGCTGGTTGGCAGATGTCATAAAGGCCATCGGTCTGAAGAACTTTTAAGTGCTCGTAGAACAGGGTTGTTTTACAGCAATGTAGCTTCTTCGTAAATTATGATATAGTTCGTACACGTATGCAGGCGTCTTTTATTTTTAGAAGACGCACAATTACTGGAAATAAGTGTGTATGGTAAAAAGGAAAAGCGTCCGAATGGCGCCATGTTTTCTGTAGGAGATATATTGAGCTGCCCAAAATATGCGCAACAATAGTACCGTACTTTGGAATGTATATACCTTTTTCTAACATTCTTCCTTTATTCCAGCGCCATTTATGGGAAAAAAACACCGTTTAGTATAAATTCTCATTTCCAATTAAAAGGGATTGCTGCAGGTGCCCAAAAGCTTCCTCAGCCTCCAAACTCCCTGCAGCTGAACTCTCTGACAACAGAGGAAAACAGGAAGAGCATCGAGCATTCGAACGGCTGTCCAGTGGTAGATGCTGCACTAATAGCAGATAATGTGGAATCTATGAAGAATGAAAGTTTCAGTGATTAAAGCTTCTGGTATACGTTAGCTTCGGGACAATTTGGTTTAGCTTAAATGTGAATTTTAGATCCTAAGAAACTAATAGCGGGCTAGACACCTTCACTTACGTTTGGTGTACATTACTTGAGTGATATTTTAAAGAAGACCACAGATAGCAATAGTCGAGTCCATTGAATACTATCTGAATTCAGCAAAGGTCACATTCGAACAATATAAACTGATATAAACAAATCACTGTATATGTCTGTCTTCTTTCTTTCTTTACTTTGCCACTGTACTTGGGGTGCTTCACTTGTGATTTTCTCTCCATGGCCCAGACTACATTTAACATGTTACGCGAGCATCATCCAGCTACTCTCCTTCGGCGTTTTTGTTCAAAAACAGATACAAATAAAAAACACAAAACAGTAAACATAATTCCTACCAATTCATTCAGACAATCAGTAGAATTGAATGTGTAAGATGCAAATCTATAGTGAATCTCCTGCATTTGTGTCCGTATTTGCTCATTTTCATATACCAGCTGCGATTCATGCGTTGTTTGCCCTGTCAACAATGGCTGAAATGTCGGTTGAAATTTCGCCTGCAGATAGAAGCCGTACCGGAATAAAGCCACATATAAAAAATTACACTTCCTTCAAAAAATGCGCACAGAAAAGATTAAATAGAAACGAACGCGCCGAAAGCTAACGTCGTCGCAGCCTCCACAAGGCGAGCAAAGCAAGTCAGGCAAAAATTCAGTCCTCGCCGTGACGTCACCCCGCTCCGCCGTAAGGGGCGTCAAGCAGACTTCTCGGGGCTCATAAGGAGGTTCGACGAAACGAGCATAATTTATAATAATGTACTTTTCAGTCTTTATAGGCTCTCAAGTGCTTGTTGGGAAAGAGATTGCCCGGACGCAGCGGAGAGCATGCTTGGTCTGTAACACTGTATCGTTGCCAAGCGGAAGTACAGTGCAGCGGAAGCCAAACCGCGTGCTACGTCCTGATTCGCCCGTGTCCTTTTCTGCACGTCGTCCGCTTCCAGGAGCGGCGTTCACCGGACTAATAATATCTATAATTCGTGTAACTAGTTGTGTGCAGTGCAGGCGAAGGCAACGCCGGGCGAGGAGAAAAAGAGTGAGCACAAGGAAGGCGGGATGGGGAAGTAGGGCAATGGAGGGCAAGGGAAGAACAGGAAAGCACTTGGAACGTAAGAGAGAGATTTCTCTCCTCCTGGCAAGCCTTCTTAGCGCTTTTCTTTTCTCACCTCACCTGGCGTTGGCTTCGCCTGTACTGCATACAACTGCAGACGCGTACAATAGATATGCGGCGAACAGCCAGCGTTTTAACGCCGCGGCAAGAGCGAATGCCGCCGGGAGAAGTTCGTCGGTGATTTGCCGCATATTCGTTCCATGGAGTTTAGCCTTAACAACTGACTTTTCACTTTTGTATAATTTAATAAGCGTAGCGCCATTCTCTACGAGTACGAAAAATAATAAAATCAACTCCTTGGAAAAATTAAATAAACGAAAACTGTGTAATTAAATAATGAAATTGAACTCCGAAAACTGACCCTCGATTCCAAAATATAAATTCTGAAAACATCAACGAGGCAGCTGCAATGGGTACGTTATGCACCGGAAATGAGTTCAGCTCAAAAGAAGAAATATTCTCTCTCCTGAATATTCCTTGCATGCCGCCGAAAGCATTCAGCAAATATTAAGGGAGTGCAAGGCTGGAGTGAGAAGACATTTTGCTTTCAGAAATGGTCATGGCTGGATAAGAAGGGCACAAAATGGTGTGCGAATCCGGAGACTACACTGAGAATGGATTGCCGTACATAACTGGTCGTCGATTATGTTGGATAGGCCCACCGCAGGTAGGGCCACCGACACACGTTAAGCTCAGGTGTTGCTGTCATCATTGGCTCAAACAAATACAATCCTATACCTCTTTGTTTGTAACAAGTATTGCAGTACTTGCAATTTTTACATAAGCAAGAACGAGACTCCACGCAATTATGACTGCTTCAAAAGTGGCACGGGCCTTCAGCTGCAGCGGGGTCTGGTATCATCGCCGAAGAATTTTGAGAAAGCCGCGAGATGCATGGCCTAAAACAGAAGAGTTGTGGGGATGAAGATTCCAATGTCGAAAAGGCCCTCAAAACCAGTGCTGAATATAGAAGGATGATAACAAAGGTGGCTTGCATTAACCAAGTCATTAAGAACTACAGCAAGTCACACTATGGAATTAGAAGCTTAGGAGGAAGTCACGCAAAGCATTCGACAAATATTAAAATATAAAGATTGACAGCCGCAGCAAAGGGAGCTAGTATCTCTGCAACCCACACACTCAAGCTGACAACTCCAGATCTCGCGAGCTATCTGCGAAATGGACCAAGATATATATTTGGAATGCATGACACTTGGGTCCTCTTACTACTGTCAACAGCATCAGCAGCACGCGTCAACCACATTTTAAGATTTACCGTACACGCTACAAAGAGACCTGATGAGGACTGCAAATAATCTCGCCGACAAAGCTTCTTCGCTTACTGAGAACTCTACAACTAATTTGGCGGAAAACTGCACGTCTGTAGTCTCCAAATTTTCTGGCGAAAAAGTAGGTGCTGCGTTCTCGTAGTATCACATTAGGCGACACCCATATAGAAGTTGTCCAGCGTGATGAGAAATTCTGGAATTAACACATGCTTTTAATCCCGTTGCGGCTTCCCTTTCTAATGAAAAAGCTACCGATGCACTGTGGAACGTACGGGCGTATGCGCCTGCCTCCACATGACACGTAGAGTATACCTTTGCCGAGGACAAATTACCTGATGTACTAATCAAACATCCAAACATTCAAGAAATTATTCCAAACTCTGGGTCTAAAACCATGTATAACTATTTATTCAAAAGTACCTTCTATTATGCGCAATGAAATACGTATTTAAACATATATGTGTAATTAATTAAACCACTTTTGGGGGTGAATTTCTGTCATAATTCTATTGTTTATAAATGCCTTCCCTTTCTCTTTGCCATATTCAACTACCTCAACGGTGTTGAAAATACTGTATAAAGATAGTGTACTTCTTTGCCATTCACTGTTTATTGTTGGTACTTTGTGTGCGTGTTTCTTTTTTTTTTTTTGTGATGAGCTGAGCATTGTCAACCAGCTACGGGGCCACGTTGGGCAGGGTAGAGCATATCTGCCTTTTGCCCGCCCTGTTATCGGAGACTGTAAAGTCTGAATAAACAAACACACAAACAAACATGCAGCGTCACACTTTTTGTTCTGATATCGCTAGCCCGTACTCCGCGGAAGCCTTCAGGCGTCTGACACCCAGAGCTTGGCGGTTATTTTGGTCTTACACGTAGCGCTCCAAATGGTGCACGTCGACAAACGCGTTAAAACCATTCCTGGTCAGCTGGCAAAATGTGTTATCACGAAACTGTGGCTCGTCGTGACTGAATGGGAAAAGTTTTAATGAAGTAAGCGTGGAACCTATCGATATGTAAATTTCATCAAATGCAATACCAGGATACGCTTCGCACTTTAATGTCTCAAAATTTGCTTTTGTTCACACACATACGTTTTTATAACGCAGAAAGGTGGTGCTATTTTTAACTTTATTTTTTTTTATTTTGAAACCTGAAGTGGGTTATTTAGTTAAATATATAGTTTTTGTGATTGTAAAGTTCGCTAGGCTAGACATATAACGTCTCGTATAAATTGGATAACTGTAGCTCAAGAAAATAAATGTTAAATTTTGAAAATGAGGTCCACTAATATATAAATGGAAAAGAGGCTGCTAATGATAACCGTCTTTTCTAGACATTGGATTGCTAGTGGATGGCAGCTCTTTAATTTGGTATAAGGTATATAATTTCGGCATACCATACATAAAAAGTTTAAGGCTCTCAAAAATAATCCTATTGCCTTGATCGGTGGGGCTGCACCTTAACGCGGTCAAACGCCTTGTCAAGGTCTATTTGGAGCATAGCGACTTGATCAATGCCGTTGTCTTATGCCTCCAAAACACTGCGCGCAGCGTGAACACTTGTTGCTATTGACCGCCCTTGAATCCCAGAAGTATGGTGCTCGCCTATGATCGGGCAGGTGATGCTCTGAAAACGGCGCGCCAAAATTTTTGCGAAAACTTTATAATCGACGTTACACAGCGTTATCCGTCGATAACCTGTGACTTTTCTAAGCTTGTCAACATCGGCGCTTTTGGGGTTTAAAACAGTATACGTTCGGGCAAACGACGGTGGGAACCCCTTACGCTCGTACGCTTCGGAGATTACACATAGCAAAACACTAGCAACCAAGTTCTTAAACTTTTAGTAAAACTCTTCCCCCAGCCTGTCTGGCCCCGACGTTTTTGCACTCGGCAAGTCGTCGATCGCCCTCTCCACCTCCTGCAGCGTAATAGACTGTTCGAGCCTTTATGCTCTCTGCGTCTAATTGAGGGCCTTAAGAAGGCCCGAAAACATAGGATCTCTCCTCCCGTAGGCTTGCCTCTCAAGAAGATTCCTATAATGGTCCAAAAAAGCCTTCCGATTATGGTCTGTGCTCTTGCTACTTACTCAATCTCGCCGATTTCATTGCGGAGTGCGTAGCGTTTTTCCTCCTCTAAGGCTCGTCTTGTAGGTTGCTCTCCCATTGCGTATTTTTCTGACCGAGCACGAACTATGGCACCCCGGTGCCGCTCGCTATGCAACTCTTCTATTTGTGCTCTAACGCTTTCTATGTCTTTAAGACCTACGCCCGGTCCTTCACACTCCGCACTCAAAAGCGTTAGAAAATTCCCGCTCATCTCACGCTCACTGCTGCGCGCCGCAAACGCCAACACGGCAGATCTCTCCAGAGCGATCATCTTAATTTCCTGCTTGGCGTGTTCCCACGGCTAAAAAATGGCGGTCTCCCGTCCTTCAAAAACGTTTTTGAAAGTTTAACCTGCTGCTTCAAGTAAAGCATCATCCTTCAGAAGCTTTATATTCAACTTCCAAAGCCTCCAGTTGAACTTGGCCTTCGTTGCGTTTTTTCACCGAGTTTTGTTGAAATTAGACAATTATCAGAAAAAAAAAGAAGAAAGAAAAACACAAAAAAAACATTGGGGTGAGACGCGGTACTTTGTTAACAACGTGGCCATAGAGGCTGAAACATACACTCTGTCGAACCGAGCATGAGATGAAGCTTGAAATTTGTGAAGCGCATCTCGCACGTGTTGTTTTTAACGGTACCAGCGTCTATCAGATCATAATCGTCGAGCGATTCCGCCAGAACTGCCGCACTTCTATGAGCGTGGTGTCGAGACGGCGTTCTGTCTGCTGCTCTGATAACGCAGTTAAAATCACCTAACAGAACAACCGCCCTATCGCAATCTACAAAACGGCGTAAGCAAGAAAAAAGACGAAACCCTGTCTTTCACCATACTGGGGGCATATATGCAAATAAGCCGCCAGTGAACTGCTGAAGAAGAAAAATCACACTCAAAAAGCAACTCCGACAAAGGAAAGGACTTTATCAAAAACGAAAACACAACACCCTGAAACACCGACAGTTATCATATAACAACCCCGTACTATATGATGTCAATATACCAACTGGCTTAACTCACCACATTACTACGGATGATTTATCCTGCTACTTTAATAACTTGCCACCTACTCTTGTTGACTCTGTTGAATTGTCCACAACAATATCTACGGTAGTGCGGTAGTGAGCTGAGTATAGTTGGTAGCTGGTCTACATGATTAGGGGAAAGTAGCTCTTTAAGACAAGAACAAGGAAAAGAAACATACATGACTGGAGAGGCGCCGACTACAAGTATATGATTTACTAGAAGAAAACCAAGAAAACAAATTACAGACGTTTACGCTTCTTCATAATGCGAAATTAGAGCGCAGCTCTTGAGGGATGTTGATTTTATGATATACCAGGATAGAGGATTTGAGATCAATATATATATATTAGATATATATATATATATATATACAGTTTTGTTTATTCTTTCAGATTTGTTTAAAAAAATCCGAGAAAGCTACACTGATGCGGTTTGTGCATGTGAGATATACGGCCAAGAGGACATAGTATAAGGAGATAGTCGCAACTATTAGTCGGTTAATTAAGTAAAATGTTTTAACTAACTTTTGAATTAGTGCAAACAGACATAAAGTTTCAATTAGAAACTTGCTGAACATCATCGAAAACCACTAAATCAACTCTTTTTAGAAGGATATACCCTGTTGGAAAATTTCGATGATGGAAAGATGATGGAAAAGGCTCATAGAAGCATAACCGTAATATGGGACATCCTATACCAGCGAAACCGCGGCTCCAGTATAGTGGATTACGTCGGAACGATACAGGTAGGCGGAACCATACAAGCGTGTCGTATTATGGGACATCCTATACCTGCGTAGTGGATTATGGCGGAACCATGTAGGCGGACGGAACCATACATGCATGACGTAATATGGGACATCCTATACCAGCGAAAAGGCAATACCAGCACGGTGGAGCCATATGGCTCCAACGTGCTGGTTTCGCCTTGTCACTGTTGTACAGGGCGATTTAGTTTTAAGCTTTACATATATGTTTAGAAAGGTCGTGAAAGCTAAATTAATGCGGTTTGTGCAGGCAAGTTATATGGCCAGGTGTACATAGTATAGGGGCCTAATCGTAACAATCAGTCAGATAATTAAATACAATTTGTTAAATAACTTTTTAATTATTGAAAATGAAGATATGGTTTTAATTAGAAACTTGCCGAGTCATTGAAAACCACAAAATCAACTTTCTAGAAGGATATAATGCAGGGGTAGCATTTTACGGATTCTGTAAAAACGCTTTATTTGGACGAGTTTCTAGGTTTCAGTTTCTTATCAGAGCTCATCTCTACGCCCACAGTCCTGTTCCCCAGGGGCTTAGACGCGAAACACACGTGCGCCTTGCTTCCCTCCATCCTACGAGGGAGGCGAGGGGGTGGCTTCGCACTGCGGCCACCAGGACCGCAGGTGCAAAGATGCGCTCTGGTAAGAAACCGAAGTCTGGAAACGCGTCCAAATTGACCATATTTTTAGAATGCCATAAAATGCTTCTCTTGTCTTATATCTTCACAAAGAAAGTTGATTTAGTGTGTTTTGAAGACGGTTAGCAAGTTTCTAATTGGAACCATGGGTCTATTTTCACTGATTAAAAATTCTTGTACTTCAAGAGAGGCTGAAGCGGTTTTGTATTTGAGAAAACACTTTTAAAACTTCATTTGACCTCCAGAATCTCAAATATCAAAATTATTTGGTAATTTGATGAATCGAGGCTGCATGGAGTCATTTTTAAAGCGCTGTGAAAGCCCTTCCCTAGAGAGCGACATCACAAAAGCAGCTTTCGAAACCTTTGCTCACGCATCTTCAGCGCCTATCGAAGCTATGCACGCACATGTCATTTTTTAAAAGGGCAGTAAAATGTGTCACGACTGGTGCCAATGCGGGAGAATATACCTAGAAAACTTGCGACTGGACGTGCGGCCCTTAAGCGACAAACGCTTGGCGGCCGAAAGGTCTTCTTACGATGTCACTATTGGTAGGAGGTTTTTTTTGTGTTTTCTCACGTTTAGTTATATCTTTGTGGAAAACGAACGGGATATTTAGGCTTGCGGGATAAAACTACGCTACAATGAACCTCCATCCAGTTTTCTGAAAGAAGTCTGGCACATCTCTGTAATAAGCCGACTGATCATTACAAATTAGCCTTTTATACTATGCCGCCCTGGCCATGCAACTCACGTGCACAGATCGCGTAAATGTAGCTTTTATGGCTTTTTTAAAAAAAGCCTGTAAAACATACAAAAAAACACTGTGTAGAATATCCCCCAATACGATACGATTGTATGGTTCCTTTCCCGTTTGCATTGTTCAAGAAAGACTTGTGGACATCCAGCGTTTCATTGGAATGCTGGATGTCAGCTAGTCTACATCAGTGAGTGGTTTCAAACAAGCATGATGTTTGCACACCAGTAAGCTCTTATCCGAGGCTCACCAGGAGCACTAAGAGCAGAGGCAAAATGTTGTGACCTGGTAAATTTGGTTGCAGGTATTTATTTTTAGAAGAACTGCAAGCAGCAAAGCTTAACTTTGCTCAAAAGATAATTAAAAATTCAATACTGAACAATGGTGTCCCTTGAGCTGTCAGACCGAACTCCCACTCTTGCCACTCAGGAGTTCCTAACTTGTGCGTAGAGGATCAGCACAACCCAGATTTGTGCTGCAAGTGCACCTGCAATATAAAAGTTGAATAAACATGAGATGAAATATGAGACGTGAGATGAAATATGAGCACAGATCTTGAAGAGGAGGATGGGAGGGTATGCCCCTCCTCCCCCTCCCCTCCTCCTCTTCTGCTCCCTCCCATTTAGCGGGAAATTTCCCTGAATTTAGCGGGAAAATTTCCCCACTAAATTTAGCGGGTTACGTTTCCCACTAAATTTAGCGCGGAAATTGACGTCACATGACCTCAACACAAATGCAGTTTTCCCGCTAAAAGTAGCGGGGAAAATGACGTCGCATGACCGTGTCACGTCATCCATAAAAAAATTCAGTTTCTCAGCTAGACTTAGCGGAAATATTAACGTCACATGACCGCAACATTAATTCAATTTCCTACCAAGTTCAGTTGGGCGGTTAGGCCGACAGCGGCGCAGCGAAACGTGGAAACGGGTGCTAAGAGCTGCGCTAAAAACTAAATGCATCAGGTGAAATAAAGTGAACATACTGTAAGAAAAAGAAAAGAAAACCTAAGATACCGTTCTCAGATCCTTCCTTTTGTCCGTTCTCAAATGTTTTGATTTCAAGAAATTTATATCTCTTTATTCATACCCAGAGAACCCCTCCCAGTTTCAGCATGAATGCAATAAATCAATGCAGACTAGACCTTGTAGACTATAATGCACATGAAAATGAATGTTCGCCACATAGTCATGTATAAGTCAGTGGCTCAGATCTCTAAATACATTTGTATTGAGGAACATTCTTGAATGAAACTTCTGGGCTTCGAATTCAACAGTTTGTACTTCCATAAGGAACACTGTATGGCACTGATTTTTTTGTGACACATCAGAAACAGCACAGCACTGTCATCCTTGCATAACTAACAAGAATTTGTATTTTTTTTTTAGCATGGCATGTGCTATTCTAATGACCATACAGCATCCTTTATCAAAATTTTCTTTGTAAAGCTTTTTATTGGTTCTTATTTAACTCACAAGACAGATTTGGTACCTTGAATTCTCACTCGGCATCAACAGTTTTATATATTAATGTAATAGCGAAAGACAAGATGTATGGACTTGAGTACGGCTCAACAAGCACAGATGTTGAGAAAAGTACTGAAGAAAACTCAAATGTCAAAATAAAAATAAGCTGGAATGTGGATACAATTATGGACATGGTCATGAATACAGTTAGCAGATTCAATATGAAGAATACGTGTTAGCCGCACACTCAAAGAAACCTGTTGCATCTATATTCATGCAAATTACTTCGCAGAACCCAGCGCTGCAGTCTCGGGTGCGAGTTCGCTGAATGAGTCCACTGAAAATTAGTGTAGACGGAAAAAGCAGTTTGATCTGCGACAATGAGCATTACATAGGCAAGTGACATGTCATTATTACTGTTACAGTGCCGAATGTTTCAAACTGCCAGTCGCATCATTCTGCGAGTTCCATCCGTATATTACAGGGTTTGGCTCTCTCGAATGCTTTGCGAGAAAAATGATGAACTGGAAATGTCTAGCGTAGTTCTAGAAAAACTACTTCCAGAATCCTATCTCAGCATCGTAAAGAATATAAAAAGTTTCTAGAGATAAGGTTAGTGCAAGAGTTGAATAAACTAAATACTTAGTTTTGCGAAACCATCTTGCCGTAGGAAACGTATAAAGTTCCCCTAGGTAGAGCTAGTCATTACGGATGATTGTGCCCATCGCATACCATAAAAATATAATTTGCGACCTACAATATTTACAGACTCAACCAACTCTGAATAAGTGGAACACTTGGCACTAAAGATTGGTCTCACCATGACTGTCTGCAAACGTCCACATAATAATTTCCATAAGCCTACGTATTTCAAGAAAATATTTTAGAGCGAGCTGTTTAAAACGCCATAACTCTTTTTAACACTAATAGAAAGCCTGTAGTGGGCTACAACTTAAACAGTTTTTACTTCATTATGAAGGGCAATAACACATATGTGAACCTCAAAACTAGGCCTGCACTGAATTGCTTTCTTAAGTTGAACGTGCTATGCTCGGTTCAATATATTATCTTTGCAGAGCTGACAATGTGCAAGTTCACATTTTTTTTATATTTCACATCTCCCGACTGCTGGGTGGGGTAGGTACATAAGATTGATGACACCAATGTAACACAATGATTATTTTAAGAACTTGTTAGGGTATAGCATTAGCGAAGCCATCTGCGGGAAGTTATTTCAGTGACACCGTCGAACCTACACCCGCGGGCTTTAAGTTCACATGTTAATCATGTCTGCACACTCCTTTTTGTAATTGGAACTCCATCCAACCCAAGATTTAAATATGTTTTTTTTGCATTTTAGGCTTCGTAGTGCTTTTGCTGTTCTATTAATAGGTAAGAAGAATGCTTATTTCAAGTGGCATACCTAACACCTGGTGGCACGAGGACTCCCCCGTCGTGACGCTGATCGAAAGTCACAGGCAGGGAGATACTGCGATGCTCTTGTTGCTCGGACTACCTCCCCCATGGTCCTGGCCGGACCACAGAAGAAGATTGAGTCCAAGCTTGTGGCCACTAGGATCTCCAGATCTTGAGGCACCCAATAGCTGAAAATAAAAACAAATCACAATCAAGTACTTGGCAGAGCTACATTAGAATGGCTAGCATATTCTTTCGTGATCAGCACATAGATCCTTTTATTTTAGTCATAGTCACCCCCCAGGACAAGGCCACGTAGGCGTTAAAATGATGGGTACCGAATTAAGGCGAATGATCAAATGCATTCATTTAACCCTCTTTCCCCCAACCTGTGAGATTTCTGTCAAATATTCACATTCAACTGTAAAGACTATAAATAAAACTACTACTGCAATGCAGAGCCGTATAGTGGGAGAGTTTAGCCAGTGGGTGTGGTGACGAAGGCGCCGGAGAGGAGGAAAGGGAGAAGAGCGCCGAAGGAGGGAGAGAGAAGGCAGCAAAGAGGCAAAGACGAGACGACCGCCTTTTTGACACAAAGCTGTCGGCACGGAGCACTGTTGAGGCTATGCGTCGTCTGCTACGGGCTTATTTCTTTTTTTTTTCCCGAATAAAAGTTTGCGTTCAAACATGAAGGAACTTCTTTTTTTAGGTTTTTAAGCCACCGAGGAATAACACTATATCATTTTATTGCCGGAGCCTGCCAAATAAAAGGAAAGATCCGAAATTTGAATATCGATCCCATGCCGGGCGAATGAATGAAAATGGCGGCCCTCCCCGCTCAGCTGGGAGCAGCCTAGAGTTCATGCGCACGCGCTCACACCTCTTGCTCTGTGCCGCGGGCTGATTAGCTCCCTCGAAAGGGAGACGTTACGGCAGCGAAATCATAGACTGCCAGACTCTCCCCATAATGGCTCTGCTGCAATGGAAAGATTTTCCTACCCTCGTGCTCAGCGAGTGTCGACTGGGGATACAACTCCAGTCCATACACTCGCTGAACGTGAGGGTAGAGTGTACCAGCAGAGGGCAGGTGTCTGGTACACTCACTTGCTCCTGGATAGAAAGAGTTTAGTTCGTGCACCAAGAGGCTAATGAATAAAAATGGGTACTGCTCTGAGCAAAATGCCAAAAAAGCGAGGATCTAGGCTTGACACTAACAGCGGCACACAGTATCTATTTTTCTGACAAAGGGGTACTAAGTCATTATTTTCAGCTACCTAATCAAACTAAATAATCTTCCCGGCTTGCTTTTTAGGAAAATCTCTAAATTTACAAGAACTATTAAGACAACGGCTAAAAAAAAAAGCAATGGCAAAACCAACAATCGAATTCGCCTACACTCCAGTAGTGCGACATCTATGGCAGGCAGACCTGCAGAATAAGAAAGCAGTTTAAAAAACAAAGTATGTCCTATGTATAATTTTTTTTTATGCTGCAAAGCAAGCGCTGAAAGGAGGTTTCAGAACATTAACGAAATTTCTTGCAATCAGTTGAGAACAAATCAGAGCAGTAAACTTGCCCTTGCTCCTGGCATAACGTTTTAGTGTTGCCCATGGAAACTCGCATAAATTTCTAAATAAAAACAAAAAAAGACTAACCTTCATAAAAAAAAATCTAACTTTCGCAAAGAAAAGTTATCTTGAACAACATATGTGGGATACAGTTGTAAAGCGTCCATTTGTGTGCTGAACCAATTTTGAGGCAAATCTGCGATAATGAAAAGAAAACGCCCGAGTACAATTAAGGGAAAGACAGAAAGGATGCATACCCACAACAAAAAAATTTAGAACGACCACGGGCAGGAACACTGGTGAGGCTCTCGGAGTGACTCCCTGCAATGGGCCTGCACAGACCAGAGAACAATATTGGTCAGAGCTTGCAGCCATAAGGTGCTTCATACCATGAAGTTCCAGAAGTAGCTGCAATTGGAAGCAAAGTGCATTTCATTTCTCTGCAGAGTGGAGAGTTTAATAGCTAGTATGCATTCATAAGGTGATAGTCACGAATGCAGATTTTTCATTGCAGCCCTATATCACCAAATTGTTAACCGTGCCGGGCAACACTAAAAACCGAGAGCATTATTCCAAACTATCTCAGTTTAAAGTTAACCACGGCAGAAGCTGCAAGCCATGTGACCTTCTAGTTAGATGCCATGGTACGTCGAGCTTATAATCATGTATCACACTGTTTTTGCTGCAATGGCCTGTAGTGTCAAAAGTGGTCCAGCTTAAAGAGATGCAAAGTATAGACGTTTGTGAGTGGGACCCTGACCTAGTCTTGAGCTACATTGCGAGGAAGGACGTTTCAACCGGGATGTTTGCTGCCTGTATCCACACGACCAGCTTGTGCACAGCGATTGCTCGTGCCGAGTACATGTCCTCGACAGTGCCATTATTTGACAAGCAGTTTTATGAATGTTAAACATGACTGACTTACAGAGAGAGTGCATCTCAACGACTAATGACTTGGGATACCTAACTGAATACTGATATATTAACTAAATGCAAAACAATTACCTGGCAGGCATTAAATTTTTCAACAGCGTAGGTCGACTCCGCATTAAGTTGAAGGAGTCGATGCGTCAGGCACGTAGCCAGGATTTTGTTTCAGGGGGGGCCCATTCATGATAATTCCTTTTGCACCCCCAAAATGATGTGTTTTTAAAGGTAAGATACACATTGTTCTTGATTCAGAAAGTGCCTCAGCTGTACAAATGCATATGCATTAAGGGCACTCGCAAAGCCTATTCTCCTCAGCTCTGTGCAGGTTAAGCTAAGTTAGAGTATAAAAGTACACGCTGACTGACAGCATGAGAAAGGCAGGGAGAAGTCTCCGTTGTTCCACCATCAGCCCGTCTGCTACCTTCGATGACGTTTCAGCGCCTCATGAGCCTGGAGCGAGCACATCTGTCCAAAGTGGGGTAAAAAGCACACGAACGTACTGGAGGACGCCCAGCCATTCTCTTTTTGTCATCGGCTATTCTACATATTTTTAGTATGACATATTTTTAAGTGAGAAAAAGTATTGCAAATATGCAGTCCAACTTTGACCATAATACAGAATTCTGATAAAGATAACAGTTGCCATTCACCATTTTCCAAATAAGTGATCCCCCCTATCGGAACATTTACACATGTGGTGCGTGAGTGGGTTCAGGACTGAGAGGCTAGAAAACAAAGCGCTCACAAGGCTTGTCTAACCCTTCCAACCATGCGGGTACATTCATCGCAAATCCCAGATTTTTAGACAAAATGATTTAGAATAAGCAAATCTTGTCTACGCTCGAGGTAGAACATTGAATTGTGATTCCGCCATATTGTGCCAACCATCCTTCAACCTGCGGTACCACCTGCAAATGAACTATGTTGTGCTGCGGCACGCGTCCATGCTGCCTGCTTCAGAGGAAAACCACTGCTCGTGTTGAAGACGACATCCCACAATGTACAGGCAACAAGGTTTAACGAACTAAAACAAAATTGATATCATCCAATAGACACAGATAGGCTCACAAAGTGTCAACACCATAATTGTTGTTGTTGGTTTTACTCTTGGATACAAACAAAAGTGACTTCCTCTTTCCTCCGACGTACAGTAAAACCCCCTTATCTTCGTGGCCCCTATTTCTTCTCGAATCGGTCACAGAAGACATAATCGAAGCCACTGAATTCCACAAAATTAAAGGCCGCGAAAATTAAAGGTTCGCCAACATTAAGGGGTTTACTGTACTTCCGTGTGTCACATGATGTTAACATTTCAAGGAGGCTGAAGGTATTCGTTTAAGAAAAAATTGACCTATGAAAAAAATGCCCTTCTCCAGGTTAGGCACGCGAGGTTCTTTTGCACTACCTATAAGGCGGCAAGTTTGTTTCGGCAGAGCTTTTAATAAAACGGAGTCACAAAAGTAGCTATACTTGGCGTCATTTATTTTGTGCTGCATTATAAAGCTAGAGTAAATTCCACAGCGCTTCGGCACAGCACTGTTTGTTGCGAGAGCATATGTGGTTTAGTGTTGCATCCCATTTGCATGATCTAGAGAAACTAGCGCTGACAGAGTTGGAGCACTCCAAATAATAACAGCCGACTGTAGAAGCATTGAGAGATGCACACATGCAAACTGTGCATTTCTTTAAAGTAGGTTCGAGCAAAGGTAAAAACAATATGTATACTTACGGCGGCCATACTTGCCTTTCCCAAGCACGACCACTTTTCCCTCGGTAGCACCATCCAGTAAGAAGCACCAGCAACACGCCCATGAGACGCCGCCGACTCCTGGATTGAATGACGACCCGTCTGTGGTCTTGGAAGGAGGTCCGGAACATTGCTTTAGGCCAGATGTTGTATCTGGTGGGGCAGGGAATAAAAGTAAAAATTAACAAATTTATCTGAAGCGCTACATTCCTATAGCATAAACTCTAGGATAGCAGTATTTTTTTAGGCCAGTGATGCGTTTTAATTAAACACCAATGGTTGGTTTATATGATGAACCAGCAGCCCCTATTTTGCTTAAGTGTAACGCAGTGTCTAACGTTACGTCCGACGGAACCCGAAATAAAAATTAGAGTTACGCCCAACGTAACTAACTGTCAACCATTCGAGTTGCGTCCGACGTAACCCAAAATAAGAATTAAAGTTACTGTATTTACTCGAAAATAGGTCGAACCATATTTATTGGACCCACCGAGAATAAATTTAAAAAAAAATAATTCAAATATAGGTCGACCTTTTTTTTTGTATTTTTAACACAGGGGACATTTTGGGCAAAAGAAAGAAACAAACCTTTATTTACATCACTCTCAGCTAAATCACGGGGCGATGCCAAAAACTTAATCACCGTCAGAACTTCTGGGCATGTCATCGTCGTCCGAAGCTTCGTCAGCTTCGTAGACATCCTCGCAAATTCGCAACAATACTTCACTGACACCGTTGTAAAACGACAAGAAACGAAAAAAGGTGCGAAGCGAGGAAAGAAGCTACAAAGACGCAAGCAAAGCCGCCGTGTCGCCATGAGCAACACGCGAGCCGAGCCGCCTCAAGCAACTAACAAAAACCTTTTTTTTTTTTTTTTGTTTAGCGAGGATGGAGGGCAAAGTGCATTGCGCATCGCGTTCCTCTCCTTCCCCATTGCCCAGCAAGGGGAACACTAGAGGCGCGATGGCGAAATCCGACGTAGGAGCGGTGCGCGCGATAGCGGCACCAGCCACCGCGGGCGGGCCATTTCTGTTGTTTACCAAAAGCTTTTTGAAACAAGAAGCGGCGCGGCTCTACGGCAAGCCGGCTCGGCGACTCGATAGCTTCATGCCTCCGGTAGCGTCGCAAAATTTGGTCGCCAATGGAGGTCGAAATACTTTGGTCCCGATTTCCGAAAAAAAAAAAAAAAAAAAAAAGGTCGACTTATATTTGAATAAATACGGTAGTCAGCCGCGCGACGAGACACACATTATGAAAGCGATTGGTGCAAGCGACCAAGGCGATGAGCGACGTTTTCTCGAAACCCAAAAACCGAGGGACGCAAGCAGCGACAGTGAGAAATCTTCGTCGCTCGTCGCCGGCACTCGTAGCTTCTCGCCGTCACTCGTCTCGTTGATCGCTATATAGCTTACATGCCGTCCAGAAAGGCGCATTAAGTGCTTACCATTGCATTGGGAGCAGCCTCGCATCCAACCGTAACCAGTCTTGACTTTTTTTTTTTTTTTTTAGCCGCCCAGGTAGAAGTTAACATCGTACAGACATCGTTTTCACGCATGGCTCCTCGTTCATTGCTCGATTTACATTTTCGGTAAATGACAAACCACAATGAAGAACAATTATTCTAGTTCAAAATTGTCACGAACACACCTAACGTAATTTAAAAGTAGAACGAAAACGGGACGAGATTCGCTTACCGTTTCACAGAGACCTTCGGATCCTAGGCCTAAAGATTTCGGAAGTCGCCGGCGGTCCGGCAATCGGACGAGGCGAGCCGGCCCCGCTGACCCAGGCCGACCACACCTGGTTGAACTATGAGAGGCGCCGTCGAGTTTAGAACCAGAGACGCAGTAGAAACGGACCGCAAAACATCTGTCCCGTAACCGTAAACGAGCGAACGACCCCACGCACCACTCTATCTTCGCCATTGTTCGTCATCTCCGCGACGACCGGAAGTGGAAGCCGAGAAGTTAGAAAAGGCGCGGCAGCGGAAGCCACCGGGCGGAAGCTTTACGTTTCGGTTTCGCTTTTCTCCAACGCAGGCTACGTTTGCTACGGTTTCGGGCTGGTTGGGTTTGTCGGGTTTGTGGCTGGTTGCGACGACGCGAGGGACCACGAAAAGACGCCAAGTTGGCCGAGTACGAGTCTCGGCCCACGATACGAGCAACGGGCCGTTTGCTGCTGTCGACCGGCGATGCGGTATCCGCGGCTTGGTGTCACGATCGGTTTCTTGCCGTGCACGCTGACTCAAAGCTCGAAGTTGTGCAGTTCCGTTCCGGCACCAGCCGCACCGCGTTTTCCGGTGCATCGCACGTGGAGGCCTTTCGACGCATTCGGCAAAAGTAAAGATCGTGCCCGCTGTCTTCGGTGCTGTGGAAGAAGTTGCGAGACGGAATAAGCATCAAGACCAAGGCGTTTAGGACTCCAGGCTGGGCCGCCGGTTCACTCTGAACGAGAGGCGACGTGTGTGCGCACGCTTTGAGGAAGCCTCCGCGTTTCGCCGCGCCAGACGTCGCCGATCGCGACCGGACCAACCGGACCCCGAGTCCGAGAGGCTCTTGCGCAGCCAGGAACGGCACCGAGGTAGGAGCTGCTCGTTCTGCGCTACCATGCAGTGCTCTACAGTGCTCGGAGCTCTCGGTGTCGTTCGTGCTTGCACCGAAGCCTTTGTGACCCCTTCGGACGCGCAAGTCGTACTTCGCATTGGTTTGGACGGAGCCACCCTCACCGAGCAGCTCTGCTATATTCCGCTTACTTATGATCGCAATAAAAGCTTGCGTTTGTTCTCGGGAAAAAAATTGCGGGACCGCTCTCTGCGCCGCCTACGAGGTTGGCCGCCGCCATGTCTTCAGCTATTCACTCGCTCCCGCAGCGAGCGCCTTGCGATTATCCTCCCCGTTCCAAAATGCGATGCGCTTTGCGCATTATGCCATTTGCATGACCGCATATTGTATGCGGCAACTGGATTCAATGCGACTAAGTTGCATTCATGTAAACGCGGCTTATGTTCTTTTTCGACATTCATTGTGTATGTAACGATACCGGTGGTGAACGATGGACGTTTTTGGTGGAATATGGCGGCCGTCTTTCTGCATGTATGATTTGATTATACCGGTGGTCTTGTGGTATAAGCGTTTTTGTTGGAAAGATGGCGGTCGCTACGTCATCGGACGCAAAATCCTACCAGCCACACCGAATCATATCGGCAAGCAAACTGACTGCCAGTATAGACAGACCCGGAGCCATAGCGGTGCCGGTATCTCCAGTTATGCAGAACGACAAACCAAACTAGCTGCATACATAATAACAAGAAATTATGTTGGTGTCATACCAGAACTGTACAAGCAGCAGGTTTGTTTCTTGTACGTTTTTCCAATAGGGTAATGCCGGGGCACCATTTTACGGCGCTAAGTAAAAACGCTCTATTTGGAAGCGTTTCTAGATTTCGGTTTTGTATCGGAGCGCATCTACGCGCCCGCGGTCCTGCTCCCCAGTGGCTGCGACGCGCAACACGCATCCGCCCTACTTACTCCATTCTACGAGGGAGGCGAGGGGATGGCTTCGCGCCGCGACCACCGGGGAACAGGACCGCGGGCGAAGATGCGCTCCGATAAGAAACAGAAATCTAAAAACGTGTCCAAATGGAGCGTTTTACAGAACGCCGTAAAATGCAGCCCCAAGCGTTATATCCTTCTAAGAATAGTTGATTTAGTGGTTTTCGATAATGCTCTACAAGTTTTTAATTGGAACCATATGTCTATTTTCACTAATTAAAAAGTTAATTAACGCATTTTAAATAATTAGCCGACTTATCGCAAATATTAGCCAGCCACAAAATGTCCGCCTTGCCGTATAACCTACCGGCACAAACCGCATAAGGGTAGCTTTGAGGGCTTTTTTTTAAACAAATCTGGAAGAATAAAAACAAGACACCCTATATATATATATATATATATATATATATATATATATATATATATATAGAGAGAGAGAGAGAGAGAGAGAGATATTGATAATGTAGTGATTGCGCAGGCGATCTGGTGGATGTTAACCATTTTGTTCTTAGCCCGAGACTGAGGCAGGAAAAGAGGAAAGTTTTGAAGTAGAAGAAAAATGAACAGTCGAAGACACAGAGACGTGTCTTCGACTATTCATTTTTCTTCTACTTCGAAACTTTCCTCTTTTCCTGCCTCAGTCTCGGGCTAAGAACAAAATGGGTATATATATTGTTACGAAGACGACGACGACGAACACTGTCGCGAAAGACGAAAAGGAGCCCACGCAGTGGTGTTGCACGAGCTGGGGGTTTTTCCTCAGGCATATTTGTAGCAGCCATCGCTGTTGTTCTTCAACAGATCACCCTCAAATATATATATCATATTCACCCTCACAAGTGGTGGAGGTTAGGACCATCCCCATTCTCTCTTGTCCTGGAGCTCCGCAGCGGGCGATCAACGCAGGCCACCATGCCCGACGAGACCGGGAACGCCACCCAACAACGCGCACCCGCCCCTCCGACCGTCAAAAATCGACAACGAGACCCACCAGTTTTCAGCGGGGCGCCAGAAGCTGACGTGAACGACTGGCTCAAAAGTTGTGATCGGGCAAGTCAACATAACAGGTGGGACGACAGCTTCAAGCTAGCAAATGTCGTATTTTTTTTAAAAGATACCGCTCTACAGTGGTTCGATAACCACGAAGACGAGATCGATTCGTGGGAGGGATTCCAGACGGCTTTCGCGGAAGCCTTCGGAAAGCCAGAAAGTCGCAAGCAACAGGCCAAAGATAAACTTGCCAGAAGGTACCAATCCTCAACAGAGTCATCTACTGCCTACGTTGAGGACGTCCTTCGCCTGTACCGACGTGTCGACAATGACATGACAGAAGAGGACAAAATCCGGCACTTATTTAAAGGACTGTCACATGACCTCTTCTCGGTCGTCGCTCCGAAGTCGCCTCCGACTGTCCAACAGCTCATTACGGAGTGCAAAAGATACGAAGAGCTACAAAGTGCACGCATAATGAAACGTCCATTCGAGCGTCTCCCCGAGGTGTGCACAAACAACGCAACGCCATCGGAGCTTCCTGAGCTAATTCGCCAGATCATCCGCCAGGAGCTACAGGCATACTTAGCCCCACTGCACGCCCCGGACGTTGCAGTACACCAACGAATGGACACTGCAAGTGTTCAGAAGGTAGTACAGGATGAACTTCGCACGGCTCTGGACCAAATCCAGGTAGTTCCCCCTATCTACGCGCCGACAACGCAAGCATCAACATCACTTTGCCCTATGGTACACGACATACAATCACGTTACATGACTCCATTTCTGGATCGCGCTCAACCACCATATCGACCTTACGGACAACGACGACGGACTGACATATGGCGCACCGACGATCAACGTCTAGTATGCTTCTATTGCCACGGAGCTGGTCACATCGCCCGTTAGTGCCGCAGACGAATGACCGACAATGCTTCCTATCGTGTACCTGCTAGTTTTTCTCGCTATTCAAGAAATTTCGTTGCAAACCCCACCTCTGACGCCCTCCTCTCCGACGCTCGCCATCCTAACGATGCTCCAGAAGCATCAGACACCCGCCGCCGCCGGTCGCCCTCTCCATACCCAACACGCCGCCGCTCCGTTTCTCCGTTCAACCGCGCTGGAGTTGCGTCGACGCCGTCGTCAAACTAAAGAGGGCAGCCTGCGTTGCCACCGGAGGTCAGGCTGCGCTGCCCCAATTTGACGCAAATCCTCCTCTTATTGGGCCGACTACCGTCAATGTTTGTATCGTAGGGCACGAATTCGTCGCCTTGGTCGACACGGGAGCCGCAAAGTCATGCATCTCAGAAGACGTCTGTCGCCGTTTACGTAGGGGGCTCACTCCAGCCAGTGGACACTTATTGCGCGTGGGCAATGGTGAATGAGTCCAACCCGTAGGATGTGCTACCATACGTCTGTCCCTTGCAGGCATGTCCTACATCATTGAATTCCTTGTGCTTTCATATTGCGTCGCTGATGTTATTTTAGGATGTGACTTCCTAACGTCGACTGACGCCCTCATAAACTGTGCAGCCGGTGAGCTAGAGTTGAACAGTTACGATTCTGTGGATGATCCTCCTAGTTCATCACCCCAGACCCGTCCTACAGATGATGACCTCCTTGTACCACGCCTATCCGCCGTGATCGTCGAGCTGAGGCCCAAGCCACCCATCACAGGAACCTACGCACAAGTCGAACCTTCCGAAAGACTATTTCTGAAGAAAAATGTTGCCGTTCCCTATTCCCTTGTGTCCATAGTGGAAGGCCACGTTCCGGTTTGCCTTGCTAACACCTCTCCCTAGCCGCAAATACTTCCACGAAGCACTCAAGTAGCAACTATAAACCGATATGAAGAACACATCGTTGCCCCTCTTCGCACAGACGTATCGTCAACTGGTTGTCTCCAGACATCTGCACGCCGCACTAGCGACATGATAAAAACAATGGTGGATGCCGCCTTACCTGCCGAGAAGCACTACTCTTTGGTCACCCTTCTCTCAGCATATTCCGACTTATTCGACTTCGACAGCCGAGTTCTCGCTCAAACGTCTGTGGTGCACCATCGTATCGATACCGGGGATGCATCCCCAGTGAAAAGCAGACCTTATCGAATCTCACCCATGGAGCGTAAAACCATCCAACAGCACGTCACCGAAATGTTGGAGAACAACCTAATTGAGCCCTCCTTCAGCCCTTGGTCATCTCCCGTCGTTCTTGTTAAAAAGAAGGATGCCTCGTGGCGCTTCTGCGTGGACTACCGCCGTCTAAACAAGGTGACCAAGAAAGATGTTTACCCGCTGCCAAGGATCGACGAGATCTTAGACGCGCTGCAAGGTTCATCATTTTTTTCATCAATTAATTTCCGAAGCGGCTACTGGAAGATACCTGTCGCTCAAGCTGACAAAGCGAAAACAGCCTTCATTACACCTGACGGCCTTTATCAGTTTAACGTAATGCCGTTCGGTCTCTGCAACGCCCCCGCAACCTTTGAAAGGATGATGGACACGTTGCTCCGCGGCCTCACTTGGAATGTATGCCTGTGCTACCTTGACGATGTCGTCGTCTTTTCAGGGACGTTTAATGAACATTTGCACCGCCTCAAACAAGTGTTTGATTGCTTCCGGTCCGCCCGTCTACAGTTAAACTTCAAGAAATGCACATTTGGAACTCGTCAATTAAAAGTACTTGGGCATCTAGTAAGCGCTGATGGTATTCGCCCGGATCCTGACAAACTTCGAGCCGTTTCAGAATTTCGTACCCCGAAAGTTCAAAAGGACGTCCGTGCTTTTCTTGGATTGTGCACTTATTTCCGTAAGTTCATTCCTGGCTTTGCTAACGTTGCAGAACCTCTTAATAAGCTGCTTCGCACCAACACGAAATTCGAATGGGGACCATCGCAAAACCAGGCGTTTGGATCCCTAAAATTGACTTTGACAAGCAGTCCCATCCTCGGTCACTTTACCCAAGGAGCCGAAACCGAGATACGCACCGACGCAAGTGGACACGGCATCGGAGCAGTCTTGGCCCAGAATTCTTGAGGCACCGAACAGGTTATCGCATACGCAAGTCGCACCCTCACACCAGCTGAGCGAAATTATACTATCACTGAACGGGAATGTCTGGCTGTTATATGGGCCATATCAAAGTTCCGTCCCTATCTCTATGGCATTCATTTTCGCATAGTGACCGACCACCATGCCCTCTGCTGGCTCGCAAGTCTCAAAGATCCGTCAGGTTGCCGCGGAAGATGGTCTCTCAAACTTCAAGATTACAACTTCACTGTCCTCTACAAATCAGGAAAACGACACCTGGATGCCGACGGCTTGTCCCGGTGCCCCCTTCCAGCAGCCTCTCCTCTCCAAGACTCACACATTTCCCTCGCAACGGCTCCTCTGACCCATGTTGACATTGCCGCAGCCCAGATGGCTGATTCTTTCCTTAATCTAATAATTGAATACCTTCGTGGCACAAACCCACATCCCCCTCATCGCACAGCACGCATAGCGCGTCTATCTGCGCTTCGCAACGGGACGACGCTTTTCAGGCAAAATTATGAACCGCAAGGACGCCCCTGGCTTCTTGTCATTCCCCATTCCCTTCAAAACGACATTATTCGCGCTAATCATGACGACCCAACTTCCGGGCATCTCGGCTTCTCCAAGACCTATTTCCGAGTTCGAGCCAGTTACTTCTGGAACGGAATGTATCGCGCTATCAACAAATACGTCCGATCATGTCACAACTGCCAAACAAGAAAACACACAACGACAAAACCACCCGAAACACTTCACTCGCTTTCACTACCTAACCACCCCTTCCAAAGAATTGGAATTGACTTCTTGGGCCCATTTCCCACGTCTGCAAACAACAATCAATGGGTTATTCTAGCCATTGACTACAATACCCGCTATGCTGAAACTAAGGCAGTTCCTGATGCTACCGCAAGAGAGGTTGCGAATTTCTTTCTGAACTCCATTCTGCTACGCCATGGCGCTCCACAGTCAGTCACAGGTGACCGAGGCACGCCCTTTGTTGCCAAACTTCTCAATGAAGTCCTGCAGCTCGCACGTACAGTTCATCACGTAACAACTGCTTACCACCCGCAGGCGAATGGGCTCACGGAGCGACTGAACCATACACTAGGAAGCATGATGTCAATGTATGTTGAAGAAAACCACACCAACTGGGACGCAATCCTTCCTTTTGTTACTTATGCGTACAATACCGCCCGACAAACAACTACAGGATTTTCGCCGTATTATCTTTTATACGCTCGTGATCCACTCACGACTCTTGACACTGTTTTGCCATACGTGCAAAATTGTTCGGATCCCTACACATCTGACGTCGTGTCCCGAGCCCAAGATGCCCGCCAACTTGCCCGACTGCAAACTCTGCAGTCCCAACAACAACAACACCTTCGCCATGCGGACACTCACATACCAGTCTCTTATAATGTTGGTCATCTCGTCTTGCTCAATACACCATTTCGCCAAACCGGCAAATGTAAAAAGCTCCTAAAAAAATTTGTTGGGCCGTATCCCAATGTTCGTTGCCTTTCCGACATCAATTACGAGATAGTGCCCGTGACCCAGCCCCGCGACCATCGCTCAAGGTGCCAGGACATCGTTCACGTGGATCGTATCAAACCGTACTTCTGCTCAACCTAACCAACACACCAGTGCCGGATGACCGGCCCTACCACCACGGGGGGGAAATGTTACGAAGACGACGACGACGGACACTGTCGCGAAAGACGAAAAGGAGCCCGCGCAGTGGTGTTGCACGAGCTGGGGGTTTTTCTTCAGGCATATTTGTAGCAGCCATCGCTGTTGTTCTTCAACATATCACCCTCAAACATATATATTGCGATGCAATCAGAAAAGCCAAACAACTGAACCGCGCAGACCTCATCAGCCCGCGCCCCACGCAAAGCGACACACAACGCACAAATCTATGTCTAACTTATAGCATAAACCATCCTAATGTAAGTAATGTCTTGAGACGACATTATAACATTCTCAAACAAAGCGAGCGCCTTAAACGCGCGTTTCCATCCGCCCCGGGGGTAGTCCACAGACGATCGCGTAACCTCAAAGACACGCTAGTAAACTCTCGGATAAATTCATCGCCACCACCTAACGAATGTAGGCCTTGCAGGCACACAGGATGTCTAATCTGTAAACAGATGCAGCACACCAGCAAGGCCAGCAGCACGCACTCGCAGTTCTCGATCAAAATTAAAGGGAACTTAACATGTGCCTCGTCGAATGTCATTTACTTATTCGAGTGTACGGTATGCAAAATGCAATACATAGGGCAGACTAGAACGGCATTTAGACTGCGCTTTAATAATCACAAATCTCACGCCATAAATCTTCCGGCACTGCCTTTATCCAAACATCTGGCTCTCCCAAAACATTCGTTTGATAAATTGTCAGTGACGCTCCTAGAATCTGGATTTAAATCAAATCGCGAACGTGAACAGCGTGAATCCTACCTAATTTACAGATTGAACACTATTAAACAAGGAATAAATGAAAGCCCCGGTACTCTGGCATCGATTAAAATGCTAACAGACGAATAGCAATAGCAGTGGTACTGTGTTTGGGACCAGAACTGGACCATCAACTTTTCTTTTATTTCTAGGTTCTGATATCCATTGTATTTCTTTTTACTTCTAGGTTTAACATTCTTCCCTTTCAGGTTTGACTCATGCATGCCTGCATGCACACAAGTGACCGTGCCGCCCCCTTCTTTTTTTTTGAGACAGCACTTTAATTTGCGCGTGTAACTTTCGTCTATTGTACGCTATCGTCTATATAGGTCACCGCTGCCGGCCCGGACACAAAGTCACCCTGCGCCCCCTCTCAAGAAGCTACAACCGTCATCCCGCCGTCCTTGAAACTTGGCACCGACCGTCAAGCTTCTTCACCCTGATAAGAACTGCCCTACGCTTCCCTCTCTCGAAAGCTTCAACCGTCACCCCTCCGAAATTTGGACTCGACCGTAGCATTGTATAAATAGCACCCGCGTTCATCTGTAAAAGTTCTTCCTGACGAAGGCCGGACGCCGGCCGAAACGTCGAAGATTAAATCGTCCGTTGTTGCTGTTTTTCATTACGGGTTTTTTTCTTCTCTCTTTTATATATATATATATATTTATATATACGTATATATACAGGGTTCTTCTACTTATTCTTTCAGATTTGTTCAAGAAAAGCCGTGAAAGCTACACTTTTGCGTTTGTGCAGGTAAGTTATACGGCCAAGAGCTCATAGTATAGGGAGATAGTCGCAACAATTAGTGGGATAATTAAGTAAAATCTGTGAATTAACTTTTTAATTAGTGCATGTAAACGTATAGTTTCAATTAGAAACTTGCTGGGCATCACCGAAAATCCCTAAATTAACTTTTCTCAGAAGATTATGACACCGGGGCAGCATTATACGGCGTTCTGTAAAAGCGCTCCATTTGGACGCGTTTCTAGATTTTGGTTTCTTATCGGAGCGCATCATTGCGCCCGCGGTCTTGCACCCTGGTGGTCGTGGCGCGAAGTCACCCCCTCATCTCCCTCGTAGAATTGAGTAAGTAGGGCGGATGTGTGTTGCGCGTCGCAGCCACTGGGGAGCAGGACCGCGGGCGCGTAGATGCGCTCCGATACGAAACCGGAATCTAGAAACGCTTCCAAATGGAGCGTTTTTACTGAACGCCGTAAAATGCTGCCCCGGCATTATATCCTTCTAAAAAGAGTTAATTTAGTGGTTTTCGATGATGCTCAGCAAGTTTCTAATTGGAACTATGTCTATTTGCACCAATTCAAAAGTTAGTTAAAAAATTACTTAATTTACCGACTAATAGTTGCGACTATCTCCTTATAGTATGTCCTCTTTGCCGTATAACTCACATGCACAAACCGCATAACCCTATTGGAAAAGCGTACAAGAAACATACCTGCTGCTTATACAGTTCTAGTATGACACCTCCTTTATTTCTTGAATGCAGCTAGTTTGGTTTCGTGTTCTGCATAACTGGAGATACCGGCACCGCTATGACTCCGCGGCTGTCTATATTGGCAGCCAGTTTACTTGCCGATATGATTCGGTGTGGCTGGTATGATTTTGCGTCCGATGACGTAGGCGACCATAACCTTTCCAACGCAACGCTTATACCTCAGGACAACCGGTATCACCAAATCATGTATGCAGAAGGGTGACCGCCATGTTTCAACAAAACGTCCATCATCTACCACCGGTATCGTTACATATGCCATACATGTCGAAACGGAACACTGACCAACGTTGAGCTTCACACGAATTCCTCGGTCAACTCTTCACGGCGACGTCTTGGGGCGACTGTCTCGAATAATGAGCACCACAAGTATTCGACAGCCGCACCAGCCGTATTGCATAGCAAAGTCAACGTGCACGGCAACAAACCGATCGTGACACCAAGCCGAGGATACCGCGTCACCGGTCGACAGCAGCAAACGGCCCGTTGCTCGTACCGTGACTCGTACACGGCCAACTCGGCGTCTTTTCGTGGTTCCTCTCTTCGCAACCAGCTGCAACCACACGATTCCTCAACCAATAACGGCGTCGGCTAAAAGCGAAACTTAAAGCGGCCGCCCAGTGACTTCCGCTTCCGCTGCTCGGCGTCCACGCTTTTCCAGCTCCCGTCGTCACGGAGAAGATGGCGGAGACAAAGGTGTGGGGTCGTCGGCTCGTTCGTTGTACGGGACAAACGTTTGCGGTCCGTTTCTACTGTGACTCTGGTTCTCAACTCGACGGCGCCCCTCATAGTTCACCGAGGTATGGTCAGCCTGGGTCAGCGCAGCGCGGCCGGCTCGCCTCGTCCGATCGCCGTACCGTCGACGACTTCGAAGTTCGACCGGTAGGCCTAGGATCCGAAGGCGACTGTCTTTCCGTGAAGTGCATGGTAAGCGAATCTTGTCCCCTTTTCCTTCTACTTTTAAATTAAGTTAGGTGCGCTTCGGTGCCACGAACATTTGGCATGCGTGCCAAGTGTTCGTGACAATTTTGAGCTAGAATAATTGTGCTTCTTCACGATTTGTCACTTACCGAAAATGTAAATTGAGCCGATGAACGAGGAGCCATGCTTCAAAACGATGTTTGTATGATGTTAACTTCTACCTGGGCGGCTTTAAAAAAAAGAGTGGTTACGGTTGGATGCGAGGCTGGTCCCAAAGCAATGGTAAGCACTTAGAGCGCCTTTCTGAACGGCATGTAAGCAATATAGCGATCAACGAGACGAGCGACAGCGAGAAGCTACGAGTGCCGGCGACGAGAGACGAGATTTCTCACTGTCGCTGCTTGCGTCCCTTGGTTTTTGGGTTTCTAGAAAACGTCGCTCATCGCCTTGGTCGCTTGCACCAATCGCTTTCATAATGTGTGTCTCGTCGCGCGGCTGACTACCGTATTTATTTGAATATAAGTCGCGAGTCACCGAGCAGGCGTTGCCGTAGAGCCGCACCGCTTCTCGTTTTTTCAAAAAGCTTTTGGTGCACGAAAACAGCCGCAGCCGACGGCCTGCCCGCGGCAACCGCGCCGCTCGCGCGCATCCCTCGGGCGTTGGGTATCGCCATCGCGCCTGTAGCGTTCCCCCCGCTGGGCAACGGGGAAGGGACGGGGAAGGGGAGAGAGAGGAACGTGATCCGCCATGCACTTTGCCCTCCATCCTCGCAAACGCGCAAAAAAACGGAGGTTATTTTTGTTTCTTGCTTGAGGCGGCTCGGCTCACGTGTTGCTCATGGCGACTCGACTCACGGCGTTGCTTGCGTCTCTGTATTTGGTCTTTCGTCGCTTCGCCCGTCTCCACCACCTTCCGTTTCTTCTTGCCGTCATTTTACAACGGTGTCAGTGAAGTATTTTTGCGAATTTGCGAGGATGTCTACCAAGCTGACGAAGCTTTAGAGGACGACGACATGTCCAGAAGTTCTGACGGGGATTAAGTTTTGGCATCGTCCCGTAATTGAGCTGAGAGTGCTGTAAATAAAGGTTTGTTTCTTTCGTTTGTCCTAACTTTCCCCTGATCCTAAAAAAAAAAAGAAAAAAAAGGTCGACCTTTATTTGAATTTTTTTTCTTCTCGGTGGGTTCAGTAAACAGGGGTCGACTATTTTCGCGGCCTACCTATTTTCGAGTAACTGCAATAACTTTAATTATTATTTTGGGTTACGTCGGACGTAACTCGAATGCTTGACGTAAAGTTACGTTGGGCGGAACTTCAATTTTTATTTCGGGTTCCGTCGGACGTAACGTTAGACACTGCGTTACACTTATGCAAAACGGGGGCTGCTGGCTCAGCATATAAACCAACTATTTCTGTGTTTATTAAAACACATCAGTGACATAAAAATCCTGCTATCCTAGAGTTTATGCTATAGGAATGTATCACTTCAGATAAATTTGTTAATTTCTACCTTTAGCCCCTGCCTCGCCAGGTATAACATCTGGCCTAAAGGAGTGTTTCAAAACACCCTCCAAGACCTGAGACGGGTCGTCATTCAATCCAGGAGTCGGCGGTGCCTCATGGGCGTGTTGCTGGTGCTTCTTACTGGATGGTGCTAACGAGGGACAAGCGATCATGCTTAAGGAAGGCAAGTATTGCAAGTATGGCCACCGTAAGTACACATATTGTTTTTAACTTTGCTCGAATCAACTTTTAAGAAATGCACAATTCACTTGTGGGCACCTCTCAATGCTTCTATAGTCGACGTTTTGTTATTCCGGAAGGCTCCCAACCCTGTCAGCTCTAGTTTATCTAGACCATGCAAATGAGATGCAACACTAAACCACATGCTCTCGCAAAAGTGCTGGGCTGAAGCCCTCTAGAAGCTACTCTAGCCTTTACAATGCAGCACAAAATAGTTGACGCCAAGTATATCTAGTTTTGAGACTGCGATTTACCAAAAGCTCTGCCGAAACAAATCTGCCACCTTATAGGCGGTGCAAAAGAACCTCGCGTGCCTAACCTGGAGAAGGGCTTTTTTTTTCATAGGCCAATTTTTTTCTTACACCAATACCTTTTGCCTCCTTGAAATGTTAACATCATGTGACACACGAAAGTGCTGTAAACCCTTTAATGTTGGCGAGCCTTTAATTTTCGCGGCCTTTAATTTTGCGAAAATTATTTGCCGCGATTATGTCCTCTGTGACCGATTTGAGAAGAAATAGGGGCCACAAAGATAAGTGGTTTACTGTTCATTGGAGAAAAGAGGAGGTCACTTTGTTTGCATGCAAGAGTAAAACCAACAACAACAATCATGGTGTCGTCCCCTTGTGAGGCTATCTGTGTCTATTGAATGATATGAATTTTATCTTGGTTCGTGAAACGTTGTAGCCTGTACGTTGTGGGATGTCGTCTTCAAGACCAGCAGTGGTTTTCCTCTGAAGCAGGCAGCATGGACGCGTGCCGCAGCACAACACAGTTCATTTGCAGGTTGTACCGCAGTTTAAAGGCGGATTCGCACAATATGGGGAATCACGATTCAGTGGTCTACCTCGGGCGTGGACAAGATTTGATCATTCTAAAACATTTCGGCTAGAAATCAGGGATTTGCGACGAATGTACCCGCATGGTTGAAAGGGCCAGACAAGCCTTGCGAGCGCTTTGTTTTCTAGCCTCTCAGTCCTGAACCCACTCACGCATCAATCTGTAGATGTTCCGATAGGCGGGAGCACTTATTCCGAAAATGGTGAATGGCAATACGCATAGACTGTTGTTATCCTTATCAGAATTCTTTATTATGGTCAAAGGTGGACTGCATATTTGCAATACATTTACTCAATTAAAAATATGCCAAACTAAAAATATGTAGTATAGGCAGCCGGCAATGGCCAGGCGGCGCCACAAGAGTACTGCATTCAGCGCCACAAGCGGAGGCGTCTCTGTTAATGGGGCGGCCAGTTTCCCGTCGGGCCGTTGCGAGCGGCGGCGACCCCGATTTCAACAGTCCCCCTGTGCACCAGCGTGCCATGTCCCTCGTTCTTTTATGCGATTTTTTAAGACTATCGAGAGAATTGTTAGGTCCAAGTGTTGAGATAATATTCTAGAGTCGTCATTTGGACACCACTTTGAGTTGTCTTCACTACTTGTGGCCGCCCGATCGGTCTGTGCTTCGCTCGTCTCCCAGGAAGTGACGCAACACAACGAGAAGGCAGCGAATGGGTTTATTGTACATCCCGGACCCGCCGACCCTAGTTGTCGCCCGTCGTTCAGATCTCACAGTCGGAGCCCGTGTCCGGGCCTGCGGATTGCCCTTCCCACGCCATTGCTGCGTAGACCAGCTGTTCCGGGCTATCACAGCCAGAGTCTCGCTGCGGAAACACTCCGGGATCGTCATGGACTAGGCCAGTATGGTCAGGGTTTGCCGCTTCCGCCGGTCCTGATCCGAACTTCGCTGGTGGAATGCTCCCCGGAATCGTCACGGGCCAGACCAGCCAGAATGGCTCTATCGTTCCTGCCCGGCCCCAGCCTCGTGCAGCACGCTCTTCCTCTTTCCTCGCCGGCTGGCCCCCGCTCGCGCCTCGCGCGGCCGTCCTCTCCTCCCGACGCCCACACACACTAGAATAAAATTTGGGTAATTAGAACCAAACTCTGCATGCAACAGAACCGTACGCACATTGCAAAGCCTGGTGCAAAATTGCGACAGGCAACCAAGTGTAGGACGTGTAAGAAGGATGTTTACGCTTCGCACGAGATTTTTCTAAAGAAAAACTTTAGCATTCTGCTTTCTGCACGCCGTCACTTTTGTTACCAGACTCAGCATTAAATTTGGTTGCTGAAACAAACAAAACTTTGTACTACAAAATCCACTTTTTAAAAACTCGCAGGTTTGGAAGGTTTTGGTTGCGACCACGCGTGCCGAACGGCATTAGGAGTGTTGGAACGGGCCGACGGGCCTTTCGCTTGACGACGTGATCGCCCGATTCTCGACGTCACAGCGAAGCAACAATCGGCCCGATTGTTCCTATCGTATTTTCCGAATGTGGCTGTCAAAGCGGACACCCCCCAGTTTGAGTTGCCTTCACTACTTGTGGCCGCCCGATCGGTCTGTGCTTCGCTCGTCTCCCAGGAAGTGACACAACAATATGTTATTCTGCCGAGCAGTCTGCAAAATGAGTTCGTCCTACTACTTTCCAAGCCTGCACATAGATTTTCGTTCAATTCCCCCCCTCCCACAACAGTTTCTGTAAAATTCACTTACTTGTTGCGTCGCACTACATTAATCCACATCTGTCGCCGTGTCGCCTCCCAAGATCTCGAAGGCAAGCGGTGAAGTTCGACGCTTGAGTCATCTTCGCGACTGTGGCCGTCTTTCATGCAGCAATAGCAAAGTTTATTTCTTGGGGGAACTCTAGGAGTAGGCGAGATGTCACAGGAACCCGGTGAGGTCATAGAGACGTGAAATTGGGACTTACTTTTAAGAAAAACGGTTCCAAAAGAGCTCACGCCGATCCGAAATGCAACGTTCACACGTGGTTTCTGGATGCGCCCATCCGCAGCCCCGCGACCCGCGTAGTCCTGGCCTACCCAGTTTTATTATTTTGCAGCCGCTAGATGGCGCAACGTATAGCGCCAAACTGCATTGCAGGTTGCCTATAGCCGATGACAAAAACAGAATGGCTGGGCGTCCTCCAGCACGTGCTTGTGCTTTTCACCCCGCTGTGGACGGATGTGCTCGCTCGAAGCTCATGAGACGCTGAAACGTCATCGAAGGTAGCAGGGGGGCTGGTGACGAAACAACCGAGACTTCACCCTGCCTTTCTCATTTTGTCAGTACGCGTGTGCTACTATACTCTAACTCGGCTTAACCTGGACAGAGCTGAGGAGAATAGGCTTGGCGAGTGCCCATAGTGCGTATGCATTTGTACAGCTGAGGCACTTTCTACAGGGTGATACAAGGAGACGCCAGGCTCTTTAAATCGACTGGAAAATTCAGTTTCTTAACCTATCGTGCTACGACTCTGTACAGCGTCGCCCACAGATGGTGCATTTTTTTCTTTGTTGTAAAATTTGCAAGGAGCGAAATTACCTGAGGAATAAGTAAAGAAAGAAAAAAACTTAGCTCCTATGGAAACGCAGCGACGCCACGGGTCTTCAAGCAACACGGCGCTGTTTCGCACGGGAGACAAGAGATGGCGCCAGCGGTCGCGACGCCAACTGCCGCCAACGAACGAGCAGACGACGCCGAGAGCCGGCGTATTTAGCAGACAAGGAACTGCAGTTCGTTGTTGTTACCGCGCCAGTTTTTGTTTCTGCGACTGTCGCCGCCTGCGGAACGCGCGCCGCTTTTGAGTCGAAAAGATTGTCTGCTAAAGACGCTGGCTCTCGGCGCCGTATGCTCGTTCGTAGGCGGCGTTCGTTGCGCCATCTCTTGTGTCCCGTGCGAAACGGCGCCGTGCTCTTTGAAGACCGGTGGCGTCGCTGCGTTTCCATAGGAGCTAAGCCTTTTTCTTTTTTTACTTTTTCCTCAGGTAAACTCGCTCTTTGCAAATTTTACAAAAAAAAAAATCCACCATCTGTGGGCAACGTTGCACAAAGTCGTAGCGCGATAAGTCAAGAAACCGAATTTTCCGGTCGATTTAAAGAGCCTGGCGTCTCCTTGTGTTACCCTGTAAATTCTTGTGTATGTCCTCTTCAAAAACACATCCTTTGGGGGTGCAAAAGGAATTCTAAGGCATAATTTTGTTTGTATTGTCCTATTACGCATTGACTCTTTCGACTAAATGAGGAGTCGACCCAGCCTGTTGAAAAATATAATGCATGCCAGGTAATTGTTTTGCATTTAGTTAATATGTCAGTATGGACATATACTCAGCTCGAACAATCGCTGGGCACAAGCTGGTCGTGTGGTTACAGGCAGCAAACATCCCGGTTGGAACGTCCTACCCCGCAATGTAGCTGAAGACTAGGTCAGGGTCCCACTCACAAACATCTATACTTTGTATCTCCTTAAGGTGGACCACTTTTGATACTACAAGCCGCTGCGGCAAAAACAGCGTGACCCGTACATGATTCTAAGCTCGACGTACCTTGGAGTCGAACTACAAGGTCACGTGGCTTGCTTTCTGCACTGAATTTGCAACGATGGCTTGAAGCTTCTGCCGTCGTTAACTTTAAGCTGAGATAGTTTGAAATAATACTTCCGGTTTTTAGTGCTGCCCGGCACGGTTAACAATTCAGTGATATAGCGCTGCATTGAAAAGTCTGTGCGTTCATGACTGTATCACCTTATGAATGCATACTAGCTATAAAACTCTCCGTTCTGCAGAAAAATGAAATGCGCTTTGCTTCGAATTGCAGCTGCTTCTGGAACTTCATCGTATGAAGCAGCTTATGACTGCAAGCTCTGACCAATCTTGTTCTGTGGTCTGCGCAGGCCCATTGCAGGGAGTCAATCCGAGAGCCTCACCAGAGTTTGCTGCCTGTGGTCGTTCTAAATCTTTTTTGTTGTAGGTATGGATCCTTTCTGTCTTTCCCTTAATGCTACTCAGGCGTTGTCTTTTCATTGTCGCCGATTTGCCTCAACATTGGTTAAGCACACGAATAGACACTGTAAAACTGTATCTCACATATTTTTGTCAAGATAACTTTTCTTTGCTAAAGTTAGATTTGTTTATGAAGGTTGGTCATCCTGGTTTTTGTTTACAAATTTATTTAGTCCCTATGGGCAACACTAAAACGTTATGCTTGTGGCGAGGACAAGTTCACTGCTCAAACTTGTTCTCAACGGATTGTAAGAAATTTGGTTGTGAAAAATGGATGCCGTGAAACCTCGTTCCAGCACTTGCTCTGCAGCACACACACAAAAAAAAATATATATATATATATATATACATACATAGGACAAACCCTGTTTTTTAGACTGCTTGCTCATCCTGCAGGTCTGCCTGCCATAGATGTCGTGCTACTGGAGAGCAGGCGAAATCGATTGTTTGTTTTGTCATTGCTTTTTTTTTGAGCCGTTGCCTTAATAGTTCTTGTAAATTTAAAGACTTTCCTAAAAAGCAAGCCGGGAAGAATATTTAGTTTGATTAGGTAGCTGGAAATAATGATTGAGTACCCTTTAGTCAGTATAATAGATACTGTGTGCTGCTGTTGGTGCTAAGTCGAGATCGGCGCTTTTTTGGCATTTTGCTCAGAGTAGTACCCATTTTTATCGGTTAGCCTTTTGGTGCGCCAACTAAAATCTTTCTATGCAGACGCCTGCCCTCTGCTGGCGCACTCTACCCTCATGCTCAGTGAGTGTGTGAACTGGTATCCCCAGTCGACACTCGTTGAGCATGAGGGTAGAAAAATCTTTCCATTCCAGTAAATCGATATATGGGGAGAGTTTGGCCAGTCTATGATCTCGCGACCGTAACGCCCCCTTTCGAGTGAGCCAATCAGCCCGCGGCACCGAGCGAGAGGCGTGAGCGCATGCGTGTGAACTCTCGACTGTTCCCAGCTGAGGGGGGAGGGCCGCCATTTTCATTCATTTGCCCTGCGGAGTGCATGAGATCGACATCCTAATTGCGGTTCTTTCCTTTTATTTGGCAGGCTCTGGAAATAAAATGATATAATGTTATTCATCGGTGGCTTAAAAAGCTAAAGAATGAAGTTTCTCCATGTTTAAACGAAAAATTTTTTCAGGCGAAAAAAAATTAAGTTTGTAGCAGATGACGCATAGCCTCAACAGTGCTACGCGCCAACAGCGTTGCGTCGAAATGGCAGTCGTCTCCTCTTTGCTGCCTTCTTTCTCTCTCGCTCCTTTGGCGCTCTCCTCACTTTCCTCCTCTCTGACGGCTTCGTCGCCACACCCCCTGGCCAAACTCGCCCAATATACTGCTCTGCATTGCAGTAGTATTTTTTTATAGTCTTTACAGTTGTATGCGAATATTCGACAGAAATCTCTCAGGTTGGGGCGAAAGGAAGATAAATGAACGCATTTAATCATTTGCCTTAATTAGGAACCCATCATTTCAGGGCCTACATGGCCTTGTCCTCGGGGGTGACTATGGCTGTGGCAGTGAAGGAGTTTTTATTAGGTACAAGCACAAAGTATTAAATAAAAGGATCTATGTGCTGATCATGAAAGAATATGCTAGCCATTGTAATGTAGCTCCGCCAAGTACTTGAGTGTGATTTGTTTTTATTTTCAGCTGCTTGGGTGCCTCAACATCTGGAGATCCAAGTGGCCACAAGCTTGGACTCAATCTTCTTCTGTGGTCTGGCCAGGACCATGGGGGAGGTAATCCCAGCAACAAGAGCATCGCAGTATCTCCCTGCCTGTGACTTTTGGTATGCGTCACGACAGGGGAGTCCTCGTGCTACCAGGTGTTAGGTATGCTACTCGAAATAAGCATTCTTACCTATTCCTTAAGTGAAACAGCAAAAGCACTATTAAGCCTAAAATGCAAAAGACATTCAAATCTTGGGTTGGATGGAGTTCCAATTACAAAAAGGAGTCTGCAGACATGATTAACATGCGAACTTAAAGCAAGCGGATGTAGGTTCGACGGTGTCAAAGGAATAACTTCCCACAGGTGGCTTCGCTCGTGCTATACCCGAACAAATTCTTAAAATAATCATTGTGTTACGTTTGTGTCACCAAACTTATGTACTATCGGGGAAAAATGAAATGCGAACAGAGGAGCGCGTGGCTCGCGGTACTGGCTGCGCCTCCGGGAAGTGAGACTAGGGGCGAGGGTGCGTGGCCTACTCCGATGTGTTCACGCCCCTCACTCAGCGCTCCCAAAGCTTCGGCAGTGCGCCTCTCAGTGCGCTGCAAGCTATCACCGCTATCTTTGCTTACTCGGCGAGTACGGCGAGCTTCTTTGCACCGCACGCGCTGAGCCAGCAAAGATAGCGGGTATAGCTTTCAGCGCACTAAGAGGCGCACTGCTGAAGCTTGGGGAGCGCAGAGGGAGGGGCGTGAACACGTCGGAGTAAGCCACGCATTCTCGCTCCTAGGCTCACTTCCACGCGGCGCAGCCTGTACCGCGAGCCACGCGCTCCTCTGTTCGCATTTCATTTTTCCCCGATAGTACCTATCGCGCCCAGCGGTCGGAAGATGTGAAATATAAAAAAAACAGGAGCGTGCACATTGTCAGCTCTGCAAGGATTTATGTAGTGAACAGAGCATAGCACGTTCAGCTTATGCAAAACAATTCAGTGCAGGCCTATATTCATGGTTCACATATGTGTAATTGCCCTTTTCATAGTGAAGTAAAAACTGCCTACGTTGTGGCCCACGACAGGCTTTCTATTAGTATTAAAAAGTGTTATGGTGTTTCAAACAGCTCGCATCAAATATTTTTTTGAAATACATCGGTTCATGGAAAATATAATGTGGATGTTTGCAGACAGTCATGGTGAGACAAATGTTTAATGTCACGTGTTCCACTTATTCAGAGTTGGTTGAGCCTGTAAATATTGAGGTCAAAAATTAAATTTTTATGGTATGCACTGTAGAAGCGTATGCACTTGGGCTAGTTGGTGATCCATGTTTGTGAGGGTAAAAGCGCTAAAAACAACGGACAAGTAAAAGAAACGTACAACACAGAGCGCTCTGTGTTGTACGTTTCTTTTACTTGTCCGTTGTTTTTAGCGCTTTTACCCTCACAATTATGTTATGTCATGGGCAGAATCGTCCGTAATGACTAGCTCTACCTAGGGGATCTTTATACGTTTACTACGGCAAGATGGTTTCGCAGAACTAAGTATTTCTTTTATTCAACTCCTGCACTAACTTTGTCTCTAAAATTTTTTTTATATTCTTCGCGAAGCTGAGATAAGATTCTGGAAAAAGTTTTTCTAGAACCACGCTAGATATTTCCAGTTCATCAACTTCCTCGCAAAGCAGGCGAGAGAGCCAAACCTTGTAATGTAGGGAGGGAACCTACCGAAGGACGCGACAGACAGTTTGAAACAGTCGGCACTGTGACAGTAATAATGACATGCCACTTCCTTATGTAATGCTCCTTGTCGCAGATCAAACTGCTTTTTCCGTCTACACTCATTTTTGGTAGAATCATTCACCGAACTCCCTCTTGAGACTGCAGCGCTTGGTTCTCCGAAGTAATTTGCATGAATGTAAATGCAACAGGTTTCTTTGAGTGTGCGTCTAACACGTATTCATCATATTGAATGTGCTAACTGTATTCATGACCATATTCATAATTGTATTCACATTCTACCTAATAATTTTTACTTTGACATTTGAGTTTTCGGCAGCGCTTTCCTTCACATGTGTGCATGATCGAGCCGTACTCAAGCCCATATATCTTGTCTTTCACTATTACATCTATATATTGAAGTGTTGATGCCGAGTGAGAGTTCAAGGTACCGAATTTGTCATGTGAGTTAAGAACCAAGAAAGAGCTCTATTGGCGAAACTTTGTTAAAGAGGGCTGTATGGGTATCGGAATAGCACATGCCATGCTAAAAAAAAAATATGCAAACTCCTGCAGCACTGTCATCAAGGATGACAGTGCTGCGTCATTTCTGATATGTCACAAAAAAATCGGTGGCATACAGTGTTTCTTATGGATATTTAAACTGTAAAATTTAAAGCCTAAAAGTTTTATTGAAGAACGTTCCTCACTACAAATGTATTTAGAGATCTGAGCCACCGACTCATGCAAGACTATGTGGCAAACATTCATTTTCATGTGCATTATGGTTTAGAAGGTCCAGTCTGCACTGATTTATTGCATTCATGCTGAAACTGGGAGGGGTTCCCTGGGTAGGAATAAAGAGATAAACATTTCTTGAAATCAAAATATTTGAGAACGGACAAAAGGAATGATATTTAAGCGGTATCTTAGATTCTCTTTTCTTTGTCTTATCTCTAATTATCACTTTATTTCATGTGAGGCCTTTAGTTTCTTAGGGCGCAGCTCTTAGGTGCCCGTTTCGTGGCGTCGCCATCGGCATAACTGCCCCGCTAAACTTGGCAGGAAATTTAATTAATGTAGAAGTCATTTAACATTAATTTTTCAGCTAAATCTAGTAGAGAAACTGTATTTGTTTCTGGCTGTCGTGACACAAAGTCTTGTGACGTCATTTTCCCCCGCTACATTTAGTGGGAAAACTGAATTGTTGTTGAGGTCACGTGACATCGATTTCCCTGCTGAGTTTAGTAAGAGAATCTTCCTGCTAAATTTAGGGAAATTTCCCGCTAAATGGGAGGGAGCAGAAGACAAGAAGGGGAGGGGGAGGAGTGGCATACCCTCCCATCCTCCTCCTCAGGATCTGCGCTCTAATTTCGCTTACAGAGAATTGTAAACGTATTTTATTTTTCATCTCATGTTTGTTCAATTTTTATATCGCAGGTGCGCTCGCAGCACAAATCAGGGTTGTGCTGATCCTCTACGCGCAAGTTAGGAACTCCTGAGTGGCAAGAGTGGGAGTTTGGTCTGACAGCTCGGGGGACACCTTTTTTCAGTATTGAATTTATAATTATCATCTTTTGAGCAAAGTTCAGCTCTGCTGCATGCCATTTTTCCAGAAATAAATATTTCCTGCCGAATTTCATACGTCACTACATTTGGCCACTGCTATTAGTGCTCCTCGAGGACCTCGGACAAGAGCTTACTGGTGTGCAAACATCATGCTTGTTTGAAACCAATCGCTGATGTGAGACTCGCTGACATCCAGCATTTCAATGGAACGCTGGATGTCTGCGAGTCTCTCCCGAAGGATGCAAGCGGGGAAGGAACCATACAGTCTTATCGTATTAGGGGACACGCTATAGGCTGTTCTTTGTATGCTTTACAGATTTGTTGAAAAAAAGCCGTAAATGCTACACTTATGCGGTCTGTGCACGTGTAATGATGAGTCGGCTCATTAAAGAGAAGTGCAAGACTTCTTTCAGAAAACTAGATGGAGGTTGATTCTAGTGTAGTTTTATCCTGTGAATCTGAATATCACGTTCGTTTTCTCAAAAAAATATAACTAGACGTGAGAAAACACAAAAAAAAAAAACATCCGACCAGTAGGGACGTCGTGAGGGGAGTTTTCAGCTGCCAAGCATGTGTCGCTTGAAGGCCGTGCGTCCAGTCGCAAGCTTTCTAGGTGTATTCTCCTTTTTAAAAACAGCGTGTGCGTGCATAGCTTTGAGTGGCGCTTAAGATGCGTGAGCAGAGATTTCTAAAGCTCCTTTTGTGACGTCACTCGCCAGGAAAGAGTGCCTCCGGTGATACTTTTAAAAAGATTCTATGCAGCCTCGATTCACAAAATTATCAAATAATTTTGATATTTCAGATTCTGGAGGTCAAATGAAGATTTAAATATGTTTCCTCAAATACAGAGACACTCTAGCTTCCCTTTAATTATAATATGTTCCTTAAATTTTTAATTCGTGAAAATAGACCCATAATTCCAATTAGAAAGCTGCTAAGCATCATCGAAAAACACTATATCAACCCTTTTCGTGATTGTATCAGACGGGAACAGCATTTTTTTATGGCGTTCTAAAAAAAGGTTTAATATAATTGGCTGCGTTTCTAGATTTCGGTTTCTTATCAGAGCGCATCTCTGCACCTGCGATACTGCTGACCAGTGGCTGCAGTGCGAAGCCACCTCCTCGCCTCCCTTGTAGGATGGAGGGAAGCAGGGCGCATGTATGTTGCGAAACTAAACCCCTGGGGAACAGAACCGTGGGCGCATTGATGCGCTCCGATAAGAAACCGAAACTTCGAAATGGATCCAAATAAAGCGTTTTTACAGAACGCTTAAAATGCTACACCTGCGTTATATCCTTCTAAAAAGAGTTGATTTCGTGGTTTTTGATGACTCTCGGCAAGTTTCTAATTGAAACCATGTGTTCATTTTCAGTAATTAAAAAGTTAATTAACAAATTGTATTTAATTATCCGACTGATCGTTACCGTTAGGCCCCTATACTACATACCCCTGGCCGTATAACTAATCTGCACAAACCACAGAAGTGTAGTTTTCACGACCTTTTTAAACAAATATGTAAAGCTTAAAACAATCGCCCTGTATAACAGTGAAAATGCGATACCAACATGTTGCAGCCATATGGCTCCACCATGCTGGTATCGCATTTTTGCTGGTATAGGATGTCCTATATTACGTCATGCTTGTATGGTTCCGTACTCCTGTACGGTCCCGTGCGCCTACGGTTCCGACATATTCCACTCCGCTGCTATAGGATGTCCAATAATACGACACGCTTGTATGGTTCCGTCCCGTTCCGCCTTAATCCACCGCGTTGGAGCCGCCTTTTCGCTGATATAGGACGTCCCATATTACGGTTACGCCTGTATGAGGCTTTTCCATCATCTTTCCGACGTCAAGATTTTCCAACAGGGTAGGCACGGATCTGTCAGCTCCGCGATCGTCACTATTGTGGCAAGGACGCCACGGCACCTGGGCGCTTGATGTGCTCTTTTAATATTTTGAGCATGTCTGAAAACAGGTGGATGGGTGTCTGGTATGCCTTTGCTCATTTGCGGATTGTTCCGAAAACAGGGACTAGGCGCTTCTGCGATCTGGGCGCATGCTGGGGGATTTTAGAATAGTAGAAAATTGAACTCTGCAGGAATCTTGAAACATAACAAACATAATGTGCATGCCAAAAGGCATAGCATGTCAGTGGACACGGCAACCCCGCCGGGGCAGCGTCGCTTAACATGCATCCCATCATGTTTACGCAGATCGTCCTTGGCTGCTTGCTGAACGCACCGTCGCTATCGGTGGCAACTTCGGCTGGAGAATTTCGTGCTGGCTGAAATCAGCTGCCGTGCGTCGAGACAGCTGCGTCACCGATTACACGGGTCCACGTGGCGAACTACCACGGCACAACGCTCACGCGCATGACGACATCAACTGATCACCTCGGCTCAACTGGGCTTAAAAACTGGATGACTGCGGTTCCTACCTTTAGTGGACACGGCAACCCCGCCGTGGCAGCGTCGCTTAACATGCATTCCATCATGTTTACGCAGGTTGCTGGTTATAAATATGGTTTTCGTAGTAACTGCCTATGCTTAGTTGTGTTGCCGTGTCCACGGGTCTTGTTACAGTGTGCGAATGACTGTTTGTTAATAGCAGGTATGTTACTGAAGCTCCCGGGTGACGTGGAAGCAAATCCTGGGCCTATAACTGACGCCATGTTTGCAGAAATGCTCCAAACACAAAAAGATATCATAAACAAAAATTAAAGAAATAAAAAAAAAAGAAAACTACCTCGGAAGTTAATCTACAGAGGTTACAAAATAGGCTGGACTCTATTGAAGAAAAACTTGAAATTGTCGATGAAACTAGCAACAGGCTTGTCAAAGTAGAGAGCGCAGTTTCCAGTCATGATCTTGAATTGAACTCGCTATACCGACAAGTTGATGATCTTGATAATAGGTCACGTAGAAGCAACTTGATTGTGAGGGGAATCAAAGAAGAAGCTCTTGAAACTGAGCAAGTTTTACTGAGGCTTGTAAATCATGAAGTATTCGACGGTATACTGATAGTGAAACTCGACTCCATCGAACGAATTCACAGAATCGGAAAACACACACCTGGTAGAATTCGACCAATTATATTGAAATTTGCTGACTTCCGAAATAAAATGAAAATTCTTAATAATTGTTCTATGCTCAAGGGCACCAACATTTGCATTAATGAAGACTACTCGAAAAGGGTTGTGGAGATTCGGAAAAACTTATGGAACTCTACCGCTCATGAACGAAAGGAGGGAGCAAAAGTAAAGTTAATGTTCGATAAAATTAAGATCAACAATGTCCTCTACGCTTGGAATGAAGTTGCCAATATAAGATACAAGTGTTTCACTTTACCAAACACACAAGAACAATGACATAATAAAAAGAGCTTCAAACTAATTAACATAAATGCCCGGAGCATCTTAAACAAGGTTTAGCTTATTGAAAGCATTGTTCTGGAACACGAACCAGACATTATGGTGATTACTGAGACGTGGCTTCATGAAGACGTTTTAGATAGTGAAGTTACACCAGAAAACTACAGATTACTGAGAAAAGACAGAGGAGCACGTGGTGGAGCCGTTGCAATTCTGATTAAAAACAATATTACATTTACTGTTTTGGAGGACGTTGAAGCGATTGAGTCAGTACGGATCCAGATAGAACTTAACGACCATGCCGTTGTCCTAGGTGGAGTTTACAGGCCACCTAATGCTCCAGTCGGCTTCTTACTCAAACTACGCGATTACATGGACTCCGCAATACGGCCTCATAGTATTTCGTTAGTGGGGGACTTCAACTTACCAGGAATAAATTGGAATAAATTTCAGCCGGAACAGCGGAAGTGGCTAGTTGTGACCAACTACTGGAACTTGCTTTCTGTTATAACTTGACGCAAGTCGTCACTGCGGAGACACGAGTGCTTTCCACGACCTCGCCCCTATTCGACCTAATCTTTGTTTCCGCCATCCTAAACGCTGCTCTACCAAACTGCGAACTTTATGAGGGAATATCAGATCACAAAATGATAGTCATGACATTAAACGCAAATCTCGGCACACTCGACTGTCCGTCGCGTAAAACGTTTCTTAATTTTGAAGCCGCCGACGATGTTAGTATTTTAGACTGCCTTGAAAAGTCATTAGACGATTTTCAGTTGCTCAACCAGACATCTGTCGGTACAAAAGTTTTGTGGAACTATTTTGTTGAAGTCGTTCAACACAGCATTAATCAGTTTGCGCCTACTCATACAAAAACGACAAGGAAAAAAATGTCCTTGGATCACTAGAGATATCATTCAAAGAAAGAGAAGTATAAAGCGTTATCGAAAAACCCTTAAACGTAATCCAAATATCGATAAAAGGGTGCAACTTCACGCCATGAGTCATGATTTGAAAATACTTGTGAAAGACTCGAAGAGCAAATTTTACAACGTCACACTGAAAAAGTTCCTTATTGATGACCCTGCGAAATTTTGGCGTTATATTAATCCGCGTGTCCAATCGGGAAACGACTCCGGCAACACTCAAGAACGCGTTGAAGATTTTAATTCCTTCTTTTCTTCTGTTTTTACACGAGATAACGAAATTTTGCCGGGATTTAAAGATTTCTCTAAATATCCTTCGATTGGAGATATTGGAATACACGAAGAAGGAGTTTTAAATTTATTACCTAATATAGACGTGAAAAAAAGTTCCGGTCCCGACGGAATTCCGAATGCGTTCTTAAAAAGGTACGGTGAATGGGTTGCTAAGTGTCTTACTTTAATTTATCAATCATCCTTAAATGAAGGTCACATGCCTAAAGCCTGGAAGACTGCCAGAATTATACCTATTCATAAAGGCGGTTCGGAGAGTTGTGTAGAACATTTCCGCCCCATATCTCTTATTAGTACATGCTCCAAACTCCTCGAACACATCGTTTCTAAACATATGTTGACTTTTCTAAATGACCATAATATACTGTATGAATATCAACACGGTTTCCGCAAAGGTCTGTCTACGACCACACAACTTGTTGAAACCGTGCATGATCTTGCTCAGTCTATTAACAACCGAAGTCAAACTGATGTAATATTCTTGGACTTCGCAAAAGCATTCGACAAAGTGCCTCATCCTAAATTGTTGCTTAAAATTGATACCATATTTAAGAACCCCATAATTACAAATTGGTTTTCTTCCTATCTTTCTTCGGGAGCTTAGTTTGTCGAGTCCGGAGAATATAAGTCTAGCTTTGCACATGTCCTTCCGGGAGTTCCACAGGGTAGTGTACTGGGACCACTATTATTTTTAATATTTATAGATGACCTCCGCTTTGGGATTACTGTTACAATGAAGTTGTTTGCGGACGACTGTGTATTGTATAAAAACATTGTAACCCAACAAGATCAAATCGAACTAAGCAATAACCTCAGCAAAATTAAACAATGGTGCAATGAGTGGCAGATGGAGTTAAATCCCTCGAAAACAGTATTGATGACAGCTACACGAAAAAAGAAATTATTAAGTTATGATTATTTTTTAGATGGCACTAAACTCCTCCGTGAGGATGAACACAAATACTTAGGATTAGCATTCACGAGTGACTTACGATGGAACACTCACATTGAAAAAGTCACATCAAAAGCTAACAAGGCACTCTGGTACCTTAGAAGAAATATAGCTAGCGCCACACCAGAAATAAAAAATATAGCGTATAAAACATTGGTGAGACCAGTTCTCGAATATGCGAAAAACAGTTTGGGACCCATATACAAAGATCAATATTACTAGACTCGAAAGGGTTCAGCGGCTTGCAGCTAGATTCATCTTTAGTAAATATAGCAGCATAGATTCTCCCACTGAACCATGCTGCCGTGCCGAGCTCCCAGCTCTAGAATTAAGAACAAAGTGTGAGCGTATAAAGCTTTGTTCTTAATTTTTTTATAATTTAATTTTCATAAAAAATATAACTACATTGACATACTCTTGGGTGAATCCACAAGGCACCGTCATGCTATGTACATAAGAGAGCCGCGTGTTAGATACGATTGCTTCAAGTAGAGTTTCTTTGCTAGAGCACTTACGGAGTGGAATGCTCTGCCAAGTGGCACTGTCACCCTAATCTCAATTAATGAGTTTGTTAAAAAGTCGAGAGCTTAGTACTGTGTCACGCGTCGTAAATGTTGATTAATCACGATGCCCATCTAGTGTTCTACTCTACCCTCAGAGTCCATTCCCATCAGTTATTTTTTCACTTGTTGTGTTGGCGTTAATCTGTATAAGTACTTGAGCACTTCGAATGGTGTATCATTGCCTGTCTAGTCAGCAAGTCATATAATAGCGGCATCTTTTTTACCTCTCCTTGTGCTTTTTGTCGCAGCAGGTATTAGTATTCTTTGCCGCGGTTCTCTCTTTTTTTTTCTTTTTTTTGTGCATTGTTGTTTGCATGTATGTGATTTACTGCATCGTTTTACCCACTCCTGTAAAAGCCCTGTCTAGGGCTGACAGTATCAATAAATGAATAAATAAATAAAATATGAAACACCCACCATCTATCTATTTTCGTTTCTTGTCCGCAAGAAGCTGTTGTGTATGTAGCCTCCCTTGCTTAAGCCGCTTCTCCCTCGTGTCCCGGTTCGGTCTCGTCCTGATGAATCGTCGGTGGAGACCTGAGGTGCGGGCAACATCAAATTAAACCTTTTTGAGACAGAACCATATACTTGCTGAGAGGAAGTACACTCAAACGAATCTCAGGCATGTCATTTATAGTGAGTTTTAAATTGAGAGGCCTGATGTAAAATGGGACTTCAATACTGACGCACCCCTTTTGCAAGCCTAAAATTTTGAAGGCCTTGTCCAACTCGCTAGGGGGACAAGGCACATAAACCCCAAATGTGGATGAAATTTTTACCTTAACATCCCGGCTATCCCCGGATATTCGGTGACCAAACTTTTACAAAAAAATAATTTTTTTGCAAACACCGAGCCATCGACCACTTCTAAAAAAGCCTCAACCAAGCATACTCGTGCCGTGGCCTGTTTGCTCCGTGCTGCCCCCGAGTTAACTCGGGATGACAATGTTTTTTTTTTTTTCAAATGGAACCCACGCTTTTAGTTTCGGTTGCATTGTTGAAGCAGGTGGATACTTTTGTAAATTTTCCTCCCTATGCGCTACCGAGTCAACATTTTTGCAATGGCCCACCCGCGGGCTTTGATTTTGCTCTCCTTGACAAATGCTGAAACTCATATAGGCGGGCGATAGCTCGCCTTGAAGGTACTTGCTCTTGGTGGCCGAGAACAAACTCATGTTCCACATTGGCAGCCACTTGTTGCCAAGAATTGCTGCACGAATCCGAAAGAACCCAGTCTTACTCTAATACAGATGCATTGGCCGGACAGAGACACAAAAGCCTGACACAAGACCACTATAAAGACCGTAAATAAGTGTCTGCGAGGAATGAAACACATAACTTAGATAGGCATCAAACACTCACCTTGGAAACACTTGCCATGAGCCGCAAAGAGCAAACTTCTGGCCTTGATTGGCTGGTGCTTGCCACCAACACCTGCATGTATAACAAAGAACCCGGTCTTAGTCAAACTTGGCTGTTTTTGGAGAAGAGAGACAACAAACTACTAATGCAAGACCACTACTCATAGGAAATGGCATCCAAGAGGAATGGAACACAAAACTCGTATAGGCGGGCAATAGCTCACCTTGAAAATACTTGCTCTTGGTGGTCGAGAACAAACTCATGTTCCTGATTGGCAGCCATTTGCTGCGAAGAATACCTGCACATATCCTAAAGAACCCAGTCTTAGTCTAACACAGATGCTTTGGCCGGACAGAGACACAAAAGTCTGATACAAACCACAAAAAGCAGGAAATAGTGTCTGCGAGAGATGAAAACAAACCCAGGTGGAGAGGCTCCTTCTGTTTCACATTAGTCAAATAGTGTAGCTCATTTTGCTAAAACAATGCATATTTGCTAAAAAAAGTATAATATATATATTTGCCTCATTTAGCAGAGTTTACTGCCAAGGGTACCTGCACACCAGAATAAATCAGAGTTAGTCAGTTTTTTTTTTTCTTTTGATGAGCGACAAGAGAATCCTAAACGGGTAATGAAACAAGATACGAACCCAGCAAGACAGGCTAGTTTGCTTTGATGCAAGCACAGTGCCTCGGCCGACAAATGAGGTCACTTGTCATATTTGGTGGGAATAGTAAACTAAATGAAAATAATGCAATCTCTTTGCAGCCGACAGCTACAAACGAAATTTATATACCTCGATGAACGACCTGGAAATAAAATTGGGTGGTGGCCGAGTAGTTTAAGGTGTCAACTTTCAAACTTACATACTGTGTTGTTCTGGTTTAAGTCCTCTTGGTGTATATTTTTACACTTATTAATTGCATATAATTTTTTTTTCAGTTTTTGAGGCACTAGCAGATAATTTATATGCTAATTCACCTTTAGAAGCGTTTTAATTATACTCCGCGGCTTACTAGCGCTCGTAATAGATTCTTAGTAAGGGTAGCTTTCATTTTGTTTTCTGGCTATCGCTGCTGCTTGCTCCCTCACCCTTAAAATGCTGACAACTCGACACAAAAGTAAAACATGTGTATAAAATTTGATGAAAATCAGCATTTCCAAGTTGTACCCCTGCTTCATGAACCCCGACTATGCCACCATACCATACCTGAGTGCAGTGACGAATGGTCCCAGGTGCTGTGACCCGACCGTAAATGGCCTTACGGTGTGGTGCGACTCATGCAGCACCTATGCTTCGTAATGGAGCCAGTGTGCGAGGTGCGACATGCTAGAGCTGTGCGCTACAGCTTTACAGCCTGCAAAAGGTGGGAAGATGCCCCTCCATTTGCAGAGCTCGCAATAGCTCACCAAGAAGCTGTTGCAAACACTAGGGAGCCACAAAGTGTGAATAAAAGCACTTCTGAATGAGTATTAGTGTGCAAATTATGCGTCTATACGTTAAAACTAAAAAAAGCATATATATATATATATATATATAAGTATGAGTGTGTGTGTGTGTGTGTGTGTGTGTGTGTGTGTGTGTGTGTGTGTGTACTAAAGAAGGCAAAAAAAAAATTCTCCACGTGCGTTTGAGCTAAAAGCTCCTCTGCCCTTGATTTCAGTTCCCTAAGGCCCACTTCAGGCGGGGCAACTTTTCCAGCAGCTTTGAAGTTGCTGGCGGGTTGTTCCTAGGTTTTCCCCGATCAACACCAATTTCTGAGATCGGATTCGGCTCGAAATGGACGAGCAACTCGAGCAACTAAGAGAAGTGTGAAGTGGCAGCACCCAATCAGGATTGCAATATTTTCACGTGATATCCCTGTGGTGGTGACGATTACAGCTAAAGACTTGGTTCTGATATGAAATGGATCGTTTTTTTGGAAATAAACCGTTTCAAAAAGATAAGTTAGTATTCTATGCATAATTTAAAGATATGGAAACATGTTTTTTTGGATATAACTGTGCATCTAAATAGTGCAAGGAAAATGAAATTTCATGATGATGATGTCAAGTTCAGTTGTCAACATTACCACCACAGGGGTGTCACTTGAAAATATCACATTCCCGATTGGCTGCTGCCGCTTCAACCGTCTTAGAGTTGTCCGAATTGCTCGTCCGTTTCGAGCCCGACTAGATCTCAGCAATTCGTGTCCATCTAGGGAAAGATATGGAACAACCCACCAGCAACCCCGAAATTGCTGGAAAAGTTGCCCCGTCTGAAGCGGGCCTAAGACACCCTATTGTCTGGTACAGAGACCATTTAGGAATGCTCGGGTGTTTAAACGTTGTGCCACCCTTTTTTACAAAAACAACAACAAAAACACCAGAAAAACACATTTCAATCAATCAAATTTGGGGGTTTTACGTGCCAAACCAACGACGGGCATCTGGCACGCCCCAGCGGAGGACTGAGGATTAATTTCGACCACCTGGGGAACTTTTGAAGTGCAACCGAAAGCTCGGTTACATGGCGCCTTCTCCGCAAGGAGCCTCCGTCAGATCGCGGGCACCTCGGCCGGGATTCCAACCCGCCACATGGGGATCCGGAGGCCGGCGCTCTCGCTTCGGAGCCACCGAGGCAACTGAAAACACATTTCAGAGGGAAAAATTAAGGAAAGGGAATGTACCATTATGTTCAGTGAAGTTCGGTGACATGACTCGGAACTCAAGCAGGAATGCAATTATCCTTGGTGTGACCCCATCAGACTGTCTTGCTGCATTTGCTGGGGCTTATCTATTTGAAGTACCTGTACGAAAAGTAGAATAAACATATGTGCATCACACTAATTATTCGCAAGAAAATTTGTCAACATCCAAAATGACCCATGGATGAAATTATGCGAGGAAATTTTCGACCACATTGGCCGAGTCGCCTCTCCTGGCCAATGTTTCATTGCAACTTTAATTGTACTGAACAGTTATAGAGTACATTACAAAGTGCAATTTGGTGTTGTACGAAACTACAACACACAAAACAGCACTCTAATACAGTACGTTGAGGTATCTCTGAACAAATTTTAGGGTTTCATGGTGCCTCCTTCAGATAACTGATGTTGAACATGAAATATGAGCACCGAGGAGTGAGCAAACAGTGACTTCCAATTAGTCCCGCGACATATCGACAAGGAGTGCAATGTGTAGCAAGCAAGCAAGATATATAAGATCACATCAAAAAGGCTCCGCTACAATGAGACAATCTACAATCTAGGCACAGTAATGAGTCAACCGACGTACAGCCATGATTCCCTTTGTGTCGATTTTGGTGAAACATGGCCCACGGAAAAATAAGAAAACGCGTCATTTTGTTTTCACACTACGTGCTCTGCGCAGCCGATAGCAGGGCGGTTGAGTGGCGTCACAAAAATTTGACTCACTCGCTAGCGTTTTTAATTTCGTTCGTGGTCAGTCGGCACAACAGATCAGTGCTCGGCACTCATGGTCTACCAGGGAGGAAAAAAAGTACGAGCTCAGAGCCGAGCGCCGATCGCGACTTTCGTAAATAGAAGCTTGCCGGTAACACTTCGGCGACTCGTCAGCTTCAAACAACGCCTCTTCGAACGAGCCCGCCAATTTAATGCGTTGAACGGTCGCGGCGGCAAGCACGCCGGAAGGAAGGGGGCTGGAGGCTGAGTATCCGAAAGAGACGCGGCGCTGGTTTCTATGTCTATTTCGCTCATGAGATAAGAAGATAGCCAAGCTAGGCGAGTGTAACACTGACCGACGTTATATTGGAGTACACGCAGTCGAAATGACGCCTGCAACAGAGCACAGCTAAAGACTTTCAGCAGGGGACACGAGCGTTAAAATAAGCTGCGATTTCAAAACATCATGTATCTTTTCTGTCCTTCGGTGTTTAGTTTGATCTATGTATGCCAAAGCAAAACACTCAATGCTGCAAGTAATAAAGTCGTGTATACGTACCTCTCGAAGCGATTGAAAGTGCGTTGGTTTCGCTTGCAGCTCACGAGCGAGTGGCGCGACGAACTCGACGAACTGCCATCCGGCGGTCTCCCGTATTGACGGGTGGCCCGCAGCAGTGCGCATGCTCGGCGGCTCGGCGGCTCGGCCAGGCTCAACTGGGCTCGGCTCGCTCCCTTCGAACCCGAGTTGGCGCGAGCGCCGGTTGACGACTTCTCAAAAAACGAGGCTGTAACGTATTGTTTGACGGCGCAAATGCACGTATTTTTCACGTCGTTTTTTTTTTTTTTACAGTGTGTGAATAGATGTGATGAACATAAAGAGTGGTGGGTGAAATGCACTCGCATGCGGTCGTGGATTTTGTGTACGACGTAGGATTACCCAGAAAGGTGGGTCAATATCGAGAAATGTGTGCGTAAGATATGTCAAACCTATTCACCCTCGTTATTTTATCGTGCAAACCGACGTTGTCACGGATCGCGTTCGATTTGGGTTCGAACACCGGTAAACCATTTTTGTTGCATTACGACTGCAATAAACGTTTGGAAAACGATCACTCAATACGCACGTCGATAATGGGCTTTTTCATTGAAATGTAGGTCGCGGTTGTTCCAGCTAGTTATTCTGAATGGTTTGGTGGTTATCTAGCATTTCAAGCGCGCGAGGCTGTGTGTACTGTGTGCCGTACCAACAGCTGTATATACCTACACTGTCGATCAATTTTCATGTTTTCGCAAGGCAGAACGTTTGTGTTTCGTCTGTATCCACACCCAATATCTTTCTCTCGCGTGTTGCCATGGGGTAACTCGAACTGTTTTACGATATCATTCACGCGATGTCATTATGTGGGCATACCGATATCCACATGTAGCTTCACGAACGCTCAATATCGTGCTACGTTTCCTCTTGTTGGTAACTTGGTACCCGTACTGAGATATATGCACGCGATAGAATATTGTATTCTCCTTTGGGCCCGTGATTGACGACCGATATTTATATACATAGTGTCTAGAGTACCGTCCAACGGCACTTTTGCACAGCGTTCATGTGCCGTCCGACGGTACTCCACTCGCGCCCTCGAATGCCGTCCGAAAGTCTCGTATAAAACGAGTTCTCAAATTGAGTTTCTTGAAGCGGAGTTTAGCGTATGGTAAGATGTCTGTCTCATAAGCACGCGATGCCGGGTTGGACCCCCAGTGCGGGCTTACTTTTTTGTTTTTGTTTTCTCGAACATTTTATTTTGCCGACGCATTTGCTGATATTTACATTTTTTTTTTTTTTACGATTAACACAGGAAAAAACGAATGTTGTCACCGAAATTTCGCTGAACGGAATGGTATGGGACTTCGTTTCCGGAGGTGCATCGGGTACAGCGGGGCTTGGTTTGCAGGCTGGACGCCGCGAAGCGGTGTGTATGACAGGGCCAAATGGGTCAATAGTTTTGTAATTAGCAACCGCATACTGTCGCCGTGAAGCGGCGTGAACGCAGGCGGGGGTTGTGTTCACGAGCTCCCCAGTGATACACGCGCCGACCGACTCTCGGACGGCACTTGTAGGCGCGATTGGAGTGCCGTCGGACGGCACCGTAGAGACAGCCATTTATATATCGTGTGGCCGTACAGTATGTCCATGTCGGTCACCAATATGCACGCGATTTCGTATTTTATTCCAATAACCACACATTATATCGGGGAATTGTGCTCCAATATGCTGTTGTATACAAATAACCTCAAGTTTTATCGGGATATCGTGCTCCGATATCGTGTTGTATACCAATAGAGTTTTAGTAGATCGTTCCTATGACTCCGATAACGATACCCGATACTCCGCCACCGCCTTCCTTGCGCATGCATAGTATCGTTATCGGGGCTATCGGAGGTATCGGAACGATCTACTAAAACTCTCTATTAACTGCAAGTCATATCGGGATATTTTGCTCCATAATTCTGTTGTATACCAATAACCGCATACTATATCGGGATATTGTGCTCCGATATGAATTCCCATCGGGCGTATTGGGTTAATCGGATAACAACAAGTTTTTATTGGTTTCCATCAACTTCATTAGAATACAATATTTCCAATAAGCCGAGTTCATATTGGTTTTTTTCAATAGGGCCGGGCGACAAGACGCCTTTTGAATCGGGGGTCGCCTACGTTTAAGGCGTGAGGGGGTAGGAGGCTTTCTCTTTTTGAGGCCGTTGGTGTGTCGCGTCGGGCGTTAAATTGAGGATCTGATCAGATATTCAAAAATCTCATTAAGTGGTTTTTGTCTTTTTTTTCGCAGAGCAGTAGTCGATCAGGCATTCAATGGCGGCACCGGCCAACCGGAGTGGTTAATTCTCAACGTCGTTGATATTTGTAAAAGTCAGTGTTAAACACTGATTTTTAATATCAACTTTTTTTGTTTGTTCGTTTTTTTTTTAATTTAATGAGGTTTAATAAATAGTTTGGGAAAATGTCAAGTTACCTTGAAATACCGAATATAAACGTCTGAGCTAATTATTCGCGCGCTTCACAAACATTAATAGTAGTATATTACGGAATAAAGTCATGAAGTAGTTACCGGCAGCGAGACTACCAATTATATTGTTGTCCTGGCATTTTTTTCTTTTTTTTTTTCGTGTGATCAGGTATTTCTAAAAGTCTGATCATTCAGTAGGCGAGTTAGATATGGCTCAAGTTTGCATTATTTGAAGTTGATTGAATATATTTCTTTCGTCGTGCGGCTACGTTGTAGGGTGATTTCGTCGAGGGTGCTGGATGGCTGCTACCTTGGACTCATCTCGTAACAGTTCTTAAGACTGTTTACTGCAGGTAAGCGTAGTCCGATATTTTATTTTGATTTCTTGTTCCCATTTATGCACTTGAAATGGGGCTCTTGATTTTTATGTTTATTTTGTGTGTGTGCTGTTTCTTCATTTCCGAGAGAGAATTGAGGGCATACTTCGAGTAAATAAATTAGAGTAAGACACACAGGCCGCTTGAGTGTGTCTTTTTCGGTCTTCTTTTTTTTTTTGTGTGTTTTCGTCCTTGTGTGCTGTTCGTCTCATGTCTAAATAAAACATACATTCAATAACGGTTAAGAGTAGAGCTTTTTTGTACATAATTGTAAATATATCAGCTTGAACTTTAGAAATAACTAGAACACAAAGAAAGACAGGACAGGATATGACACACAGCTGCCTACCAACGATGTTTTAGTGTAAACGTCTTCCTTGCGCTTTTGCTCCTTGCTTTTTAGTCCCAAGTGGAGCACGATAAACCTATTATATAAATTACCCTATTCCAGTAATAAAGATAACTCCCGATATTTACACTTATACAAAAATATACAAATCATTTCCACAGAATTCCTAGGAAATTATTGTTTTTGAACTAACCCGCCACAAGCTCGTGTTGTTGTTGCTTGGGGCGTGACATTTCGTGTCATTTCGCCATTTCTTTTTTGTGTACGGTGATTGATGGGGTGCTGAAGCAATCCTTCGCGTGCTCCTCGATGGCGAGCGCCTCAAGCATTTCACGTGCATGAGGATTGGTGTTTCTGGCAAGAATGGTGCACTGGCATGTCTTCTAATGAGCTGCCAGATGTCCTGCCGCTGTGCCCTTCAGAGACGCTGCATGCTCGCGGGCTCTGTCGTTGATACATCGGCCCGTTTGGCCGATGTAGCATTTCCCGCAAGAAACGGGAATGTGGTACACCACTCCTGTTGTGCGTGGGAGATACAGCGTTCTATGGGCCGTGTTGCAGGATTTTGTATTTCTTCTTCGGTTCACTTCACGCACATAGAGTAGGCTTTGTTGGGCGTGGAGCATACTACTTTGGACGTCATTTCTTGCTGCAATCTTTTTCAATTTGTGCGTAATTCCATGAATGTACGGTAGGACCACGACCTTCTTTCGAGTTTTGTCTGCGTTTCCGTTCTCCTGCCTTGTATGCTTCAGTTTTTTGCAGATGCTTTCACAGACTGGCACCATAAGACTAGTTGGATATCCAGAATCTCGTAGGCGGCACATCTGTTTTTCAAAGCTTCGCCCTATTTGATGTAGGGCAGAGATTAGAGCCGTGCTAGCGACACTCCTCTTGATGGTTCTTGGGTGTCCAGATGTGAACGGCAGAAATCCTTTCGCTGAGCGGGGTTCGTACGTCCAGCACACGTGTCCTTGATTGAAAGTCAGATTGAGATTTAGAAATTTTATATTTTTGTCGACAGGTGATTCATAGGTGAAAACCAAGTCGGGGCAACTTTCTTGGAACCATCTAAGAACTGTGTTTCTGGATCCGTTTATCTGGTCGTCGACCTCCGTGGCACTTAGTATTAAGAAGTCGTCCACGTAACGGAAAATCGCCTGGACGCTTGTATGTTTCAGGTTGTTTTCGATGATCTTGCCGCATGCCGACAGGTACAAATCACATAGCCACGGCGCCAGTCGAGATCCAATGCATATTTCGCTTTTTTGCACCATTGGTTGCTCTTGATATACCATCACAGTCGCGTTTAGATATACGCCTAATAGTTCTAAAAAGGTGTCTACATTTATTCCTGCGACGTTCTGAAAAGCTGTGGTGCCTTGCTTCTCAATGGTAGAGCGGTGAATTGCCATAAGGTTCGTGTGCGGAATCGAATAGTACATGTCTTGAATATCTATTGAAAATCCAGATCTGACACCGGCTCCATTTTCTTTAGGATGCGTAATAAATTGTTCAGAATTCTTGATTTTGAATGGATCACCCGATAGTATCAAGGATAGGCGATTGGATAGGAACGTCGACAAATGGATTTGCCAGGTTTCTTTTTCCGACACAATGGCCCTAAACGGTATACCTTCTTTGTAGGTTTTCGCAGAGAAAAAAACTTACAGTTGTCCTTCCTTTGTTTGTCTTATTTTTGTGCATAGACTGTTCAGGTTGTTATTATCAAGAAGCTTCAAAACTGCTTGTTTTGCTTTTTCGTTTCTTTTTGCGTCCACGTCAATGAAGTTCTTTGCCATGGCGGCAGAGGCTTTCTCTATGTGTGTGACTGAATCTAGGACGACGAATCCGCCCTCCTTGTCTGAAACGCATAAATTAAGATCTTTGCTAATTAGCTCCTTTATTGTGGGACGAAAGGTCATACCGACTGTTATTGATCTTCTTAGGTTCACGATGCAAACGATTCCCTCGTTGATTTTCCGTGCGGCGTGTTCAACATCAGCCTTGGAGGCAATATTTCTGACAAGGGCCACCTTGTCGATGAGTTGCAGCCGAGGTGGCAAAGCAGACTTTGGTTCTTGTTCAAGTACTTTTCTTGCCTTAGCTGAGATGGTGACGTCTCCAATGACCTGGGGGGCTCGCCGTTCTGGGTCTCCTTTGGCTTTCCTTGCCAGGTGCTGTTTCAAATATGGAAGGTAATAATTGGTCCACATGGTTTCTGTAGTGTATCTTGCCGTTGTCAGGTAATTCATGAAAACGTTATAGTGAGGACATTTGCCACGTAGAAAATCTGTGAGGAGCCATTGTTGCCTCCATGTCTCGTACCTGAGAATCTTACTCACTCGCATGGCGTGCCCTTCTGACGGTGTTATTATTCCGAAAATTTGCCTGACATCTTCCAGGATGATTTTCTTGTTGATGCTGCGCGCTAGTAGTCTTCCCTGGCAAATGGTGGTGGCAATGAAAAAACTAAGCGTTTTTGGGTCCAGTATATGAATAAGTAGGAAGGAGGTGCTCAAATAACTAGAAAGGAACTGAATAACGGTTAAGAGTTGAGCTTGTTGGTACATACTTCTAAATATATCAGCTTGAACTTTAGAAATAACTAGAACACAAAGAAAGAAAGGACAGGATAGGACACACAGCTGACTACCAACGATGTTTTAGTGTAAACTTCTTCCTTGCGCTTTTGCTCCTTCCTTTTGAGTCCCAAGTGGAGCACGATAATCCTATTATATTAATTACCCTATTCCACTAATAAAGATAACTCCCGATATTTACACTTATGCAAAAATATACAAAGCATTTGTACAGAATTCCTAGCAAATTATTGTTTTTGAACTAACCCGCACACAAGCTCGTGCTGTTGTTCTTTGGGGCGTGACATTCGATCCATAGGTATTGTTAGAGCCATTAAATAAGCTGCGCTTAGAGTATCGGCACTCCGTTCCCCGACATTGTTGTGGGCGCCGCCATTTTGGCTCGTATGCAGAACAGACGCAACGGCCGATCGTCAAGATTCAAAAGTGAGACTTCCTCAGCATTAGATTCGGTGTTAGGAAGGTAATGTAATATTGCTTTGCTCTGTCGCGAACGGTTTAAACATTTGTGGAGGGCGGAAAAGCATTTCCCCTGATTTCAGATAAAGCTTCAGATAACTGGCCACCATGATTTTAAGCCACAATATGGCCAAGTGTCGTTACTCTGAAGCGTAGCTTATTTAATGGCACTAGGTATTGTCTTTCTTTTTTGTTTATGGTGATTGATGGGGTGCGGGCGTAATCCTTCGCGTGCTCCTCGATGGCGAGTGCCTCGAGCATTTCTCGTGCATGAGGATTGTTGTTTCTTGCAAAAATGGTGGTGCTGTTAAAGGCTACACTGCACTAGCATGTCCTGCAATGAGCTGCCAGATGTTCTGCCGCTGTTCCCTTCAAGGCCCTGTCACATTGAGGAAACACGGCGGAAACATGAACAAAACATGTTTCTCAACAGTCAGGAAACATGTCGGCTGTCGGCTCTGTTGCCCGACAACCCTGTCACATTGAGGAAACAGCAACACAACATGGACGACAGCGACAATGTTGTCTCGGTGTGACAGCTTTTGGCAACGGAAACCTCGACAACTTGTGTCGGACGACACGTGTTGCCAATATCGGTGGCTGAGCGCATTTTTTTTTCCAGCAACACGGCAACATCTATATTTTTCTGTACAGATAGTCGCACGAGAATACTTCAATAATAACGTCAAGCGTGAAGGGCGATTTCGAACGCGGCTTCTTGGGCGGCGGCAGCTGATCGTCAAAATCATCTGAATCGATGCAACAAAGAAGCACCCTGTCACACTGCGGAAACAGTCGGAGAACTTTGTCCTTCAACACGAGGAAAACATGTTTTCGGGGACCCTGTCACATTGCGGAAACAGCAACAGTCCGGAAACATGTTGCTGTAGTCCGAAAACCATGTTTCCCAACTTGTTTTCCGACACTCGGGGAACATCCTGTCACACCGAGAAAGCGTGTTGGAAGAACACAAATTGCCTCCTCTCCTGCGCGCTGCCGCCCTCTCTCTCTCGCCCTCGTCTGCCCGGCCGGCTCGGCTAAGCTGCAAGCGCGAGCTCCGGGCTTTCAGCATCCCTGCCAAGCACGCGCGCTCGTGCAGTGCAAGCACTGTTCTGGGCCAGTTTGCTCGCGCGGCTGCTTCTGGACCGAAGCTGAAACGAAGTATAGGTGGCCAGGCTCAGATCCGCTGGCTCCGCTCGCCCCTTGAATCGTTGCCATTTTGGATCGCCGTCTCATCGCCGTCGCTCTACCGTAGTCGATTCATCAGCCGCGCGAACCATCTCGTGTTCTCTGGATTTGGCGCTTGCGTTCTGCTACAGGGCTAGACCCTTGCAGGATGGAATACGCGCCGGCCACAGCAGCAGCTTGTGCTTTGGTGCTTCTTTGTGCCATCGATTCAGATGATTCTGACGATTGGCTGCCGCCGCGCAAGAAGCCGCGTTCAAAATGGCCCTTCACGCTTGACGTCAATTATTGAAGTATTCTCGTGCGACTATCTGTACAGAAAAATATAGATGTTGCCGTGTTGCTGGAAAAAAATTCGCTCACCCACCGAAATGGGCAACACGTGTCGTCCGACACAAGTTGTCGAGGTTTCCGTCGCCAAAAGCTGTCACACCGAGACAACATTGTCGCTGTCGTCCATGTTGTGTTGCTGTTTCCTCAATGTGACAGGGTTGTCCGGCAACAGAGCCGACAGCCGACGTGTTCCCCGACTGTTGAGAAACATGTTTTGTTCATGTTTCCGCCGTGTTTCCTCAATATGAAAGGGCCTCAAAGCAGAAGCTGCTGCTGTGGCCGGCGCGTATGCCATCGTGCAAGGGTCTAGCCCTGTAGCAGAACGCAACCGCCAAATCCAGAGAACACGAGATGGTTCGCGCGGCTGATGAACCGACTACGGTAAAGCGACGTCGATGAGACGGCGATCCAAAATGGCAAAGATTCAAGGGGCGAGCGGAGCCAGCGGATCTGAGCCTAGCCGCCTATACTTCGTTTCAGCTTCGGTCCAGACGCAGCCGATGCTACAAGCGCGAGCATCTGGCCCACAACAGTGCTTGCACTGCACGGGCGCGCGTGTTTGGCAGGGATGCTGAAAGCCCGGAGCTCGCGCTTGTAGCTTAGCCGAGCCGGCCGGGCAGACGAGGGCCAGAGAGAGAGGAATGCAGCGTGCAGGAGAGGAGGCAATTTGTGTTCTTCCAACACGCTTTCTCGGTGTGACAGGGTGTTCCCCGAGTGTCGGAGAACAAGTTGGGAAACATGGTTTTCGGACGACAGCAACATGTTTCCGGACTGTTGCTGTTTCCGCAATGTGACAGGGTCCCCGAAAACATGTTTTCCTCGTGTTGAAGGACAAAGTTCTCCGACTGTTTCCGCAGTGTGACAGGGCCTTTAGAGACGCTGCATGCTCACGGGCTCTGTAGTTGTGTTCTTTGTGTTCGAGTTATTTCTAAAGTTCAAGCTGATATATTTACAATTACATCCATTCAATTCTAAACTGGCAAATTACTTCGTCAAAAAAAAAAAAAGAAAGCCGTTTACAACTAACTTCCTGTAACGCCGAATTAGAGCGCAGCTCTTGAGGAGGAGGAGGAGGGAAGGGTACTGAGGGTCACATGTTCTCGGAGGGGGGCACGTGATCTCGGGGGAGGGAGGTCATTGATCTGGGGGTGTGGTCACCTGACCTTGGGGGGTCACGTGACCTGGGGGTCACGTGATCCCCCAGAGGGAGTTTTCCGCTAGCGGGGAAATTTTTCCGCTAGATTTAGCGGGAAACTTTTTCCGCTGGATTTAGCGGGGAATTTTCCCGCTAGATCTAGCGGGGAAATTTTTACGCCAGATTTAGCGGGGAAATTTATCCGCTAGAATTAGCGGGAAAATTTTCCGCTAGATTTAGCGGGGAACTTTTTTCTGCTAGATCTAGCGGGGAAATTTTTCGCTGGATTTAGCTGGGAAATTTTTCCGCTAGGTTTAGCGGAGAAATTTTTCCGCTAAATCTAGCGGGAAAATTTTCTGCTGCATTTAGTGGGGGGAAATTTTTCCGCTAGATTTAGCGGGGAAACGTTTGCGCTAGATTTAGCGCGAAAATTTTTCCGCTAGATGTGGCGGGGAAAGTTTTCCACTAGATCTAGCAGTAAAATTTTTCCGCTAGATTTAGCGAGGAAATTTGTCCGCTAGATATAGCGATGAAATGTTTCCGCTAGATTTAGCAGGGAAATTTTTCCGCTAAATCTTGCGGGGAAATTTTTCCGCTAGATTTTGCGGGGAAATTTACCCATAATGCACCGCGCGGTTACACCGACGGCGACGCCGCTCAAGCCGGAAACGGGTGCCTAAGAACTGCGCTCTAAAAAGTTACATGTTTGCCGAAGTTCGACCTTCGGCAGTAGGAAATTATTTGTGCGCTTCGCAAACATTAAAAGTTGTAAATTACTGATTAAGGTAATTAAGTTATTGCCGGCAGAGGGACTACCAATTATATTGTTGTCTTGGCTTTTTTTGCGTGTGATCGGGCGTTTTTAAAAGTTATTATTCAGTAGGCGAGTCGGATGGCTCAAGTTTCCATTATTTAAGTTGATTGAATATATTTCTTTCCTCCTGCGTCAACCTTGTAGGGTGAATTCGTCGAGGGTACTGGATGCCTGCTACCTTGGATCCAACTGCAGGTCAGCGTAGTCAGATATATTATTTTGATGTTCTTGTTCGCATTTGGGCACTTGAAATGAGGTTCTTGATTTTTATCTTTCCTTTGTGTGTGGTGTTCGTTCATTTTTCAGAAAGAATTGAGGGTATACTTCGAGTAAATAAATTAGAGTAAGACACACAAAGCGTATGCTTGGGAGAAGAGCGTGTTGGTTTAAGTCATGGATGAAGAAAGAATAAAACAATTAAAGCAGGGACAACATAAGCACATCTTTCAAAAAGATGTGGTTGTGTTGTCCCTGTTTTAATTGTTTTATTCTTTCTTCATCCATTACACAAAGCGCGTGAGTGTGTCTTTTTCGGTGTGTTCTTTTTCTGTGTTTTCGTCCTTCTGTGCTGTTGTTTTTTGTCTAAATAAAACATACATTCAATTATAATCTGGCAGAGCACTTTGGCAAATATATTTGCATATTTGCCGAGTTCGGCAGTTAGGGTTGGCGGTCATGAGAGTCTGCTGTGGTGGTGAGTACCTAATGTGCTGTAGCGCTCTGTGGTGTATGCAGTGATGTGATTGCTGCGCCAATTGCGCCAAACTGCGCCAAGGGGCTAACCCTGCTACATCCTGCTACATTTTGCCAAACTATGGGTAATCTGCGCCAAGCCTGCGCCAAAAGACCAATTTCGGTCGCTTTTCCAAACAAAACCGAAACTGAACTGAGTACCGTAATTGGGCATGCCTGAGCTAGGTGGCGCCAGCGGCCGCCCGACACAAAGTACCCTGCATAAATCGTCCATCCGGTCTTGCACGGTCTTGTATGGTTTTTCCCGCCATCTCGCGTTTCGCGCTTTCGTTTTCTGCTATCCTTGCCTGCCTGTCAATGTGATCCAGGGGGGTAAAGGTGGGTGAGGAGGAGTGGCAAATCCCGTGCGCCGACATCCTGGGTCCCGAGTGAACGATCGCAAAAGAGAGCGACAGAACACGAGAGAAAGAAAGCAACGTTTCCATGGTAAACACGAAGAGTGAAAACTCTCAGCAATATAAACAGTGATAATTTAACGTTGTGAACTAAATTCTGAGCTACTCCAACGCTTATAAAAAGCAATAAAGTCATTACGCTGCATTAACTTCCCTTCTGTCGAAATCTCGGAAATCTGGCGGTTGCGCAGTTTCGTATTCCTCAACCGCGCCCAGCCGCGCCCCACCAGCGAAGCCGGGTATATGGTTTAGTTTAGCGTTAACGCGAGGCCGTACATTTGCGCGCTATGCAAAAAGAAACCTTCGAAAAGAACGCGAGTATCTTTCCACCGGTAAGTTCGTGGATTGTTGAAGTTCACGAAACTGCTCTGATGATGTAACCGCGTTTGGGACCCCGAGGGTCTGCCTGCATGGTCCGCCGCTTGCGGCAGCCAGAATGTATGGGAAAATGGCGGACCTTTTCCTCTAGATTTAGTATATGATCTCTATGATGTGATCGCGCCTCATCGGGTGTTTGCCATCCCCACGTCGATATGGCGCTCTCTAAACTGAAATGTAAGTACCGCCCCACGTTTGTCAACATTTCTGTTCTTGCTAAAATTATATGGTACTACAAAATCCCTCTTTAAATCAAAGACTGCTGTGTCGAAGTGTTGATTGCCTAGGTTTCTCTCGGTGGGCTTTCTTTCGAGAGGGACCCCCAGTAAGTGAAAATCTGCCGCGAGGGAAAGTCGGTGAAGAGTAGTGAGCTAAAGCTATGAGCTAAAACAAAGAAGACAATGTCTGCACGCTGAACCCGCACAGCGCTTGTTTGTATCGAGTTCAATCGTCGCACAAAGCGCTCCAATAACTTTTTCACCCTGGCTCGGGGGATCGGTGGCCGAGTGGTCTAGCGCACACCAGCTCGGAGCACGTGGAGCGAAAGCTCGCGCTGCAGAACCCAGGGATCCTGGGTTCGAGCCCCACCCCTGCCCGTTTCGATCTGGATGAGCATCGTACCGGCGTGCGGTCGTGTATCACTACTGCGCGGTGCACGTTAAAGACCCCAGGCTAGCGGCTGTACCGCACTGGCTAAATTGCTCATCTACAGCTGGGAGACTCGTCGCCCCTGTGAGGCAGACCAAGTTCTAGGCTGTATAAACACACACACAACCCAATTTTGTTTTCACCCTGGCTCGCGATGTCTTGCATCGATGCGCTCAGGTTATTCTTTTTTTTTTCTGTGTGTTTAGCTTGTACCTCGCCTGCCGGCCTGGCAAACACGCGCTGCTAAACTGTTTTTTTTTTTTTTGTTTTGTTTTTTTGTCGTATGCTGGAGTTACATTTTGCATAAAATGTTTTAACCAGTTGGCGACGGAGCGAAGCGGCATGGTTTCGAACTGTGCGAAGAAGCACCTAAGGCGCGTTCACACCGGCGATGCGATCTAGTCGCGCGATAACTTTCATAGCGAAAGCGACGCGATTTGAGCAGCAGCGTGCTGACCCGACTTTTTGCGATGCGATCTGCTGAGCCAATCAAAGGCGTTCGGAGCGATTGTTTCCAAGAAGCTACTCGCCAACGAAGGCGTTGGACTCGCTCATCGCCCACGCCAGTGTTACCATCTTTTTTTTTTTCTTTTTCGATGCGATCTAGGCGCATCGCGCGACTACTTACATCGCCGGTGTTATTCCAGCGCGCGCAGCGCTTTTGTTGCGCATGCTGGCCCAACATGCTCCAGGATCAGTGGCACCCGCGGCGGTATCACACTGGTATCACAAAACACACTCCAGCAAGAAGTGGAGACAGCTAAGAGAATGCTTACGAATGCCGAGCTGCTGATCGGCCATGCTGTAAAGTCCAAGGACTTTGGAGACATCGAAAGTGGACACGCACTACTAGCCGAAGGAAAAGCGAGGCTTGCAGGAGCCTTGGAGAAAGTTTCTAAAATCAAAAAGAAAGACATCCGCTAGTCATAATGCACCTTTGTTTTGTGTACTTACTTGTTTCATCAGTCGAGGACTGCTTTTATTTATATAGCTAGTCAACACTATGCTGTGATACTACTAAGCTTGTCATTTTCGAATAAATTTTAATATGTACAGTTTCGTTATTAAATATTTATAGTGGGTACATATATATCAATTAAAGGAAGCATTGCAAAACGTGTCATGTCATTGGCATTTCAGTTACATTTTGAAAGACTCCCAGGCGCTCTAAATTGATCATAGTTTGGTTATTGCGATGAGAAAGGTGCCCCTTGTTTGTCCAGCACTTAAAACAAATATTTTTATTTTTTTAGAAATATCTGCTCCAAAAGCCACATTTGCTGCTCCGAAAGACTGTTTCGGCTGCTCCAAAAGGCACTTTTGCTGCTCCGAAGCACTGTTTTGGCTGCTCCAAAAGCCACATTTGCTGCTCCGAAACACTGTTCTGGCTGCTCCAAAAGCCAGTTTTGCTGCTCCAAAACACTGTTTTGGCTGCTCCAAAAGGTGCTCCAAAACGGCTTGGGCCAATCACATCACTGTGTATGTTCTTCCTCTGTCCTTGTCTTAAAGCGTAATCATGTTTTTTCGCGTACAATACACACTCGCCCAACAATCAGCACTTGTATATACTAACCTGCTACAGTAGTTGTACCCCTTTGACTACGATTTGTTAGTCACCTAAGTAAATCGGGGTGACAAATTTAAACATGACCGGTGAATACAAAGTGCTTACAAATCTATGATTACCACCCGCCATGTGATAATTTTAGTCAGTGGTGGTTAGTCAACAGTTAAACTGGTCACGTCTGGTAAATATGGTTCATGCTTTATAATGCTGGAATCAGTGGCCCATCAAATGCTCCAAATGCGTCTTAGAAAAATCTAATATTTCTTCACAGTTTCTTCAAACTGGGGAGGATATGTTTCAACTTCATATCACAAGATTTCCACACTTTTTTGGTTCCAGGCAGGCAGTGAAATCTACCCGGTGGCTGTCAGCTCAAGCCTAATTAATCCTGAGGCGCCCAGCTATGTGGCAGTGGAGGGAGACCTCGAAGCCGCGTCACCTACTGAGGCAGTCCTGGTTGCATTCTGCCTCTACTTCATCTTCAACTACGAGTACTATCACCGGTTCAGGCACAGATTCATTTCACTAGAGTTCTTAATTGATCTGAAACACTCAAATGTGGAGTCACGTGCAACACATTGCTTTCAAATTTAAAAGAAATGCCAAAAAGTATTTTTTTTAATGCCTTTTTATACAGGTTTAGGAACGTTTTTTTATGTCGCTTGTTTAATGTTTTTTTAGAGCGCAGCTCTCAGGCGCCCGTTTCCGGGTTGAGCGGCGTCGCCGTCGGCGTCGCCGTCGGTGTAACCGCGCGGTGCATTATTGGTAAATTTCGCAGCTAAATCTAGCGGAAAACTTCCCCGCCAAATGTAGCGAAAAATTTCCTCGCTAAATCTAGCGGAAAAATTTCCCCGCAAAATGTAGTGGAAAAATTTCCCCGCTAAATCTCGCGGATAAATTTCCCCGCTATATCTAGCGGAAAAATTTTCTCGCTAAATCTAGCGGAAAAATTCTCCCGCTACATCTAGCGGAAAATTCTCCCCGCTAAATTTAGCAGAAAAATATTTCCGCTAAATCTAGCGGAAACTTCCCCGCTAAATCTAGCGGAAAATTTCCCCGCTAAATATAGCGGAAACATTTCTCTGCTACATATAGCGGAAAAATTTCCCCTCTAAATCTAGCGGAAAAATTTCCCCGCTAAATCTAGCGGAAAAAATTTCCCTGCTAAATCTACCGGAAAAATTTCCCCGCTAAATCTAGCGGAAAAATTTCCCCGCTAAATCTAGAGGAAAAATTTCCCCGCTAAGTTTAGCGGAAAAATTTCCCCGCTAAATTTTCCGCTAAATTTTGTGGAACATTTTCTCCGCTAAATCTAGCGGAAATATTTCCCCGCTAAATCTAGCGAAGCAAATTCCCCGCTAAATCTAAATGTAGCGGGGAAATTTTGGTCACGTGAACCCTCCCGAGGTCACGTGAGCTCGGGGGGGGGGGGGGTCAAGTGGCTCCCCCTACGCGAACCCCCCTCTCCCAAGGTCACGTGATCCCACCAAGGTCACGTGCCCTTGTGGGGGTCACGTGACCCTTTCCCCTTTGTCACGTGACTCCCCCTTCCACGTCGCGTGACCCCCCCCCCCCCCCCCCCCGAGAACACGTGACCCTCAGTACCCTTCCCTCCTCCTCCTCAAGAGCTGCGCTCAAATTCGGCGTTACAGGGAGTTGTGAACGGCTTTCACTTTTTTTTTTTGTCTGACATAAGGCAGGATGGTTGATTCTGAGAGTTACAGAAGGTCAATGATATTGCTTTATAGTCACATTTTTTTTATTTCCAAAATCACAGCATTTTGATTTTGGATTTTGTGGATTTTGTGCAGCATTGGCACATTTAATTTATTTCAGTCTACTTAATACTCGGTGCCTGAAAGCATTCGAAGGTTGGGGTTCCATGTTCACAGTGATTTCTGCTTGCAAGGTCTAAATACTCGATGGTTTTTGATGGCTTGCAGGGCTTAAATACAAGATGGTCAAAACCGATTTTCGCGATTCATTTGGACCAGGAGATACGAGCCCTTTCTTCTTTCCACATTAGACGAGCAAATCCCAGAGTCTGCTTTCCTCTACTCCAGCGTTCATTCCACTACTGTGTATAGGACGGGCATAGTGTACTGCTGTCCTTGAGTTGCAACGCACCTGTCATTGCTAGTCGTGTCCTGGTTTGTATTGCAGTTTGTAATGTATGTGATACAGAATCTATGTTATATCACAGTGCGTTCATTTTGATTCTGGTTTGTACAAGGCTCAGTAATTTGAGTTCACCCCGGTGAAGCTTCGCTATTCCAAGCATTCACTGTTATTTTCCGGGTAGACACCGATTGTTTATGTACTTTTTGTGATAATTTTATTAGCTGTAGCGAAAGCTGTAGCTGTAGTGCATATCTGTCTCCGAGACATGTTTCTTTCCGCGGCATTTGTCTCGACGGTCCTTTCTAAGTGTGTCCCCAAGCATTCCGGTGCTTCGATAGCCGGCAATGCCGCGGTCGTCGCCGGGGGCGATGCGTGTTATCGAGGTCGGCTGCACGGTTATGCGTGTATGACCGAACCAAAACACGTTTTTTACAACCTCGCATGATTTCTGAACGAATTATCCGTTACTCATCGTGTAAATTTATGGTAATTTGTGTAAATAGCGTGTTTTTCACCCCAAATATTCGCCAAATACACGGGACTTGCTAACAGTGTAGAGCCACTAAGTAAGCTACGTTTCAGAGTAACGACACTCGAGCTATCTTGGTGGTTAAAATCATAGGTTGCCACTTTTCTGAAGCTCCTCCTGCTGTCCTCCAGAGATGTTAGAACAGTTCGCGACAAAGCAAAACGATATCACCTGAGCTTCCTAACACCGTGTCGAAAGCTGAGAAAGTCCGGTTTTTGAATTGCGACGATCCAGTGTGCGTATTCTCTGCTCGAATCACCAAGATGGCGGCTCGCACTAGCAGATCCGGGAACGGAGTGCCGATACTCTAAGCGTTGCTCATTAGATCGATCTCACTAAGCGTTCGGCGCATGCGTGACGCCGCCATGACTTTATTTCACGGGATGCATGACGGCCGTGCATGCGAGGGATCGTATACCGCCGCGTGCTCCACACGCTCAGAGCTCCAGTGGGGTTGTCGCCCCTGGAGGAAGACTGAATTTCCCTCAATGTATTGCGGCAGCGGTGGCGTAGTCAAACTGGCTGGTGAGATCCATAAAGTTATTGTAAGATCGGTCTTTTAGTGGCTCTAGTTCGCAGGAGGCAAGTGCCAGTGCACCTGACAGCCCGTGCCGTCGCCTGCTCTGCTCGCGCCACCCCCCAGTGGGGTTCTCACGCGTGCAGAAAGACTATTCTCACCGTGCATACCGGCAGCTGGCTGGAGAGATTGCCTTATTCTATTATACTGTACTGAGATCGGTTTATTAAAGGGGTACGGAAACGAAATGTTTGCACTTAATTTTTTTTTAGTTATGGTCTATGCTGTGAAATGAAGTGTAAAGTGAAGGGAAGTAAACTAATATTAAAACAAATTAACAAATTTTAAAATTGCGTCTAGGGTGGTCTCTGAAGCTTCGTTGGAATGCCGCCACGTCATGAACTCCTAAAAATCAACGCCATTTCACGGCAGCATGGCTCACTCGTATTTAGTCCTGAATGTGATTTCGGGTTGAACGCAAACGTGTTTGCTGCGTTATACTATCACGATCAATTTTACCACCCTCCTCCCAGTCAGGGGGGAAGCGCTCCGCTTGTCACCTCCTCATTCGCAGCAAACACTAAGAATGCGGTGCTACAAGGTGAAGTTCGCCGCGAAGGAGCACCAACGTGGTAAATATTACCTCGCAGAGGGTGCACCTGTTTGGGCGCGGCCAGAACCTGGGCACTGCGATTGGCTGTGGAAAGGCGCAAACGAGTTCGCTAATTGGTATCCTCGTATGACACGTCATTCTTCGCGTATGCGTGGGAGAGTGCCTGCCCGGTACCGAGCGCGTTCCCCGCCGACGCTTCCCGCCGGTCATAACGGTCTTTATTCTCGAACGTTCGATGGAGGCGTCCCAGCGCAGGAACGTTCTTTATTGTTCTGTTCGGCTCAGTTTCTTCTTACGTAGTCACCGAGAGCGCTGCATTGACTTCAGTCGAAGATCCAAGTCGTGTGCACCGTATGCAGGTAAGGAAATGCTCTGCGCGGGCGACAGTTGGCGTCGGTTATGACCACCCCGGGAAAGCGCCCCCCCCCCCCCCCCCCCCTCGTCTTCCTTAGTCAAAGGGTTGGCGGACATGTCTGCACGTTTGAACGAGTCGAGCGTTCGATAAAATGAGTGTGTGGCGCGAACGCAGACATGGTTTAGACCACCGAAGTTCATAAACAGCAAGAACAGGAATGACTGTCGCTTGCACTCACTAGCGTATATTTAGAAGGTTGGCATACGTTAACCAATGGCGTAGCCAGGAGCTCTTCCCGGTGTATGTGTGTGCGGGTGGAGGAAGGGGGAGAGCGGCGGCCCGGCGAGCCTGGAGCCGGCCGACAAAACGCCTTTTGAATCGGGGGTCGCTTACGTTTAAGGCGTGAAGGGGTTACATTTTTTCTCTTTTTGGGGCCGTTGTTGCGTCGCGTCGGACGTTAAATTAAGGAACTGATCAAATATTTAAAAATCTCGTAAGGTGGTCGCTATCTTTTTTTTTCGCAGAGCAGTAGTCGATCAGGCATTCATTGGCGGTACTGGCCAACCGGCGCGATTAATTCTCAACGTCGTTGATATTCGTAGAAGTCAGTGTTAAACACTAATTTTTAATATCAACGTTTTTCTCTTTTTTTGTGTTTTTTTTTTTAGTTTAACGAGGTTCAATAAATATTTTGGTAAAATGTCAAGTTACCTTGAAATACTGAATATAAATGTCTGAGCTAATTATTCGTGCGCTTCCCACATATTAATAGTAGTATATTACGGAATAGGCTCATGAAGTTGTTACCGGCAGCGAGTCTAGTAATTATATTGTCTTGGCATTTTCTTTGCGTGTGATCAGGCATATGTAAAAGTCTGTTCATTTAGCAGTCGAGTTAGATATGGCTCAAGTTTGCATTATTTGAAGTTGATTGAATATATTTCTTTCGTCCTGCGGCAACGTTGTAGGGTGATTTCGTCGAGGGTACTGGATGGCTGCTACCTTGGACTAATCTCGTGACAGTTCTTAACTTTGTTTACTGCAGGTAAGCGTAGTCCAATATTTTATTTTGATTTTCTTGTTCCCACTTGTGCACTTCAAATTGGGCTCTTGATCTTTATGTTTATTTTACGTGTGTGCTGTTTCTTCATTTCTGAGTGAAAATTGAGGGTATACTTCGAGTAATTAAATTAGAGTAAGACACATAAATCGCTTGACTGTGTCATTTTCGGTGTGTTTTTTTTTAATGTGTTTTCGTCCTTGTGTACTGTTCTTCTCATTGTATAAATGAAACATACATTCAATTTTCATCTGGCAGAGAACTTCGGAAAAACATATTTGCATATTTGCCGAAGTTCAGCAGTTAGGGTTTCGGTCATGGGAGTCTGCTGTGGTGCTGAGTAGCTGATGTGGTGTAGCGCTCTGCGGTGTATGCTCTTCTTCCTCTGTCCTTGCCTTAAAGCGCAATCACGTTTTTTTCACGTACAATACACACTCGCCCAACAATCAGCACTTCTATATATTAACCAGCTACAATAGTTGTACCGCTTTGACTAAGATTTGTTAGTCACCTAAGTAAATCGGGTTGACAAATTTAAACATGATCGGCGAATGCAAAGTGCTGACTAATCTACGATTACCACTCGCCATGTGATAATTTTACTCAATGGTGGTTAGCCAACAGTAAAACTGGTCACGTCTGGTAAGTATGGTTCATGCTTTATAATGCTGGAATCAGTGGCCCATCGAATGCTCCAAATGCGTCTTAGAAAAATCTAATAATGGTTCACGGTTTCTTTAAATTGGGGATGATAGGTTTCTACTTTATATCACATGATTTCCAAATTTTCTTGGTTTCAGGCAGGAAGTGCAATCTACCTGGTGACTGTCAGCTCAAGCTCTAATTAATCCTGAGGCGCCCAGCTATGTGGCAGTGGAGGGAGACCTCGAAGCCGCGTCGCCTCTTGAGGCAGTCCTGGTTGCATTCTGCCTCTACTTCATCTTTATCGATGAGTACCATCACCAGTTCAGGCGCAGACTATTTCACTAGAGTACTTAATTGATCTGAAACACTCAAATCTGGAGTCACGTGCAACACATTGCTTTCAAACCTAAAAAAAATGCCAAAAAGTATTTTCTTGTTTTTAGTGTCTTGTTATGCAGATTTAGGAATTTGTTTATGTCGTTTGTTTAATGCTTTTTTTTTTTTTTTGCCTGACATAAGGCAGGATGTTTGATTCTGAGAGTTACAGAAGGCCAATGTTATTGTCACGGTTGGTGACCAATAAACAAGAAATAAACAGGAATAAATAAACGTTTAATGTGGCGAACTTGTGCCAAAAATAAAAGGGTAGAAAAGATAATAACAGAGTGTCGCGGGCGTCGAAGTCGGCGTAGCAGCAGAGTCGAACGCTGAGGCGAAAACTGACTCGACAAGGTCGCGGGCGGCTTCTTGTCTCGAAGATTCGGCGGAGAAAGTTCGAGCGTAGCGCGCTCGGGGCGCAAAATGAACACGCACTTTCTGGAATAACAAAAGCCGGGATGAAAGATAGAAGTTACGTCTGGAACAAGAATAAACGAGAACTTTCTAGAGGTTCGTGATCGAGCGTTGCTTTCTCAGCCCTGCGCGCGGCAATATTTGCTTCAGAGTCATATTTTGTGATTTCCAAAATCACAGCTTTTTGCTTTGTGCAGCATTGGCATACTTAATTTATTTCAGTCTACTTCATACTCGCTGCCTGAAAGCATTCGAGGGTTGTGGTTCCATGTTCACAGTGATTTCTGCTTGCAAGGTTTAAATACAATATGGTTTTTGATGACTTGCGGTGTTTAAATACAAGTTGGTCAAAACTGATTTTTGCGATTCATTTGAAGTGCGCTACATCCCTTTGGCCCTCGCGGTAGTTTGCTGCAGCCCATTAGCAGCAGGATAAACGAGCCCTATCTACTTTCTGCATTAGAAGAGCAAATCCCGGAGTCTACTTTCCTTTACTCCATCGTTCATTCTACTTCTGTGTATAGGACGGGCATAGTGTACTGCTGTCCTTGAGTTGCAACGCACTACTCATTGCTAGTCGTGTCTTGGTTTTTATTGCTGTTTGCAATATTTGTCATACATAATGTATATATGTTATATCGCAGTGACTTCATTTTGATTCTGGTTGGTACAAGACTCAGTCGTTTGAGTTCACCCCGGTGAAGCTTCGCTATTCCAAGCAGTGTTCCAAGCATTCACCGTTATTTTCCGGGTAGACACCGATTGTTTATGCACTTTCTGTGATAATTTTGTCGACTGTCGGAAACTAGAGCCCCGAAAGTGTTGTTCCAAATGCCTTTATTGCGCTTAGTGGTTTCATCTTAAAACTTTTCTAAGATGTCTAGTCATGCCATCGATTTTTATGCCATTTTATTTGTGACAGCCACAATAAAACATTGTCACTTACGTCAGAACTAGGCCGTACTCATCTATTATAAAGCCCACCCTTGAAGCATGTACTATGACATCCACAAAGGGCCATAGTACCTTTCTTTAGGGGGTAAAAGTGATTCCATCAAGTGTGCATTTAACCTGTAATAAGGTGGTGAACTCGACCAGTTGGTTGCTCTTATACATGATGGGGAAAAGAGCTCGAAAAGTGCGGACTACGAAGAACAAACACGACAGGACAGCACTGTCCTGTCGTGTTTGTTCTTCGTAGTCCGCGTTTTCTGAGCTGTTTCCCTCATCGTTTACATTTAACCCCAAAGCGGATCATAATTCCCTTCTAAGGGAAGTAAAAGCAGCGCCCTCAGTTATGTCGTCTTACCTCTCAAAAGCGTTTAAGTTCCCCCTAAATGAGGTAAAGGCTGACCCTGAAAAAATTCACTTTTAACTCCAAAAGGAACTAAGGTTACCTCCAAAAGGAGGCGATGTTGCACCCTAACCCAGGGGCTAAGTTTGCACCCTCGTTGCAGGGGGTAACGTTACCTCCAATACAGTACCCCTTTTCTCAAGAGTGTTCAGGTGCGCAGAGTCCTTCGCAAAACTGCGACGCTGGGAGCTCACGGGCATCTGAGTCGGGTGCCGCGGCCACTAGCCTCTCATGCCCGTGTACTACCGCTTCGTAAAATGCCAACGGCGACTCAGCCTCGGTACACGGTTCTCCAGACCACGGGGCGCCAGGACTCGCCGATGAGTGCTGAGTCAATAAAGAATCAGGCTTCTTCCGGCGTAATCAGGGCCGTCAAGCAAATTCAGCAACAACTTAGGGGCGAGTAGCTGACTGAAGGTGGCGAGACAGGGGAGGCTAAATCCACCATCAGAACGAGGAAGTCGGAGAGCCGGCCACGCGACCTGCTCAGTTTGTAGCTCCCAGGAAAACGAGAAAATCACCGAGCCGAGTCAGAGAACAACGGAGGAGAGCGGAAGGGCGACCGTTGACGTAAACCAAAGCGGGCGTACAGCACAGACTTTACGATGTACGCCCGAGCACGTAGTAGCTACGAGAAATGAGACGCCACAGCAGCTTTGCGCGTGGCGTCCGCGACGATGCGGGTCCTCGTGGCGGGCGACACGCCGTTGCTGCTAAGGAGGATATCGGGGGCGCGAAGGATCTTCGTCGCTATGATATCACAGGGAAGCGGGTCGGCAAACCCTTCGAACAACAGTGCTCTAGTCTAAGACGCACTGAGCCACCGAAAGAGCTGCGTATGCGATTCTGAGGACCCAAATAAGGCTCCCAGAGTCATTCATGATAAATGAAACATCGTCTGCGTAGGCAGACACCTTGACGGACCCTGAGACGGGGAGCGTAAAGCTACACACCGAAGGCTGGTCGTTAGTCCAATGGAGGAGAGATCAAGACATAACAAAAAGCAACGGCGACAGAGGGCAATCCTGGCGAACTCCTCATGAGACGTCAAAAGAACGGTGTGGCCTGGCCATTGACAACAACGCCGCTAACCAGATCCCCGTATAAAACTTTAAAAATAAAAAAAGAAAATGATCAGAAAAGCCGAAAGCGAGGAGAACACACACACACACAAAAAAAAAACGATGTTCTAGGTGATCAAACGCCTTCTTTTGGTCTTTCTGCAGGCTCTGAGACCGGGACCGCGGGTTCTTCAGTTGAAGCAGCCGTCGATTCTTCTGTTACCGTAGGTATGGCTTTCACTGTGGTCGCCGGCTCGGTGGCGATGACTTGGTCTCTCGGCTGGTCATGGTGTCTTCACTGTTGGCCCTCCTGCCAGTCGCGCACATGGGCCGTTCTGGCGCCCGTGGTTGCTTCTATTCTAGCTGGTTCCCACCTATTCCCCCTTTTGTAATTACGGCTCCACACTGGCTGCCCTTTCTGGAACGTCCGTTGTTGCAACTCCTTCGTCGTCCATGGTCGAAGCAGAGCGTTGTCGAGGCAAAAGCGGATTTCGTAGCCGAGCTGCCTCATGGCTGGGGTTTTGCCATGACCTAAAGGAGTGCGGCGGTATCGGTCGAGAAGTCTGGCCAGCCGAATCGGAAGGGATCCCACTTGGTGTTTCGGCAGTCCTTGCTTGACGGTGCGTACGGCCCGCTCAGCTAGCCCGTTCAGCTGTGGGCGGTAGGGCGCCGTCGTCAGGCGAATGACATTGCCAATAGATGACGTTGTCAACCCAAACCGCCCAAGAATGGTACGCAAGGCTTAGATAGCCATAAGGGAACTGACGATCTACATTGGAATTACCTCAAGCCACTTGCTATATGAATCAATGACAATCCGCAACTTTTTATTATCAACCAGACCCGCAAAATCGACATATAATCCTGATCACCTTGTCTCAAATAACGCGGGCGAATGTTTCCTTTTGTCGCATTTCCACTTCTCCGCTTTCTCAAATTATGAATGTGGTAGGTTGGTCCAGTGGCCTAGAGCTCATTGTTTTAAAGGAACCGACCATAAAAACGGACCAGTACAAGCTGAACTATCCAAGACCCTTGAAGAAGGCCCGTTGTAATGAAAATGAACTGCTCTAATGAGGTAAGTCCGGCAGTCGGTTCATAATTATTATCCCCTTTTGGAAGGCTTCAGAAAAACAAGAAACCAGAACAAGCTCAGTGACGCAAGTTGCCTCGCATCGTTCAGGTTGTCCCTGTTTTTTATATCCTTTCGGCGCTTTTCAAGACGCACAGTGGTCGGTTTTTAAACGCAGTTTTTATTTTCGCACGGGAATAGGACAAAAAAATGAAAGTGCGCAGCTCTTGAGGAGGAGAGAAGTGTACTGTGGGGGTGGGTCAAGTGACCTGGGAGGGGGGTCACGTTACCTTGTGGGGTCAACTGACGTCGGGGGGGGGGGGGGCACGTGACCTGCGGGGTCACGTGACGATGACGATGATGTCAACAGTGACGATGACGATGCGGATACCGATGCCGTCATCAGTGACGTCACTGATGACGTCATCAGTGATGTTGACGATGCGGATGCCGGTGACGTCATCAGTGACGTCACTGATGACATCATCAATGACGTTACTGATGACGTCATCAGTGATAATGACGATGCGGATGCCGGTGACGTCATCAGTGACGTCACTGATGACGTCATCAGTGACAATGACGTCATCGGGGGGTTTACGTGACCTCGGGGGGAGGGGGTCACATGACCTTGGGGGTCATGTGACCTCGGGGGGTCGCGTTGTGAAGTCTCTGGTTAGGAGCTGCCCACACACCGTCGTCGGGGCCCGACGTTGAGGAGAGACAGTACCCAGCACTACTTCCGGCACATATAACTTTATCTAAACTCGGCTTGAGTTCGCGACACAGACAACTGCTACGACTTTCTGCGTCCGAAGGCTTGCGATGGCTAACCGCCCTTTTTTTCCTGTCCCTCTTCTTGTCCTCTTTTCTTCCCCTGGCCGCGAGGCGAGGATTCTTCGTAATCTGGCGCGAACGCCACGGTGGGACACACACACACACGCACGTGCCCGCACGCACAGCACCAAATGAGTCGGTAATACACTCCGTCACACTTGCCCACACAAAAGAGGAATTTTCTCTTACACAAAATTTACCTGAAAAGCTTAAAGGGATGTTCATATTCAGGTTCATAAAGACACTTAGTTTTCGGACCGTAATGAACTCACTATGGGATACCTATCGAAGCACTGGGTAAAGTGCACAGAATACACCATCAGGTGGTCGCTAAGAACAGTGAACAGAATGGGGCAACACATTGAACCCAGAACAATAAGGAGCACACTAAAAAAGTTCCCGCAGATTACAGACCACGCGGTGGGCCCCGCAGGTTTCTCGTACGTGTGTCCATTAAGGTCGATCAACTGGTCCGTATTTTCTCAAAGCATAGCGGTGTTCCCCCGCGGGTTGGCTTGCTCTTGGAGGAGCAGCAGCCGAGTTGTGAGACAACTCCTCCAAGAGTGCCAGCATGATGAAATCATTTGATCTCTCCTCGTCAGAATCCACTCTGTTCTCATCCGCTGGACACGGTCCGGGGGGCTTTGGAACGGCGGGCATGGCAGTAGGAGTCCCAACATCAATCGGCATGCCCAGCCCCCGAAGAGGCCCAATGTCACCCCGGTCACCGCCTCCGGCACCATATCGCTTAAGGCGATTGGCATGAACTATTTTTTGCTCCCCTGTTCGAGTGTCTTTTACTCGGAAGGCGACCACCGACAGTTTTTCTACGACCCGAAGCGGACCGCGCCATTTAGGCTGCAACTTTCTGGCGAGCCCACGGACGCCGGCCAAGTCGTTGATACACACGACGTCACCCACGGCGAAGCTCGAAGTTGCGGCGTCCCTGTCGAATAGGTGTTTCCTTGTTTCGGCAGAGTCAGCCAGCATCAGGCGTGCAGACTCGTAGGCGGATGAGAGTCGCTGAAGCAGTTCATCTCTGTAGTTATCTAAAGTGCCGTAACCTCCCGTCAGCGACTGGCAACGTTACTAAAACACTCAGTTGGGAAACTCCCATAGAGACAGCCCTAAAAATATGGCCCCAATCTGTCTCCGAGCACCGAGCTAATGACGAACACAACGCCACCATTTCTCCCGCAGCGTGACTTCTATTTTTTGGCTTGGGGTGAACCCCCGTCTCCCCGGCGGACGCGCCGTGTTAAACTCCTGAAGTTAAAATGCACCTAGGTCGGGACGCGCTACCTGAAAGGCCCGCTGAGGCATGGTTTTATAAAAACAATATTAATTGTTCCGCAAAACCTTGCGAACTAAAGATTATAAAAACATCACGCGCCCATTATTTGGTACTAAACTCCTATAAATTTCATACAAAAAGAGTCTTTTCCGTTTGTTTTTACGCAAAAAACAGGCTTTCAAAAAGCTCGAGGTGACCACAGTACAGACAAACGAAAAAGAGTGGCGCTGTTGTCGCATTTAGCTCGGTCTCGGTGGACGCCAGCGGCCCAGGTTTTGACGGCGAGTTTCCCAACTGAGTGTTTTAGTAACGTTGGCGACTGGTAAAGGACTGATGGCATCTCGGGATGGCGGCCATGAAGATTGAAAAAGGGGCTCTATTTAGTACTCTCGCGGGTTGCCGAGTAGTACGCGAAGGTGATGTAGGGCACCCATACGTCCCAATCCCGTTGGTCACGGTCCACATAGTGACCAAGCATTCCGCGGATAGTCTGATTGAGGCGCTCCACCACTTCATTACACTGGGGGTGATAAGGCGTTGTAAAAATCTTCTGGATTCCGAGGAGATTACATACCTCTCGCAGGAGCTTTGACGTAAAGTTTGCACCACCATCTGTTAAAAGTTGCTGAGGTGTCCCGTGGCGCATTACAACACGCTCGATGAAGAGGCGGGTCACGGTCTTCGCCCTCTGGTCGGGCATGGGAATCACCTCGGCGTACCGGGTGACGTGTTCAACAAAAACGAGCAGATAGCGATTTCCCTGGGTTGATAGGGGCAGTGGTCCCATGATGTCCATCGACGTCCGTTGGAAGGGCTTTGAGATTTCCTCGAATATTTGTAGAGGCGCAGGCCTGCGGCCCTTAGGAGTTTTCCGCAGAGAGCAGGAGCCGCAGCGATGGCAATGAACTTTGACGTACTGCTTCAGGTGCGGCCAGTAGTAGTCGCGAGAGAGCCTCTCCGTTGTCTTCCGTGCCCCCAGATGTCCAGCGTAAGGAGCATCGTGCGTTGTTCTCAGCAGCTCATCGCGAAGTGAAACTGGAACGACGACGTGGCCGCGCGATGTCTCCGGTGTCGTCCGCCTGTCTCCCTCTCGTCGGCAAAGTAGACCTTCGTGGTCTAGATAGTACTCGCTGTGCCGACCCGGAGCGTTCCCACATTGTTTAATCAAGCTCACCAGCTCATCGTCGTTCCTCTGTTTTTGTCGAAAACGCTCTAGGTCCAGCATTGGTCTGAAGTCCGCCACGCCGCGAACGACCGCCCGACTCAGCGCGTCTGCGTTTTGGTTCAACTTCCCCGCACGATGAACGATTTCGAAGCTATGTTCTTGAAGCAGCAAGTTCCACCTCGCAAGGCGCGAGTTTGGGTCACGGACGGACATCAGCCATTTGAGGGCGTTGCAGTTCGTAATAACACAAAAATGCCGTCCGAATAGATAGCATCGAAAGTGGCGCACAGCCCACACTACGCCCAGACACTCTTGTTCAGTGGCACCATAGCGCTTCTCAGCTTCGTTCAGCTGGCGGCTCGCAAATGCTATCGGATGCTCCTGTCCATCAAAACCTGAGCCAGCACTGCGCCCAAGCCTTGACCGGCTGCGTCAGTCATAACGATGAATTCTCTTGAGAAGTCCGGGAATCTCAGAAGGGGGGCACTGGTCAGAGCATCCTTCATTTGCTCCAAAGCCGTCTGTGCTTCCTCGTCCCACACAAAGTCTACCTTTGGCGAGGTGAGCCGCGTCATGGGCCTTGCGTTTTCCGCGAAGTTTTTCACATACCTGCGGTAATATCCAAGCAATCAAAAGAACTGTCGTACTTCCTGCGTATTCCGAGGGGTCGGGAAATTATGGACACAGCTTAGCTTGTCAGGATCAGGCCTAACACCCTGCCTCGAAAGGATATGCCCCAAGTACTTCACTTCCTCCCACAAGAACTGACACTTGGAGGGTCCCAACTTCAGACCCGCTGCCCGGAACCGCATCAGCACGAACTCCACATTCGCTAGGTGCTGGTCAAAGTCATGGCTTTATATAATCACATCATCTAAGTACACATGGCACGACTTCCCCAAAATACCAGCAAGGATTACGTCGGCTGTGCGCTGCCATACCGCCGAGCTGTTAACTAGCCCCATGGGCATCCATCGCCACTGATAGTGTCCTGACGGCGTATTGATGGCCGTTTTTCCTCGGTCACTCTCGTCCATTTCTATTTGCCAGAACCCTGGGGCCATGTCGACCACGGTGAAGTAGTTAGCAGTGCCCAGCTGAACAATGGTCTCCTGAATATTTGGGAGGGGGTATGGGTCGATTCTTGCCACCTTGTTTAGTTCGCGATAATAAACCACAAACCTGAACGACCCGTCGGGCTTCTGAACCAGGAGAGCGGGTGCACCCCAGGGAGAAACGGAGTGTTCTATGATACCCTTGTCCAACAAGGCCTGCACCTGTTGCTCCATCCCGTCTCTTTTAGCGAATGGTATCCGATAGGCTCGGCGGTATACGGGTGCAGCATCCGACGTGTTTATTCTGTGTTTGATTGTGCTACAGTGGCCGATGTCCAGCTTTGTTAAGTCAAATGCCGCCCGGTACTTCCACAGGAGCTGAGCGATCCTTCCTCTCTCCCCGGGGTGGACGTGGGACAGCTCAAACATTCCCAAGAAAGCCACCTCCGACATGCCGTCAACCGTGTCGCAACTCAGTATCATCTACTCAAGTTGTGAGTAAGATTCCACGTCAACAAAGACTCCGACCCGCTTGTTCTTGGGCAGGCACATTTCCGACAACGTAAGATTTGCTATCCTGACAGGCATACGTCCCCTCTGATCTACACGCGCCAGAGCATCAACCCCAGAAGCCTATAAGGCTCAATCTCTACCATCCCCACCACACCCAGTGCGCCGCGGGGCGGGTTCCCTCGGAGCTTACCAGCCACGATAATCTCGGTCCTTGGTGGAATGACGCACTCCGACACCAACGTAACAGGTGTCCCAGCAGAGCATACACCCCGCACAGGTTGCGATGGTGACCAGTTCAAGATCGGAACCTCTTCCCCGTCGAGCACAACGACCTCTTTCGTGGTCAGCAGATCCAAGCCGTGGGCGCGCACAACATCCTGCCCCAAGATTCCGGACATGGGGATCTTCGCGCTGTCGTTGCAGAAAAAAAACGGATGGCAGTACGAGGTCTTCCCGATCCTACGTGGTATGATATAGCAACCACGGGTCTCCAGCTCTTCTCCTGTTACGCCTGTCAACCGCGTGCGCGTGCCCCCGAGGTGCTCGTTGAACGTGCGACCACTCTAACTCAGTTCTGTGAAGACGGACTTTTGAAATAGTCTGACCTTTGACCCGGTGTCCACAAAAAAACGTAGCTTCATTTTTCAAATATTTGCCGCCACCACCGGACCGCTCTCTCCGCACAACCTAATGGCCACGTTTATTTCTCCCCCTCCGCCGGTGTCGCTCGGAAGGGGACCTGTTAGTTTCCCTGCCCGTGGGGCCCTCCCGAAGCGACCTTTCCTGTTTCTTCGTTCCTGTGGGGCTGCTGTACCCCTTGTTGTGCGGAGTTCGGAAGTGAAACCCTTTCATCCTCGATTCTACTTCTGCACTCTCTTATTCTATGGTCGACCAGGTCGCAGTACCAGCAACGCATTGGGAGACGCACTGACGTATTCTGAGGGAGACCCCTCTCCATCGGCGCCCGCTGAAGAGCGATGCTGTCAGCAAACAGCTTCTCTAGCCTGTCGAGGCGCTGAGAGAGTAAGTCCGTCTCATTCTTTTCCTCGCGCGCATCGACCGCACGTACTGCAGCCCCGGGTGCAACTAACTTCTCATTGCGCTCTTCTGCAGCGGCAGCATCCACGGCGTCGGCAAAGCTAGTTCGACCCTTTGATAGCACGTAGCGTCTGACAGGATCTCGAAGTCCATTTACGTACAAGGAGAGAAGCTGTTGCTGCAGCACACTATCTGCAGCTGCTCGTGATTCAGCCGTGCCGGCCCCTTCGAACTTCGGGATAGTGTTCGCACCCAGCGCCCGCAGTCGACTTGCGAATTCTCGGACGTCCTCTTTAGTCTCTTGCTTGGCAGCCATGAACTTCTCAAGCCTCAGACTTTCCGGTTCATTGTCAAATCTCCTGAGCATTAGATTCCTGAACTCGGGATATTTCTTCACCGCTCTCATTTCTTCATCGTGCCAGGCAAAGTTGTAGGCCCTTCCGATCATCTTGCATTTAGCGATGCCAATCTGTTGTTCATCACTCCAACCTCCCATCTGAGCTAATTGGCTTAGCACCTGAAGAAAGTCTGCCACAGTGGGGCCGCTGCCCTCACTCGAAAACGAGGGCACCATTGAGCCCAAGACGAGCACTGCGGCGCCGATCGAGTTTGCCATGATTTCGACTACGGTTTTGATGGCCGCCGTACTTGCTTCTTCAGACGACATGGGCACTGTCTCGATTGCGGGGGTTTACTTTCCCGCGAAACCTTCAACGTAGAATCCCACCGCTGCCACCAATTGTGAAGACTCTGGTTAGGAGCTGCCCAGACACCGTCGTCGGGGCCCGACGTTGAGGAGAGACAGTATCCAGCACTACTTCCCGGCACATATCTTTATCCAAACTCGGCTTGAGTTTGCGACACGGAAAACTGCTACGACTTTCTCCGTGCGAAGGCTTGCGATGGCTAACCGCCCTTTTTTTGCTGTCCCTCTTCTTTGTCCTCTTTTCTTCCCTTGGCCGCGAGGCGAGGATTCTTCGTAATCTGGCGCGAGCGCCTACGGTGGGACACACAGACACACACACACGTGCCCGCACGCACAGCACCGAATGAGTCGGTGATACACTCCGACACAGCGTGACCTCGGGGATGGGGGTCACGTGACCTCAAGGGAGTCACGTGACCTCGGAGGTCGCGTGACCTCGGGGAAGGGTGGGGTCACGTGACCTCAAGGGGAGGGGGGTCACGTGACCGCAGGGGAGTCACGTGACCGCCCCCTGAGGTCACGTGACCCCGGGGGGGGGGGGGGGGGCTCGCGCGGTGCATCATGGGACATTTCCCATAATGCAACGCGTGGTTACGCCGACTGCGACGCCGACGGCGACGGCGACGCCGCTCAAGCCGGAAACGAAGCCTGCACGAAGCAAGACCCCTCGAAGATACGAAATCGCCCCCCCCCCCCTTCCCCCCACCGCGCCGCTGCGCTGTCCTAGTGAACCCCGGATAATCAGTTGATCCCGGCATGTCCCACCCCAAGATGCAGCAACAGAAGGAGCCCCCCGTCGTCGAGACGGCAAAGCGGGAGAGGGGGAAATCGGAAGGGTGGCGAGAAGGATTTTCCGCCTTGTATGAAAAACTTTTCCTTAAACGGACCTTAACAAAAAATAATCACAATTAAAAGACAAGTTTTCGCTCAGAGTGTTCTAATACAGATCGCCAGAAGAGCAAGAACTGTCGAAGTAACTGATTTATTCTCTTGCGAGACATGCTGAGCTTGGTTAATAGTAATACCCGAGTGAGATAGGCAACGGGATATACAGTATACTTGCCCTCTTGTTTTATTAAAAATGCCAGCACGTTGGCCGGGCGGTGTCAGTTCAGTTGTTATCACATAAGGTCAGGACCTTCGTGTTACAGGCGATCGCGGCTGTAGCACAAGCGTCCAAAATCAGAGCTGCGAGTAAGGCCGACGCAAATACGCCCCAAACGAAACACGGGAGCGGAAGAACGGAACGCGTGCTTTCGCATTCACAACTCATGAGAAGTGCTTAGGTGTACCTCGAGCCTTTTTTCTGTCCGCTTGCGGAACGCAATAATATAGGCGGCCGATTTATATATTTCCCTTCCTTCATGAAAAGCCTGAGTCTGGCTACTCTGCACCGAATACCGAGGGGACGTCGACGAAAAGTGTCGTGTGTGGTTTGGCGACATTTTGTTCTTCCATTCTGTGATGAAAGCGCCTGCCAAATGCCGTGATTACACCCGCTGAAACGCGCGTAAATTCGTCGAGAATACGCCCAATGTGTGCCGGCCTTTATGCTATCCCTAGGACGACTTGAAGGCGAATGCCTAAGCGCCGATGCATTAAAGACAGACATATGATTTACGGATGTGGCGGTACCCCTCCGCCGTAGCGGAGGGATACCGCGTCGGACTACTGAGCGTGAGGTCGCTGGTTCGACGCCAGCCGAGGGACAATAACAAAATGTCGTTTCATGATGGATATAGACCGACACGCAGCGCGGCTCTGTTTACCAACACGGCCGCAAGGCCCGCGCATGCGCAGCAGCTATGTGGAAAGAAGAGGCCAGGCTCTCCATCTTTTCGCCTTTGCGTTCAATGGCGTGCGCTCGTTTTTGACACTGTAGAGACGCTTCTAGCTTTATTTGTGCGCCGTACGTTCTGCCAACGTATGTCGTATGTTATGCCCGACTATTTGAGCTCGCTACTCGCGCGTGAGGGGCGGCGGTATCGAGACAAACTCTGCGTGGACGGCGTTGCCTTCGAAAATCCGTACGCCGTAAACAAGAGCTGGTGCAGTTCCGATGCGAAGTTGCTGTCACCGACGTCGACGGCTCACGTCGTCGTTTATGTAGTTTTTTCGCCAAGCCAGTTGACGGCCGACACGGTGCAGCCGTACAAGTCTCTCGAGGCCTACGATTACTTCGAGCCGGTTTCCGCACTGCCGGCGGGATCAGCAGACTTTGGGTCACCTGAAGTGTATTTATGAAGTGTTTGAATACACACAGCGTCTTCGAATCAATGTATGATATTTTTCCTACCCTCATGACCACAAGGCATGACAAGCGGTAACGCGTTGCATGTTCTGCAGTCTTGGTGGTAACACGTTACGAGTAACGGCGCTACCGGTAACGTGTTAGTTTTTTCAGTAACTTGGTGACGTACTCGTTACTTTCTTAAAACAATAACGGGTAGAGCATTTACGTGACTATTTCAAGTAACGGGTAAAGTAGTTAGGTTACTCGTTGCTCTTTTTTTCCCCAAGTCTTAAAGGAATTACACTTCAATTTTTTCCGTGTTTTCGGGCGTCAAGCCACGTGAATTTTTGAGTTTTTTGCGTTTTTCTTTGCATTTGTTTTTGTGAGTATTTAGGTGAGACCGTAAAAAGAAATAAAGTAATTATATTCAGTTTCTGTATGAACATAATGTTTCTTGAAATATTATTTTATGCATGCCGGTACCAACAAAGCAGTATAACGAGTAAAATCATAATTAAAATAAAGTAATGCAAAAGTAACGTGCGTTACTTCTTATCGGCAACGGTAACGCGTTCCTTTTATTTTGAGGTAACGTAGGTCGGTTACGCTTTCCTTTTATTCGCAAGTAACGAGTAACGTACCTCGTTACTTTTTTTCTCAATAATACCAACAACACTGACGTTTTGTCGCCGATCTCCTTCCGCCTGATAACGTGGGCCTAGCGAGCCACCGACGAGCGTTTGGCAGGTGCTTTGTGCTCGAACATCGTGGGAACGAAATCCCGGTGGTCTCGATCAGACGACGGTTTTCCTGCACATAAGCAAGCCTCAGGACGGAGATTGAAATGGACACCACATTTGCTTTCAAGAAAGTGCTTGCCGCACGAACGGTCGTCCGCGCGAGGCGACCATTATTTTCGATCCACGGATATTATCCACCTTCTGCGCCTTTTAGAGTCAGCCGGAAACTTGTGGAAACTCACCCGATACGTTGGCTGTACCTTTCAGTGCAATTAACTGCTACACAGCTTTGTGGTATCTAAAATGCTATGATGCCCATCAAAACGTGCGCCCTTTTGCCCACACCACCCGGCTCCAGCGCGTTCGCAGCGCCGCCGCAGCTTCGTGACGTCAAGCCCGCGTGTCGGTCTATAGCGCCTCCGCCGATTCTGGTACAAGAACCGCTATCTCGTGGTCCAGTGGCGAACTATGGGTTTTGATAATGGGGTACCGTGGCTAACATGTGTATCAGTGGCAAGCGAGCTGTCATACCTCGCAATGTGTGAGCCATTCATACTGGCCAAAATTAGAGCCGGCTCCCACGGGCTCATGAAAATCAGCGTCGGCCTTGCCCGGCCGGGCCCTGTCCCAAGAGACAGCGGGCCGAGGTAGGCCGGGCCGGGCCCCTAATAATTGGCCTGTGCAGGTCTTTGCTCTGCACAAACATAGGGAAAAAGTGGACAAAATGTAATCGGATAAAAATTTTATTAGGTCAAGAAAGTGTATAAAATTTCAACTCAATATTTTCTCAGTGTGTTAGTGACCCCAGAAAACCCCTCTGCGAAGAACAACACATGTGGACAAACACTCTTAGTTGAGGCCTGTTTTGGGTCGTGGAATCTCGTGATGTTTAGTGGCTTATTTTTTTCATGATAAGCAGTCATCACTTCGTTCCTTTGCAAGTAGTATTACTTGGTAGTTTTCAACATTTTTGCCTTTTCTTCTGAAGTTCCGTAACATTCAGGTCCACGGTGTCTGTTTTTGTAAATAAGATTATGCATGAGAGGTCCATACGCTTATCACTGTCATGTGATGTGAAACAATTTGTAGGTCATATTAATTTGAGGTATTATTTTTCTAAACTAAAACTAAAATACTGACTTCTCCTTGACTTCCTCAAAACACTAACTTCCCCTTAACTTCCCGTTTCCATGCTATTCTCTTTGTCATTTTAAAAACTGGGAAAGTGTTGTTCCGGACTTTTTTTTCTGCTCTTACGTTTAAATTCGTTTAAGCCACACGGAAATATGTATGTCTTTTGTATAATCCATTTGAAAGCTACAGTTATTCTTCGGTTACATTTTTTACAAAACAAATCAAGTTGCGGAATAATGCACAAGAAAAGCTTGTTTCTGTTTCTAAAAAAAAACAGAAATGTGTTGTCCCATACCCTGCCTTTACGTACTCTCTTTCCGAACTTACGTCGTTTTCTGAACGTACTTTCTGAACTTACGTCGTTTTTTTTCTACACTCGATCTTTATTGTAGTAAACGCAAATCAGAGGTCAATTTTTATTTTAAAGCATTTCGCATATTTGAAGAATCCAACCTAAATGGCATAGAGTTTATGGCTGCTATTTTTTACCTAGTTTCAGCCCATCCAGATTAAATAGGGGTGCTTTGAGGCAGCTATTCTGATGCTTTACTCAAATGTGTTCCATATGAGAAGCAAAAGAGTACACACCAGCCCACTTTATTTATCAGTAAGCTAGATACGAGGCCCCACGTTCATAAGATATGATCAACCTATTTATAATTTCCCACCCTAAGATCAACAGGGTTCGTTTGAAAAATAGATAAAAATCCGAAACTACATGCCAACGGTTCCGTCGAGCTTGCCTGCAAAGGTACTCCAGCTAGGTTCAGCCTACTTATCGAAGGGGATGCCCCCAACACTTTTCCGAACTGAACTTGGTAACAAATAGGCATGCCTAATGTGAAGAGTGAAGGCGTGCCCCATTTAGAAATACTGCCACGCGCGTCGCTGAGCGAGCGCGTACGTCGCCGAATGGTTACCGTGCTTGGCTGTCGCGCTAAGGGTCTGGGTTCGATTCCAGTGAGAGGAATATTTTTTATTCATTCTTTCTACCTGGCGCTCTCGCAGATTCGAGGACTTTCTCGTCTGATTGAGGTACGAATGTTGTACGCGCCAAACGTTCTAGGCCGAATGTTCCAGAAACCCACGCGGCTACAAAAGGTGAGCCGGGGCCTAGCCGGGGCCAGCCGGGGCAAGCCCAGCGTTCGATCCTGCTGTTGCGCCGACTTCGACGCCCGTGAAGCTCAGTTGTTATCTTCTGTGTTTTGGGCACAATTTCGCCCAATTAAAGGTGTCAATTTCCTCAGTTATTCTTTGTTTCGTCACCTCGTCATTCGTGACAAAACAAAAAAAAGACTGGAGCAATCTTTAATATTTTTTGGATAATTACGCCCACAAACTTAAAACCAGGAAGATATCACAGTGAGCAGCTCCCGAACCTTTAACAAATTACCCTAAGTATTTACTATCATAATGTTTTTTAATTACTTTACATCTTACGTTACACATTGCTGTCACGTTACCTTGCACAGATAATTCTCTAGTAATACATAAGTACAACTTCTATGCTTTTAGTTATTTTTTCTACTACTTTTAATTATCTTATTAATATTTTATTCAGGTCAAAATAAAAATAAAATGAGGACGTTATTATGATCTTAATATTTGCGTGCAGCATTAGGAAAGGCATGGACGCGAAAGCGCAGTTTGGCTGAGCGCGTGAACAGTGCACATCGAATGTCTTAATTTTTATAATGCTCGAGCCTCTGCCATTTCCCAAAACGCACGCAACTTTTCTGGTAGTTTATCAATGAATATGCACAAAAAAAAAACACGTGTGCCGTGCAAGTTTTCAAAATCATTTGGTAAGCATGACCTAATAAAGCGGAGATAAGGTTTGTCACAAGCTTATGAGACCCAGATGACTCTTCATAATTTCAAACAAGACCTTACTTGCCCCATGTCTCTGCTGGTTTAAAAAATCACTTGAAATAGCAAGTGGAGAAGTTGCCGGCACGCTCAGAATGCATGTTCTTGCACGCATGGTACACTGGTCGGACGACATCCTTGCATTTGTGTTAATGTTGTATAAAGTTAGAAAAGTTCGACGGTAGAAATAGCATATTTCATTCACACAAGTAATTACGTAATATGATGATCTAATCTACGGTTAGTGGACGAAGCGCGTGTTTGTACGGGTCAAGGTTGAAGAAAGAATAAACGGACGACGAAGACAACACAATCGAATCTTTCAACTAGTCACAGACATATAGGAATTCCAAAAGCGAGCACAGTTGCTCGCTTTTGTAATTTGTTGATGTCCGTTGGTAGTTGAAAGATATGGTTGTGTCGTCTTCGTCCCATATATTTATTATTTTTTTTTCAATCTTAATCTCCCCTAATTTCGAATGTCTTTTTTGTAATTAACAATTAAAGCTAAAATGGTGGCGTACCCATTATCCGCAAGTTTACGACCGCCTTGGATGTAATCGAAATCACTTTTCTGTGGCACATTCCAATTTGACTTACAATATTTCAAATTTGTAGTACTTGTAGTAACTCGTAAATTGGAAGCCAACGACGAACAATCTTTATTCAAGGGAAACACGTATTTATATAGTGGTAGTTATCAGGTTTCTGCAGACCTCGTGGCATGACATCGCAAATTCGAGGCCACGTTATCACAATACAGGGATGGGCAGTATTTGAAATAAAAGTATTTAAAATACATATTTCAAATACTTTGTGTATTTTGCATTTGCATTTAATTACAAATTAGGTAATGTATTTGACAAATGTATTTAAATACTGAAACGTGCGTATTTCAAATACAATTGTAATTAAATACAATTTTGCGGGCAAAAATACATCCCTCAAATTTATTGTCACTGTCCAGAACAGGAAGAAAACTACGTTCTGCACCGAAAGCAGTGTCTCTCAACCAAGCACAAGCGTTTAGTAACATTGTGATTTCGGTGCTAGTCCAAAGCAAGAATAGTGACGAAATCGACGTTCACAGGCAGACTGGCTAAATAAGTGCCTGTGACAACTTGTGATGCTTTACAGCCTGATTTCCATCCATATTTTTGCCTGGAATATTCTAAATGCGCGGCTCGTCCAGATTTTCGTAACTGGTGCGAGTTGCAACAATAAAATATTCCCTAGCTAGTGCTGCGCGTCTTGGTCGTCTCAGTTCTTTGTTGGTCTATACCAAAATGTAATCGACAAAAAAAAGCTGCTTGAAGCTCTCTACTTTTATCACCAATTACGTCCAAGCTGATTACATTTTTTGTGATTATATTTCTACTACGTTACTAGAGCCTCGCACACTAACTCCCGAGTGTGCGATGCAAAATTAAAATGAGATCCCCAGAAACCCGTTGCAGGTGCCCTGAAGTCCCTGACGCAAATTTTGAGGAATGTATTTGGAAAAGTATTTGGAGGAGACTAAATACATTTGGTTGTATTTGTATCTTGTATTTAAATGCTTTTTTGGAAATGTAGTTAGATTTGTAATTAAATACATATTTGACGAAGTATTTTGTATTTGTATTTCGATACATATCTGCATGTATTTTGCCCATCCCTGTCACGATCCTAAACTATTTTCGTTTGTTCTTGAATTGATTGAGGCCTTTACTTATTGTATTATTTTCACATTACTTTATAAAAGTAACAAATATTAATAAAGCATGTTTTTACAAAGATTTTGTAACTAAATTCTATCGCAAATTACTGCCCCCCCCCCCAAAAAAAAAAAAAAAACAACGCTGCAATGAGAAATTTACAAACATATTACATTACAAGTAATGCGCTTCTTCTAGCTGACGCGTACCGAAAATTGCTTCAATGTAACCCTCATGAAGCTGTAAAGCGTACACAGCCAACTGCCCGTGATACCCTAATTTTGTCCGGGTGGGTACATGAGGGCCCCAGTCAGTCTCATAATAAGTTTAGCACGGACACACAAGCATTATACATGGAGCGAAATGTTGTTCTAAAGGTTACGTAGATTACCACTGAATAAACGTTATCAAAAGCACACGTACCTAAGAACAATTATATGCTGATGCGGCGTGCATGTAGATAATGTAAAACTCCTTTCAACATTTCCCCAATGGCCCATGAGATATCCCTCCTCAGGTTTACAATGGGCTGCTCCGTCACCTCCTCTTACGAGATCGGTTCGTGGAGGTCTCTGGCCGTCATACACAGCACCCATTCTTGAAAATAAAAAGAAGTGTAAGTGTTTCTTACAAAACGTCATAGTAAGGAAGAAAATCTTACGAAACAGTTTCAATCTTTCGAATTACGAACTGCACACATATCCTCGTACCATGGGCCCGTCAAAGGCATCCAGACCAAAGATCCGTGTATAATTGATGAATTAGTGCCTGTCATGTTGGACACACAGAGTGGAATCACGAGCTAAATCGCCGATTCTAGGAAACTGTTCAATTGGATGGCATTAAGAATTCCCGCGTAGCAGAGGTATTACAAAGCGAAATCTTCTCCGGTTAGAGTTTAGCTATTTAAAACAGGGCAACTCCGGTTCATTCTTAAAAACTACACACACACTAGCATTACTACGCTAAAAAAAGAACTCGGCCTTCCACTGCTCGCGCTCGCTGAAAGAAGGAAATTGACCAGACTAGTTTCATTACACGATTTGTATTATCAGGCCCATTTAAAGAGAGAATTGTAGTGTCCTGCGGCTCATCACATTTCTCCTCGTAGAGATCATTCTCAGAAAGTTTATCTGTTAACACCAAGAACAAACCTTTTTAAATTCTTTCCACAGCAGTTATCACTTTCAGAATGGAACTCTCTGCTAGAACATATTGTTACAATTCAACACTCACCTGGACTCAGACCTGCAGTTGCTACTTTTCTGAATATTTAGCAACCTTTAACCTTGTGTTTTTCCTTTCTTTGTTTTTGTTTGTTTTCAAAGCCCCCCCTTACGTAAAGCCCTACGGGCGCTTTAAGGGAACAATATATGAAATGAAATACAAAAATAAATTAATGGTTTTGGAATTTTGAATGACCTAGACGTATACCCGTTAGCGAAACAAGGTACCAAAATAACAACGGGTACAGTCATAACACAGAGAAAATAAACGTTGAAGACGCCTTCAGTAGTCTGCGCACTTCAAGAACACATCAAACATTTCTTACTTGATTGTACTACGCACGAGTTAAAAAAGTGCAGTACACCAAACTAAAAAAGCATGAGTGCATCAGGTTCTCGGAGCATGCATTCCATTCCTGGGACTTAGCCATCAGTAAATCGCAGAAGGGTCGAAAAAACACGGCGCCGTTCATCTGTGCTGAGCTGCTGAGCATATTGTGTGTCAGAGCAGGTTTCATTTTAATCAATACCTTCTTGCCGGACACGAAAAAAGGTTGAGGATTTGGGATGGTGCCATTTTCTAGCTAAGTACTTTATTGCATATTTTTACTGTTCGAGTGCTTTATTGGGAATGGGTAGTATAGGCGAGGAGAGAGTACCACGAATCTAGGGCGCTAACGTCAGTGGCCCTAAAATAATAAATGAATGAAAATATGTTTATTCAAACACAAATTGCGAGGACAATCCTGCTACTAAGCATTAAGTCACGGGGTGTGTCAAAATGATAATATCGGCAGTATTGTGTACGTAGGTAAAGAGTGAGAAAGTTACAGAAGGCTGCAAAGAGGGAGGAGACAATACGTAATGCTTTTTTATTTTGCCTCGTCACGTTTACGTTTTTTATGTGCTGGTAAATTTTTGTTGTTTTTTGCATCGCACGCGTGTTTTTTTTTTTAATGCGAAAGGAATAATTGGGGTCTCATGGAAGGAGCCAACGTCATCAGTTTTGAAGCCGCGCAAACGGCACCTAAACTCCTTTCTCCAAGTGCTCTGGGCAGGGTTCCAGAGAGCGCCACCGTCGGTTGATCATCAGCGCCACCGTGGCCAAATGAGGCAATACTGGGACGGCTAAAATCGGCAGCGCTGCCGGCATACTTATGCGAGATTACGTTATTACCAACTCCGAGCGTTGTGTTGTCGCGCGTTACACTACTGACTGTTTTAAGAATCTATCAAACGTTAAATATATAAATGTGCATCCGTGTGTGGTTGTGCCGTTCTAGCATTAGGGAGTTTCAGTAGGTGCCTTCTTCGATAGACAGAGACAACCCAAAACGGGAGCTAAAACAGTTTCTTTTCTTTTTTTTTACGTTGTTTGCGGGCGTTTTAAGATTACAAAAGCGAAGACTTCATCGAGCTTCCCTCCTCTTCAAAAGCGCACTGCAAAAGCAGAACTAAAAACGCCCCCCCCCCCCCCCCTCCCTCTCATCCTTACTCACCTTTTTGTTTCCAAGCGAACTATCCCCGCAGGAAAGCTGACCTCATTTTGGTGGTCAGCTTGCTTCTAGAGCCCTCTTCGCGTGTTGAAGACGGTTGTGGTGTCCGAGGAATGTGTTTTTCGTGCCATCTGGCTGTAGTTTGGACGGTGTCGTACGCAGTTGCTCGGCGCAAGCTGATGCTCGTTTTCGTCGGTTGAATATGCTGTTCACTTTTACTTAGAACAGAAATAAACGCCGCCTGAATAACCCTTTGGCGTGGGGTAAGTAATTGTTTTGTTATTTCTTGGGTAGACTTTTCTCGCACCAGGGATGAAGTTAGGACCGCATAGACACGGGTCGAAATAGAACAACCATCTTGGGCAGCTACGCGATCATGCTGAAGGCTGAAACGACTGTCCGTTGTGCAATGGACGAAGCGGAAAAAACGCTCACTTCGGTTTTCGGTAACTACGATCAAACGTCCACAAAACGTCGTTCGATCAAGATGTGTCCGTGGAGCAGAGAGCAATGAGAGTGTCAAAGGACTGATCTGATTCTAGAGTCATCGCATAGAATCCAAAGACAACGCCTGGTTTCGAGAGCAATAATTTCAAATATCGAGTGAAATAGCGCATTTAGAAATGCATCTCAAGTCAGGCAATGCGAACGAAATGCTTATTTTACACGCTTTATGGCATTTATTCATCTCCGATGGCGTTGTATTGTCCACGGTTTCGACGGAAACCTGCGGAGCTTCACGTCTGCTAAACTCCAGGGTTGCGACAGTCCAGTACGCAACAGTGCCTACAGCTTCGGCGTTAGCTCTTCTGCGACATCCGATAGCAATGTCAAGAATTAGAGATCAAAAACGCATGAATCAACACCTTCAAGGTGATGCGTGAATAGACCCACGGGCAAGCTGGCTGGCGAAAGGGCCTTCGCAGTGATACAAATATTTTGAGCTAGATTGCGCAACGTGTCACACCAAACTGGGGAGCCTCCATGCAGCAGACTCCTGTCGTTCATGTAAACAATATACAGTATACATGAACACACCCCATGACGAGTGAGGATGTGGTCTGCAGTCATCGTTATAGTGAATGGTATTCCTGAACTCGTGTTGTTGTTCTGTAGCTCTAATGTTTGGCGTGCTGTCCGTAACTTAGCAACTTAGCGTTGCATCTATTCTCCTTGGTTGCATCCAATAGAAGTTTTATGCAATATTTAGTGTTACAATCTGTGGCATAGAATGTGCAATCCGGTTGGAATCAGTGGCAATCTCCGGGTTTGAGATGCATGTATATGGTTATAGCCCACTGCTCCTACGGATTCTCATCGATCGTTTACCCACATACACTTTGAGTTCAAACGCGCTAGCACTTTACAGCAGATGCTAAAAACGCGAGTCATCGCGAGTACGCTCCTAGACACATATGATTATCGGAGCTGTACTCGTATGCCGCAATAACGTGACCCCCAACGTGCTACCATTGAAAAAAAGATTGAGAAATCCCATAAACTATCGCGAGTACCGAACTCTTAAAGTGATCACACGCTCGGCGACAATGTTCCAACCCACTCGGAAACGTAACGAAACAGAATATATAGGAGACTATACGAATATGGAGGGAGGAGTCTGACCGAGTAGACGCAGCTCTAAATGAAGGATGTAGTTACGTAACGTCGGACGTAACGCACAATAGCAGGCTGAGGTTACGTCGCCCATCACTTCAACTTCTAACGTAATTTTAGTGTTTATTTTGCGTCACGTCAAACGTACCTTGTAGGCTCTCAAAACAGCAAACGCGTGCGTCGTAAAATCAAAACAAATGAACGCAGACATGAGAAAGTCAGAGTCGGTGTCCTTTTAAGATATTTTATTGCCGCGACGGCTCGAACTCACAACGCACGCTAACGAAGACCGCGCATGACGGACAAATCATTACACGCGGAGGAAGGGGCTCAACAGAACATAAAATATACTCGCGGAGCAGACACGACAAGCAGGAGTGGTCTCTCAGCGGTCCCGTTTCACTTGAGCAAGCCAGCGTCTTTTTCGATTAGGGCTAGCCGCGAAGCGAAACATTCGTACGCCTTGCCTGTTGTGGCTCGTACATTGCGGAACGCAACATCCGGGCATTTCTGCTCCTCAAGTCTTTTAAAAGCGCGTAGCGTGCGCCAGCGCTATCGGGAACGACGTCGTCGAAAAGGAGCCGCGGTAAACAGGACAGGACCGCGACATAGACACCGAGCCGTACACTACGATTGCTGTTATCAGAGCCCCAAGATGGCGCAGCGTCGCCGCGTCACCACGGCAACCCGAACTGGCAGCACTGAGAGCCGGCGGGTGGTGGCAACGGGTGGGTCAGAGGCTGACACCACCCTTAGACGGGAGTCCCGTATGCAGGCGCCCTACACCAAACTTGACTGCCCGGAGGAGAAACAAAGCGAAAAGCCTAGCCGGACGGCAGTTAGTTGCCCCGATCCCAAAGGAGCGGAGTAAAGCTTCGGTCCCATTGGTTGCCATAAAACTTTGGTTAGGGCTAGTTGGTTCATATCGATTAAAAGGTTAAAAGGCGCGAACAAACAGGACGAAAAAGAGACACGTACGACACGGACAGGCGCCAACTTCCAACTGATTTTTTAAAACACGAATCATCGTCAAACTCAATCCCAATCGCCTAAACACATGCAACTGATAAAAATTCATATCTCTCATTAGGCGCATCCTTCAAGAAACACAATTTCTTTGGTTAACAGATAAAGAGATGGCATGCTTACGCATCTGTCAGCCGCTTTGTGTATACAGAAAGCCTCGATTAGTTCTCTTTCCATTTTTTCATTCCTTTTTTTGATAAAGCTTGTGCGCTCAAACAAAGGTTCGCACCCACATCGTTTGCAGTGCTCAGCAAGATGCCCACCCGAATTATTGCGTACGGCAAGCTTATGTTCGCGCGCTCTTTCATTAAAACATCGGCCGGTCTGACCGATGTAAACTTGGCCGCAACTGAAAGGAATTTCATACACCACCTTAGTCACGCATTCTGTGTATCTTGTTATATGTTTCTTTGAGCACACTACAGACTTTCGTTCAGTCATCGCGGGGCATATCTTTGAAAGTTTGCACGGGGCTGAAACGACGACGTTAACCCTGTGTCTAGCAGTCATCTTTTTTTTTTTTTTAAATTGTGGGACACTTTGTGCAAATATGGTATTACCTGCACTGACATCTTGTCTGTCTTTTCAGGTCTTTTGTCAACACCCTCTCGCTTAATTTTCTGTAAGAGCCTTTCACACACACTTGTTGCTACGCTCTTCGGGTAACCGGCCCTCGTCAAGCGTGCAACCTGCTGATCAAAGCTGACCGGCAGTCTATGCTGGCAGCTTTTTGTAATGGCTGCCTTCACGCAGCCATTACAAAAAGCTGCCAGCATAGACTGCCGGTTAGCTTTGATCAGCACGTTGCACGCTTGACGAGGGCCGGTTACCCGAAGAGCGTAGTAACAAGTGTGTGTGAAAGGCTCTTACAGAAAATTGAGCGAGAGGGTGTTGACAAAAGACCTGAAAAGACAAACAAGATGCCAGTGCAGGTAATACCATATTTGCACAAAGTGTCTCACAACTTAAAAAAATATGGCTGTTAGACACAGGGTTAACGTCGTCTTTTCAGCCCCGTGCAAACTTTCAAAGATATGCCCCGCGATGACAAAACGAAAGTCTGTAGTGTGCTCAAAGAAACATGTAACAAGATACACCGAATGCGTGACTAAGGTGGTGTATGTATGTATGCGTTACTAAGGTAGGCATCTTGCTGAGCACTGCAAATGATCTGGGTGCGAACCTTTGTTTGAGCGCACAAGGTTTATCAAAAAAGGGAATGAAAAAATAGAAAGAGAACTAATCGAGGCTTTCTGTATGCACAAAGCGGCTGACAGATGCGTAAGCATGCCATCTCTTTATCTGCCAACCAAAGAAATTGTGTTTCTTAAAGGATGCGTCTAATGAGAGATATGAATTTTTATCAGTTGCATGTGTTTAGGCGATTGGGATTGAGTTTGACGATGATTCGAGTTTTAATAAATCAGTTGGAAGTTGGCGCCTGTCCGTCTCGTACGTGTCTCTTTTTCGTCCTGTTTGTTCGCGCCTTTTAACCTTTTAACCCATTGGTTGGCGCGCGTCATCAAGGAACAAAGCTCCCATTGGCTCTCGCGCGGCGGTGCGGCAGTGCGGCGGTGCGGGCCGGGCGAGGCGTCTAATGCGTCGGACATCCGCCAGGCGGCTACGACTGCTCGAGAGGCTTTCCCCTCCTCCCGCTGGGTGCGCCCGCTCCGCCCGCCGACGGTGGGGTCTGGAAGCATCTGGGCCAACCCCCCCCCCCCCCCCTTCGCCCTTCCCTCCCCCTCCCCCCCCCCCCCCCCCCTACGAAAAGGAATGCGACGGCGCACGATGAAGAGGAACGGAAGAACGACATTTTTTGAAGAACGACAAGTGCTTCTCGGACTTTTTTTTTGTCAAATAAATATAAAAGACAAGGTATACACTTTTCATATGTTTATTTTTTTTTGTGTGTATATATTGAAGCGCCGTAAGTAATCTGGGCCCACAGGAATTGCGATCGAATGTAATGAATTGAATGGTACGGCCGTGTAGGCTCGTGGAGCGTATGTGTCCTCGATCTGCAGACGCTACGAACTTCCTTTCTCTTAATATTTTTTGGCATTTCAAGCGTACATTTAGTACTAGCGGTATATATGCATAGCGGCAGGATTGGGTGGTTTAGGTTAGCGTAAGCGGCCGGGTGGGCCATGGGAAGTAGAGTTGGGTCGGTATTTCTGTAGTTTTTTGGCGGACTTTTTTTTTGTGGTAGACGCGCGGGTTTTGAGTAGCTAGATGATGAATCGAAAAGGCAGGGAGGTCAATGGGCACTTGAACACGGTAGAATGCGGAAAGTGCAAACGGTAATAATATTAAAAGAAGAAACCTTTGAGATCGTTTTAGACGCAGAAACAAGTTGCTTCGCTTGCCAACTCTGTAAGAGGATCGAAAAAGGCTTTAAAAGGCCAGATGGAGAGTGGAAGGCTAGAGTTGAAGAGATGAGGGTGGCTATTAATGGGATACTGAACCGAAATTTGGATTTTGCAAAATAAGGCCGCACAAGCGTTGAACGGGACGCTACGAACCCCAAAACATCACTCATTCATCGATATCTCGAACGAATGGCCGCACTTTCTGACTTTCGGAAAAGAAGAGCGCGATCAAGCGAGGACTTTAACGCCATTGACCCCTTGTAAAATTTGAGAATGAGGGGAAGCGACCTCGCTTCTCTCCTCCTCGCTTCGGTTCACCAGCTCGACGGGACGTATGAAGAGAGGGAATGAGAATCTCACTTGACTTGTCTCGTCCGCCTCGTCGGCCGTTTTCAATCTCGCATTTCTTTTAAAAAAATACTGCGATCCGTCAGAGATATCGTTGTATGAGTGATGTTTTTGGGTTTTGCAGCGTCCCGCCTATCCATCCAGCCTTAATTTGTGGGCTCGAAATTTCGGTTCAGTATCCCTTTAGAAAAGGGCGGGACAGGCGGGTCGTGCTCGAGACCACGGTTTAAGATAATACTCTTCAGGTGAGGACATTGCGCTCCTCGCGACGTGCCCGATGAAGTTCGCTCTTCACTCTCTCTCACTATGGCTTCAAGCGGCGCCGGCAGGTCACTCGTCGACCCGTGGGCACGTACAAGACGGCTCGTGCCGCCCCATGTACCACACGCGCAGAGCTCCAGCGAAGTTGTCCCACGTGCAGAAAGACCATGGTGTACCGGGGTGTCGTGGCGACGAGATAAATTGTTTCGCTCTCACACAGTTTCGCCGTTTGACCGCCGGCGACACTGTCAGCCGCGGGCATGGTGGCAGTAGAATGATGCACCCTTTCGGATGCCCGTCAAACGAACACTATATGATTCCTCGCGCCGCGCGTTCAGCCCCGCCGTGTCCTCACCTAAAGAGTGTATCTTACACCGTGCTCGAGACGCAGGTCTGGGAGTTGACGAAGGGGGAGCCAGAAGTGAGTTGGCAGGACCTTACTAAGGACTGTGAAAGCAAGCAAGAGCACATTGAGGCTGAGCGCAACGAGGAACGGGAGAAGAGGGCCAAGCTTGAGAAGCAGGTGCAGGAGCAGCGGCAGGGGGGAAGCTTGGAAGGTAAGACTAGAAGAGAGGAAAAGGGAGTGTGGGGGGATAGAGTCGAGCGTTGCATCAATGCAGTGTAGGAAGAGAAGGGGAAAGCGACGATTGACAAGCAATGATGACAGAATTGCAGAGTATCCTCACAGTAGAGGTCGAGAAGAGGGTCTACCTCAAAGCACAGTGGGAAGAGATGAAGAGGGAGTCGAGAGCGAGGGCAGTGCCAGAGGTGCAAAGGGCTAGAGAGCAGGAAGCGGACAGTGCGGACACGAGGGGAGTTCATGGTACCTAAAGTGAAGCAGCGCAAAAGGGGAACGAAAGAGGGGGATTGATAAAGCCTCACCAGGTACCGGTGGTAAATAGAGAGGGTAGCAGCGTAGTACCAGTAGAGGGAGAGCCGCCGAAGGCATTAGGAGAGTCCTAGTAGCAGGAGACTCTAACGTGGCACAGATCGTAGAGGGAGCGCTAGGCTAAAGGTGAAAGAGGGCAAAACAGTAGAACAACATGGAGGGGAAATACGTAGTCTTAAAATACGCAGGACCTAACCACGTTTTGAACGGGAGGAGCCAGAATCTGGGAAAGCAAATAGAGGCAGGAATGGGTAAACAAGAGCGGTCGGTGAGACGATGCATGTGAAAATATGCAATATCCTACGTGTCTGAAGACAGTCTCTTGACATCGAGAGGCGGTTCATTGACGCTAAACGAGTGATTAAGGGGATGAGCGACAACTTGAGTACGGCGTAAAAGAGATAGACTGGGAGGTTTATGCGGCTGGCTGGCTGCCCTTTTACATGAGGTGGAATCCACTACAGTTGAGATACAAGTAGAAGAGTGGGAGAGACGCTGGGTCGGCACGTTGCAGTTTTTTTGGGGACCCACAGAGCCCGGGGAGCACCGGTGTAGATGTACCAGCACAACATGTACCAGTTCCAGAGTCGCGGGAAGCTCCGGGGTGTGAGTACCGCAATGACAGAAGAGAAAGCTGGAGCAAGTCTCGGAGAAATACTAGAAAGAATCGACTCAATATAGGGCTCATAAACATGCAGGGATGTAGAACAAAAAAAAAAAAAGTGGGAGGAGGTTAGTAAATATTAAAGGCTGAAAATTTCACAGTGTATAGGGTAGCAGAAAAGCACCTTAGAGACGAGGGTTAACCACCGTACATATTAGGCTACTCCTGGATGGGATGCAACCTGAAGGGAGGTGAAAGCAAAGAAAAAGGTCCAGGCGTGTTAGTTAAAGGGGTAAGGAAACGAAATTTCAGCGCTCATTTTCTAACTTTCATGTGCTGCATGTTGCACTCTAACCTCAAAACACCAGTCTTCCGTTGAAAAGCACCAGAAAACTAATTTTAATGTAAATAGACGACCTTTCAATGTGCACCTGGTGGATGCATGCGGAGCCTATTTGGGAGGTAGTCTAGCAACGTTGCAGAAACTGCTACGTAGTCGTGACGTAGCAGATTCCTTCGGAGCAGCGCCGTCCTTTGGCATTTCAGCGTTTTCCTCCTTAGCTTTCCTCCTGAACTCACAAATCGCGCATTGTACCAAACGGTCCAAGAAGACGGAAAGGAAGGACTCCCTTCTTTCTCGGAGCCTCGTTCGTGCAACCGGAAACAATCATTCTCCCCCTAGAAGATTAGCCCGTCGCTCAAAACTCGAACAAAAGTTGCTTTCCCCACCCCGTTCAGCCCTAAGCTGACAGTGTTGTGGAAGCTACGTGATCCTTGGGCCAGCCACACGCTCGTCACCCCACGGGTACTTTGAGCAGCTAGGTTGTAACGCGCTGACGCTATTGACACCACCACAACGCTGACAACGCCACCAAGGGCAAAGGTCAAAACCACGCTTGCCTTGCTACTCCACGAACGCGGGAAATCTTTTCTTGCTGTTTTTGTTTGCGCCGGACATCCCATGACGCATCGCGCTCTCCGCTCGCTTCTCTTCGAGCGCTTGCTCGAGTGCACCGTTTGGAACGAAAAATATAGCCAATCGTTCAAACTACAAACGTGCGATTCTGATTTACGGTTGTTATCCGTCATGCTTGACTCATTTCCGAACAAAATTTGAATATTTCAATGTATGTTTCCGTACCCCGTTAAAGGACAAAACTTGGAAAGAGAGAAGGAAATTTTCAAAGAGCATTTATGATTGGAAGGTAGGGTAACAGGTCTGAAAACTCTTCTGGTGTTTGGTTACCTGAAATTAAGGGGGGGGGGGGAAATAACGACCACTTAACATGTCTATTAAAGGACATCATAGAAATTGGCTTTGGTCAGGAGACAATTATCATAGAAGACAGGAACGCCCACTTAAAGGAGCTTCACGGATTCACGGAAGTGTTTATAAGGGTTTGACGGGTTCTTAGAGGAGTTTGACGGGTCCACGTCTAAGAACCGGAAAGTTGTTAGAAATATTTTTGATGCCCTGGACCGCGTGTCAGGTAATGCACAAGTAAAATGCGACGGGAAAATAAGTTGGGAACGAAAAAATTCACACTCGACAATAGACTACTGCCTCATGTCCCACAAACTGTATGACACGTTAGGAAGTATGGAAATATATAAGGAAGGTACAAAAAGCTTAGGCAGTGACCACAAAAAAATTAAGATTAAATTTGGCTTCCGAACCAGAACAAGCTCAGGAACAAGCGGGAAATCCGAAACTAAGTGAAGCTCAAATACAAAAAGTATCTAAAAGTATTGAGAACCAGTGTTGCGGAGTTGCCACTCCGGAGTTGGAATGATTCCGGAATCATTCCCCATTTTCGCGACCCCGGAATAGAATGCGAATGGAATGGCGGCAACGTTCAGGAGAATGGAATGGGAATGGAATTAGATGCCTTTGGCCCGGAATGGAATGGGAATGGAATGGGCCAGGTTCTTTGTATTTTATTTATTTATTACTTTTTTTTACGTTCAGTTATACCGAGCCAGTCAAGGAGTCGGTTGTTCAGAAATAAAATGAGCGGGAAACTGCGAACCCGCGTAAGGCCATAAAAGTCTTATACGCAAAAAAATGCAATATAAAAAACAAACTTCAAAGCATAGAACAGAGAAGGGAGGGGGGGGGGGGGGGGCGGCGGTGGCGCCTTTCACCAGTGCGTCTGCGTATGTAATATTGTACGGCTCAAGGCTACCTCATCAGCCGACGTGAACGTGACCTCCTTCTCTGGTGATCCGATACCCAGGAAGGAGGCCAAATGTGGCCTCGCTGTGGACCCAGGCTTCGTACACCTGCGACTCGTCTCGAGCGCGCTGTTTCTCGGAGAGCTCGCCATTGTGCCGGCCATCTCAGGTCGCAATCCACGAGGTCTCTGTTTGAATGATGCTAGGCGAAATTTGAAGACTGCCATTCATGCGTTGGAGGTGGAGAGTCGGCAGGAAGGACCGTCACTACAGGGATGCCACCGTATCGATTTTTCAACCGTAACAGAAGATAAGACATGTGCTTAAGTTTTCTCGAAAATATCAAATGCAACTGCCTGCATGATCTTCAACGAGGTCACCTACAACGAAAGTATGCATTATCCTTTCATACAGCAGCGTGGGTAAAGTTTCATGTTCAAGGCAACACCCTAAACATGAAAAAAAAAAAAACTTCCTCTTCAAACTTAAAGCCTCAACTCAGTTGGCGTCTCAAAGAAATTTGAAAAATGTATTGCATTATCAGATTTACATTTCTGCCCTCCCTAAATGTATTCTTGTATTTGTACTTCCAAAGACTTTTTGCCTTTTTTTAAAATGTATTTCCGATACGTAACGCGATATATTTTTACATATATATTTGAGACTTGAAAATCAGTATCTTAGCAACTATTTTCATCTATCCCAGTATTTGTATTTCCAAATACATTTTTGAATATTACTGCCCAACCCTGCAACGTAATGCAGCTGTCAAGTGACACTTTTAACGTCGAGGAATTAGAGGAATGGAATGGAACGATTCAGAGATTCCAGGAGTGGGGATGGGCCCAGTATCCCCATTCCTAGGAGTTGAAAGGAATGGAATTATCGAAATCTCTAATTCTTCGGCAACACTGTTGAGAACATAGTATCGAAACAGCCCGCAGGAACTTGTATGAATGAGGATGTGATAGGAATCTTTAAAACAGAATTAGGGAAGCATCAAATTAAACAAAGAGGAAAGCAAAAACGAAAACACAAAAAAAAAAAAAAAAACTGGTGGGATAAGGAAGTCAAAAGAGCCATATTATTGCGCTGCCAAGTGGCATCTAGAGAGCAGGGTGCGCAATGAAAACGGGAGCCTTGCAAGGCGATGTAGAATCAAAATAGTTATCGAGAACTTCTAAGATCGAAAAGGGAGGCATCAGCTTTAATACATGCCAACTTTGGGAGTACAGGAGTGCAGCGGGTGATGGAAATAAATAAAAAAGCAACGAATGCCGCAAAAAGAATTTTAGATCGCATTCAAGCGCAGGGGAGGATGACAGAGGGTTTCAAACCTTTACTGACCACACAGGAGGGGAGAAGAGTAGAGGAAGAAGAGGCAAGGGAATATATTAGGCAGACAATCGAAGAGGCTCTCTCTTATTTTAGGCAAAGAGGGACAGTAAATAGCACTGACAGCAGCAGTTTAAAGGAGGAGCAGAATTGTGTAGTAATGGAGACGACCAAAAGAAAATGGGAAAAGGCAGAAAGTAAGGTTCCGGTAGGTACAGCGACAAGCCCAGACGACATACCCATGGAACTCATAAATACACTAGCAAAAACAAGCAGAATCAAGTAACGGCATATGATTAATAAAAAAAAAATATGGGAGGAGAAGTACCAAGGAGACGTAAAACTAAGTAAAATGAGACTAATATGTAAAGGCAGACGGAACAAAGACAACATTAAGTCACATTGCCCAACAACGGCAACTTCAGTTCCATACAGATTAGCTATGTAGATATTGAAGCGGAGAATGGAGCACTGGGTAAAAGATAAGCAAACACTGGGTGAACTAAATAGGTTCCGATGAGATACAAGAATGGATGATAACTTATTCGGTCACCACCAAATGTGTAGAATAAGCAATCAAGAACCAAACTCTTTTACGATTAGCTCATTTGGACATCAAGGGAGTGTACAATTATGTGAGGCAGTAAAATTTCTGGGGTAAACTGAAGAAGTATAATTTAGGTGCCCATTTGGTTAGGTTTCCTCAGCAGTTGTACACAGACAATAAGGTAGCTATAATATGGAAAGCGGAAACTACACAACCCGCAGCAATAAAAAGAGGGCTTATGCAGGACTATCCACTCTTACCTTTACTCTTCATGATATATATCAGTGAAAGTGAAAAGAAATTAAAGCAGAAAAACTTAGGTTTTGATGTGAGTTATATAGAAGGAAGGAGAAATGTAATACAGACATACCTCGGAAAACCTTACTCATGAGGGCCCTCACTCACCCTCAGTCAACCTCATCTTCACAGGTGAGGTGAGGGTGAGTGAGTTTTTGAACCAGAAAAATTCATGAGTGTGAGGGTGAGTGAGGGCCGTGAGGGCTGTGAGGATTGTGAGGACCGTGAGTGTGTGAGGGCCGTGAGGGCGGTGAGTGCATGAGGGGTGTGAGGGCCATGAGTGCATGAGGGTCGTGATGGCGGTGAGTGGCGTGAGGGCCATGAGTGCGTGAGGGGTATGAGGGCCGTGAGGGCGGTGAGTGCGTGAGGGGTGTGAGGGCCATGAGTTCATGAGGGGCGTGAGGGCGGTGAGTCTGTGCGGGGTGTGACTGCGTGAGGGGCGCGAGGGGTGTGAGGGCCGTAAGGGCAGTGAGTGCGTGAGGGTTGTGAGGGCCATGAGTGCGTGAGGGGCGTGAGGGCGGTGAGTGCTGAGGCCCCCTTCAGACGGAGCAACTTCATGATCAATTTTGGTGTTACTGGCGGGTTGTTCCCTAGCTTTCCCTAGATCGACACGAATTCCTGAGATCAGGTCCGGCTCGAAACAAGCGAGCAACTCGAAGCAGTTAGAAGACGTTCGAAGTTGCTGCGTCCATTCAGGGACGCGGTATTTTCACGTGATACCTCGTGTCGGGGATGATGAGAACAAAAGGCTTGGTTCTGTTTTAAATGAATCATTTTTGGAAATAAACTGTTTCAGAATGTGCATTAGTATTCTCAACGAGATTTAAATGTATAAAAACACGTTTATGGCGCGTAATTGTGTGTCTAAATTGTGCAAGAAAAATAACAATTTATAATGATGACGGCAAATGGCAGCAATTGGTTCCTGCGTGTGAACGCGGGCGACCTGTGTTGCTTGTGTTGCGACGTCAAGTTTCTGTGCAAAATTGCCCCATCTGAAGCGAGCCTGAGTGGCGTGAGGGCCATGAATGCGTGAGGGGCGTGAGGGGTATGAGTGCGTGAGGGGCGTCAGGGCCATAAGTGCGTGAGCGGCTTGAAGGGTATGAGTGCGTGAGGGCCGTGCGGGCGGTGAGGGGCGTGAGCGCCATGAGTGCATGAGGGCCGTGAGGGCGGTGAGTGCATGAGGGGCGTGAAGGCCATGAGTGCGTGAGGGCCATGAGGTTCAGTGAGGGTGAGTGGATTTGGCTGAAGGTAACTGTGACTGTGAGGATGAGGGTTGAGTGAGGGGCTCCAGGTGAGTGTAGCTGTAAGGGGGAGGGTGAGTGAAGGGCTTAAGTGAGTGTGGCTGTGAGGGTGAGGGTGAGTGAGGGCAACATAAAATGCAGAGTTCTGAACAGGTAATACCAGAACTGGTTACGCGGACGACATAACACTTATGGCAGATAGTCAGGATACATTACAGGAACTAGCTGGAATATGTTGAGAGGAAGGGGACACCTTGGGCGTGAGTTTTACTAGTGGCAAATCTGAAGTAATGGTATTAACGACGAAAAGATGGAGCCCCTGAGGATAAAAGATATTGTAATAGACTATGCAGTAAAGTAAAAATATCTGGGAGTCGGGTTTAATGACGAAACGAAACATCAAGCGGATCATGATAATAAAATTAGAAGAGATAAAATAGATTGATCAACTATGAATCTCAAGGTTCTATGGAACTAAAAATATATTTTGTGGTCAGAGATATATGGAAAGGAGTGATGGTACCAGGAGTGTCTCTTGGCAATGGGGTACTGTGCATAAAATCAGAGGTTCAATCAGGATTAGAAATTTGACAAAGGGCACACAGATCGGCACTGTGAGCACATGGAATGACATCAAATAAGGGAGTACAAGGGACATGGGCTGGTCGTCTTTGGAGTGCAGGGAAGCAATAAGTAAGTTCAAATTTGGACAAAGGTTGACCGAAATGGATGATACGCGGCGGGCACGGAAGGTATTCAATTATTTATGCACGAATGGCTTGAGCACGGAGTGGACAAAACGAATCTTAAAGATTATATTCAATTACCTACACACTTGTGATGGGACTGAGTAGACTACTTCAGTGAAAAAAAAAAGTAAAAGAGGCAGAAAGATAATTGTGGGAGGTAAAAATGCAGGAAGAATCTGCGCTGATAATGTACAAGTCAAAAAACAGAAAACAAAATAAAAGATATGTGACGATTCAATGATAAGTTTTTTACTGTTTGAGGAGAGAACGGGAGTTTTGAGGACAATGAGGCTAAATTTCAGGAGACAGGGATATAATATTCCGCGTGCCATAATGAGAGCTAGACACTAGACCACTTGGTTTTAAAGCGCTTCGGGCTTCGCCCTGCCCTACCCGAAAGGGTAGCGGATTTGGCCGGGACTTTAGGTTCTGCTGGCGACGATGGAAGGACAAAAGATAAAATGATTACCGTCAGAAAGAGGCGATTAGAAGATTTGTGAAAAATATCTAGGAAAAACTGAATGATGCACAACTAACTAGCACAGCTGGGGATAGTTGGGACAGACGAATATTAGGACTCCCACCCGCGTTGCTCCGGCCCAGTCTCAACCCTGTCTTCAAGTGGGTCTGGTGGTGGGGTAGCGCCGACAAGGTTTGTCCAGAGAAGAATTGGCGACTCTCTCGCCGGGAGGAAGAGGCAGGGTGATAGGGGGATAAAATTGGCTTAGGTGGAAGGGAAGAATGATATGTTTGTCTTTTTAGACTTAGGTTAGGTGGGGCACGTTACCGCCCGTTGCAAAGGGTATAGTTATTAACATTCCAAAAACCATCAATCCTTTTATGATCCCGCGTTCCGAGGCAACGGAAATGCATTGGAAGATTACGGATCATTCCTCACGAGATTCTGTATTAACTCTAGGACAAGAGAGCAGGTAAGGCAGAATGGTTTACGCATAATGTGTTGTAAAGCGTGTTCGAGCTTTACGAAAGCAACGTTAATCGTCGACTAAATGTTGCGAAAAACTCTAGCGCTAGATTTAGCAGGCGTTTCATCAATATGTAAAACATACTCAGAGTAATTTTGCTTTGATACATTCGACAAAGTAATTGACAAGTTTTAGTGTTTTTCCTATAGTATATCGTGTTTATATATCAACATGAAAACCTGCCTGTACGCAGGTTTAATCAAGTTTATGTAATATAGGCTTACGCGTTTGATGCTTATTGTTCTTCTACGCAATATGTGAACTTACAGAAGCGATAGCTGAACGGCAGCGGCCCTGACGCCGCTGTAGCTGCCGTCATCTGTCACTGCCGCTACTTTCTCATCCGGCACACAAATTCCTCCGAGTTTTCCTGAGATTCCTGAAACATATGTTTACACGTCAGAGGTACATATGCCCGGGAGAACTAAAATAAATTACTAAAATATAGGGTACGTCCTGAAAACAAAAATTAAATTACCCGCAAAAAGAAAGGTGTATGGTTTGATGATTTGTTTATTTCTGTAAACACAGAAGAAGAAAATGTGTGAAAAAATATAGACCGAAATTAAAAGATGGTGTGAGACAATTGAAGCGCGTAGACATGGCTTTGAAATGCGTGCTTAAACGTACCTGAAAATCCGTAACTATAGGCATTCTTGGACGCCCAGTGTACAATCTCCTATGAAAGACCTAATTGCCCGGCAGTTAATGCTGTCGCGCTAAGCATATTTTTATGAGAGGCACTCTATTTTTAGAGAGACAGTAGATTAAAGTTTAATTTCTTTCCATCTCGAGTGATGTGCGCCAAGCTAAGGCAAATCCCGCACAGCCGCCTAAAGCTGCGTCATCTCCGATAAAGCTAAGGTTTATCGGAGAAAGAACTACATTATTTAGACAGAAGGTGTTTAAGACAGTAAGCCAGTAAAACCACTAATTTTTGTTTACATCTGATATTACTTAACAACTAATTCCTGTAACTCTTGGACTTTTTGCATCACTCAAACTATTTACGCCGAAAGTGTAGTCGACAGTAGGCCAGCATATCACCTGGTTTACACCTGTTCGTGATTTATTTTGTCATTATTTTTGTAATTTTTGTAACTCTTCAACTCTGGTGTATTAGTATTATTCTCCTTTATTTTCCTTTTCTTTGTCTTCTATTCATCTTTTTTCCTTTTCTTTTTCTTTTGCCTTCCCCCCTTTGCCTTGTCTTTCCCCTTTTCTTCCTTGGCAACCTATTCCTTGGGGTCGAAGAAGACGAAGTTTGAAATACAATTCACTTGATAGTTCAGCGCTGTGTGAGTGTATTTTTTTGTGTGTTTTGATTTTGAATAACTGTCTACTTGCGCTGGTTCGTAATGAGGCTTTCACTTTTTTATTTATTCTTTCAACTTGAATTAGCAGCCGCATGCTGTCGCCGCGAGGCGGCATGAATGTAGGCGGGGGGTTGGTTAACGAGCTCCCCAGGGATACACGTGCTGTTCGACTGATCCTCGTAAGCTCGAGATATTTTTAACCTGATCGAGTCACGAATGTTCCACGCGCCGAACTTTCTACGCCGAATGTTCCAGAAACCCACGTGGGTACAAAACGTGCTCGGAGTGGCGGTCCGGAGTCAGTGTCGCCCCAGTGCTCGATCCTGCTGTTTCGCTGACATCGACGCCTGCGACGCTAGCCTTCCTTTCTTTTGTTTTGGGCACACGTTCGCCCATGAAATGTTTAGTTTCTTCAGTTATTCACCGCCTCATCATTTGCCATTCGTGACAATTTCTTGCTCCTTATAGTTGGACCGCATAAAAAAATCCCTACGTGGCACTTTTTTTCTGTTTTGCGTTGTTGCGTACTAAAAACCATTCTGGTAAACCAGATTTGCGCAGCTGTATGATTGTCGTGGTCACTGACGTCGATACAAATTACGCATTGCGGAAGTATATTGAAAAGTAATTGAATTACATTTCGAAGTTTATATACTGTACTCAAGATACTTTACAGTGAAAGTAACTTGAGTAGTATTTTAAATACTTTATGAAGCAGGTAGTTAGTAACTTAACTTAAATACTTTTATCGAGTACTTTGGCCACTGGCGTACAGCTTTACTCTTTGTGAGTAGGTTTATGCTGGCTTTGTTCATGCGACGTTGAGTGTTTCTGGCAGATTCACTTGTGCATAGGCGTAGACTACGCGGGGGAGGCATCGGGGCTCGTGCCCCCCCCCCCCCCCCCCCCCTGGTGAGATCCGGGGAGGGCAGAGACCTCCCCCCCCCCCCCCCCGGGCCATGATCCTTACTGAGACGCTGTTTACGTGCCATGTAACGAGCTTCTAGTAGTGGCATTTAAACAAAATAACGCCCACGTTGCCTTGTAGACAAAATACATGTCAAAATGCAATCCCAGCGTGCTTTCGTTAGCTTCAATCTCCAGTTCTGGCGAGAAGGTAACGCAGCATCGATCACTTTTACGTCCGCTTGGTCTGCTTGGTTTGAACACTGTTTTGTACGTTGTCTTGTTACTGAATGTTGAGCCTCTGCTGAGTTCGAACACTATTTTGTGCGTTGTCTTGTTAATGAGCGTTTGACCCGATATTAAGCTTTCTGTTTTTCAGATTTGTTCTCGCCGGCGCATGCGCCGTGGTACCGGTGACAAACACACGGCTACGCTTGCACGGTGATTGACATTGATACACAGCGACGGACATATGGCGATATATATACACTGTAAAATGTACCCCCTAAAATAAACTACTGATAATTGCCGGTGTAGAAAAAAAAATTGCGCGGAAATGCACCTTTTTTCCTCCTGGAGAACTTCTCAGCCTGCCACCTTCCCCCCCCCCCCCCCCCCCCCCGGGAAAATGGAAAGTCTACGCCGCTGCACTTATGATTGTCCGTACACCAGCGGTCTCGGATCACATGTCTGAAGTTATTGTGAGTTTAACGGACATTGACTGTGTTCTTGCCGGTTTATCGCTTACTATCGCCGTGACGCTTAAACTGCTAAAGTGGTTTTTCTTGTGATTTACGTACCGCAGAGCGGTTTCAAGTTCCAACTTCTATGTTATATAGGCTGGGCTTGATGCAATAACAAACGTACACATTCGCATCTTCAATGAAGTACGATCCACGAAAGACAACCGCATACGTAATTTGGAACAATCCATCAGTGACAGTCAGACGTCATCTGATGGACCATCAAAGTGCTTTTCACTAGGGGGCATTGTGACTGGAATTCATGAAATGTCCAAAATTACGAACTTGATGGAATGTTGAATAGGGTAGTTCTTGCCGCATACGCCAAGCTGTGGTGATGGATATGGCGACGTAGGTACGCGGTTTCCGATATGCGCCCTTCAGTATTCTGCTTTCCGTGCTTAGCAGTCGCAGCCATGGTTTTTCGTCGTGAACGGCCGGAATACGTCCATACCAACTTTTCGTTCCACGCTTCTAACTTCATTGCTGGTCACAGTGAAGTAGCCAAGTGACGCGCGGCCATGCTTGCCCTAAGAAGTTTGTAAGACACCTTGAAATATGTCGTAATATTCCGTTGTGCCACGCAAAAGTTGCTACAATTTTGTTTTGCGAATACAAATTTCCTCTCAGGTTTTGTCATAAGCAATTTTTTATCGTAAGTTTGCTTTTGAATCTGTCCTCTGAAGTGTCGATTCTCCCAATAATTCAAACTTGGCATTTTGCATCAAATTGTGAAAGCTGCAGTTGATACCCATTCGGAGCATGGCTTTATGATTTACATAGAACTCTATTGCCATTTCCTTCCTGTCCGTTGGGATGAAAAATACTTCTTCGAGATGGTAGGTAAGAGCAAAAGAAAAACAATACAGGACAGGAAGTGGACGTAAACACCGGAACCAGTGTTTATGTCCACTAATTGACCCATTGTTTTTTGCGGCGCTTGTCTACAATAATGAACCAATTAGACCAAATTGTTTCATTAATTCTTCGAGATGCTCATCAGTCATAGCTTCTCTATGTTCAAATTCGGTAAACTTCATCAGCGACAACCTCTGCTCGCTTATCTTTGGCAGAGCTTGTCAAAAGCTAACATAAAATACTGCAACGCGGCGGCAAAAACAGTGAAAGAATGATTATCACAGACAAATGTGGCAAAATATACTTCTGCCCCATTTACCTGACAATGTTATTATTGCAAATCAATAAACTATCAAGATAGTGTGTAAATCAAGTGCCTGGGTGAGCAAAACTGTAGGAATGTGAAATGTGACTTTCCATGTTTAAGGCTGGTTCACACATACAATGCAGCGCTAACTCAGCCCTGTTAAGGCTGCTAGTCACCGCTACTCCCATGGCTTGTATCGTGTGTTCCGAGTTGCTTCCTTTCATACAAAGCACCGATGTCTCGGTTTGTAATACTAATTCAGTGCTGAGGTAGTGCTGCGCTGGGAACAGAATACCTTGCTCGGACCTTGAAGTTTAGATAAGCAGATCAATGTGTAACTGTGCATCTTTTTTCTGCATATGTTACCAGAACTCCAGTGGACACAAAGGTAGTACAAGGTCCCCCATGGACAGAAAGGCAGCGTACCGTATGCTCGAATTTTGCATTTTTAGTAGACTAGTCATTTCTTCTTCCCACGGTCTTGTGCAGGCATTTTCTGAACACTGCATGCATATATAGGCATACAAATAATTGACTCTTGAACTCACTTTCCCCTTCCCTCAAAACAGCGGCTACATCCGGATCAAATGCCACTCAACCTATTGCCGTCTTCCCTCTTAGAGCTCTCCATTTAGGAACCCATGTTAGGAGTATAATTTCAAAGGAATTTAATTTGAAAGTCTAGATACACTGCTCTGAGTCTCTGTTGAAAATCAAGTGTTTTTTTTTCTACCGCATTGCAATTCAAGTTTTGATGGGCCATTTAATTAGGTATATTCTGACTCGTTAGAATATACTTAATGAGGTGGCACGTTAAAACCTCAATTTCAACTCAGTAGAAAAAAACGTTTGATTTTCAACAGAGACTCAAAGCAGTGTATCTAGATTTTCAAATGAGATGTATTAGAAATTCTTATGAGGTAGCATGGCAAAACCTTAATTGAAACGCGGTGGCCAATAGTTTTCGTAAACTCCTCAAGGACTCGTTACAAAAAAATCACTTGTTTTTCAACGCAAACTCCAAATGGTGTAAATAGGCTTTCAAAATATATTTATATGAAATATATTATAAACTTTATGCGGTATCACGTCGAAACATCGATTGCCACGCGGTGGGCAATAGTTTTCGTAAAATCCTTACGGATTCGTTACAAACCTCATCAGCATTTCTACTGTGACTCGCAAAGATATGATGAGTAGACTCCATAAACGTTCAAATTAAATTCATCAAAACATTTTGTAAGGGGAGGAACCGGCTGTCCAAGAGTCGTCTGCTTCGAAACCAACCAGCTTACGATGAGCGTCCTCCGCAGCAACAGTTCCGTTTGCTAGAATAGCCAGCGCTACGGCAACAGTTCATGAGGCAACCACACCCTCAATTTAGCCGCGAATCTGTGACGGGTCTAAGGCCAGGGCACAAAGCGGTGCTTTGAGCCGAAACGGCAAATTGCACGGGTGCGATCGCCGGCGATCGCCACCGGCCACGGCGCTACAAGGCTAAAAAAACTCAAGCGGATATGAACCTGGAGTCACTTTTTTGGTTTAAATTGAAACTCATCAATTTGTGATGCCTTATATATTCTCGTTATAGATAGATTCGGTCGAGTTCAATTGCCGTTATAAAAAGAGAAGCCTAGAAATACTTTTTGTCTCGGAGCTTTGTTGCTGTGTCGGTAACGAGGCCCCGATGGCCTCCACCATGGGGTGTTATCACGTGCCTTGCTCCGGCGCCCTTATTGGGTCGCGGGGGCCGCAGCCGCCACGGTTCACCAAGTTATCGTAAAACGCAGTATACACAGGACTGCCCTGTCCTCCCGATAGCTGCCTGTGCCTTCAGGGGAGGAAGAGGGGGGAGGGGAATAGCTTTACGACTTTTAACAACATTCTGCACCCTAACAGAAAGAATGGTGCTATATCGCCCGTCCACAGAGGCGAGCGGCCGTGAAATTTCCACTGTAAGTTCCCTCATTTCCGCATGTTTTATTTTCAGTCACCTGCGTTCACATTGTATTAAAAAAAAATGTATTTGCTGTATTGCCTTGAAACTAATTTTTTATTATTATTATTATTTATCTGGCATTTTTTAGGGTCTTTTTTTGGACCCGAGGATATGCGTAAATATTCACAGCCTATCTCCGGGAAAGCTGACATCTGGAGTGAAATTGTAGCCGGCGTATATCACAAAGCGACAGGATCAGCGCACAATAAAATCGGCTTGAATAGTGCTTGAGTGCTTACGCATTCCTGTTCCGCAAAATGAGTAGAGGTGTGGGATTTGTTTCAGGCGCTTTACTTTTTACTAAATCGTAAGTATCTATGCGTGTTATTGAGTTCAGTGTTGCGTATGTGTGTATTTACGTATGTTATTGTATAATTATATATATATATATATATACATGTTATTTGAATTTACCTTCGGAAGCTCGTGGTAAAATAAATTGAATTCTTATATTATAGACTGCCAACACGTTTTTTTACCAGTTCAATCCCACATAATTACCCCCCCCCCCCCCCCTTGTTTTTCTCGTTCGGTTAAGGTTGCACCTGGCATGGTTGTAGGGCATTCTCAACACTTTCTTAATGTTCAGCAATAAAAACGAGCCCATTGGTAGCACGTGGGCAGTAGTGACGCGCAGTTTTAAAGCATGATCAGGCTAAATAAAGTAACATAATGCTGCGTTCTCGTTCGCATGCTGCTTCTCGCTGTTAGTTCGACTTGGCCCGCAGCACCACCGGTGTCGTTCGGTTCTTGCCTGGTCGTTTCAGCTTACAATGTCCATTGCTGTACCTCAAACGTATCTCACATCACGAGTGCCAATGATCGGAAAATAGCTCCGCACATAGAGCATCAACCTTTTGCTCATGACAGAGTTACCTATTCAATACACGGATTAACTTTTAATCTACTCCCTATATCGTTTCCTAACTACTTACAGGTTGTTTGAAGAACGATGAAGCAACCAGTGAAGCAACGAAATCTTTATACGATTAAACCAGTAGCAATTTGACAAGCTAAACATATCCGAGTTACAATTAAGAGTGAAATCTTTTATGTCGTGCGCTAAACTTTACTCCAAGAAGCAAGCAATCAAATTAAGTACACAAATTTGTCATCCCCCCCTTTAACGACCTAGCACTGCGTGTGAGTTTGTCTAACCGTATGTGTGTCAGTTTTTCTTTTTTTTTGTTTACTATAAAGTTTATTTTGGCTGCAAGCGCGAGTGAAAACCTATTTACACTTATCTGCTTACCGGTGGGAAGATTTGCTGTTCCGCTCCGAATTTCTCGCCTGCGAGGAAAGGCGTGTATTAGTTTAATTTATGTGAACTTTCCCCTATCTGGCTTCTGTTGCTTGGCACTCTCTCTATATGTGCAAAACAAATCAAAGTGAAGCAAAATTAAATATTTATTTTATAAAAGTACTCACAAACTAAGCATTGTCACATAACTTTTACGGCCAATGAGAATAAAGAAGATAAAAGAAATATTTGCACTAACGCAGGATTTTGTAGCCTCTATTCGAGCTATCAAATTGAAGAATATGTTTTCTTTAGACATAATAAAATCCAAAAAAAGAAGAAAAGGTACAAATGACACGTCACAAACACAGCCAAGAAAGTTTTATTCAGACAGTTTTTTCTCTGTTAAATGTATACTTAGTTCGGGATCAAACATGGAAGCCGGTCATTTTCTCCCATGACCAGCTACTAAGGACAATTTATCAATCTATCTACTCATTTAACGACTAAGGCTTCAGTACTCACGAGAAAAATGTAAAATATAATCGATAGACGCGCTGCGCTGCAAAGTTCTACAGAACAAACCCGTGACAAAATTTGCTTTCGTTTTTTTCCAAACTCACGCATGGGGAAACTCATGCATTGAAAAGGAGAAAGAAAGAAAAGAATAAACAGGTTGTTAGTCTGCGCCCATTCGTGTTCGTTGTGTTTTTCCTCATCTCAATGTGACTCATCCTTTTCCTTTCAATTTTTGGTCACGGGTTTGTTTTGTAGAACTTCGCAGCGCAGCACGTCTATCAATGTACAACCAACTAGCCCAAACCCAAGCCCAAGCTTTAGCCATTAGTAAAATATAAGTTTTATGCAACGCTTGTTTTATAATTTTTCTTTTTCGAAGTTCTTATGAGCTGGAGCTTGAGATTTAACTTTCACTAAAGCAAAAACGTCTTGTGACGTTCATTTATAATTCAATATTTTCGGAAATATCTTTTTGCTTAATATATAGCGTGTACACTAATGCGTCAATCAAATATGAGCTGGTCTGCAAAAAGTTGGTTTCTCAACGCATCGCGTCGCCATTTACTACAGACATGCGGCTATATGATGGGAGGTTGAAGAAACAATGTCAACATTTAAATTTATTTCCTTCAAAATAAAAAAAAAAGAACTTTCCGGTAATTTCGGGTCACTAAATAACCAACGCTTAGAATATCTGCAATTCAGTCATCGATTTCCGCCTGGGAGCCGCAATCTTGGCGTTTAGTGCGGAGCGGGCGCAACTAACGATCGCTACGATTCTAAAATACGCCTTCCTGACCTCGAGGTATTGCGTCGGGAAGCTCAGGCAACCGCGTTTTGCTCTGGCGGAGGCTGCTTTCGCAATTCTGGAGAACGAAATCCCGTTTCCCTCAATTCCTGATAAAGCTCCAGATAACCGGCCACAATGATCTTAAGCACTAAAATGGCTCAGGTGTCGTTACTCTCAAGCGTAACTTATTTAATAGCTCTAGAAAGATCTACAGCAACAGCTTTCTGGAGGCGGAGACATTACGGTGCTTGCCGACTTGTATATGCTGCTGAGAGATAGCGCAAGGTCAAAAACGTGGGTTATAGAGCGTCCAAAATGAAGTGAGGGTCCAACTCAAAACAAGGGTAACGATTGCAATTTAATGGTCGAAGCCTCCTGTGGAGATTACTTTTAATGGGACATGCGCTGCGTTGTCGAGTGGCGAAGAGAAAACCAGGCGGAGAGGTGGTCAACGCTTTTGCCATCTCTTTCCAGTCACGTAACCTTGATCGAGAGTTTCCAAACTTAGTTAAGTAGGTTCCGAGGGGAATCGTTGTCTCGATTGATCATCTCTATAAGAAAAAGGGGGCCCTGTTTTCGTATTTGGTTTATTCTAATAAAGATATCCCGCTTGGAAAATTCTACTTTAGGCAGCACCAGCCTTAGCGCACACTCGATGGTTTAAATATCTCTCTGCTACATTTAACAGAAAACACGCACCATCAGCAAACCACCGTCGCAATTTTCCTGAAGCACGTTCTTCTTTTTTCTCCTTTCAAAGATGTAGTTCACCCGTTAATATTCGCATACAAAGTCGCACATTTTTTATCCACTCGATTCTGGCGCACCACGAAGCTCCACAATACACACTAACTGATCGAGGCAGCCCTTTCTCTGTTATGCACTTGAAGATGTCCTTTTCTTTTTCCGCAGTTTATAAAGTTAAAGCAGCCTACCATTCTCAAATCAAAAAATTGACCGAGCGCTTTAAACGCGCTATTGCTGACATGGTTTCAGTTTATGTCACCGAACACCCCAACAACTGGGACACCATTCTGCCTTACATAACATACGCATATAATATTGCCCGACAATCTTCTGCAGACTATATCCATACTACCTGCGACAGGCGTCCAAGCCCTTGAAACATCTTAAAATAGTATTTTCCCACGGAGCTGACCACTTCGTCCAGCCGTGCGCAGAGGAGATCATCTCCAGAGGAAAAGATGCTCGTCATCTCGAAAAGAAATCCTAGGCCCACGGAAGAACAAGCGGCATCAACGCATCGTCTTAAAAGCTCTACTAAAGTATGTCGATGACACCGGACTGATCGATCAACTTTGAGTGTGTCCGTGTAAGTGTTGTGTTTTATGTGCGCGGGATTTACTCTTCTTCTAATCGTCTTTATTCCCCTCTACCCTTCCCCACGGAGTAGCCAGCCAGAGAAACAACGAATTCCGGCGTACTTCCCAATGCTTCAAAAAATATCAATTTATCTGCAATCGCTAAATTTCTCATCTACAAATGAAAGACAAGTCAATCGTTAATTTAGACTAAGTTCTAGGCTGTATAAACATACACACACCCCAATTTTTTCTTGAGGGGGCAGTGGGTACATGTTTATATGTGTATGTGTTGTGTATATGTATGTTCCCGCTGTATGCGAACTCTACTGTATTCTAGGTAATGACAAGCGAAATGTATCTGTGCGTAGGAAAATTTACAGCGTATTTTATGCTATCCCTAAGACGAATTGAAGGCGAAAGCCCAAGCGCCGATGAATTAAGGACAAGCTATTTATTTTCCTAGTTCACTTTGTATCCTCTTAATTCGCTTTGACATACTTCTTAATTTCATTGCCTCAAATTCGCCTGAGGGTACACGCAAACATCATAGCAAACCTCCGAAGACAGCGCGCTCTGTGACGACGCACCTTTGGCGCTGTTTCACTGGCTTAAGCGGGTCGTAGTGTTGGTTGCGGTCCCAGTGTTTGCGAACCTCCGAAAACCGCGCGCTCTCTGACGACGCACGTTTGGCGCCTTTTCATTGGCTGACTGGATCGTTGGGTCTTTTGTGTTCACGGTGATAGCGAACCTTCGAAGACAGCGCGCTCTCTGACGACGCACGTTTGGCGCCATTTCATTGGCTCACTCGGATCTTAGGGTCTTCTATGGTCCCAGGGATAGCGAACCTCCGAAGACAGCGCGCTTTTTCACGACACACCTTTGGCGCCGTTTCACTGGCTCAATCGGGTCGTAGTGTTGGTTGCGGTCCCGGTGTTTGCGAACCTCCGAAAACAGCACGCTCTCTGACGACGCACGTTTGGCGCCGTTTCATTGGCTGACTGGATCGTTGGGTCTTTTGTGTTCACGGTGATAGCGAACCTCCGAAGACAGCGCGCTCTCTGACGACGCACGTTTGGCGCCGTTTCATTGGCTCACTCGGATCTTAGGGTCTTCTGTGGTCCCGGTGATAGCGAACCTCCGAAGACAGCGCGCTTTTTGACGACACACCTTTGGCGCTGTTTCTCTGGCTCAAGCGGGTCGTAGTGTTGGTTGCGGTCCCAGTGTTTGCGAACCTCCGAAAACAGCGCGCTCTCTGACGACGCACGTTTGGCGCCGTTTCATTGGCTGACTGGATCGTTGGGTCTTTTGTGTTCACGGTGATAGCGAACCTCCGAAGACAGCGCGCTCTCTGACGACGCACGTTTGGCGCCGTTTCATTGGCTCACTCGGATCTTAGGGTCTTCTGTGGTCCCGGTGATAGCGAACCTCCGAAGACAGCGCGCTTTTTGACGACACACCTTTGGCGCTGTTTCTCTGGCTCAAGCGGGTCGTAGTGTTGGTTGCGGTCCCAGTGTTTGCGAACCTCCGAAAACAGCGCGCTCTCTGACGACGCACGTTTGGCGCCTTTTCATTGGCTGACTGGATCGTTGGGTCTTTTGTGTTCACGGTGATAGCGAACCTTCGAAGACAGCGCGCTCTCTAACGACGCACGTTTGGCGCCGTTTCATTGGCTCACTCGGATCTTAGGGTCTTCTGTGGTCCCGGTGATAGCGAACCTCCGAAGACAGCGCGCTTTTTGACGACACACCTTTGGCGCTGTTTCTCTGGCTCAAGCGGGTCGTAGTGTTGGTTGCGGTCCCAGTGTTTGCGAACATCCGAAAACAGCGCGCTCTCTGACGACGCACGTTTGGCGCCTTTTCATTGGCTGACTGGATCGTTGGGTTTTTTGTGTTCACGGTGATAGCGAACCTCCGAAGACAGCGCGCTCTCTGACGACGCACGTTTGGCGCCGTTTCATTGGCTCACTCGGATCTTAGGGTCTTCTGTGGTCCCGGTGATAGCGAACCTCCGAAGACAGCGCGCTTTTTGACGACACACCTTTGGCGCAGTTTCACTGGCTCAATCGGGCCGTATAGTGTTGGTTGCGGTGCCAGAGTTTGCGAACCTTCGAAAGCAGCACGCTCTTTGACGACGCACGTTTGGCGCCGTTTCATTGGCTGGCTGGATCGTTGGGTCTTTTGTGTTCACGGTGATAGCGAATCTTCGAAGACAGCGCGCTCTCTGACGACGCACGTTTGGCGCCATTTCATTGGCTCACTCGGATCTTAGGGTCTTCTGTGGTCCCAGTGATAGCGAACCTCCGAAGACAGCGCGCTTTTTGACGACACACCTTTGGCGCCGTTTCACTGGCTCAATCGGGTCGTAGTGTTGGTTGCAGTCCCGGTGTTTGCGCGAACCTCCGAAAACAGCACGCTCTCTGACGACGCACGTTTGGCGCCGTTTCATTGGCTGACTGGATGGTTGGGTCTTTTGTGTTCACGGTGATAGCGAACCTCCGAAGACAGCGCGCTCTCTGACGACGCACGTTTGGCGCCGTTTTATTGGCTCACTCGGATCTTAGGGTCTTCTGTGGTCCCGGTGATAGCGAACTTCCGAAGACAGCGCGCTCTCGGACGACGCACGTTTGGCGCCGTTTCATTGGCTCACTCAGACCTTAGGGTCTTCTGTGGTCCTGGTGATAGCGAACCTCCGAAGACAGCGCGCTTTTTGACGACACACCTTTGGCGCCGTTTCAATGGCTCAATCGGGTCGTAGTGTTGGTTGCGGTCCCGGTGTTTGCGAACCTCTGAAAGCAGCACGCTCTCTGCCGACGCACGTTTGGCGCCGTTTCATTGGCTGACTGGATCGTTGGGCCTTTTGTGTTCACGGTGATAGCGAACCTCCATAGACAGCGCGCTCTCTGGCGACGCAGGTTTGGCGCCGTTTCATTGGCTCACTCGGATCGTAGGGTCTTCTGTGGTCCCGGTGATAGCGAACCTCCGAAGACAGCGCGCTTTTTGACGACGCACCTTTGGCGCCGTTTCATTGGCTATATCGGGTCGTAGTGTTGGTTGCGGTCCCGGTGTTTGCGAACCTCCGAAAACAGCACGCTCTCTGACGACGCACGTTTGGCGCCGTTTCGTTGGCTGACTGGATCGTTGGGTCTTTTGTGTTCACTGTGATAGCGAACCTCCGAAGACAGCGCGCTCTCTGACGACGAACGTTTGTCGCCGTTTTATTGGCTCACTCGGTTCTTAGGGTCTTCTGTGGTCCCGGTGATAGCAAACCTCCGAAGACAGCGCGCTCTCTGACGACGCACGTATCGCGCCGTTTCATTGGCTCACTTGGATCTTAGGGTCTTCTGTGGTCCCGGTGATAGCGAACCTCTGAAGACAGCGCTTTTTTTCACGACACAACTTTGGCGCCGTTTCATTGGCTCAATCGGGTGGTAGTGTTGATTGCGGTCCCGGTGTTTGCGAACCTCCGAAAACAGCGCGCTCTCTGACGACGCAGGTTTCGCGCCGTTTCATTGGCTCACTCGGATATTAGGGTCTTCTGTGGTCCCGGTGATAGCGAACCTCGGAAGACAGCGCGCTCTCTGACGACGCACGTTTGGCGCCGTTTTATTGGGTCACTCTGATCTTAGGGTCTTCTGTGGTCCCGGTGATAGCGAACCTCCGAAGACAGCGCGCTTTTTGACGACCCACCTTTGGCGCCGTTTCACTGGATCAATCGGGTCGTAGTGTTGGTTGCGGTCCCGGTGTTTCCGAACCTCGGAAAACAGCACGCTCTCCGACGACACACGTTTGGCGCCGTTTCAGTGGCTCACTGGATCGTTGGGTCTTTCGTGGTCACGGTGATAGCGAACCTCCGAATACAGCACGCTCTCTGACGACGCAAGTTTGGCGCAGTTTTATTGGCTCACTCGGATGTTTGGGTCTTTTGTGTTCACGGTGATAGCGAACCCCCGAAGACAGCGCGCTCCCTGACGACGTACGTTTGGCGCCGTTTCATTGGCTCACTCGGATCTTTGGGTCTTTTGTGTTCCCGGTGATAGCGAACCCCCGAAGACAGCGCGCTCCCTGACGACGCACGTTTGGCGTTGTTTCACTGGCTCAATCGGATCGTGGTGTTGGTTGTGGCCCCGGTGTTTGCGAACCTCCGAAAACAGCACTCTCTCTGACAACGCACGTTTGGCGCCATTTCATTGGCTCACTGGATCGTTGATGTTTTGTGTTCACGGTGATAGCGAACTCCGAAGACAGCGCGCTCCCTGACGATGCACGTTTGGCGTTGTTTCACTGGCTCCATCGGATCGTGGTGTTGGTTGTGGTCCCGGTGTTTGCGAACCTCCGAAAACAGCACGCTGTCTGACGACGCACGTTTGGCGCCGTTTGATTGGCTCACTCGGATCTTTGGGTCTTCTGTGTTTCCGGTAATAGCGAACCTCCCAAGACAGCACTTTATACCAATAACAAATCAATACTATAGCATCCGTTTTTGATATCGATCTGTTTCGGATATCGGGGTACACTCTAAAAAAGTTTGCGCGTCTACTTTCACGCACAACCTTCGGAGAGTCAATCACCGCAACTTAAGGTGGCAGCTCAGCGAATGACAATGCCGAAACATATGTTCAGACCAAAAAACGCAGTCTGAGTTGTGACATTAATCAATGTAAAACGTCACGCTTGCATTGCTTAATGTCACAACTCAAATTTTACGTCGAGTCGGCATTTCGTAAGCCGCTTGGTATAAATACCGAGGTGTCTGCTGTCTGTCTTCACTGTAATTGTCGTCATCGTCTATGTTTCTAAGCATTGGCTTAATCCTGTGCAAAGTCAAGACATAGGTGCTGAAGGTCTGTCGAGTGAACACTTGGTACGGCTTGTCCGTGTGTTTGTGTGTGTGAGCCTCCATCTGGAGAACGAGGTGGTAATTGTATTTTTACCGAAGCGTTTTGCAGAACTGCTCCAGGATCATATCACACCCTCAGTCTCAATTCCTGGCGTTTTTCTCGCTAGTAGGATTTTTGGTTTCGGTATTTGAATATGTCACCGACACCTAGACGACCCGAATCATCTAGCCACCTCGTCACCTGTTTGTCGGATATTTACGAATGTCGTCTAGCCACCTTATTTCCAACATGACTACCTGTCACCTGTGCTCTCCCGACGACCGACATCATTATTCCAGTGCAGAATCTCTACAATTTCACATAGCCTCGGTTGATAATGTGACTCTCTCGCCATGCATTCTGTTTTACGAGGGAGTGTACGCTCTTCACAATTACGTGGCTCAGTACCAGTTACACTTGCACGAAAGAGACACAGAAGCACTAGACGTGCACACATTTTTTAGCCATCATGAAGGGCATATGTCAATTGTGCTCAGATATTTTGTTCGGCCTCTGCGTTATTTTGTTACACTTACTGTCGAGCTCGGACATCTCATTCCTGATGACGACATAGATGTGACTGTGGAGTTTTTTCATAGTCAGGTCCAAAGCGTGTTTGTGGACGGTAATATCAGTAGTTCGATTCAGCGAGTTTGCACTGAAATAGCTGCCCAGTTAGAAAATTATAAGGAACAAGGCTCGGGATTCTTTCTTGTCGGAATCAAAGTTTGTGCTATTAGTTTCGGACGATTCCTTCCTCCGACTGTTGGTTGCGGAATTTTTTGTCTTCCAAAGCCACTTGCCTCTAAGCAATGCCTCGTTAATGAGAGTGAATGTCTTCACAAATCTGAACCGGTCATGTGCTTTGTGTTCGCAGTGCTCGCCGTTTTGCATCTGTGAACAGGTTTTACAGAGGAAGAGCATTCTCGTGTCGTAAACATATGTGCAAGTATGTGTTTCCAAAAACGTTCCCTGTAACCTTCCCACAGGACGTGGAGGCCTTTGAGCGAAGAAATTGTGTCTCACTGAACGTGTTTGGATATGACAGCAAGAAAAAGTTTGTCCACCAAATGAAGGTAGTTCAGGTCGAAATGGAACATGTCGATCTTCTCCTTATTTACAACCATTTTGTGGGCTTTACAAACTTTGCGAGACTTTTTTTAAAATGCCAAAAGCCTACGCTTTCGTTGTAAGAGGTGTCTAACTGGGTTTCAGACGCAAAAAAAACCCTATCTAACCATCTCTTAATGTGTGTAAATACGAAGCCGGGCAAAATTGTCTTCCCAAACGAGGGTGACGAACTGTACTTTCGGAGCACGCATGTCATGGAAGAGTTTATCTTTTACTGCGTTTACGACACTGAAGCGCTTCTGGAACCGACTCAGTCGACGGGAAATGTTTACGAGAATGACATCCCCAGCTCTTTCTGCCCTCTCGTCATCTGCTCTAACGACTCGTCCATTGTTGAGGAATACCTCTATCGCGGACCCGACTACATAGAAAGATTCATTTTGATTCTGAACTTTCTATCGAAAGAAATACCGCGATTGATTAGGTCGAGTGAAGTGCCTCTTGAAATGACTCGAGAAAACGAGGCTTCCCACGCGGACTCTTCTCGCTGTGGCATTTGCTACGAACGCTTTTGCAAGAAAATGAAAACACGCGGCCACGACCACATGACGGAAGAGTAAAGGCGGGCACTTTTCTCCCAGTGTAAATTAAATCATCGAATCAAAAAACATACTCTTCCACTCATAGCGCATAACCATTCCTATGACCTTAACTTCTTTCTAGGAAAACTTAATTTGTTCGAGTCCAAGGATATTAACGGACTCAGAAGCTCATGCTAGAATTTTAAATTTTTAGAAATAGGCAACCTCCGCTTTATTTACAGTCTCGCATTTCTTAATGAAAGCTTGGAGAGCTCGTGCAAAATCTCCACTCTAAGGGCCCAGAACATTTTTGTTGTCTTCGGCAGTCCATTCCCGAGAACGTCGACCTCCTTGCCCGCAAAGGAGTGTTTTGTGATAATTTCGTTACAAGCTTTGAGAGTTACGAGGGGCAGAGCCTTCCACCAAGAGAGTCCTTTTTTAACAAGTTAACATGAAGCGGGCTATGTGAAGAGGACTACGAACATGCACAGTTCGTTTTCGATACATTTGGTTTGAAGAACCTTGGAGAATACAGTGAACTTCACCTAAAGGCGGACTGTCTCTATACTGGCCGATGCTTTCCAGAACTTTCGATGGTGGACTCTGGAAACGTACGAAATTGAGGCTTTACATTTGGTATCGTTACATTCCCTAAGCTTGTCGTGGGTGCTGAAACAGTCGAAAGTAAGATTGCAGCTAATTGACGATCCTGACACCTATTCATGATAGAGCAGGGGATTCGCGGAGGGATTACCCAACGCTCAACCCGCCATGCTGTCGCAAGTGTTCCGGGAACAGATACGTTCAACCCGCAGGAGGTGCCGTCTCAGATTTTGGACTTGGACGTAAACGGTCTGTAGGCGTCGATAATAAGAGAAGCCCTGACAGTGTCGGACTTTGAATGAATGAGTGAAGACGAAATTTCCTGCCTGAACATTGATGAGGTTCCAGATGACGCTCCCACGGGATACATTCTGGAGATAGACCTCAGATACCCTCCCGACTTGCGCAATACTCATTCTGACTTTCCCTTGGCCACAGTGAAACAAAGCGTTCCCTACGAGTGGTTATCCAACTATCAGAAAAGTCTGATTGACGAGTTTGGAATGCCCAAAGAGGAATCCACTAAGAAGCTGTTACTGACACTTTAGGACAAAATAAAATACGTTTTGCACTACCGGAATTTGAAACTACACCGAGTTAGGGCCAGAGGTCACCAAAATTCACCGAGTCCTCAAATTCTCGCTGCGAGCGTTCTTGAAAGAGTTTATTGATTTTAACCAGCAGCTGAGAAAGCAAGCAACCAACTCCTTCCAGAAAAAACCTTTCCAAACTGTTCATGAACAGCATACCTGGCAAAACGATCTAAAACTCACGCAAACATGGACACATTAAACTGTACGTTAGAAAGGACGACACGCAGGAAATGCTTCGGAAGCCGAACTTGACGCAGTTTCGAGCACTTAGCTCGCAGGTCGTAGTTTTCCAGTTTGCTTCGAGAGTGATCAAACTCAAGCAACCACTCTACGCAGGGTTCTCATTTATTAAGATTTGAAAAACAGTAACGTAAGACTTCTTTTATGAGCAGCTTCGCCGTGCGATCCCCTCAGCGAGAGCTCTTTACTGCCGACACGGACTCCTCCTTCTTACACCTTCACGGATCAGATGTGGACGACAAACTGCTCCAACTGCGAGATGTATGCTTGGATACATCTGGATACCCAGAGAGTCATAAACTCTTTTCAACCGAAAACAAAATAAAGCTCGGTGTGTTAAAAAACGAATATCCGACTACCCAATTAGTTGCTTTTTGTTGCTTAAAACCAGAGCCATACAGCTTCAAAACAAGCAGCAACACACGTTGCGTAAGAGCAAAGGGAGTAAAGAAACATGAGTCCCGCAAGTTGACCTACGAGCTGTGCAAGCACGCTCTCGAGACGAAAACTTTGCCCAGAGTGCCGCAGCACTTGATTGCTGGAAAATTTAATGAGAACAAAGCTTCCCGGTCGAGAAGATTGCTCTGAATCCGCTTGACAACAAGCGATACATTTGCAATGACGGGATTACGACGTTTCCTTTTGGCCAGAAGAGCGTTTTCAGAAGCGAGTGATCTCTCTCCTCATCGCACACCTTGTAAATATTTTGGACTGTATCGCGTTGCTCGCGAGATGTCATTTCCTTACATTTTTGCCGCCTGTGTGTTTTGAAACTTCTTGTGTTGTACATTTTCGTGGAAAGTGCTTCCATTGGTTTCCTTGTTGCGTAGAGCAAACGAAAATAAAAAGAAAATGAAACACTATATCTGCCTTGTCTTTATCTTATGAATGCGGCCACGCTCCGTGCTATTTCTTACCCCAGCAGAGAGATGACGCTAAAATTAGCAAGAGATGACGCGCGCGAGAGAGTTGACACCATCCAACAAGCTGGCGATACAATTACCGAGAGATATCGCGGGATTAAAGATAATGCTAAAAGTTCATTTTATTTAAGGGTTTCAGGTACGCGCCATCTACAAACGAAAACGGAAACTCACAGGCACAATGCCCGGACATGAATTGCGCGCACGAAAGTACGGATGAGTACGTCTTAGGAACATGATCAATTTAACTTTTCAGCAACAGATGGCGCAGGGTCACACCCCGCGCCGCCAGATGTCGTTCATACCCTAAGAACAAAGACGCTTAGCAACGAAGACGCGCGCCATCTATGGTCGGAGGTGACAACTCATACGCCTAAAGCCCGGATAAGTAGTGCGCTCCTGCCTACCTACGATTTCATACACAATCTGAGCATGAAATAATAACTTGCAGGACTAGCGCAAAGGTACCGGGTCGGGCTACTGAACGAAAGGTCCCTCGTTCAAAACGGGCCGAGCTGAAAATTCTTTTTGAAAGCGTTATTAAAAGCCTTTTTCTGAGAAATTGAAATTCGCAGTTGTCACGTGACATGAACCGCGGATGTTGGCGACTGACCTATGATCGGCCGATGATCGTTCTTCCGTCGATGATAAATTTATTGATTATTGAAAATCTGATATCTAGATCTAATTGGTTGCTCCTACGTCACGTATGAGCGAACTCTGACATCATCATCATGTGACCTCTGGCGAATGATTCACGTCCCGAAATTCGGGGCCGAGAACCGGGCGTAGGAACGTGACGTACGTTGACATCCATATCGTAGATTGGATCGATGTCAAAAACCGGATACCCCGATATCCGAAACATATCAATATCGGAAACAGATGTTATAGTATTGATTGGTTATTGGTACATCGGAAACAAATGTTATAGTGTTGATTGGTTATTGGCTCAATCGTGTATCATAATATACTACTGGCATTGAAACCCCTTAAAAATTACCCCCTTTTACGGTCGATCTCAAAATACTGCAAAGTGGCTTTCGCGAAAAACTCCAACAACCTGGCAAGTCTATAACTGATATAGCACCCACTTCCCAGAGACTGTATACAATTGGTAGACTCGACATTTTATGGTGTCTTTTTGCACACGACGCATTACAGCACTCTCACATCGTTCGTAAGTGGGCGTAACGTTTGAAGATGGCGGCGCTCACCTTATCTACGTGTGCGCCGCCATCTTCAATTCTGGAACTCCCGGTATGCGTGAAAACATCGCTTTCTTTTCGCCTCGACAGTAGAACATGTTAACATTTTAATGGCAACCGCCAGTCGTTCTTCTTATGACCCTTCTATACGTTTTTACTTGTTAGGGGTTGTAATCTCTTGTTGTTGTTTTTTTTCGAAGCGCATACCGGATAGGGCGACAACTGTAGGGGTCGCTAACCATGTGCTACCGGGTTTAGCTTCTGATTCCCGAGATGGCGTTAGCTGTGCATCGCATGTATATACTTAAGAGTTTGGCTTAGAGAGAGCCAGCGGTGTCGTCGTTCACTATCGCTCGATACCGTCCCGCCCACGCGGCGCCGAACATGGTGTCTGAAGCGTGCTCACGTCCGCCGCTCTCACGCGAGGCCTAGTTTTCGCCGACGCGCCGGCTTTCGCTTCACCGGAAACCCTCGCCGGGACAGTTTTCGCCACTCACCATGCCTGACGACGACCAGTCTGCTCGGCGGCCCGCCCCTCCGGTCCCACCAGGCATCGTGCCTCTCCGCCCGCCGCCTCAGTTCAACTTTGACACCCCAGCACCTGGCCCACGTGGCTGCTCCAGTACGAGGATTACTCCTACGCCACGGGCCTCTACGCTCCCACCCCCGAGGTTCAAGTGCGGTCCGTGCTATATTGCATGGGTCCCCAGAGCCAGGGTGATTTATGCTTCCACCACGCTGAGGGAGACCGACTTCAAAGGCGTCGCCGCGGTCAACCAAGCGTTCACGGTCCACTTCGTGCACCCGCCGAACGAACTTTACGAGTCGGCTCGCTTTCACCGTCGTGTCCAGCAACCAGGTGAGACAGCAGACGCCTTCCTCACCGCGCTCCGCACTATGGTGAACGAGTGCAACTATCAGTTCCCGGACATCGAGGGGCGGCTCGTGTGGGACCGTTTCGTGGTCGGCCTGTTAGACCCCAAGCTGTCCGACAGCCTTTGTCGGAATCCTCGACTGACCGTGCAAGAGGCGCTCACGCACGTTCGGCAGCAGGAAGACGCCGACAACGAGCAAGAAACACGTGACTCGGCAGAGTCGACCCCGCTCGCCGTTGACGCGGCTCGTATGCGAAGACGGAAGACGCCTGTGCCGGCTTCGACGAACAAGCGCAGTCAGCTGTGCCACTTCTGCGGGCGCGCGGCGCACCCGCGCAACGACTGTCCTGCACGACACGCATCCTGCAACCATTGTCGGAAGACAGGGCACTTCCAGACCGTCTGCCTCAAAAAGAAACGGGCCAGCGAGAGGACTGCACCTAAACCGTCGGCCAACTCCATCAAGCTGCATGCTGTCGCAGAGGAGCGCCCAAGCGCCAAGTTTGTGGAGGTGCTCGTCAACGGCCGCTCACTTGCGTTTAAGGTGGACTCAGGCGCTGAGGTTAATGTCCTGCCCAACACCTTCGTTGGAGTTACCTCCCAGCTGCAAGACCCCGTGGGTGAGCTAAAAGGTCCTGCCAATCACAGCCTACCGGTCCTAGGCACCTTCGTTGCATTACTCTTGTAGCCCGGTTGGTCTGTAAAGCAGCGGCTCTACGTGCTGGCGACCAAGCGCGTCGCGTTGCTGGGTTTGCCAGCAATTCGGGCCTTCGGAGTCTGCCAGTTCCTCGACTGCGTCTCGAAGCCTCCGGAGCCTTCCGTGGACTTGTCGCTCGGCCCCAAACTCTTCCGTGGACTCGGAACACTACAGGGGGAGTACACCATCCGCCTAAAGCCAGGCTCGACACCGTTTTCTTTGAGTGTGTCCCGGCGCATTCCGCTCCCGTTCTACAAAATCGTCAAGGCAGAGTTGGACAAGCTCGAAGCCGACGGCGTTATCCGTCGCGTCGACACTCCTACGGACTGGTGCTCCGGGTTGGTCGTCGTTCCCAAGGCTACCGGTGGCTAAGGCTCTGCGTAGACCTCACTCGACTTAACAAGGTGATCCTTCGGGAGCGTCACCTACTGCCGATTGTAGGACAATGCATCGGGTTGCTTAGGGAGGCGACTGTGTTCTCCAAGTTGGACGCGACGTCGCGCTTCCACCAAGTCAAGCTGACACAATTGTCGCAGAGTACACCACGTTCATCACCCCGTTTGGCCTCCACTGTTTCCTCCGGCTGCCGTTCGGGATCGCATCTGCACCGACGTTCTTCCAACGGCAGATGTCCCGGATCCTTGAAGGTCAAGTAGGTGTGGTGAACATGATTGACGACATCCTAGTCTTCGGCAAGACCCGCTCGGAACACGACTGTCGTCTCCGGGAAGTCCTTTTACCGACTGGCGAAAGCGGGAGTCACCCTCAACAGCAAGACATGTACCTTCGCTTCGAGCAGCCTGAAGTTCCTCGGAGTCATCGTCAGCGCCCAAGGCATCTTCCGGATTCTGACAAGGTGGAGGCTATCCAAGCTATGGCTGCACCTGAAGATACCGCCGGCGTTCGCCGTCTTTTGGGCCTGGTCAATCGTATTGGCCGCTTCCTATCTCACGTATCGGAGGTGACAGTGCGGCTCCGCGCATTGTTGCTTAAGAACTCTGTGTGGAACTGGGGCAGCGCTCAACAGTCTGCCTTCTCCAGGTTAAAGCAGCTGCTTTGCTCGGACCTCTGTGTCCCGCGGTATTACGCCGCCTACAAGACTGTCGTCTCAGCTGATGCCAGCTTCTTCGGGCTTGGGGCCGTGCTCCTGCAAGAGCGACGTTCGCGTGAACGTCGGAATTTTGCTTCCCGTGCTCTTACGCCTACAGAACAGCGCTACAGCCAAACGGAGAAAGAGTCCCTGGCTGTGACCTGGGCTGTGCTTAGATTCGACCAGTACCTGCGTGGACTCAACTTCACCGTCGAGACCTACCAACTGCCTCTTGTCGCCCTGCTTGGTGGAAAGGATCTGGAGCTGCTGCCACCTAGGATTGAACGGATGCACATCAAGCTGATGCGCTACCAGTTTGGTCTCCAGCATGTGCCAGGCAAGCTCATCGCCACTGCAGACACCATTTTCCGAGCACCCTGCAGCGGAAGCTCCTCCCCTACGGTCCGGTCTATGGAGCTCTTTGTCAAGGAGCTACCCCCGAACTTGGTACCTTACTGGAAGGAGAGGGGTAGACTGACAGTTTCCGAGGGACTACTCCTGCTAGACTGTCGCCTTGTGATTCCTGCTGCTCTGCGCCCCAGCATCCTGGCCCTTCTACACGACAGCCATCAAGGACTCAGACGCAGCAAGGAGTGCGCACGAGAGACCGTCTGGTGGCCCGATTGCGCCGTCCACATCGTGGATCTGGTCGCCGGCTGCTAGAAGTGCTCAGAGACGAGAATTGTGCGGCCGGAGCTGCTAATCTCGACGACAACGCCCGACCGACCATGGCAACACCTGGGCATTGACCTCCTCCAGCTGAAGGGACGAGAGTATGTTCTGGTCGGGGACAACTATTCACATTTCCTGGAGGTGGTCTCCATAATCTCCACGCCTGCCTCAGCGATCAAGAGCTGTTTCGCACGGCACGGCATCCCCGATGTAGTCCCGACCGACAATGTTCCCCGGTTTTCTTGCCAGGAATTTAAGCACTTTTCGCGGGTCTATGGCTTCAGACACGGGACCAGCAGGCCTCGATATCCTCAAACCAACGGGGAAGTGGAGCGTATGGTCCGTACGGTGAAGGACCTACTCCCGAAGACCGACGACCCCTACCTGGCACTCCTCACCTACCGGGACACTCCTGCGGTTTTTGGCGTGTCACCTGCCCAGCTGTTGATGGGTCGACGGCTCAAGACGTGGCTACCTGCGTTGCCGGGACGACTTGCACCAACACAGCCTAGCCACAAGACCTTCAGAGCCCAGGATGCATGGAACAAAGCACGCTAGGCTCGTGATTTCCGTCGCCGCCATAACGCCCATTCTTTGAGCCCTCTGATGCCAGGCGATACAGTCTGGGTGACCGATGCCAACTGCCGAGCCCAAGTTCTCAGCCCGGCCCAGCGGCCCCGTTCGTACATTGTCGAGACTCCAAGGGGTACGCTCCAGCGGAACCGGAGACCCATGGTGCCGTTCGCTTCGTCTGGGACCACAAGAGAGCCAGACTCCCCACCTGCTTCGGAGCAGTCGCCTGGTCTTCGACCCTGCGGAGAGTCGACAGGGCGTCGACTAGCGGGGCAGTCTCCGGGACCCCGACCTCAAGCAGCCTTACCAGTGGAGTCGTCAACTGCGGGGCTCTCACCGCTAGGAGGAGTCACAAGGACTCGTTGTGGTCGCCTGGTCAAGCCACCACGACGGCTCAATTTGTGAACTCGTTGTTTTTGGTCTAGTAACACTCCAGGAGGGGGATGTAGGGGTCGCTAACTATGTGCTACCGGGCTTAGCTTCTGATTCCCGAGATGGCGCTAGCTGTTCATCGCATATATATACTTAAGAGCTTGGTTCAGAGAAAGCCTCCGGTGTCGTCGTTCACTATCGCTCGATACCGTCCCGCCCACGCGGCGCCGAACAACAACGTGGCTGGGTGCGAGGCTAAAGAAAAAAGTTGTAGACCATCACTGCCATCTATTACATAATTTTTTCACTCTTCAGTTAGTCACCCTTTAACATCCTAACAATATTTTCTCTCCAAAATTCCACCACCTAGACGCACCACTATAACATTCATAGTGCAATATGTTGAGAAAGCAATTTATGAGGAATATCTAAATTAGGTTCAAAGCATTAGTGCACACGCACTAGATTTCCTAAAGAAACTGAAACATTATCAACTTATTATTCGTACCTACATCTACATTCAAAGCGGGGATTTTATTTGTGTTCTGCTTCGTAGTCTTTATGCAATGTGACGGGAAAAAATAAAGTTGCCTCTCCATTGGAAAATAACACTTCAGCCTTGATGTGTTATTAGACCCCCTCAGCGCTTAAAGTACCTTCAGCCCAGCAAACTCCTCAGTCCTACAAACTCCTTCAGCCAGTCACACCTTCAAACCCCTTCAGCCTAAACCGCACCAGCCCATCAACAATTTGTAGGCCCAAATGACTGATACATAGACAAAATTGCAGTTTGAAACATTATTGGAAATATATTTGAAATAGAGTTTTACATGGATTTTCTAACTCAAAACTACGGCAAGAACCACAGTATACTCAAACCCGGAAAGAAGCAGTTGTAGACGAAAGCGACCATACTAAATAGGGACAACCAAGTTCTTTGTCGCTAAATATATCTTTAAAGTTTTTGACAATGTCGCAGGGAAACGTTTTGGGATGCACGGTAGTTCAACTAATGAAACCGAGCAGGTGCACCGCACAGGCCCATACACACCGTCAGTAATACGTTTAGGAAAAAAAAACGAACCCGCAATCAACATCCACCGCCATTGACAAATTTTGAGCACCGTCACGGTATCGCCCCCGGCGTCTTTCCCGCTCGCTGGATGCCTTGGAAGCCGGACGGAAAAAGAGGCGGACTGAGATACCTGGCACTGAGATACCTTCTTGATCTGCGCACTCAGCTGCTCTAGAAGATAGGTCCCATACATGGGACGGGAAGCCGACACTGAGCGACCGTTCGTTGTTGTGCATTTAGTTTGCTCTCGTTGACGGAAAGAAAACAGGGCGACCAAATTCTGACGAAGGCTGTCTTTCGACTGACTTAAAACGGGGTTTCTTCAAATAAACAGCAAAAAATTCCCCTCTCGTTTTCCCCACACATTCTCTCTTCCTCGTGAGCAAGAAAAAAGGTTGCGTGGGGACGCGTCCTTGGCCGTCCCTAGTCCAGCCCGTAAAAAACATACACAGAACACGCAGACACAGCAATGGAGCCGCGAAGACCACGACAGGAAAGAGACGGGAAAACGTCCCCTCAATTAGCAAACCCGCAGCGGTCGAACGATCTAAAAATCTTCAAGCGGCTTCCCCGACGGATATATCCTGAAGGGCCACAAAATAGCTAAAATGATCTGATGGGTGGTGTGGTTTCACGAAAAGGATTAAGACTGACCGCACAGGTCTCTCAAAAAGCTATGGTGGGTCTTTTACACATTTTAGGAATTCCCAAAGGGTACGTCATAACCCTTAGAAATCTTTGACAAACATTTTAAACACGTCAAACATGTTTGATGAGTACGTCAAAACCTTTTAGAAATCCTGGTGGGCACAATAGACGAATTTTAAGTAGGGTCTTTCGTCGAGATGATGTATAGTATCAGCTCATCAGCTTGCCCTACAAGAAAGATTTATCAAAAATCAAGACACTCACGTGGTAACAAAAATAATGGCACTAATGGGTTCATGGGGGTGCGTGTTCTTCCACTTCTTCTCTACTTTGGTCACCTGTTTCTTCAGAAGTTTTTTCAGCGCTTCAGCCTTGAGACTTCTGGTGGCAGTCTCAGCTTGCTTGCCGGGCTGCAGAAATAAGATACTATAAATAAGAAAGATATGCACACGCAGATGACACTTACGTTCCACTCGCTGGCCTGTAGAAAAGTGAACGTTACATGGAGTATATTTTTCCGAGTCCCAAATATATCGTTGATCTGGAAGAAAAAAGGGCGACAGGTGATGAGACGCAGTAGAGTATTTTAGTCTTAAATGTATTTAAAAAATGCAAAACACTTTCTAAAGGAACAAAGTAGCCTGCATGAAATTTAGAACAACTTTCTTTTTACAGTTTTTTTTTAGTTTATACGGCAAGCATGAAGGCGCAATTCCATAATTAAATCTGCGGTCCTGCGGTGGCCACCGTTGCGTTGTGCATTAATGCAATTTGTCGTTTTATTACACTTAGAAGTGCCCTATACGTGGCTCCGAATAATATTATATTTGTTTATCTAAGAACCTTAAAATAAGCCTTGATGGTAGTGGACAATTTATTAAATGAAATTAAAGAAAGTATATATCCTCGACCTGCCTCATGGTTACCTTGGTTAATTAAAGACGGCTGGTTAAACAAATATAATTTTATATTCTTCATGTGATAGCCCCCTATTGAAAAAGCGGATATCAATGGTATACAGGAAGTGTTACAGAAGGTGGTTCCTGTATACTTCTGAATGGGAAGAGCTACGGGAAGGTTTCCTGTTTATCCCTATATGGGTTCTTTGTGTGGGAAACCAGTTCCGTTATAGACCGCGAGGAAACAAATCATCTCCCGCATATACTCAAATAGGAAGTCCTAAAAGGTTCCTTACAGGAAGCCACAACCTGTATGGCCTTATTGGGATGTCAAACTCCATTAAGTAAGATATTATACTTTAAAACATGTCTCACGCACTGTTTCAGTTTCAGTACACTCCCTAGCAAAAATTGTAATAAAGATATGTATCGGACCAATAGACATTTTTATCGGTCTGATAGGAATTTCTATTTGTTCTATAGGAATCTGTATCGGTCCAATAGGAATTTTGATGAATCCCATAGGAATGTACAGGGTGTCACAAAAGAAGATTTACACGGTCTTTTTTACCGCAAAAATAAACTAGGCATCGCCGAACGCCCATTCTTCACCCAAAGGTAGAGCTAGAGGTCACAACCAGATGCCAAACTTTCAGCCCGATCCGATGACTTAATCAAAAGTTATGTGATTTTCTGAAAATTTCAATGGGAAAATGGAGCCCATTTTTGCTCGTTTTCGGTTTCTGGTGCCATACAGCCCCATGTGTTCGAAAACTCCGTCGGCCGTCATTTTCCCATTGAAATTTTCAGAAAATCACTTATAACTTTTGATTAAGTTATCGGATCGGGCTGAAACTTTGGCATCTGGTTGTGACCTCTAGCTCTACCTTTGGGCGGAGAATGAGCGTTCGGCGATGCCTAGTTTATTTTTGCGGTAAAAAAGACCGTGTAAATTTTCTTTTGTGACACCCTGTATATCGGTCCCATAGGAAGGTTTATAGGGCCTTTATGAACTTCTATCGGTCTAATAGGTATTCCTATTGGTTCCACAGGAGGTTAGACTGGTCCCATACGAACTTTATCGGACCATTAGAAATTTTTATCAGTCTAACGAAATGTTTTCTTGGCCAATCAGGAATGTCTTCTTGACTATAGTGAAAATCTCGAGTGATCCAATAGGTATGTCTAGGCCAATTGTGCATGTCTATCTGAGCAGTACAAACCAATTAGACATATGTCAGTCAGAAAAATGCAAATGCACATCGGACGCAACAATCGAGAATCGGAGAAATGGGAACACGTTCTTTTACTCTCGCAAAGTTGTTTTTGGGCGGAACTGATATATTTGTCTGACATCCATCTGAGGCAAATATAGTTCGTGTCACAAATACACCGGCAAATTTGATGAATGCGTTATGTAATCTGGGCTGTGTGATACAAATATCTACTTCACGTCCAAAGATATGTCCTCACTAAAAATCCAGCATGTATAAAGAGTACATTAGTGGAGTTAATTATGCGACAATGTTGCGCTTATTTTTTCCTTAATATGTTCGGGCGGCAAAAATGGTTTCAGCCCAGGTTACATAACACACTATCGTTATACATCAATGGGGTTATGAAAAATCGAATAGATTTGTAGCTCGAAGTTAATGCTAGAATCAGACTAACATACACTCACAATTTAGAGGAAAATAGCATATTGCAATGCTTGCTTTTCTGACGGAATTTTAGGACAATGCCATAAATATTACTTTGGAGCTTGGTGCGTTAAAATGATTTACTAATAAAAAAGTGTAAACAGAAAATATTTTTACGGCATCCTTCTATCGAGATTTAGTCAGTTTCGGTTTCGGTTTTCTAAGGAAACAGATCACCTTCGCTAGCGACACCAGTTCCTCTTTCTTTTTTCTCCGACATAGTTGCGCTAGTCGTGCCTTCACTCTAAAAAAGCCCGTGCATCTGCTTTCTAGCACAACACTCGGAGAGCCAATCATGGCAACTTACGAAGGCAGCTCAGCGAATGACAATGCCGAAACGTATGCTTAGACCAAAAAACGCAGTCTGAGTTGCGACATTAAGCAATGCAAGCCTGCCGTTTTACATTGCTTAATGTCACAACTGAGACGGCGTTTTTTGGTCTAAACATTTGTTTCGGCATTGTGATTTGCTGAGCTCCCTCCGTAAGTTGCGGTGATTGGCTCTCCGAGTTTTGTGCGTGCAAAGTAGACGCACAAACCTTTTTTAGAGCGTTGGGTGCGTCTGTCTCGCGGGATGGAAATGCTTTTACACGTAGAAATGTTATAATTTATTTAAGTTTATCTGTCTGTGAAGTTTGCTGTTATGATGATGATGTTCAAGAAGAGCGTGGAATGTCCACGACGCGACAGTCTGACTTGCAACTCAACACACTTGGTAAGTATGCTTTTTGATATTTGTTGGCATTGTAGACGCGTGGAACAAGTTGTGAACTTTTGGGAGTTTTGGAATAACGTCCGCAAACCCTAAGAAATAACGTCGTCGCTACTGCGCATGCGTAAACCCAAAACGAGCCTTAGGGCTTGGGATTTTGGGGCCGCTATTTTTCGGATATAGTGTGGGATGGGGCCTGAACGCGCCCCAAAATACCGCTGAAAATGAAGGCGCCCACGACAACTCTGTTGATCGCATCTTCGACGACGCCGTCCTCTCGGGAACTGTGTTAGTTGCACTCGGTGACCGCAACCGCAGTCGGTATACAGTCCCCGTGGCGCGCATGCTTGCAAGAGAGCGCCGTTCGAGAAGGATCCGTCGCGTCGAAGGCGCGTACTCCGCCGAGGCCGCCGTTGCACGCACGCAGCCAGGCTAGCTTGCCCGCTCTGTGGATAGACGAGTAGGACACAGATGAACTTACGGACAGACGAAGACACCCAATCTCACAGGCCCCCTTCATCTACCGCAATTCTTTCACCCGCATCCCCTTTCCGTAAAAACGGCCGCGTGTCGCGGGTGACGTACACGCAAAACAACGACCGTAATTTCTTCTACAGACCGCTACTACGAAAACACCGCGGCAAGCGCACTCAAGTATCAGTGCAAAAGGGACAGTATGCACCCCTACCGTCACAGTGTGTGGAAATAGTGCACTCAGACAACAATAAAAGAAACATTGTACACCACTGTCTTCACACTTTCCACCAACATCTCGCCGCACTGCGCGAACAGCACACAGGAATCGCTGTCACTTAATCGAATTCCTCTCAAAATGTTTGCTAACAACTCGGGCACACCTGCTAATGCACGTTTCCACAGATGTTTTTAGAGAAGCAGGTCTAGCGTGCTCATGTAGGACTTAAGGTTGTGGGCACCCTGGTGGCTCCCCAGCCCAGTTTCCAGACTACGATGCACAGGTGGCGGACTTTCCCGGGTGGCGCGGAGTCAAGCCGGCCGCGCGCACATCGCGCGCGCCGCCTTCATAAGACGAATCAGAGGCGGCGCATTGTATTGGCGTGTTTCGAACTGTTTGTTTTCTGGCCGCGACAATCGTTCTGCGCTCTTTTGTTAGTTTCAGGTGGGCGTTTCTTTTCTTACTTTTTCGCTTCTCTTGCGCTTGTGTTGGTTTATGGTGACGTTTCTTTTTTTTTTGTGCTTGCAGGCATGCTCACATGGGAGCAGGGAGCCGCGACGGCCGCAGCAGCAGAAGTGACCCTATTCACGAAGGTCCCGGTGACGTGCGATTCCGTGATGCAGCGCCTGGCCCTCACGCCTGGCCGGCAGGAGACTCCACCGCGAGAGTCCTGACCACACTTGACGATTCCAGTCTACACGAGGTACGACGACGTTAAGTCCGTGGCAAACTTCCTGGGCGAGTTGCAGACGTACCACCTTGCCTCCGGTGCATCGGAAGCTTTCATCGGGGACCGCATTGTCCCACTGGCGTTGGAAGGCAGCGCCGAGTGCTCGTTGTGGTCGCAGGCCCCCTTCACCACCTGGCGGACTTACAGACAAGACTGCAAGAAGAGTTCCTGCCCGGTGGCTACGCAACGGAGATTCTCCGAGAGCTCGACGCAAGGATGCAGCACCCGGAGGAAAGTGTGGTCCAGTGCGTTCGGGTCATGCTAGAGCTGCTCAAGAGGGCGGACCGAATACACCGCAGTCGGACCGAGTAGCTCGGGTCAGAAGACTGTGCCACCTAAGATACCACGATAACCTCAGGAACCTCACATTTGAGACCCTTGAAGAGCAGGTCTGGGGCGCCCGCCTCATCGAGGAAGCTAATCATGCTGCGCGGAACTACGTGTCGCCGCGACCAGCGAAGTACGCGTTAGAACCGGCATGCGCATGGCAGGACCTTAAGGCCTCCGCGCAAGCGGACTGTCCGATCGAGGCCTTCCTTCCCCACCACGTACACCATGAGAGTTGGCATGACACGCATGGCGTTCACCCGTGCGGGATAAGTGGACGTTCGCCTAAATCTCATCGAGAGGTCCCCGGAGGTCACAGCGGGGCCCGTGAGGGTTCCGGGCGGAGGTCGTCACGACAGGTGGGAGGTCGTTGGCCGCGCCATATAGAAATCTGGGGCCCAACGGAGATAATCATCCAAGCGAACCGACTTCGTCAGTCTGCTCCTGCAAGTGCTGGGGAAAACTAGCACTCTGCGATTGAAATCTTGCAGCCATGCCGCATTGAACGCCGAACCATTCACTGCCGAGTTTTGGGATTCTCCGAAATTCTCTGCAGCAAGAAAAAAACGATGTAATTTCAACTTAATCCCCACAGTTCGGCTATGTCACCGGACACGTCACAGTGCAGTTCTCTTCTGATGTAGTTTGTTGGCGATGGGGATTAGTCTCCTCCCACCAGCGACGTCACGATGCAGTTTCTCCACCGCTTTTTCCAGGATAGACAGACTGGACTGGGCTTCTCGCTACTGCACCTGGAAAACGGAGAGGCCATGAACTGGGTTCTACTGGGTCTGACCTTTGCGGACGACATTGTGCTGACGGCGGGCTGTGAAACGGAGATGCAACAACTTTTCCAGAAATGTGCTGATGACGCTGTCGTGCTTGGTCTCTAGTACAACATATCCAACTACGCCCTGATACAATTCGCGGGCACTGAGAGAGAAAACCTCGATAGCCTCGCATTTGGCCTTGTCGTATTACACGTACAGAACAAGTATAAGTACCTAGGTGTTGAGCTGTCGTACGAGGCAAACTATCTGAAACATCATTACGTCCACCTCAGTCAATCCGCCACACGGGGAGCTAACATTCTCTGTAAGCGCAGCCTATGGAGCTGTAATAGATTCATGGTGAGCCGCAAAATGTGGAAGGCGGTGGTGGTGCCAGGTAAGACAAGCGTTAACCGCCTACTAGCGCCACCTGCACCGCCTTCTAAGCTGGTGTAGGAAGGACGGCAATGAATTCTTTGTGGGATATGAAAGACCAGTGTTTTGTGAGCTGTCATCCAGTTCGGATGTCTTTTCTTCGCGCTCCGCACTCGTAACAATTGGCGACGAGGAAGAAGAAGAAAAAAGAATGCCAACGTTCGGCCGGAATGAAGCCTTCGAGGGGGAAGGCGATGAGTGGCCTGCCTACGTGGAACGAATTCATGAATTTTTCAACGCCAACGACGTCGTAGCGGCGAAAAAGAATTCGATTCTTTTGAGCTGCTGCGGCCAAAGGACGTACACCCTACTTCGGAACCTGGTGAAGCCCCTGACTCCACAGGACAAGTCACTCACCGAGATTCTGGCTGTACTCGGGAAGCATTACGCTCCTTCACCTTCAGCTGTGGTTCAGCGTTTTTGCTTCAACACCCGGGTACGTTCTGAAGCGGAATCAATCAGCGATTTTGTTGCAGCACTGAAATTCTTATCAAAGCATTGTGATTGCGGTACCGAATTTGAAAACATGCTGCGCGACAGAATCGTGTGTGGCATCAACAACGCTACGATTCAGACCCGGCTGCTCGAGTTACCGGACCTCACCTTCTAAATTGCTGTTCAAACTGCGCTCGCAATGGAATCTGCGAAGAACGTTGCCGGCGAACTCTGCCAGGCTGGTGCAAGCATTCTGTCTACACACAAGGTTGGAGACCCAGCCCAAATTACCAGCTGTTATCGCTGCGGAGAGAGGAGCCACCTGGCACCTCAATGCAGACACATTGATTCGACGTGCCATTACTGTGAGAAGAAAGGTCACCTGTTGGCGGTGTGCAACTCAAGGAAGAACGTGAATCTGCCCAAATCAAAAGCTTCATGGACGCCTCGTCGAGGTCAGCAAAGATCAACGCCGTCGGCTCAGGTCAGTCCACAACGACGTTGACACTTCTGAAGACTCAAGTCAATTCTCGCAAGCGACGACTTACGACATGGGGCACCTAAGTGGATCGGCCACGGTACCACCTTTTCTGATCTCCGTTGAAGTTTTCGGCAAACCTCTTTCTATGGAGCTAGATACCGGAGCAAGCGTCTCGGCGATGTCACAGCGAAGTTTCACGCTGCATGTGCCAATATGAGTCCTGAACCTCAAACGTTCTTTTGCGGGGATTTTCTGGAGACCTTGTGCAAGTCAAAGGCAAAGCAAACGTTCATATTAAGTACAAAGGTCATGAGGAGGTTCTTCCACTGTTCTTTACCCCCGAACCTTCAGCACCGTTGCTTGGCCGGAACTGGTTTCGCGCTCTGGGCCTGAGTTTCGAGGAACTCGAGACTGTGAACAAGCTGACTGATGTCGGAACCATTATAAGTCAATTCTCTGGAGTCTTCGAAGAGGGCTTAGGCGCCTTCAAGGGAATTTTTGCGAAAATTCTTGTGCCCGCGGATGCTCCACCTAAGTTCTGCAAGCCCCGACCTCTCCCATTTGCACTGCGCGATGGAGTCACCCAGGAACTCCAGAAAGTGCAACGGGAGGGGGTGATCGAGCCTGTCAAAACTTCGGACTGGGCAGCCCCCATTGTTTCTGTCTTAAAGAAGGATGGCAGGGTGCGCATATTCTGAGACTATAAAGTGACAGTGAATCCCGTGTCACGATTGGAAACCTACCGTGTTCCACGTGTTGAACACCCACATGAGTCTTTTTCAGTACACAAGGCTCCCGTTCGGAGTATCTTCGTCCCCGGCCATATCCCAGCGCGAAATGGAGAATCTTTCCCGAGGCTTACGAAGCGTAGCCGTTTACTTTGACAACATCATTGTCACGGGTGTTGATGATCAGGACCACTTTAAGAGCCTCAAGAGCGTTCTTCAGTGACTACGGGATGCCGATCTCAAGGTGAAGTTGGAGAAATGCGAGTTCTTTGCACCTGAAGTGGAGTACCTGTGTCACGTCGTTATTAACCACGGACTGGTTGCAAACCCAAAGAAGGTGGATGCCATCGTCAACGCTCCTGTTCCTCGTAACGCGAAGGAACTTCAAAGTTACCTTGGCTTGATGAACTTTTACAGACGTTTGTTGCCAAATCTTTCATCGACGCTTCGGCCCCTGCATTTGCTGCTCATGGAGGGCAAGAGGCGGACGTGGCAGAAGGAGAAACGGCAAGCCTTTTGTGAAAGTAAAAGGCTCTTGACAAGAGCACCTGTTCTGGTGCATTACGACTCCAAAAAAGAGCTTCTGCTCAGCTGCGACGCGTCACCGTACGGTGTTGGTGTTGTGCAGGCGCATATCGAGAGTGATGGAAGAGAGCGACCAGTGGCATTTGCGTCACGGCGTTTACTTCCGGCCGAACAAAATTACAGTCAAGTTGACAGAGAAGCTCTTGCTTTGGTTTTCGGCGTAAGCAAGTTTCACCAATACCTGTGGGAGATACCATTCACTGCGGTAACCGACCACAACCTTTGACTCGGACTGCGGTGCCAAGCCAAGCCTCTCCCCGAGTTACAAGGTGGGCTTTGACCCTTTCATGTTACCAGTTTAAACGCATCTACAGACCTGGAAGGCTGTTGGGAAACGCCGACGGTCTCAGCAGACTTCCTCTTCCGACGAACAGCGCCCCCGATAGCACGCCAGCCGACGTGTTCATGCTGGAGCAGTCCTACTCTGATGTCTTATCTCCAGCTACAGTCGCTCGAATGACAAAGAGAGATCCTCTGCTCTAGCAGGTGGTGCAGGCTGTGCTCACTGGAACAGCTTTTCCTGCCGGTGGAGACTGGGGTCCTTTCTCTGCCAGGTACAACGAACTCAGCCTACACGAAGGTTGCCTTTTGTGGGGATCTCGTGTAGTAGTGCTTAAGCTCCTACAGCCCCAAGTGCTTCAACTTCTTCATGCTGGACACCCTGGAGTAGAAAAAACCAAGATGATTGCCGGATGCCATGTCTGGTGGCCAGGCATCGATAATGCTATTGCCAATCAAGTGAGAGACTGCAATGTCTGTCAAGCTTATCACAAGTAGCCACGTGGTGTACCCATCACGCCTTGGCCTTTTCCCGAGAAGCCTTGGTCCAGGCTCCATGTCGACTTTGGGGGCCCATTCACGGGCCACTATTTCCTAGTTATGGTAGACGCTTTTTCCAAGTGGGTGGAAGTGCATCCTGTTCCATCACCCTCAGCAGAGGCCACGATATCGGGTGTTCAGGGCCGTTTCACGCACCATGGCTTGCCCGACCTCAATGTTTCTGTAATGAGCCAGAATTTAACAGCAGCCAGTATTCTGAATTATTGCAGCGGAATAGCATTCGTCGCATGCCGGTACCACCATACCACCCCGCTTCTAATGGAGCAGCAGAAAGAGTAGTTCGAAATATAAAGGACAAACTCACGAAGAGTGTGCCAGGTGAATTCAAAACTCAGGCAGCAAGATTACTATTTTACTATCGCACGACGCCGCATGAATTAGCGGGTCGTGCGGCATGGAGTTGCTCATGGGCAGGAAAACCAAAACGCCATTAGACGTCATGCACCCCAACCTTCGGGCCACCGTTTAACTGAAACAACTGAAGCAGAAGTTGCACGCTGACCAATGTTGCCGTCGTGGTCCACTGCTCGATCTGGTACGCCGGTATTTGCAAGAAATTTCAGACCCGGACCGCCTTGGGTGCCTGCTTCAGTTTCGGGCCCAGTGAGTGCATCCTCAGCCGAGATTACCCTGGTAGATGGAACGTCCTGGCATAGAGATGGAGATCACCTTCGTCTGAACCTTATGCATCCTTCACCCAGCCAGAGGTCGTCCTTCAACAGCATCCCGAGCTGCCGCTACCGATGGAAAATGCCGGACCAAGTGAAGCCGAACCTCAGCAGCAGCCGACACCATCAGGGGAAACATGCCCATCACCAACCCCTGCCCTGGTCGAGGAGAATCCCGCTATTTTAAGGAGGAGCTTAAGAATCAAGCGACCTGTTCGGCGGTACTCTCTAGGAAAATGAAAAAATAAAACTTCACTTGGGGGGGGGGGGGGGGAGGAGTGTTAACCGCCTACTAGCGCCACCTGCACCGCCTTCTAAACTGGTGTTGGAAGGAAGGCAATGGATTCTTTGTGGGTTATTAAAGATCAGTGTGTTGTGAGCTGTCATCCAGTTTGGATGTCTTTTCTCGCACTCATAACAATAAGAACCACCTTGGAGCGCAGACAACGAGAAGTAGGACGCCAAGCGCTGGGCTGCCATGGCACGGTTGCGAATGAGGCAGTGCAGGAGGACCTGGGCTGGTCGTCTTTTGGGGCGAGAGAGGCGACAAGTAAGGTTTCCTACGACGGGCGGCTTCGACTCATAGAGCGGTGCCGCTGGGCCCAAGAGGCTGTTCGTATACACACATATGCCTTCTCTGCTGAGCCGCTGGCGAAAGCGCCTTTACTAGCTTCAGGAAAGGTTCGGCTTCTTCGCAGAACCGGTGGAGGCAATCACAGAAAAGGAATAAAAGTATGTTGTACGCAAGAGGGTTTGCGAACAGGAGAATGTGCAATGGCTGAAGGCTGCCCGAGCAAAGTCAACCCTGACAATATATGCGGAATTTAAACAGCAAATCATGGCAGAGACACGGCTGTGCGACAACAGCTTGGGCAGCCGCCTATTGTTCGAGGCTTGTGCGGGTGCCCTGCGCACACTGGTGTACAAACACTGTCGACAATAATGTCGACTGTGTGCCGATCATGCGAGGTTGCGAGCGAATCCGTGAAGCACATCAAACTCCATTGTGGCGGAATCCAAGCATCTGCCACTTATACCAGCGAAGAGGTGAACCGACTTCTCGGAGATGTCCTGCCTCTAGCGACAGTGCTGGGTTTCTCGACAACAAGCGAGAAAGCCAGTAATACTGAGGCCTTTTGGACGATCATCAAGCAGACGGAAGACGACTGGCGGTAGGGTGGCGTGAAACGCATCACAGGGGGCGCGGAATTCGACCCCAAACTTGGGCACAATTAATCGAGACCGGCCGTTACATGACAAGCTTTCTGGGACACTCTCTTTTAGTTCCCGATTCTCATGACACGTGGCGTATCAACCTTGAGCAAGATAGAGTGTCTTCATTCGCACGCGCGTTTATGCTCGAGTTGTGACATCTCAGTCATTTTTTCGCCCAATGGATTTTTTTTTTTGCATTTTGAAGTGCGCGCAATCTAGTGTCACTCAGCTCGAGCGCGTAGCTTTCACTAGAGTGTACTAGAAAGTACGAGAGAGACGAGCTACAGGCTCTGTTAATGCTTTCAGTTGCACCTCAAAATGTGGAAAGCGATCAAGTGAAACCAAGCCACTTCGATCGAAGCGCCACCTTCGCTGCGTGCGATCGAGCAACGACACAGGTCAAGATCATATGGGCAATATCGACCTTTCCAATGTTTACAAATCCACAGCTCAGCGTGCAGTCTGCACAGCTCAGCACGCGCGTGTGCGTCGCTTCGGAAAGCGAGCAAATCACGCGCGATACGCACAAACACTGAAAATGCAACCGGCCAGCAGCCCTTTTCTGGAAAGGTCTATAGCCCCTTAGGGGATATATTGTATTTTTTATGCTTTTGACGTCAGAGGTAACGTCAAAGCACCACGACACGATGACGTGGCGTTACGACGACGCCACGACGTCATCGTCGACTACGAGGTTACGCGACGCCAGGATGCTATCGTAAGGCCGTCGAGACATCCCGTCGCGTCGAGGATGACGCTGTTTCACTACATCAAGTCGCCGTTGTAACGCAGTCGTGACATCTCGTTGAGGACAACGCCGTTACGCGACAATAAGACGCCGTTGTGACGCGGTCGTGACATCGCGTCGCGTTGAGGACAACGGCGTTACGCGATATCAAGTCGCAGTTGGAACGCGATCATGACGTCGCGCGCCGCGTCGAGGATGACGTGGACGTGGTCGTCGATGCCGGCATTGACGTCGACGCCCCACGCCGCGTCAAACATTGCTATGACGTCACGTTAACGTCGTCCTGACGTCATCGTTAACGTCAACGTCACAACGAAGACTTGACGGCGTGTAACGTCGGCGCCTTCGCCAGCATCAACGCCGACGCGCAGTCACGACGAAGTTCTGACTTCGTGTAACGCCGTCAACGATGACGTCAGCGACAACGTCCTGAAGTTGTCGGGATGTCTTCGTGGCGTCAAGTTGCGTCACGTCGACAACGACGTCGACGAACTGACACCAAGCGTCCTTATGACGTCACATTGACAAAGACGCCGTCGTCTTGACATCCTGTGACAATGTCGTCGTCGTCATCAACGTCAACGTTCACATCGCCGTCGTTGTCAACGCAATATGACGTCAGAACGCTGTCTTGATGTCGTGTAACGCATGTTGTCAACGTCGACGTTGGCGTCAAGGCGTCGTCTTGATGTCGCATGGTTTTGTGACAACAACTCAGGTCGCGGTGACTTTATGTACGTCATGAGTGACGTCTAGGTTGTATAAAAAATGTAGTCCAGCGCTCTATTTTTCTATGACCTTGACCAGTGTGCCGGTCAAGCTTGGGTATAGAACGGAACGTGTTTTTCGTAAAAAAACGGCTAACCGAAACCACTTTGCTCGTTGTGTCCGAGAAGGCGCTACGAGCGAAGTGGTTTGGATTCACCGGTTTTTTCCACATGCGGAAGTACCTAAATAGCACTCCGGTGGCCGCACTTGTCGTTTCTAGTATACTCTACTTTGGCTATTGGCTATTCCATAGACGCCACTTTTACCGTCCAAGTCACGCACCGAGTGTGCGAGAGCGTCACGTGCTGGCACATTCAGGGCAACAATGAATGTCTTCATTCTCAGGCAGAAAGACATGTAAATAGCCTAGAGCAAGATAAACGGAAAATTCGAAGCGCTTGACCGCCTATCTGAACTTCCTCTCCTGTGCATCTCTCCGGCCTCCCACCCTTTTCACCGTTTGCGTCTGGCCAAATACTTTACTATGGGGAATACATTACACTCTGCTCATTTGCATTAGACAGAACGGATACAGCGCCGAATCCAGTCCTGAAGGAGGGGAGGTCCGAGCTGAGTCTCTTTTTGGCAAATAAGCTGTCATCATCATCAGTCGCAGGCATTTCATGACTACGCGCCATGCTACGCCGGCGGTCGGTGCGCCAGTGCAAGCTAGAGCCACTAAATACGCTCGCTTTCAGAGTAGCGTATTTCTTTTCTTTGACATTTTGCCGACAATAGAGACGCTCTATCCAACTATATTCTGGTTCGCTGCGGCGTCATTAGACAGCGGCAGTCACGTGAGTCGCTATCAGTATCACCACGTTTTCTCAACGGCACCATCTTGGGTCCGTCGGTCCTCTGCCTGCTGGTGTTCACTGTTTACTGCGCGCGCACGCTGAAGTTTGTCGCTCAGCACGCGTACTTTCCGCGTTGCGTCGAGATACGAACAACACGACCTTGATTCGCTGCCACAGCTACGGCTGCGGCAGCTGGCGCAGACGACGGCTACAGCTCGGCTTGGCTCGGCTAGAGTCACTCCTCCATCTGCGTGTGGACCAAAGATGGCGGCGCCTGACGTGCTTCAGACGCGCAGTTTGGGAGTTTCGGTACTCTGAAAACGTAGCTTTATTTAGTGACTCTAATGCAAGCCAGTGTCTCGAGTTGTGAAACAACGACAAATGTGTTGCGTGGTGTTTTCGTTAGATACTTTTTGGAAACGATGCACACGATATACCCCGAGTTTCAGCAAACATAAGCCTAGTTTACGTTTCTGAATTTGGCTTTTAGAAACAAAAAATCTCCAGAATGTGTGTATTTTGCCGTTTTGCGTTCAAGAGACAATCTGTTGTTTTCTCTATTGCATATGTTATTTCAGTGATGTGCGCCACTAGTATGGTGTAGTTTTGGAATCTGTATCCTCTAAACGAGGAAACACTATTGTGCTTTCTTTTAAAGCGCAACCGGCTGTTGGTCAGCAAAGAATTTTGTCTTTAGTCTTAGTTTTTAGTCTTTATTTATTCGGCTTTGAAGAGCCGCGGCAACGCGGAAAGGCCCGTACCATGGAGGCCCGCGGTGCCGCGTCTAGTGAACACGATAATGTGATGAGTATATATATACATGGCATGATGACAACGACATGGATTGTTGGTATTGGGGAGGATGACAGTCCGATTCGCAAAAGTCCAGATTTCGTGGAGGTGGGTTGGGCGGGTCAGCAGCGAGCCATGGGGATCTGGCACGCTGTTCAATCGGTACATGAAGGAGCCCCAGGAACATTATGGCATGGCGCTGTTGCTCACTCGGGTCCACTAGTCTCGAAGCATCAGGCGAAGGAGGTAGCCCAGTCAAAGTAGAAGCTGCCGCCTTCGAGGAACCGAGGCCCAGGGCTTAGATTGAGGCACCACCGTCACCCGGCGTGCCATCCTCTCAACGTCGTCGTCATGTTCTTTATTTATACGCGTATTTATGTATAAATAAAATAAGATGGATAAAAAAACGCACAATCGAACGGCCAGCGGCGCGCCGTCCAGGTTATATTTCTAGTTATTTCTAGTTATACACGCCTGAAAGAATTTTGTTCAGTTTCTGTCTGCAAGCGAGCTAAAACTTTACGTACACTGGCAAATTCAATGCCAAATATATACAATGCAAGTGTTTCTGACCCTACATAACAATTGCTCATATTTGAAATCCAGGGCACTAATTTTGATTGTAAACACCTAATTATTATATAGTCATATTATAACCGCCATATTCTTAGTCAATAAAGAGTTTTAGTAGATCGTTCCCGTGACTCCGATAACGATACCCGATACTCCGCCACCGCCTCCCTTGTGCATGCATAGTGTCGTTATCGGGGCCATCGGAGGTATCGGAACGATCTACTAAAACTTTCTAATATGCTGTCACAAACGGATCGTACAAATCTTTTTTTCGCTTTCGCTTTCTGCCCCTCTAAAGTGCTAACTTTCGAGGGGCAGAAAGCGGGCCGAATTTGAAAGTCTCGAGGAATAAAAAGTATTAATTAAAATACCGACGTTTTAACTACGGTGTGTGCTATGAGTCAGCAGCTATTATATTCCTCGGGAACTTTACGATTCTTCATTTCAGTGAGATGAAAATTAAAATTTGCTCTAAGTGCCCTACAGGACCAAATGCAACAATATTATATCGGGCCCAGGAATAAAGAAGTACACAATCCTGAGGTTCAAGTTGGTATAAAATAAGACCGTATTAGTGCCATGCATAGATATCCCGGGGAACTTTAGGGTTTCTGCAGTAGTTTGGCTGAAATTATAAATTTACTGCGTGTTGCTGAGAATGGCCAAGAGAGGGCGCATGGAGACCGTGTCCAGTATGAAGATGAAGGTCGCAGATCTTAAACAGGAGCTTAAAGCAAGGGGACTTTCAACGGTTGGTTCTAAAAACGAGCTATCAGAGCGACTACAAGCCGCCACAGAAGTCTCCAACGATCTGCTAACAGCTGTACAGTGGGAGGAGACATCACGGGACAGCGACGGCGAGCTGGGCGCAGAAGAGGTCCTGCCGGTGGGCCTTCTACCTACCTCAACCGACGGCAAAGCTGGTGCTAGCATGATCAATGACTGTGAGGGAGCGTTTGTAACACCCCTAGAGACAATGTCTACCTCTGCTGGGATTCAGGACAGACCGCTTCCATCTACTTCAGAACGGGCGATGGCCGAGGTGACGCAGCGTCGACTGAATGACGAGATCCCCAAGCATGCTTCACAACTAAATGGGCAGAAAGGTGCGACGAAAGAGGATCCTCTCATAAGCTGTGACAGGCGCGGACGGTGGGCCTACATTTCAGACTGAGTTTTAAACTCATGAAGAGGTTGAAGATGCTCATTTTGTTTGCAGAACATGCAAGGCCTTAGATGAGATACACAAGTCACACAGGACAAGGATGGATGCGCTGGCAGACAGTGTGAACGGGATTATCCAGAGGTTAGAGGGTGCAACTCCTCAAGGTGAACCAAATGAAACAACCATAATTCGAAAACTTCAAGACCGAGTGGCCGAATTAGAACATCGCGTGGAAGAGCTTCAAAAAGCCTTGGACAGCCTTCTTGATGGGGTTAGTTTGACTACGACTGCAGTGAATTGTGAAAAGAACAGTGAACATGACGCCGGAGACAATAGAAGAAAGAAGGATCAGGAGGACCTTGCATTTTTGACGCAGTACAAAGACTTGCTGTTGCTCAGGAAGGATGGAAAACAGCAGGAGATAGTGAACAGGACACGTTCAGAAGCAGTGGATGACTGCAGTCAGACTGTCTGCAAACTAAGTGCAGAAAACGTCACAACTTCGGAACAAGGAGGATAACTCATGCTCGCGCAGTAAAAGCAGCCCGGCGACAAAGGGAACGACAGATGCTGGAAAAGTGAAGGACAGACCTCCTCGCGGAGTTAAACGAGAAGTCCTGCTTGTGGGGGACAGCAATGGGGAGAGAATTGCCCAAGATTTTATCGAAAAGATGGACGATAAGCGAAACGTTGAGGTGTTGCTCATCAGAAAGGCGACAACTGAGGATGCCCATAGCATGATTGCCGGATACGAACGCCAGGCGCGGATGGTCTCCCGCATGTATATTTTGCAAGTTGGCCTGAATGACGTACTGCGAGGAGACCAACCGGACCATGTTGTGGAAATCCTCAGAAGGAAGTGGAGCAGGCGTAAAGCATCCCTGGCTATCTGTTCTGTCCCAGAAGTTACCAGCAAAGGCAAGGTGGTGCAAGCGAGCGTGATGTTGCTAAACGCCAAGCTAAAAGTATTATGCAAAAAGATTCATGCTAAGTTCGTGGATCTCAGCAGGGACGTAGCTGCTAACGACGGCTTACAGAAAGACGGACTGCTCTATGGGCATAAGGTTATTAGTCTAGTAAACCATCGCATACCGGAGATGGCGAGCCTTTTTTTAGACAGACGAAGGGGGAGATGGTACGCCGATACGGGAAAACAAAGAGGAAAAGAGCAGGGAACCAGCGAGACGCCGAGAGGCAGGATGAGTGCACAAGATCAGTCGAAGACAATGCCTCACCATCAAAGATGGCAGCATCAAGGAGTCACAACGATGTCGTGGGCGCCTCCGGTTTTATTACACGAACAAAGGGTTCCGGATGGCACTCTCTTCCTCTCTACAACGGGCGCATTGCCAGCGCCCCCACGGCCAAGACATCAGATGCAGGACATCGGCTCAGCAGATTGTTCCCGGGGACATGGGTACGCAGAGCCGCCACGAGCTCACTTTCTTGGCAGAGAGGGGCTTCCGCCTCCGGAAGGATTCTCGCACCCCAGACTGATGGACCAACTGGCGTCAGTGTGTTCGCCGAGTATACCGCGACAAGAAGCTGGCGGATTCCCGGGGTTTATCACGCCGATGCTACCACAAGCGCCACCAACGCTACATACCAGGCAAGTTTATGGACCGACGCTGTCCCCAACTGCCCTGCAGGCAATGCTGACAGAGATTGTGCGTCAACAGCTGAGGGACAGGTAACAGCGGTAGGGGGCATTGGCCCACTCCGATCCAAAGTGGTTGAAGACGGGGAAAGGGCGGAGCGGGGTCATAGAGTAAGGCGCAGACGACGGAGACGCAAGCGTGACGAACATACACCTGTTAGAGTGGGGTCCTTAAACCTCCAAGGAGCAAGGAGGGAACAAAAATGGGAGGAATTGTATAGCGCACTGCGGTCTGAAGACATTACTATTTTTGGCGTGGCTGAAACACACCTCCGGGACTTCGAAGAACCGCCGGTGCACCAGGACTGGTGTTGGGAAGGGTGCAATCGTGAAGAGAGGCAGCGACGTGGAGGAGGTCTAGGAGCATTGTGGCGCCGCGCAGCCCCTTGGCTCAGGAACCCCAGGAAGTGTCAAGACCACATCTGGCTGACAGGCAAGCTGGTACAGAAGCCAGCAGCGCTATGTGTGGTATATCTCCCTGTAGGAAGTGCGCGAGACATAGAGAACGAAACTCTCATGGACTGTGTTGCAAGGGATGTGCGGGAGGTCGGAAAAGACAAGGATGTGCTCATCATGGGTGATTTTAACGGACATATCTATGAGCTTGATGGGTGGGAAGATGGCAACGGACGGCGGTTACAAAAGCTAGCGGAGGAGCTGCAGTTGGAAGTGGTGAACCTCCGGGAAATGTGCGAAGGACAATATACCTGGTGTGCTAGAGGCAGTAGAACTTGTATAGATTATTGCCTGGTGTCACAGGGCATTGGACGTTTTCCTGTGCAGGTGCATATAGACGAGGATGGGGAGCACAGCGTTAGTAGCGACCACAATCGTCTAAAGCTGGTCTTCAGCAGGGCAACCTGGAAGAAGGAGAGGGAGATATCGCCAAGCTCCATGCGGCCCTACCTTACCGAGGATGCTGCAGCAAAGGTGGCAGAACTTTTTGAGAAGAGCAAAGAAAGAAATAAGGCTGGAGGCTACATAGGATACGTCAATGTGCTTAAGCGTCTTATCAAGCGGCATTCGAGAATGCGCCCCAACGGACGCAGAAGAATGAAACGTTGGTGGGACACTGAAGTAAAGACAGCGATTCAAGCTAGGCAGGCCGCAAACAGGAAACATCGCCAGTCCCTTCGAATGGGGCATGAGCACATGGTCGTACAAAACTGGAAGCTCTATCAAACGCGGAAGCAATACGCCAAACAGATCATCCAGGAAAAAGTAAGGACGGCGGACCTACGTACAGTTCTTGACAGTCGCTCCAGTGGAAAAGATGCTTCGAGGAAGTTTTGGAGCTACATGGGTACACTGGAGGGTCGAGACCAATCGACTCCCGTCCTCGATGAGTGCACAGGACAAGAAGTAGAAGACCTGGGTGCACACCTCACGACGTACCTGAAAGAGATGTTTTCTCCCGAGTGCATGCCCACTGCCACAAAAGCCGAATGGACAGCCGAGTCCCCATCCGACGGCAGCCGGTGGGAAATCGGTGAAGTGAGTGTAGTGCGTGCACTAATCCACCTTAAGAAGAACACCTCCCAAGGCCTGGATGGTGTCCCGGCAACGGTACTCAAAGCCCTAGGAAAGGACGCCTGACAACAGCTCGCGTCTATACTAAACAACATCCTTTGTGGCACAGAATCTATACCAGATGATTGGAGGCTCGGCAAGGTGGTCTTGATCCCGAAAAAAGGGAACGATCGCCAACATCTCCGCAGCTACAGGCCTCTGACGCTGACGAGCACAATATACAGAGTATTCGCAAACATGCTCAAGGAGAGGATGGTTGCATGGGCAGAAGAGGCTGGGCACCTTACTGAGCTACAGGGAGGCCTTCGTCGAGGGCGCCGACTTGAGGACAATCTGTTCACAATAACTCAGTGCATCGAGGTAGCCAGAAAGGAGAAAAGACAATTACCGTGCTGCTTTCTGGATATTGCCAAAGCATATGACAGTGTCCCTCATTCACTGCTCATTCAGTGTTTGGAACAACTAGACCTGCCACAACAGTGTGTTTCTCTCGTCCAATCTCTTTATGAGGGCAATAAGGTGAGGGCAGAAATGAAAGGGGTAGAATACGAAGACGCGACAGTGACTAGAGGACTTCGACAGGCGTGTCCACTCTCCCCGCTCCTCTACATGCTTTACGTGGCTGGGATGGAGGAGAGGCTAATTCAGTCAAGAGTGGGCTTCTCTTTAACCCACCTCGAGGACGGCGAGGAGGTGAACTGGGTGCTTCCAGGGCTCACGTTCGCCGACGACATCATTTTAATGGCTGAGACAGCGGAAGATATGCAGCGGCTATTGGATATATGCACTGCGGAGGCTGCTGTGCGACACCTAGGCTTCAACGCAAAAAAAATCTGCGCTTGTACAGTTGTCAGGGGTCGAAGACACGCTTTGCTGCACACTTAAGTTGGGTGACGAGGTGGTGCCACTTGAGGACTCGTACAAATACTTGGGTGTCATCCTTGCCAATACGTCGGAATACCTTCGAGATCATTACGCTCGTCTTCGCCAGTCAGCAGGGCGAGGGGCCAACATCCTCCGAAAAAGAAGTCTCTGGAGCTGCAATAAATTCCTAGTTACACGGGAAGTGTGGAAGGCAGTAATGGTTCCAGGCTTGACTTTCGCGAATGCTGTAGTGTGCGTCCCTGGTGAATTAAGAGAATTTCTGGAGCGACGACAACGAGCAGTGGGACGACAGGCTCTGGCCTGCCACGGAAATGTGGCTAGCGAAGCCGTCCAGGGAGACCTAGGATGGTCTAGCTTCGAAGCCAGGGAAGCCACCAGCAAGATAAGTTATGATACACGACTCCGCCACATGGATCGAAACCGATGGGCCAAAAAACTTTTTGTATACACTCACATGACTGGGACAAGAACAAGGTGGCAGAAGCGCCTTTATCAACTCCAAAAAAAGTATGGCTTCTTTGCAGAACCCTTAGAGGTAGTGACGGGCGAGAGGTTGGAGTCGAAAGTGAGAAGCAGAGTACGTGAGAGGGAAGCCTTCCAGTGGTTTGAAGCCGCTCAAGCGAAGCCAACGCTGCTGGTGTACAGTAAAAACAAGCATCTGATCGCGGCTGAAACCCTGCTCTATGACAACAGCTTGGGCAGCCGCCTTCTGTTCGAGGCGTGAGCGGGCGCTCTACGAACTCTGGTATACCGGGAGCGGTTTGACCCCAAGGTGGTTTTCACGATGTGCCGCGCGTGCAGAGAAGAACCTGAGACAGCTGAACACCTAGTGCTCTACTGTGAGTGCCTGCTGCCAACCCCACTGGTAGATCGCCGGCTTCACTCAGAGGCGATGCTAGCATATGCACTGGGCTTCAAAACGACGGCTGACCCAAACAACCCCTACACGGGCGAAGCAGACGACCCTTCACAAGACATGCATGGCATTTCTACCATGCAGTGCGTGCGAAGGACGAAAGCGCGTCTGGAACACTGGTGGAAGAAAATTGAGAACAGATAGCTTATAGTTTTTTTTTTGGCTAGGGCACAAAGACTTTTTCGAGCTCGCCCGGTATAAAGGGAAAAGCCGCATCATCATCATCATCATCAGTAGAGTCCCTGTATAGGCTCCCTACGGGAGCCAGAGTCGCGCGTTAGTTGCGCAACTTCGAGTGGATAAAAGGGGTATCCACATGGAGTTCTCCTTCGTGTGGATACCCCTTGTATCCACACGAAGGAGAACTCCGCGGACGGATGTCGTGACGTCAACAACCCGGGAAACTCCGTCCCCGGCTCCGCCGCGTGCACCTGCGGAGCTTTCGTGCTGACAGCACGAAGCCTCCGCGCCTCCGCCACGGAGGAGAACGCGTCGCTGTGAGGCGTCAAAAAGGGATGACGTATGTCTCACGTGATGCAAGCTCCACGGAGGAAAGTGGCGGATTTCTCCTTCGTGTGGATACCGTTAGCGCCGAGATATTTCGGTGGCGCCCTCTAATGGTTTCCATCTGTGACGTCCCGACTGGGTTTGCCTCGCCATGACGTCACCAGTTGTTACCCTGGCTACTTACCGCCAGTTGCGACGACGAGTTTGATGGTGTGTTTTAAATGCACAGTGGAAGCTAGGAGCCATCGTAACCGGAACTAACACCGTCAAAGTTGACAACCTGACTGCGGAGACCATGCAGGCCAAGAAGAAGGTTCGTGTGAACACGTTCGTGCCAGAACCAGAAGTAACTTTTATTCTGTCGAAAATAACATACATAGCCGCCTCCGCGGTGGCACAGGGTTGGCTGCGGCAATCACGTACGCCAGGGTTGCGCCCTCTACATCCCCCCCTCAGAATCACACTAAAGATTCAACTTCCTGGGACACACCACCCGTCTACCATACCTGGTTCTTTGTACAGGTAAGGTATCCAAGTCGGGTTCGTTGCGCCGGAGGTTGTGGCTCGTAGGCGAAGGTGGCTGTCGAGGTTGAGCCGATCCTTGAGCTGCAGCTGCAGGTGGTTGTTGAGGTGAAGCCCGTTCCTCTGTTGCAGGTGCCGCCGGCTCTTGAGAAGGAGCCAGTCCTAGAGCCTCTTCTCTCGCGGTTGAATCTTCACTGCCTGTCCTGAAAGGCACCAAGTTTCTCCGGTTGCGCTGCCAGATTGCTCCCTCATCGGTTTCCACCACGTACGACCTGGGACGTTACGCTGGACTGAGGGCAGTAGCCTATACTCATTCTGGACAAACCCAGACGCGGGTACCGTCTTCCAGTGGCGAGAGGCTTCTAGCCCGATGGCGGCGATCGAAGTCGGTAACTTGGCGACGTTTGAGCTTCGCGGCCTGGGTGGCCACCTCCTCCTGCGGCTTGCTACTTGGCACCAGCAATCTCCTCTCCTTGGGAAGTCGAGTGCGGAGTCGTCGCCCCATCAACAATTGTGCCGGACTGAAACCCGAAGGTCCGGGGGTACCTCGGTGGTTGAGCAAATCCAGGCACTGATCGTGCGCCTTGCGTAGCAAGTTCTTCACCGTGCGCACCATGCGCTCTGTCTCTCTATTGGACTGTGGGAAATTGGGGCTGCTTGTCTGGTGTGCGATTCCGTAAGATGCCATGAACCGAGCGAACTCGTGGGACTAGAAGGGTGGTCCCTTCTCTGAACGCAGGGAGGATGAGATGCCGTGACGAGGGAAAATGCTTTTAAGTACTTGGATGACATACCCAGCTGTTGCAGAGTTGAGTGAGACCACTTCCGGGTAACTGGAATAATAGTCGACCACGAGGAGGTAAGTCTGTCGGTTCAGGTGAAACAAGTCAGCGCCCAGAAAGTCCCAAGGTATACTTGGAAGCTGCGTGCTCCGAAGTGGCTCTGCCGGATTGTCTTGGTACAACGTGCACTGTTCACATTGTGCCACGAGTGCTGCTATATCAGCGTTGATACTTGGTTACCATACTGATTTCCGGGCCCGAGCCTTGCATTGGTAATGCCTTGGTGACCTTCATGAATCAAAGTCAGCGCTGTCGCACGTTGCACTGTTGGTACCGCGATGCGAGTGCTGTTCAGAAGTAAACCATCACAAACCGAAAGTTCGTCCAACACGCTTGCATACTTCGTCAGGTGAAGCGGTAACTTCGACTTCGGAGGAAACCCGTTGTGGCACATTGACGTGAGTGCGTGACACTTCCCGTCGCTTGCTTGGGCAGTTCGAAGGTCCTCCAGCGGTAGGGATGCTGCTTCTGATGAGCTCTGAAGGACTTCCGCAACAAACACTTCGATTGTGTCTAGAGGACGAGACGAATCGGCAGGTTCCGTGGGGACGCGAGACAGGGAGTCCGCTGTTGCGAGAAGCCTCCCATGGATGTACGACATCGTGAACTGGTACCGTATCACCTTCAGTCGAAGGCACTGGATACGTGGCGGTACCACGTCCAAGTCCATCTTGCAAAACAGTGAAACCAGTGGCAGGTGATCTGTCTTTACGTCAAAGACCAACCCACGGAGGAACTCGTCGAACCGTTAAATTGCCCATACAGCCGCCAGGGCTTCCTTCTCCGTTTGGCTCTATTGTAGTTCAGTCGCTGTAAGGGACCTGGACGCGAAAGCAACCGATCTTGTTTCGCCGGAAGGCTGAGTTTGTCGAAGGACTACCCCCAAGCCGAATGAACTGGCATCCGCTGAGACGACTGTTGGGTACATCGGATGATACTTCGCCATACAGCGGTCCGATACTAGCATCAACTTGAGCTTGGTGAATGCTGTTTCTTGTTCGTGGGACCAGTTCCACGCAGCATTCTTGCCGAGGAGCGCTTTGATAGGAGCCGCAATGTCCGATACACGCGGACGGAAACGCCCGAGGTGGTTCACCATACCAATGAGGCGTCTTACACCTGTTAGGTCAGTTGGTGCGCTCATCTCCTTGATCGCTTGGAGCTTGCTTGGGTCAGGACGGATGCCCCTTGCAGATACCACCACCCCCAGGAAGGAAACCTCATTCCAGGCGGAAGTAGCACTTCTTCTCATTCAAGGTGATGCCTGCCCCGGGATAGTCGCATCAGGACTTGCTGCAGGCGGGAGTCGTGTTCTTCGAGAGTGCGTCAGAAGATGAGTATGTCGTCTATCATGCACACAGTGCCTTCCAGGCCTTCCAAAATCCTGGACATCTGCTTCTTGAAAAATTCTGACGAAGAGGTGATGCCAAAGGGCATCCGACGGAAGCAGTAGCGTCCGAAAGGTGTGATAAATGTGGTGAGCTCTTGCGATTATTTCGCCAACTTCACCTGGTAGAAGCCTGATTTAGCGTCCAACTTTTAGAACACCGTTGCGTCTCCCAGCAGGTCCAGGACCTGGTCGACCGTGGAAAGGACGTGGCGTTCTCGCAGGACCACCAGGTTTAACTTCGTAAGGTACACGCAAAGCCTGTGACCCCCAGTGGCTTTGGGTACGACCATCAGTCCGGCGCACCATGGTGTTGGCGTGTCAACTCAGCGAATGACACCTTCTTGTTCCATCCTCTGCAGTTCCCTGCGGACGACTTCACACAACGGGATGGGGATGCGCCTTGCCACGCTGAGAAAAAATGGAACAGCGTCTGGCCGGAGGCGGTTCTTGTGTTCTTCAGGGAGAGATCCGAGGCCATTAAACATCTTATCACGAGTCTGAGAAGAGAATTTGACGGTAGGAAGGTCCTTTTCTTTCGATGAGACGCCGTCGAAGAATTTGACGACTTGAAGTGCCTGAATGGCTGGAAAGCCCAAAAGAGGCACGGAGAGGGATTTTACCGCGTACAGCCTTTGCTGGGTTGACTTGCCTCTCCACAGCAAAGTGGCCATAAAGAACCCGAGAACGTTGAGTGGCTGCTGCCCTGCCCCGAAGAAAGTGTTGTCCACCTTGTCGAGGGACGGCGGCAGGTTGGGGAAGGTGTTCAAGACGGCTGAAACTTGGGCTCCCGAGTAAACCCTGAATACTTCTGTGTAGTCGTTGACAGTGACTTCCACGAACTTGCCTTGGTCAAAGTTACGAACGGCCTACAATCCCAGCGCTGTCACCTGGGTCGACCGTTTCTTCCGGGAACGGCAGACGTCCGCGAAATGGCCTTTTTTCTTGAAGTGGTTGCACAATGAGCTGCGGGCGAGGCATTCCGAGCGAGCGTGTGAAGCGCGACCGCAGTAACCGCACGAGCTAGAGCTTGAGGTGCGCTTGTCGCGTGCTGAGCTGTGCTTGACGTGTCCCGCTTGTGCCTGCCGAGATTTGACAGCGTCGAGGCTCACCGGTCGAGACTGTGTGTCGTGGCCTGCGAGCTGGTCTCTCCGGTTTTGGGCGTCTTCTGCTTGTCTCACCTGCACCCATGCTTCTTTGAGAGTCAACTTGGGGTTGCGGCAGAGCTGGTCGGCGAGGCGAGCGTCGCGTAAGCCTACGATGAAGCGGTCGCGGACAAGGCGTTCCACAACCTCGGGTGACGTGTAGTTGCATCTCTTGCAGAGCTTGCAGGGTTCCGCATAGTAGCTGTCCACCGTCTCCCCCGGCTGCTGGACGCGCCGGTGAAACACGCCGTCTCGTACACCTTGTTGAGGGGGTGGACGAAATGGGCCGTAAACTTCTCTAGACCACCTTGTGGTCATTAGGAGCGTCGCCGAGGCCGAACGTCGCAAGAAGAGGACAAGCTTCCGGCCCCATGCAATAAGGAAGTGTGTGGACCTGAACTTCTCCCGACGCCTGTCGAAGACCGGAAGCAAAGGCGTAGTCCTCGAAAAGGCTTAGCCACGTCGGCCAGGAACCGGCGTACTCGAAGTCGAAGCGGTCGGGCTGATGCAGGGAAAGGCCCTGCTATGAAGGCTTGGCGTCGTCTTCTTCGTCGTTAAGCATGGCAGCGAGCAGGACGGCGGCGAGCAGGAGCACGGCGGTCGAAAGCCGGGCGACGGGCAAGCGAAATACGCAATTACGGCGGAGACAATTCATGCGAAGGCGATGCCTACGTCGTTAGGCATAATGTTAGGCACTCTTGACACCATGTGGAAACCATGCAGGGCAAGAAGAAGGTTCGTGTGAACAGGTTCGTGCCAGAACCAGAAGTAACTTTTAGTCTGTTTAAATAACATACGAAGCCGCCCCCGCGGTGGCACAGGGTTGCCTGCGGCAATCACGTACGGAGGGTTGCGCCCTCTAGACTGACAATGCTCATATGCGCACGGTCTGGCCAATCGTGCAAAGCTGACCGCAGTGACGCTTTTGGTCGCGCACATTGCTAATAGAAAACTGTAGTGTCCAGGAATGCTGGAACTAATACTGCGGCTGATTCCTTTAGTAAAGGAAGCAGCCATTAATGATGATCATGATGATCATCATCATCACTGTCTATTCGCATCTTCTAAGTTATATCACCATGAAGAGTTTCTTCCTCAAATCTGTTTCGTCGGAGCCGTTTATAATAGAGCCACCAAATGAGCTACGCTTAGAGTATCGGCACTCCGTTCCCCGATATTGTTGTTGGCGCCGCCATTTTGGTGATTTTGCAGAGCAGACGCAACTGCCGATCATCATGATTCAAAAGTGCAACTTCCCCAGCATTAAATTCGGTGTTAGGAAGCTCATGTAATAGTGCTTTGCTTTGTCGCGAACTGTTTAAACATTTGTGGAGGACGGACAGCGTTTTCTGTGACATCAGATAAAGCTTCAGGTAACTGACAACCATGATTTTAATCTGCAATATGGCCAAGTGTCGTTACTCTGAAGCGTAGCTTATTTAGTGGTACTAGTTTATACTAAGACAGTTTGGTGTTCTTAAGGAGAATTTTTTTCAGTTTGACAACCACGGCAGCGTAGTCTGACAACTGGGGTATGAGCACTTCCGCCTGCCATTTTGGGGCTCTTACTCATGAAGTCCGTGCTATTTCTTAGGAATAAAGAAGGCAAAGAAGTAACAGCTTTTTGTGTTATCCCGAAATCCCCGACTGCTAGCGGGCAACAAGATCCGCCCATTGGCCAAACTCTTTCAGTATAAACGGCTCTGATCTTCGTGGTGTCACCGCGCGGCTTGCCGTTCGCCCTTCGCGCAAGTGGGCCTCATGCTGCCTCTTAATCTATTTTACTCTGGTCCTCTTGGGTCGAGCGCCCTCTACGTCGGCGGGAAACGAACCAGCCCTTGCTCGAAGCTACATCCTAACACACTCTTCTCCGCATCTCCTTCCCGGCGAGGGGGGCGAGAGGAGTCACCTAAATGTATTTCTCGCATCATGCTCGCAGCTATCTCAGAAGCACTACACTCCCCCCCCCAAAAAAAGGGTATTGTAGTACCCTCCTTAACGGGGTAACCGACTTGCACATAGGGCAACCCCTTTTGGAGGTAACGTTACCCCTGCAACGAGGGTTCAAACTTACCCCCTGGGTTAGGGTTAAACATTGCCCCTTTTTGGAGGTAACCTTAGTTCCTTTTGGGGTTAAAGTGCACCCTTTCAATGTCCACCTTTACCTCCTTTAGGGGGTAACTTCAACCCCATTAAGAGGTAAGACGACATAATTGAGGAGGCTGCTTTTACCTCCTTTTGAAAGCAACAGCAGCTGCTATAGAGGGTTGTTTTTGGCTCCATATAGGGCGAACAGTTGCTCATTTAGGGGGCAATAGTACACCCCCCAGTTTTTAGCTTTTACCCCCTTATGGAGGGAACTATGATCCACTTCGGGGGTTAAATGTACACGATGAGGAAAACAGCTCAGAAAACGCGGACTACGAAGAATAAACACGACAGGACAATGCTGTCCTGTCGTGTTTGTTCTTCGTAGTCCGCGCTTTCTGAGCTGTTTTCCTCATCGTGTATAACAGCAACCAATTGGCCCAGTTCACCACCTTAATACAGGTTAAATGTACACTTAATGAAATCACTTAGGCCGCCCTGAAGAAAGGTACTATGGTTCTTTGTGGGTGTGATAGTACATGCTTCAAGAGTGGGTCCTATAATTGATGAAGACGGCCAAGTTCTGAAAGTAAATGACAATGTTTTATTGTGGCTGTCACAAACACAGGGGCATAAAAATCGATGGCATGGCTAGACATTTTATAAACGTTCGAAGATGAAACTTCTAAGCGCAATAAAGGCATTTGGAACAACACTTTCGGGGCTCTAGTTTCCGACAGTCGACGAAATTATCACAAAAAGTGCATAAACAATCGGTGTCTACCCCGAAAATAACAGTGAATGCTTGGAACACTGCTTGGAATAGCAAAGCTTCACCGGGGTGAACTCAAAGGACTGAGTCTTATACCAACCAGAATCAAATGAACGCACTGTGATATAACATAGATTATGTATGACACATATTGCAAACAGCAATACAAACCAAGACACGACTAGCAATGAGTAGTGCGTTGCAACTCAAGGACAGCAGTACACTATGCCCGTCCTATACACAGAAGTGGAATGAACGCTGGAGTAGAGGAAAGTAGACTCCGGGATTTGCTCTTCTAATGTGGAAAGAAGAAAGGGCTTGTTTCTCCTGCTGCTAATGAGCTGCAACAAACTACCGCGAGGTCCAAAGGGATGTAGCGCACTTCAAATGAATCGCAAAAATCAGTTTTGACCAACTTGTATTTAAACACTGCAAGCCATCAAAAAACATATTGTATTTAAACCTTGCAAGCAGAAATCACTGTGAACATGGAACCACAACCCCCGAATGCTTTCAGGCAGCGAGTATGAAGTAGACTGAAATAAATTAAGTATGCCAATGCTGCACAAAGCAAAAAGCTGTGATTTTGGAAATTACAAAATCTGACTATAAAGCAATACCATTGACCTTCTGTAAAACTCAGAATCAACCACCCTGTCTTATGTCAGACAAAAAAAGAGCGTTAAACAAACGACATAAACAAATTCCTAAACCTGCATAAAAAGGCACTAAAAACAAGATAATACTTTTTTTCATTTTTTTTTCAGGTTTGAAAGCAATGTGTTGCACGTGACTCCACATTTGAGTGTTTCAGATCAATTAAGTACTCTAGTGAAATATTTTGCACCTGAACTGGCGATGGTACTTATCGATAAAGATGAAGTAGAGGCAGAATGCAACCAGGACTGCCTCAAGAAGCGACGCGGCTTCCAGGTCTCCCTCCACTGCCACATAGCTGGGCGCCTCAGGATTAATTAGGCTTGAGCTGACAGCCACCGGGTAGATTGCACTTCCTGCCTGGAACCAAAAAAACGTGGAAATCATGTGATATGAACTAGAAACCTATCATCTCCAATTTAAAGATACCGTGAAGCATTATTAGATTTTTCTAAGACGCATTCAGAGCATTCGATGGGCCACTGATTCCAGCATTATAAAGCATGAACCATACTTACCAGACTTGACCAGTTTAACTGTTGGCTAGCCACCATTGAGTAAAATTATCACATGGCGGGTGGTACTCGTAGATTAGTCAGCACTTTATATTCGGCGATCATGTTTAAATTTGTCATCCCGATTTACTTAGGTGACTTTCAAATCTTAGTCGAAAGGGCACAACTACTGTGGCTGGTTAGTATATACAAGCGCTGATTGTTGGGCGAGTGTGTATTGTACGTGTAAAAAACGTGATTGCGCTTTAATACAAGGACAGAGGAAGAAGAGCATACACCACAGAGCGCTACACCACATCAGCTACTCAGCGCCACAGCAGACTCCCATGACCGCCAACCCTAACTGCCGAACTTTGGCAAATATGCAAATATTTTTTTCCAAAGTTCTCTGCCAGATGAACATTGAATGTATGTTTTATTTAAACACGAGAAGAACAGCACACAAGGACGAAAACACAGAAAGAAAACACACCAAAAAAGACACAGTCAAACGCCTTATCTGTCTTACTCTAATTTATTTACTCGAAGTATACCCTCAATTTTCTCTCGGAACTGAAGAAACAGCACACACATAAAATAAACATAAAGATTAAGAGCCCCATTTCAAGCGCACAAATGGGAACAAGAAAATCGAAATAAAATATCGGGCTATGCTTACCTGCAGTAAACAGTGTTACGAACTGTCACGATATTAGTCCAAGTTAGCAGGCATCTAGTACTTTCGACGAAATCACCCTACAACGTTGCCGCCGGACGAAAGAAATATACTCAATCAACTTCAAATAATGGAAACTTGAGCTATATGTAACTCGCCTGCTAAATGAACAGACTTTTACAGATGCCTGATCACACGCAAAAAAACAAAAAAAAAGCCAAGACAACAATATAATTGCTAGTCTCTCTGCCGGCAATAACGTAATGACCTCATTTCGTAATATACTACTATTAATGTTTGTGAAGCGCACGAATAATTTCCAGCTGCCGAATGTCAAACTTTGGAAAACATGTGAACATTTTTTTACGAAGTAATTTCCCAGGATAAAATTGAATTTATATTTTTTAGACATGATAAGAACAGCACTCAAGGACGAAAACATAAAAAGAAGAACACCGAAAAAGACACACTCAAGCGCCTTGTGTGTCTTACTCTAATTTATTTACTCAAAGTATACCCTCAATTTTCTCTGGGAAATGAAGAAACAACACATACATAAAATAAACAGAAAGATCAAGAGCTCCATTTCAAGTGCACAAATGGGAACAAGAAAATCAAAATAAATATCGGACTACGCTTACCAGCAGCAAACAGTGTTAAGAACTGTCACGAGATTAGTCCAAGGTAACAGGCATCCAGTAGCCTCGACGAAACCACCCTACAACGTTGCCGCAGGACGAAAGAAATATACTCAATCAACTTCAAATAATGCAAACTTGACCCATATCTAACTCGCCTGCTAAATGAAAAGACTTTTAAAAAGGATTGATAACACGCAAAAAAAAAAAAAAAAAAGCCAAGACAACGATGTAAGTGCTAGTCTCTCTGCCGCCAATAACTTAATGAGCTTATTCCGTAATATACTATTTTTAACGTTTGCGAAGCGCACGAATAATTTTAACTGCCGAATGTCGAACTTCGGCAAATATGTAAATATTTTTGCCGAAATAATTTCCTAGATTAAAATTGAATGCATGCTTTATTTAGACATGAGAAGAAACGCACACGAGGACGAAAACACAAAAGAATAACACCGAAAAGGACACACTCAAGCGCCTGGTGTGTCTTACTCTAATTCATTTACTCGAAGTACACCCTCAATTTTCTCTCGGAAATGAAGAAACTGCTCACACACAAAATAAACATAAAGATTAAGAGCCCCATTTCAAGCGCACAAATGGGAACAACAAAATCAAAATAAAATATCGGACTACGCTTACCTGCAGTAAACAGTCTTAAGAACTGTTACGAGATGAGTCCAAGGTAGCAGGCATCGAGTACCCTTGACGAAATCACCCTACAACGTTGCCGCCGGACGAAAGAAATATACTCAATCAACTTCAAATAATGCAAACTTGAGCCATATCTAACTCGCCTGCTAAATGAACAGACTTTTACAAATGCCTGATCGCACGCAAAGAAAATGCCAAGACAATATAATTGCTAGTCTCGCTGCCGGTAACAAATTCATGATCCTATTCCGTAATATACTACTATTAATATGTGGGAAGCGCACGAATAATTAGCTCAGACATTTATACTCGGTATTTCAAGGTGACGTGACATTTTACCAAAACATTTATTGATCCTCGTTAAACCAAAAAAAGAAAAACGTTGATATTAAAAATTAGTGTTGACCACTGACTTCTACGAATATCAACGACGTTGAGAATTAATCGCGCCGGTTGGCCAGTACCGCCAATGAATGCCTGATCGACTACTGCTCTGCGAAAAAAAACAAAACATAACGACCACCTTACGAGATTTTTAAATATTTGATCAGATCCTCAATTTAACGTCCGACGCGACGCAACAACGGCACGAAAAAGAGGAAACCTCCTAGCCCCTCACGCCTTAAACGTAGGTGACCCCCGATTCAAAAGGCGTCTTGTCGCCCGGCTCCAGGCACGCCGGGCCGCCCCTCTCCCCCTTCCTCCACCCGCACACACATACACCGGAAAGAGCTCCTGGCTACGCCACTGGTTAACGTATGCCAACCTTCTCAATATGCGCTAGTGAGTGCAAGCGACAGTCATTCCTGTTCTTGCTCTTTATGAACTTCGTTGGTCTAAACCGTGTCTGCGTTCGCGCCACACACTCATTTTATCGAACGCTCGACTCCTTCAAACGTGCAGACATGTCCGCCAATCCTTTGTCTAAGGAAGACGAGGGGGGAGGGGGGGGGGCCTTCCCGGGGCGGTCACAACCGACGCCAACTGTCGCCTGCGCAGAACATTTCCTTACCTGAATACGGTGCACACGACTTGCATCTTCGACTGAAGTCAATGCAGCGCTCTCGGTGACTTCGTAAGAAGAAACTGAGCCGAACAGAACAATAAAGAACGTTCCTGCGCTGGGACGCCTCCGTCGAACGTTCGAGAAGAAAGACCGTTATGACCGGCGGGGAGCGTCGGCGGGGAACGCGCTCGGCACCGGGCAGGCACTCTTCCAGGCATGCGCGAAGAATGACGTGTCATACGAGGATACCGATTAGCGAACTCGTTTGCGCCTTTCCACAGCCAATCACAGCGCCCAGGCTCTGGCCGCGCCCAAGCAGGTGCACCCTCTGGGAGGTAATATTTACCACGTTGGTGCTCGTTCGCGGCGAACTTCACCTTGTAGCACCGCATTCTTGGTGTTTTCTGCGAATGAGGAGGTGACAAGCGGAGCGCTTCCCCCCTGGCCGGGAGGAGGGTGGTAAAATTGATCGTGATAGTACAACGTAGTAAACACGTTAGCGTTCTACCAGAAATCCCATTCAGGACTAAATACGAGTGAGCCATGCTGCCGTGAAATGGTGTTGATTTTTAGGAGTTCATGACGTGGCGGCATTACAACGAAGCTTCAGAGACCACCCTAGGCGAAATTTTAAAATCTGTTAATTTGTTTTAATATTAGTTTACTTCCCTTCACTTTACACTTCATTTCACAGCATAGACCATAACTAAAAAAAAATTAAGTGCAAACATTTCGTTTCCGTACCCCTTTAATAAACCGATCTCAGTACAGTATAATAGAATAAGGCAATCTCTCCAGCCAGCTGCCGGTATGCACGGTGAGAATAGTCTTTCTGCACGCGTGAGAACCCCACTGGGGGGTGGCGCGAGCAGAGCAGGCGACGGCACGGGCTGTCAGGTGCACTGGCACTTGCCTCCTGCGAACTAGAGCCACTAAAAGACCGATCTTACATAACTTTATGGATCTCACCAACCAGTTTGACTACGCCACCGCTGCCGCAATGCATTGAGGGAAATTCAGCCTTTCTCCAGGGGCGACAGCCCCACTGGAGCTCTGAGCGGGTGGAGCACGTGGCGGTATACGATCCCTCACTGCACGGCCGTCATGCATTCCGTGAAATAAAGTCATGGCGGCGTCACGCATGCGCCGAACGCTTAGTGAGATCGATCGAATGATCAACGCTTAGAGTATCGGCACTCCGTTCCCGGATCTGCTAGTGCGAGCCGCCATCCTGGTGATTAGAGCAGAGAATACGCACACTGGATCGTCGCAATTCAAAAACCGGACTTTCTTAGCTTTCGTCACGGTGTTAGGAAGCTCAGGTGATATTGTTTTGCTTTGTCGCGAACTATTCTAACATCTCTGGAGGACAGAAACACGGTTCTGCGATTTCAGATAAAGCTTCAGAAAAGTGGCAACCTATGATTTTAACCACCAAGATAGCTCGAGTGTCGTTACTCTGAAACGTAGCTTACTTAGTAGCTCCACGTTGACCTACAGTTATTGCTCGATCACGCATGCGTGAAAAGCTTTGGGAGATCGGTCTGTTGAGGCCAAGTTGAGCGAAATCACGCAAAAGTTGATCAAGGAGCGAGTTAAAAGAGAGAGGTAAAAACGATTTTTGTAAACCTGAAACGACGAGAAAGCGCTTATAATATGTGTTTGTGTAGTATCAATATGGTCTTCACTTCAAACTTCCAGGCATTTAGTGATTTGTAAACACGAGTAAGTTAAGTTTCACCTTGCCCAATATTTCTGATACAAATAACACAAAGTGTTTGTTAAGCTCCAATGTAATACGTTTTAATGTTTTTACCTATTCGCTTGTTAGCCGCATTGCCGCTGCGAGCGAGAAATGCAGACTTGTCATGCGACGTATTGAAAACCCAGCGCGAGTATTGCAGCACTGGTTCGCCGCTACTTTCGTAACTGTATCTAGATTCTGTAGGGCTCACTGTGAAAATTGTGACTATCGAAAGAGCGACCAAGAACAATAATCCGATTTATCATCAACATTGCACCTCGACAAAGAAGTATCTAGCTCACTGATCGTGCGTGCGGGAATACTTGGGTCGCAGTTGTGTCATTATCCTTGTGTCAATTTCCTAAAGTGTCAACGTTATATTTTGATACCCTCAGTTGTCTAGTTACGTTTTTAGCTTTGCGAAAACTCATAGCAGTGTAACAGATAGAGTTATAAGGTCGTGAGTTTGATATATTAGAAACTATTCTAGAATCGGAATTTATGCTGTGCGCTTTGTAAATGGTTCTTTCTTAAATAAATTTCAGGAATAAACCACAATGACTGGAGTTAGCCAGATAAATTTTAGAATTATTTATTTTAGTCTTTAATTCTTTATGGCCATTGTTCGCAAAAATAGCAATATATTAATCACCAAAATATTCACGAAGGAAGTAAAAAAATGCAGTCAAGCTCGTAAAGTAACCTATTAGAGGCCATATCCCAGCATTATTAAAGGGATATTGCTACTCTCCTTTGTCCAACGTAATTCAGATTTACTTACCCTATTCACAAACTGTCCTAAATATACACTCTCATCTTTGACACGATTTTTGTGGTCTGTACTAAACAAAAAGTAAAGTTCAAGGTGAGCTGAACCTTTAGCAGATAATCCACCTGGAAAGCAGAAGAGGATGTAGTAGAAAAAAAAACCCAAAAAACAAGGGACTGAGAATCGAAGTCATTTTGATGTTTTAAACGACTTTACACATAGAAAAAAAAGGCTTCTATTCCGAATATTTGGAATAAAACAAAATCTGGATGGCAAAAACAATTTCGACTCTTATTACGGCAGTTTTTTTACATTCTATTTCATGCTTGCTTCTTACTTTCTAAAAGCTTTTGGTTATAAGTAAATTTCAGGGTGAAATCGACAGAATAAAATCCGGTGTTTCGTACCGCATATATAAACCACGCATTGCAGAGAGCTGAAACTCTGCAAGGAAGTGACGCTAGTGGTAGTAATAAAATGTAAAAGGTTGAGCAGGTGACCTTAGAGGGATCGAAAGATACAAAAGGAAGACAAACATATTTTTATTAGAAGTCGTCCACCTAGGCGTAATTTGCGTCACACGAATATTTGATATTATGGGCGCCCGTAGCATTTATTTCGGGTGAAAAAAAACTTGTCAGTTAAAAAATAAAATATTGTTTTCCTTCTCGCTGACAAGGGTTTTTCACCGACAAAATCGCTACACTTGCTTACAATATTAAATTTCACTTTGATAAATATTAGGTTTAAGCAAGCACAGCCACCAAGAAAAGTTTTGTTTTTCGTCGCTATCTTTTCATCCCGATAATGTCCGGAGTTCAAGTTTCCGACTTTTATTGCCACCGCTAGCGTTACATTTGCACGCAGTTTCAGCTTTCTGTGATGCATAGTTTATTTATACAGGCCGTAACCCCAGTTTGATGTACTCGATCTTACTCTTTAAAATTTATTTCAAGCTCAAAATAGCATCTAAAAGACTCCCGCTTAGAAAATGGCAGTTAACTATTTCTGTGTTTTGAAATAAATGGTTATTCTTTTTAATGTTCAAAGTGCCAGTGTATAACAGAGATGGCAGTAATGACATTAGTGCAATGTAATTACAGTAAGGAAACTAAAGGTACAAGGCTAGCGGTTGCGGTAAGGCGCCCGCGCGATTTTTGCGCCTCTTATCTAGCCCCAGCCTTGTACATGCTCCACGAGTGGTAATTTTAGTGCGCTACTACTCTTCTCGAGCGCTTAAAGTCTTTCTGAAAATGACCGATTTAGTGGTTTTCGATAACGCTCAGCAACTTTCTAATTGGAATCATATGTCTATGTCCACTAATTAAAAAGTTAATTAACAAGTTTTAATTAATTATCTGGCTAATTAGTAGGTTTTTGGCAATTCCTGACGTCCGTCGTGGCTGGTAGTTTGTTCCCGAAGAGAGTTTCTTCTGTTTTCAATCGCCCTAATTTTACGATTTTTGAGTCTTCGCAAAAACACCAGGTATATATATGTATATATATATATATATATATATATATATATATATATATATATATATATATATATATATATATATATATATATATATATATATATATATATATATATATATATATATATATATATATATATATATATATATATCTGTGTGTGTGGGTTGTCTTTCTATAAACATTTAGGCACGGAGACATATCTTGTCACAGGTTTGTATATCATTTTGTCTAGCTTACCGTCTCGATTACGAAATAGTTGCACGCATTGTTTATGAACGATAGTTTTACAAAATATTCGCCCAGTATTTTGGATATCACGGAATCCTACCAACATTAAGTTTAACTCATAAAAAGTAAATGAATCTTCAACTCTACAAAAAAAAAAAAAAAAAGCATAACGGACAATTTGGTGATTTCGGAATGCTACTCTTTTAAAAATGACCTGAGTGATACTTACCCAGAAAACACTCGAACATCCAATCTCTGCCATCCAAGAGATCAGCTCAGCGAATGCTGCGGCGAAATGTCTGTTGAGACCTCAAAATTAAGTCTGCGCTGTGTCATTGCAATACAAGCATGGCGCTTTGCATTGCGCAATGCCACAACGCAGACTTCATTTTTAGGTCTAGACGGATGTTCTACCTCATCATTCGTTAAGCTCATTTTGTAGATAACAAGATTGTTTTTTTTTTTTTAACGTTTTGCGGGTAAGTAGACGCGCATATATATTTTAGAGCGTAGCCGCAGTGGCTCGGTATGTCTCTAATCGAATCAATGGCTCTTATCCAAATGGGTCCGAATACCTTGTAAAATAAATGAATAAAGATTTCGCTCAACGGAAAAAAGATAACTACGAACATAGTCAGTGTTTCAAAGCGCCCAGGCGAGGTAGACCCCACATGGTATTGGAATATAAATTTGTTGGGGAAGCCCTTCAGCGACTCAGTATGTTCCATCATACTCTTGTCCTTCCGCCCCACATTGAATAGTTTTGAGTGTCTAATCATGCCGGTGTTACACTGGCACCCTCAATCGCAGTTAACTCAGCTGCAACTGCTGCTACGCTTCAACACAGTTACTTCGCTATACTCTCTTAGAGAAAGTGAAAGTGCGCGTGCACTGTTTTGATATGCGTGCTCAAGATTCTCGATCAAACGCACGTGCGCCCGTAGCTTTGACTGAATAGCCGCAGAATGTTGTCGGGAAGTATTGAGCGCTAACTGTGGCTTAGCATAAATGCAGTTAAGTGTGCCCGTGTTACAAGGGTATTAAAGAGGAGAGTGACATCGGTTAAATCTGAATATTTTAGAACATCCGTAGTTTCTAATGCAATATAGAGTTTTCTTATATCGTTTTCGCCGTCCCGCAACGCTCTCTGCAATCCGCTACGATACGCGGAAGTCTACAGTCGAGGCCATCGGCGCGCACGGACAACAGCGGTTTCTTCGTTGAGGAGGGCTTAGTGGAGTGGAAAACGCGGTGTACGAAAACTCCCCGTTATATTTTTCTCCACGTTATAAATTTCATGTTTCTTTTACATCAACATTTATGCCGCAAAATATTTTGTTTATTGGTAATTAAACCTTTAATGTTTTCTTGCTTCAAACATAACCATATATTTTTTATGGGGTTATATTTCGTTTCGAGTCGAGGAAACCGAGTCGAGAAAACCCAGCTGGACGGCTCTTTCTTTTTCTAGTCTAGCCAAACAAATATCTGTCACCCAGGAAACAAATTCACACCTAAAGTAAATACTTACGGGGTTCAATAATTTTTATATTGCCGTTGCTCCTATTGTCCGCATCTGCAATTACATTAAGCGACATACCTGAAAAAACAAGGAGGCAAATGCATCAATTGAAGAATAGCTCTCCTTTCGGACGTAACATTCACGTTAAAAGAAAAATGTGCTAACACATTCTTTAACACCTCAGAAGTGAATCGTAATTTGAAGAAGGCTTAATGTTGTTTCATTCACGCGATTACAGCAATTTACTCAGAAACATTGGTGACACATCAGTCATGTGCGCGGCTGTCCTTAGTGAAGTGATGAGTGCTAGGAAGACTTTTCTCTTAAACATTCCACAACACCCTCAAGATCGTCTGACACAATCTATTAAGGGATATTCACACGAGGGAGAAATCCCGGGGATTTCTCGCATTTAATTGCATTATAATCATAACATTAAATTACAAGCTTCACCCTTGTTGGTGTACGACTGGTGGCAGCTGATAAACCTCGTTTGCTCTACTGACGTCTAACCCCTGGTTAGCTCAGTTGGTAGAGCGCTCCACTTGTAATGGAGCGGTCCCGGGTTCAATACCCGGACCAGGCGGATTTTTTCGGTCGCGCACCAGTCACCTAGATGTGTTTGGAGATTTCTGTTTTCCTTTGTCCCCCTTGTTCCCCTTCTCCAGGGTTTATTTTCGTCATTCTTGTCCAGCTCGCTTGCACCTTCGCATTTAATTGCATTATAATCATAACATTAAATTGCAAGCTTCACCCGTGTTGGTGTACGACTGGTGGCAGCTGATAAAACCCGTTTGCTCTACTGACGTCTAACCCCTGGTTAGCTCAGTTGGTAGAGCGCTCCACTTGTAATGGAGCGGTCCCGGGTTCAATACCCGGACCAGGCGGATTTTTTCGGTCGCGCACCAGTCACCTAGCTGTGTTTGGAGATTTATGTTTGTCCTTTGTCCCCCTTGTTCCCCTTCTCCAGGGTTTATTTTCGTCATTCTTGTACAGCTCGCTTGCACCTTCGCATTTAATTGCATTATAATTGTACACCCTTCCCCTTTAAACTAAGACTGCAGCCCATGCCGCAGGCACGAGAGCTCAAAGTTGCTGCCTTGAAGCGTTCTTCCGCGGAACGAACACTCGCGCTAGAAATGCACGTCTCAAAGTCAGGAGAGCGGGCTTGCTGGGGCTTCTAGATTTGGCTGCAGACCACGGTGTACTGCAGACTCAGCTTGTGGGTGAGCAGAGTATATACTTCGTCTCACCCACGGTGGAATCAGCTTAGCCTAGACTAACTGCGATGTCTGTGCAAGCGCGAGCGGTTGCCCTTGACTGCTTTGATTGGAGCACTCCCTGCATGAGCGCTCATACAGCCGAAGAAGCTTCATTCAAAGTCACTAGCTCGCGCGTTTAGCATGCACGACTAACGGTCTCACCTTAATGGTAAGGTGAGACGAAGTATATTAGCGGCGAGATGTTTTGGTGGCGCCCTCCCATGGTTCCTCGTCGTGAGGTCATTACCTTGCGAACAACAAGTTCGATGGTGTTTGTAATGAGCATGGTGGAAGCTTGAAATCATTGCACTCTGAAACCCACGTTGCCAACACCGCCAAAATTGAAGTTCTTCCATTCCTCTTATTTACGTCATAGAGAAATCCTTTCCTCACGTCATAGTCAGTACTGGTCTAAAGCATGCAGCGATTTGGGGCCTAGAGCGGCGTGATTTCTGCCGTTACGGCGCTCGTGCCGCTCAACCGCTGGTGCTGGCAAGAGCTCCGGGATGGCAGAAATCTCGCCGCTCTAGGGCCAAAACCGCTGCATGTGAAACACGCTTAATAGTGGAAGACCCATCACAGCGACGCTTTCGATTGCGCACGTCGGCAATAGTTATGCCACCACAGCCTATTTGAATCGTGGAACTTGTCTTTTTTGCACGTGGGCCAGTTGTCTCGTGCTCTGCTCTCGCAGACTTGCAGCGGGGTTGTCTCGCGAGCCGAAAGACTACAGCTCCCACGGAACATGCTGTCTGCGGCGGGGTAACGAAACTGGCTCGCGAGATCAGTCTTTGCAGATGGGAAGCGTCAAAAGGACGATGTAACGATTTGTGTATTCTGCACAAATACAGCTTAGAACGGACGTTAGGGACCTGTGAAACACCCGTTCGTTTTTCACCACACAAAATCGAAGTTGCTGAAAAAATTAAAGAAAAACGAGCAGCACTATCCCCCTCAACTCGCCGCTAGAACAAGCCACCACGTGATCTGGAGCCTATCATATGCCGCCAATGTTGGTCATAGCCACGCGCTGGGGTTGGCAAGGAGCAGGACACACGCTGAGTTCCAGACATTGTTATGGCTCAGCTATTGTCTTCATTGCAGCGATTGGACACGGTCAACTACCCGGATGCTTCTCGAGCTATTAGCAGCGAGATGTTTTGGTGGCGCCCTCCTATGGTTCCCTTTTGTGACGTCATTACCTTGCGAACAACAAGTTTGATGGTGTTTGTAAATAGCATGGCGGAAGCCTGAAATCATTGCGCTCTCAAACCAACACCGCCGAAATTAGAGTTCTTTCATTCCTCTTATTTCCGTGGATGGTATACCCTTTCCGACGACATAGTCAGCTTTTGGGCCAATCGTGGAAGGCCGACCACAGCGACGCTTTCGGTCGCGCACGTCGTCAATTGATTATCACATTCTGGGTGGCGGGCTGGCAGGCGCACTAGCGTACGGGTTTTAACTTTTCTGCACAGCCGTGCACGCCGCCCAGGATCACGAGTTTGTATGCAAATAAATAAATAAATAATAAATAATAATAATAATAATAATAATATTATTATTATTATTATTATTATTATTATTATTATTATTATTATTATTATTTATCACAAGCCCAAATCGAGTGCCCATGCAATGCTCAGCTCCAAGCTTTGAGCCGCAGCAAAATATCGTTACTGGAGGATACCGCGATCCCCCAGTTACGTCATCAAATTTCGCGAAGGAGAGATTGAATGGCAATGCCCGATTTTGTTCTTAAAAGTTTCACCGCAACAGAGGAGTTTTTGAACAGTGGCGTTGCGCGCGAGTATCCTGGACTGCCACTAGTGCCAGTAAGTTCATGTTAAGTGAAAAGCATTCCAGCTGAATATCGTTGCACCACCCCTTTAAAGGGGTGCAGGAACGAAATGTTTGCACTTCTTTTTTCTTTGTTCAGATATGGTCTATGTTGTGCCGGCAACGCAGAAACACTAGCCTCTAGTCTAGTGTTTCTGGGCTGCCGGCAGAAAAGCCAAGAAAACTACCTCGCATTCTCTGTGAATAACGCGCACAAATATGGCACCCAGTGAATACCTTATATATAGCGTGTTTGAAGACACCCGTCTCAATATCAAATAGGCCGTAAAAATCGGCGCGTGCATTAAGCCATTTAATCTTTTCGTTAAAAGTGTACTTGAAAGGTCGGTTTTTTTTAGGGCCACAACATTTGGCGCGGTCAATGGCGGACGGCAACGCAGACGACCGAGTCAAGTTGCGGGGAGTGTTTGGCGTTCGTATTGATAGATGGCGTCGGAAGCAGCGTCGGTCGGAAGGTGTAGCCCACCAGAGAAAGAAAGCAGACGGTATACGCTGAGGAAATCCGTTGGCAACAAGAGCGCCATCGTTTTGCAAACGCTTTTTTTTTTTTTACTTTAAGTTTTGATTTATTGTCCACATTTATTTTTTAAGCAAAAGTACATTACAAAAACATTATTTCCTTCCTCCTCAGACCCGACACTAATGCCACAATAAAACAACTTTGATAAAGTCCTTAAATTTACAGTTGGGTTCCAACAAACCCCCCCCCCCCCCAAACTTATTTTTAATCTGCGCAGCGACTATTTATATTTAATTGATTGTCCCCCGGCAGGGACGCCGGGTCCATTCTTAAACATAAGTAGGAATTTTGTAAATTTTTGTGTATTCGAAAAGGGCCGGTAAATAACTGCTTCAACGCTGCGCTTTTCGGAAAACGTGAAATAAATAAATTGATTGGTTAATAAATTGATTGGCACTCAAGAGACAACATAAGCAAGTTCGGTATATTCCTCACACCTCATACTAGTAAATTAACTCGCCACATTAATTGTTCTCCGACTCCACTTACGAATGAAATTCATAGGAGCAGTTTTTGCCAACTTCTATGCAAAGGTACACGTCGCAGTGAGCACAGCGGTGGCGTGTCTTCTTCCTGCAGCCAGCGTTTCAGCACCTTGATTCACTTTGAACGTCGTCCTTCACTGGCAAATGAAGTGCGTCTTGTTTGCGAAAATGTTCCGATGGTAGAGCTTTTCGCCTTTTTCTTGGCGCGTTGTTTATGTCGTGTTCGTCTTCTTAAGACGGCCTCTTCCTTGCCGCAGTGTTCGGGTCATCTTCATCGTCTTGAGATGGTGGGCTCATCTTCTACCATAGCAATGCCTCAGCCACAAAAGTCTTGAAATCAAGGTAGTCAAGAATGTTTTTTCTTTAGATTCCCTCTGTCTTTTGTCTGCTCTGTACTGAAGCCAGCTGTTGACGCAAGCAACATCAGACATGTAAAGCATTGTGCGCAGTGTCCACCTGTTTGTGCGGATCCTTTGAGCATACAAGGCGAGCATTCGGTCAGATAAGTCCACACAACCCATATTTTCATGGCACTTCTTGATAACGAATGGGCGCGGGACATCCAGAAACTTTTCCTATTTTTTGCACCACATTTTGCACTCATCTTCAGGCTGCACTCCAAAGGCAGCCGACAGCATCACAATTGTCTTTTTGTCGATCTATTTTGTACACGCAAGCGTGCGGTCTTGTCGCAGCAGCTCCTCCGAAGTGCCCCGTGATTTCTTCAACAGTTCTTTGTCATTTGTGAAATGGGCCTCTTTGGCATTCTGTTCTTCATCAGAGTGCCGGCGCCGAAAATGTTCATCTTCGTGAGCTCGTCCATCAAACGGACCGAAGAAACCAACGGTCAATGTACAGCGTGGAACACGCAGGCAGTGTCTCAACTAGCTTCACTACTGAGTTGCCTGATACGCCAAGGCCAACGTCTGGAAACGTCTCTGCCTTTGTAAATTACAAAATCATAATTCAACCCGTCCTTTCCTGCGAGAACAAAGTTTTTGAGGCCCACAGGGTTCGGTTTGTTAGGAATGTAGTTCTTCATAGGGCAGCGCCCTGAAAATGGGATAATTTGCTCATCCACACAAAAGCAGTTGGTCTTTCCAAGCCCGAGCAGCTCTTTTCACCATCTCTACGAAAGGCAGAACCTTCCAAGGTCTGGCCCTTTTCTTATCGCCATCACTGACGTCATCGTCAAGTTGTCAGCACAGGTTAGATCGCAATAAGAAAAACTATCTCGTGGCATGGTGTCAGCTATTGAACTAACAGCCAAGCCCTTCTTCCGAAAAAATCGTATTCTGGGATAGCCAATCACTCCCATTAGCATTGAACAACCCAAAAAACTGTTTCACTTCCTGGCCAGTGACTTTAGCTATGATTCCACGCACCCTCAGAATTCTCTAGATTGTTTTTTCAGCCATTTTTCGAGCTCGATGTCATCTACATACTGCCTGTAGTAGTCAACAGGCGAGAATTCCGATCTTTTTTTTTCGAGAATACAAACCCAGTTTCGAGAACAGGCACGTCGTTTGCTGGTGCAGAATCTGCCGCCTTCCACAAAACGCGCCTTTGCGAAATGTCTGCGCCGCTGGAGTCCTTGTCGCCACTGTCAGTAGATGAACCAGCATGCTCCTCAGTGTCGGAATCGTACACAGCATTCACGTTGTTCACGTCGTCTTCATTCTCCGAGTCCGAAATATCGGAGGTTTCCCGTTCGCAAATTGATTGCAGAACTTTGTCAGCCTTCTTTGTGGATAACGCTGAAATTACAATGCAAAGTTTATTTTAGAGTTCGGTTCGCACCCACTGAATTTTGAGAAAAAAATGCTCAACAAGTGACACCGACTTCAAAATATTCAAACACATGGACCGAATGTACCTGTGGGAGGACACCACACCGCATAAGCTGCAAATGTCTCCATAAAGACAACATCCTTCTAAAAATGGCATCCACGTGTTCTCTTGGCATTAAACCTTTAGGCCGCGTCGCAGTTGGTTTGAATGACAACTATTATGAACAACAAAAAAAATGAAAGCCGATTACAATTCCTTGTGCCGCCGGATTGGAGCACAGCTCTTGAGGAGGAGGATGGAAGCGTACTGAAGGATAGGTGACTCCTTAAGGTCACGTGACCTAAGGGGGGCCGTGTGACGTCAGGGGGGTCACGTGACCTCGGGGGGTCGCGTGACCTTAGGGGGTTCACGTGACCTCAGGGGGGGGGGGGTTCACGTGACCTCAGGGGGGGTTCACGTGACCTCAGGGGGGTTCACGTGACCTCGAGAAGGGGGGTCACGTGGCCTTGGGGGTGTTACCTGACCTCGCGGTTACGCTGACGGCGACGCCGACGGCGACGCTAACGCCGACGCCGACGGCGACGCCAACGCCGACGCCGACGACGACGCCAACGCCGACGCCGACGGCGACGCCAACACCGATGCCAACGCCGACGCCGACGACGACGCCGACGGCGACGGCGACGCCGCTCAAGCCGGAAACGGGCCCCTAGGAGCTGCGCTCTAAAAGCGACTTACCCCGCCGTCGTGCGTAAGACGTGGACGTGGGGATTGCTGCCATCTCTTCTCAACAAAGGAACGAACAATTTTGCTCAGCTCTTCATGGATGGCGCCTCAAACATTGGCCTCCCAGAGGAACATTGGGTCTTTACGCTGCAAGAACCATGCTTTTTATTTCACGGCCTGTAAACCAATGTCCCCGTGGGGGGACAGGGGGTCTGAGGTTAATGAAACATGGTGGTCGCGGGCAGTCTTAATTAGAGTTCCTGTATAGGCTCCCTCCGGGAACCAGAGTTGCGCGTTCATCCCCGTAGCGCCGTCTTTCCTGCACGGCATGTTGATCCCGCTCCTCACATGACTGACTTCGGCGAATAGCGGTGTCGCGCGTTCGAGGCGCGCAGCGCGCTCAGAGGCAGGGGAACGCACGGCGGTGCGCATGCAACGTCTACTTTGCTGCACGGTACTTTATCCGGCTCCTTACATGATCGAATCTCGGCGAATAGCGGCGCGGCGGCACGTGGAAAACAGTCGCGCAACTCTGGCTCCCGTAGGGAGCCCGTACAGGAACTCTAGTCCTAATTAAAGCCCCTCGATGTGTTTGTGTCTGTCTTGCAAGTAGCGTCAAATGCGCGAGTACACGAGACCCACGTCTCGAGCGGCCCTTGGAAGCGAATGGCGGCGCAGCACTGAAATGAGCGGTCCTAGGAAGCGAATGGCGGCGGAGCACCCGCTCGTGGCACGTGTCTCGCGCGCTTCCCCAACAATGGTTGGCGGTACTTGTAAAAAACGCCTTTATCAAGGGGCTTTAGTCTTAATTAAAGACACAAACTCATCGAGGGGCTTTAGTCTTAATAAGGAGGTAGCGCCATCTATCAATACGAGCGGCAAACCCGCCCCGTAACTCGAATTGGTCATCAGCGTCGCCGCCCGCCGTTGACCCAAGCAAGTTTCTTGGCCCTATTTTTTACAGAAAGGGAGCTACGCTCTTCAAATTTACAAGAAAGAACTTACCTGTGAAATGCACCTTTGACGAAGTTTAGATTGCTACGCGTAGGCGCTGATTCTTATGGTCCATTTTAGACCGAGCCTGGTGACTTCAGTCACCCTATTAGCGGCGAGATGTTTTGGTGGCGCCCTCCCATGGTTCCCTCTCGTGACGTTATCATCTTGTGAAAAACAAGTTCGATGGTGTTTGCAGTGAGCATGGCGAAGCTTGAAATCATTACACTCTCAAAGCGACACTGCCAACACTGCAAAAATTCAAGCTCTTACATTTCTCTTATTTTCGTCGATGAGAAATCCCCTCTGACGTCACAGTCAGCATTCGGTCAATCATGGCCGATTGACCACCGCGACGCACTCGATCGCGCACGTCGCCAATGGACCATTTGTTGCATTCCCGAGCATCAAGTAGAATGCAGGGATTGGTGTTCCAAGCGCCGCACGCGCACGCCTTCCCTGTTTAAAACATTCGAAGTAAATAACCAAAATAAGGCGTTGACGAACGAGCGTGCAAGACGCCATTTGTCTTAGGTATTTGCTTTAGAAAAGTTACAACTGCTGACGCCAGCACGTGCGGCGCGTAGAACACCAATCCCTGCATTCTTCATGATGCTTGGGTAATTTAGCAATAGGGGGCATTCACCGGACGCCATGTTTGAGGGCGATGTTTAGGGTGCATGCTCAGAACGAGCTTGCATTAATAGCCTGCTAGGACCGGCAATCTTGAGGGTGCGGAATGCGCGTTGCAAAAGAACTGTGGAAGCTTGACGTCAGCACGCGCTCAGCAACCACGCACAGAGATATGGCCGCTAGTAAATACACCCTATAAGGAGTATTCACTGTGCGCCATATTTGTGGGTGCTGTCTGGAGCGCATGTATATATATACGAAACGTATTTATTGTATGTACAAAGGGGTTCGTCACATCCTCTTGAGTAGCATCATCCGGAGTTACGTGGAGGGGAAAGGAAAGAGGAAAGGGGGTCATACATGCCTCGCCACCCCTGAAAGACGGAGAAAGTCTAACAGGGAGTCGAGGATGTGCTTCCTGTGCTGGTTTGCGAGGTCCAGAAGGGTCCACTCTTCATACGTTGTGAGTCTTCTCGCCTGCGGGGGAAGCTTCTTCCACGCTGCTTCGCGATACTGCGAACTTTCAGCGCAATCCCACACGAGGTGGAAACATGTCGCCGGGACACCGCGGTATTCGGTGTTGGGGTCAATGCCTGGGTCGTTCGGGGGTGTAGGCTTATAAAATCTAGCCTGCCAGATGGGCGTCATGGCCGTATTGGTTGGAGCCGCCTGATGCTTACCTCCTCCCACCGGTTTTATTCCGGCGGGATCGGATAAGAATTTGGCGGAAGAAGTGAGATGAGCCTGAGTTTTCGGGCAAGTCGTTCCTTTCTTTTTATTTCGTCTGAGTCAGGTGGTATGTCAGGCCTTTCGTCTTGTTCTTGAGGTGCGAGGAGGGGACCGTGGCCTTGTGAGGGCAGGGTCCTTGCGTTTAGCTGCGCCCTCGCAGCCCCGTTCGCCCTCTCGTTTTCCGGGATGCCTTCGTGGCCCGGAATCAAGTCTACAACGACGACGACATAGGGTTTTGATTTCTTAACAACGCTTCGTATTTGGAGCGCGATGTCATTCTGCGAGCGGCATCGTTTGCATTCACGGAGTGCTTCTTGCGAGTCTGTGTAAGTAATTACATTGGATCATTGGGGATTGTCTGTGACTTCCTTGACGGCTGGCACTATTGCCAACAGCTCTGCCGTCTTGGAGCTGCTCGTCTTGTACGTTTCCCCACTCCATGTTGTGCCACGGGTGGGTGAGCTTCATGCTATGCATGTGCGTCCAGCCTCATTTCTGGCCGCGCCGGTATAGAAGACATCGGTATCGCCTCCGAGTTGTTCAATCTTCTTTAGATGTTTTTCACACTGGTGCTGCCGCCTCTTCTTATGGTCTTTTACTTGGTTTTGGGGGATTGGCCTACCTGTAGAGACATCCTCCGTTTCCCATGGGGGCGTCGGATGTGCTGCAATAGTTGTTGTGTCAAGGTCCGCGGTCTTTTCTAATTTCTGCAAGATGACTCTAACATGGTCCGAGCGAGACAGCCTTTTGAGCTGCCCCAGCACCATTTCGTCGGCAATTTCTCGGACCTTGTTGACTTGGGCAGCCTTCTCAAGCTTGGCGATAGGAGTGAATTTGGGAAGACCCGTGATGACTCTCATGGCGCTTCTGTTGAGTACATTGAGGGTCTCTTCTTGCACTTTATTAAGTCGAAGGTAGCTGAGGCCGTACACCGCCTTCGAAACGAGGAGGGCTTGGTGTAATCTTTTTAGTAGATCTGTCTGTGCTCCCCAGGCCTTCGTCGTGAGCTTTCAAAGTAGGTTCAGTCCATCCGACCATTGGGTTTTTGTTTGCTTCATCCCGGTCGCAGCCCCACTATTTTGCTCAAAGGTGACGCCTAAGATCTCGAGTTGGCTTGCCTTTGGGATGGGGGCTCCATCGATTTTAAGTTGAATTTGTTTGTCGAAACGTGTGGTTCTAAGTTTCGTGACGATCATAAAGGAGGTCTTTTCAGGTGAGAGATGGAGGCCTGATTGTCTCGCAAAGACCTGTGCTACATCCAGGGCTTTTTGCATTGTTTCTTTTTTGCCTTCTGGCAATCACCTTGACGGTCTAGATGTAACGTCGTCCGCTTATATAGAAAATTTGATGATGGGAATGGCATCCAACGAGATCGCTAGGTCTGTCATAGCCATGCTGAACAGTGTTGGGGATATCACACCACGCTGGGGGACGCCGGTGTTGTTGTGCCGCCAGGGGCTTCTCTTTCCACCAATAACTATTTGATACGTTCTCTCCCTGAGAAACGACTTAATAAAGTTTAACATGTTGCCTCGGATTCCGCGTCTTTGTGCTGCTTCGATGACCGTCTTGTGAGGAATGCTGTTGAATGCCTTCTTGATGTCTAAGGCAACTATGGTTCTTGGTTGTCTCTTGAACTGAGGCTTCTCGTACACGTCACGATGTATCATTGTCAAGCTGTCCTGGGTGGACAAGCCAGGTCTGAAGCGGGTTTCACATGCAGCGATTTTGGCCCTAAAGCGGCGTGATTTCTGCCGTCGCGGCGCTCTGGCCAGCACCAGCAATTCTGCGGCACGAGCGCCGCAACGGCAGAAATCGCACCGCTTTAGGGCCAAAATCGCTGCATGTGAACTAGGCTTGAAACCCGTTTGCATCGGATGCAGGTCACCTCGAGTCTCGAGGATCCATGCAATTCTCGTTTGAATCATCTTTTCAAGAATTTTACACAAGTTCGATGTTAGCGAAATAGGCCTGAGATTTTGTAGGGTGTTGAGTGGCTTTCCGGGCTCGGGGATCGGGATGACAGTTGATTCCTTCCACTCAGCCGGAATTTCTCCGCCGTCCCAGATGTCGTTGTAACTTTGGAGGAGTTCTTCAAGTTGTTCTTTAGGCAAGTTTCTCAGTGCCGCGACTGTGACTTGATCGGGTCCCGGTGCCGAGTTGGTATTGGCTGCCGTGAGTGCCTCAAGTAGCTCGCCCATGGTGAATGGGGCGTTCTCGGGCGCGGGGTCTTCAACTTGAAGTGGCTGATAGATATCGGCCTCTGGGGGTGGATGCTGCTGCGGAAAAAAGAGAGTTTCTGCCTGATCGGCAAGTTGTTCTTCTGTAATCTTGAGTTTCAAGGCGATGTTACTGCCTGTGTTTTGTGCCTTAGTCTTGCCCGCAAGGCCGCGGTATGTCCGCCAGACCCTGCCTAGTCCAGTCTTTTCGTTAAACGAGTTGCATAGTGTTCTCCATTTTGTTCGACAGAGCTCGTTGGCGTAGCGTTTTGCCTTAGCCGTCGCCTTGTTTAGGGAAATCTTGTTGCCTAAATTCTTACGTTTCCTGTACTTCTTGAGAGCGTTGAGTCTCGTGTCCCATAGGTTTACGAGATGTAAGTCTGGAATCGGCGTGTCTTCTTTCACCTTGTAAACCGTCTTGGCTTTCTTGACCGCCTGGAGAATCTTTTCTGCCATTGGAGTGTCTTTGAGATCTTGAACGTGGGTGCGAAAAGCGTCCCACTCGATAAAACATACTTTTTTCTTCGGTGCGGCCCTAAGTGGAAGAGCAATTTTGATGGGCAAATGATCACTACCCATGGCATCTGGTAACACACACCAGCTCGCTCTAAGTTGTCTCGAGGTCCACGTGAGTTCGGGCGTGGTGTCCGATTGATTGCTAGATTGTGCGAGCCTCGTTGTGATAGCTTTCTCGTTGCGGAGAACGAGCCTCTTTCATTTCACAGGCACGCTTAATAGCCTTGTCTCTGTTTTCTCTGGAGTTGTAGCCCCATTCTGTGTGCTTGGCGTTGAAATCTCCTTCAAGTATAGTTTGGGGTTCGGGTGTTTATAAGTCTTCATATCCATGCGTCGTCTAGCTCTGTGGCGCCTGGACGAATGTAGGCATTAAAAACATCAACTGTCGTGTCTCCCTATAGAATGTGAGTACCAACCACCTCACGATGTTCGTTGCATTCATTTTTGGTATCGATCTGAGTTCGCGGTAGCGATTTTTTAACGAGCGTGACTGTCAGTCCGTAGTTACCATTCTTTCTGACAATTATTGGCTGGAGAAAAGCATTGGTACCCTTGAATCTTGAGGTTCTTTACGTTCGCTTGTTGGGGGAGGATAACATCGGAAGCCTTGTCTTTGAGTTTTTCGAGTCTGAGTTTAAGCTCCGAAAGTTTTTGTTGGAGACCCCTGCAATTCCACTGAAGGACCCATACGTTGGTTATTTTTTTCTTTGGCGTGGCGGTTTGGGTCTGGACGCCGAGGCGCTACTTGCCATGCTGTTTGCTGATGAGTGCGTAGACCAGGTCGCATAGCTTGTGAACCTTGCTTTCGAGGGATCCAACTTTCCCTTCAAGCCTGTCAATTCTGCCATGAATGGCTTGTACTTCCGCGATCCATCCAAGGGAGATGACGCGTCCGAGCTGGTGTTGCATCCTCCACTCTGATGCAGAGGGTAGTTCCACGCATTGTGCATGGGGCTGAGGGGCTTCATGGCTGATGGCAGAGTCGGAAAATTTCTAAATGATTTCAGAAACTCCGGCGACGGTGTTTGTTGGGACGAGGTTTTTGTTGATTGCCCACTCGCATAGGAGCTGTTGCTCTGCAATGTTTTGTGTGGAAGTTTCACTTTCTTGGGCGGGATCGTGAGTTTGGGACAATCATTGCTCGTGGCAACGTGTGACCCATCACAGTTGACATATTTGGGTTGCAGCTTACAGTTCTCGGACGCGTCGTATTCTTGTCCGCAACTGCTGCAGCGCTTGATATTTGTAGGACAGACGTCGGCTTTGTGTCCAAGGAGGTGACAGTTATAGCACGCCAAGGGCCTAGGTCTGTATGAGGTCACCCTAAAGGCCTCGCAGGCGTATCGGACGTAGTTTGGTAGGGACCGGCCTTCAAAGGTAATAAGAACCGTTCTTCCTGAGTGGCCGATGATTCTGGCCGAGGAGATCTCGTGGGGTTTGCACTCGAGTTCTTTCGTTAGCGAATCAGGAGTCTCGTCGTTGTCGTATCCTCGCAGATAAATGACTCCCTTGATTTGCGAGCTTGAGGTCGCCACGTATGGCTTCATTTCAAGCGCTTTTCCTTTGAGGTCAATTTTGCCTATTGTCATGAGCTTGTCGATGGCGTCACGGTTCTTCGTGGTGATAGCAATGGTGTTGGAACGTTCATTCGTGTGAACTGAGCATTCCTTGTCGCTTACGCCGGTCTTGGTAATAGCGTCGCGGATGTTCTTGCTCGCAATGCTGTAAACGTCTTCACAACACACGGGCTTAAGGACGAACGTTTGCGTGGGTGTCTTTGACGTGGATTTATCGGACCGGTTGCGTCGGCGACGTCTCGTGTATTGCTGCCACGTGCCATCTTGGTTGTCTTGTTCCATGGGGGCGCAATACCATCGCCACCGGCGAGATTTTGTGTGCCCTGGCTCAAAGCTTCGGTGCTAGGAGTCAAATGTTGTGACTCGGTGTTGTCGCTGGAGTTTTGGTTCATGTAGTTGTAGAACGCGTTTTTGTTCTGCAAGAACATTGCTATGTCTTTTTTGTGCTCTTCATAAGCGGTGTACTTCATCTTGTTCAGCTTTATGCGAGCGTATTCTTCCTTTCTTTCTTTGAATGCCTGGAGCTCTGCCCACTCCTCGTGGAAATAACGCGTCCTACCTTCTTTGAGGCGGAAGCTTCCTCCTGCGTTCTTGAATATGGGGTTGCGAGCGCCATGTTACTTTTTGCGGGTCGAATCTTCCCCGCGGCTTGAGAGTCCTGTGTAGTGGCTGGGAGGGCCTGAAGGTCCTCTTCGGTGCCGTTGACTTCCAGGGATAGATGGGGGGTCGGGTCCAGGGTTTCTAACGGATCGTCGGGTCCCGAAATCGGGATCCGGCGGTGAGCTTGTTAATTGTGAACCTAACGTTCGATGAGCTTCGTTCTTCCTCTCTCCTGGAGCGCATGCCCAGAACGAGTCCATATTAATAGGCTGCTAAGACCGGCAATCTTGAGGGTGCGGAATGCACGTTACGAAAGAACTGTGGAAGCTCGTCATCAACACGCACTCAGCAGTCGCGCACACAGCTATGGCCACCAGTGAATACTTATTATAGACGCTTTACACACGCGCCAAATTACAGCCGCCATTGATGACCTTCAGTTGTCTTTCCCAGATGCCAAGCAACCAAAGCGGACGTTAACGAGCCTCCACAAAGGTCAGTGCTGTGGAGGAGGACACAGCAGAACCTAAAAGGGCAATAACCTGCCCTGCTGTAGTAACAATCAAGTGAAGTAATTGTAATAAAAGGTAACAAAAACTGAAGGTCACTTATGGCGGCACCCATGCACAGCTGCTGCAAAGCGTCTATAGGTATATATACTCTGTTTCATACTTAGTGTGGAACGCTGTTAGAGTGTACTATAGTCGGATGCAACCTGAGAACAATCTTTTAGCTCCACACACAAGCGCATTGCGCCCATCTGAAGTGCCTCCGCCGTCGAGAAAGTAGTTCGCTAGCAACGTTGCTTTTTCTTCCTCCAGGAAACGTGTCTTAATCTACTACAATATTTATTTAATTCATTCAGGACATTTAAATAAGTTAGAATACGTTTTTGTCAACGAAATAGCTGTTTAGTAAAGAAAGAGAGTCATGTCGAATGTACCTTCTTCCCAATTCATTTTCTGTCCAAGATACTGTCTAATATACGGTCTTCCAGCGCCTTCGATTGAGGGAAAGCGAAGCACTTATAGTTGCTGCAAATAATAAATATTTAGTGATTTACTTAGTTTTGTGGGCTTTGAGCACGAAATGTGTGCCTTTATTTTGTTGGATGAATAAAAAACAAGAATAAATATACTTTTCGGGTTTTGACAAATCGGCACCCTCCGGAGTCACCGACACCACCACCGCGCCCCGCTCTCTTTGTCCTCCGTCATGGATCCCACTGAGGTGACATCGGAAAGCGATTCCCCTGATTCTTTTTGGACGAAACAGCCTGGTGCAGCCTTACCGGCGACACCAAAGCGGTTCTTCAAGAAGCACAAGCGAGGTCGGGTTTTGAACAGCGGCCAGCGGGAGCTGATCCTGAACGCTTACGTTCGGACGCGACATACCGAGCCAGACTTGACATTCAACGAGGTCTGTAAAACTGTCAGCCGGTTGCTTGGTGCCGGCGTGTCGAGCGTCCACGATCAGGGAGAAGGCGAAGCAGAATGACGGACAGGTTGCGACACCCTTTCGAAAGCGACCTGCGAGTTCAGGCAAGCAACGGCGCAGCGTGAAGTACGGCGACTTTGTGGTCTGTACAATGAGATCTCGTGTGCACCGTTTGTTTCGCCAGAACGAGATCCGGACCTTCGCAAAGATAATGGCTGAGTTCTGTGCAAGCCCTCAGCTCCTTTCGCTGCAGAAATGGACTGTGCTTCGCCTTCTGCACGGCATTGGCTTCGAGCGAAAGAAGACTGGTCGAAACTCGCGCATGATCGAGCGAGACGAGATCATCACGTGGCAAGAGAGGTACTTGCGGGACATCGCACGTCACAGGCATGAGGGTGGCAGATCTTCTACCTCGACGAAACGTGGGTGACGGCAGGGCACACTGTCTCGGCGGTATGGGTGGACTGCACCGTGACCTCGTCCCACGGCGCCTTCATGAGGGGTCTGACGACGGGCCTGAAGCAGCCGTCGGGGAAGGGCCAGCGCCTCATCGCCACGCACATCGGCAGCGACGACGGCTTCGTCGCTGGGTGCCTGGACGTTTTCCGCGGAGTAAAGACCGGCGACTACCACGAGGAGATGAGCGGCACACGATTTGAGACGTGGTTTGAAGCTGTTCTTCAGATGCTGCCGACAGGGAGTGTCATCGTAATGGACAATGCTTCCTACCATTGTCGGCGGTTGGAAGCAGTGCCAACGACTGGTTCCCGGAAGGAGGTGATCCAGCAGTGGCTCACGTCAAAGGACATATCGTCGGATGCCAAGATGCAAAAGAAGCAGCTACTTGACATCGTGGCGTCGGTCAAGCCACTGTAATTGAAGTATCGCGTCGATACTGCTGCAGAGAAGGCTGGTTGTACGGCAGTGAGATTTCCACCCTACCACTGTGAGTTCAACCCCATTGAACTCATCTGGGCACAGATCAAGAACGGCGTTGCAGCCAGGAACACAACGTCCAAGATCAGCGACGTTGAAAGGCTGCTCAAGGAAGAAGCCGAAAAGGTCACGGCTGACAACTGGCGCAATGCTGTGAGGCATGTCGTTGGAGTGCAGGAAGGCTACAGGCGAGGTGGTGCTACAAGTGCCCATGTAGAGCCGATCGTCATCGAACTGGGTGCAGACGACACATCTGAGAGGGACCTGTCTGGTGTGGAGCCGCTCGAGGAAGTGTGAAGCCTACACCTTCAACTTCAACAACTTCACTTTCAACAACAACACCTTCAACAACTTCAACCGAAGACTGAGGGGGACCCAGATCAACGTGACCAAAGCATGTCGACTTGTAATCGTCATCAAAGAGCATGGGCTGCCCTTGCGCCCATCACTACATCTGCGCTGTGCGTCTGTAAACATGTTTCAAGGGTGTTCAGTTCATACCGATCATCTTGAAACAGATCAAAATAATGGAATTCGGTTAACAACATGAAACTGAAAAGAGCTAACAGCAGTGGCATGCACAGTGACTCCACCTTGCAGAAAAGAGAAGCGAAGTACAAAACATTATCATGACTGCGAAGGTCGATTCGTTAGTTCCGTCACATTTTGTTCTTCTTTTGCGAACCTTGTTCGACCTGCTGTCATTATTTTTAAGGTGTTTCTCTGGCCGTGTCGTTCTCCAGTTGCTGCTGCTCCTGTACTGTTGTCTTATTATACACGTCCACTTATATTCGTATTCTCTTCTCTTTATTTATGGGGGTTCAATATATAGGGGTTGACTTCTTTTCGAGTAAATACGGTGCCTGACTTGCTTCTGGAACTGTTTTTGCTTGGAACGAACGGTATTCTTTGGTTTTAAGGTGCTCTGGTTTTCACAGTCGAGGGCACAGCAGCAGTGTTTCTCTTTTTGGTAGTGTTGCAGTGTCTCAAGTTGGTTGACCCCAGGGGCCCATGATTTAGGGGTGCAAGTCAGGGTTTGAAATATCTCGCACACTGACCAACGTCTCCTGCACGGTGATAACCAAAATGACACCAGGGAAAGGTTTGAGTCTCAAATGTTACTGGCTTTATCAGGTCGCTATTCGGACGGAAGGTGCTATGGCAATTATGTTACCTTACAACTGATCAAGACGAAAACTGAAAACGGCAGGCTTGTCATATAAATGAATACCGCTGAAAAACCCATTTTCGCAATGTTTATTTGTTTGCTGTAGCACCACCAATAGTGCGGACGACGTCTGGTGGAGCAACTCAGTGCTGGAAGTTTTTATGCTCATCTCACGCAAGGTATACAGGGTGTCCCAGCGCGCCGTTCCGTCGTAGAATGGACCGCATAGATCGGTCGGTGAACGGAGCCTGATGAAAGTTTCCACGAAGGTGTATTTGGATACACCTTCGTGGATATTTATCATACTAAAATTTCATGCCTAGGTTTCCTAAACGAAAAGCGAGAAAAGAAAAGCCGTAAATCTCTATGGGCAGACAGACTGGGACGCGGACCGCGTCCCAGTCTGCATGGATTTACGGCATTTCTTTTCTCGCTTTTCGTTTAGGAAACCTATGCTCATTAAAATTTCGTATGATAAACGCACCGTATAATACACGTCCGTGGAAAGTTCTATCGCGCTCCGTTCGCCCACTGATTTATGCGGTCCATTCTACGACGGAACAGCGCGCTGGGACTCCCGGTATACAGCTCTCACCTGAGAGTGATAAGCACGGCAATCTCAGCTCACCCCGCGGAAACCACAGCGGATTGAAGCAGCGGTGCCGGTACTATGTTGAGTAGCAACGGGGGGCAGAGGCGACAGAAATCCAACGAAGCAGACGACGTCCGGCGTAGCTTCTCACCTCTCAGCAGTGCTAAGCCTCGCGCCCGCTTCGAAATTTTCGTTGGCGATAGCGTCGCTGGATTCTCACCTTGTCGCGCAAAAACTGCTGCAAACGCAAGCCGATACCATTAAGATTTCGTGGCGTAACCTCGGGCACGTAAAACACGGTGCAAAAAAGCAGAATAATTGTCACGAGAAACTAGCGTCGCGTTGCTAAGGCCACCAGCCATGTTGAGCTTTTTTTTTTCAAAAGGATCGCGATTGGTCCACGGAATTGTGACGTCATGAAAACGATTGGCTGGCGTTTCTCGGCGCAGGATTACATTGTCCTCTAAGAGGCATTTCCGGTTTTTTCTTAGCTTGCAACCGACTATAGCCAACGAGCAGGCCAGCAAACAAGAGAGGACGCGCGTGCGCACTACGCTACGCCGTCAGGAAGTGCGGCGATACAATTCGGTCTTCGCTACGGTGTTATCCAAACATGCTCCCGACAGTAGATACGTTTCAATTTTCGAAGAAGGAAAAAAAATGTTTTGCTCAAAAATGCTTTCTGGCCTGGGAAAAAGCATGTGACGCCTAGCATGCTCAGTCGCCCGTGACCGTACTAGACCGTACTACAGGGGGTGCTATGCAAGAGGGCGGGAAGAGGTGGGACGAAGTGACTGGGACGTCGCCGCCAGTGCGATTGGTCAGCGGGCCGCAGGCGGCGACGTCGCCGTCCCTTAATTCGTCCCGCCTCGTCCCGTTGTCTCGCATAGCCCGCTGGACGCCATAGAGTCCAGTGGTCGCGCCGTAGTGTTCCTTGCGGGAGAACAAACTGGCTAACGTCTGGTTTCTATTTTACAATAAACTATACAGGGTGTCTGATTTTGATGCGAACCGATTTCTTTTTATATGGGTGAGAGTTAGAAGAGCGTCGTTTTCACCATGGATTTATCAGACTCGGTGGAGGTTAGACGAGGGAATAATGGTCCTAATAAGTTGGATAATGAACTAAGATACGTTCATTAACTTTAATTCTTAGTTATATGGGTCATGTTCCAATTGCAGTATTGATGGCAATAAATATTAGATGGAAAGCCAATTGAAGAAATTTACAAAAATCTAATAATCTACACTGTCAACAAAAGGGTAGTCGTAGGGTACTACATTTGGGGCAGTCAGAAGCCGTCACAGATATCGCTACCCCCCCTCCCCCTTAGTAATACTAACGACCCCAAGCATAGTCTCGCGGCATGAAATCAACAGGTAGTCACAGTGAGCACACCCAAAAGCAACATGGCGGCTGGCAAGCGACAGTGGAGCAATACGAGTAAGGCCTAGCGAGCTGGACTGCTTTTTGCTAAAATACAATTCTCAAGTGCGCATACCCGTCCGCTGCGTTCCGTGCGCACTAAAACAATCCAAAATGCGCCTCGAAGCACCGGCACCGCACTATATCACGAGTAGTAGCGGCGATGTGATTGGGGGCATTCGAGGGGGTTTGTCCGCGACTGCTTTCGCGCTGCCGGCTGCATTTACTTTGCGGCCAGAAAATATTCAAAGAAGAAATCGCATAGCGACAAATAAAATGATGTCTTTATTGAACAGAGAATCTGCTTGCTGTGCTTGCCGCAAGTGATCCGGCGTTTTCGGTTGACAGCGGCGAGGCGAGGCATCACCGATTCAAGCGGTGTCGGTTTCGATCGTTCAACGCTCCTGCTCACCTGTTAGCATTCGTTATCCACTTTCAGGTCACTGGTAAACCCCACCGCGTCTGTGCACGCACTATTGACCGCATGGAACACCCATTCAACTGGCTATGGGGCTGATCCACTGATCCCACTGGGACGAGAGGCCGAGAACCGAACCCGTTGTGGCTGCTTCGTGGAGCTATGGAGCGCCTCCATGTTTTTCACTCAAATAAGTAAACACATAAACGCGCGACTCCATGAATTGGGCGGCGACATGCGCCACCTAACGGACAGCGCTCAAACTAAGAAAAAAGAAACCAACAGTCTTTGCTCTGAGCGCCTCGCCTGACATGCACGTATTACATATTCCACACCACACTTCACATATGCGACATACAGACACCATACAATATTGTACATCGACGCGTTCACAAACAGCACAAGGCACAACATTAGATATTGACACTATACATTCCTATATACACGACTAATCGACACAACCAGCTCATATACTGCTGTATTTTCTGTGACCGATTAGGATGATGACCACTGTCATATTTTGCATAAATACGAAAAGACTGTGTAAGATTTATCTGTATATATTATTTTTCTTTACTGCCCTTAGGAAAGCGCTCTTACGTAATCCATTGAAAAAGTGAACTGCAGCTTATAAATCAAATTTAATAGTCCCTACACGCCACGTTTTGATCAGTTTCGTTTTCTCGCTTGCCTACACTTCAAGTATACAGAAGCCTGTTTAATTAATTGTATTAATTATCGAAACCTATTTCGGCAATTACAACTTTCTGAACACGCTAATGCATTTTCTTTTTTCTTTTTACATATCCGAATAACTTCAGCGGCGGTTGAGTAAATGTTGAGACACTGAGCGCACGCTCGATTCTAGCGATTCTAGCGAAGCCCGTCCGCCGGTCCTCCTCTCCTCCTCCTCCCCCCCCCCCCCCCCCCCCTTCCCGAAGCGTTGTTTCAGTTTTCTTTTTTTCGCTACAATTGTTTCTGCTCAAGCGCGTGTCTTTCAAATATGCGTTCTATGCGCTCGCGCTCGCGCCAATAGGACAGTGCAGAGTTGCCGTTTTCGGGCCGTGCCTTCACCTACAGCGAACGCAAAATACGTGTGCTAAATTATCTGAAGCCTGATTCAGACAGTTGCGTTTGACTGCGTTGCGGCAGCGAAAAACCAGGACATCCCTGCTGCTTATATCGCGTGCCAAGAGGATTCCTTGAATTGGATTCCACGCTTCATATGAAGCACAGATGTGCCGGTGAGTCGCTTTCGGTTCTCGACGCAACGCTGTCAAACGCATTCAAACTCAAGTGTCTGAACCGGCCTCAAGCATGGAAGAACACCGAGAACATAGTTCTCTGCGCTGCACCTGCTCGCTTCTCCAGCAATACTTTTTCTAAAAAAAAAAGGAAATCTAAACCGAATAGCACGTGTATGTTTGCCAACGCCTTATTTTTGGAAATTTACTTGGAATCCTTTATATAGGTAAAAGGAACGCCTGCCGAAAGGCCTGAAATGCTAGTCCTCCTCAAAGTACTGCACCTTGGATGACACACACTTGTTTGAAGCATTTTTTATCGAGGATGCTAGATGAAATGTGCCAAATGAGCCAGTGAAGGCTAATCATGTATCCCAAGACAGAGAAATACTCAAATACACAGGCATGATCCCAGTTATCTGTGTACCTTCGTCCTGTCCGGCCTCAGTCGCGGTGTTCAATGCTTAATACTTTACTGCACTTGAAAGAAAAAAAATTGGGTATGACAGGCGTGCAAGTTCGGCGGAACCGAGGAGGCCATTTGCAACTGATCTGCACGCAGAACTGACCGATCACACCTTGAAGGCCGGTTCTCACATGCAGCGAAGCGCTGATGTAACGCTCCTCACGTGCCGTCAGCTACTTATCGTCTGCCATGAGCAACAGTTTTGACGGTGCGATACAAAGCTGGTGACCGCTCCAGTCAGCACGCGCTTAGCGCGAGGTAAGCGCTATGCTTGTAGCGCTCCGCTGCATGTGTGAACAGGCCTTTAATGAGAGCACGCTCTTTACTGAACCGCACAATAAAGATGACTAGATTATCTCGTCCAACGAACATTCCAGTCAACTCACGCCTGTGCGTAGCTTCCTGTGCTTTTCTAGAGATTTGGTTAATTTCCGCGAGCACGACGCCAGCTGCCAACTGCTTACTAGCAGTACATGGTAAAACCCGCGACGGAACCAAAAAGGACACCCGCGATCCTTTTTATCTGCCTCGGGTTTTAGTGGGTGCTTACCAAGATTGCCTGTACTCCTTGGCATGTTTGTTTTCTGCAAGTTTAGGCGAACTGAGCCACACGCCTGTTTCGACCGGTTCAAATTTGAATAAATGGTAACCAACGCACAAAGAAAACAAGTCATGGATGAAGAAAGAATAAAACAATTAAAACAGGGACAACACAACCACATCTTTCAACTAGCAACAGACGAGTAAACTTTCAAACAATGAGCAGCCGACTATACCCAGTAGGAGTAGGGAAAGAAGGGGGAGAGAAGGAAAGGAAAGAAAAGAAACGCGAAGTGCAAGTCAGGGTGGTAGGGTTATCTCGGATTTTAAAAATTCAACCTCAGTTTTCGTCAGCAGGAGGGAAGGGTTAGACACGTTGTTTTTTGCTGTGGTCATCGCGAATGATTCTATGATTTCCCTGCCGAATCTGCTGTCATGTCCCCCCAGGATTTTTGTGTCATCAAAAAGGGGATGACAACGCAAACACGAACGGGCATGTATGACTATGGGATGATAAGAATCTGGAGAGGCCTTAGAAACTTCGTTGTGGTGTTCGCGGAGTCTGTGATTGGTGCATTTGCCGGTCTGTCCTATGTATTGATGGCCGCAGCTCAAGGGGATGGAGTAAACTTTCTTCTCTTTGCATGGAATGAATTTCTTTTCGTGTTTGACGGTACAGCCAATCGGAATCCGGTTGTTGTTCACTTGTTGACATAGTTGTTTAAGACGCATGCGGCACGAGAAGACGACATTCGTGTCGAACTTTGAGGCAATGGATTTTATCCGGTGGGCTGAGTTGTGTACGTAAGGAATGACGGCGAATCGGGCTTTCTTTTTTGTGGATGGTGAGTGGCGATCAGTCCCGCGAATCATCCTTTCCAATACAGATCGGAGAAGGTCGACGGGAAACCCTGCCCTGACGAGCCTCATGTGCTGCAATTTGAAGCTATCTTCTGAAAGATGACAGCAAGACTTCGTGAAGGATGAAGAAAACAACGATTTAATGATACCGTGTTTTACCGACTTCGAATGGGCGCTAGAAAACGGTAAGACAGGTTTGGCAGACCTTTGTTGAAATGCCCAGCAGAGTCCAGTGGCACTGACATGAAGCCGCAAATCCAGGTACTGAAGACCTTCATTCGATGGTTCTTCTTTCGTGAATGTAAGGCCTGAAGAACAAGCGGAAAAAACCGCTGTAATGCTATCTGGAGGAGTTCGAGCAGGATGAATGATTAGGTAATCGTCTACATATCTGAAAACATGGCAGCCAGGGGTGGAGATGTCCAGTTGTGCTTTTATAGCTCTGTCAACGAATAAAAGGAACAATTCGCTGAGAACAGGGGCGAGACATGAACCGATGCAAACGCCCTTTTTTTGGCGGTAGATCCCTCTTTCATGTTCGACTAAGGTGGACTGGAGATATAGATGAATCAGGTCCACGAATCCAGAAACGGAGACACCGGAGGAATTCTGAAAATCCACAGCTCCGTGCTCAAAGATGGCGTCGGAGATTGAGGCAAGCAAAGTGGTAGGATCTAGATTGAAATACATGTCTTCTATGTCAAGTGAAAAAATAGAGTGGGGCAAGGAGAAGGAATGTTGGGAACTGATGACAGAGATGAGTTCTATTGAGTTAGACACTCTAAAGGGTTGAGGGAGGTGGATGCAGGACAGATGCTTTTGTAGAAAGAGCCCGAGCTGCTTCTGCCAACAACCCTTCTCTGACACTATACTTCGGAGGGGAACTCCAGTCTTATGTGTTTTTGCAGTGAAGAAAACTGAAAGGTACTGCTTCGCTGGACTACTAATGGCGGTTTTTAAGGACGACAGGTTCAAAGACGAGCAGAGTTGTTTGGCTCTTGACCTGAGGGTCCTTTCCTTTCCTTCTCTCCCCCTTCTTTCCCTACTCCTACTGGGTATAGTCGGCTGCTCGCTGTTTGAAAGTTTACTCGTCTGTTGCTAGTTGAAAAATGTGGTTGTGTTGTCCCTGTTTTAATTGTTTTATTCTTTCTTCATCCATGACCAAAACCAACACGCTCTTCTCCCAAGCAAAGAAAACAAGTTTCAAGTACTTTTTGAGATTTTTGAAGTGACTTTTACTATTGAATGGCTGCATGTACTTGAATATTCAATTCAAGAGTTTATAAGACGTGACTACCCCATGCTTGTCACTTGCAAGGGTGGCAACGCTCAATGGCTCGAGCCCAGTGGGTAGTTAAGTAAGCCTGTGGCGTAGTTACAGCCGTCAAAACGCATGATTACTAGGGAGGGGGGGGGGGGTGCTCACTTTTTCTTAGAGTGTAGAGTATAGATTTTAATTAATAAATTCTCACATTTTTAGTCCGATAGAAAAATGGCGCGCAAAGAAAGCGCCGCCAGCCTTGTCAACAATGAGGCCTAAAAGAGTTAAGTGGTCGCTTCAATCAAGAAAACTATCTAATCGTCGTGACAGCGTCCTGGCATAGGTGTTAATTTGTGCAGCATTGTGGCGTGGTATACTTATTACCTAATATTAATACTTCAATAACTCGTAACAATAAAAACAATGGAAATTGTCCGGAATGCACACTAAAAAGTTGTTTATTTCACAATAAAGCTTGCAATTAAACAACGCAAATCAAACAGACTCAACTTTTAATTGCGGAAATATAAACAAAATACTATCTATAATTTTTTTTATATTTTCTCATCGGTCACGATTGTACCTTGCTACCAATAAAAATAAGGAAACTAACAAATTGATTTTTGAAGAAAATCAATACCGAATTTGTTAGATTTTCGATACATTTCTTGCTTCACATGTAACATGTTTTATCAACATACATTATTGAATATAAAATATAGTATTTTTATTAATTTGCCAAAACTCGTCAATGAAACACAGTTCGACATTATTAAAAAGCTATTGAAACATATAAAGTAGTTCTTTTTTACAATATTTCTTAAGCATAATGAAAACCATTTCAGGAAAGTCACAAACGAATCTCAGAGCTTTATATTGAGAAGTGAGAAAATAGCGAGCGGTCAAACATGCCAGCCCCAACACGTCGCAGAAGCGTCCGTTTTCTCCACGGTCATTTCAGTAATTAGTAACTCGAAAACAAAGCAATCCGCCAAGCTTAATGTTCGTGCTCTTTCATTTCAATATAGCTCCCCAAAACATATTTCTGGGTGAAAATAGAAATTCAACACCAAAACCGAGCATGAATTGAGAAGGAAACACCCGAGGTAATGGTCCTTAAGATACATTAAGTTCTAAATATTGACTCTTGAAACCGGCGTACGCATCAAGTGACGCACAAAGTTTCAGTTTCCTCCTTGAGAAACCGGAGTAAGAAACAGATAGAAACAAAAAAACGAAGGTGATGGTGTACCTCGGGCGAAGGACTTACCATTCGCCAAGAAGCAAAGCACGAGGAATACTTTCAGCAGAACCATGATCACTGTTCTCTAGCCCTCAACGTTATAACCAAGACAGTTTTCCGGCCGTATATATACTTATTTATTATTTGGCATTATTCGACTCAAAGAAAACAAAGCAAAAAGATTTGTTTTGTCACCTTTGGTTTTTGACGAGTCCTCACGCACTTGAAGGTCATCGTTATAAAGGTTTCTTCTCTTGCTATGCCCTTTCCCTGACAAGGTTGCAGGTTCTCATGAGAGTCCCAGATCACGCGATTGTTGTACAAATAACAGGCGGTTCGTCGAAGTACGACAGGAAAATATTGATAAAGGGCAAAAATGAAAAGGACAGGCCTTTCATCTAGAAAATACAGAAGCAAGACATCTGAAAGCCGCAGCCACCGCGTGTCTTGTACGTGTGACAACTTGGTTCCCACTTGTTTACACTTCAGAAGGTCACTATATCGAAGTGCAGTAGTTTATTTTTTATTTAGATATACAACATAAATGCAAGAAATAGTCCAGTCTCCAAAAAAAAAAAAAAAAAACTGCCCCGAGGGAACGACAACTCTAAAGATTGAAATGTAAGTTCGAAAAACAAACCGAAAATCGCGCGACATTTGGTACACAAAAAATGGTGTCCTGCCGCTAAAGAAACCAAGCGTAACGCATTTATTCCACAGAAAACGCGGACACTCTGGAAAAAAAAAAAAAACAGGCTCATGGTCTTGTGAAATAAACACCTTCGGTTTTTTGAAAAAAAATAGCGTGGAACAAATTTGACATACCGTATTTACTCGAGTTATAGCCGCACTATTTATGAACAAGGCCCCTTGCGCCTACTTTACTACATAACACAAATACAGCCAATCATTACGTTCCGCATAAATAACATAGGGAATGACCAGATCGAGAACACGATTCTCCATACAGATCGAGAACACGATTCTTTATACAAATGCAATCCTCACAGATGGTATCTTCGCACGAAGACGTTATTTCTGTCTTGTAAACAGCTGGAATCACGCTGTCGATAGCAGTGATTGGCAATCCGGGTGCTCCGCGGAGAAGGGAACCCTCAGGTTTTCTTCATAAACAGTGTGGCTACTACTCGAGTAATTACGGTATTCCAGATTTCGCGCAATTTCGGTTGCTTACTCGCAAATGCGCCTTAATAGCTCAAACATGCACAAAACACAAATCCAGCGAAGCTTGTATTACGCTGTATACGGCTTGGGCGTGACGTCATTGCAGGCTGCTGGAATCAATTCCACTTGTTCTATTCAATACAAACAATTTTGACGGTTCAAATTGAATGCTGCAGGAAGAACGCTCTCAGCAACAAGGCCACCCCAATGGCCGATATTGTGACCTCCATGCAAGTCACGCATTACTTCTTTGCAAACAAGAATATCTATCATACGTAAATCCGAGGGAAGTTTTCGTTCAAAGGATATTTGCAATTTGCGTGCATTATATATCCCCGCTAGATATGTATCAAATAACCGTGCAGCCCATTCTGTCCATCTGAGAAAAGTAGTCTTGCACACAGAATGCGGTATAGTTAGGGTTTCGTGTTGTCGGGCTTTTTTTCTTCAAATTTGGAGGTGTATTTTGTGGCATATTTTAACGCGATTAGCGTTTGAAGGGCAGCTCCGGTCCATAGTTTTAATTTTGCGATTCGACTGTTTTCAGCGAAGTCAGCGTCCCTGAATCACAAGATGTAATTTTTTCTCGGCATTGTGCGTAGTTTTTATTTATGTTCACACGGACGATATGGAGAAGTCGCGCAATGCGACTATGGCTTATCTCATCCTACGTTGGACTAAAGGCCAACGCCACGGGCCGCCGGGTCCAATCACGTTATACTCTGAAGTATGACTTGCTTAACGTTGATTAGGGGTGGACGAAGTGGACGAATAATGCTCCGAATAAAAAAGCGCTGCATCATTCTTATAGCTTCAAGAATGCAAAGAGCCTGTGTGTCGTGGCTTTCTTTGCAATGTGAAAATGTAATAGATGACATACATAAATGAATTCGCGTATTTTACTTTAGTGATAAATTGAAGCATGACATAATCACAATTTTTTTAATCAATTACCGCAACATAGAAATAAATAAAGAAAGAACATCACGACAAAATATGAAATATTTTGAACCATTTATAAAGACAAAGTATGGAGAGGCTACAGAAAATATTATGTGCCTAAACTTTTGAACCAACTCCGTGACGAGCTGATTGAGTGCAAATATCCACATGCAACGAAAAAAAGGGCAAGAATATGGATTAATGAACAAAAAAATTAAAAATGTGAATTAATAAAAAGTACCAACATACGACCGTAACCACGGTATGAATTATATTGATTATTAAAACAACGCTTTGAGATATAATATTACATAACAGTATGTACCTAATAGAGGCCCGTTCCGCCGGTTATAGTGTACGTGTGTATGAACCGCTTGTTTTCTTATAATTTGTTTGTTTGATTAAAGTCATAGAATGAGTTAAAACTGTAAAAATTCTGGTTGTTAGTCACCTGCCGCGTCCCATACACAAGCCTTCTTGGCTTGCGTGGGTACAGAGCGAAATGTATTCAAAAATGAAAATAAATTGTATTGTATGTCTCACTCAGTGCTCTTCGATTCGAGCCACTGCTCGCCCATCCCCATTAGTGATCCGAGACGCGGGCTCCAATCTGTGGATCGAAGCGAAATACCACGCAACTTCTAAGTGGCTCATGATTGGATATGACGGTCCGTGGCTTTTGCCTCTAGTCCATCGTAGGGTGTGACGAAGTATAGATCGCATCGCCAAAAAATTAGACAAAAAACCGTGCTCACGCCATCAAAAAAAAAATTTTTTTTCTTCAGAAATATTGATGGCAATGCAATTTAGTGCAGGGCAGAGGCCATGATTTATTTTTTTTTAAATCGGAGGTGGTCGAGCGTATCGTCTGGGACGTTTAATATGGAAGGACCCTTATATAAACAGATTCCGTCGACAGAGAGTTTCATCTTCCGATACATATTTTTACACAAGGTAAAATAAATTACAACGCGTGCTTTGATCTTGCTCTTTTACTTTAAATTGGCGGTCTTTAAATTGGAAGATTTCCATTCAATTGTTTCTTGCAGAAAACGAAGGTAAATAAGTGCTTCAGAAGTAACTCAATTCGCCATTCCCATTCCTCATTACTTTTTTTCTCCCGTATTCAGTCTCTGATATTTCATTCTCCCCCCCCCCCCCCCCCCCCCGCCAATAGGCGTGTTGTCGTTTAATATGCAACGCAACCTCTGCCCTCGGTTATTGTCGCATGCAACAACCTTCTGTGCATCTACATTCCTGACTAACATTCGCCGAGCCAATCACCGCAATCGACGGAAGAAACCTATGCAAATGAACAGGAAGAAAAAAAGCTTCTAGCTTAAAATTATTTTTTTGGGTGTTTTGTCTTCCACTCCCTATCGAAAATTCGATCAAGATACGTAATTTGGGACACTGACTGCCAGTCAGCAGCCCTGGTGGTACGTGCCCTGATGATCCATCAGATAGCATCTGACTGCTACTGCCAAGAAAATTTCATCAACAAGGGCAGCATTTATGTAAGAGTAAAGCTATACGCACTCCGGAGTGCATTTCGGACGAAATGGCTATACGCACTCATAAATATCGCCAAATGCCTCGACAAAACAAAATGTTCGAGAAAAAAAACGGAAAAAAAGCAGGCCCTCTGCGGATCGAACCCGCGACCACTTGCGTACAAAGCGGACACCTTAACCCCTATGCTATGCCACTTTTTTTTTTTTTAAACAGTTTATTTTTAGTTTGCAGAAATATTTGAAAATGTTCAAGTACAAAGAGCATTCGCCACACTATTTACAACATCCTAACATGAATGGTAAAGTATGAAACACACGTGAGGTATGATACATGGTAGACATACACGCAGTTCTCACTCATTCCAATCAGTACATAAAGAATGCACATCAGCGTCGTTGGCTTGTAAAGTTCAGCACGAACATGTCACTGACACTTACAAAAAGTCATTTCAAAAGAGTCCCAAACAGTGACCTTTAACAACTATAGCACATATGTGACCGATGGAAGGATTACTTTCAGAAAGGTTTCATTACAATGTTATTACAGCTGCTTCATTTGAATGAGAGTGTCTAGTAAAGGTGCCCACTCGGGGGTCCCCTCGGCGGGGGCATAAATACTCTTAATCTGCGTGACAAGTTCAATGAAATATACATCCACGGTGTGGGCGTTTATGTCCGCGTGTCTAACAGCCATGCGGGATTTCCAAATACTGAAAAGCCCCAGAAGCACAAATAAGTCGTAAGGGATCAATTCATGTTTGTCAACTGGAAGAAAACAAATGTAATAGGGTGTGATAATCAGATCTTTTTTCAATGTCCTCTTTAAGATGTCCCAAAAAAGTACGGCGTCCCAACAATCAATGAATACATGCTCAACACTTTCTGGTTGTTTACACAATAAACAGTCAACCGACCATGGAACAAACATTCCTCTTTGTTTCATCCATAATTTCACAGGTAGTGTTCCGGTGTGTAGTTTAAAAAAGAAATTTTTTACTGCAGGAGGGATATACATCTTTTTGACTCGACATAGTACATCCTGACCTGGGCCATCTGCGAACAAGGCGCGATAGATAGGTACTGGAAAAAGTATGTCCAAGAGTGCCCGTGTAAGGTCTTTTCTGTTGGCAGTGGAAAGGTACTCCCGTGAAAATCGTGCAGATAGAAAATTAAAAGAGTCGACGACCTCTTTTAGAAAACCTACGGCAACCATAGGTTTTAAATTCTCGGATGAAACCAAAAAGGATGGGAAGTGACAAGCCAATTTTGTCTGAATCATTGTACGAAGAAATGGCTGTTCCTGATCTCGGAGAAAGAAAAACCTCGACACAAGTTGTCGAACATACAAATGTGGTAAGCCAATCCCACCAACGGAAATACGCCGGAAGAAGTTGTCTCGCCTCATCAGTTCAGATCCAGACTTCCAAACAAATAAAGCACAGATTCTATGAATTTTTTGCACGTTCTTCCTGGCACAATGCAGAACTTGCAATACATACATAATCCTAGCATTAAGAAAAATATTGCATGCAGTCGCTCTTGCAAAAATGGACAAATCTCGATTCGGCCATTTTGACACTCTCCGTTTTAAATCATTAGTGACTTCGGACAAGTACGATGTGCTATTACGATATTGGTGGAGTGGAACACCGAGATATTTACAAGGCGTATCACTCCACCGGACGCCTTCGTATTCGGTTGGCCGTGTTGCCCATGAGCCATGCCAAAGCCCAGAGCATTTCTCCCAGTTCACTGCTGCACCAGTTTCATTGCAAAACACCTTGGTTAGAGAAAGCGCCTCGGTAATACTTTTTTTGTCAGCGCGAAAAATGGCAATATCATCAGCGTAAGCTAAGACTTTTACCTCAACCTCCTTTAGGCTATAACCGCGAACGTTCTCGCTTTTAGCGATGCTCAAGCAGAAGGGTTCTAGGTATAAGGCAAACAATAGTGGTGATAGGGGGCACCCTTGTCGGACCGAAGACAGAACTGGGATGCTTGCAGTAAGATTATGGTTTATAATAAGTTTCGTTGTGCATCCCTTATAAGCCATTTTTACTCCATCAAAGATAACTTTACCTATTTTGACATGTGTCAGCACCTGCGAAAGAACTTCATGGCTGACGCGGTCAAATGCTTTTTGCAAGTCTATTTGGAGCATGGCAACCTGTTTTGTTTCGTCTGAGCAACATTCCAACACGCTTCTTGCGATATGAATATTTGTTTGTATACTTCTTCCTTTAATGCCGCAGGTTTGGTGGTTACCAACTAGTTGGCTAATAACACTTTGAAGCCGACGTGTCAGTATTTTTGTGAATATCTTATAGTCAGTATTGCACAACGTGATCGGTCGATAGTTAGTAAAGTTTCGCAGTTTTACGGGGTCATCCGATTTGGGAATTAAAATGGTGTGAGTCTTCAGGAAGGATGGCGGCAGCATTCCCACCGCGTACGCTTCTCGTAGCACACCCAGGAGCGCTGTGCAACTACGATTTTTAAACTTTTTGTAGAATTCCGATGAAATTCCATCTGGCCCTGGCGCTTTGTGATTGGGCAGTTCTTCTACCGCTTTCTCAATTTCGCCGAGCGTGATTGGTCCTTCGAGCCATTCCGTTATGTCATCTTGCAACTGAGGAACGTTCGCTATCAAACCGCATAAGCCTGTTGAGTTAGGTCGTAATACTTTACTCCCAAAGAGCTCGGTGTAGTATAGAACGAAGGCTTTTTCAATACTGCTAATGTCAGTTGTAATCTGATTATTAAACTCGATTTCGTAGATATCTTTTGCTAGTGCGTATTGTTTCTCAGAAGCCAACGCTCGTTTTGTAGGCTGCTCTCCAAAAAGAAATTTGTTCGTTCGAGAACGCACAACTGCACCTTCGTAACGCTCCCGATGTAAGAGCTCAATCTCTGACTTCAGGAATTGTATGTCCTTTAGCCCAGCACCAGGATATTCACATTCTGCCTTGTGAAGCACGTGCAAGTCCCTATTCAGTTGCCGTTCTTTAGCTCTCGCTTTTGACTTTATAGTAGTTGACCGTTCAATTGCGACTTGCTTGAGGTCCTCTTTAAAGTGCTCCCACCTTTCCAGTAGGCACTGTCTATTTGTTTCTGCATACTTTTCGAATAAGTCGTTTACGTGAGTAACAAAAATTTCATCTTTGAGAAGTTTTGCATTTAGCTTCCAGAGTTCCCATTTGAACTTGTTCGTCGACCGTGCTCTCTTTCCAAATGTCGCCGTTACTAAGCAGTGATCAGTAAAAAAGAGGGACTTCACGTTATACTCTTGAAAATTACTTATCAGGTCGCATGACACGTAGATCCTATCGAGCCGAGCATGCATGGATGCTTGGAAATGCGTGAACTGAAGCTGTCCCTTCCGTCCACTCATTTCTGTTACGTCGACCATGTTGCATTCATCGATCATATTGCTTAAAAGGTTCGCGCTGTTGTCATTGGTATCTCTACGCGCCGACCTATCTGTAACGTTGCATACACAATTGAAATCTCCAAGAAATACAACGATGCGGTCACATTCCAAGTACTGACGGAGATAGTTAAAGCAAACCTCTCTTTCTCTTGTCCTATTTGGAGCATAAATACAGATAACTCGCCAGGACAGATCTGACATAGTGAAATCACATACAATGAAACGACCTTGGTCATGAGAAATTACCGACAAATTAGTAAGCTTTAAGGATTTTTTTAGGAAGAGGAAGCATCCTGCTGACGTACCTGCGGCATGACTGACACACACTTCGTATTTCAAAAGAAAGGGTTGTAAGGCTCGTTCAACTTGCTCATCTTCAGACATTTTGGTTTCTTGAATTGCTAAAATATCTAGTTGTTCTTGAGCTAGCAACCGTTGCAACTGGTACTGTTTACGGCTAGAATTCAGTCCCCTAACATTTAGAGATGCAAAACAACAAGGTTCTTGCATTTCGCACATGCCTTAAAGTTATGGATACTATGTATGCGAGCTACCCGTAGAGGTTATTTTCCTTTCGTTTCCGAATTACTTGCCTTATGACCATGCTTTTGTAAGTTCGAATTGTCTGTCGTCGGGTTTCCTTCGTAGGCGTACCAGGCTTCCGTCACTGTTAGCTACTGTGAGTTCTGTCGGTTGCGGTGCTTTGCATTGTAGCGTCCTTTCTTGGTGGTAACAAAATTCCACTTGGCCTCCTCTTCAAGGTCTTTGTCTTCGGTCTCCAGGCTTTTTACGTTTTCAAGGGGTCTCTTGTTTACCTGACTTGCGTCAGGCATTTCTTCAACGATTTCTGGTGATTCTTCTTTTGTTTGTTGGTCTTCAAGGTCGCATTTTTCCTCAGTTTCAGATGCCCGTGGATCTGGAATACTTTTCACTTCAGTTGCCAGAGGCAGATTCTGTACAGCAACGGTTTTCTCTTGACCAGCCGCCACTTCTTTTTCTTTGGCGGGACATGCATTCCCACCTGTACCTGGAGTGATGAGAGCTGCAGGGGCAGTACTGGCTGCCGTACTCTCTGCCTCGTCAGCATCCATTAACAGTTCATGCACCGGGTCGATTTCTTGGCGTCCAACGGCAGTGGCGTATGTCTTCATACAATCGTCTGACTCATGACCGAAACGGTGACACTCCGAGCACAGCGGTGCACGACAGTCACGACGTATATGTCCCGTGTGCTTGCATCGCAAGCACAAAGGCGCGCGCCCGGGAACCACAATCAAGGAGTTCGCTCCAAACAGCCGTAACTGGTGTGGTATACCGTCAATAGTCGTTCCCTCTTTGAGGTTGATCCGCACAAGTCTTGTCGCTGACTCAATGCCTTCAAAACCTTCCGCTTTCCAGGTTTCTCGTGCGACTTCTGTGACTTTGCCGTAAGGTTCCATAGCCTTGCGTACCGCATCATTCGAGACGTGGAAAGGGATCCAGTGTATCTTGAGTCTGACCTCTGCGTTGCTCGGGTCAATGACAAGACACCGTCTGCCCTTGACCGTGAGCTCTTTGGCCGAGACTAACTTGTACGTGGCCGCTGATGACCGAAGGGTTACGATCCAGACGTGGTTCATCTGGTACGCTCCTATCGAAGCCACTTCCTTCAGGACGTTCAGGCGTTCCAGCTCTTGTTTGAAATCTTCGATCCTGTACGGGCGGTTCTTGCTATCGCAGTGAATAATGACGGTGTTCAGAGCAAGCGCTCCGCGCGGCAGTGATGGCAATACAACCTGGTACTCATCAGTGGGTGCAGAAACAGAAAATCCACGGCCTGCAAGGGCCGTTGTAGACACTCCTTCGGAGCTCATATTTGGTACGTCTTGCGTGACCAACTTCTTCTTCTCCTCCTATGCTATGCCACCGCTTAGGAAACTCGATTTTACCATTCGTTTTATACGAGTTTAGCGGAGTGCGTATAGCCATTTCCGTTCGAAGTGTACTCCGGAGTGCGTATAGTTTTAATCTTTATATAAAGTTTAAATTCCGAGGTGCCAATCTTGGATGGCTATGAAACGGTTCACAAGCCGAGGTGACCATCTTGCATGGGTGTGAAACGGTTCACAAATCCTTAAAATAAATGTTATTCATGACATCAAAAATCAGGAAAAGTGTGTACCCGTCTTTTGTTTTTTCCCCCTTTTGAAATTTTCGTTTTCCAGACAAAAGGGACATTCGTTTACAAACGGGACCACATGCACCGTAAGCATGTTACAAAGAAACGCCCTCGATGTCTGAACCTTTCGGGACGACCGTATACACTTTTATTCACAAAAGCTATGCGACTACGTTAAAGCTAGAGAGCAAGCATGCATGCTACAGCCCTGGCTTCCACGGACGAACGAGAGCAGCAGACATATTTGAACTACGCTCGCGGATGTTCGCGAACAATATTAATGAGGTGCGACACAGCCGTAAGGCCAATAGCCCATGCCAGATAGAAAGGTATAAACTTTCTAGCCCAAACCTCTCGGACCGAGTCAGGAGCATTTTAGTAATGCAGCGCGAGATTCCGACAATGAGCGCATCGCTCTAAAGAATGCTTCGGCTGCATGTGCAGTTAAGCCTTCAGCATGTTATGCAAAGCACTCGTACATCAATCGCCGTACTTCAGTACTACTTACCTGCCATGTAGAGTACTTTCGCGTCGTGGAACGATCCTTTTGTTCGCGCGTCTCCGGCCCAGTAGACCTGGTACACATTGTCGTCTTCAACTACACCGCTAAAGTCCCTTACATCGTCGGAACTCACGACTGGCTGGGTCTTGTCGAGTAGAAATTCTACTAAAACATAAGACATTGTAGAGCACGGGCAGGATCGACAGGTTGGAGCAAGCGGTCAAGCAAAACGAGTCGAGAGCGATCGTTCATGGAAGCTCGGCGAAGCTGGCGAAGCCTCTATGGGCGAAGCGAAAGTGGCGTGTTCGGCGTTTCGGCGGGCTTCTGATCAGGGTTGTCGGTCGGTTGCGTGTCATATCTCTAACATTAGCGGCTTTATGGGCTCACGTCCCGAAATCGTTTCCTCGTGCATTGATTATTTTTCGTATTCATAGATTTGACGAAATAGTGGTATCCCAACGAACTTTACGTCCTTTGACCGTAGGTCTGTCTGCACCTCAAAGCTTTTTGCCGTACAGTCAGAGACAATCGATGTACAATCAGAATTTCCACCAAGACATCTTGATGGCATTTCGCGGCGGCCGACTGCCACCAGGAAACCATCGGAAAGCCGACAAGCGGAGTCTGACTGGAGTTTGACTGTCGGTCAGAATAACTTGTTGGCCATCAGAAATGCTTGACGTACAGTCAGGCACAGTCAGCGGTTCACTAGAAAACATTGACTGCCAAACAGGGTTACACTGATGGAGTTTTCATTCGCGCAGACAGTAGATTTCACTAATTAGCTTTTCTAACCTCATGAGAAAAAAAAAATGAAAGACGTTTACAATCCCCTGTAACGCCTATTTACACACAGCTCTTGAGACAAGGAGGAAAAGGTACAAAGAGTAGGGTATGGTACAGAGAGTAGGGTATGCCCCACCTCCTCGTCCGTAACCCTCCCCTCCTGCTTTCGAGCAGTAGGGGAGGAGGGGATCCTCCCCTCCTGCTCCCCTCCCGTTTAGCGCGAAGATTTCGCTAAATTTCCCGCTAAATGTAGCGGACAAAGTTTCCCGCTAAATTCAGCCTGAAATTTGCTTGCTAAATGTGGCGGGACATTTTTTCCGCTAAATTTAGCGGGCAATCTCTTCCGCTAAATTTAGCGGGGAATTATTTCCGCTAAATTTAGCGCGGAAATTTACCCATCATGCAACGCGTGATGACGTCACGAGTGACGTCACTCGCCACCCTTGTAACGTCACACATGACGACACGTGTAGCGTCATTATGGTGTAGTGACCGCTTACGAAAAGAAGAGAAGAAAGAAGCGCGATCACGGGGACGAGGCAACCAGGCTTGCGAGCAGCGAAGACGAAATGTTCAGAACTACGTAAACCACACGGTAAATATCGTAAATAAAAACGTGAGGTAGAGGAACGCACCTCTACAATGTGATGACCCGGTAACAAAAGACAACTGCCCTGACCCAGCCACACAGCTCCACAACCTTAGCTTTCGGTGAGCTCAGCTATCTACTTACATCATGAGTCAAGGCGATGACACCGGCTCTGCTCAGACTCCGTTAATCTTGGGGGCGATGACAACAACCATTAAGTTTCCCGAGTTCTGGTCGGCCGACTCCGAAATATGGTTTCTAACGACAGAATGCATTTTCCGAAAACATAATAATAGGTCGTCCGCGAGGAAGTTTGATTACGTGGTTTCGGCTCTTCCGCAAGCAACAGCGGCCATGGTACGGAACATACTGCGCTCACCTCCAGACGACCAACCTTACGAGAAACTACGAGAGGAGCTGATACGACGCACAACAGAATCCGAACCGCGCCGACTGCAACGGCTTTTGACTTGCGAGGAGTTGGGCGATCGAAAGCCCACCGAATTTCTTCGACGAATAAAACAGCTCCTCGTTGACGTGATGAGAACAATTAAAGCAGCAATACTGAGGGAGCAGTTCTTTCAACGCCTTCCGGCCCAAGTGCGCATGATTTTGAGCGCAACAATGAAAGGCTCGATCGCCACTCTGGCGCGCTTTGCGGACCAGATTATAGGTGTAGGTGGTCCTAGCATTTCTGCACCAGAACAAAGCGCATCGGCACCACCACCAACGCCATCTGAGGTTGGAGCTCATCTCACTCAAATCTTGGACTTCAACAAGCGCGTGGAGGTCAGGGTGGACCAGCTGAGGCAAGAGCTCCGCAGCCTACGCGTACGACCGTCGCCTTGTTCGACCACGAGAGAGAATGTCCGCCGCCACAAGAACTAGGCACGCAACGAGTCCACCGATCCGGAGTCAGAGGTATGCTGGTACCACCGACGCTATGCAAAACACGCAAGACAATGTCCCTCGACGTGTACTTACTCGGGAATGGCATAGGCACGCGCTGAAGGCCACCAGCGTCGAGAGCCCCACCTCAGGTCGACTATTTTACGTCACCGAACGCCGAACGTAGGTTCGTTTTCTGATATACACTGGTGCAGAGGTAAGCGTTGTGCCCCCTACGATAGAGGAACGTCGGCAACGCCAAGAATCTCCGCCACTCAAACCAGTTAACGGGTCTCCGCAGGATGTTCCGCTGGCTTTTCATCATCGCCGACGTTCAACAATCCATAATCGGAGTAGACTTCTTGCGAAGGTTCGCCCTCACAGTTGACTTGATAAGGAACATGCTCTTCGACACCGACACGTAGCTTAGGGTTCTAGTCCCCTTATCGAAGGTGACGCCTTTCAGTCCGTCTCTCCCACGAGCGGAAGTGGCCACTCCCTGGAAGAACGCTGTAAACGAGTTTCCTCAACTCTTCCGCCCACCGGTCTTTGATGAAAGCACAATGTCACCCATCACACTAAGACTAAGGGCCCCTCGGGTTTCGCAAGACCACGAAGTTTGACAATCGACCGTCTTCAGATCGCCAAGGATGAGTTTGGCCACAGGCTCGAAATTTGTTATATGCCTCCTTCTTCGAGTCCGTGGTCTTCCCTACTCCACATGGTACCAAAAAAAAAAAAAAAATAAGACGGAGACTGGCGACCCTGTGGGGACTGTCGAGCACTAAAAAAGGCTACAATACCAGGTCACTACCTGATCCCACATATCCAAGACCTCGGCGGCATGGTAGAAGGGGCCACTATTTTTAGCAAAGTGGATTTGGTTAAAGCCTACCACCAAATCCCCATTGAACCTACAGACATTCCCAAGACTGCGATCGTCACACAGTTTGTTCTTTTCCAGTTCTTGAGAATGCCGTTTAGATTTCGAAACGCGGCACAAACCTTCCAATGTTTTGTTGATCAAGTCCTTCGCGGCTTGACATTCACATTCGCTTACATCAATAACATCTTTGTGTTTAGTCCCACACCTGAAGAACACGCCGACCATTTTTGACAGCTCTTTTCTCGGTTGTAAGACTACGGTCTCGTCGTCAATGTGACAAAATGTGAGTTCGGTGTCAAGGAATTACGTTTTCTTGGACACCACTTAGATAACAGCGGGATCCGAACACTGCCTGAGACGGTCGACATCATCAAAAACTTTTCAACACCGACGACGACAACGAACCTCCGTGAGTTCTTGGAGCTTTCTCATTTTTCTCGTCGATTCATCCCACATTGCGCTCATATAAGTCAACCACCTTTCTCAATGCTGCAAGGAAACAAGACGAAAATGCCACTACTGCCGTGAAATGAGGCTGCCCAGCATGCCTTTGAGGCAGTTAAAAATGCCATTGCGAACGCCACGCTCCTAAAACACCCGAAGCGCCACGCATCTCCATTATGGTCGACGCCTCTGATGGTTCTGTGGGAGCTGCTCTAGAACAGCAGAGAGAAGATAACTGGCATCCATTGGCATTCTTTTTAAGAAAACTGTCACCAACAGACGTTCGGTACAGCACCTTTGGAAGGGAGCTGCTGGTTATATACCTCGCAATCAAGCACTTCCGGTATTATGATAAAGGCCAGAAGTTTTTTGTCCTGACCTACCATAACCCACTGACATTTGCACTAAAATCTAACAGCTCACCACACACTCTGCGAGAGGTTCGGCAAATGGCTTTCATCTCAGAATTCACGACAGACATCCGCTTCGTCAAAGGCACAGAAAATGCTGCGGCTGATGCGCTCTTCAGGATCGGTGTGAGTCGATGCTTCTTCGAGCCTCATCTGGTCCCCGATGTGGAGCTTGCAGCAGCCCAACGCGCTGATGCCGAACTACAGGAACGCCAAAAAACTTCAGCAACACTTTCGTCGAGGATATGTGGATGCATGGCTCTGACGACACGGTAGCATGCTACATGTCGACAGCACAACCTCGACTATTTACTCCCATCCATTTACGGCGGACAATCTTCGATTTCCTCCATGGCCTATCCCACCCAGGAATAAGAGCTACGCAACGTCTTATTGTTCCAAGATTCATGTGGCCGCGCATAGACTCTGATGTGCAAGCATGGACCAAGACATGTGTGCAATGTCAGCGTGCAAAGAGACACCGGCATACCATCACACCAATAGGCGCGTTCAGCTCACCAGATGCCCGCTTCGCCCACATTCATGTTGACATTGTAGGACCACTTCCCCCATCGCATGAATACCGCTACATCTTGACCGCCATATATCGTTTTACGTGGTGGCCTTAGGTCACTCCGATGAGAGACATCACAACACAAAACAGTGGCGATATCGCAAATTGAAATGTTGGTAAGTCGATTTTGAATTCCCCAAACCATCACCACCGACCAAGGGCGACAATTCGAATCATCACTGTTTCGAAGCCTTTCCCAATTTCTCGGAGTCAAGTACATCGATACCACAGCTTATTATCCGACATCCAATGGGATGGTACAACGATTCCATCGTCAACCCAAGGCAACAATCAAGGCTGAGCCAAACAGCATTGCATGGACGGAAGCCCTACCATTGGTTATGCTCGACATACGAACAACTTTCAAAACTGATATCAACTGTAGCACGGCCGAGTTGGTGTACGGCACGTCACTCCGTGTGCCAGGAGACTTCTTCAACCAATCAAGTAAGACCGGAATTGAATGTGCCGAAAACTATGTGAAACGACTCCGTATCGTCATGCAGGACCTCCGACCTTAATACACAAGGGTACCGTCGACACGTTACACGTCCATTCCGGCTGATATTCTGCTCTGTACACACGTGTTTCTCAGAAACGACGGAGTCAAGAAACTCCTACAGCCCACATTCGATGGACCGTTTCAGGTTCTAATACGCAGTGACAAAACTATGACACCTCTCGTAAAAGGTAACGATAAAGTCGTCTCGTTAGACAGAGTCAAGGCTGCCCACCTTGACTCAGATTTTTTGTGTACAAGATGCAACACCGCTTCGAAGACCTCGACAAGGTCAGTTTCAGACCGACAAAGCATGGAACTTGAGTATGGACAAAACTTATGAAACTTCCCGACAATAGCTCCCCCAGGAACGTAAACGATCGTCACCTCCACCTACTCACTAGGGGGGGAGTACTTGTAGTGACCGCTTACGAGAAGAAGGGAAGAAAGAAGCGCGATCACGGGGACAAGGCTGTCAGGCTCGCGAGCAGCGAAGACGAGAAGTTCGGAAGGACGTGAGCCAGGTTGTAAATATTGTAAATAAACCATGAGGCAGAAGAACGCACCTCTGCAATGGGAAACGTACATAATGCAACGCGTGGTTACGCCAACGGCGACGCCGCTCAAGCCGGAAACGGTCGCCTAAGAGCTGCGCTCTAAAAGTATAGTAAATGACAGCTTACAAAAGGCGGGGCTCGGCTTACCATCTTCGTTCTTCTTGCTTTGCGAATCGGACTGTGATGTTGTTATCGCGAATTATCGCAGTCTTGTGGGAAGCGCAGAGATAATGAAATGCTCGTGACTAGCCACTCCCTGCGTTCCATAAATTGTCAGTAACTACAGAGGCACCTACATTTTCAGATGGCAAGATATGTTTGGCGGCCATGAAGGGTGCGACGTACTACACAAAGATACATATTTATCGTAAGACACAGCGCGCAAAACAGACGAGGACGAAGAAGAAACACATGGGACGAGCGCTCGTCCTGTGTCTTTTTCTTCATCCTCGTCTGTATCCATTCTTCTAAATTTTAAGAATTTTCAACGTCGCTGGTGACGGGACTGATGATGTTTATTCGTGATTGTTTCGCTGTTTATATATTTGTGTATTTATTATATAATATTGATCAGATAAGGCTGAACATTGCCCACCGAACAGGTTTTGACAATTTGGTTTTTACTGGAAAATGCCAAAATGGAAAACGCCGGAAGCGTCTAAATAAACAAATGTACAAATTAATATTTTCGACACTCAGCGGAGACTACAGCGATGTTTCGAACTCAAATGACAAAAGCCTGCCGCTGAAAAAGGATATAGGACGACGTAGAAGTTGTTTGTGAAAAGACGTTTGCCAAATGTCAGGATGCCGTGTTTCATGTATCGAATGTATCAAACAGATGTCACAAACTGACGCGCCTCTTCGAAACTTCTGCTCTTTTCAGCGATAACATTTGGTAACTTCTGTATACCAGAAAGAGCTTTCGTGTTTGACATTTATTTTTTGTTCAATTGTTTTGTTGTTGTTTCTATGAAAGCAAGCCGAAATGTTTGTTATTGAACTGGAGCTTGGTTGACAAGCAAGCAACGCTTCTGTATCCTCGAACTGTTCATTGTTCCGTACACACATGGTTGGTTGGGAAATGCTACATTTCATGCGAGATAAACTTTAAGGACGATTCAAGGATTTTCTTGTTAACACATTTTGTACACAACGATGGCGCTCTCCTGAGCTTCGAGAAATAAATAATTTGTTAATTCCTTAATTTACTCTCAGGGCCGAAGCATTAGAGACCATTGTGTGAAAAGAATAACAACAAATATAAATACATCAAAAATTAATTGTTGGGTGTATGTTTATACAGCCTGAAGTTAGTCAGCCCCGATGGGCGTGTAATGCCTCACATGTGCACTGTTAACAATTCCCGTGTATCTGGTGAATATTTGGGGTGAAAACACGTTATTAACATAAATCAGCATAGATTTACACGTTGGGTAATGAATAATTTGTTCAAAAATCATGCGAGGTTGTAAAAACGTGTTTTGGTTCGGTCTTACACGCATAACCACGTTGCCGACCTCGAAAACACGCATCACCCCGGCGACAACCGCAGCATTGCCGGCTATCGAAGCACTGGAATGCTAGTGGACACACCAAGAAAGGACCGTAGAGACAAAGGCCGCGGAAAGAAATATGTATCGGAGACAGATACGCAGCAAAAGCAATTACGCGAAGTCGCGGGACGGGGCGAAGCCCGCGCTCCTCGGGCGCTGCCATTGATTCTCGTCGATGGCAATGCTGCTTCCCTCATGTCGCTCATGTTTGTATTTATTTTAAGGGTCTTGATTATAGTTTCTTACGCATAATAAATAAAATTATGGGTCTAAATACTCGTTCTAAACAGCTAAAATAGATATTGACATTGCAGTTGCTTTGGGTTTGGCTTCAACCCTTCAACTGCAAGCAAAATGGCCGTGTAACGCCATCTCGGTTCAGTTTGCCAAACCACGGTTAGCGACCGCTAATTCCCGTTTGCCTAACCACAGTTAAAATGGCCAGTGTAACTAGGAGATGAAAAGAGACGCGGCGTCGACGGCTGGTTGCTTCATGCATATCAGGTCTCAGTACTATGAGGCTTCTTCTTGCCGCTTTTATGATTGGCCACCCAGACCGCAGCGCAGCGCGCAGCCAGTCCACCAGCGGCGACCAGACGGCTGGGTTCGGCTCCTGGCATGGCCGAACCAGTGCCTTGGCCAAACTGGGCCAAGCCTTCACGGGGGAGCACTCAGTCCGCTGCGCGACGACCCACCCGCCGGAGCGGCCAGCCTAGGGTGCCTCAATGTCCTGTTTACGGTGAAGCCACCCTTTGTAGTACCCGATGCCGACGATACGTGCTCACGGAGAAAATACAAAGAAATCGACGAAAACAAAATGTTGCCATAGCACAGACAGCGCCGCAGACGCGTGCAGGAACAGGCTCTTTCACACGCTTCTGAACAAAAAATAAAAATAAAAGTATGGGACAAAATGGTCAGATGTCTCCACCCTAAGCAAAGCGCACATGAAGGCACCCTAGGCCGGCCAGCCAACGGCGACCAGGTGGCTGGGTTTGGTTCCTGGCATAGCCGAATCGTGTCGACTTTCGCAGGGTTGACACGACCCTCGTTTTTAATTAGAACCCAATGAGGGAGCAATCTCGTGCGAGCTTCAACAGGTCGAGTACGTCGCGGGGGACGTAGGCGAGACGGTGCACACTGTTTAAACGCTTGCAGTATCCACGACTGGTACCAGGAAAACGACGTCAACAGAGAAGAAGCTCGCGATTCAACATAATGCAATGCCACGGGCCTGTGAATAGACAGGCTTTCTACTTGTTTGTCGTCATTCGCCGAAGACGGTTTTTAAGACCCTGTGTAACTTCAAATATATTTTAGCGCCAAAAACAAGGACAAAAAGACGAGAATCAGACACCACAGCGCGCTACTAACAGCTGATTTTATTACGTGAAACAACACTTATAACCTTTGAGACACCATAACCCTGTAACCGTTGATACGTTCCGTTGAGCACACGTGGAAAATTTTACAAAAGAGTAGTGCCGCAGGAAAAAGACACAACTCGTTGAAAGTCATTCCGGCAGTCCGCACGCCGGATCAAAAGGTTTCGTAGTACATGTGTTTCGCGCCAAACTCGAATGTTTTTTTCTGTTTTTTTTTTTTTTTTTTTTTGCCGGGGGAAAGCTTTTTTCTTTGGCACGCCGAAGTGCTGCGTCTCTGTGCCTTTGCACGCTTGGATGCCGATCAAGAATCGACGCTGTGTGGATGTGTTTTGCGAATGCAATGTGCGTGAAGCCATATGTAAAGGCAAAACTCGTCGAAAACAAGTATCGACGGTCTTGCGGCCTGGTCAAAGCTTCCTTGGCAGGGCGAAGTGCTGCATCTCTGTGCATTCGCACACTTGAATAGTGATAAAGATTCTTTTCGGCGCCTTGTGGATGGGTTTTGTGAGTGCAATGTGCGTGAAGCCCCGTGTACCTTCGGAGCAGCGTTTTATTTTTACTCTGACTACTGTATTTGTAACTTGCGGCACTCGGGCTTCATAAACGAGCTTGATCCGGTGTCCAGTGGCGACGGTGGAGGGCGGAAGGGAGGGGAAGGGGACGCCATCAACGGCGCGTTTTTTTTTTTTTTTTTTGTTTACTACACGCTTATGGTAATCAAATCAGTATTACAAAATCAGTAGCACACAATCTTACGGAGACCCAGTACTTCGGCGCGCCAAGGAAGCTTTGATCTCGCCGCGAGACCGGCAAAACTGGCTTTCAGCGAGTTGTGGCTTTTTCCTGCTGCATTGCGCTCTAGTAAAAATTTGCACGTGTTCTTAACGGCAAGTCTCAACCCTTGACACCGGGTCTCATAAATCTTCTTCGACAAATGCCAACGAACCACTAGAAAACGTGTCTTCAGCGCGCTGCCGCCAGCCTCTGTAACGCTAACAAAACTGCAAATCGTCTACGAGCAAGATGACCGTCCGGTGGCTTGACTTCCGGGAGCGGGAAGCGCAATTCAGCACTTGTCAATGAGATCAGTTGTCGGTGCTGTGTGATATGTGGTGCTCGTGTTGTCTGCGATGTATAGAAGGTTGCTATATACTGGTGGTCATTCGCAGCGTACTAACAAATTCTGCTTTACTTTTTTGTTTTATTGGCTGCTAGGGATCCCACTAGGTGGCGCAAGTTATCGCCCGATTCCGAATATTTTGCTCGAGGTATATATTTACCTAAGTTCAGCATTCGTTTGTTTGTCTAGCAGTGCGGTCGTAGCTAGTCGTAGCAACCATTGGGCGTAGCTGGCGACGCCGCCGATGCACGTGCGTACTACCTTTGCACGTATGTACGTTGGCTGGTCTAACACAGCAACGCAGTTTGAGTAGATACGATACTAGCGCTTGAGGACTGTATTTACTCTGTATCAAAGACATTGAACGAGAGCAAGCTTGTCTTTTGTGCCTTCATTTCGGCGGAAACGCGCGCGGCTCGCTGGGCTCGTCTCGTCTGTTCTTAACTGCTGGCAGCCATGTTTTATGAGGAACAGGCTCAGCCGTGTTTCGCGAAAGGCAGGCACGGTGTATCGTGTTAAAGGTTGCACGGAACCTCATGTGTAGACGAATGACGCAGATGGCTGCGTGTAAAACGAACACGTTTTGACGTGTCTGCCGTGGGAAACCGGTTTACACGTGTGGGCGTATTATTTTTGCTAACAGATTAGCAATTTAGCCAGTGCAGTACAACTGCTAGCCTGGTGTCTTTAACGTGTATCACGCAGCAGTGATACACGACCGCACGCCGGAACGATGCTCATCCAGATCGAAACGGGCAAAGGTGGGGATTGAAGCCAGGGCCCCTGGGCTCTGCAGCGCGAGCTTTCGCTCTACGTGCTCCGAGCTGGTGTGGGCTAGCCCGCTCGTTCACCGATCCACCCTAACACATTAAAAGTGTTATGCAAAATTATTACCAATGGCCAGTTTGAACCATCCGCCGTCGGTGATCGAGGCGATGGAGGCAGAGATGGGATTCCAGTAGGTCGAAGCCTTCGGGAAGAAGGAACCAAAGTTAACATTTGTGCGGCTGCACGTCACGCGAAAATTAAACTGGTGGTCGATGCGAAATTAAATCTACGATGGTGGAACAAGGAGAGAGGCGCTAAGGGTCCAGTTTATATTTGCAAATCTTACGAATGAGTCAAGGGCAAGGAATTTTACTCCGCAATGAAGGGTCAACTATGTTCAGGTTAGAGTTTATCGAAATAACCCCGACAGTTTGAAAATGGTTCGAAAAACACTGGTTCAGCAGATGTGGTGTGTTTCACAAGAGATATCAGAGGTAATCGCGTTTGTTCCTTGTCTCATTAGTGATGTTTGGTGCCGCACTGTATACAATTGCTCTTCCAATTCTTTGTGGGAATGTCAAAAAGGTATTCTCAAAATTTATAATTACCAATCAATACACTAAAGGGGGAAAGAATGCGCGATATTTTCAGACTTTGGCCAATTAACTGGGGAAATTAATGTGTTATTTGTAGAACAAATAACACAGGTCTTTTCTTGTGCGGGTTATTTTTTACGTTTAGAAACACAAAACAAACCAAAGGTCGGAGTACACCTTTTCTTTCACGCCGTTTTTTAGTTGGTGTCACCGGTAGTAGCCCCCAACCCCGGTTTCCCGTTGGGTTCTGTGGTTCTGACTGCAGAGTCCCCCAGCTGCTCCATCCGCGTTTGTTTGACTTTTCAAAAATTGGAATCGCCGAAGGTCGCGGCAAGCGATCGAGACAAAAGACGATCCACCAAGGGCTGACAGTCAGTGTAGCAGCGGAGGAGGGATGGTTTTGTTTGACTTCTGTGTACTTCAAAAAAAAGGGCACCGTAATTCGGTGAATATTCTTTTTTGTTGCGATTATTCCGTTAAATTGCAGTAGTGAGGGAAGGTGAACCACTTCCTTTTTTTACTTGTGAAATTAATATAAAAAATACAAGCTGCAAATCTCTTCAACGTTAAAATTCTTGTACTACCCATTTACAAATTTTGCTTACAATTTACCGTAGAGGTTGGACTTCATGGAGCGAACATTTCCGGCGAAATTCAAGCGACAAAATCTAAAACGACGCGCTGTCGCGTATTCTTTCACCACTGAACTCCATGAGACGGACAAGCTACGAACGCCGTCGACGCGAACAACGCGACTGTCAGTTTTGCCAAGGGGGAAAATGAAAGTCCACAGACCTCAACCACCTATAAAGCTTCGTTTAAACACGTGAAATTCGTAAAAGGCTTTAAAAAGCTCCCTATTTGAAAGACCAGTTTGAAAATCATGCTGTTCAGCCTGGTATTTGAACTGGTCAAACTGGTATTTGGACTGGTCAAACTGGTCTAACAGGGAAAAAAACTGGTGCAACTGATAGAAAGACTGGTCTAACTGGTAACCATATTGATCCATCTAACTGGTCAAAAGGTTGGCCTGACTGGTCAGCATATTGGCCTAACTGGTCACCCGATTGGCCGAACTGGTCACCAGATTGGCCGAACTGGTCACCAAATTTGCCGAACTGGTCAGCAGATTGGCCAAACTGATGTCCAGACGCCGAATCGGCCACCAGACTGGCCGAACTAGCCCACCTGGTACCCAGATTGACCAAACTGGTCACCAGATTGATCTACCTCGTCCAACTAACTGCCAGTTTGACCCCTCTTTCTCACTTTATTTATTGGCTTTCTCACTTTGATTTATTGGCTTATAAATATTGACGGCATGATCGAGTGTTTTATTTTTACTAATGGCGAATTCCGCTGGTCGTTTTGGAGCGCGCCGGGATTGACTTTTCCGGAGCGAGCCTATTTCACTGGGCGATCGGGATCGAGACCGACGTGTTTCACTGGCATAGCCTCCTCTATACGGAGAAAGCCTAGCACATCGACGACGGAGCCATAGGGCGCGCGGCCGCAGGAAAAAGGAGAGGAGGAGCGCGCCGAACGGTGACCAATATGGTAGCGCAGAGCAGAAAGGACAGACCTAGACAGCGAGCGCTTGGGTCATGAGCGGCCGCTCCCCGAACCACGCTTGTTTTTGTGTTTTCGTCACCGTCGTTTTCGTACTCCGGGAGAAACGGGCGCGGCGATTCGAAAGGGCGCCGGGAGAAAGGGGAAAGGGTGGACGTTAAGTTTCTCCTCTCCACGATAGCAACAAGAAAAGAGAAAAAAAAAAAAAAGATTGTTTCTGCGTTTGGCCGCTCGCTCTTTTGTGGCGCTAGCAGGCAAGGTTCTCTCCGCTCCCGTTTCTCCGCCCCTCCTTTCCCATTTACGGCGGCCGCCTTTTCTCGCGACGCGCCAGGCTTTCTCCGTATAGAGGAGGCTATGTCACTGGTCGTTTTGGATTAGCTCTCGGTACAGATCTCGATCTGGAGCTGAAAAAAGCCACTCCCACGATTTCGGCGGATTCGACCGGAAGCCAGCCGGGCCAGCCCTCGGCGCACACATGTGACTTCCTTCTCGTGGCGCATCTCGCCTGATCTCGCCCATCTCGCCTCAGAAGAAGAAGAAGCACGTCGCAGGCTGGGCTCCTTGATTGTCTCGACATCAGAAGAATTCGTAATGGCCGCTTGCTTACCCTAGTGCCACTAAATAAGCTACGTTTCAGAGTAACGTCACTTGGCCATATTGTGTCTTAAAATCATGGTTGCCAGTTATCTGAAGCTTTATCTGAAATCACAGGAAGCGCTTTTCCGCCCTCCACAAATGTTCAAAAAGTTCGCGGCAGAGCACAGCAATGTTACATAACCTTTCTAACACCGAACCGAATGCCGAGGAAGTCGCAATTTCGAATCATGGCGATCGGCAGTTGCATCTGCTCTGCATACGAGCCAAAATGGCGGCGCCCACAACAATGTCGGGGAACGGAGGGCCGATACTCTAAGCGTAGCTCATTTAGTGGCTCTAGCTTACCCCTTGGCTCGACGGCCGGTTCGTTTTCCAGGAAGGAGAAGAGAAGGTATTTGCCGCGCTACGGGCATTCCGACAATCTTTGCTAGAAGCGCCTGAGCCATTCCTGCCGCTCGTGCGTCGAACACGTGTTAGCGCCCCGATTGCGAAAACGTCTACGAAACAACCGCGGCGGCCGCGGAAAGGGGATTTCCGGGCAGTTGAATGACGGGAAGGCATCCGCCGATCCCGGAGCAGTGGTCATGTTCCACTGGGGATCCGCGACCCCGTTCGGATCGTATGCTCCACTCCGGATGTGGTCAACTGATCCCAGCGCGCTCCAAAACGCCCAGTGGAATTCGCCACAAGAGATTCATCTCCTGAGCCGTTCAAAATACTCACAGAGGTATGACCATAACTGGAAAAAAAAAAAAAAGCATGCTGGAAATATTTTTTTTTTTCTTTGCTGAGGCGGTTACCGAGAAATTCCTTACGTTCAAAACGACCAGTACAAAAGACGGAAACGCAGAGCTCGGAAGTAGTGATATGGTTAGCGTGCCGTTGTATTGATGTTTGTATGGGCCGTGTATTTGTATGCGGTCAATGTATGTTCAGGTGATGCTTGTAGAAGGCGTATTGTGTCTACATTCGGGTATAATAAAAATTTCCGAAGCGCAGTGGTGGCGTGAACAAAGGAAAATATTTTTGTCGAACCAGCGTGACAATTCAACCTGTGTGACCAGGGGTGCTATTCTGGTCGCAAACAAAACCTTTCGAGTTGTGACGTATCGAGAAAGAAGGGGCGGAGCCTCAAACTAGAATTATTCTTGTTTGAGGCTCCGCCCCAACGTTCGGGTTCACGCACGCGGTCAGCTAGAATCTGACGATCCCCCTACGTCGCGATGACGTGTCCACGCAGTTGAGGCAAACAAATCCCCGCATTTCCCCCTGTTTTTTTTTGTTGTTACCTTCTTCTTTTCCTCCGGTAGTTAGAACAAGCGAATAACGGAGAAAAGGCTACCTTACGGAAAATGGAAGGAAACAGATAAGAATAATATTATCTTTTTATAAAATACGAAATATTATTTCAATAATTATGACGTAAAGCAAATTTAGCTAAGATATCTCAGCATGTTTTCTCGAAGTCTTTCGCTACGGTCTTTGAAAACAAACATGGCGAAAACCGCGGTAACGACCTTGTGGTGTTTGTGTCTCGTTTGCGTCGTTGCTTTCCCTGCTTCTGCACGATACGAATGGCAGTACGAGAAAAAAAAAATATTACGTGAAGGTGCGCTGCGACACCGATCATCCTTGGTGAAGCCGCCGTGAACATAAGCTGCAAATGAAATTTCCTGTTTGCCTGTGAAGGAGACTTCAAATGGATACAGAGCTGACGACGACTCCGTAGTAGTATATGACAAGTCATGAGATCGACGAAGAGTGCAACGGTTTTGAGCATTCTGTGGATGATGCAGGAAAGTTTCTTCGGGCAGTTTTAATAATGCTTTGCTCTTTTGCTGACTGCAGTGATTATGCCGGTATAGTCTCCATAAGCCATGCTCTTCTCTTTCGGCGCTGAAGAAATGCATGCGACGGCATAATCTCGGGCAGTCTTTTTTATTTATTTTTATTTGCATAATAGCTCGTGCAAAAGAAAAACTGCTTTTACGTTTTTACACGTCCCTACATATATACCTAGCTTTCCCATTGGCCTCATTGCGCGTGACGATTCAACGCCATTTGCCATGGAAACGTTCGTGAAACTAGAAACCCTCTGTTTGCCACTAACAGTCATTTTTCGAGTTCGGGTTGTGACGACAAAATGACGTAAGAACAAGAATGGACGGGACTATTTGCATCGTTTTAACTCGACAACCGTACCCTTGGCGAGTTAAACTCGAAAGAACATGGCCGCGATGCTCGTCGGATCGACCGCGGCTGGGGTTTAACATGCGATCGGTCACTCGATCAACGCGCACACGAATACTTTCGTGCTGTTGGATGAGCCCATTCGGCGGCAAGACCGGGTCGAAGAGCACAGTGAGCTGGCGTTTAACGTCTCCGATGTAACGCTTGGTGAGATGCAAGACTTGGCTTCTATTTGTGCCGGTGTTATGAAGTTTGAAACTGGTGGTGTTGTTTTGGCTTGTATGGTAGCGTTGCTGAGATTACGAACACGGTAATAGACCTTTATTCAGCGTTGCCGTGCATTAAGATTCAAAACCTTACCTTGACACAAAGGGAACCACGTTTCCGCGAGCGCGGAGGCAGCAGCCAACGGTCTGAGAAAGAATGGTGCCGCCGCCACGGCCGCCAGCGATCACCCCAACGGCAAGAAAACAAGCGACAAGCTCATTGAGGTTTGTGTAGTGCTGACTACTGATTCATCGGACGACAAAGGTGAATGATGTAAAACGCCACGTATGTTTGCCAGCGTTTTGCAAAACGAATTCGTTTCGTTGAAAATTTAATTTGTGGAATTCGTTAACGCCTTGAACGTTTGACGGGGACCGCATTGTGAACGCAGGCTTCACACAAGTGTTTTCTACAGTGTGTGCTTTGGCTGCATGCATGTAAAGACAAAAACACTGCCTATTTGGTGCATAAAATAAAAGAAATTTCGTTTATCTCGATAATGTTGACTATTTATTGAGTGCTGTTAATAGTAGTGGCGTAGCCAGGAACTTCTAAGGTGGTGAGGATGGAGGGGGGTTGAGCTGGCTGGGGATGTTCATGACTTGGGGTGCGGGGGGTATGGTGTCGGAATTTGTGTGTATATTCTAGGGCCCGCCGGATTTGGGGAGGGAAGGAGCGAAGCCCCATAAACCCCCCCCCCCTCGACCCCTCCCCCCCCCCCCCCCTGGCTTTGCCACATTAGGGGAGCATCCTACATTCACAGGCTGCAATAAGCATGTGCATAGCCATGGAGCTCTTACCGCAATGGCAAGATAGTTGCTGACATTCTTCACGTTGCGTAGCAGTTATTTCTTTAGAACATATGCTCGCTTTTCCTTCACACATCTACTCTGCCTCCGCTTGTCGTTTATGCTTGATGGTGATAAGCCAACAGTGCGCATTTGCTCTGCATCACAGGCAAATTTCAAAAATCCAGCTCACACTACTCTTTAATTTCAATGAGTTACTGTCACTTTTGAAACGACAATCTATTTGATTGCTTTAATAACCTTTACACTAAACACACGTGTGTTGAATGTAGGACAATTCTATTTATATTGTTTTCTTGGTCACGAAGATGACAACCATTTACAAGACACTGGCTAAATTTCTCGTCTACAGTGGGTAACAATGTTACCATACTCGGTCAGACTGAACTGCTGCTCTCTAGACAAGTAACGATTCATATTAGGACAGACGTATTCGTAGTTTATTGCAGGGCATCGGAAAAGTGTTCTTATGACTTTCCGATGACTGACTTGCGATTCCAGCAGCTTGGCGTGAAAAGGTAAAATATCTAATTGATACAACAAAATGCCATCAGCAACCAATTCAGATTTTATTCCGTGATTGACAGTAGCTACAGACCGCAACAAATTGTCAACTGAGACATAGGTACTAAGCGTGCACTAACTTCGAAGCGGTAGAAACCCTGAAGTTTAAACGTCAACTTACCACCATGTTGTTAATGGCAAAATGGTGTTTGCGGCAAGGTGTTGGAGTCCTTCAGAATGGTGACGGTGTCCTTCAGACCGATGATGACGGTGACGAAGGTTTAGTTAGAGTCTAAGTTTAGTCAACGCACCCAACGACGTCGGTGTGCTTGTCATGGTGGCGACGAAAGCCTTCTTTCGCACATGCCTCAGCTGCCTCGGTCCGGGGTTTTGTCGACCCAACCCTCTCTTCCCAGCCGGTTGACAGCGATACTCACGACGGCCATCACGGCTCTGATCACCTTCCACTGGGCATTAGCTATATGATCATCGGGGGCAACCGCGCCCTCTGCCTTCCCCGTTGCGAAAAATCTCGGTGCGATTCAATTAGTAGCTGCTGCTCGACGGTCATCATCTCTCATCGTCGCCGTCTCTCGTTGTCACACTGTGATCACACGGTGCTTTTCGACAAGCGGTATTGTCGTCAGAAACAGTCGTCATGCATCGCGAAGGCAACCGGGTGCTCGCGGAAAACCCGTCATTGTACGCGTTGGTCGAGCCGTCGTTGAGCAACAAGCATCGCCGTCATTTTCTACGCCCTAGAATCCTGCCCAAAGCTTGTTCCGATTCGTGCAATAGAAACAGAGGTTAAAAGCACGAGCGCATCACCCCGAACGATCTTGCACGAACGTTGGCTTGCACTGCGCAAGCCCGTCTGTCGACAGGGACGTTGAAAGCCCGGAGCACGTTCTTGTAGCTCCTACACCCGCACTAGCTCGCACTCAAAGTGAAGGTTTCACTATGAGCTCACTATGAGTGCGAGCTCGACACACCCTACTCTCTGTTTCACTGTGAAACAGAGAGTAGGGTGTGTCGAGTAATATCGCAGTTAATCTAGTGACGCGCTTCCGCTATCTGCTACGTAGGTCGGATGTGGTCATACGTCACTTTGTCGTCACGGTCCGAACTTGAAGAGCGACAGTTACGGCAAACGGTTGCTTTCGTGTTTGGTGAACGTTCCCATGGGAACCGCGTGGAATTGTTACGCGGGCTGTGGCCAATAGGAGCGCGCGGTTCGTAGGGGGGAGGAGTTTTCGAGAAACACGAACGTGACCGCTTGCGACCAGAATAGTACCCCAGTTCAACCACCATGACCAGTTCAACCATTATGACCAGCTCAACCATCAAGACCGGTCAACCAGTATGACCAGTTCAACCGCCATGACCAGTCAACCAGTGTGACCAGTTCGAACCACCTCATGAAACTGGTCACACTGGAGCGATAACCACGTTTAAAACTGATACCTGTTTGAACTGGTCTTTCCAATTAGCCCCAAGAGCGAACACAGGCGTTGCTGCGGTCGCCGCGCCCTGATTAGATGAAGTGTACCGTGACGTCAAGGGAAGGAGTCTGCCTCGCGATCTCGCATCCAGCTGGCTTCCCTGCCTTGGTTTCCTGGTTTCGCCGTTTTGTGCCGCAAGTACTTCAAGGAGCGGGACCTTGTTTACCCGGTATACAAGACGTTGGGCTAGTCCGATACCGACGTCATTTCGTACCTTCTATAAGCGTGCTTTTCCCTTTGACCTTTATAATTGGGTCACAAATCCTGAAAGCTATCGGCGAAGGCAGTTTCGCCGATAAACCTCCCTGGCGGTTCACACGGTACAAGGCAATCGTGCGAGGAGTCGGTGAAGCGGCGGCGTAAGTGTTTCAAACGCTTGAACTGTATTCCTTGCGTTTTCATGATTTAGGAGAATATTACATCCCGCTTTGCAGGCCTTTCAAATGGCATTTATATTGAAGGCTTTTTTTTGCGTTTGGCAAATTAGCTCGCGACCCCGATTGTGCGCGCGCAACTCTGCGTGTGCTGGTTCGCAGATGTCATAAAGGCCATCATTCCGAAAAACTTTGAAGCGCTCGTGGAACAGGGTTGTTTTACAGCAATGTAGCTTATTCGTGTATAATGATATAGTCCGTACAAGTATGCAGGCACGTTTTATTTTTAGAACACGCACACTTACTGGAAATGAGTGTGTATGGTAGCTGGAAAAACGGCCGAATTGCCCCCAGTTGTTTGTAGGAGATGTATTGAGCTGCCCAAAATATGCGCAGCAATAGTACCGCACATTGGAATGTTTATACTTTTTCCTAATTTTTTTCTTTTATTCCAGCCTCGTGTATTAGGGAAAAATAACGTTTAGTATGAATTGTCATTTCCAATTAAAAAATATTCCTGCAGGTGCCCAAACGCTTCCTCAGCCTCCAAACTCCCTGCAGCTGAATTCTCTGACAACAGAGGAAAACAGGAAAAGCATCGAGCATTCGAACGGCTGTCCAGTGGTAGATGCTGCACTAACAGCAGAAAATGTGAAACCTATGAAGAATGAAAGTTTACGTGATTAAAGCTTCTGGTATTTTAGCTTCAGGAAATTTTGACCTAGCTTAAATGTGAATTTCAGAGCCTAAGAAACTAATAGCGGGCTGGTCACCTTCATTTACGTTTGCTGTACATTACTTGAGTGATATTATAATGAAGTCCACAGATAGCACTAGTCGAGTCCATTGAAATCCTATCTGAATCCAGCAAAGGCCAAATTCGAACAATATAAACAGATATAAACAAATAACTGTATATGTCTGTCTTCATGCTTTCTTTACTTCGCCCCTGTACTTGGGCTGCTTCAGTTGTGATTCTCTCTCCATGGCCCAGACTGCGTTAAACATGTTGCGCGAGCAGCATGCAGCTTTTCTGCTTCGGCGTTTTAGTTTAAAAACTGATACAAAAAAAAACGAAATCGTAAACATAACTTAACAATTCATTCAGACCATCAGCAGCATTGATTGTGTAAAATGCAAATCTATAGCGAATCTCCTGCAATTGGGGCCATATTTCTTCATTTTCATATACCAGCTCCGATTCATGCGTTGCATGGCCTGTCAAACATGATTGAAATATTGGTTGAAGTTTCGCCTGCAGCTAGAGGCCATACCCACATAAAGCCAAATATAAAAATGTACACTTCCTACGAAAAATGCGCACAAAAAGTATTAAATAGAAACGAGAGCGCCGAAAGCTAACGTGGTCACAGCCTCCACAGGGCGAGCGGAGCGAGTCAGGCAAAAATTCTGTCCTCGCCGTGACGTCACCCCGGTTCGTCGTAAGGGGGTGCCACGCAAACTTCTCGGGGCTCATTAGGAGGTTCAACGAAACGAGCATAATCTATAATAATTTACTTTGGAGTCTTTATAGGCTTTCAAGTGCTTGTTGAGAAAGAGATTGCCCAGACGCGGCGGAGAGCATGCTTGACTGTAACACTGTATTGTTGCCAAGAGGAAGCACAGTGAACTGGAAGCCGAACCGCGTGCTACGTCCTGATTAGCCCGTGTCCTTCGCTGCACGCCGGCCGCTTCCAGGAGCGGCGTTCACTGGGCAAACAATGGAGAGTTTTAGTAGATCGTGTTTTCAGGCCACGCTAATCGCAGCGGAAGCTCGCGCTGCCACTTCGATGCATCCTCAAAAGCGCGCGCTCGTAGCGGTAGCGGGCCTTTGAAAACGACTTATTAAACTCACGTGGAAGTTTGGGCTAGTTGGTATTTGATGATTAAAAATTAAAACAACGCAAGGACACAGACAAGAACAAGAAGGTAGACGAACAAGGCGCTGACTTACAACTAAAGTTTATTCGTGCTAACATCAAGTATAAATACTGAACGTCATGACAAACAAAGATAAAAAAGATAAACAAAACATCTAATGGACGCCACGTGCTCCTTAGCCACCGTTATGCGCTGTCACGTTGTGTCGAGAAAGCAATATTCCTTTTCGGATAAACATATGGAAGGAGTGCTGACGCAGTTTTCCCCCAATTTTCCAATTTCCCGCGCCTCAATGATTTCTCGAGTGAGTTTTGTCCTTATTCTTTCTAATCACTTCGCACTTGTCAAAGACGGGAGTGCAGCAACAGTCACGACAATGCAGGCCAAGGTGACCTGACACAACTCAAAAAACGTTATACTTGTGTTCTCGCAAGCGATCAAACGGGGCGCTGCCTCAATGATCGCTTGCGAGAACACAAGTATAACGTTTTTAGAGTTGTGTCAGGTCACCTTGGCCTACATTGTCGTGACTGTTGCTGCACTCCCGTCTTCGACAAGTGTGAAGTGATTAGAAAGAATAAGGACAAAGCTCACTCGAGAAATCATTGAGGCGCGGGAAATTGAAAAATTGGGGAAAAATTGCGTCAGTACTCCTTCCATATGTTTATCCCAAAAGGAATGTTGCTTTCTGGACACAAAGTGACAGCGCATAACGGTGGCTAAGGAGCACGTGGCGTCCATTACATGTTTTTTTTTTAATCTTTTTTTTATCTTCGTTTGTTTGTCATGACCTTCAGTATCTATACTTGATGTTAGCACGAATAAACTTTAGTTGTAAGTCAGCGCCTTGTTCGTGTACCTTCTTGTTCTTGTCCGTGTCCTTGCGCTGTATTAATTTTTAACTATTAAACTCCCTAATATCTATAATCCGTGTAACTAGTTGTGTGCAGTGCAGGCGAAGACAACGCCGGGCGAGGAGAAAAAGGGTGAGCACAAGAAGTTCGGTACAGGGGAGGAGGGCAATGCCGGAGGGCAAGGGAAGAGCAGGAAAGCACTAGGAACGTTAGATACGAGAGGAGGTTTCTCTTCTCCTGAGAAGCCTTCTTAGCGCTCGCCCTTTCTCACCTCACCTGGCGTTGGCTTCGCCTGTACTGCACACAATTGGAGACATGTAATAGTCATATGCGTCGAACAGCCAGCATTTTAACGCCGCGGCAAGAGCGAATGCCGCCGGAAGAAGTTCGTCGGTTATTTGCCGCATATTCGTTTCATGGAGTTCAGCCTTAACAACCGACTTTTCGATTTTGAATAGTTTAATAATCGTAGCACCAGTCTCTATGAGTACAAAAATAAGGAAATCATCTCCTTGGCGAAATTAAACACACGAAAACTGTGTAATTAAATAATGAAGTTGAACGCCGAGAACTGACCGCCGATTCTAAAATATAAATTCTGAAAATGTGGAACCACGTAGTTCAAGCAGATGGCCTTGTTTAAGCAATTACCAATGTATACTCTGCAACATATGTAAACGTACCTGCCTGTAGAATTTATTATTATTTTTTTTATTTTTTTTTTAGCGCAGGTTCTGGAGAGAACAGATATGCTTTTTAGGGGCGAAGCTCCTTACGGCCTTGTCACACTGCGGAAACATTCGGAGAACTTTGTTCTTCAACACGAGGAAAACATGTTTTAGGGGACCCTGCCACATTGCGGAAAGAGCAACAGTCTGGAAACATGTTGCTGTCGTCCGAAAACCATGTTTCCCAACTTGTTCTCCGACACTCGGGGAACATCCTGTCACACCGGGAAAGCGTGTCGGAAGAACACAAATTGCCTCCTCTCATGCGCGCTGCCTCTTTCTCTCTCTCGCCCTCGTCTGCCCGGCCGGCTCCGCTCGGCTATACTTCGTTTCAGCTTCGGTCCAGACGCAGCTAAAGCTACAAGCGCGAGCTCCGGACTTTCAGCATCCCTGCCAAGCACGCGCGCTCGTGCAGTGCAAGCACTGTTCTGGGCCACATGTTCGCGCTTGTAGCATCGGCTGCGTCTGGACCGAAGCTGAAACGAAGTATAGGCGGCTAGGCTCAGATCCGCTGGCTCCGCTCGCCCCTTGAATCGTTGCCATTTTGGATCGCCGTCTCACCGCCGTCGCTCTAGCGTAGTCGATTCATCAGCCGCGCAAACCATCTCGTGTTCTCTGGATTTGGCGGTTGCGTTCTGCTACAGGGCTAGACCCTTGCAGGATGGCATACGCGCCGGCCACAGCAGCAGCTTCTGCTTTGGTGCTTCTTTGTGCCATCGAGTCATATGATTCTGACGATCAGCTGCCGCCGCGCAAGAAGCCGCGTTCAAAATGGACCAGCGAGTGGCTCGCAGGAGTGCATCAACAAGGTGCCTATAAGTATTTGATGAGGGAGCTGGCTCTGGAAGATTCCGAGGCCTACCGGCGTTGGATTCGGATGGACACCGGCTCCTTTGAGGATCTCCTAGCAAGGGTGAAATCGCGCATCGAAAAAAAAGACGGCATCTCGAGCGAAACACTGAACTGATCGAATAAACTCGACCGCTCCGACAAACCACACAGTACAAGAAGGGATGTGCTAATTGCAATAGTGATGGGGCTGCTTAAAAATGGGGAGTTGTCAATTATTGAAGTATTCTCGTGCGGCTATCTGTACTGAAAAATATAGATGTTGCCATGTTGCTGGAAACAAATTCGCCCAGTCACCGAAATGGGCAACACGTGTCGTCCGACACAAGTTGCCGAGGTTTCCGTTGCCACAAGCTGTCACACCGAGACAACATTGTCGCTGTCGTCCATGTTGTGTTGCTGTTTCCTCAATGTGACAGGGTTGTCGGGCAACAGAGCCGACAGCCGACATGTTTCCCTACTGTTAAGAAAAATGTTTTGTTGATGTTTCCGCCGTGGTTCCTCAATGTGACAGGGTATTAGGGGCTAGCCATGTCCGTATGTCCGTCCGCCGTCCGGCGTGCCCCTGCTCGTGAGCTCACGAGCAGGAGGAGCTCACGAGCTCCTGCTCGTGAGTTCAGCAGCGAAAGCAAAAAAAAAAAAAAGATAAAAAAAAATAAAAAGAAAAACAAAATAGGAGGCTCTGAGGTGCTATCCCATCTGTCTTCTTAAAAAAAGAAAAGGAAGAGAACCACAGATTCTTCTACTGACATGAATGAAAACGGCACCATCAGTACTACCTATGACCAAAATCAGTATCAAGAAAAACAAGAAAAAAAAAAGAGTAGGGGTTCTGAGTTGCCATCTCATCTGTCTTCTTAAAAAAAGAAAAAGAAGAAAACAACACACTCTCCTACTGAAATGAATGAAATCGGCACCATCAGCACTACCTATGATCAAAATCAGTATCATCAGGACCACCCGAGCTTCATCCCAATCAACATCATTTACCACGTGGAGATGCGGTAATTTGTTTCCTGAAGGAGCCGGAGCATCTTTGTAATAAACTATCTGACTCATACCAGACAGCCTGAACTTGCGAGAGATTGAACGCTTGGTGCTAAAGCCGATATACGGGATAGGATGTGAGGTATTGCGTATCTTTAGGAAAGAAGGGGCTTTGTTCCCCCCAAACGTCATCAGCCGCCGCCTGCCTTGCGTCAGCATCGTCACAAGCGCGACGCTACTACGCTTCGTCACCGAGATTAACGCGTCTGCCGCTTACTCTCATTGAGCTTCAGCGTGTTTGCTTCTTCGAACGTGTCGGGGACCCAATAACAAGGACGTAATAGGCAGTTCTTGTCTTCTCGGTAGCACAGCTCTGCCGCGTTCAGTGGTCGTAGCACGAGGTGTTATGGACGTCGTTATCAAAATGATTTCTAGGTAAAATGATATCAAAATGATATATGGACATGGTCTCTATGATTTGAGAGATGAGAAGCAATGCTTCGACTTTACGGAGCGAAGCAAGACCCGAATTATACTCGACTCAGGTTTGTACGAAACGGTGATCTAAGGAACGACGTTCCTGGGACACGTTCCTATTAAGAGAAACGGGGAATGCGGCGTTCCAAGTAGCATTGGTGTCGCTGGAACGCGAACTCGTAACGTTTACGAGCGAACGGCAGGTGGAACAGCGTTCCTTTTTTGTCTGTATATAAATCACTAATTTCAAAAGCATTTAGTAGAAATTTATCTGTTTCTTTTAAAATATGATTGACTATTTCAACCTCTCACTTAAACGAATGGGAAAGTGTCTGTATTAAAGATGCGTCAGCCACTTGGAGCGAGACCAGAAGGATCACTTTTCCAGTGAAGTGGTGCAATGATCCATCTTAGAATGGGGCGCATCTGTGTTCCCTTCGAATGAGATTTGTGTAGAAAAAGGTGTACATGTGCGCCACATCAACGGGTGTACGCACACTCCCATCTTTGGGGTGTCCAAATATTCCCCCATAGGGTGTAGTATGTGTGACAAGCACTTACACCCCTATGGGTGTACCCCATTACACTCCCTTTTTTTAGAGTGCATGTGCATGTTATGTTCACATGAAAAACTTGAACTGATCAGCTTTTGCTTTATCAAACCAGGGCGAACCAGGACGTGTCTTGGCATTAAATACAGATGTGGATGGATGTCCTGTGCAAGATCTGACAGCTGCACAAGTAAGATTGTGACCTTCGGGATTATTGTACTGACACTGAGTGATCTGAGTCATTTCATTTTTCTTATATGCCAGGTTAAAATGCATCTGTTGCGATTTAAGGAGTCCTTAAGTGGATAGAGTAACCTTCAAGTCTATGTTTTGAGTGTTTCACACTTATGTGCATAGCAAACTTGATTATCTTCAGTTCAGTGGATTTAATAAGAACTGGTCAGCAAATATTTTACTGAACATGTATAAAAATGTGTGAACATGGTTTGCGTATGATGTCATTTTGGCATAGAAAAAGGTACTTACAAGGACAAGGCGTCACAAAAAAAAAAAAAAATACACGCTAAAATAGCTCGCAAAAAAAAAAAGCTTTGACGATCGCGTGGTAAATTTTTTCCAAAATTTCTTTAACTGGTCATATTGTTGTGCAGAAATTTCATGTGGGAACTCTAAGTACAAAAAAAAAAAAGAAATTAATAACTGATTCTTTCAACGGCGGAGCGGCAGCTGTCGGGGAGACACCGATCGACGGCCATGTTTCTCTTTTTCTTACCCAGAGATGTCGCTATGGGTTGACTGGACGTTGCCCGGATGCGCCGAGCGAAAAAGCGCGCTTTTATCCGAGTTTTTGGTTCTGCGGGATATTAGCCAAATAAAGTTCTTTGGGTTTTCAGTTAAGTTTGAAACTGCAGAAAGTGTCACGCAATAAATATTAATTAATAAAACCACCCAATGGTGCTTTGGAAGTGACGTACCTTTGTCTGTGACGGTTCTTGTTTCGTGCATTGTCTGCTTTCGCAGTTTGACGTTTGAATGAGACACCAGAAGCCGCCAGGATTACGCCTGAAAAGCAGCGATTTGGTTATGGTGCCTGGAGCGCGTCTCCGACTGGTGTGTTTACCGCGGCCAAAAAAAGTGGTCCCTCGATTTCCGCCTGATGACGTCATGAAAGTGTCATGCTGGCTGTGTTCCAAATCTTACCCAAATGGATCCGAGTTACTCCTGCGGGTCGTGTCACGTGACATTACACATTGAAAAGTGCTGGACTCGGGTAGGTTTTGGAATGCCAGAAAACAAAACCCTTACTCTGGAGTAAGATCGAGTAAATTTTGGAACACGGCCGCTGTCGCCGGTCGCGACCCTGGCGGCGTCCCACCAGCTGTGGTGTATGTAGCAGATGCCTGTTCTGCTGCAGGTCGCTTTCCACTGTGACAGTTCACGGAAGCTAAAGGAGCCGGAGTTGGGACGCCTAAAGGGACGCCGTGACGACAGCGACACTCACGTTCGCTCGAGCTTTTCGCCAGCATTTCTACGGCCAACCGCCAGGATCGCGACAGGCAACAGCATGACACTCCCGTCATTTGTTGCCACATCGGGACCACTTTTGATGTATGGGTGGGATAGGACGCTAAACACACCAGTCAAAGACCCGATCCAGGCGCCATAATTTGGTGGCTCTGAAAAGGGCCGCTGAAATCTGAACTACGGTTTTTCGAAGTTGCGGTCAAGTGCCTCATTCACACACTGTAGCCAGCTGCCAGTAACCAGTGTGAATGAGGTATTTGACAGCAACTACGAAGACAGGGGTTCAGATTTCAGCGGCTCATTTCAAAGCCACGAAATCGCAGCTTTTTCGGGTGCACTCCTCGCTGCCTCTTGTGTTTCATTAAAACGCCAAACTGGGAAAGCAGACGATGCACGAAACAAAAAAAACGTCGCAGACGAAGGTACGTCATTTCCGGGGCACCATTGTGTGGTTATATTTATTAATACTTATGGCGTGACACCTTCTGCAGTGCCAAACTTCACTGAAAACCGAAACAAATTTATTTTGGCGAATATCCCGCGGAACCAAAACAAGCATAAAAGCGCGCTTTTTCGCTCGGCGCGTTCAATGAGCGCCCAGCGAATCCGTAGCGCCATCTCTGGATAAGGCAAAGAAATATGGCCGTCGTTCTGTGTATCCCCGACAGCTGCCGCTCCGCCGTTGAAAAATCTATTCATTATTTTCTTATTTTCCTTGAACTCGGAGTTCCGACTTTGAAATTTCAGCGCAACAATGTGACCAGATAAATACATTTTTGAAAAAAAAAAAATTGCTACAGATCCATCATGTTTTTGATTTTTGCGAACCATTGAAGCGTGAAAATGTGTTTTTTTTGTGACACATTTTAGTTTTCGTGCCACTTTAGTGGCCAATGTTCAGCTTCCCGTTTTGTAGCAGACGCCACTCATGCGCTGTAGTGTCGGGCAAAAACTAATGTGTTAGTCGGAATGCAATGTGTACAGGAGTAGAAAACATGAAGTGATCGTAATACTCGGCGAATATTGCTTAGATTTGTGAGCGTCGGTCCATCTGGAAAATGCACTGCAGAAAATATTGCTCTTGTGTGGTGACAAGGAATCACTGCTCTTTAGTCTTCATGAGATGTGACAGATAGTGATGTGTGTTCCAAGCCTCATAAACTGTTAAAAATAGCCACACTGTAAAAAATTGGCAGTTGAATCTACGGTCACTTTGACCGGCAACTTTGTCACACACACATGGCACGTAAATTTCATAGCGAGCCGTAAATCTCATCTAAAGCCTAACCGTTATTTTCTAGTAGAATTAACGTACACTGTGACTGTCAAAATTACGGTCAACTGACCGGAAATCTGGCTGCCAACTTCTCGTAATTTATACGGCAGACAGTAAATTTAAATTTACTGCCTGACCGTCATCTCCCAGTGAATCAAACGGTCTCAGTAAAAAAAAAATATACCGTTAAATTTACAGAGCAATTCTGAACTGACCGTAAACGACATTTACTGACTGCCGCTAATATCCCGGCATGGTGGCAGTTTATGTGCCGGTCAACTGACCGCTAATTTAATGGTCACCGTAAATATGTTCACTATTTAATTCACTTCCGGCTGAGCATTGCAAGAAGTAAATTGAAGCTGATAAATGCTGGCACAATGAAGCGCTCAGCACTTCGTACAACAAGTCAGAAAGATCGCAGAATTCGACAAAATTAAGCAATTGTCGGATTCAAACATCTTCCCACCGCACTGTACGACATGCTTAGCGTTTCACCGCACATGTTTTGCTGCTTCGATTTGTTTCCTACCACTAGTCAACAGACAATGAATGAAAGAGCGAGCCATGTAGTCTCATAGGTTAGCCATTTTGTGCCTGTGAAATATATTGCATGCTGTATATAATAATTGGAGAGTGGTCTTCATGTCTGCAATGCGATCGCTGTGTAGTTTTGCCAGAACACTGCATAAATAATGTGTTGGATAGAAATAGAAACAGCACATTTATTTAATTGGATGATGAGACTCCAGGCCCATGCACCCTTTGATCTGGAGAAGAAATCAACCATTTATCAATATAACATGTGTGATAGTGCCAAAAAAAAGTAATTTAGTGGATATGTTATATAATGACAGCCATGCTTTATTTGCTGTGCAAGGAAACTAATGATACCGATAGTGGTTACAGTGTTTGAAAACGTTTTATGTGACAACTGAGGACTATAACTTAGCTTCTGCTAATCAAGTCAAACTTAATTATATCTCTCAGTAGCTATAAGCCGAGCAGTACATGTATTTTGATGTTCCCGAATACCATTTCAGCATCCCTGCACAGCCCCGAATCCCGATATAACTGGGAGAATGAATTAGAGGATATGGACAAAGAGTGCTGCACTAAAATATAGATATTCCATTGGAAATCCTAATATCCACTTACTAGACATTTTAAAAATTAAAGGGACACTGACAGGGTATTTATTCTCGCCGAGGATATTAGTTTTACGTGACATAGGAGAGCCCAACTACCCAGAACAGAATTTGCTGCTCAAAATTCGGTTTCTTTCCGCCCGAAAACCGCCGATTGAGAACTGGCTGGTTTGCGTCGCGCTCACTCTCTTTTTCGTCGTCACGGGCCGTTTTCTAAGGTTTCGACGCGACCACCAAATTTAATCAAAGTCGTGGGTCATTAAAGGCACACAGTTAATATTAAAAATAGAAAAAAAAATAAAAAACCCATTTTTTTTGTGGCTTCAAAAAACGGCAAATGCGTTGATTGAAAAAAAAATGGTAGCACAGACAACCGGAAGCATTCTGTGCGCTCACTGCATAATTCTCAACAGGGCGTCGTTTCGCGTATCGTGGGACTAGCGGATGGCAGCGGACGACGGGCGTTGGACTTCTATTTCAGAACTGTCGTTCACGGTACGGGCGAATTCTGTGTTCCTTCGAAAAATAAATTTTGGACCGATCAAATAAACTGATATTCACCCCGTACGATATGCCCGAGCGGCAAGCCGATTGCGCGAAGACGTCGCCAAGCCGTCGTCCCTTCTCGTGGCTGAAGACATCGTTCGCTCAAACGTCAAGCACGAAGTGCGCACTTCGAGTTGAGTACGCACGCGTACGGTTTCTTTCTGAGGTGCGAATGTGGCATATGCGTGGTGCTGCCCGACTTCAAGCCGGGACTGCATGTATTAAAGGGAAATCGGAATCAAACTTCTGAGATACAGTCTACCCGCCGAATTACTACGCATGATCGAGTTCCATCAGTACCTGACCAATGAAGAAAAGTAAATTCAGTAGCTGAGTGGAAAGACGTCCGCTTCACGCGCAGATAGCACGGGTTCGATCGCTAGTATAAGTGTACCTTTATTTTTTGTCAAGCATTTTGCGCTGTTTAAATTTATTTTCGAGCGCAGCTCTTAGGCGCCCGTTTACGGCTTGAGCGGCGTCGCCGTCGCCGTCGCCGTCGCCGTCGGCGTAACCAAGGTCAACCCAAGGTCACGTGAAGCCCAGTCACCCCAAGGTCACCCCAAGGTGACGTGACTCCCAGGTCACGTGACCCCCGAGGTCACGTGACCCCCGGAGGTCACGTGACTCCCGAAGTCACGTGACTCCCCTGAGGTCACGTGACCTCCGATGACGTCATCGTCACTGATGAGGTCAGCGGCATGCGCATCATCATCGTCATCATCACTGATGACATCATTAGTGACGTCACTGATGACGTCACCGGCATCCGCATCATCGTCATCATCACTGATGATGACAGCGGTGACGTCCCTGATGACGTCACCGACATCTGCATTGTCATCGTCATCATCACTGATGACGGCATCAGTGACGTCACTTACGTCGTCAGTGGCATCCGCATCATCATCGTCACAGATGACGTCACCGAAATCCACATCGTCATCATCACAGGTGACGTCATCAGTGACGTCACTAATGACGTCATCGGTATCCGCATCGTCATCGTCACTGATGACGTCATCAGTGACGCCACTGATGACATCATCGGCATTGTTATCTTCACGTGACCCCCCAGGTCACGTGACCCCCCCCTCTGGTCAGTTGACCCTCCCAGGACCCTTCCCTCCTCATCCTCAAGAGCTGCGCTCTAATTCGGCGTTACAGGGAGTTGTAAAGGGCTTTCACTTTTAGAGCGCAGCTCTTAGGGGCCCGTTCCCGGCTTGAGCGGTGCGCCGTCGGCGTCGGCGTCGCCGTCGGCGTAATCAAGGTCACCCCAAGGTCATGTGATCACCCCCAAGGTCATCCACGGTCACGTGACCACCAAGGTCATCCCAAGGTCACCCCAAGGTCACGTGACCGCCAAGATCACGTGACAGCCAAAGTCACGTGACTCAAGGTCACGTGACCCCCCGAGGTCACGTGACCCCCTCGAGGTCACGTGACAACCCCGAGCTCACGTGACCAACCCGAGGTCACGTAACCTCATGGTGGTCACGTGACCCCCCTCAGGTCACGTGAACCCCTCCTCCGAGGTCACGTGACCCCCTCCCTCGAGGTAACGTGACGCCCCCAATGACGTCATCAGTGACGTCACTGATGACGTCACCGTCATCCGCATCGTCATCGTCATCATCACTGATGACGTCACCGGCATCCGCATCGTCATCGTCATCATCGCTGATGATGTCATCAGTGACGTCACTTACGACGTTAGGGCATCTGTATCGCCATCGTCGTCATCACTGATGACATCATCGGTATCCGCATCGTTATCGTCACTAATAACGTCATCTGTGACGCCACTGATGACGTCATTGACATCGTCACGTGACCCTCCAAAGTCACGTGAGTACACATAAGGAGGAGGAGGGAAGGTTACGTGACCCTCCAAAGTCACGTAACCTTCCCTCCTCCTCCTCATAAGCTGCGCTCAATTTCGGCGTTACAGGAGTTGTAAATGGCTCCTTCAGGACCTAAATATAACAGAGCCTTGCCCTTCTTTTGAAAAAAGCAAACACCTTAGCTTAGAAATATTTTTCAGCGCCAAGACGCACAAGGTTGAGTGTCCCTTGCGAGTTATTCTGTCAGAAAGAGACACCTGGCAAAAATCTTTGGCTATATTTTTGCAAAAAAGACTTAATTTATTAACCGTTGATAACCCCTTTTTGGTAAAAAACTCATATGAGGTCATCAGCTTTCTACAAGAACACAGTGCCAACCAATACCAGGCCTTCTCAATTGACATAAAAGACCTATACTATGCTTTACCTCAGGTACGCCTGTTAGAGTGCATTGAAGACAGCATTGACTCGTATGGTGCCATAGCTTTCCAGAATACCTCAGGACTTTCCCAAAGCAACTTTCTTGATTTGCTCAGGTTTTACCTCAGGTCTACCTTCGTGTCTTGGAACGGTAACACATACGTTCAAAAAAAGGGAGTCTGCATTGGATGCTGCATAGCGCCAATTCTCAGTGATTTATTCCTGGCACACCACGACAGACTGCTCCAAAAGAGCTTAGATTCCTCGACTGCTGTGAAGGTGTTCCGCTACGTTGATGACTATTTGATACTCCTGGACACCAACGAAGAAGACCTCCCGATTCATGTGCCCAGTGTGCTCGTCAAGTTTAAAACATGCTTAAACCCTTTGGAGATTACGCATGAGCTTCCAGAGCTAGGATCCTTAAGATTTCTGGACCTAAGATTGTCTCTTCAGCCCTGTCATGTCTGTTGGTCGTATGAGCCAAGAGGGAAAAAACCACTCCTCAATTATAATTCGGCGCATTCCAAATTGGTAAAGAGAGGCATAGTTAATCAGTGCTTTGAAAAACTCCATTTTAAAGTCCTGCCCGCATTCAGGCCTAACAAGCTTCACAGGACAAGTATCTAGGTTACTAAGTGCGGGATATCCTACACATATATTCACTTCAGTCGCCGAAAGTCTCCTTAAACAGATTAAAAAAGGTCAAATCACATTCCGCAAGCCACGCGAAAGAATCAGTAACCAGAGACCGGTAGTCATCCCCTACATTCATAACATTTCTCATAACCTGAAGAAGATTGGGAATCGCGCAAATATCGATGTAGTCTTTTCCGCCCCGATCAAACTATCAGGCCTATGTAAAAAAGTTAACGCCACACCAAAAACTACTACCGTCTGCACTAAAAAGCACAAAACCCCATACATACCTTGCTCAGAAGGAGTGATTTATTCCTTTCCCCTATCATGCGGCAAACAGTACATTGGAGAAACTGGAAGATGTATTAATGACAGATTAAGGGAACACAACAACAACACCCGATTAGCAAACTCAGGACTTTTGGGCATTCACTGCTGTGACTGTGGGTGCGCCGCGGACTTCAAAAATAGCACCATAATCGGAAAGAACCACCATCAGTTAACACGTGAGATAATAGAGGCAGCTAACATCATAAAAAAGAGTGACACATGTGTTAGTAGCCCATCCATAACGCTTACGGAAAAAGAATTGTTATATCTAGATTCTCGAAGGTAATGTGTGACAGACATTGCTAATTGTTTTGTACAAAAGAGAACGAAGTGAGAAGACATTTAATTACGGGTAAAAGAAAAACGAAAGACGAAAATACAATTTGAGTTGAAAGTCAGCGCGACGTGAGTGACCGTTTTTCTGGTGTGAGTGTGAGTCTGAATGTGAGGGTGACTGAGTCTACTTTAGCGCTTCTTCTGCATCACTGATGTCGTCACCGGCATCCGCATCTTCATCGTCATCATCACTGATGACGTCATCAGCGACGTCACTGATGACGTCAACGACATTCGCATCGTCATCGTCATCATCACTGGTGAAGTCATAAGTGACGTCACTAATGACATCATCGGTACCCACATCGTCATCGTCACTGATGATGTCATCAGTGATGTCAGTGATGACATCATCGGCATTGGGGGTCCCGTGACCCCCAAGGTCACGTGACCCCCCCTGGTTAGTTTAACTTCCCCAATGCCCTTCCCTTCTCCTCCTCCTCAAGAGCTGCGCTCTAATTCGGCTTTACAGGGAGTTGTAAGCGGCTTTCACTTTTTTTTACAATTATCACATAAAAAAAATGAAAGCCGTTTACAAATCCCTGTAACGCCAAATTAGAGCACAGCTCTTGAGGAGGAGTAGGGAAGGGTACTGAGGGGGTCACGTCAGCTGCGGGTAGTCACATGACCCCGGGGGGGTCACGTGATCTCGGGGGAGGGGGTCACGTGACCTCGGGGGGGGGGGTCACGTGACCTGGGGGGGTCACGTTACCTCGGGGGGTCACGTGACCTCGGGGGTGTCACGCGACCTCGGGGGGCGGGGGGGGGGGGGGGTCACGTGACCTCGGGGGTGAAGCGTACTGAGCTTCAACTAATTTATTTACACTATTTACATTAGGTTAAATCTGAGACGTGACGAGCCGATCTTGTGGGTGCCGTTGTTCCTCGATTTCCGTCTTGTCTCGAGCGCCGAGAGAGGCCGTGATCGCGCGGGCACTTCTTTCACTTCTTTCGCGCTTCGCTTGGAGCCGCTACATGGTTCCCCCCTTAGCGAGGTTGTGTGTGAAACGAGCGATGTGTGTGGTGTGCTTGTGAACGAAGTTACATCAATTTCTTGTAACTCATTGTTTGCGAGATGTGCAGGCTTAATGCGGTCAATTGAAATTACTTCTGCTCGGCCGTTGACTGAAACCGTGAATGTTTTTTCAGTTCGTTGCAGCACTGCATAGGGTCCGTCATAGGGACACTGTAGTGGACGTCGCACCGTGTCGTTTCGCACGAACACGTGACTGCAGTGGTGAAGGTCGGGACATATGAAGACCTTGCGTGACTGAGTCCTGGTTTGGAGTGGTTGGATGTTTTGGAGAACCGAGCGCAATCGGCTGGCGTAGTTCTCGCAGTCTATGTCACTGCTGTTTTCAGTTGTCTGAAAAAATTCACCGGGTAGTCGGAGGGTAGTGCCGTAGACCATTTCGGCGGAGGTGCACTTAAGTTCGTCTCGCACGGCAGTGCCGATGCCCAGCAGCACCATTGGTAGGACTTCGGTCCATGTGTTTATTGGCGTGTGCGCTCTGAGTGCCGCTTTCATCTGTCGGTGAATCCTTTCCACGAGCCCGTTGGATGTGGGATGGTATGCTGTTGTTCCGATGTGGTGTGCACCGAGAAGAGTTGACAGTTTATGAAAGAGAAGACTTTCGAACTGTCTGCCTCTATCGGTTGTTATTGTCGCCGGCACACCAAAACGGCTGATCCACATAATTATACATGGGTGGGCGACAGTCTCCGCGGTCGTGTCTTTCATAGGCATTGCCTCTGGCCACAGAGTGAACCTGTCCACGCACGTCAGCAGGTAACGATAGTCGTGAGACGGACGCAGCGGTCCCACGATATCTAGGTGTACGTTGTTGCATTGGGCGCCGGGAAGTTGGAATGTGCCTACGGGTGTCACTGTGTGGCGATGGATGTTGGCTCGCTGGCACTGTTGGCATGCCCGTGCGAAGTTTCTAATGTCTGACTTCATCCTTAGCCAAACGAATCGAGCTGAGATGAGGCTTTGCGACGCCCGTATCCCTGGGTGGGAGCGTGAGTGAAGGGTGTCAAAGACGACTCGTCGAAACGGTGTCGGCACGTAAAATCGAGGATGGCCAGTAGAAGTGTCGCAGAGAAGTGTTTTGTTGCATTCAGGAATTGCAATGTCTTCGAGGACCGGCGCTGTTGACGAAGAGCGAAGGTGCTGAAGTTCTTCGTCGAGCTGTTGTGCGGCGGCCAATTCCTGGAAACGATAGCTGTCTGTTTAGTTGTAAAGGTGTTGACACCGATCCGGGATAGCGCGTCGGCGACGGTGTTTTCTTTGCCGTTGATGAAACGGATGTCGCTAGTGTATTCCGAGATGTGAGCCATCTGTCGGACTTCCCTTGCTGTGTAAGAGGAGCTGTTTGATGTTAGGGCATATGTTAGGGGTTTGTGATCTGTCAGGATAACAAATTGACGTCCTTCCAGAAAATGGCGGAAGTGTTTAACGCCCAGGTAGATTGCTAGAAGTTCACGCCCGAATGTACCATACCGGGTTTCGGTGGGTGTCATTTCCTTTGAGAAAAAAGGGAGTGGTTGCCACCCGGAGTCGGTAAACTGTTGGAGTACGGCACCAACTGCTCCATCGGAGGCGTCGGTCACAAGGGAGAGTGGTGCGTTGGGTTTCTGATGGGCCAATGTTGTGACTTCGGCAAGTTGTTTCTTGATTGTCTCGAAGGCGTTGAGTGCAGGTTCGTTCCACTTGAGTGGGATGGATTGCTTAGGATCTCCTGTGAGAAAACGGTTGAGTGGCTGGAGAGTTCTAGAGCAGTTTGGAAGGAATCGTCGATAAAATTTTATGAGCCCTAAAAACTTACGTTGTTTCTTTGTTGTTTGTGGTTGGGGAAACTGTTGAATAATGTTCACCTTGTCCAGCAGGGGACCGATGCCGTGCTTGTCCACATGATGCCCCAAGAAATCCAATTCGGCGACGCCAAAGTTGCATTTGGCCGCATTGAGGACGACGCCGTAGTTGTGGAGCGAGAGAAGAGCTGTCGGAGGTGGTGCTCATGTTCTTCAAGTGTTTTGCTGAAGACGAGGACGTCATTGTTGTAGGCGAAACAGAAGTTTAATCCACGAAGAACTTGATCCATGAACCGTTGGAAGGTTTGTGCTGCATTCCTGAGACCAAATGGCATCCGAATGTACTCAAACATGCCAAATGGTGTCGTGATTGCAGTTTTGTGGATGTCAGATGGTTCGACCGGCATTTGGTGATATGCCTTTACAAGATCTATTTTTGTGAAGATAGTCAATCCGTGTAGTGCCCCAGCAAAATCTTGGATGTGGGGAATTGGGTACCGATCCGGCACCGCGATTTTGTTGAGGGCTCTATAATCTCCGCACGGTCGCCAGTCACCAGATTTTTTTGGTGCCATGCGCAGGGTGCTAAACCACACGCTGGACGATGGACGAATGAATCCGAGTTCCAGCATGTGTTCGAATTCATTTTTAGCGATTTTTAGCCTGTCCGGGGCGAGGCGGCGTGGCTTGGCGAAGACTGGAGAGCCTTTGGTGTCGATGCAATGTGTGATGTTGTGTTTGACTGATGCCTTGGTGCTGCATGGCTGCGTCAGCGTTGGGAATTCCTAAAAGGTTTTTCCATGGAGCAGCCATTTTGAGGGGTTGTAAAGTAGAATTTAACGATAGTGCCTTTGATAGTACGCCTTGGATACTGAGGTGTGTTGTCGAGTCAAGGAGAAGACGGCGCTTGACATCCACGATGAGGGCGAAATTTCGGAGGAAGTCTGTCCCAATAATTGCGAAACGCACGTCTGCCACCAGGAATATCCAGCGGAACACACGCCGGAGTCCCAGATCGAGGGTTAGGGATCTCTGTCCATGCGTTTTTATCGCCGATCCATTTACCGCCTGGAGTGGTTGGGTTTGTTGTCGGTGCCGACGATCCTCCAGCGTAGGAGGAATGATACTGACTTCAGCGACGGTGTCCACCAGGTATTGGATCTTTGTCTGGCGATCAGTCACGGGGAACAAACGGCTGATTGTGCTTCCCGCTGCACTGACCGTCTTCAGTGAGTGGGCGAGGTGTTTTCCGTAAATGCGCATGGTAGGGTACATTTTCGGGCGTCGTCTCCAAATAATCGGTGGTACCAGCACCACCTGTTGGTATCATCGCGGGTTGCGCTGGGTCAACGTCCTCGAGATGTGTGTGGAGAGGATGGTCGTGAAGGACGGGCACGTAGGTCTCGCAAATTCTTCGCTAGCTAGTCAACTTGCTCTGAGAGTCTCTTGTTTGATTGGAGGAGTTGAGAAAACTTCTCCTCCAAGGAGTGAGCTCCTGATGACTGGCCAGCTGCTGGTGCTTTTGGCTAACTACGGAGATCCCAAGAGCGGAAACATGCATGATTTTATCTGCCATCTGGGCGAGTGTTTCCAAGGGCTCCGATAATGTGGACAGGATCATGCGAGCTTGTTGGGGAAGTCGCTGAAGAAATAGTTCCTTGAAGATGGATGCGTCGATAGTTCGGCGCGGTCTCCCAAAAGTTTATGCATTCTGCGGAGGAGATCGGAAGGTTTTCTGTCGCCTAGCTCCTCTGTGGTGAGGAGCTGCTGGATGCGGCGTTGCTCAGATTCTGTAGTCTTCACGTTAACTCCATTCTCAATTTTTCGTATGGATTGTCAGGCGGAGGCGCTCGGAGTACGTCCCGGACGATGCTAGCGATGGACTGCGGGAGGGCAGCAACAACGTAGTCGTATTTTGACAGTTGCGTTGTGATACGGTTTTTCGGAAGATGGACTCGATAGTGATGAAGCAGAGTTCCGAGTCCGTGGTCCAAAACTCAGGTAGCTTGACCCTGGCGATGCTCGGAGGGGAAATCTGGTCGCCGGTGGATGTGGATTCAGTAGCTGGCGGAGACATTACCGTTGTGGCTGAGGGCCGGGTCAGGGCTGAGGTCGCTGTTGCTGAGGTTTCGGGTTACCAATTTGAAGCGTACTGAGCTTCAACTAATTTATTTACACTATTTACATTAGGTTAAATCTGAGACGTGACGAGCCGATCTTGCGGGTGCCGTTGCTCCTCGATGTCCGTCTCGTCTCGAGCGCCGAGAGAGGCCGTGATCGCGCGGGCACTTCTTTCACTTCTTTCGCGCTTCGCTGGGAGCCGCTACAGGGGGATCACGTGACCTCGGGGGGGGGGGGGGGGGGGGGAGGGGGCCACGTGACCCCCCGTCCTCCCGGTTACGCCGACGACGACGCCGACGCCACTCAGGCTGGAAACGGGCCCCTAAGAGCTGCGCTCTAAAACAATTGCGGCGGACGATAAGTCGCTGAACTAAATGGTATGGGATTCCATTTTTGACACCTGCGACCTCAATGTAGTCACTTTCCACAAAATGCAAGGAGCATAATAATCGGGTAGCGTCCGTTTTCCGAGCGTCGCGTAACTGTTCTACAGGAATTGCAGCTAGCCATTAATGCCGACCCGATGATCTTTCGGAAACTTGTGCACACTGCCGCACAATGCCACTTTCACATGCAGGACATGTGAGGCAACTGTTTACGCAACATCTTGGGAGTATTCTTTGCGGAGCCAATCGCGGGAAGTCACCACGGCACTCGGGCACTCACTACTAATTGCCAACACTTAAATGTACAAAACAACTCATCTTGAAGTACAGAACAGCGAGCGGAACAAACATAACTGCAAAGGAATCGCACGGCGAACGAACGCATTTCGACTGCTACGTGCGGAAAAGAAACAAAAAAAAAACCCCGCACGGTCGGGTGTAGCCACGTGAATTCCGCCACTCACTATTTCCTCTCCACTTCTCCGTGCGGTGCGGGAGTTTCGGTTTCGGTTTAAAGCAGTTGCGTTTTTTGACTTTATTAAAAAATACGTGACTCTGTAGCAAAATATTAATTGGGTAGTGTTCCGACAACCATAATAAGTCGCCTAACAAAAAGAAAAAAAAAATTGGGTGGGGGGGGGGGGTGTCAGTGTCCCTTTAAGAGCGGAGCAAGTTTGTTTTCAAGATCAGCGGTCAACATTAATTACACAGCCCACATAGAAATTTACTGCTATTGTTCTACTAGTTAAGCTGGGTAACTTTAAATAAAGTTACCCATTTGGGCAGTGATGTTCTGACATAGAACTAGACTTTCCCCACCATCACATAATGCAATGCTCTTGCCACCGTAAGAGATATGAATAGCCAGAGCGAGCTGGAAACTTCAGGTTTACCTTGCAATGCCTTCTCTATGCACTGTGCCAGGTGTCGCTGCAGATGAACATATTGTGTCAGAAGTGTGCTCTGCACTTCATTTTGAGATGATATTAAATATAAATTTGAACAGCTTCGGATGCAGCCGCCACTCACATACTTCTCATATCACTGGCGTATATTTGCCATGTATTCGAGCCATTATATGTACAGTGAGCCGTCAGTTCTCCTAAAAAAATATGACTAGAAACTAACCATGTCTCATTTCAAGTTTCATATAGACATTGTTTTATGTAACTATAGCCAGCGCAGTTAAGCTATGCTCGAGTTATAAGTGAAGCTAGGTTAGGTTATGTTTTAACACAATAGCGTTAAGGCTCCCGTGCACCAAAAGATCCGGCGACCTGCGTCGGCGTGTCGAGAAAATCCCCCAATTACTTGCGTGCATAGGGAATCCCATGATTGTTTGTGTATGCTACGAGTCATATAGGATTCCGCTCACCACCGCTCCCATGTCATTCCCCACTGCTGCCCTCCCTGCCCCGGCCCCCACCTCCCCTCCCCTTATCCGCCCTCTGCCCTCCTGCTATGGCGTCATATGCTAAGGCTCAGCATAAGCGTCCCCCCGTTTTTTTCACAAATGCAATTGGGCATTTATCTATTGCCATACTTACCCAATTTCGACGCAAGTTCCATTGCTTGTTGCTGCTGAAACCTTCCAGGTCCCAAGACCTTGTGTTGAACGAGCCCAGCCCCAAGTTGCGCGCCTTGTTCCCGTTAGCACACATATATATATATATATATATATATATATATATATATATATATATATATATATATATATATATATATATATATATATATATATATATATATATATATCAGGGTTGGGCAGAAATACTCAAAAATGTATTTGGAAATACAAATACTGGAATACATTAAAATAGTAGCTAAAATACTGATACTAAGATACATCTGCAAAAGTGTATCGCGATACGTATCGGAAATACATTTTAAAAAGAGGCAAAAAGTATTTGGAAATACAAATACAGGAATACATTTTAGGGAGGGCAGAAATACAAATACAGAAATACTAATAGTGGAATACATTTTCCAAATGTTTTGAGACGCCAACTGAGATGAAGCTTGAAGTTTGAAGTGGATGTTTTCGATCCCGAAGTTACTTTACTGTAGGCTTGGCACTTTGCCTTGAAGGTAGTGGTTTCGGAAGACAAGAAGTCTTCAATGGGCCCAAAAAAAAAACAACGTAAAAACGTTCCATCAAGGGCTGACCGCGGTCCCTTCCATGACATCCTGTCTGTCTGACCAGGGAATTTTGTCAACATTGATCACATGATGTCACGGTGGAATGAACTAATATTTTTTATCTGTAGGTTTTGCCTTGAACATGAAACTTTACCACGCTGCTGTATGAAAGGACAATACGTACTTTCGTTGTTGGTTACCTAGTTGAAGATCGCGCATGCAGTGTCATTTGGATTTTTTGCGGATAGTGGACCACCTGAAGCATCTAGGAATACATGTCTTATCTTCTCTTAAGGTTGAAAAAACGATACGGTAGCATCCTTGTTCTGAAGGTCTTTACTACAGACCCTCCGCCACCGACGCACGGACTGCACTCCTCAAGTTTTGCGTAGCATCATCCAAACAGAGACCTTGTGGATTGCGAGCTGATATTACCGGCACAGGTGCGAGCTGTCCGAGAAACAGCGGTCTGGAGACGAGTTGCGGGAGTACGCAGTGTGGGTTGGCACAGCGAGGCCACTTCTGGCCTCCTTCTGGTTTTCAGATCACCAGAGCAGCGGGTCACATTCACGTCGGCTGATGACGTACCCTTGGGCCGTGCAATGTTACGGGCGCAGCCGCAGATGCATTCGAATATCTGTTGAACTTCACAGCGTGAGTCTTACTACTAGTTCAAGTCAACCACCGCCATGCTCGTGCTGCAACAAACTGTGACTCAGCTTTGCCGGCTGGGTGTACTGTGTACGCTAAGGCGAGAGAGACGGTTAGCTGCGGCCATTGGATGCCAGCAAACAAAGACTCAAGAAATCCCTACCTGTAGGAGCTGCGGCAGAAGATGCTCTGACTCCTGGCACGCCACCTGGTTCGAGTCCCCGACTACGTAAAACCTCTCAGAAGGGGGAAGAGGACGCATAGAAAAATAGTTAGGAGAATCGAAAGGAACCTTGGTCAGCATAGTAACAATGCCCCAGCATCTCCTTGCCTCTGGTGCCCTCAAAAGTAAAAAAAAAAAAAATGCGTTCGCACTTGTTTGTTTGTTTTTTTCTTTCGGGGGGGGGGGGGGGGGGGGTGGAGTATTTCTCAAGAAATGTAACGAAATACATTTCAGCCTGATTGTATCGCGATACAAAGAAACATTCAAAATGTATTTCGATACAGGAATGCAGATACCGGTGAAAAAAATGTATCGTGATACAGAAATACAGATACGAAATGTATTTCTGAAATACTATCGCGATACATTTGTATCGCGATACTGCCCAACCCTGATATATATATATATATATATATATATATGAAGTCCGAGATCTGTACTTGCGGAGTTGCTATACTAGGAGTTTATTATATGTAGTACGACAGTTTCGCCGAGAGGCTCGGCGTCGTCAGGAGATGGCCTACATGTGAGGGCACCAGACTGCGCAGAGCAGAAAGTGGCCAATGGGGCGAGAAGGGCGTGACGTCAGGAAAAATAAAAGTAAAAAGACATATGAAAAAAAGCAAACATATTGAAACAAACTCAAACGCCCCCCCCCCCCCTCTCTCTCTCTCTCTCAAAAAAAAATTATTTGAGCGCGTCCCTACGTAAGGGCGCGGGTATCAAAGCTAAAGAGGCGTATATAAGATCTCCGACACTGCGGTTGGTACAATAGGTCATAAACGGACGGCACAGGCTCTGGAACGACATCTTCGGTACTAATTGCCCGTAAGGCTAAGCCGATGTGGGCGTCCGCTCTCCGTGACGGTCACCCCGCCTCCCCTCGGGCGCCGCACGCTGCGGAAGAGAGGGGAGAGGGGAGCAAGGAGCAGATCGCCGGGCTGGGGGGCGCGGGGGAGGGGGGGGGGGGGAGTAATTGCTACCGGATAGTTGCAAAGACGTCGTCGTACCGGACAGTGAATTAGAAATACAAATTGAAAAGATAAACCATTAAAATAAAAATTAAAATAAATACATATGCCTAGGGTCAAGACCGAGTAACGTTGTTTGCAGCATGACAGCCATAGGTCGGCATTTTAAGCTGTCCTCACTTAAACTCACGATCACCATTTTTTCCGCAATCAGAACTCACGCCCACTCACGATCACGACTTATTCAAAATAAGGTCATCACCCGGACTCACCCTCACGGTTCAACACAAAACCAAAACTCACTCGCCGTCATCATCACGGTCGTCACGCTCACAGATCATCACGGTCATCACGCTCACAGGTCATCGCGATTCGTCAGACTCACAGGTCATCACACTCACAGGTCCTCACGGTCTTCACACTCACAGGTCATCACGGTCCTCACGGTCCTCACACTCACAGGTCCTGACACTCACAGGTCCTCACGGTCCTCACACTCACAGGTCATCACGGTCCTCAAACTCACAGCTCCTAACGGTCCTCACACTCACACAGGTCCTCACTCTCATCACACTCAAAGGCCATGACGCTTTCAGGTTGCTTTATTCGTGTTTTTTGTTTTTGTTTTTGTTTCTCGCAAGCTGTTGGTTTGTCTTTGCGCGAGTCGTGCGGCGGGAAAACTGCCCCAAAGCAGTAAACTTCTGAACCGCTTATTCAATTACAAAAAAATGTACTATGTTTATGTTTATGCTCCGCACATTTCTACCGAATTTCGTGAACCTGGATTAATTGCGAAATAAACTAAATACAAGCCGACGAAAGAAGGTGTGTTTAGCTTTCACCTGTTGAAAATGGCGGCGGTAAAACCCGAACGCGCCTTCCGACAGGTTACACAGACAACGTCGCAGAGATTAGAGCATCACCTCGCTGTGCATACCTCGCTGACTTCTACACAAAGAAAAGATTACTATGCATATCACCCCCGTTTCTTTTTTTTTTGTGCCACCCGCGCGTATTTTTACGGAAGTTTATGCAACATATATATATACCATATATAGTAAACATATGCATCGACCAAATTCTTTTTTTTTCGGTTTTGGGAGGGCGTTAATACTAAGCAGGGTGGTTTCACGTGACAAACCTCTGGTTTCAAATCTCACCGTAATCCCTGTTGGCAGTGGTGTCCGTCAGACGTATGCGCCCGTGTCGGTACTGTCGTTCCTGTAGCTCGGGACGCAGATGTGTGAACCGGCCTTTACGAACCTACTTTGATATTACGCTTGAACGTCACGGAAAATCGGTCTTCCCGCCTTTTCGAGGTGTCGCCACGGGTACGAATACTAGCGGGGTCTGTTTAAGTGATTTGTTCGGCGCACAAGCGTCGGTACAGGTTATGAATTTGTCAACGCTGCCTGAAGCCTTTTTTAATAGTAAAATAAAATATCGAAGGCGCCTTCATGGTCCCTTTAAGTGTGCGTGCTTGCACGACACGAAGTATCACAGCTTTGCGCCCGCAACACGTCACGCCGGCGCAATGTCCGCCCATATCGAAATTTAACTGGGCGGTGTTACTAAATACAATATTTAGCATTATTTCGCGCATTTAGGTCCAGGAAATCAGCAGCACATTCGGGAACTGAGTGGTATTTGTTTTCATGACTCGCGGAAATGATCACAAAGGGTTTCTCTAATCATTTAGCTGCACAGTCACAATAAATTTTATAATTAATGTTACATAATCATCAATCCCGCGGCGTTTCTGTAACCATCGGTTCGACACAGATTCTCTGCCGCTCGGTTAACAGGTCTTCATTCAACGCCGTTGAGCACTTCACAGACCCGCTGAACAATCTTGCCCTCTGCTACACCATTGTAAAAATTCCTTACGGGCTTGAATCATCGCGATATGCTTCATAGGCCTTCCAGCAATAAGAACTGTTTTAGAATTGAACTGTAAAATGTTGGTTGTCAGATATATTCTCTTTGCTTTACAAGAAATTCTCACTTCACTCTGAGTACCTATGGATTCAACCATAATTACGTAAAAAACGCAACATGTGTAAACAACGGGCAAGGGGAGCACAGCGTCATGCGGGAGGCCCGAGAAGCCCGGGCAATCGGCGCCTCGGAGTCGCGTTCAGCCCGCGCGCCGGCAACCCGGCCGTGGCCGCGGGGCAAACGCCGCGAAGTTGCGGCGCCGCGCGCCGCCGTCCACTACTTCTCAGTGTAAGCAGGCACACGGCACACGGCGAATTCTACGAATCCCGATGAGCCACTAGGTTCATTGGAGTGAGACACGTTACAGCGCCTTACAGCTGTTTATTCTAGATGCCACCTGTCTCTATGTGACGCTCTATTTGGCTCACTGAGTCGTAGCTTCCACAGTTTGCTAAGTCATACTAAAATGGGCTTCAGCAATGCAGTTCGGCACTATACGTTGCGCCATCTAGAGGCCGCAAAATAAAACAAGTTGGGTAGGCCAGGGCGGCCCGGGCCGCGGGGACTGTGTGCGGGCGCATTTAGAAACCACGTGTGGGCGTGGCGTTTCGGATCGGCGTAAGCCTTTTTCGTAAAAGTAAATCTCAACTTCACGTCTCTATGACCTCACTGGGTTCCTGTGACATCTCGCCTATTCCAAGAGTTTCCCCCCAAAATAAACGTCACCCCTGCTTCGTGAAAGACAGCCACAGTCGCGGAAATGACTCAAGCGTCAAACTTTACCGCTTCCCTTTAAGATCTTGGGAAGCGACACGGCGAAAAAGTGGATTACTGGAGTGCGACGCATCAAGAAAGTCAATTTTAAATTAATTGTTGAAGTGAACAAAAATAGATGTGCAGGTTTGGAAAGCGGTCTGACAAACTGGTTTTGCAAACTACTCGGCAAAATAACATATTACACAAGTTGTTTTACGAGTCTCTCAGACAGCCACATAAAGAAATACCGTAGGAAAAATCGGGCCTATTGTTGCTTCGCTGTGACGTCGAGAATCAGCGACCAAGTCTTTAAGCATTATGCCCGTCAGCCCGTTCCGGCACTACACTACACGTATACGCGTCCATTTTGTAGCGATTGCGCGCCCCCTTCGGCAAGCGTGGTCACAACCAGAGCCTTCCAGACCTGCGAGTTTTCATATAGTAAATTTTCATAGAACAAATTTTTGCTTGTTTCGGCTACTAAATTTAATGCTGTCTGGTAACAAATGTGACGGCGTGCAGAAAACAGGATGCAAAAGTTTTTCTTTAGAAAAAGCTCATGCGAAGCGTAAATATCCTTCTCACACGTACGCTTTGTTGCCTGTCGCCTTTTTTACAACAGGCTTGTGTACAGCATGCAGAGTTTGGTTCTAATTACCCACGTTTTATTCTGGAGTGTGGGGGCGCGTCTGAAGAAGAAAAGGACGGTTGAGCGAGGCGCGAGCGGGGGCCAGCCGGCGAGGAAGGAGGAAGGTACCGTGGCTGTGGTAGCTAGCCTACGCAGCACTGGTGTGGAAAGGACGATATGCAGGCGTGGACACAGACTCCGACTGCCAGCTATAAACGACGGGCGACAACTACGGCCGGTGGGTCCGGACTGCCGCTTCTTGAAGACGGGCAACCGGGGAGTACAGGAAACCCATTCGCTGCCTTCTCGTTGTGTTATGTCACTTCCTGGGAGACGAGCGAAGCACAGACCGATCGGGTCTGTGCTTCAAGTTGTCTTCACAACTCCACAAGTTGTGAAGACAACTTAAACTGGTGTCCAAATGACGACCCTGGAATATGCTCTAAACACCTCGACCTATCAAGGCTTTAATTGTCCTAAAAAACGCATAAAACACCAAGAGACATTGCGCGCACGTGCGCACGGGAACTGCTGAAACCGGGGTTTCCGCCGCTCGCCACGGCCCGACGGGCAGACGGGCCTCCCCGTTAAGAGAGACACCTCCGCTTGTGGCGCTGAATGCAGCATTCACGTTGCCCCGCCTGGCCATTGCCGGCTGGCTATCACACACTTGCGCCATCTAGCCTCGAACGACGCATAAAAGCATGACATCGCAGAATGCGAAAGATGTCGCTCGAAACTTCGATGGATCATGACTTCTTTCTTGCAGTTTGTGCCTGATGATTCATTTGCGAAATGTACGGAGGGGTGCGCGGAAAGATAAAATTGTTTGTGCGACTGGGTGCTGATGAGGATCATGCGAATTCCTTAATTTTATCGCAGACGTACGAGCGTTATAGTTGACGCAATCATAAAATACTATGCTCACCAGCCCCAACTTGGCAACAGGAGCCGAAATCCACATGAGCCTTTCTTTGCCATAGAGTGAGGAGCGCTGTCCGTTTGGAGCGCTTCACTAGCTCCGACGTTACCGCGCCGCCTCGAGGCGCCATCAGTCCGTTGGCGTGTCGCCGTCTGCCGTGAAGCGAAGAGCGAACGCGGAGGAGAAGCGAAAGCAAAACCCCTCCCCCATACCCCCTCTGCCCTCCACAGCAGGTTGAGACATTGCGGAGGGCGCAGGCAAGGAGGAGCCAGCAAGAACAATCACCGCCTCCTCCTCCGCTCTGCACGGGACACAGCGCGTTTACATGGCGGAGGAGCAGGCAAGCGACACCCAAACCAACCCTGAAATTCGCGCACCCATACCAGTACCCGGTCACTGCCATAGACCCAATGGAGTCGATTTCTGGGAAAACTGCGCGCTCAGCAGCGCTTCCGTGGTCGGAGGCGCTCATGACTGCGACGAATCGAAGCCTCATAGCTCTATTAATAGATTGAGAAACTAAAATAAGCAGCGATAATTATGCTCATAAAATGAAGCGCTAACGTTTTATTAATTACTTTTGACGCCGTCGAGCTAGCTGGAGCGGCTCCCTAGCCGTTTGCGAAGACGAAGCCGCTCAAAATCCAACATGGCGCAGCCCTTCCGCCGTGCCCTGCCGCTGCTCTCTGCTAGGGGTGTCGCGAACGTTTGTCGAACCGGCATTTTGGGTCGAAATTTCGGGGTTCGACTCAGTCGAACCGGTTCGACGAACCTTCGACCTTTTCACCAAATTCGACCGGTTCGACTTAGCGGACAGTGTGGCCAGACCTTGATACAAGCATGTCTAGGTTTGGAGAATTTATTTTTATGCAACGGGTTATTTTATTTTATGAACAGTCGCAATTAAAAGAAACTAATTCTGATCGCTGAAAAAGTTAATAACCTAATTTGTTTGTACTGTATTAACTGAAATAACCAATCAGCGGTGCCCATAATTCATGTTTTAGCCATCACCATCCCATCCGAAGCCAACTGGCCAGCCTGTAGCGCATGCGCACACGAGTCGAACCTCAATACAAGGTTCGTCGAAATTTTCACTAAAAGTTCGAAAACGTCGAACCTGGTCGAACTCAAACCTCGGCCGGTTCGCGACACCCCTACTCTCTGCCGTGGTACCGCCGGTACCGCGGTAGGTTTTGTTTGGAAATTTACGGTTCGCGCGTGCCATACCACGTGTTATGGCAAAGAATTGTAAGTTCTGCTTGCCTACCTTGTGTCCAGCAGTTGACAGTCCGTTACTTGTCGTCAGCGTCTTCCAGGGAATCGAAACAGATGCAGCATTTTTCGCTCTCGTTGACGCATTTATTCAGTCATTTGCATGACAAGGAAAAACAATTTACACTGTCACTTTGTACAAGCGTTGCTATGCGGGAAAAAAATTAATAATCAGCGCAGTATCTACGTTAGCAAGAGGTGCTACAGTGAAGGTACAATGTGCGACAGTGTTAGCGCGAACATGACATAGTTTTTTCACTTTGAAAAGGCTATCGGCGCGCACCAACTATTACTGCCTTAGTTCGCCAAGTGACTGCTTATAGTTTCGTAAACCTCAGACGCAACTATGGCGCGAAAATATCGGTCTTCGCGATTAAAAACACAATAGTCATGTCTCGCTAACATGATCGATCGTTTCGGTCACGCCGCTATAAATGTCATATTTTCGGGGACTGATAGGTGGCCCCATACAATTCTAACTCGTCGCGTTAAAGAAACCCGAAGTACGTACTATGGACAGCTGGCTTGGGAGCGAAATGGATAAATACATGTTTGTTTTTTATCTTTTTATTGTGGTCTCTGTAAAGACAAACGCAAAAAAATGGGGGGAAAATATATTATTGAGGCAAAAAAAGAATGACGAGGGTAGAAAGTTGGGCGAGTTGGTGATTCATAATGATTAAAAAGCGCGACAAGACAACGGACACAGAAGGAGACACAGCACTGTGTCTGTGTCTCCTTCTGTGTCCGTTGTCCTGTCGCGCTTTTTAATCATCATAATCATTTTCAAAAAAAGAATAGTAAAGCTCTTTTGTTACGGAATTGACCCAGAGCTGCACAATTGTCAGATATGACAATGGTGACTCAATGCTTACAATTTTCAGGGGTTTCTAGCCTGAATCACTTGCAGTTCTTTCTCTTTCCCAGTTGCAGATGACAAAAATAAACAACATACCACCTTCATTGTTTATTATTTGTGATCTTGGCAGTGATTCAAGATTATAGATGACCAACATTATGGAGAATTGTTTTGGAAATTGGAGATGTCCATATTAAAGAGAAAATACTGTAACAGCAAAGAGAAATGTCTGTTTCCGTGACATGAAAACACAATAGTCATAATTCCTGATATGTGTTGTATAGAAGCTAACCCAGTGTGAAGTAAATATGCAGCCTTGCCGGAGAATTGTATGCAGACAGCCCTATTGGTGAGGCAGGCACGTAGCCCGGCGGGAGGCCCATGGGGCGTGCCCCCCCCCCCCCCCCCGAAATCTTCCATTTGGCTAGGACCTCCTCTCCCTCCTCCCCCATACAAAATTTTGTCATAAGCGGCCCCCCCCCCCTCCCCCCCCTCCCCCCCCCCTCCCCCCCTCCCCGAAACAAAATCCTGGCTACGTGCCTGCTGTGAGGTATGTTTAAGAAGATACTTAAATGGTTATAGGTTGTGGAATCTCAAATACCATGTTGAATGTATATTACGATAAAACATCAATTCTTCAACCTGTGTAATAAGACAATAATGCAAAATTTTAGTAGGTCAGATATTGTCCACCAAAACTTGAGATCTTAAAGAGTGAAACTCTCCAAACACGTAGTTTGAATTCTAGCTGCCAAAGGTCCTGGAATCACTGGATCGAAGCAACAGATATTTCCCCCCTCGCCCTCCCACCCTAATAGAAAGCTGCCTAGAGGTTGTTGGCCACCAGCAGGCTAACAACGTGTCTAAACAAAGTGGATGCTCAGAGGCTTCTGTTAGTCTGTGATATTGGGCCATAAAAATCGTGCAAGGAGCAACCTGCTGACGCAGTGGACAACATTTTCTCTCTAGGGTCTCAATTAGAAGCACAACCAAAATATTTCACGCCTAGTTAAAAGCTCGTGTCATTCTGACTGGTCCATGCAAATAAACAGTTAACACAATCAATTATAATTCGGGCAAACTTATTCGTTGCTTACTTACAGACTTGAGCCAAAATCTTTAGAGACTTAATAATGTGTAGACCTAGCTCTCTGTAGACCACTTTGGTATTTCTTATTTCTCTTGGCTTCTTGATGAGCTTCGATACCTGACGCTTGCACCGTCAATTTGAACCGCGAGTTGAACCAGGTTGTCTTGGTGTGGCCACCGAGATCCTATGATGCCCATGGGATGGACCAGCCACTTCATTCCTCTTTCTCATTTTTGCTGTATGTGTGTTCTCTATCCTCTCAGGATCTGCACAGGACAATGTAAGAACACATTAGTTTGTTTCGTCACAACACAATAGAAACAGGGCTATGAATATTGCAGAGAGCTGCTCCTACCATCCTTTTGTTTTTGTTGTAATTCTCTTTGCCCCAGCCGCTCTCGCTTTACATTACGGTTGATCGTAGATTAGACTGCACAGATCACTACGGCGGAACCTAGCATGCTGATGGTTACATATTCAGGAAGCTTGATAGGTTGGCCAACAATCAAGTGCACTTCACAAAAAGTTCCCACCGACATACCTTTTGTCTATTGGGGTTCCGCCTCTGAGGCTTGTTGGAGTGATTTTCATGCCTTGAGAATCTGTATGAATACACCAAAAAGAAAAAAAAACAAAACAATGCAAATGATGTTCTTTTATGTGCAACAAACGAAAAAAAATGCCTAACGCAAGTTTTAATTTTTCTGAGGGGAGGGCGTTGGGAGGTGTACAAACTTTCGAAAGAATTACACATGGAAGGACGGATAGCACATCTCGCGATCAAGCTGTGCTGTCTGCGTTCCGCCTTTCTATATGTAAATCTTTCTAGATTCTAAAAGTGTCTTTAATTTATTTTACTATCCAGCTTTCTATTTATTTCTGAAAGAAATAGAACGTAGCAAAACTAGTCGCAGGGCTGTAAAAGAGTCTACACGAGATACATTAATAAAAACGGGCAGATATTATAAGATGTGAACTCCAAAATATTATAAAACTGGGAGAAGAATATTTATATAGAGACTACAATTTACTCGACGGGGATCGACACTGCTGTGAACGAGATTGACGAAAGGTAGAGGAGGTGATATTTCGCCAACAGTCTACAGATCATAAAATATTTGCAGGACGGTCTTCATCCACAAAACCGTGATAAGAACGCTCGCCGAAATGGGTACATCGCAATGAAATCACAGTGATATTTTGTAAATTTCAAAAATGAAACGATATATTGAATTACCTAAAAGAGTACAAAACCCTCAAATGGTGCAATTTGTGGCTGGAAGATCAGCTTAGGAAAAGTTTCCATTGGGGTGAAAACTTTCAAACTCACCGTCGTCAGTTGGGATCCGAACGAACGGGTGCTTCTTGTCCCCGACGCTGCTTGGGCACGACTTTGTGTAACCGCACAAATGAGGTGGTTCAAAGACACGAAAATCTTTCCACTTGCCCGAAAGTGCCACACTCGCGCAATGCGATGATCGAGGCGCGGAAGCTTGACGCTCCGAAGGCGAGCGAAAGCACCGAGCAGACCCACGGACGCCTCCACAACGGTCCACCGGTTCCAGAACGCGCAGAGCGCAAGCGTGCATGCGCACAGGCAGCGGTTTCGTTTCAGAAACGCAAAAAAGAAGAGAAAAGAGAAATTTAGAGAATGTGATGTTGACATGAACTTTAAAAAAAAAAAATTATAGTTTTAGGAATACGAAGTTTGCGTTTAGTAAAATAATATGCAGTCATAACTAAAGTTGAATAAGGTTTGATTTATTATTGTTTTGTTGAGTTCTTAGTAATGAGCGCCTCCAACCACGTGAGCGCTGCTGTACACTTCTATGGTGGCGCCATCCATGTTCGAGCCGCGCAACTCGCTCTGTGTCCGGAGGTTGCCCATACCCGCTCACTTGAGCCTACTAGGGAGGCTCAAGTGAGGGTGGGTGCAACTGCTAGATCGGAGATCACAAGACATGGACGCCATTTAATCGCTAAATTTTGCTGGGAGTCTATCGGGCAAAGGGTCGTTTTCTTTCTTAACTCAGGTCATAAAAGCCCATTAAGGTGCTTGAATAATTTACACAAGGTATAAATGATTACTTTTTCGTAACTACCAGTTTTGTTGCGATACGTTAAGTAGTTTTTTAACCCGAGAAAAGGTAAATTCCGCCGTCTTGGACGTTGCTGCTTGTCTGGCAACCCTGCTTTCTCATCTCGACGTTTGCAATTCTCGGAGCGAGAAGGAAGCGAGAGAGGCTACGCCAAGGCGTTCGTTGCTTGCAGTTTAAGGAGAGAGGAGGAAAGGCGCATGGAGCAACAGAGTTGCAACAGAGAGGACGTCTGCTCTCGTGCAGGCAACATTGGCGCATATCCTTTCTCGAATTCTCTCCCTCAGGCGCCGCCATTCAATTGCAAACGCTCTCCAGGTTTTGAGTTGCGCCCACCCTCACTAGAGCCTCCCTACTTCCTCCCCTCTACTGACGCGCCCCCAAGCGGACACGAGAAAAGGGGAGGACCGAAACGGTTTTTCTCCTTCTCAGGCAGACGGGAGAAAGCTTTCGCCCTCCCAACTCATCTTCTTTCGGTTTCGTTTTTCGAGCAGGTCGCGCACGTTGTTTAATAAATAGCTGTTGAGTTGATTGAGCTTCAGCGGCAGCAAAGGCCGCCTGTAATTCCGTCTTCTAGTCTAAACGTGCAGAACATTTCGGTTGCATTGACGTTTTTATCACTAATTTTATCGAACGAGCAAACGAAGCCGCTAGAAACAGCGAAGTTCCGGAGCAGTGCCAGCAGCGCCACGTACACTGGGGGATGACCATCTCCGGATTGCGGGACTCGCGCGGCACGGAACTACAGTCACTACAGTAGCGAAACCACGCGGAACTGTGTCGACGTTTTCGACGTTATGGAAACCGCGGGAACTGCGTCCAAGACAGGCAGGTTTTGCTGCCGGCTGCCTGGGTGCCTTCCGTGCTGTGTTGGGTTCTGTTTTCCGATGCCGAGTGCAACCGGCGTTCAACGTGGTTTTGTATTCGTGCGTGTCAGCAACTTAGCTGCAACATCGTGATGGCAGTGTTGTGGGTTGTGAACAGAAGACTGAAATTATCGCCGATGTGACCGTGTGTTCGCGTATCAGTGGTGTAACAAGATTCAATTCAATTCAATTCATTTTTTATTTTCAGATCAAGTAATACAAAATAGAGAGCTGGCCCACAAAAGCAGCATTCTGCTTGTATGTGGGGCCAGCCGACCAACTAGAATAGAATTGAATCTGCATTCAAGTTGATGAGATCGTAAACTGTTGGGCATTGATGCCGCTGGTCGGGCCGTTATCGGAGGGTGCGGGGTGTCGCAGGTTGACATTCCGCTTTACATTAAAAAGTTTAACCCTACAATGGATGGTGTATCACATATGATACACGCATTTGTTATTGATTTCAAAGGCTAAAAAAAAGCCGGAATTTTTTTATTAATTGTTTGTAGTTTCTTTCGGTGCAATACACCGAGAAATATTTTTTCAGGAATGTATAAAAAGTCATGCATCGTAGGGTTAATACCACTTGAGGGATTACGTGCAATTGATTAACGTGCGGTTAGTCATGTTGCAACGCTGGTCTGAACAGTATAAGCTCCTATCGTACAGTGGCCAATGTGACTGTCGGAATTGTCTCGTCCCCGAGAGCGATTGCGCTCTGGGTCAAGGACAACAGTACGAAATCGTGACGGAAAGTACGTATATTTACAGTGTGGAATTTCAGCATTAAAAACAATAGTAGGTAAAATAAAAAAAAAGCTACCCTTTATTTTGCTGTTTAAATATACTACAGTTCCTGGAGAAACTGCCCTCCATGTGGCGCGCTGGGTCGAGCGCTAAAAGTATTCGGGCTCGCCACGGCGTAGCTCCGTACATTTAACACCTGCCGGAAGTCGCGGCTTTGACTGCACTCAAGTTGATCGAAAGGCAATTTCCCAGCCCGTGAAGCATCACTTCCAGCTGAGTGAATATCCTCTGTACAGAGATTAATTCAAGACGGCAATTGCAGCTTTGCGCGAAAAGCACAAATAGAAAAACAAACACTACAATAGAAATACAGGCTACGACGTGGCGTGCGGGGAAACGAACTCATGGCTTCGAACCGCATTGGAGCGGCTTGATTTTGTGGCTTTCAAATAATTACGGCATGATCGCCCGTTTGCTTTTTAATAAGAGATTCATCCCCTGAGCCATTCAAGATACTCCTAGAGATATGACATTGTTGGGAAAAAATCAACATGATGGGAATATTTTTTATTGCTTATTCAGTCATCGAGAAATTTCGTCTGTTCAAAACGACCAGTATAAAAGACGGAAACCCAGAGAACGGGTGCAGTGTTCGGGTTAGTGTGGTGTTCCGTTGTATTGGTATTTGTGTGTGCCGTGTATGTGCTCAATGTATATCCACCTGATGCTTCTAATAAGCGTAATGTGTGTATAGTAGAGGATTCCCAAGCGCAATAGTGGCCTGAGGAAATCAAATTATTTTTTTGTAGGACATGAATTGGGTGGTACCTAGCGTCACCTAGCCTAGTTACTTGCAATTGTATTGTATGGTATTCTGCGGCGCAATCTTTTTGAAACGAATCGAAGCTCGATACAACAAAAAAGTTAAAAAAGAAAAAAAGGAAAAACAAGAAAAAAAAGGGGGGAGAGGAAAGGGGAGGGTTGTCAGGGACCACCATCTGTCGTCGATGACCCCTTGTGGGTGGAGGGTAACAGCTACACGATCACGGTGGTCCGATCGGTACGCGCTGACTTCTCGGTGCGCAAATCACCGTCGCAGTTTTCACCACGCCTCCAGTCTTTGCCTAGAACAGGCTACGTGATCATGTTCATTCGTGAAGCCGAGTGCCTCCTCGATGCGGGAATCCCCGATGGACGCTGGCAGCAACTTCTGGCACGTGAGCAGCAAATGCTCGCTGGTCTCTTCGTCTTCTCCACAGGCGCTGCATGTCATGTTCGTAACGTGACTGTCAAACTTTCGACGGTACCGTCTGGTGCGTCCAATTACTCTGCTTGACCCCGCCATCTGGTGGCTAGCTATTTAACCTTCTTTTACGCTACGCGATAAACAGCGGCTTTGAGTTTGTTCTTTCGAAAGCGGCTTTTGGTTTCGCGGAATGAGTTTGCCCTTCTCCGTGATGTGCGGTTGACGACGGAATTGTGACTCAAGGAACACCAAAGTTAAGACGCAAAGAGCGCAAAGTAACTGGTTATCGGTTGTCTCCGTTTAACATCGCAGTGCTGTCGACGAGAAGACTGAGTAACTGCTTTCGAAACGCAAGTTTCTGCACATGTGGGGGGGATCTGGCTTCGGAAATAAACACAGTTCGCGAAAAGCTCGTAATACGCTTTTATTTGTTGCTTCTCTCGTCCCGCACAAGAGACGTAGCGTCCTCGTCAAGCCTTATTGGGCTCGATTTGCTCGATTCGGGGCCGCCATATTGAGATCCAAGCGACCGAGGAACTTTGCTCTAATGCTTCAGGGACGAAAGTTTCTCCTTTTCTAATGGAACATAGGTTACAAGACCGTTCCTCCCTTAAGGGAGGACTATCCATACCCTTTTATCTAAGATTGTAGTTGCGAAGCAAGAGTCTCCTCGCCCACTAAGGTGGCACGGAAACTCAGGTGATTAACCAAGCTAAGACAATACCAGCGCTCACCGCGACTCATCATGGCCATGGCACTCAGACTCACGTCATCAGGCAGACTAATGCAATCACCGGACTCATATCCACCCTAAGACTCACGTCTTGATTCAGGCTCATGCTCATTAGCCTTGAAGCTCACAATAACATTCAAGAGGTCTCAAAATTCACGCTCATAAGTACTTCACTCAGAGCTCAAGCTCACACTCACACACACAAGTCCTCAGATCTCACGCTCGAAGTCACGCTCATCAGTTTACAGGACCACACTCAAACGCATGAGTTCTCAGGACTCAAACTCACACTCAAGATTTTTCAAAACTCACGATCACACTCACGATCAAACTCACGGTCATGGGTTTGTAGGACTCGCACTCACACTCACACTCATGAGTTCTCAAACTCACGCAAAAACTTACGATAAGACTCACGCTCATGAGCTCACAGGACTCACACTCACTCAGACTCATGAGTGCACATTACTCACGTTCACACTCACACTCCCACTCACAATTTTTCGAGACTCGCGGCCTCACTCACGATCTCCTGAAAGCTGACGGTGAGCGCGAGTGATCGTGACTGAACGCACTCATGTGTGAAAATGCCGAGGTATGATGACAGCATTGCGCGGAAAGCACAGATTTGCTTCGGCTTTCAATGAAAAAAATACATAATATTAACGGATCTCGAATATTACTGGGTAAAATGAGGAAAAAGGACGCAGCGTGTACAGAAGCGCATGTGGAAGGCTCATTGTTTCACAAACACACAACACACACACACACACACACACACACACACACACACAATAACGGTCCAATTCCAACTGATATACAGTGCCACTTGGTCAGGTTGAGTATTCGTGCTCCCTGTTAATTTTTAGACAACGTTTTAATCGCTGCAAGTGTTCCTGAATTTTCATTTATTTCTCTATTGATCGTGTTAAATCGGTATATGAGATACGATTAGCGATGCTCCCGTTCGCGGTCTGACTTAAATCCAGTTTCAAGGATTGTTACCGAAAGTTTCCCGAACGAATGATGTGGGAGGCTAAGGTGTTTTGAAAGAGGTAGGCTTGGGAGCAATTTTGAATGAGATTTGTGATTATTAAAGCGTTCCCTGAATGCTCTCTTCGTTTGCCCTATAGATTGCATTTTGCAGACACTGCAGTCAAGCAAATAAACCACATTTGAAGAGTCGCACGTCAGGTTCCCTCAAATTTTTGAGCAGAATTGCGATTGTGTGCTGCTAGCGCTGCTAGTATGTTGCCTTTGTTTGCAGACCAGACATCCCGGTTTCGTGCACGGCTTGCATTCGTCATTTGACAATGACGAATTCAGTCGAGAGTTTACAAGTGAGTCTCTTAGTTTACGTGATCGTCTGTAGACCACACCGGGGGCGGGCGGAAACGCACGTTTAAGACGTTCGCGTTGTTCTAGAATATTATAGTGCCGTCTCAGTATACCGTTTACATTTGGGAAGTTCGCGCTGTAAGTTAGACATAAATTCGTGCGTTGTAGGTCAGGTTTGGGGGGCGGTTCGCAATTGAGTCCTTGCGGTTCAATTGTTAAGCTTTTTGAATTGCGTCGTCAATTACACGTAATAAATATTTTTGTTTTCCCAGCATGGTCTTTACGTTCTTTGCGCTCGCATCAAAATCTTCCTCTTTCGTGCAAATACGTTTGAAACGGTGGGCTTGACTGCAGGGGACGCTGTTTTTACAATGGCGAGGGTGGTCGCTCTGGTAATGAAGATAATGTTGTCGGTCTGTCGGTTTACGGTACAGATTGGTGGAGAGCAACATTTTCAACTTTTAATGTTACATCTAAGAAGTTGAATCCGTTTGAGAGTAGGCGTAAGTGAAGTGAATTTTCGGGTGTACAAAATTTTAACAGTCTACGAAATCCAGCAGCTCCACATCGCTGCGTGTCCAAATAGGAAAGATATCGTCTATGTATCTCTTGTAGAAAGTTAGTGTTAGAGGAAATTCAGAAAGAAATTTTCAATCTAGCTTTCCCATAAATAAGTTGCCATAACTGGGGCCCACATTAGTCCCCATAGGCACTAAAATGACTAAGATGGTGTGCGCGTGTGTTCACGATAGCACCATAATCAAGGCGCGGTCGCACAAGGGAAGAGTACAAACGAAGTAGGCAGCTCCTATCGGAACCCCAAGACTTGTTTGAAAGAACGCTCAAGATGTTCTTCGACCTGTAGACATGTTTGCTTCTGTGCACTTGAGGTGACATACGAAGTTAAGCTTGCGGTCAAAAATGACTCCCAGGAACTTATGCTCTGTTCTAACCGCAGTGTTATTTCTGTTATAGTAAGAGTTGGATCTATTCGAACCCCACGCCGCAAAGTAAAAGACACAGAGACCGTTGTGTCTGAAGAAAACTTAAAACCATTTTCAATTGCGCATTTAGTCATTGTATTAATGATTAGACGCAGCTTCCTTTCACAGCTAGACATATTACAAGAGGCTACAAAAATTTGAATATCATCTACATAAAGTGAGCACGGTACGGAGGAAGGTATCACGCGGCATAAATAATTTATTTTTACAGCGAAGAGGGTAACACTTAGAACTCCCCACCCTGAGGAACCCCAGTTTCCTAAGCGAACAAATCGGAAAGTGTTGTCGCTAGCCGCACACGGAAAGAGCGTTCACATAAGAAGTTTTTAATGCAGTGAAGCAATCTCACGCGTACTCCATACATAAAAAGGTCACGCAGGATGCCATGTCTCCAAGTGGTATCGTAAGCTTTCTCCAAGTCAAAAAATGCCGGTACGCAATGCTGCCTGTTCACAAACGCCTCCCGTACAACAGTCTCCAGCCGAACTAATTGGTCGGTCGTGGAGCGTCCAGGTTGACAGCCACACTAATTTACGTCCAGAGTATTATTGCGTTCAAACAAGTTAACAAGACACTTGTTAACTAACCTTTCATACGTTTTTCCCAGACAACTCGTCAATGCTATCGGCCTGTAAGTTGACGGGAGGGAAGGGTCTTTTCCAGGCTTCAGTAGCGGAATCCCTTCTGCCTGTTTCCATTCAATAGGGAAGTGTGAATCTTTCCACAGGCCATTAAAACAAATGAGGAGAGCTGAGAGTGATTCCTCCAATAAACGGCGAATCATCGCGTAATGTGTACGATCAGGAGATGGGGAAGTGCGGTTCCGGAAATTCAGAGCCATTTGGAGCTCCACCATAATGAACGGTGGATTGTAGGGTGGGGAGACTCCTCCTGCCAAGCTGATTCCCATTCTCTCTACATCAGACTTAAACTTTAAGAACGCCGAAGAGTAGTGCGAGGAGTTTGAAACGGCTGCAAAATGAGCACCTAACAGATTAGCTTGGTCCTGCAATTAGGATGCAGATGAAAAGAGAGGAACTGAGAAAAAGCGGTATTTGCCTTCGATTTTGTGAATTCGGTCCCACACTTCATTTGCTGGAACATAGCTACTTATAGAGGACAAATATCCCCTCCAAGACTTCCGCTTGGCCTGCGTCCTAGTCCAACGAGCTTGAGCAATATTTTGCTAAAACACCATTAAGGTCACAAATGTCGGATATCTTCGAAATATGCCCAAAGTCTTATCCTGCTTCTTCTTGGTGGTGGATCAAACATCAATCCCCCATGACTTACATTTTTTTGGCAATTTTACAGGAATTCTGAGGGATGGAACAAAAATCGGCATTAATTATCTGTTCTGTAATGTATGCCGTGGCTTCATCGTGTGTTAAGGACTTAAACATGCGAGGTTTTAGGTCCGAATTTAGGCTAAAAAAACTCCAATCTGCTTTTTCCAGTTGCCAATGAGGGGTACGTTTCTTAAGAGTTGGTACACAAACCAAACTCTGCAGGACGACTGGTAAGTGGTCGCTTTCAAAAGGATTATTTAAAACTTTCCATGTGCATAAAGAAAACAATAAGCGGGATGAGAACGGAAGATAGATTGATGTCAATGAATTGTGAGCTGCACTAAAAGAGGTTGGCTATCTTTTATACATAAGGCACAGTCCAGATGATAACGAAAGTAAAAATCGTAAAACAAATGACGATTTCTAAATATTTTTTCCCTAGCAATGTCGTTTTCTTTCTTACGCAAACTTCCTTTAAACACCTTATCTTACGCAAACTTCCGTTAAACACTTTATCTTACCCGGAATCATGCACTTCGCCTGTTCTTCTTTTGTGACCTACGTTGTTTGACCTCTTGGAGGACAGTAGATTTGTTTCGCAGTCCTCCAAGGTCAGTGGTCCTCCAGGGCCACCGAGCTTGATGATCACTATCAGTGGCCTGAGGGGCCAGTCATAGCTGTCTGCAGTAGTGTTCCAAGCCTCGTTGGACGTTTCGGGGCTTCCCGTGTCCAGCGCAAATGTTGAGTGAGCATTCTCGTAATTGTGTGTCGTCAACAGGAAGCAGCGGACGTCAGTGACAGACACGATCTTATGATGGTATGCATGCATATACTACAATAACCTAGTGTGAAGGAGACCGTAAAAGATGTAAATAAAGTTTGGACTGTTTTTTTGTCTTCAGTGGTAGTTTACCTTCACAATTTTTCCCCCGATAATCATAGTTTATAGCGTCTGGACGAGAGAATTCACCGAAAAGCACCGGTATTTGTGAAATAACTAATCACCGATAAACATCCGCCGATTTTTGCCATAAATAAGCACCGAAAAGCGTACACAATAATTATAACAAATTGAATATAAATAAGTAGCACATAATCAAATGACTCAGAACACAAATGTGATTTAATAATAAATTAATGAGGAACGCATACTCCAGGTAGCAGGTAAGAGTGGCAGCACGAGGAAAAGAATGTCTTCTACGAGCCCGAAAGTGATGCACCACTGCGAGCTCTTTTTCGAGGCTGGAGACGAGTCCTCCGACTCTCCCGCCCAGGAACTTTTATCTTCGTCGTCGCCCATCCCTTTCGAATGCGTGACTGGTGTAACCGTGAGACTACTACGTGGTTCGTTTCTACCTGGCACTATTTAGCTACTTCAGTGAGAACATTTCGGAAAAATGGAGCTGCTAAAAAAAAGGTCGCCCACCTCGCAATGGAAACTCGTAAGCGCAGATTATTTAGAGGCAGTCTGGCCAGACGGGTCGGACGTTTTAACGAAAGGTTCATTTAGGTGCGCCTTTACATTTAGAAAAAAAATGTGCCGCAAAAGCGAGCACAAATAATATTTAGGATTTCAGTGCGATATTTTACACGCAATAATCAGAAACTGCGCGTCAAACCGATTTCGAAGAATAATTGTTTATCACACGCTTCTCTCGCTGTTTAGCAGGAATGCAATCGACATCAACTTAAACTACTCAGTCTATTTATCGTGTGGTCGAGAACGTTGTTTATTACAGGTACCAAGGTCAATTCATATGGGTCGCTAAAGTCACGCAAAAAAGCGGCCCAAAACCAATCGTCAGGCAGCTATAGCACGGTGTCTAAAAAGATCCGTAAAGTAAGCCATAGAAATCTCTAGAACAGACCATACAAAACGCTATAGGCAGCTAAGGGAACCATAGCAAATGCCACAGGCAGCTATAGCACGATGGGTGTAGAGAAACATAGGACGAACTGTAGAATGAGGTATAGCGGACCATACAGAAAGCAATAGGCGGCTAAAGAAACCATAGGAGAAGCTACAGGCAGCTATAGCACGGTGTCTACAAAGATTCATAATGTAAGCCATAGAGATCTCTATAGCAGATCATACAAGAAGCCATAGGCGGCGAAAGAAACCATAGGAAATGCCATAGGCAGCTGTAGCACGATGAGCATAGAGAACCATAAGAGGAACTGTAGAATGAGCTATACCCTATTGGAAAAACGTACAAGAAACAAACCTGCTGCTTGTACAGTTCTGGTATGACACCACCATAATTTCTTTGTGTTATGCATGCAGCTAGTTTGGCTTGGCGTTCTGCATAACTGGAGATACCGGCACCGCTATGGCTCCGGGTCTGTCTATACTGGCAGCCACTTTGCTTGCCGATATGATTCGGTGTGGCTGGTATGTGGCTGGTACGTAGGCGACTGCCGTCTTTCCAACAAAACGCTTATACCACAGGACCACCGGTATAACCAAATCATACATGCAGAAAGACGACCGCCATCTTCCAACAAAACCGTCCATCGTTCACCACCGCTATCGTTACATACACCATGCATGTCGAAAAAGAACATAAGCCACGTTTACACGAATGCGACTTAGTCGCATTGAATCCAGTTGCCGCATTCAATATGCGGTCATGTAAACGGCATAATGCGCCAAGCGCATCGCATTTTGGAACGGGGAGGATTATCGGAAGGCGCTCGCGGCGGGAGCGAGTGAACAGCTGAGAACATGGCGGCGGCCAACCTCGTCGGCGGCGCGGAGAGCGGTCCCGCAATTTTTTTCCCGAGAACGCAAGCTTTTATTGCGATCATACGTAAGCGGAATATAGCGGAGCTGCTCGGTGAGGGCGGCCCCGTCCAAACCTTTGCGAAGTACGACTTGCGCGTCCGAAGGGGTCACAAAGGCTTCGGTGTAAGCACGAATGACACCGAGAGCTCCGAGCACTGTAGAGCACTGCATGGTAGCGCAGAACGAGCAGCTCCTACCTCGGTGCAGTTCCTGGCTCCGCAAGAGCCTCTCGGACTCGGGGTCCGGTTGGCCCGGTCGCTATCGGCGAGGTCTAGCGCGGCGAAACGCGGAGGCTTCCTCGAAGCGTGCACACACACGTCGCCTCTCGTTCACAGTGAACCGGCGGCCCGGCCTGGAGTCCTAAACGCCTTCCGTCTCCCAACTTCTTCCACAGCACCGACGACAGCGGGCACGTTCACTGAATGCGTCGAAAGGCCTCCACGTGCGATGCACCGGAAAACGTGGTGCGGCTGGTGCCGGAACGGAACTGCATAACTTCGAGCTTTGAGTCAACGTGCACGGCAACAAACCGATCGTGACACCAAGCCGCGGATACCGCATCGCCGGTCGACAGCGGCAAACGGCCCGTTGCTCGTATCGTGGGCCGTGACTCGTACTCGGCCAACTTGGCGTCTTTTCGTGGCCCCTCGCGTCGTCGCAACCAGCCACAAACCCGACAAACCCACCAGCCCGAAACCGTAGCGACCGTAGCCTGCGTTGGAGAAAAGCGAAACCGAAACTTAAAGCTTCCGCCCAGTGGCTTCCGCTGCCGCGGCTTTTCTAACTTCGTGGCTTCCACTTCCGGTCGTCGCGGAGATGGCGAAGATAGAGCGGTGTGGAGGGTCGTTGGCTCGTTTGCGGTTACGGGACAGATGTTTTGCGGTCCGTTTCTACTGCGTCTCTGGCTCTCAACTGGACGGCGCCTCTCATAGTTCAACCGGTTCAACCAGGCGTGGTCAGCCTGCGTCAGGCCGGCTCGACTCGTCCGATCGCCGGACCGCAGGCGACTTCCAAGTACAGCCGTTAGGCCTAGGATCCGAAGGCCTAGGATCCGTGAAGCGGTAAGCGAATCTCGTCCCGTTTTCGTTCTACTTTTAAATTACGTTAGGTGCGCTAAAGTATAAGCATGCGTGCCAAGTGTTCGTGACAATCTTGAAGTAGAATAACTGTGCTTCATTGCGGTCATTTGCCGAAAATGTAAATCGAGCAATGAACGAGGAGCCATGCTTGAAAACGGTGTAGTACGATGTTAGCTTCTACCTGGGCGGCTAAAAAAAAAAAAAATTTAGACTGGTTACGGTTGGATGCGAGGCTGGTCCCAATGCAATGGTAAGCACTTAGAGCGCCTTTCTGAACGGCATGTTAGCAATATAGCGATCAACGAGACGAGCGACGGCGAGAAGCTACGAGAGCCGGCGCCGAGCGCCAAAGATTTCGCGCACTCGCTGCTTGCGCCGCTCGGTTCTTGGGCTTCTAGAAAACGTCGCTCATCGCCTTGGTCGCTCGCACCAATCGCTTTCATAATGTGTGTCTCGTCGCGCGCGGCTGACTGCCGTGTTTATTCGAATATAAGTCGACCTTTTCTTTTCTTTGGAAATTGTGACTAAAGAATTTCGACACCTACATTCGCGATCAAATTTTGCGACCCTACCGGAGGCAGGAAGCTATCGAGTCACCGAGCCGGCGTTGCCGTAGAGCCGCGCCGCTTCTTGTTTCAAAAAGCTTTTGGTTGCCGAAATGGCTCGCCGCCCGCGGTGGCCCCTCGTGCGTCGGATTTCGACATCGCGCCTCTAGCGTTCCCCTTGCTGGGCAACGGGTAAGGAGAGGAACGCGATGCCCCATGCACTTTACCCTCACTCCTCGCAAACGCGCACGAAAAAAAAAAAAAAAGGATGTTATTTTTGTTAGTTGCTTGAGGCGGCTCGGCTCGCGTGTTGCTCATGGCGACACGGCGGCTTTACTTGCGTCTTTGTAGTTTGTCTTCCGTCGCTTCGCACCTTTTTTCGTTTCTTGTCGTCATTTTACAACGGTGTCAGTGAAGTATTGCTGCGAATTTGCGAGGATGTCTACCCAGCTGACGAAGCTTCGCACGATGGTAACATGTCCAGAAGTTCTGACGGTGATGAAGTTTTTGGCAGCGCCCCGTGATTTAGCTGAGAGTGATGTAAATAAAGGTTTTATTCTTTCTTTTGCCCAAAATTTCCCCTGTTCTTAAAAATAAAAAAAAAGTCAACCTATATTTGAATTTTTTTTTTTTTTTTGTTCTTGGTGGATCCAATAAATAGGGTTCGACCTATTTTCGAGTAAATACGGTAACTTTAATTTTTATTTTGGGTTACGTCGGACGCAACTCGAATGCTTGACAGTTACGTTGGGCGTAACTTTAATTTTTATTTCGGGTTCCGTCGGACGTAACGTTAGACACTCCGTTACACTTAAGGAAAATAGGGGCTGCTGGTTCATCATATAAACCAACCATTTGTGTTTAATTAAAATGCATCACTGACCTCAAAAAAAAAAAATACTGCTATCCTAGAGTTCATGCTATAGGAATGTAGCGCTTCAGATAAATTTGTTAATTTTTACTCTTAGTCCCTGCCCCCTCCAGATACAACATCTGGCCTAAAGCAGTGTTCCGGATCTCCTTCCAAGACCTCAGGCAGGTCGTCATTCAAACCATGAGTCGGCGGCGTCTCATGGGCGTGTTGCTGGTGCTTACTGGATGGTGCTACCGAGGGAAAAGTGGTTATGCTTGGGAAAGGCAAGTATGGCCGCCGTAAGTATACATATTGTCTTTACCTTTGCTCGAATCCACTTTTAAGAAATGCACAGTTCGCATGTGTGCATCTCTCAATGTTTCCACAGTCGGCTTTTTTTTTTTTTTGAGTGCTCCAACTCTGTCAGCGCTAGTTTCTCTAGATCATGCAAATGGGATGCAACACTAAACCACATATGCTCTCGCAACAAACAGTGCTGTGCAGAAGCACAGTGGAATTTACTCTAGCTTTATAATGCAGCACAAAATAGTTCACTCCAAGTATAGCTACTTTTGTGACTCCGTTTAACCAAAAGCTCTGCCGAAATAAACTTGCCGCCTTATAGGTAGGGTGTGTACTTTCCGGTGTTTATTTGTGAGAAAAATCGGCAGATGTTTTTCGGTGTTTATTTATTTTCAAAACACCGGTGTATTTCGGTGGAACGTCTCACGACAAGGCTAAAATCGGTGATTATCGGTGGAAAAAAATGCGATTGATCACAGACAGAGTTCCAATTTTATTCACATATTTCATACACTTCTTTTTTAGGAAGCATCTTTTTCTCACACTTGGTTATTATAGTAGATGCAAGCATACTTTGAGAGGCTCGCATCCGTCATGGCAGCAGGTTGCTTGCGGTTCACAACCCACAATTATGAAAACGCACGCTCGTGTATGACACGGACGTTGGCAGTGTCTTCCAGGAACCACAGCAACCTCTGAATACGTGGCTTGCACCGACATCACTTGACCAGACACAATAGGGAAAGGGCACGAGAGCCTACCCTCCACCGCGTTAATTTTTCAACAAAAGGGGGCCATGGGAGACACAATAGGGGAAATGCGTGTGAGAGCTTAGCTTCCACTGCGTTCACTAGACGCTTTTGACCTCCAGAAAGGTGGGCGGACTGACGCCATGTGCAAGCCATGTATAAACACTGGAAGGATCCACGAGATAACACGTTTGACGAACCTCTACGGGGAAAAGGTTTCGCTAGGTCGGAATCATGCCACGACCGATGTTTTTCGGATTTAACCAGAACGAAAAAATCCAACCTCCGGTGTTTTTCGGTTTTAACCGATTTTATATTTTCGTCACCGACGGATGTTTATCGGTGTTTTTCGGTTAAAACCGGAAAATACACACCCTACTTATAGGTAGTGCAAAAGAACCTCGCGTGCCTAACCTGGAGAAGGGCATTTTTTTTCACAGGTCAATTTTTTTCTTAAACGAATACCTTCAGCCTCCTTGAAATGTTAACATCATGTGGCACACGGAAGAACAGTAAACTCTTTAATGTTGGCGAACCTTTAATTTTCACGGCCTTTAATTTTGCAGAATTCAGTGGCTGTGATTGTGTCCTCTGTGACCGATTCGAGAAGAAATAGGGGCCACGAAGATAAGGGGGTTTTACTGTACATCGGAGGAAAGAGGAAGTCACTTATGTTTGTACGCAGGAGTAAAACCAACAACAACAGTCATGGTGTCGACCCTTTGTAAGCCTATCTGTGTCTATTGAATGATATCAATTTTGTTTTAGTTCGTTAAACATTGTTGCCTGTACATTGTGGGATGTCGTCTTCAACACGAGCAGTGGTTTTCTTCTCAAGCAGGCAGCATGGACGCGTGCTGCAGCACAACATAGTTCATTTGCAGGTGGTACCGCAGGTTGAAGGATGGTTGGCACAATATGGGGGAATCACAATTCAATGTTCTACCTCGGGCGTAGACAAGATTTGCTTATTCTAAATCATTTTGTCTAAAAATCTGGGATTTGCGATGAATGTACCCGCATGGTTGGAAGGGCCAGACAAGCCTTGTGAGCGCTTCATTTTCTAGCGTCTCAGTCCTGAACCCACTCACGCACCACATGTGTAGATGTTCCGATAGGTGGGAGCACTTATTTGAAAAATGGTGAATGGCAACTGTTATCTTTATCAGACTTCTGTATTATGGTCAAAGTTGGACTGCATATTTGCAATACTTTTTCTCACTTAAAAATATATACTAAAATATGTAGAATAGCCGATGACAAAAAGAGAATGGCTGGGCGTCCTCCAGCACGTGCTTGTGCTTTTCACCCTACTTTGGACAGATGTGCTTGCTCCAGGCTCATGAGGCGCTGAAACGTCATCGAAGGTTGCAGACGGGCTGGTGGTGGAACAACGGAGACTTCTCCCTGCCTTTCTCATGCTGCCAGTGAGCGTGTACCTCTATACTCTAACTTAGCTTAACCTGCACAGAGCTGAGGAGAATAGGCTTGGTGAGTGCCCTTACTCCATATGCATTTGTACAGCTGAGGCACTTTCTGAATCAAGAACATTGTGTATCTTACCTTCAAAAACACATCATTTTGGGGGTGCAAAAGGAATTGTAAGGCATATCTTTGTTTGTATTGTCCTATTACGCATCACAGGCACGTAGCCAGGGGGAGGCTTATGAGGCCCGCCCCCCCCCCCTCCTCCCCCCCCGATATCTTCCATTTTGCATGGGTCCTCCTCTCCCCCCTCCCCCTCATACAGCGTTTTGTTATGAGGGCCCCCCCCCCCCCTGAAACAAAATCCTGGCTACGTGCCGGACGCATCGACTCCAACTTAATGCGGAGTCGACCCAACCTGTTGATAAATTTAATGCCTGCCAGGTAATTTGTTTTGCATTCAGTTAATATATCAGTATTCAGTATGGTATCCCAAGTCATTAGTCGTTGAAATGCAGTCTCTCTGCAAGTCAGTCATGTTTAACATTCATAAAACTGCTTGTCAAATAATGGCACTGTCGAGGACATGTACTCGGCTTGAGCAATCGCTGTGCACAAGCTGGTCGTGTGGATGCAGACAGCAAACATCCCGGTTGAAACGTCCTTCCTCGCAATGTAGCTCAAGACTAGGTCAGGGCCCCACTCACAAACGTCTATACTTTGCATCTCTTTAAGCTGGACCACTTTTGACACTACAAGCCATTGCAGCAAAAACAGTGTGAGACGTGATTATAAGCTCGACGTACCATGGCATCCAACTAGAAGGTCACATGGCTTGCAGCTTCTGCCGTGGTTAACTTTAAACTGAGATAGTTTGGAATAATGCTCCCGGTTTTTAGTGTTGCCCGGCACGGTGAACAATTTGGTGATATAGTGCTGCATTGAAAAATCTGCATTTGTGACTGTATCACCTTATGAATGCATAATAGCTATTAAACTCTCGCATTCTGCAGAGAAATGAAATGCACTTTGCTGCCAATTGCAGCTACTTCTGGAACTTCATGGTATGAAGCACCTTATGGCTGCAAGCTCTGAGCGATCTTGTTCTCTGGTCTGCGCAGGCCCATTGCAGGGAGTCACTCTGAGAGCCTCACCAGAGGTTCCTGCCCGTGGTCGTTCTAAATTTTTTTTGTTGTAGGTATGCATCCTTTCTGTATTTCCCTAATGTTCTCAGGCGTTTTCTTTTCATTGTCGCAGATTTGCTTCAAACTTGGTTCAGCACAAAAATGGACGCTGTACAACTGTATCCCACATATTTTGTTCAAGATAACTTTTCTTTTCGAAAGTTAGATTTTTTTTTATGAAGGTTAGTCTTTTTTGTTTTTATTCACAAATTTATTTGAGTTTCCATGGGCAACACTAAAACGTTATGCCAAGGGCAAGGACAAGTTCACTGCTCTAACTTGTTCTCAACTGATTGCAAGAAATTTTGTTAATGTCGTGAAACCTCTTTCCAGCACTTGCTTTGCAGCATGGAAACAAATTATACATGGGACATACTCTTCTTTAAACTGCTTGTTCATTCTGCAGCTCTGCCTTCTATAGATGTCGTGCTACTGGAGAGCAGGCGAATTCGATTGTTGGTTTTGCCATTGCTTTTTTTTTTAGCCGTTGTCTTAATAGTCCTTGTAAATTTAAAAATTTTCCTAAAAAGCAAGTCGGTAAGAATATCTATTTTGACTAGTTAGCTGAAAATAATGATCTAGTACCCTTTAGTCAGTAAAATAGATAGTGTGTGCCGCTGTTAGTGTCAAGTAGAGATGCACGCTTTTCAGGCATTTTGCGCAGAGTGGTACCCATTTTTATTGGTTAGCCTCTTGGTGCGCCAACTAAACTCTTTCTATCCAGACACCTGCCCTTTGCTTTTATTTGGCAGGCTCTGGCAATAAAATAATATAGTGTTATTCCTCGGTGGCTTAAAAACCTAAAGAAAGAAGTTTCTCCATGTTTAAACGCAAACTTTTATAAAGGCAAAAATGAATTAAGCCAGTAGCAGACGACACATATAGCCTCAGCAGTGCTCCGCGCCAACAGCGTTGCGTCAAAATAGCGGTCGTCTCCTTTTTGCTGCCTTCTCTCTCTTTCCTTCGGCGCTCTCCTCCCTTTCCTCCTCTCCGGCACCTTTGTCACCACACCCACTGGCTAAACTCTCCCACTATACGGCTCTGCATTGCAGTAGTAGATTTTTTTTATAGTCTTTAGAGTTAAATGTGAATATTTGACAGAAATCTCCCAGGTTTTGGTGAAAGAGGGTTAAATGAATGCATTTGATCATTCGCCTTAATTCGGTACCCATCATTTCAAGGCCTGCGTGGCCTTGTCCTGGGGTGTGTCTATGACTGTGGCTGTGAAGGAGCAGTTTTTTAATAGGTACAAGTACAAAGTATAAAAACAAAAGGATCTATGTGCTGATCATGAAAGAATATGCTAGCCATTCTAATGTAGCTCTGCCAAGTACTTGATTGTGATTTGTTTTTATTTCCAGCTACTTGGTTGCCTCAAGATCTGGAGATCCTAGTGGCCACAAGCTTGGACTCAATCTTCTTCTGTGGTCAGGCCAGGACCATGGGGGAGGTAATCCCGGCAACAAGAGCATCACAGTATCTCCCTGCCTGTGACTTTCGATTAGCATCACGACAAGAGAGTCCTCATGCCACCAAGTGTTAGGTATGCTACTCGAAATAACCATTCTTACCTATTCTTGAAGTGAAACAGCAAAAGCACTACTAAGCCTAAAATGCAAAAAAACATTCAAATCTCGGGTTGGATGGAGTTCCAATTACAAAAAGGCGTCTGCAGACATGATTCACATGTGAACTTAAAGCCCACGGATGTAGGTTCGACGGAGTCACAGAAATAACTTCCCGCAGATGGCTTCGCTAGTGCCATACCCAAACAAATTTTTAAAATAATCATTGTGTTACGTTGGTGTCATTAATCTTATGTACCTACCCCACCCAGCAGTCGGGAGATGTGAAATATAAAAAATAGGAACTTGCACATTGTCAGCTCTGCAAAGATAATATATTGAACCGAGCATAGCACGTTCAACTTAAGAAAGCAATTCAGTGCAGGCCTAGTTTTAATCTTCACATATTTGTTATTGCCCTTCATAATGAACTAAAACCGCTTAAGTTGTGGCCCACTACAGGCTTTCTATTAGTGTTAAAAAGTGTTATGGCAGTTTAAACAGCTCGCTCCAAATATTTTCTTGAAATGCATAGGTTTATGGAAATTATGTCGATGTTTGCAGACAGTCATGGTGAGACCAATCTTTAGTGCCAAGTGTTCCACTTATTCAGAGTTGGTTGAGTCTGTAAATATTGTAGGTCGCAAATTAAATTTTTATGGTACGCAATGGGCACAATCATCCGTAATGACTAGCTCTGCCTAGGGGAACTTCATACGTTTACTACGGCAAGATGGTTTCACAAAACTAAGCATTTAGTTTATTCAACTCCTGCACTAACCTTATCTCTAGAAACTTTTTATAATCTTTACGATGCTGAGTTAGGATTCTGGAAGTAGTTTTTCTAGAACTACGCTAGACATTTCCAGTTCATAATTTTTCTCACAAAGAATTCGAGAGAGCCAAACCCTGTAATATACGGATGGAACTCGCAGAATGATACGACTGGCAGTTTGAAACATTCGGCACTGTAACAGTAACAATGACATGTCACTTGCCTATGTAATGCTCATTGTCGCAGATCAAACTGCTTTTTCCGTCTGCACTCATTTTCAGTGGACTCATTCAGCGAACTCGCACCCGAGACTGCAGCGCTGGGTTCTGCGAAATAATTTGCATGAATATAGATGCAACAGGTTTCTTTGAGTGTGCGTCTAACACGTATTCTTCATATTGAATCTGCTACTGTATTCATGACCATGTCCTTAATTGTATCCACATTCCAGCTTATTTTTATTTTGACATTTGAGTTTTCTTTAGTACTTTTCTCAACATCTGTGCTTGTTGAGCCATACTCAAGACCATTAATCTTGTCTTTCACTATTACATTAATATATAAAACTGTTGATGCCGAGTGAGAATTCAAGGTCCCGAATCTGTCGTGCGAGTTAAATAAGAACCAATAAAAAGCTCTACAAAAGAAAGTTTGTTAAAGGAGGCCGTATAAACATTAAAATAGCACATGCCATGCTAAAAAAAAAATACGAATTCTTGTGAGGTATGCAAGGATGACACTGCTGTTTCTGATGTGTCACAAAAAAAATCAGTGCCATACAGTGTTCTTTATGGAAGTACAAACTGTCGAATTCAAAGCCCAGAAGTTTTATTCAAGAATGTTCCTCAATACTATTTAGAGATCTGAGCCACTGACTCATACATGACTATGTGGCGAACATTCATTTTCATGTGCATTATAGTTTACAAGGTCTAGTCTGCATTGATTTATTGCATTCGTGCTGAAACTGGGAGGGGTTCTCTGGGTATGAATAAAGATATAAACATTTCTTGAAATCAAAACATTTGAGAACGGACAAAAGGAAGGATCTGAGAACGGTATCTTAGATTCTCTTCTCTTTTTCTTATCTCTTATTTTCACCTTATTTCACCTGATGCATTTAGTTTTTTTAGCGCAGCTCTTAGCACCCGTTTCTGCGTTTCGCGGCGTCGCCTTCGGCGTAATCGCCCAACTAAACTTTGCAGGAAATTGAATTAATGTTGCGGTCATGTTTCGTTAATATTTCCGCTAAGTCTAGCTGAGAAACTGAATTTTTTATGGATGACATGACGCGGTCATGCAACGTCATTTTCCCCGCTACTTTTAGCGGGAAAACTGCATTTGTGTTGAGGTCATGTGACATCAATTTCCGCGCTAAATTTTGTGGAAAACTTAACCCGCTAAATTTAGTGGGCAAATTTTCCCGCTAAATTCAGGGAAATTTTTCGCTAAATGGGAGGGAGCAGAAGAGTAGGAGGGTTAGGGGGTGGGGGGTCATACCGTCCGATCCTCCTCTTCAAGATCTGTGCTGTAATTTCACATTACAGAGAATTGTAAACGTCTCATATTTCATCTCATGTTTATTCAACTTTTATATTGCAGGTGCGCTTGCAGCACAAATCTGGGTTGTGCTGATCCTCTACGCACAAGTTAGGAACTCCTGAGTGGCAAGAGTGGGAGTTTGGTCTGACAGCTCAAGGGACACCATTGTTCATTATTGCATTTTTAATTATCTTCTTTTGAGCAAAGTTAAGCTTTGCTGCTTGCAGTTCTTCTAAAAATAAATACCTGCAACCAAATTTACCACGTCACGACATTTTGCCTCTGCTCTTAGCGCTCCTGGTGAGCCTCGGATAAGAGCTTACTGGTGTGCAAACATCATGCTTGTTTGAAACCACTCACTGATGTAGACTCGCTGACATCCAGCATTCCAATGAAACGCTGGATGTCCACAGGTCTTTCTTGAACAATGCAAGCGGGAAAGGAACCATACAATCGCATCGTATTGGGGGACATTCTAGAGAGTGTTTTTTTGTATGTTTTACAGATTTTTTTTAAAAAAGCCGTAAAAGCTACATTTACGCGGTCTGTGCACGTGAGTTATATGGCCAGGGCGGCATAGTATAAAAGGCTAATTTGTAATGATCAGTCAGCTTATTACAGAGATGTGCCAGTCTTCTTTCAGAAAACTAGATGGAGGTTCATTTTAGCAAAGTTTTATCTCGCGAATCTGAATATCCCGTTTGTTTTCTACAAAGATATGACTAAACGTGAGAAAACAAAAAAACATCCTACCAATAGTGACATCGTAAGAAGACCTTTCGGCCGCCAAGCGAGTCGCTTAAGGGCCGCGCGTCCAATCTCAAGTTTTTTAGGTATATTCTCCCGCATTGGCACCAGTCGTGACACATTTTTCTGCCCTTTTAAAAAATAGCACGTGCGTGCATAGCTTTGATAGGTGTTGAAGATGCATGAGCAAAGATTTCGAAAGCCACTTTTGTGACGTCGCTCTCCAGGGAAGTGCTTTCACAGCGCTTTAAAAATGACTCTATGCAGCCTCGATTCATAAAATTACCAAATAATTTTGATATTTGAGATTCTGGAGGTCATATGAAGAAGATTTAAAAGTGTTTTCTCAAATACAAAACCGCTTCAGCCTCTCTCTAAGTATAGTATGTTCCTGAAATTTTTAATCAGTGAAAACCCATGGTTCCAATTAGAAACTTGCTAAGCATCATCAAAACACACTAAATCAACTTTCTTTGTGAAGATATAAGACAAGAGAAGCATTTTATGGCATTCTAAAAATATGGTCAATTTGGACGCGTTTCCAGACTTTGGTTTCTTACCAGAGCGCATCTTTGCACCTCCGGTCCTGCTGCCCGGTGGCCGCAGTGCGAAGCCGCCCCCTCGCCTCCCTCGTAGGATGGAGGGAAGCAAGGCGCACGTGCATTGCGTGTCTAAGGGGGAACAGGACCTTGGGCGCAGAGATGAGCTCTGATAAGAAACTGAAACCTAGAAACTCGTCTAAATAAAGCGTTTTCACAGAACGCGTAAAAGGCTACCCCTGCATTATATCCTTCTAAAAAGAGTTGATTTTGTGGTTTTCAATGAGTCAGCAAGTTTCTAATTGAAACCATATTTTCATTTTCACTAATTAAAAAGTTAATTAACCAATTGTATTTAATTATCTGACTGATTGTTACGATTAGGTCCCTATACTATGTACGCCTGGCCGTATAACTCGCCTGCACAAACCGCATTAATTTAGCTTTCACGACCTTTCTAAACATGTATGTAAAGCTTAAAACTAAATTGCCCTATACAACAGTGAAAAGGCGAAACCAGCATGTTGGAGCCATGTGGCTCCACCGTGCTGGTATCGCCTTTTAGCTGGTATAGGTTGTCCCATATTACGTTATGCATGTATGGTTCCGCATGGTTCCGCCATATTCCACTACGCTGGTATAGGATGTCCCATAATACGACACGCTTGTTTGGTTCCGCCCACCTGTATCGTTCCGCCGTAATCCACTATACTGGATCCGCCGATTCGCTTGTATAGGATGTCCCATATTACGGTTACGCTTGTATGGGCCTTTTCCGTCATCTTTCCATCATCGAAATTTTCCAACAGGGTAGCAAACCATAGAAAAAACAATAGGCGAATAAAAAAAACATTGGAAGAGCTATAGGCAGCTATAGCACGGTGTCCATAAAGATCCATAAGTTAAGTCATATGGATCTCTATAACAGACCATACGAAACACTATAGGCGGCTAAAGGAACCATCGCAAATGCCATAGGCAGCTATAGAACGATGGGTATAGAGAAACATAGGACGAACTGTATAATGAGCTATAGCGGACGAAGCAGAACGCTATTGGCGGTTAAAGGAATAATAGGAGAAGTCATAGGCAGCTATAGCACTGTGTATAAAAAGATCCATAAGGTAAGCCATAGAGATATCTATAACAGACCATACAAGAAGCTATAGACCGCTTAAGGAACCAAAAGAAAAGCCATGCGGCTGTAGCATTCGTTCTAAAGAGACCCACAGAGTAAACCATACAAACTTTTATAGCTTTGCTTTAATGAAAAGCAATTGAAAGCCATACGAGAGAACATAGGAAGAGCTATAGACAGCCACAAAAGCGGCTACAGCTAATTGGGCCAATTTCCTATTGCCGGCCATACAAAGGATCTTTTATAGCCGGCCATAGACCTTTTTTGTGTGGGATGTTAAAGATCCAGGAGACGTTCTTTTTTTTTTCTTCAAGTTCACAGTTAACGTCAAATGTTTTGGTAGAGGTTGCCGTTATCTTGCCTGGCAGTGAAGCGTCTAGTGAAAAGGACCCACTGACTTCACCGACGCCCTCAATATAGGTGATGGTAGTTTCACGGGAAATATGCTGGTGCTCGGGGCGAAAAATCGTAAGTAATAACTCAGTTTGTGCGTTGTGGAGTTGAACGAGACCCCTGGCTATGCAGATTCCCCCTCGGATTTTACGGTCACGAGCATGCTGCTACATGGCGGGAGACAAACGTGGCCATCCATTACTCGTATTGAAGAACGCCGTAGTGTTGATTTCTCTCCAACGCATAGTGCAGTGGAGAAAGTGATCATTTGCCTATGTAGGTCTATGATTGTGCCGTTCTCTCCGAGGAAGTGCATTCCGAGTATTACTGTTCTTGAACACTCCCTGAGAACGACAAAACTGGTGATAAACGTAACTCCTGGAATCTGGATTCCTGCTGTGCACGTGCCGACCGGTGTAATAAAATGACCTCGGGCCGTGTGTATTTGTGGGCCATCTCAGGCAGTCATAACTTTCTTCAGTCGAACGGCAAGACCCCCACTTAACACGGAATATACGGTGCCCGTATCGACCAGCGCAGTCACTTTGTATCCGTCGATAACCAGGGGGAGGTCGGAGGTAGTTAGTTTATCGTCGCTGTACGGTTTCTCCATGTCGTCGTTTTGTGCGTCTCGCGTCGTTGGAGGGTCTACTCGTAATCGGCGGCACGCAACTTCACCTCCCGAAGTCGCCACCTTTAGTTTCCCCGGCGTGGGTTTCTTGACCATGCCCTGGGAGCGTCAGGGGAGAAGCCGTATCCTGAATACTCGTAACGTCTTGGTGACGGAGACCTAGACTGACGTCAATCAGCTGAAGCACCAGCCGGTTGTTTGAGGTGGTCCTCAATTTCGAATTTTCGGTGGCCGTAGCGCGGGCAGGGAGCATCAGGTGAGAAGCCGCGAAGCCCCATTTGGCGGTAAGGGCAATGTCGGTACACGTGCCCTGCTTCACCTCAGTGGTAGCAGAGCGGCCTGTGATCCGATGTGCGCCAAACCTCGGTCTTCCTTCTTGGCGGGCGCTGTTCGTTTGTTAGGGCGTCGAGTGCACTGCCATGACTGCCATGAAGTTATGACTGCCATGGTTCACGGAGCTTGCCTGGAGAAGTCAATGAGGGGTGTAGAATTCCTCACGGCGGCCGTGTATGACAGAGTGCACGGTTCCGAGGCTCCCCCTTGCACTGGCTTAACGCCAAGGGCGTTTTGAACTTCTTCCCTGATGATTGCTGACACCGGGGTGACGATGGATGTAAGTACCGGCGCCTGTAACTTTTGAAGTTCCTCACGGAGAACGCCTCGAATGAGCTCAGAAAGGACGTCGCTGGTGCTTCCGAAAGCTGTTTCTAGGTTGTCTTGCGAGGCACTCGGCAAATGGCGTTCGTACAGCCGGGAGCCCATCTGTAGCGTTTTCTCGATTGTAGATGCCTTTACGACAAACTCGGCCAGCGTCGAAGGAGGATTCCTACCGGGGCCTCCGAAAAGGTCTTCCTTGACGCTTTCATCAGGTGCCGCACCTTCTTTCGTTCTGTGTTCTGTCATGATCGGGATCGCACGAGGGAAGAGGCGAATCCTCTCTTCTACGTTCGCGACGACGCACTCATTGGGGTGCTGCGTTCTTGCCTGAAGCAACTGCTCAGCCTTCTCCTTGCGATGTGCGTTGGCGAAGGCCCGCAGGAGCTGGGACTTGAATTCGTCCCAAGACGTAGAGCTTGTTTCTCTGTTTTCAAACGAAAAGCGGGCTGCGTCATCAAGCGAAAAGTATACGTTCCGTAAATTCAACGAACCTTCCCAGCCGTTGAGTGTCGCTACCCACTCAAAATGCTCGAGCTAGTCTTTCGCGTCTTCGTAAAGGTCACCGTGGAAAGCCCTCGGTGATCGCGGAACCTGGAAGATTATTTGGCTCGGGGAAGTGGGGGAAGACATGCTTCCGATAGCTGAGGTCTCGGTCCTTGCTGGAACCTTGTCCGAGAGAAGCCCGTGCTCCGCTGGTAGGACTTGCTGTCGTCGGCTGAAGCGAACGTCGGTTTTTAACGACGTGTTTCCTTCGATGTGGGCGTCCATAGCTGGGCTAGGGTCACCGCTGTTCGAGGATGTCTTAGACGTGAACATCTGAGGGCAGCAGCCCGTACCTCCACCACTTAATGTCACGACTCTTTGTTCAACACCAGAGAGAGTCTGGCCCCGTGGAACAACATAAACTTCAACTTCTTCACTTCAGTGTCAAGCCCCAGCAGAGAAGATGAAAAAAATGTCCCAAAAAACAAAGCTCAAGGACACGCGATGGCACGAGGGTCAGACACCCGTGCCATCGATCCGTGCGTCTGGCGTGTGGCACTGCCCGATGTCACTCGCTTATCTTAATGTGATAGCTCGTGCCATCCGCCCGTGCGTCTGGCGTGTGGCAATATACCCAAGTTACCATACGCCAGTCCTAGACAAGATTCTGTCATTGGGAATGGTGCTTACATTGAAGAGCGAGGCGCTTAGTGACATCTCCAGATACTTTGTAGACTACCAGAACGTTCGCCTCTTTTTTGACTGCACTAAAATTGCAGTACCACAACTTGCGCAAGTATTTCTTTTTTAGAAAACGTTTGCGTGCACGTACATGGTGAGCGTAACGCCAGGTGGTTTCATAGCTAACATCAACCGAGGCTATGGAGGCCGTGCCTCGGATAAACACATTCTTGAAGAGAGTGAAATAGCAGACCTGCTACTACCTTTCGTTGCCGTTGTCAAGGTCAACCGAAGTTTTTTTTTTGTTTTCATTTCATTTCATTTTATTATCTTAAGGGCCTCTACGTGAGGCATTACATAAGGGGGGTACATCAAATTCACAAATATTGGGGAAAACATTGAATGAGAACAATGAGAAAGCATCATTACACAGAGATTACTCAAACAACTTAACAAGCTCCTGCGTAAAATGGTTATGGTCACATATTGTCACCAGGCTTGAGGGCATGCTATTCCATTCAGAAATGCGTAGAGAGAGAGGTGAGTATTTGTAGGCGTTAGTTCTAGAGAAAATGGGTTCGAATTTACATGGATGATCTAGGCGAGATGAAATAGGATGAGCCGGGAAAATAAATGTTTTTGGTGACCATGGGTTGTAGTATAGTCTGTGCATAAAAGAGAGCCGTTCGTTTTTTCTACGAGTTTCGAGTGTATAGAGGGATATGGACTGTTTTAGACAGGAAATGCTTTTTCAAGAATAATCGCGAGTAATAAAACGAGTGGCGCGATTTTGGACAGCTTCGAGTTGGTTAATGAGATACAATTGATGAGGATTCCATATGATGGACGCGTATTCCAGTTTCGTCCGAACTAACGTAGTGTATGCTAAACGTTTGACATACGGGTCTGCGAGATAAAGATGTCGTCTTAAAAATCCTAATGTTCTATTTGCTTTAGAACAGATATAGTCAAAGTGGTACTTACATGACAAGTCTGCAGAAAAGAACACTCCTAGATATTTAAATGTGGCCACACGTTCGAGTTCACAAGATGAAATAGAGTAGGTGTAAGTGAGTTTATTTTTTGATCTGGAGAACGACATAATTTTAGTTTTATCCAGATTAATCGTCATGAGCCAAGATTCACACCAGGTAGTTAATTTTTCTTAATCGTCTTGTAGAATTATGCAATCATTGATGGAAGAAATTTTGCGATAGAGCACAAGGTCGTCAGCATACAATCTCACGGTGGAAGAGAGGGAAGAAGCAAGGTCATTTATATAAATTAGGAAAACAAGTGGGCCAAGAACTGAACCCTGGGGGACGCCGGAGATGACATTCAGTGGAGGGGAGGTGACATTATTGACAATCACAGATTGGGTGCGATGAGACAGGAAGGCCCGAATCCACGAGACAAGGTTACTACCAGTGTCGAACCGAAATTTTTATCGGTTCGGTTTCGGTTCGGGTTCACAGCTTTCGGTTCGGTTCCGGTTCAGCTCCGGGGAGCCAAAAATAACGGTTCAAACCGGTTTGAACCGCTAAATTGAGAATATATTTTCCACGTTGTTCTGGCCATATACACTATTTACGCCGTAAAACGATTAGCACTTGAGCTTCTTCGATCGTCCGTACAATTTACTTTTGTTTTTATGTACCAAAATATGAAATTCAGTTATTTAATTTCGACGCAAGCGTAGAAGAAAATCTACATTAACGCACATAACGTTGTGTTCATACGACTCGACATCCCTTTGTTTACCAGTAACACATATTTTACCAGAATCAAAATGCTTAAGTACATGAGTGAAGAGGTGAGCTTGTTTGTACATCTGGAAATAGATCGGCTTGAAATTTAGAGCTATATTGCATTTTTTTGTCCTTTCTTCGTGTTTAAAAAAATTCTAAAGTTCAAGCGGATTTATTTACACGGTATAAAATATTGTCGCGAAGTGTGGTAGGTCGCCTAAAATACCCGTGATTGATACAACTTTATGTCGCAGTATTAAAAGTGAAATTGTGATTGTGTCTTTGAACCAAGGAATTAAATATATCACCGAAAATTATAAAATGAGCACCTCGTGGCCATATCTATTACCAGATATTGTTTACGAAATACACTTCACAATATCTATGTATAAGATGACGACACAACTTAGCTAAAAGCAATGAAATTTTCAAAATGTCACAACAGTTTTAGAATAATTCCTTTCAGACAATTTTTTATAGGAACACCGAGCGGCAATCAAACTGCTTGTTGTTCTAACCAAGCATTGTTTACAGTCAGTGCCGTATGCATGCGACTAATCATGCAGCAAGGAGTAATCGCAATTGTTCACCCTAATCTATACGCACCCTCGCACTCCGATGGAATCTGGCCCAAAATAGCGCTTGTCCAAATGAACATTTTCTTATACAGGAGAAGCTGGCATAGCCTGGCTGTTGAGGTTTGTTCTTGACAAGATGCCGCTCAATTTAATTTGCGAATGAGCACTGGCTGTCCCCTGCTAATTGATGACTTTAACGTGGTAGTGTTAAGGAGCTCATGTCGCAGAAAACCGGATGTCGGTGGCATGACTAGAAAATCTTGGTTGGTCGATAGGGTGATGACATCAGAGCTACATGCCCTCACGCAAGAATTTCAAACAACCCACAATGCTCATGTGAAACGTAACATCACGCGTGTAGTGAGAGTGATTAAAACATGACCTGTAATGCGAATTAAAGTTCGCCGTATGTCTCAAACGATTTTACTTTTTAAAGTAATTCCTTTGCCTTAAAGAAAAAAATTAAGAATTTTAGGTGGGATATGAACCCACGACCCTTCGGTTGCGAGTCAGACGCTTTTGACTAGGCCACGCGAGTCACGCTTTCGTGGCAAATGAGAGTGCGATGCAAGCGAGACCTGGGGACCTATGTTGGACTTTCGAGAAACTAGAAACAGAAGTGACGTAGCGGCAGCAGGAGCGTAACCAAGCAACGGCGCGCACCGCGAAACCGCCCTCTTTGACGCCGTGACGACATGGCAAGATTGGCGTCTGTCACTCACTTGAGAGGCGTCAAGAGCCAACCGCCGAAGAGCGGAAGTAGCTACGCTGTCCCCCTGCCGTACCTACGCTTTCCCGGCGGTACCTATCTGGAGCCTTGTCCCTACGCAAGCGTCCGTTTCTCCGGCAACCGGAAAGGCATTTTCTGCTTTTAGTCAAGCGATGGCAGCCAATCCCTTGCGGCGGCGACCTTCACATTGGCTCTTTTTTAAAGAAACTTGTCAGATTAAAAAAATACACGTGTTCTATTGAAATGAACAACTGATTTTGTAGCGGTTCCAAAAAATATTAGGTGAAGTAAACTCGCATAAAAGGTTAGAACAACATGCGGGATGCAAATGAGCGCCTAGTTCAAATCACTGTCACTGATGACGGCTCAAGAAACGGGAGGATGTGGCCTGTCATGCTCGCTCTTCTTGCGTCGTGATTGGTTCCTCGGCGTTCTCATCGGCTAATGCGGCTATCTCATTGGCTGCGGAGCGATAATAAAAGGTTCCAGTCTTGCAGTACCCTGCGTTTCTTAAATTGTCAGTGACTATGGTTCAAACAACATGGACGACGGGAGCAGGCAACGTGTGACCGCGGCCCAGAGGGAGGAACTCGATACATTTATGTTCGAGAACCCCTCTCTGGTACGCGGTGCAACTGAGCTCAGCCCGGCCCTGTCCAGAGACGACAAAGTTCGTCTCTGGACCGAGCTAACCTCCCGGCTCAACTACCTCGGGCCTCCGAGGAAGGAGCCGGAAGCTTGGAAACGGTACTGGGCCGTGCGGGTGTCGAAGGCGCGGGCGCGGGCAGCCGAGCTGGCGAAACAGGCGAGGTAATTTGCGTTGTCTACTCATAGTGTGGACCAAGCTATTGAATTACTTACTTTACTCGCAGGCAAACTGGGGGAGGAGGCAGCCGGGTGCGCTCACTGGCGTCATCATACGCACGTATTTTGACGCTGGTGGGCGAGGACTCGGCCCTGGGCGCTCCTGGGTTTTCCGTCCCCGCTTTTGAGGACGAGGCCGAGGTGAGTGCACGCTTGAACCTAACATACTATTGCACATGTAGCTGTTCAATCCCAATGGAGAATATCCGTGCAGGGTTTTATTATCAGTGAGCTAAGATGTATACCGCAGTGAAATGTGATAAATATGAATGCAGGGGCGGATGCAGAAATTTCCTGAGGGGGGGGGGGTCAGGTGTTGGTCAGCGTAACATATGTTTAGGAACCCCCTCCCCCTCTCCCTTGTTTAGTGCCCTAAATTTTACACGTGCAGAAATCAAGAGGGGGGTCAGGACATCCGACCCCCCTCTAAATCCGCCCCTGTGAATGTGAATATATGCATTAAAGGTGCTGGCACTTTTTATAATTCAGCGAATCGGAGGGCGGATTAATTCATCCACGTAAAGGCAAAATCTAAAACAAAAGCACTTACGACAAAAAACACTATATTTATTGCAGTAATACTGGAGTTTCTAAGGCCAAAACATCTGTAGTTTTTGTGTAGTCCTTTTTCTTCTTGCTTTTGTGGTTGTTGCAACCCTCAGTTGTATTGTGTGCACGCTGTCGTAAGATTCAATTTCTGTATCACAGAGGTACATTTTCACAAAAACAGGGGAAGTGCAACCTTTTGAGCTGCCACTAGACATATTTGGGGAGTCAATCCTAGACATGAATGGCACTACCTCTGAAACAGTGTAATTTTGTTTCCCCTGAGTGGAATGCAGCCTCAACAAACCCACTCTCAATATCTAGAAAATGCAGACAAGTCCTGTGTGCTGACTAAGACTTACAAATTCCCTTCTAGGGGAGACCCACAGGCGCCCAGGCAGGTCACGGGCAGCAGGCAGCCGAGCCGGTGCCCTCCACCTCGCGGGGTGAGACCTCTCATGAAGACAACTAGGATTGTCTGATATGACAGAAGCATTCTTTGTTTCCTGGCAGATGTCAGGCCACCTGCAAGGCCCCGGGTGCGGCCCACGGCGCCTCGTGCCACCCCCCGAATGTCGAGGCAGGAGCGGCACGACGAGGCTGCCATGCAGGCAGTCGCCAACCAGACTCGGCAGGTGCAGCAGAACGAGACGAGGGACGCGCGGGACGTGGAGTTCCAAGGCCAGGTATTGGCTCAAACATAAAACTCCGTAACATGACTAAATAGGTACGAGTTTAATAAAGATGCCACTGTGAAAGTGGGACTGCAGCAGAGGGCAATGGAGATCTACAAAAGCATAATGCAAACCGAACTGTGACATATGCAAGGTTTTCACGCCCTCTGGGTGTCTAGAAATATGTTGTTGCTGCGCATTAAATGCCCCGTCTTTCCAGCTCCTGCGTTCAATCGATACCCTCAGCCACCGCATGGAGGCTGTTGCGCAGTCGAACCAGGAGCAAGCTCGCGCCACACAAGCGGTGGCCCTGGAACTCCAAAACACGACCCGCGTGCTCGTCGAGGTCGTTCTGCTGCTGACTGCCGAGAGAAGTCGAGCCCTGCGAAGCCAAGACCTGCCGAGCCCTGCCCAGCCACCCCTCCAGCCCAGCCAAGTCCAGCCCCGCCCCGCCGAGCCCAGCCCCGCCGAGCCCAGCCCCGCCGAGCCCAGCCCCGCCGAGCCCAGCCCCGCCGAGCCCAGCCCCGCCGAGCCCAGCCCCGCCGAGCCCAGCACCGCTGAGTCCAGCCAGATATAATTTAGTTTTATGGATGATTATTTTATGTTCCAAGTTGGTATTCATTTTTTCTTTTTTTGTTTTGTTCTCCAGGCGGAGACAAGAAATATGTTCTTTTGTGCCACTGGTATGTGGTGCGTGTTAATGGACAAGTTCCTACGCACACTGGGCTCGCCATACAGTGAATAATACTATGAGTGAGCCACTGCTTAAAGGAAGGCTGATGTTCTGCTGTCTAAACATCTTTACAACAATGTTGACATTACGGGAAAGTCCGTCCATGCTTTTCAGTTCATATTTTGTTTACAAAGAACTGTGCCTTCTGTACTTGTTTATTGGAGTCACTATAACCAGTGAAGCAAGTTAGTAATATGCTCTTGGCAACAGGCATGACAGATATATGCTAAAACTAGCCATTCCTCATGTTTGTAGGACAGCAATATGTAGTGTGTGCTTTTTCATCTATGGTGCCAAGTGGCTTGTGCCATAGGAATTTTATACTTGTAGTTTTCTTCCGCCTGAAACTAGCCTCTGGGTTTGCGATTTTTCTTATATCGCAATAAAGTGGAGATTTGGGCCAGTTCGTTCATGGCAAACAAAAAAAAAGCGCTGAAAAAAACGGATGAGAGTGCGCCTTGTCCTGTTTCCCTTCGTCTGTGTCCCTGTTTTTTGTTTGTTTGTTTTCTTATATCATTGTTGATCTCAACATGCCTCAGCTATGGAATCTGTCATGCTTCCATGTGTGACAAAACACAAACGAAATGATAGTGTGGTGAATTAAGTCAAGTGTAAAATAATGTTTGTGATATATCCTTGATAATGAGAAAGAATTTATACGGTGTTTCTAGTCCATGCTCAATTTCACTTTAAAAAAAAGCATTGCAACCTGTGTTTTCAAATGTGTGACAAAACACAAACGAAATGGCACTGTGCTGAATTAAGTGAAGTGTGAAATAATGTCTGTGATATATCCTTGATAATGACAAAGAATGTATACGGTGTTTACTAGTCCATGCTCAATTTCACTTTAAAGAAAGCATTGCAACCTGTGTTTTCAAACATGTTTATTTTTCACGTTACGGCATTGTTATAAAAAAAGAAAGCACTTTCAAAAACAAACTACTTGTTGTCTTCTTTATACATTCAAGTTGGCACGAATCTAATCTGCGATTATCGAGTAATACACCTGGCTCTGTGGTAGCCATAATAGATTGTAAAATGGAGCAGGGCAATAGAAGTGTAGAGAAAATGAGTCGATGTCCAAACCCGATACAAATAATATATTGTAGTAAAAAAAAAATAAAATAGGTCTCACCAGTAGCCTCATTGAGTTCTCAGTCTCTTGCAAAGGCTAGCTTCATAACCCTACAAAATGTTCTGCTATTGTCCAAAAAATTTTGTGCACCCTGCTTACAAATGAAAAAAAGGCTCTATCAACATAACTGATGCACCGAATAGCTTTTCGGAGGCAGTACTAAATGTCCGTAAAGGTAGCATGGTGGTTGTGCGACGAACGGCAAGGCGGAGTTGACACTGTGGAGCTTATGGACGACCATGACTGTGGAACAACAATTGTAGTACATACTGCCACGGGGAGGGCTTCTCTGGTGGCGAGGGCGTCAGTTGAGGCGAGGACGACGAAGGGTTCGCTGTCGCCGGTGGCGTCCCTGGTGTGCGGGAGTGCCACCGTGGCGAGGACGATGAGGGGCTCCCTGCCGCCGACGGTGTCCCTGATGGGCAGGACTTCCGTTGTGGCGACGGACTCCTTGGCGCTGGTGGTGTCCCTGGTGGGCGGGACTGCCACCGTGGCTTGCGTGGGGCTCCGGAGCGGCACGGCTGTGGCAGGTTTGGAACTGGGCAACAAGGCACTGCCTCAGAGCCCTCCCCCTGTCCGAAAGGCTGACCCGAGGGTGGGCAGGAGCCGGCCTCTCGTCATCCGCCGCTGACCCCTCCGAGCTCGACTCAGAACCGTCCGAGCTCGACCCAGACTCCAACCCTGGCTCGTCAGGGTCAGAGTCTGGCTCCGGTTCTGGCTCATTCGATGAAAGGCAGATATTGTGGAGCACTGCACACGCCGATATAATGACGGTGGCTGTTGTGGGATGATAAAACAGAGCCCGGTGCCTTTGCAGACACCGGAATCTGCTCTTCAACAGCCCAATGCAGCGCTCCACAACGGACCTCATCGAAGAATGTGTCTTATTAAACCGGCCGCATGCGGTGGAGGTCGCGTGGAATCCAGGGACAGGGGTGATGAGCCAAGGCTCCAAGGCATAGCCGCTGTCACCTGCGCATTCAGAGAAGGAAATGTATGATATTAATGCTGTTCTCTTTAATAGAATACTTCAACGAAATTTGAAATGTACCCGTCATGTTCAGAAATAGGCTGAACATGATCCACAATACCCGTAAATGACAATCATACATTTCCTTTTTGAGCCTTATGGCTATATTTTTCATTATAAACAGGCCAGACTGGCAAGCGCTCGGAGAGCAGCCACCAGAGAGCACGTCACATCCGGTGCAATTGTGATGTAGTTTCTCTTGGGATGAGCAAAGCTGCGGCGAGGCAGACATGGTCAGGATGCCCTAGCTGTTCAAGCAACAAAAGCGGTCGAAGCATGCCAGCGATCAGGCCACCGCAACAAACCCCAAAGCTGCTTTTGTGTAATTTTGAGTGACAAATTAATATTCTATAATCTTGGTACACACAAAAGAGAGTCCCGTTGAGTGTGGAGTTGCTCCCTCCCCTTGTCTGTTCTGCTGGCCGTTGAGCTGTCAAGATGACGTCAGGTTCAAAGCATGTATGGTTCTAAGCGAGACAGTTATCGGTCACTACCTGTCAAGGTTCCTAGACATCTAGAAGGTGCTCTTTCCTAATCGCCTAATTTTTTTTAATGCCTTTTTGTCTCTTTTTTAACAACATATTGGCGTGTCCGATGTGATACTGCTCTTCTGAACACGTATAGACCAAAGAATAAGCACCGAAATTTTGTTGTAGTATCCCTTTAAAATTGTTGACAACTAAGCAAAGAAAGGCGCATGTTTGCAACCTTTCCCCCAGTACTTGACAGCTGCGTCAGAGTGTTTCCAAGGAGACGTGTCACAGGTATGGCCAGAGCGCATGCCAGTTATCTATGTTCGCAACAGTATGTGTGATATTGTAGCTTATAAGTGGTGCAGAGCCATCATGTACAGTACCAACAACTGGAGTATGCTTACCGAGCAGAAACCTGCCATCGTCTACCAGCCGGCCTTGCTCGAAGTTGCTCCGGAGCCACGAGTAGCGCCACACGAAGGAGTCGTGCACCGACCCAGGATACCGTGGGTCGATGCTCATGACCCGGCAGTCGGCGTCACACACCTGCAATAGAGAGACATGTGTCGACATTATTTCAACTGAATCCACAAACAGTTCATTGCACTCATGGTCATGGGGCCCTGTCAAACACGATTTACATGCTGACCAACACACCACCATAAATTACGTGGTTTACAAACTTAAAACATTAAAACAACGCAAAAAACGACGGACTGGATGAAGGAGGATATAGACAGAGCGCTGAGCGCAAAAAAACAAAAAATAAACAACAAAAACAACGACGGACCGCATGAAGAAGGACACAGACAGAGCGCTGTCTGTGTTACAAAGATTAAAATTATATGATAAATAGCCACTACCTTTGATCCACGCAATAGGTTAGGCAAATTTGCTTTTTTCTTCAAAGGAGAGTTTACACTTTATCATGCAGGACACGAACTATTGCTTAAAAGCTTAACACGACATGAAAACAACCCTCCCTCCGTCCGTCGAACAAAAGCTTGTGCGGAGGATGAACGAGCACTAACAACCCATAACTTTAATTTTTAAAATGGCATATCCACACCGCATTAGCGTTACGCTCTTTTTCAAACCCATTCAGAACGGGCATTGACCTATAGCTAAAAGCGCGAGCTAGCTGCTTTGGATAAAGCCCCGGCGGCTGCACGAGCGCTCGTGCAGCGAGTGCTCCAGTCAGGCCGTTCGCGCTCGCACAGTCTTCTCAGTTAGTTCATGCTAAGGTGAGACGTAGTATATATGTGATCGTACTTACCACCATCACGTTGAGAGCGTAGTATTGCTTGCGGCACCAATACGCCGCCTTCGTGACGGTGGGGTCGTTCTTTGACGGGGCGACGATGGCAATCATCGTCCCGTCGACGCAACCGATGACGCCGGGTATCCTGCCGAGCCGTTGGAAGCCCCTCTCGACGTCGTCCCTCTCGCCGGTTGTCTGGGGAAAGTCGATCCAGCCGCGCCGGATCCCCAGACACTGCACAATAGCGAGGGACACAGCCCGCACAACGATGCTGACTGTAGACTGATCCCTCGCTATGTGCTCGTCGCTCGCCACCATGCCCTGAAAACTCCCCGTGGCGTAAAAGCGAAGTGCGCACAACACTTGCTGTTCCACAGTCATCACAGTCCACGAACGTCGCAGCCTCCTCAACTCAGGCTCCTCGCGCAGTTCGTCGCACAACCAACGGACCACATTCTTGGTGAGACGGTACTGCCTCCGAAAAGCTTCCTCCGGTAATTCGAAGGCATCGCGGTGCTGCCGGTAAAGCCACTCCGGAGCAAAAAAAAGTTCCACGATAGGAAAGCTGTCGCTCTGCCTCCGAGACGCCGTCGACGCCGTGTTTCCCATTGCGAAGAGGCGAAGAGAACGACGACAGACTCGTTCCCTTTTTAGACGAAAAACCGAGGAAATGATAAGTCAAAATGATGTCACTTCCGATGATGGCGGTTCGCCGTCTCCGCCCAGATTTTTGTAGGGAACTTTCGTCATTCGAGCCTCAACCAATCAGACGCGATGTCGTCACTTCCGTTTCTTTTAGGAGAAACGAAACATTTGTCCAACATAGGTCCCCTGTTAAGGCTATCGCGTTCCACTTTTAAAGGCGAAGGTTAAGCGCCCTCCAAGATTCTTTTTTGTTAAGTAAAACGAAATAGTATTTCACGTTCTACTCGACATGGCAGCGACTTAATTGGACACTTTCTGACGGTTTGCGTCGGTAATCGTCATAGTTCCGCCGCGCGCCCTTGTTTACTTTGTTTCTGTCCAGCCCACAGACACATAAAAGTCATGTTCTCCACATAAAAGAGCAATAACAGACTTCTATATGCTTGAGAAGTTATATGTGTGAGGAACACATAGTTATTTAAATTAGCTTCAAAATCAGGAATATGTTTAAGGCTGTCCCATATCACTTACAACGTGGCTGTCGAGGATAGAAACGGTGAAAAAGATTGGCAGAACAATTTTCAGGTAATTTGGGGGCATGGCTTTAGGGTGGTCGGCCACTTATTCATGATGTCAAATATTCAGTTAGTAATTAAATATATTTTTATACCGATCAATAAATTTTACTTTATAAAGTTCCCCTAACCGCTTGAGACCGACGCGGAAGGACAATATTCGAAACTACGCGAGCTGTGGAGTCTGCATAAAAGAGTTTTTCTGTTTGCTGATCGACAGTGTGAAACATCGGGTTGCAGGGTACGCCAAAAAGGGCTCTGTGCTCAGATAATAGATTGGAAGTTCAAAAATAGAGAAACAAATAATGTATTTTTTCTAAACAATCCCTTACTTAACGCCCTACTGAAAAAAGATATGCGTAAAAATGCACGCAATGAAATTTATAGTTTTACATATATAGGGTGAAGGACAGACAAAGATTCTTCAAATCTTAGTATAAATCACATTTTGTCAGCTTCCATGAGCTCGAAACTTCGCCAAATATTGTCTCGGGAGGCTAATGTTATATTCGGTTTTACCTGCACCTGTTTTGGCCCTCACTTTAGAACCCTATGCTTGAATAGCCATGCGCGCTAACATTTCTCTAGGCTGCCATATATCATCGCGAGACTGCTATAAAAATTGCTCAAATTTACAATTAGGACATGTATTGCTACTTTTGCAAACATCACATTTCACCAGAAAGCTTAATTGTTTAACATGGTATGCAAATGACGTCATCACACGATAGGCTGGTGGTCAATAGGGAGTTGTAGTAGATGGTTTTTCTCCTCCGCTACGGTATCCGCAAAGAGAACGCCGCAGCTGCGCATGCGCGCCGCCAGCCTTGTCTGCATAGTTCAAGGTCTTGTGGCGCTTTACGGAGCGCCATGCGGGTGCTTAGCGGGCTGCGGAAACGGTCTACTGCAATTCCCTATTGTGATTTCTTCCTGCTGAGAAAATCGAATTCAATTTGTGGATCGTCGTGAGGAACGGCGCGAGCGTCTGGAAAGACAAAAGCCTGCTATTTGGCAAGAGCCTTTTGCACACAAAGTAGTTTGCGGGCGAGCGCTTTTTGGTCTGCGCCAAAGATGCGGGGAAGAGGAACCTTTACAACACAGTCGTTTTTCAAAATTAACCTCCCTCTCTCCCACACAGACGCACGCGCGCGCACACACACACACACACACACACTTCTTTTTACAGCGGAGCTATTAAGAGCTAGTTGCCCCAGTATCGCGTCCGTCAGCAAACAAATGACGACACTAAACTCCGGACAGCTACCGACGTCTATAAGTGACGACACCAACCAGAACACCGGCTTGCCGGTTATCTGGTTGCCGCCGTCGCGCATAGATGGCGGCAACCTCTCCAGCCTTTCCACTCTGGCTTGCCGACTTGCGGCCGGCAGTTACTTCATTTCCACCATTGTACAGCTTCGCTGGTCTTTTTTCTTCACCGGAGTGGAAAGGCTGATAGTGTTTCTGAGAAATAGCCTCCTCCGTTCGTGTGTGCTAATTCGACAATTTTAGTTTTCACTTGTTAACATCAACCTTTCACTGCTTTAATTTTGCACTCCGTGAAGTTTAAAAGGGTCATAAAACGATATCCGGTTGGAATGTTCATGACTTTGCAGAGGCGTATTGGTCCTAGTCTGACCCAAGTATACTCGCAAAGGCCGCCACTGATTCAGACACTTCTTTGTCGCGGTGAAATTGCGAGGCCAAAAATGGGACTATTTCTTTTAGTCTTGCCTTCGCAAAGATTGATGACGTAATTGTAGAATCAAAATCACCTGCCTGACGACAGTCGAGCGCGGCTCATGGATTGGACAGGAGAACTGCGTGAGCACCGTACATCGGCTCGTAACAAGCAATGCCTCGGTGGACACTTGGGTAGTGGCTCGTGTCCAACCACTGGGGTGATGAGAATAACCGAACTTTAACAATGCCTGGAGCTCCCCCCCAGCACGCGTTTTCTTCCTTTCCAATCCCAGCGCGGGGGTGTGATTAACGTTGGCGGAATAAGACAGGCACCAGGCCACGTGGCCGCTTCTGGCTCCGAGTTGAGGGGATGAACGATGCTCATATTTCTTTAACTTTTCGGCAAATGCCATTGCCTTGCTAAAAAAAAAAAAAAAAAAAAAGCAAAGCCAGGTTTATTTAGTTATTAACGTTAGGGAGTGATCCTGAGTAGAATTTAGTGATGTATAGGATACTTCTCATAGCTTCTTTAAGAGAAATACGGGGGTCGAAACTTGGGCAGTCACTTGAGAACGACGCTCGTGTGAGACTTACAGCGACTGCCAACGTTCGGCTGTCCCTCTGAGGTCACTAAAATATTTTTTTAAAGTATTCCTTCCGTATACACATATAGTTCTATCGAACGTCATATTAATAAGTCGCATTTAGTCATTTCAGAACTTCTATTCTCGGCGACTTCTTTCGGATGCAGTTCAGCAGCAATGAAAAAATGTTTGGGTGCCTCAAAGATGTAAAATTGGTCTTGCAACATTCTTTTGTACTTTCCATAAATACTGCTAAGAAGTAACCCCTGACGTATAAAGCTTGCAAAAATATGCATTAGTTTTACCCTCCGCGCAATAGCAGATGCAGAAAAAATAAAGGAAAGAGACAGCTGTCGATCCGCTCCTCAACTCGCAATTTAAACAAGTGGCCACGTGATCTGACCCTAATTATATACCGTCAGTGTTCATCATAGTCATGCCCTAGGCAGCTAGGGTTTGGAAAGCAAAAGCTTGGGTCAAGCTTCAGATATTTTTAGAGTTGGGCTATTAACATATTTAATTGACATGAGCCGTTACCCGAATGTTTGACGATGCAGACTGCCAAGAACCCGTGCAATCGACTAGCTGTTATGAAAACCGCTTACGCACGGTGTCACGTGACTCGGTGCAAAATCGTGATGTCCTGTTTTGTCACGCTGTCAACAAGGCTAATACATCCAGTGAATTCCTCAAATTAAATTGAGTTGACGCAGTGAGTCACGTGACGCCACGGTGTCACGTGACATTACTTGACAACATGTATTGACACCTTGACGTCGCGTGACAACGTGACACATGGTTAATCCTAGTGCCCATACAAAAGCGCCACGAAAACCCACAATTTACCATAGGTTGCAATTTTGCATGTGACAATTTCATCAGTAGATAGAAATACAGCCTCCAATTTCATATTCCCATATGTTCATTTTGTGATAGTAGCGAAAAATAAAATAATAAATTACCTTGAACCGTTTTGAACCGGTTACCGTTATATTTTTTTCGGTTCAGTTCCGGTTCAGCTCCAAGATGGCGGTGAAGATTTCGGTTCGGTTCAGTTCCGGTTCGGCTAAAAATAACGGTTCTGTTCCAGTTTTCGGTTCGGTTCGGTTCCGGTTCGACAACCTGGTTACTACTGACGTTTAGATGGAGGAGCTTAAGTATTAATCTGTTATGGGGAACACGATCAAAAGCTTTTGAGAAGTCTATGAATATAGCATCAGTTTGTTTTAAAGAGTGCATGTTGGTATGAAGATCGTGGGTGAGTTCGAATAATTGGGTAACACAAGACACTTTTTTGCGGAAGCCATGCTGATTAGAGAACAACAAATCGCTGCTATTGAGATGTGACATTACGCTGCTAAAGACGATGTGCTCTAAAATTTTACATGACACACTGGTCACTGAGATGGGCCTGTAATCTTTTAGCTCATTCGGATTACCTGATTTGAAGATGGGTACTACGTTAGCATTTAACCAGTCAGACGGCAATTGGGAGAAAGCTAGGGATTGCTCGAAAATAAGGAGCAGAAATTTGGCGGAAGTATATTTCGTTATTTTTAAGAGTCTGGAGTTAATTCCGTCACAGCCAGGTGAGGAGTTCACAGTAGTGCATGAAAATATCCGTCAAACCGGTTATCCGGTTAAACCGGAAGCGAGCAAATCCGGTTACCAAAGCCGGTTATCCGGTTAACCGCATTTTCGAATTCGAATATCTGGTTTGGCAAACCGGCTGCTCGGTTAATCGGTTATTCGGTTTTACTTCATGCATCCTGATGACCAGCACATAAAACAGAATTTTGCGCCCTGTATTTATGGAAAATAAAAACTATGCAGATAGATTTTTTTTCAATGCAATAGCATTCTTTAAGTACCCCCCCCCCCCCCCTCCCGATTTCGCGGACCTTTTTTGGCCTTCTAATTCGAAGTTTCCCGCTAAATTAAAAGGGCAAATTGACGTCGCATCACCTAAATAATAATTCAGTTTCCCAGCTAAATTTAGCGGAAAAATTGGTGTCACATGACCTAAGTACTAATTCAGTTTCTCCGCTAAATTTAGCGGAAACTTTGATGCAACGTGACCTGACGTCACAGGACCTACACACCAGTTCAGTTTTCCCGCTAAATTTAGCGGAAAAAATGACGTCACATGACTTAAGTACTAATTCAGTGTCCCCGCTAAATTTAGCGGGAAATTTGATGCAACGTGACCTGACATCACGGGACCTAAACACAAATTCAGTTACCCCGCTAAATTTAGCGGAAAAACTTACGAAACACGCCCTAAGCACTAATTCAGTTTCCACGCTAAATTTAGCTGAAAATTTGATGCAACTTGACCTGATGTCACGGGATCTAGACACCAATTCAGTTTCCCCACTGAATTTAGCGGAAAAACTTACGTCACACAACCTAAGCACTAATTTAGCTCTCCCGCCAAATATAGCTGAAAATTTGATGCAACATGACCTGACGTCACAGGACCTAAACACCAATTGAGTTTCCTCGCTAAATTGAACGGAAAAACTTACGTCACGTGACCTAAACACTAATTCAGTTTCCCCGCTAAATTTAGCTGAAAATTTGATGCAACATGACCTGATGTCTCGGGATCTAGACACCAATTCAGTTTCCCCGCTGAATTTAGCGGAAAAACTTACGCCACACGACCTAAGCACTAATTTAGCTTTTCCGCTAAATTTAGCTGAAAATTTGATGCAACATGACCTGACGTCGCAGGACCTACACACCAATTGAGTTTCCTAGCTAAAGTGAGCGGAAACACTTATGTCACACGACCTATTCACAAATTCAGTTTCCCCGCTAAATTAAGCTGAAACTTTGATGCAACGTGACCTCACGTCACCGGACCTACACACCAATTTAGTTTCCACGCTAAATTCGCGGAAAAATTGACGTTACATGACCTGAATATTAATTCAGCTTCACCGCTAAATTTAGCGCGAAATTCGATGCAACGTGACCTGGCCTCACGGAATTTACAAATTCAGTTTACTAGATAAATTTTGCGGAAAAAGTGGCGTCACACGACCTAAGCACTAATTCAGTTTCCCCACTAAATTTAGCTGAACATTTGATGCAACGTGACCTGACGTCATGAGATCTACACACCAATTCAGTTTCCTCGCTAAATTTAGCAGAAAAACTTACGTCACGTGACCTAAGCACTAATTTAGCTTTCCCGCTAAATTTAGCTGTCAAAATTTGATGCAACATGACCTGACGTCACAGGACCTACACACCAATTGAGTTTCCTCGCTAAAGTGGGCGGAAAAATTTACGTCACACGACCTATTCACAAATTCAGTTTCCCCGCTAAATTAAGCTGAAACTTTGATGCAACGTGACCTCACGTCGCCGGACCTACACACCAATTTAGTTTCCACGCTAAACTCGCGGAAAAATTGACGTTACATGACCTGAATATTAATTCAGCTTCACCGCTAAATTTAGCGCGAAATTCGATGCAACGTGACCTGGCGTCACGGAATTTACAAATTCAGTTTACTGCATAAATTTTGCGGAAAAAGTGGCGTCACACAACCTAAGCACTAATCCAGTTTCCCCACTAATTTTAGCTGAACATTTGATGCAACGTGACCTGACATCATGAGATCTACACACCAATTCAGTTTCCTCGCTAAATTTAGCAGGAAAACTTACGTCACGTGACCTAAGCACTAATTTAGCTTTCCCGCTAAATTTAGCTGTCAAAACTTGATGCAACATGACCTGACGTCACAGGACCTACACACCAATTCAGTTTCCCCGCTAAAGTGAGCGGAATAACTTACGTCACACGACCTATGCACAAATCCAGTTTTCCCGCTAAATTTAGCTGGAAATTTGATGCAATGTGACCTGATATCACGGAATCTACACACCAATTCAGTTTCTTCGCTAAATTTAGAGGAAAAACTTACGTCCACACGACCTAAGCACTAATTCAGATTCCCCGCTAAATTTAGCCGGAAATTTGATACAGCGTGACCTGACGTCACGGGATCTGCAAACGAATTCAGTTTCTCCGCTAAATTTAGCGAAAAAATTGACGTCACATGGTCTAAGTACTTATTCAGTTTCCCCGCAAAATTTAGGGTGAAATTAGATGCAACATGACCTGACGTCAAGGAATTTACAAACAAATAAGTTTCCTGGCAAAATTTTGCGGAAAAAGTGGCGTCACGCGACCCAAGCACTAATTTAGCTTCCCCGCTACATTTAGCTAAAAATATTTGATGCAACATGACCTGACGTCACAGGACCTACACACCAATTCAGTTTCCCTGCTAGATTGAGCGGAATAACTTACGTCACACGACCTATGCACAAATTCAGTTTCCCCGCTAAATTTAGCTGTAAATTTGATGCAACGTGACCTGATGTCACGGAATCTACACACCAATTCAGTTTCTTCGCTAAATTTAGCGGAAAAACTTACCTCACACGACCTAAGCACTAATTCAGCTTTCCCGCCAAATTTCGCTGAAAATATGATGCAACGTGACCTGACGTCACAGGACCTACACACCAATTTAGTTTCCACGCTAAATTTAGCGGAAAAACTTACGTCCACACGACCTAAGCACTAATTCAGTTTCCCTGCTAAATTTAGGCGGAAATTTGATGCAACGTGACCTGCCGTCACGGGATCTACAAACGAATTCAGTTTCTCCGCTAAATTTAGCAAAAAAATTGACGTCACATGACCTAAGTACTTATTCAGTTTCCCCGCTAAATTTAGCGGGAAATTTGATGCAACGTGACCTGACGTCACGGAATTTACAAACAAAGTCAGTTTCCTGACTAAATTTTGCGGAAAAAGTGGCGTCACACGACCTAAGCACTAATTCAGTTTCCCCACTAAATTTAGCTGAACATTTGATGCAACGTGACCTGACGTCATGAGATCTACACACCAATTCAGTTTCCTCGCTAAATTTAGCAGAAAAACTTACGTCACGTGACCTAAGCACTAATTTAGCTTTCCCGCTAAATTTAGCTGTCAAAATTTGATGCAACATGACCTGACGTCACAGGACCTACACACCAATTGAGTTTCCTCGCTAAAGTGAGCGGAAAAATTTACGTCACACGACCTATTCACAAATTCAGTTTCCCCGCTAAATTAAGCTGAAACTTTGATGCAACGTGACCTCACGTCACCGGACCTACACACCAATTTAGTTTCCACGCTAAACTCGCGGAAAAATTGACGTTACATGACCTGAATATTAATTCAGCTTCACCGCTAAATTTAGCGCGAAATTCGATGCAACGTGACCTGGCGTCACGGAATTTACAAATTCAGTTTACTGCATAAATTTTGCGGAAAAAGTGGCGTCACATAACCTAAGCACTAATCCAGTTTCACCACTAATTTTAACTGAACATTTGATGCAACGTGACCTGACGTCATGAGATCTACACACCAATTCAGTTTCCTCGCTAAATTTAGCAGGAAAACTTACGTCACTTGACCTAAGCACTAATTTAGCTTTCCCGCTAAATTTAGCTGTCAAAATTTGATGCAACATGACCTGACGTCACAGGACCTACACACCAATTCAGTTTCCCCGCTAAAGTGAGCGGAATAACTTACGTCACACGACCTATGCACAAATCCAGTTTTCCCGCTAAATTTAGCTGGAAATTTGATGCAATGTGACCTGATATCACGGAATCTACACACCAATTCAGTTTCTTCGCTAAATTTAGAGGAAAAACTTACGTCCACACGACCTAAGCACTAATTCAGATTCCCCGCTAAATTTAGCCGGAAATTTGATGCAACGTGACCTGACGTCACGGGATCTGCAAACGAATTCAGTTTCTCCGCTAAATTTAGCGAAAAAATTGACGTCACATGGTCTAAGTACTTATTCAGTTTCCCCGCAAAATTTAGGGTGAAATTAGATGCAACATGACCTGACGTCAAGGAATTTACAAACAAATAAGTTTCCTGGCAAAATTTTGCGGAAAAAGTGGCGTCACGCGACCTAAGCACTAATTTAGCTTCCCCGCTACATTTAGCTAAAAATATTTGATGCAACATGACCTGACGTCACAGGACCTACACACCAATTCAGTTTCCCTGCTAGATTGAGCGGAATAACTTACGTCACACGACCTATGCACAAATTCAGTTTCCCCGCTAAATTTAGCTGTAAATTTGATGCAACGTGACCTGATGTCACGGAATCTACACACCAATTCAGTTTCTTCGCTAAATTTAGCGGAAAAACTTACGTCACACGACCTAAGCATTAATTTAGCTTTCCCGCTAAATTTCGCTGAAAATATGATGCAACGTGACCTGACGTCACAGGACCTACACACCAATTTAGTTTCCACGCTAAATTTAGCGGAAAAACTTACGTCCACACGACCTAAGCACTAATTCAGTTTCCCTGCTGAATTTAGGCGGAAATTTGATGCAACGTGACCTGCCGTCACGGGATCTACAAACGAATTCAGTTTCTCCGCTAAATTTAGCAAAAAAATTGACGTCACATGACCTAAGTACTTATTCAGTTTCCCCGCTAAATTTAGCGGGAAATTTGATGCAACGTGACCTGACGTCACGGAATTTACAAACAAAGTCAGTTTCCTGACTAAATTTTGCGGAAAAAGTGGCGTCACACGACCTAAGCACTAATTCAGTTTCCCCACTAAATTTAGCTGAACATTTGATGCAACGTGACCTGATGTCATGAGATCTACACACCAATTCAGTTTCCTCGCAAAATTTAGCAGAAAAACTTACGTCACGCGACCTAAGCACTAATTTAGCTTTCCCGCTAAATTTAGGTGTCAAAATTTAATGCAACATGACCTGACGTAACAGGACCTACACACCAATTCAGTTTCCCCGCTAAATTGAGCTGAATAACTTGCGTCACAGGACCCATGCGCAGATTCAGTTTCCGCGCTAAATTTAGCTGGAAATTTGATGCAGCGTGACCTGGCGTCACGGGATCTACAAACGAATTCAGTTTCTCCGCAAAATTTAGCGAAAAAATTGACGTCACATGACCTAAGTACTCTTTGAGTTTCCCCGCTAAATTTAGCGGGAAATTTGATGCAACATGACCTGACGTAACAGAACCTACACTCCAATCCAGTTTCCCCGCTAAATTTAGCGGAAAAATTGACGTCCCATGACAAATACTTATCCAGTTTCCCCGCTAAATTTAGCGGGAAATTTGATGCAACGTGACCTCACGAACCGGGATCTACACACCAATTCAGTTTCCCCGCTAAATTTAGCTGGAAAACGTATGTCACACGACCTAAGCACTAATTCAGTTTCCCCGCTAAATTTAGCTTAAAATTTAATGCAACGTGACCTGACGTCGCAGGACCTACACACGAATTCAGTTTCCTCGCTAAATTTAGCAGAGAAACTTACGTCACGCGACCTAAGCACTAATTTAGCTTCCCCGCTAAATTTAGCTGAAAATTTGTTGCAACATGACCTGACGTCACAGGACCTACACACCAATCGAGTTTCCTCGCTAAATTGAGCGGAAAAACTTACGTCACACGATCTATTCACAAATTCATTTTCCCCGCTAAATTAAGCTGAAACTTTGATGCAACGTGACCTGACGTCGCAGGACCTCCACACCAATTTAGTTCCCCGCTAAATTCGCGGAAAAATTGACGTCACATGACCTGAATATTAATTCAGCTTCCCCGCTAAATTTAGCGCGAACTTTGATGCAACGTGACCTGACGTCACGGAATTTGCAAATTCAGTTTCCTGACTAAATTTTGCGGAAAAAGTGGCGTCACACGACCTAGGCACTAATTCAGTTTCCCCACTAAATTTAGCTGAACATTTGATGCAACGTGACCTGACGTCATGAGATCTACACGCCAATTCAGTTTCCTCGCTTAATTTAGCAGAAAAACTTACGTCACGCGACCTAAGCACTAATTTAGCTTTTCCGCTAAATTTAGCTGTCAACATTTGATGCAACATGACCTGACGTCACAGGACCTACACACCAATTCAGTTTCCCCGCAAAATTGAGCGGAATAACTTACGTTACACGACCTATGCCCAAATCCAGTTTCCCCGCTAAATTTAGCTGGAAATTTGATGCAATGTGACCTGATATCACGGAATCTACACACCAATTCAGTTTCTTCGCTAAATTTAGCGGAAAAACTTACGTCACACGACCTAAGCACCAATTTAGCTTTCCCGCTAAATGTAGCTGAAAATATGATGCAACGTGACCTGACGTCACAGGACATACACACCAATTCAGTTTCCACGCTAAATTTAGCGGAAAAACTTACGTCCACACGACCTAAGCGCTAATTCAGTTTCCCCGCTAAATTTAGCCGGAAATTTGATGCAACGTGACCTGACATCACGGGATCTGCAAACGAATTCAGTTTCTCCGCTAAATTTAGCGGGAAATTTGATGCAACATGAGCTGACGTCACGGAATTTACAAACAAATTCAGTTTCCTAGCTAAATTTTGCGGAAAAAGTGGCGTCACGCGACCTAAGCACTAATTCAGTTTCCCAAATAAATTTAGCTGAACATTTGATGCAACGTGACCTGGCGTCATGAGATCTACACACCAATTCAGTTTCATCGCTAAATTTAGCAGAAAAACTTACTTCACGCGACCTAAGCACTAATTTAGCTTTCCCGCTAAATTTAGCTGAAAATCTGATGCAACATGACCTGACGTCACAGGACCTACACACCAATTCAGTTTCCCCGCTTAATTGAGCGGAATAACTTACGTCACACGACCTATGCACAAATTCAGTTTCCCCGCTAAATTTAGCTGGATATTTGATGCAACGTGACCTGATGTCACCGAATCTACACACTAATTCAGTTTCTTCGCTACATTTAGCGGAAAAACTTACGTCGCACGACCTAAGCACTAATTTAGCTTTCCCGCTAAATTTAGCTGAAAATATGATGCAACGTGACCTGACGTCACAGGACATATACACCAATTCAGTTTCCACGCTAAATTTAGCGGAAAAACTTACGTCCACACGACCTAAGCGCTAATTCAGTTTCCCCGCTAAATTTAGCCGGAAATTTGATGCAACGTGACCTGACATCACGGGATCTGCAAACGAATTCAGTTTCTCCGCTAAATTTAGCGGGAAATTTGATGCAACATGACCTGACGTCACGGAATTTACAAACAAATTCAGTTTCCTGGCTAAATTTTGCGGAGAAAGTGGCGTCACGCGACCTAAGCACTAATTCAGGTTCCCCAATAAATTTAGCTGAACATTTGATGCAACGTTACCTGACGTCATGAGATCTACACACCAATTCAGTTTCATCGATAAATTTAGCAGAAAAACTTACGTCACGCGACCTAAGCACTAATTTAGCTTTCCCGCTAAATTTAGCTGAAAATTTGATGCAACATGACCTGACGTCACAGGACCTACACACCAATTCAGTTTCCCCGCTTAATTGAGCGGAATAACTTACGTCACACGACATATGCACAAATTCAGTTTCCCCGCTAAATTCAGCTGGATATTTGATGCAACGTGACCTGATGTCACCGAATCTACACACCAATTTAGTTTCTTCGCTACATTTAGCGGAAAAACTTACGTCGCACGACCTAAGCACTAATTTAGCTTTCCCGCTAAATTTAGCTGAAAATATGATGCAACGTGTCCTGACTTCACAGGACCTACACACCAATTTAGTTTCCACGCTAAATTTAGCGGAAAAACTTACGTCCACACGACCTAAGCCCTAATTCAGTTTCCCCGCTAAATTTAGCTGGAAATTTGATGCAACGTGACCTGCCGTCACGGGATCCACAAACGAATTCAGTTTCTTCGCTAAATTTAGCGAAAAAATTGACGTCACATGACCTAAGTACTTATTTAGTTTCCCCGCTAAATTTAGCGGGAAATTTTATGCAGCGTGACCTGACGTCACGAAATTTACAAACAAATTCAGTTTCCTGGCTAAATTTTGCGGAAAAAGTGGCGTCACACGACCTAAGCACTAATTCAGTTTCCCCACTAAATTTAGCTGAACAGTTGATGCAACGTGACCTGACGTCACGAGATCTACACACCAATTCACTTTCCTCGCTAAATTTAGCAGAAAAACTTACGTCACGCGACCTAAGCACTAATTTACCTTTCCCGCTAAATTTAGCTGTCAAAATTTAATGCAACATGACCTGACGTCACAGGACCAACACACCAATTCAGTTTCCCCGCTTAATTGAGCGGAATAACTTACGTCACACGACCTATGCACAAATCCAGTTTCCGCGCTAAATTTAGCTGGAAATTTGATGCAACGTGACCTGGCGTCACGGGATCTACAAACGAATTCAGTTTCTCCGCTAAATTTAGCGAAAAAATTGACGTCACATGACCTAAGTACTTATTCAGTTTCCCCGCTTAATTTAGCGGGAAATTTGATGCAACATGACCTGACGTAACGGGACCTACACACCAATTCAGTTTCCCTGCTAAATTTAGCGGAAAAATTGACGTCCCATGACTTAGATACTTACTCAGTTCCCCGCTAAATTTAGCGGGAAATTTAATGCAACGTGGCCTCACGAACCAGGATCTACACACCAATTCAGTTTCCCCGCCAAATTTAGCGGAAAAACGTACGTCACACGACCTAAGCACTAATTCAGTTTCCCCGCTAAATTTAGCTGAAAATTTAATGCAACGTGACCTGACGTCACAGGACCTACACAGGAACTCAGTTTCCCTGCTAAATTTAGCGGAAAAACTTACGTCACATGACCTAAGCACTAATTCAGTTTCCCCGCTACATTTAGCTGAAAATTTGATGCAACGTGAGCTGACGTAACGGGACCTAGACACCAATACAGTTTCTCCGCTAAATTTAGCGGAAAAATTGAGGTCACATGACCTAAGTACTTATTTAGTTTCCCCGCTACATTTAGCGGGAAATTTGATGCAATGTGACCTGATGTAACGGGACCTACACACCAATTCAGTTTCCCCGCTAAATTTAGCGGAAAAATTCACGTCCCATGACAAATACTTATTCAGTTTTCCCGCTAAATTTAGCGGGAAATTTGATGCAACGTGACCTCACGAACCGGGATCTACAAACCAATTCAGTTTGTCTGCTATATTTAAAAAAACAATTGACGTGACGTGATCCCACATTAACCTTTATGGCTCAAGGCCCTAAAAGTTGTTCTAGAGGTCGCCCTTGAGGTCGTCCATTCATTCGAAATAAAATCGAGGTTGCATAACTCTTTTGGTGATTACAAAACGGCCTTTCAGAGGTTAGTTGCGAAGGCATGGCTATTATGGAGGTAGTGGGCCGTAGAGCTAAAAACCTGTTTTGTTCCATGCCGTTTCTAAGTTACATAAAAAAACAAACACAAGGAAGAGCTATATCTTGTTTGTATAATATCCTTTTTACCCTGTACCATTTATTAAAAAAAAGGCGCTAACGGTGTCCCAGCCGCCTTTTCTGCGCCCGTTCTGAGAAAAATAATGCGTACATGAAACATGAATATATGTCTAATACACCATTCAGGCTCCTGGAGAGAACGGTGATATTGCAATGCAAAGTTAGTGACACTGCTTTTTGGTCAGCTCTAGTAGAAAACGAAATATCCAGTTTTTCTATACATTCACCAAGTACACCATTTTAGTGTTTTCTCAATTTTTAATATCAACCCAATATCGTATACGCACACAAAATCAGAGATTCAGCTTCTTTTTTTTTAAATATGAACATAAATATACTACGAATATACCTTGTGTAATTCTCACGTTAATTAGGATATGTACAAAAAAAAACAAGCTTGATGCACAAGTAGCAGTGAAAGTTGAATCACTGTTGAAGGTTGCGCGAGTTGGTTATAAATGATTACAAAAAACCAGCGCTAAAACACGACAAAGGACAGGGAAGAGAACGCAGACTGTGCTCGGCTTTTGTGTCCTTTGTAATTTCCTAGGATTTGTCCCCCTTTTTTTTTCGTAATGCTGAAAGCCAACATCTCTTTGACAAAAAAAAAACGTACATGGAGTACTTTCTCTCATTAGAGCGACCGGACGTCGCTTGCATCTTTATAGCTATACTGAATGCGGAATGAACTGTGCTGATTTCTCGCCAGAAAAAGTTTACAATGCCATCTTTATTTTACTCGTTTAACAAAATATTTCGTTCATGAAACGTCTTGCGCAGTTTACAGAATGATAAAAAAGGACGAAATGCTACTTGGGTGAATAATACAATAGAAGAAATTAATGATCTAAAAAGTTATTCAAACTACCTTAGCAATTCTTCATCAATGTTGTAGATCTTCGAAGAGCCATCTGACATTTTAGCGGTCAAAGTACGACCTATTTTGATACAGAAACACCAGCGAACTGACGTTTTCCGGTAGAAGGCAGCTTCTCTTAATCGTAACTATATTCCCGGCCGTAGAAAAAACGCGCTCGGAGCTCGCGGAAGAGGCAGGGATGCACATGTACTTCATCGCAAGTTGCGCGACTGCTGGGAACTTGGACTCGTGATCCCTCCACCATTTGAGAGCGTCCAAGTTGTGCCCCAGCTGTGGCTCGGACAGGTAAGCATCGAACTGCGCCGACAGGTCGCTGGAAGACGGCTTGGTGTTAAACAGTCGGTCGAGCGCAGTTGCTTGCGGTTGGCTCGTGCTCGCCCCGTCTTCGCCGACCGAAGGTGTCGTGTCTCTCAACATGTTCCAAATGTTAGTACGGATTTCTTGCCTGGCACTGGACTCCTCACACTGCAGGTCTTTGTACCTGGGATCTAAAAACGAAGCCCTCTGACGAGCGCACACCGCGCTTTCCCGTGGGTCCAACTCCATGGAGAATCGTCGAATGATCTCCACCCGAACAACATCCTTGAACCTTCCTAGCAGGGGGTCATCTGCAAATTGGGGCTCGAGTTTCAACACGAGTGCCCCCATCACAGGGCGAACCGTGGACACTGGGGATGCGGTGTCGCTGCACAGTAAAGTGGCTCGAGAACGTCACACAGTTCGCGGATGGCGTTCCATTCCTGCTCACATATTTCAAGCACCTGCGCTACTTTCGTTGTTATGACTGTGCGATCAGCAAGCACGCTCTGAATTGCTGGTCGATTTTTGATGAGTTTCGTGAGCATTTTTTACGTCGAGTTCTATCTCGTAGGACAGCTTTGCGTTAGGCGCTCTAGGGGTAACCCAAGCTGCTCCTGCCTTCTACTGAGCCCGTCACTCGCTATTGTCGAGTGCTTGAAGTGAGCGCCCGATTTCCCAGCCTTTTTGTAGAGGGATTCAATTTCGTGGACATTCATGCCCTTGTTCACGCTTAGATGGAGATGATGTGTTGCACAAGTCAGATCCTTCGACTCTAAAAGGCTCGGAAGGCCTTCTACCGCGTTTGTGCAATTGACTGCATTATCTTTGACTACAGCTGTAACCTTGAAGTGGAGGTTTTAGTCCGAGATTACTTGCTGCATGCGCATCATAAGGTTGTCTGCTGTAAGTCGCCGATCCATCTCCTCTGTCGCCAATGCGAAAGATTGCGGTTTCCAGTCATTGTTCAAGGTATGCGCAGTTACTGTTATGTAGGAGTCCTCCGCCCTAGACGTCCAACAGTTAGAGGTGAGTGCTACGGCTGATGCCGAGTTGACTTGAAACGCCACCTTCTCTTTTAGTTGCTCATGCAGCAGCCTCCTGCGGCTTTTTAACGTAGTTATCGAAGGTGCTTTATAACTTGGCTCGACCACCTCCATAAAGTTCCTGAATCCGGAACTTGTTGTGAATGTCAAGGGCAACAGGTTGGCAGCTATCATTTTTGCTAGGGCCTGGTCGATCTTCTCCTGCGTTTCTGCACATCGTGTTCGGTTTCTTCTTGGTTTGTGGATAATTGATGACTGAGACGTTGCTGGTCTGGTATCCTTGGTGCTGCCAGGAGCGTCATCAGTAGTAGACTCGTCGGTGTCTCTCTCATCGAGGGTAGGCTAGCTATAAGAAACAAAGTTAGCATGTCAAGTCGTGCCCGTGTACACAGTTTTGCAAGAGCTTTATTTACACAATCAAATGGTATACCTAATAGAGACAAGTACTATTTTTAGGCACATTCACTCCAACCTGAATCAGGAATTCACAATTACCTTCGTCTTGGCAATTAGGAAGTGAGATCACATGACTAGTGTCATTTACTGCACTTTTCGAACAGTTCATTTTTAATGCCTAATAACCCAAAAATTACTTCGCTCATTTTAAAAAAAAGAAAGCAAAGTTTAAAGAAAGAATGATCGACCCAAAATTAGAGTACTCGCGTGAACACGTCACGTTTATTTTTTTTTTTTGTCACCGAGTTGATTAGGAGTGAACCAAGCGCCGATTGAACCACAGTACGCAGCACCTGTATGTTTATGAAACCTAGAAAGTCAAGCGAGATAATCAAAGCGGTCATAACTGCCTCATCAAGAAGTAATCTTGTTTTATGTAAATCTTGGTTTATCACTATCTTGCTTTACTGTTTGTCTTATTTGATAAACTGCCAAAAAACTACAAGGAGTGTTGCAGAATTATTGGTAGTAAAATTAACGCTATCGAAAGTAAGGCAGTTTAGATATAATTAATTATAATTAAATATTACTACCGATGACAAACAAAATATAGTCAATCAAGAGCCTACTTCAGAGATAACTCAGCTTGTGGGTAAAAAACGTTAGTCATTTGGCGAATGTAAAGCAGAATAGCAAAGAAGGTACGGTTAGAGGCAGTGATAATGTGCGCGACGAAGCTCTGGTCTACCTACTGCTTTCCGGTCTCAAAAGGTCATGTACTACGCGGTGGGTTCAGCGTTGTAGACCTCGTCTGGCCGTTAACTGTTAGCCAACGGAAACGGCGTACTCTCCGCGGCATTTCTTCTTCCCTTTCTCGAAGACTAGGTTGGTCCCCGTTCGTAAAGTGCGGGTGATTGCGGAAAGCGAAAAATAATTAAGGCAACCATTGTTAAGACTAGCAGATGAAGCTGGCATTCGGTGGCCAAACGCTTGACCTTGACAACACTCTGCACAAAGAGCGGACGATACTGCTGGGTGTATCAAGGAGTGGCTGGGCTCTTTAAATCGACCGCGAAATTTGGTTTCTTAACCTATCGTGCTGCGACTTTGTGCAGCGTTGCCCACAGATGGTGGACTTTTTTTTGTAAAATTTGCAATCAGCGAACTTACCTGAGGAAAAAGTAAAGAAAGAAAAAGGCTTAGCTCCTATGGAAATGTGGCAAAGCCAAAGGTTTTCAAACACTACGACGCCGTATCTCACGGAAGACAAGTGATGGCATAAGCGGTCGCGATGCCAACTGCGCCGACGAACAAGCATACGGCGCCGAGCCGGCGTCTTTAGCAGACGATCTTTTTGACTCAAAAGCGGAGCGCGTTCCGCAGGCGGTGACAGTCGCAAAAACAAAAACGAGAGCGGTAACAACAAGGAACTGCAAAGCAGACGACATCGGTACCTCGAAAAAAAACCAGTTAAAATATGCCGACAAACCATTGTCCTAATCGATTATGTGTCCATTCAATATGATTTATCAGTAAGGATCATAAAATAATGCATTGGCAACTAATATCAAAAAGTTCGCGCCGCTTTTGAGCCGAAAAGATCGTCTACTAAAGACGCCGGCTCTCGGCGCCGTATGCTCGTTCGTTGGCGCAGTTGGCATCGCGCCCGTTTGTGCCATCTCTTGTCTCCCGTACGAAACAGCGCCGTATTGTTTGAAGACCAGTGGCTTCGCCGCATTTTCACAGGAGCTAAGCCTTTTTCTTTCTTTACTTTTTCCTCGGGTGAGTTCGCTCTTTGCAAATTTCACAAAAAAGAAAGCACCATTTGTGGGCAACGCTGCACAAAGTCGTAGCGCGACAGGCAAAGAAATCGAATTTTGCGGTCGATTTGATGAGCCGGGCCACTCCTTGAAACACCCAGTAGATGTCAAGCTGGCTACCCTTAGTGTCCACACTCATTACTTTTTAATCAGAGCTAAGCTTTCTAACACCACTGCGTCCTGCGTTCAAGAAGTAGACAAATTTTCTCCTCTCCTGATTTTATTAGCGCGCCACGTAGTTTCTTTTATAAAGTATTGCAGCTACTGAGTCTGATCGAGAAATCAATTTCTTGTTTTTTGACCCGCAATAATCAGCTGTGCCTTGCAGAAAGATTGAACTTGCTCCCAATGTGATTTTAGCGCTGGTTATAATATTGAAAGTTTGAGGTCATGGCATTGTCTGAATCATAAGTTACGTCAAACATTTCTTTATGGGCAATCGCCCACCTATCTAATATTCTTCAAATAAATAAATCACATTATGGTCTTCACTAACACTTTTTAAAGAAAAACATGTTAGCAAGAAAGCAAATACTGTTTTTTTTTTCTCAGACTCTCTCACTGCAATAAATGCTGTAAGCACCAAGAATATCATTTTTTACGAGAAAAGAGTCAAAGTACAGACTAGCTGGTGGAAGTCAACCATTTCGTCGTTTACCCTGAAACTGGGGGTTTTTTAGAAGGGGCTTAGCTGGACTCTGCCATAAATAAAATTCGATGATCAGTTTAATCCGTTTATTTTGATAATTTGATAATCTAAAATGTTAAAATTTCGCATTTCATCACTTCCATTAGCGTCACTCTCACGAAGCTTCGGCTTTATGCGATGCGTAGGCTAATACTGCGCGCCCGAAACCGGTTGGTCATTTATTGGTAGTTTCTTTTTAACGCTAGTAATTCGACGCGTGGCATTTCATGAAAACTTAAACGATTCAACTCCAAACATTATACAATTGTGTTTACAAGTAGTGCTTTGTTACTTACCATTGACGTTTTGTTGTTTTTGAACTCCGTGCTCCTTTGACAAGTGCGTTGCGACGGAGGACGTAGATATGTTTCTTTGAAAAACCTCGTCGCAAATATTGCACTGCGCCGTAATGCCATCCAAAGATCTTGTCGCGTAATGCCATATCCAGCTTCGCAATTTGCCCATCACTACCAGGAACCCAGCTTGGTTCTTGGCAAGAGCGCAATTCAAAATCGCTGTCTTAAAACGAGCTGCAATACCAATGGCAGGTGATGTGTGTCCGACAACGCCACCGAACCAGCGTTCGTCTGCTAACAGGAGTGAAGAGCGGGGGTTCGTCTAGTAGTGCGAACAAAAAAATTTAGTTTTGTCTGATAAAGCAAGCAAGAAAACGGGGGCTTGTCTCATAACGCAAACTAAAAGCGGGGGTTTGTCTGCCAACGCGAGCGAAAAAAGGGAGTTCGTCTGCCAACGATAGCGAATAACCTGCATTCGTCTGCTCGAGCGAAGTGCAATTTGTCTGGTAATGCGAGAAACAAAACGAGCTTTGTTTGTTAAACCGAGAAAAGAACAACCAAAAACAATAACTGAAGTTTGTCTGCTAATGCGAACCAAAAAATGGGGGTTTGTTAGCGAACGCGAGCGAAGAAACAGGAGTTCGTCTGCTAACGCGGATGACCGGACTCTCGCAAAATAACGCTGCGAAGAACGCGCTGGAGTTTGTCTGCACCAAAGCACAATTCACGAACCAAAACAAAGTAAAAATAAGTGAGAAGCTCTTACACATAATCTGATAAAAGAACTGTAGAAAAATAATATATTATAAATTTAATTTTGTAGACGATCCGATCGAACAAAAGCACGACTTGTGAACATAGGCGATTTTGGTAAGAAGCGCGGTCGACAATCGATGTTCGCCTTGAAAGTGTGTGGCCTTTTTTCGACCGTAAATAATCTGTTGCCACATCAGATGTACACAGCGCGACATTTTTCGCGCAAACAATCAATCACCTGATTTTCTTTTTTATATTCTCTTAAAAGGCTATAATTAAATTTACTTGTGTGGTGAATAGGGCTGACTTCGCATTTAAGCAAGACCAAAATGTTTGGTGTAATCCAAAATCGTTTTTGAGCATACAAAAAACCGCCGATGTCGTATTTGTACCAACAGTGTCGCGCAGGTAGCAAAACCACATGTCGGTGAGTATTTCAAAGGGAACTTCTTAAACCTGACTTCCCGACGAAATAAAAAATATCGTACATGTGCCGACAACTTTCGTTCATCACACGCTGTAAACTTGCGTCCAACGGCCAGCCGAATAAGCAGCACACCAGCTGTGCTGCTTATGCGATATGACGATGACGATCGATTCACATAGCGCCTATCGTGCGTCATACGGTGATCTGGATAGTGAAATGACGTTGCCTTGATTTAGCGTCGATACGTTGTTGATGTATAAGTGACTTTAATGTCGTGATCTGTTTTCCCGCCAAATTTAGTGGGGAAACTGAATTAAAGCAAGGTCACGCGATGTCAATTTTTCCGATAAATTTAGCTGGGAACCTATATTTCTCTGAAGGTCACTTGACTTCTTGTCATGTGACATCAATTTTCCCGCCAAATTAAGCGGGGAAACGGAGTTAATGCACAAGTCACGCGATGTTAATTTTTCCGATAACTTTAGCTGGGAACCTGGATTTCTCTTAAGGTCGCGTGACTTCATGTCATGTGACATCAATTTTCCCGTCAAATTTAGCGGGGAAACGGAATTAAAGCATAGTTCACGCGATGTCAATTTTTCCGACAAATTTTGCTGGGAACCAGGATTTCTCTGAAGGTCACCTGACTTCATGTCATGTGACATCGATTGTCCCGCCAAATTTAGCGGGGAAACGGAATTAATGCATAGGTCACGCGATGTCAATTTGTCCTATAAATTTTGCTGGGAACCTGGATTTCTCTGAAGGTCACGTGACTTCATATCATGTGACATCAATTTTCCCGCCAAATTTAGCGGGGAAACGAAATTAATGCATAGGTCACGCGATGTCAATTTTTCCTATAAATTTTACTGGGAACCTGGATTTCTCTGAAGGTCACGTTACTTCATGTCATCTGACATCAATTATCCCCCAAATTTAGCGGGGAAACGGAATTAATGCATTGGTCACGCGATGTCAATTTTTCTGATAAATATAGCTGGGAACCTAGATTTCTCTGAAGGTCACGTGAGTCCATGTCATCTGACATCAATTATCCCACCAAATTTAGCGGGGAAACGGAATTAATGCATAGGTCACACGATGTCAATTTTTCCGATAAATATAGCTGGGAACCTGGATTTCTCTGAAGGTCACGTGACTTTATGTCATCTGACATCAATTATCCCGCCAAATTTGGCGGGGAAACGGAATTAATGCATAGGTCACGCGATGTCAATGTTTCTGATAAATATAGCTGGGAACCTGGATTTCTCTGAAGGTCACGTGAGTTCATGTCATCTGACATCAATTATCCCACCAAATTTATCGGGGAAACGGAATTAATGCATAGGTCACGCGATGCCAATTTTTCCGATAAATTTAGCTGGGAACCTGGATTTCTCTGAAGGTCCCGTGGCTACATGTCATGTGAAATCAATTTTCCCGTCAAATTTAGCGGGGAAACGGAATTAAAGCATGGGACACGCGATGTCAATTTTTGAGATAAATTTAGCTGGGAACCTGGATTTCTCTGAAGGTAACATGACTTCATGTCATGTGACAACAGTTTTCCCGCCACATTTAGCGGGGAAACGGAATTAATGCATAGGTCACGCGATGTCAATTTTTCCGACAAATTTCGCTGGGAACCTGGACTTCTCTGAAGGTCACGTGACTTCATGTCATCTGACATCAATTATCCCACCAAATTTAGCGGGGAAACGGAATTAATGCATCGGTCACGCGATGCCAATTTTTCCGATAAATATAGCCGGGAACCTGAATTTCTCTGAAGGTCACCTGACTTCACGTCATGTGACATCAATTTTCCCGCCAAATTTAGCGGGGAAAAAGAATTAATGCATAGGTCACGCGATGTCAATTTTTCCTATAAATTTTACTGGGAACCTGGATTTCTCTGAAGGTCACGTGACTTCATGTCATGTGACATCAATTTTCCCGCCAAATTTAGCGGGGAAACGATAATAATGCATAGGTCACGCGATGTCAATTTTTCCGATAAATGTTTCTGGGAACCAGGATTTCTCTGAAGGTCACGTGACTTCATGTCATGTGACATCAATTTTCCCACCAAATTTAGCGGGGAAACGGAATTAATGCATACGTCACGCGATGCCAATTTTCCCGATAAATATAGCCGGGAACCTGGATTTCTTTGAAGGTCACCTGACTTCATGTCATGTGACATCAATTTTCCCGCCAAATTTAGCGGGGAAACGGAATTAATGCATAGGTCACTAGATGTCTATTTTTCCGATAAATTTTGCTGGGAACCTGGATTTCTCTGAAGGTCAAGTTACTTCATGTCATCTGACATCAATTATCCCACCAAATTTAGCGGGGAAACGGAATTAATGCATAGGTCACGCGATGTCAATTTTTCTGATAAATATAGCTGGGAACCTGGATTTCTCTGAAGGTTACGTGAGTTCATGTCATCTGACATCAATTATCCCACCAAATTTAGTGGGGAAACGGAATTAATGCATAGGTCACGCGATGACAATTTTTCCGATAAATATAGCTGGGAACCTGGATCTCTCTGAAGGTCACGTGACTTCATGTCATCTGACATCAATTATCCCGCTAAATTTAGCGGGGAAACGGAATTAATGCATAGGTCACGCGATGCCAATTTTCCGATAAATATAGCTGGGAACCTGGATTTCTCTGAAGGTCACGTGACTTTATTTCATCTGACATCAATTATCCCACCAAATTTAGCGGGGAAATGGAATTAATGCATAGGTCACGCGATGCCAATTTTTCCGATAAATATAGCTGGGAACCTGGATTTCTCTGAAGGTCAAGTGACTTCATGTCATCTGACATCAATTATCCCACCAAATTTAGCGGGGAAACGGAATTAATGCATAGGTCACGCGATGCCAATTTTTCCAATAAATGTAGCCGGGAACCTGGATTTCTCTGAAGGTCACGTGACTTTATGTCATCTGACATCAATTATCCCACCAAATTAAGCGGGGAAACGGAATTAATGAATAGGTCCCGCGATGTCAATTTTTCCGATAAATATAGCTGGGAACCTGGATTTCTCTGAAGGTAACATGACTGCATGTCATGTGACATCAATTTTCCCGCCAAATTGAGCGGGGAAACGGAATTAATGCATAGGTCACGCCATGCCAATTTTCCCGATAAATATAGCTGGGAACCTGGACTTCTCTGAAGGTCACGTGACTTCATGCCATGTGACATCAATTTTCCCGCCAAATTTAGCGGGGAAACGGAAATAATGCATAGTTCACGCGATGTCAATTTTTCCGATAAATATAGCTGGGAACCTGGATTTCTCTGAAGGTCACGTGACTTCATGTCATCTGGCATCAATTATCCTACCAAATTTAGCGGGGAAACGGAATTAATGCATAGGTCACGCGATGCCAATTTTTCCGATAAATATAGTTGAAACCTGGATTTCTCTGAAGGTCATGCGACTTCATGTCATTTGACATCAATTATCCCGCCAAATTTAGCGGGGAAACGGAATTAATGCATAGGTCACGCGATGCCAACTTTTCCGATAAATATAGCTGGGAACCTGGATTTCTCTGAAGGTCACGTGACTTTATGTCATCCGACTTCAATTATCCCGCCAAATTTAGCGGGGAAACGGAATAAATGCATAGGTCACGCGATGTCAATTTTTGCGATAAATATAGCTGGGAACCTGGATTTCTCTGAAGGTCACGTGACTTCATGTCATCTGGCATCAATTATCCCACCAAATTTAGCGGGGAAACGGAATTAATGCATAGGTCACACGATGCCAATTTTTCCGATAAATATAGTTGGGAACCTGGATTTCTCTGAAGGTCACGTGACTTCATGTCATTTGACATCAATTATCCCGCCAAATTTGGCGGGGAAACGGAATTAATGCATAGTTCACGCGATGCCAATTTTTCCGATAAATATAGCTGGGAACCTGGATTTCTCTGAAGGTCAGGTGACTTTATGTCATCTGACGTCAATTATCCCGCCAAATTTAGCGGGGAAACGGAATAAATGCATAGGTCACGCGATGTCAATTTTTCCGATAAATATAGCTGGGAACCTGGATTTCTCTGAAGGTCACGTGAGTTCATGTCATCTGACATCAATTATCCCACCAAATTTAGCGGGGAAACGGAATGAATGCATAGGTCACGCGATGCCAATTTTTTCGATAAATTTAGCTGGGAACCTGGATTTCTCTGAAGGTCCCGTGGCTACATGTCATGTGAAATCAATTTTCCCGTCAAATTTAGCGGGGAAACGGAATTAAAGCATAGGACACGCGATGTCAATTTTTCAGATAAATTTAGCTGGGAACCTGGATTTCTCTGAAGTTTACGTGAGTTCATGTCATCTGACATCAATTATCCCACCAAATTTAGTGGGGAAACGGAATTAATGCATAGGTCACGCGATGACAATTTTTCCGATAAATATAGCTGGGAACCTGGATCTCTCTGAAGGTCACGTGACTTCATGTCATCTGACATTAATTATCCCGCTAAATTTAGCGGGGAAACGGAATTAATGCATAGGTCACGCGATGCCAATTTTTCCGATAAATATAGCTGGGAACCTGGATTTCTCTGAAGGTCACGTGACTTTATGTCATCTGACATCAATTATCCCACCAAATTTAGCGGGGAAATGGAATTAATGCATAGGTCACGCGATGCCAATTTTTCCGATAAATATAGCTGGGAACCTGGATTTCTCTGAAGGTCACGTGACTTCATGTCATCTGACATCAATTATCCCACAAATTTAGCGGGGAAACGGAATTAATGCATAGGTCACGCGATGCCAATTTTTCCAATAAATATAGCCGGGAACCTGGATTTCTCTGAAGGTCACGTGACTTCATGTCATCTGACATCAATTATCCCACCAAATTAAGCGGGGAAACGGAATTAATGAATAGGTCCCGCGATGTCAATTTTTCCTATAAATATAGCTGGGAACCTGGATTTCTCTGAAGGTAACATGACTGCATGTCATGTGACATCCATTTTCCCGCCAAATTGAGCGGGGAAACGGAATTAATGCATAGGTCACGCCATGCCAATTTTTCCGATAAATATAGCTGGGAACCTGGACTTCTCTGAAGGTCACGTGACTTCATGCCATGTGACATCAATTTTCCCGCCAAATTTAGCGGGGAAACGGAAATAATGCATAGTTCACGCGATGTCAATTTTTCCGATAAATATAGCTGGGAACCTGGATTTCTCTGAAGGTCACGTGACTTCATGTCATCTGGCATCAATTATCCTACCAAATTTAGCGGGGAAACGGAATTAATGCATAGGTCACGCGATGCCAATTCTTCCGATAAATATAGTTGGGAACCTGGATTTCTCTGAAGGTCATGCGACTTCATGTCATTTGACATCAATTATCCCGCCAAATTTAGCGGGGAAACGGAATTAATGCATAGGTCACGCGATGCCAACTTTTCCGATAAATATAGCTGGGAACCTGGATTTCTCTGAAGGTCACGTGACTTTATGTCATCCGACTTCAATTATCCCGCCAAATTTAGCGGGGAAACGGAATAAATGCATAGGTCACGCGATGTCAATTTTTGCGATAAATATAGCTGGGAACCTGGATTTCTCTGAAGGTCACGTGACTTCATGTCATCTGGCATCAATTATCCCACCAAATTTGGCGGGGAAACGGAATTAATGCATAGTTCACGCGATGCCAATTTTTCCGATAAATATAGCTGGGAACCTGGATTTCTCTGAAGGTCACGTGACTTTATGTCATCTGACGTCAATTATCCCGCCAAATTTAGCGGGGAAACGGAATTAATGCATAGTTCACGCGATGCCAATTTTTCCGATAAATATAGTTGGGAACCTGGATTTCTCTGAAGGTCACGTGACTTCATGTCATTTGACATCAATTATCCCGCCAAATTTGGCGGGGAAACGGAATTAATGCATAGTTCACGCGATGCCAATTTTTCCGATAAATATAGCTGGGAACCTGGATTTCTCTGAAGGTCACGTGACTTCATGTCATTTGACATCAATTATCCCGCCAAATTTGGCGGGGAAACGGAATTAATGCATAGTTCACGCGATGTCAATTTTTCCGATAAATATAGCTGGGAACCTGGATTTCTCTGAAGGTCACGTGACTTTATGTCATCCGACTTCAATTATCCCGCCAAATTTAGCGGGGAAACGGAATTAATGCATAGGTCACGCCATGCCAATTTTTCCGATAAATATAGCTGGGAACCTGGATTTCTCTGAAGGTCACGTGACTTTATGTCATCCGACTTCAATTATCCCGCCAAATTTAGCGGGGAAACGGAATAAATGCATAGGTCACGCGATGTCAATTTTTGCGATAAATATAGCTGGGAACCTGGATTTCTCTGAAGGTCAGGTGACTACATGTCATCTGGCATCAATTATCCCACCAAATTTGGCGGGGAAACGGAATTAATGCATAGTTCACGCGATGCCAATTTTTCCGATAAATATAGCTGGGAACCTGGATTTCTCTGAAGGTCACGTGACTTCATGTCATCTGGCATCAATTATCCCACCAAATTTAGCGGGGAAACGGAATTAATGCATAGGTCACACGATGCCAATTTTTCCGATAAATATAGTTGGGAACCTGGATTTCTCTGAAGGTCACGTGACTTCATGTCATTTGACATCAATTATCCCGCCAAATTTGGCGGGGAAACAGAATTAATGCATAGTTCACGCGATGCCAATTTTTCCGATAAATATAGCTGGGAACCTGGATTTCTCTGAAGGTCACGTGACTTTATGTCATCTGACGTCAATTATCCCGCCAAATTTAGTGGGGAAACGGAATAAATGCATAGGTCACGCGATGTCAATTTTTCCGATAAATATAGCTGGGAACCTGGATTTCTCTGAAGGTCACGTGAGTTCATGTCATCTGACATCAATTATCCCACCAAATTTAGCGGGGAAACGGAATGAATGCATAGGTCACGCGATGCCAATTTTTTCGATAAATTTAGCTGGGAACCTGGATTTCTCTGAAGGTCCCGTGGCTACATGTCATGTGAAATCAATTTTCCCGTCAAATTTAGCGGGGAAACGGAATTAAAGCATAGGACACGCGATGTCAATTTTTCAGATAAATTTAGCTGGGAACCTGGATTTCTCTGAAGGTCACGTGACTTCATGTCATCTGACATCAATTATCCCACCAAATTTAGCGGGGAAACGGAATTAGTGCATAGGTCACGCGATGCCACTTTTTCCTATAAATATAGCTGGGAACCTGGATTTCTCTGGAGGTCACGTGACTTCATGTCATGTGACATCAATTTTCCCGCCAAATTTAGCGGGGAAACGGAAATAATGCATCGGACACGATGCCAATTTTTCCGATAAATATAGCCGGGAACCTGGATTTCTCTGAAGGTCACCTGACTTCATGTCATGTGACATTAATTTTCCCGCCAAATTTAGCGGGGAAAGGGAATTAATGCATAGGTCACGCGATGTCAATTTTTCCGATAAATATAGCTGGGAACCTGGATTTCTCTGAAGGTCACGTGACTTCATGTCATCTGGCATCAATTATCCCACCAAATTTAGCGGGGAAACGGAATTAACGCAGAGGTCACGCGATGCCAATTTTTCCGATAAATATAGTTGGGAACCTGGATTTCTCTGAAGGTCACGTGACTTCATGTCATTTGACATCAATTATCCCGCCAAATTTAGCGGGGAAACGGAATTAATGCATAGGTCACGCGATGCCAATTTTTCCGATAAATATAGCTGGGAACCTGGATTTCTCTGAAGGTCACGTGACTTTATGTCATCTGACATCAATTATCCCGCCAAATTTAGCGGGGTCTTGTACCTGCTCCACGAGTGGTAACTTTAGCGCACTACGGCGCTTCTGACGCGCTCAAAGGCTTTCTAGAAGTGACTGATTTAGGGGTTTTGAACGACGCTCAGGAAGTTTCTGATTGAGACCATGTAACTATTCCCACCAATTAATAAGTTAATTAACAAATTTCACTTAATTAGCCGACTGATCGTTACGATTATTCGCATTTATTATGTCCCCGGGCCGCATGAATCACCTGCACTAAACGCTTAAGTGTTTGTTGCTTTCGCTTTCACAGCTTTTTTAAACAAACCTAATTATCTTAAGAAAAAAAAGAAACTGTTTATTGCCGCGCGGAGGGACGGGCACGCCGCGCTTGGTCACAAAATTCTAGAAGATTCGCGTTTGTTCTTACTCAGGCTCGTAAATTCTACCATTTCGTCTTAACTTTTGTTCTCGTAAGTGCCTGTTCATTCTCACCCCGAAAGCTCCATGCTCAAACCTTCTGGGCCGAATTTTTCCAAAGCCGATGCAGACTAGATAAGGAGCTGCTCGTGACCTTGTCGAGTCAATTTCGCTCTCACCTGCTGTTACCCCGCCAAATCGCCACCCGCTTTTCTGCTGCCTTGACGCTCGTTCTTTATTTTGTTTGGAACAAGTTCGCCGATTTAACTTTTGTTTTCAGTCCACTGTTGATCCTCTCGCCACTTTCATTCGTGACATTTCTGGTGGAGGTGCGGGGAAACGCTACCTATTCAACGTTCCCCTCCGAGGCCTCGCAGCGCAAGTCCATTCTCCGGCTCAAGAAGACCGCCCGTGGAAACGACCAAGACCCGAGGAAGCCGCTGTGTTCGAGGCTTGGCCCCGGTTTTTGGTTTACTGCCGGAGAAGTACTGCTGGCCCAATCTCCCGAAGACTGTCCACCTCTACACACGATCGTGCACGAGTGCCAGCGACAGAAGAAGGCGCCGACGAAGCCGGCAGGCCTCCTCGATCGCGCCTCCGACGGCACCGTTCCAGCTGATTGGTATGGATCTACTTGGACCTTTCTCACCGTCGACGAATGGAGACCGTTGGATAATCCCGGCAACTGATTATCTCACCCCTTACTCAAGACAAAAGCGCTCGCGCAGAGCGGCGCTGTGGAAGTAGCCAAGTTCTTCGTTGAGTACATCGTACTCCGACATAGCGCTCCTAAAGTCCAGATTACGGGCCGAAGCTCCTTGTTTATGGCGCAGCTGAAACAGGAGATACTCCGCCTGAGCCACACCGACCACCGTCAAACCACGGCATACCACCCGTAGATCAATGGGCTGACGAAGCGATTTAGCAAGACCATTGCCGACATGATCTTGATATATGTGCAACACAAGACGTGTGATGAGGTGTTGCCCTACGCCACATTTGCGTAGAAGACGACTGTTCAAGAAACTACTGGGATTACAGTTTTTCAGCTGTCGCACTGCAGGAAACGTGACGACGATTCTCGACGCCATGCTGCCCCACAACCCGACGAACTACGGCACAGACGACGCCCAGCTGGTCACGCAACAAGCAGAAGAGGTAGGCCAACTAGCCCGCCTTCGATCAAAGAACCAACAACGTTCAACGCCGGCCGGTACAACCTTTGCCACCGCAACGTAGAATCAGCGCAAAGATAGGGTGTGGGTGTATACGTTCGTTTGCCAGCACGGCCTCAGCAAGAAACTGATAAAACGGCACTATCGACTCTACAAAGTCACTTGCCGCCTTGGGGGCTTGAACTACGAGGTGCTCCCCGACGGAACTCCCCCGCAGGGGGCACCTGTGAAAGCAAATGTTTGGAGAGTGGCGCCTCCACGGACCCCAAGCCCCGCAGGACGTGCCTGCAATTTAGGTGCTAGGTGCTTGGTGAGCAGCGTCACCAGGACCCCAGCCACGTGGGCTACCATACCAGCACGCAGGGGGCACCTACTTTAGTAGGTGCTTGGTGAGTGGCGTCACTACGAACCCCGAGCCATGTGGATTCGCCCACCCACGTCTGGCTGTGCGTGGCGTAATAGTGTCCGGAGAAAAGGGGACCCTGGCGGTTAAGCTGAGCCCGGGGTATGCTTGGACCCTTCGGGGCCCCTCGGGCGAGGCAATACATCGCTTCGACCTCTGCTTCTCGTAGACGGGTGTCCTGGCTTGGCCCGACCAGGATGATTGAGTCAGTCGTCTCTTCTACTCTCTCCTTCCTTCTTTCACTTTTCCTCCCACCCCTTTCTCTTCTCTTCTACACTCTCTTCCTTCCTTTTCCACCTTCTTAGGCGGCAAGGGCTAACCTTGAGTGGAAACAGGTCCTGTCCCTGCATCCACATTTGGCTATAGTGCCCGCGCAGCACTGGTAGAGTAATGGACCTTTTCCACATACCGACGGCACCAGGCGGTGGCTGCACTAACTAAAAATCGAGGAAGTAACCTACCTGCGCTACCAATCGATAATGGGAGCTACGCTACCAGTTTCTTCGCTCTCTGAGCAGCGGCGCCTGCCCAACGTGACTTGAAAGAGGGGCATCCGTGGCGTCCACCCAAACGTCGTGTTTTCCTTTGCGTCTACGGTCTTTTTTTTGTGTAGCACAATTATATATATGCTGCAGTTACGTGTTCTACTCGCTGATATACAGCCTCCTTCCGAATTTCCTCGAATTTTCGTTCCGACTTCCGCCGCTTGGCATCGGCCACTCGCGCGTGCGCAGAACGCTTCTCGGACAAGGTCCATAGTGTCAGCCAAGCCTTTCTTGCTATGGCACATTACCTACGCCCTTGTTGGGCTCCGTGGTGGGCGGTGCACCCTGGCACTGAATCTCCTCCCATCTCTCATGGGTTCCAAAGCAAAACCTCCCTCTGATCGGGCCCTGAAAAGGGTCCGCACCGAAGTCCCTCTGAAAGACACGACCTCATCTCCTCCTACATTCCCCAAATTTTTGGTTATCCTCTTTGAAGACGATACACCACTCTCCAAGATGTTACCCTTCCTTGTTGCGAAAGTGCTAGAAAGTGTGGTCGGAAAGAACTTCAAACCCAAAAAGATGCCCCCAGGTGACCTACTTGTAGAAATTCAATCTAGACAGCAGAGTACTGCACACCTTGCTTTGAATTCTGTGTCTGATCACAAAGGGACTGTTTCACCCCATCGTACACTCAATAATATTCAGGGCGTTATCTCCGAAGATGACCTGATTGAGGGCTTTGACACTGAGATACTTGAAGGGCTCTCTGACCAAGGAGTTGAAGCTGCGATGCGCATCTCCATGCGTCGGGACGGTCAAGAGCGGAAAACTAAACACATAGTGTTAACCTTTGAATCTGCCACACTTCCCGAGGCTGTTAGGGCTGGCTATCTCCAGTGTAGGGTTAGGCCCTATGTGCCTAATCCTCGAACATGTTTTAAATGCCAGAGGTTTGGCCACGGCTCTCAGAACTGCCATGGTAAGGCCACTTGTGCCAAGTGTGGGAAAAATGACCATTCTGCGGACTCCTTCTCCAAGGAAGCCCATTGTATCAACTGTAGTGATCCACACCCAGCGTAATTTCGCTCATGCAAGACATAAAAAGAAAAGAAAGAAGTGCTTAACTTGAAAGTTAAAGAAAACCTCTCTTATCCGGAAGCGCTTCGTCGCTTTGCGTTCTGGCGCAAGGGAGGCTATGCGCAGGTGGTGCAGCGGGGACCTGCACCACTGAAGGTTGCAGGGGCAACCCGTACGTCCTTTCTGGACTATGGGAAGCCACAGCAGTCCTCCACGCCCCAGCTGAAGATTCAGGTTCCGGGGCATGCAATATCGGCTGGGCGGTCTACAGACCCTCCCAGCCAGAGTGCGAACCCTCGCGCTCCAACAGGGCAACAGCCTGTATCTTCTCAGGCTGTTTCCCAAACCCAGGATGGGCCGGTGGCTGTCGAAACCGTCCCTCCTCTGCGATCTTCTTCCAGGGAGAAGGGTCGACACTCTCGCCCACACTCCCTGGAGAGAGCATCATCGAGGGAGCGGCATGGCTCTCGTGCCACACCTGCAGCGCCTAAGGGACAGGAACGGGTGGTCTTGGGCGACGCTTCGCCCAGTACCTCTTCTGCCCCTTTGGCTGGGTCTGGTCGCGGGCGGCGCATGGCGCCCCGTCCCCCAAACCCGAAGAAACCTGCAGGAAAAGCCTTGCCTCAGAAAACTGAGCCCATGGATGAGTGTAAAGTCTCCACTCCTGCGTCTGACCAAGACGACATGGAGTGGCAGACTGCTAAGAGTAAGCCCAAAAGCAAAAAACCGGTGATCCCACCAACGTGATGTTGCACATTCTTTATTGCCCTGGGCGGCAGAGTTGACGGTTTTACTTTACTTGTACCTTACTACTTTTACTGATTTACTAATTTTTAACTTTGTTTTAGAATAATGGCTAAATTTACTTTTATGCAGTGGAATTGCCGCGGCCTTTCACGGAATATTGATGATGTCAACTTTTTTGTGGATAACCACCGTCCTATCGCTCTCTTTTTACAAGAGACGCACCTTAATTATCATCATGTGTCTATTTTACGTCATCACCAAGTTTTTAGAAAAGATCGTTTCACATCAAAATCATCTGGTGGAGTAGCGGTAATCGTCCAAAGTGGAGTTGCTTGTTCTCAGATTCCTCCTTCTACACCCCTAGAGGCTGTAGCTGTACATCTCCACTTGGACCGCTTAATCACCATTGATTCCATCTATATTCCACCAAATGTTCCACTGCATATTCATGATCTCTATGATTTAGTTACTCAGCTCCCTCACCCCTTTTTACTTTTAGATCTTAATGCCCACCATTCCTTGTGGGGTGGCACACGCCAGGACTCGCGTGGTGGGGTCATTGAACAGTTTTTACTGTCATCTAGTCTCTGTCTTTTGAACAGCAGAGAGCCTACCTTTTTTAGCGCAGCTCACAACTCATTTACATCCATTGATCTTTCCATTTCATCTCCATTTTTGGTGTCTTGTTTAACATGGAGCGTTTTAAATAATCCTTTTGGAAGCGACCACTTTCGGGTTGCTCTGGAGAGCGTGAAATTTATTCCCAGTCTTATGAAAGTCTTATGAAGCGTTGGAAGCTAGAAAAAGCAGACTGGGCTCTTTTTAGCCAAACATCAAAGCTTGTTCCCTCTATGTTCTCTTCATTAACCCATGGCGATGCCACAGCCTTCATCACAGAGCATACAATTGGTGCTCCTCTTTGCTCCATCCCTCAAACTTCTTCGAACATCCCCAAGAAATGTAAGCCATGGTGGAATGAGGATTGTTCCACCACAAAGAATAACCAAGATAGGGCTTGGGGTGTTTTTCGTAAATACCCGACATCTGTGAACTTAAGGAAATTGAAAAGACGACGAGCTTGTGCCCGCTGGCCTGGGAAGCAGGGTAAAGGAAAATCTTGGCGAGGTTACCTGTCCTCCATCAGCAGCTATGTTCCAGCAAAGGAAGTGTGGGACCGACTTCACAAGGTGGAGGGGAAATACCGCTGTTTAAAAATCCACTTTTTTCCTTCTTCTTGAGCCTCATTGCTAGACTAAGCTAACGTGTTGGGCACTCACTTCGCTGCTGTTTCAAGCTCCGCACATTATTGTCCAACATTCCTGAAGCGTAAGGCAAGCATGGAAAAGACGAGCCTCTGCTTCACAGGGGCAGCGCCTGCACCTTACAATCAGCCATTTACAATGGTTGAGCTGGAAGTGGCTCTCGACTCCCACAAGAATTCTGCCCCCGGTCCCGATGGGCTTCACTACGACATGATCCGACACTTATCTAGAGTCACTCAGTGCTCTTCTCACGTACTTCAATCGCCTGTGGTGTGATGCCTACTTCCTTGTTGAATGGAAGCGAGCTGAAGTTATACCGCTGTTGAAACCTGGCAAGGACCCTTTCCTTCCTGCAAGTTACAGACCAATAGCATTGTCAAGTTGTCTAGGGAAAACCTTTGAAAGATTAATTAACAGGCGTCTTATTCATTTTCTCGAGCAACATAATATCTTCGATATCAATCAGTGTGGCTGTCGTCCTGAGCGCTCTACAACAGACCAGTTGGTGCGGCTAGAGACCTTTGTGCGCGAGGCATTCGTCAACAGTCAGCATTTTGTATCTGTTTTTTTAGATTCGAACAAGGCCTATGACACCACTACGACGTATGCCATTTTGCACGACCTTTTATGTACGGAATACGCGGTGGAATGCTTCAGTGTATAAAGAGATTTTTTGTGTAAACGCACTTTTTGAGTTCGGTTGGGAACAGCTTTATCAGACTGGTTCGTTCAAGAAAATGGTGTTCCTCAGGGTGGAGTCCTTAGGGCCACACTATTTGCAATAAAAATTAACTCTCTTAGTAAAGTCATTCCTCCTTCAGTATCTTACTCGCTATATGTCGATGACATTCAGATATCCGTAGCGTCATGTAATATGTCTAGCTGTGAGCGGCAGCTACAACTGGCCATAAATAAAATGACTATATGGGCTGATGAGAATGGTTTAGGTTCTTTCCGGAGAAAACTGTTTGTGTCCCTTTTTCTTTAACGCGTCGACCCTGTTTAGATCCTGCACTTCTGTTAAATGGAAACAACATTGCTGTCAAAATGGAGCGCAAGTTTCTAGAAGTTGCTTTCGACCGTAAACTTACCTTTGTTTCACATCTCAAGCAGCTCAAGCAAAAAACTCTGCAGACATCGAACATACTCAAAATTCTTTCGCACAAGTCGCGGGGCTCGGAGAGGAAATGTTTCCTTCGTCTATACTCTTCTCTCATTCGATCCCGCTTTGACTATTGCTCAATTGTCTACGCCTCTGCGAGACCGTCTGTTTTAAAAAATGCTCGATCCAGTACATCACCTCGGACTGCGTTTGGCATCTGGTGCTTTTCGCACCTCCCCTGTGGTTAGGTTGTATGTTGACTGTCATGAAATGTCGCTTGAAAAAATGCGACAGCTATTAGCCTCACCTATGTTTACAAACTTTTGTCGGACCCCAGCTCCCCCACTTATAGTTGTATTCAAAACTCTAGGTTTTCTCGCCTCTTTAACCATAAGCCAACTGTTGTGCGGCTTTTGAGCCTTCGTGTCGAGAGTCTTCGCTCCTCCCTCAATCCGACTCGTGATTTTAACCTCTTGAATAGTTCATACCATACTGCCCCATGGAATGTCAACCCCATTTTTTGTGACTGGTGCTCCAGAAAATTCAGGAAGCAAAGAGTCTCACCTTTAATTTCACAACAGGAATTATTTTGCATTGGAGGAAAAGTACAAAGATTATAATCGTTTTTACACTGATGGTGCAAAGTCGTCAGTGCATGTTGGTGCGGCTGTAGACTCTTCTCGTTTTTCCAAAGTCGCTCGTCTAAATATTCTTGCCATTATTTTTACTACCGAGCTATATGGGATTGTGATGGCGTTTGACCATATAGTTCAGAGTAAAATAAAGAAAGCCATCATCTTCGTAGTTTCTCAGAGTGTTGTTCGGGCTGTATGTTCTGTTTTATCAGCAAAGAATCGGCTGACCCGGACTGTGCGTGTTAAGGTGCAGCAGGGCCTACAGGATGGCCACGACATTAGGTTTTGCAGGATTCCTAGCCATGTGGGCATTGCAGGCAACGAGACTGCAAATAAACTGGCCGTCTCTTCGCAAAATCTTCCCGTGTCACATGTCCGCATCTCCCACCAAGACTTAAAAATGCCTACAAGACTTGCAGTCTTGCAATCGTGGCAGTCCGAGTGGGATGTAGAGGTTAGCAATAAGCTTCACACCATAAAGCCAGACCTTGGTACCTGGGAAACATCTTACAATAAAAATAGATTCCACGAGGTCTTCATATGCCGCCTGAGAATTGGCCACACCTACCTCACTCATAGATACCTGGTTACTGGTGAAGAGCCTCCATCCTGTGAGCGCTGCGGTGGACCTCTGACTGTTCTTCATATTTTATTGTTTCTCCTGTTCTTCGGCAGCAGCACAAATCCTTTTTTTCCTGATCTTTTCAAGTATCGCATTTCATTTCACCCTGCATTGCTGCTTGGTGAGCGGCCACTGATCTCATTCAAACGTCCTTTTGATTTCCTTGAAAATACCGGATTTTTAAACAAACTATAGAACTATTCTACTCCCCATAGTTTAATTCTACTCACCCTTTTTTTATTGACTTACCTTGTTTGGCGCAGTATGGCCATTGATGCTCTTGCGTCATTAAAACCGCAAACAGCAACAACCCGACGGAACCCGTCCATCGGGACGCCGCCAGCCAAGACCCGAAGTGGACCACGTAGTTCGACTCAAGCCCATCTACGCGCGTTAGCAGTGTGACGTTGCATGCATAGTTATTTCGGCTCACCATATTTTTTTTTGGTTTAGCCAAATTTATTTTCCTTTCGCGTTGCATCGGGACGATCCGTTCTTAAAAAGTGGGGGGATAATGCCGACCGCAGGGCCGAGCGAGCAGCGCCCGGTCATGAAATTCTAGAAGATTCGCGTTTATTCTTACACAGGACGTAACTTCTATCATTTCGTCTTATTTCCTTGTTCTCAAAAGTACCTGTTCATGCTCACTCCGAACGCTCGATGATCGAACCTTCTGGGCTGAATTTTCGTAATGCCGACGAAGATTAGATAAAACGCTCCCCGTGACCTTGTCGATCCAGTCTCGCTCTACGCTGCTGTTACGCCGTGAAACTGCAGCCGGGCTTTTCTGCTGCCTCCACGTACGTTTTTATTTGTTTGGCACAAGTTCGAAAATTAAACCTTTATTTTTGGTTCACTGGTCGTCCTCTCGTCACCATTATTGGTGACCAAAAAAAAAAGATATATATATATATATATGTGTGTGTGTGTGTATAATACGGCTATGTCTTACGACTTGCTTTGATGCAAAATGCAAAAGAACCCACTTTAAAGAAAACAGAAACCAATTCAAAATGTAATAATTGCAAAGGCAAAAGGAGTTCTTTAGAAGCATCATGTGATATCGTAATATGTATTAATGCGCATAGTCAATATTTGGACGTAACTAGTTACAAGTAATTGATTTCGTGTAATAAATTATCCTTTATTGTAACTTTTAACGGTTCTAGTACTTTTTTCTGGGGTAACGTGTGCTGTAATTCAATTACTATTTTTTCGTATCGGGGTTTTAACTGCTGTATTCTTCCCTCTCTTTCTTTCTGTCTTCCTTTCTTGTTCTTTCAATGTTTATTTTTGTTGGGCAAGAAAGTTACGAATTGTATTAGCAATAGGTTATTTTGTTCTCAATGCGCTTGCAAAGAAGGTCACGTGCTCTCTTTGAAGTTATAAAATAGAAAATCTTCACTAGGCTTCGGTAGTTCCTGATACTTTTGAAGAAACTAAGTGTCATGGAGAAATATGACCGAGACTCGTATTGGCCTTAACAAAATTTAACCACTTTAAACATATGAATCCATTTTTACTACGCAACAAAAAGTTAAAAAGGTAAAGTGCAAATTCAGCAATTACTTTCTCGTAATTTTGTATTACTTTTGTGGTGCACTAACCGATTACTGTAATCAGCTACATTTCTCAATACAGTAATTGTACTTGCGATCGGTTACCCTCTTTCAATACAGGTACAACACTTTTAAAGCCTGTGCAATCTTGAGCGTTAACACCACTATACGGAATCGTGCGGTATTGATTGACGTGTGTGTATTGATACGTGGTTTACTGATTTTATTTCGAGAAAAATGTTAATCTCTTTAGATTTCTTTTCCCGTTTCGATTTATCAGAGGAATATTTCAAGTTCTTTCTTCAAGCGGCGATTTTTTTAAAAAATGTAACTCAAGATATACATAAAACAAGCAAACGCTAACTAAAAAGCAAACGTGTGAGGTGCTTGGGAATAAAATACCGTGAAAGCTGGTTGACTTTGTAGATTGATAATTTTGTTCCGAAATATATTAGAGAAATACATAGAGATTTTCTTCTGAGATGGTCCTTTGGACATTCAATTAGTTACCAACACTTCTATGTAACACCGGATAAAACATATTTTGCTTATATTTTACATGTTGTCCGCAACTCTTATTCCAAAATTACCTTCCAGAATATCAATAATTGTCGTTGCGAAGCTATCGGCAATTTTATTGAAAACGTTTGTGCGCTGTTCATATCGGAGGCTCAGTATTCGCCTTTTTTGTTTTTGTTTTCTGTTGTCGAGTTTTGGACACTTCAAAGGCGAGACTGACGGCTGCACACTTGACCCAGTTGAAGCACACGATGTGTACGATGAAAGCGTGGCAACGCAGGATGCTTTCGTATCAGCCGCAATAAATACCAACTCTGTTTTGCTATTCAGATCTAAAGTAAATATAAATTCACAGGTAAGTGCAAAGTTTCTTGACTATCATGTGCCCCTTCCAGTCAGTTATTTTACAAAAAAAACTGGGTTGTGTGTATGTTTATATAGCCTCGAGATTGGTCTGCCTCAACGGGTGACGAATCTCCCAGCTGGAGATGCTAAATTTAGTCAGTGCAGTACAACCGCTATTCTGGTGTCTTTAACGTGCATCACGCAGTAGTAAGACACGACCGCGCGCCGGTACGATGCTCATCCAGTTATCGTACCAAACCAGCTGCTAAATGCGTTTTCAACTTCTCTTTAAAGGGGCCATGAAATGAATGCTGGGCTTGGATAAATGATTTTAGGTTAGGACTTTAATAATCGTGAACCCTTTAGTGGGCCAAAAGAAAGAGGATGAGAAGTCAAAGGCCAGCCTTTCGTAACGAATATCTGAATAGATAGCAGACTCTTTCGTAGCTATTTTCCTTTAAATCTCTCCACCTTTTCACTATGATTTATCCGCGGTACCAAAACACGTCAGGCTACCCCAGCTTACGTATTAAGCGCGAGAAGTGTGTCACTTGGACGTATGCGCTCGTCAATAATAAATCCGTCGACTAATATTTAGATTGTCGTTCGTGGCGAATGAATGCCCTGACGGAACTTATTATCATTTGCGAATGACAAGTTTCATGGTGGGCCTAAAGGCTGTTTCACATGCTGCGATTCTCACCCGAATCGGTGTGATTTGAGTGAATGTGCGATTAAAATTGCAGTCGCACTGTCGGAGCGACTCTGCGACTGGTTTCCACCAAGTTGGCATGTTGCCGCAGAGACGGTGCGATCCACTGATCTCTATGTTTGTTTACTGGATCGCGTATGACCAGCAATGCCTATGGACGGGAAAACGGCCACGGTCGGCCATCTTTTTGTTAGAGTTATATTAGCTCTAGCCATCATAGTAATATGGCGGACAGCGCAATGGCGGCAGGCTGTCATAAAATAGCCATGGATCTTGTACACTGTACCGTGGGTGATATTTCGTGCTTGATTGAAGTTCGACGAAGAAGATTCTTTAAATCCGGCGTGACCGGTAGCCCCATCTTTGAGGACCCGGCGAAAGTTCTACCAAAGCGCAGCATCGGGGGAAAGCAGCGCAGCTCGCATCGAAATCAGACTCCGTTCCGGCGTCTGCTTTCGATGCTTCTTTCGATGCAACTTTCGATGCGTGCCGTGCTGTTTTTCCCCGGTGCTGCGATTTTGTGAAACCTTAACCGAGTCCTCAAAAATTGGGATACCGTTCACGACGGCTTTCAAAAATATGTTTCGTCAAACAATTTAAATCAAGCACGAAATATTACCCTCGCTATTTAGATGGCAGCCTGCCACCATAACTGCGACCAGGTTGTCGAACCGAAATGTTTTTCGTTCCGGTTTTCTTTCCAGTTCAGAGAAAACGGTTCAGCTCCGGTTCAACTCCCGAGTGAAAAAATAAAGGTTCAAACCGGTTCGAGCCCGTTCGTAGTCATATTCTACAAAAACAATCGACGACTGCAAAAGATAAGCTATGCATATTTTATAAAAGTGGTACAAATAAAAAGCAAAGTCTCGCATTATTATGTGGAACGAACGAGCTAGTGTTAAAGGGGGGGGGGGGGGGGCACCTCGGGACACGGGTGAAAGCGCAGTTCAATGTCAGGCAGCTGACCGAAGAAGCAGGATGTCGTCAAGCATATCCGGGGAAAGACGACACCTCTGAGACGATAAAATGAACTTCAGTGCAGAAAAGGCTCGGTTCATGCTTACCTGGGTCGCAGGCACTCCCAGGGCTACTTGCGCCAATGCGCAAAGTTCTGGATGGCGCTCCCGTCTCTCTTCCTAAATCTGCAACACGTTAGCGTTCCTTGAAAAGCGCGGCTCCTTGTATAGCATTTCCAGGAGACATGCTATATAAAGGGGGTTACTGTTACCTCGAACGTGCACTCCAGCCTCCACCTCTTTTTTCTTGAGGAGCGCTTCCAGGGCGTCTGTCGGATCTTCTGGAGCCGCCGCAGTTTCAGAAGACAACTTAGAATCTTGCTCACATTGCAGAGCTGCGATCCGCCTCCAAGCCTTTGTGAAATGCAACGTGGCCGGTACTTTTTCTCAGGGACGAGAAGAAGGTGGTAGCGGGGATCCATGTACACTGCTACTCAGAAGACGTCCATGTCAAGAAGTTGTCGCTCCCTCTTTTCCATTGACTGGACAAGGGCCTTTGCTAACGGCGACGATATCTTGGAAGGTTCCATGAAATATCTCAGCCATGCGCCGTAACAATCTCCTACAGTGAGCTGTTCGTTCTGCAATGTCTTAGTCGCCACTTCTGCCGGGCGAAGCAATACTGCGAGCATTTTGACTTAAACCCATACGTCTTCAGCTGACCTGGAGCTTTCTTATTTTGAGAGCAACTCTTCAGCGAAGCGTCTCAGTTCAAGTAGCCTGGTGAGCATATGCAGCGTGGACATCCACCGCCTTGGACAATCAACCGTTGGTTTCTTCAATCCTAGCCTTCTAATTAGGCACATAACATATTGGACACGCAGTTTCTTAACAAGCACACTGCTTTCTACGGATTGCGCCGAATATATATATATATATATATATATATATTACATTTTTGGTTTCTTTTTTCAGCTTACATCTCTTTTATGCCACGCACTTTTGACGCGGCCTAACTTCGCGAATGAACCGAAAACCGCATGGAAAATATATCGGTTCTGCTCCGGAGCGAAACAAATTATTTCGTTCCGGTTCAACTTCGGTTCGAGAGAAAATAACGTTTTTGTGGGGGTTTTCTGTTCACAGTTCGGGTACGGTTCAATACCCTGACTGCCACAACGCTGTCTGCCATGGATGGATGATAGTGGCTGCATGAGCTGTACTTTGGCTAGAGGTAATATAACTCTCCAAAAAGATGGCCGCCAGAAGCCGTATTCGCGGAGCGGGCAAACGCGATCCAGCAATTGCCATTGAAATCAGTGGTACGATCGCTTTCTCGTCAACCAGCTATTAAATAGTCAGCTTTCATCCTCGAGAGCTGCGCATTGGAAAATAAATGTAGACACATAAAAATCGTCTAGTTAAATGCCTAATTAGTAGAAATTTCCAGTTACATATTGCATTTCTAAAACGTTTGTGCTTATTAAGACGTTTTTGTTGTATTTTAGGCAAAGTAAACGCGTCGCGTCCGTATCCGAAGCGGCGGCCGCTCCGACAGAAATCGCGCGGTTGTTGGAGCATGTGAAACCGAGCATTGCGATCGCACACGCTGCGTCGGCTGTCGCATTGATTTTTTTTTTCGCACAGTCGCTGCATGTGAAACAGACTTCAATAGCACGATGGAATTTTGGTGTCATCGTACCGGTGCCCAAGCATGTCACGACGACGTGATTTCTCTATTCGCTTTTGAGGTGAGGATTAAGGGTAAGGGGGCAGAAGTTGAATATTCGTTTCGTGGCCTTTAAAGAGATTTCCCCGAGGCAAAGTTTATAAGTGTATGTGTTCTTTCCAATTTTTTTAGATTGGTGGAGCTTGACGTCGGAGATAAACATGGCTTGCATTTCAGTAGGTTCAAAAGTGGTTTATTGCACTCCTTGTAGACATGCAGGCGTGCAGGAGAAGAAGAAAGGCAGCAAAGACATGGTGTGTACCACTGGGCCGGCCGGCTCTCGGACGATAAAGAGACATCGTACGCCCAGCTGGCTTCCTATTCTTTTTACTTGCGTTACCAAATTCGTTCGGCGCCTACTTCGTATTTCGGTAAAATATAACTTACCCGAAGGAACAAAATGCTAGAAAATGCAGAGCGTCGTCATGGCCAGGGTCAACGCCAGCGATGTTGCAGAACGCTATGACAACGCTACTCATAGGAAGCCTTGATTCGCACATGATTTAATGTGTTAGAACATTTGATAGCACGAACTTTCTGCGCCCTACAAATTGGAGGTTTCGGTAGAATCGCCGCCTACCGTACTCCTCCTCAGACACTTGCCCATTTTTCCGGGTCTTTTTCCTCTACCAACTAAAAATTCCTCGCATTAAAAAAAAGATCGTCTTATTTTACAATACTTGACAAATTAAGCAGGCAGCTAGAACTGCGCGGAAAGGCCTTGTAAACTGAAGCTTCGAACAAACTGTACCGCCCTCATTTTGGGTAGTACAAGCTCCCGTGATTGGGACTATCGCTACTTATGGCACCTTCGGTGAGCTTTTTTCTTTCAGTGTAGTGCTGAAGAACGGAAAAACAAAAACATATTTCGATGTCCGAAATCGACTACCTTCCACGCCGCAAAACAATCCAAAGTGCCAGATTCATAGCACCATTGCTGGGTTGCGCGTCTCTTATTTCTGGCTGGTGACATCACTGATCTCTTATGTAATAGGCTGGATCGCAGATTGGGAGCCCGTCGGTCGCACCACCGGCGGCCATTGCTTGACACTAAGCAATACGCGCAAGTCTAAGGGAGAAACACACAATAGTAGGATTAATTAGGCTTGTACGCGGTGCTCGAAGGCGAGTATTTTATGACGTGCTGCAATCATTATGCCGGGTGTTTGGAGATTGAATGGGTATTTTTCAAGCGTTCTCATGCCGATCAAAAAAATCACATGCGCCGGAGCACCACCGACTGTGTCGGCATCGCTTGCTTCATATGTTAAATAAATGACACGTTCAACAAATGAACAACACGCTCCAAGTTTTAGTTCGACACAGAAGCCTTCACTGCAGCTGAAATGCTGCTGCCCATGAATGACAAATGTTTTATGTTTGACCATGAAACTGAAGAAGTCCGTGAGGTCGACATGTAACAATCACTGGACCTTGATGAACTTCCCTTTGGAATTTCATGTGGCATCTCGCCTGCAAAATGTTAATGCAACTAATTACTCCGCAAATCCTTGGATGCGCCCTGGATACCTGAATTCCCGTGGTGACGCTAAACCTAAGATAAATACCTCGGAAATTTTTATAATGGGAAGAGGTATGGTTATCAACTGCCGAAGTATTAAAAGTAAGGTTGAAGAATTTATGGGCCCACTGGAATCTGTTAAGCACGCGGTTGTATTCGGTTCTGAGTCTTGGTTAGATGATACTTTACATTCAGGTGAAAGTTTTCAAGTTCATTATACAGTATAAAAAAAAAAATATCAACATGGCGGAGGATTCTTTATTCTTGTATATAAGAGTATACAAAACACGCCGTTCCTAATGCAGGATGTTAGTATAGAAACAGTGTAGTGTCAGATGTGTCTTAATGGCAAACATATTTCAGTAGGTGTCTAGAATCGTCCCACAGACGGAGACTGCGAATCTTACGAAGAACCCGCTCACATTATCCTTACTACCTCGCGGGAGTATGTTCTTTGAGAAGGGGATTTTAATCTCCGTGATTTGTTATGGGAGGACGGCAAAGCCGTCGCCTCGGGAAACTCGTCTCATGTAAAATTTAATGCTACCCTATCGGAAAACCCCAATATGAACAGCGTATTATGGATATTGGTAAACAATATCTTTTTATTGTATTACAATACAATATGGACAGTGTATTGGAAAACATTACATTTATTGTATTGTATTGCAATTAGGGTTTGTTATGGGATTTCAATATCCATAATACGCTGAAAACATTGGAATCCAATACCGTATACACCCTTCTTCGATCCCATGTGTCTATCGGAATCCAATAAGGGTTTACAATTCCAGTGTACTTAGCGTATAATGGATATTGGAATCCAATATATTATATCGGCTACCAATAAAACTATATACGAGTTGGAATATCACATTCAGCATGACTATTCTTTGCACCGCAGTCTCCTCTTGTGTGAATTTCTGAGTGATAAAATAAAAAAAATGTTGCTGTTGTCAAATTATGAATAAAGGAGCAAAACACTGGGCTTATTCATACCAAATATATTTAACATATTCCCGAACTGGAGGATCTGGGATTTACTGCAAAAGAAAGTTAATTGTTTAGGACCCTCATTCAAAAACTTGCTGTTTGAAAACAGAATGTGAAATCCTCACCTTTTAATGAAAACAGCACCTGCTAGCTGTAGCCATATAGAAACTGCAAAATAAAAATTTGTGATTAGTTCGCAACAAGTAGCAATCCTTCATTAAGCCTGATAGATTCAAAGCTATGTCTGCGTTTGATTGCGGAAAATAAGCTTCCATTCCACTGCCACGGGTCATTCTGAGCTCGGTCAATTAAATATACTTATCAGCTCATCTGGCTTCACAGTTCCTGCTTTGCACCTAACTAAAGTATCTGGTATGCTCACCTTTGAGGAAAAACGAACTGGTGCTTGCTTGCTTGTTGGCCGTGGGAACTGGAAGAAAGATTTGCGATTAGTTGCGTTCAAGTAGCAATTACATTGAGTAGCACCTTAAAGTACACTAAGTCGGAAATATTAAAAAAATTACATGCGCGGGACATAGATAACCTCTTGCGACGTAACTGGGCATACGTCAATGTTGCTTGCGTGTATTACAGAAAAATAAGCTTCAATGCAGGAGCCCCCAGTCGTTCCGAGCTCCGTCAATTAAGAATGCTGTACCGGTCGTCTAGCTTCAGTATTCCTGCTTCGGGAATCTGGAATTCTTACCTCTGAGGAGAAGCAAACTGGGACCTGCTGGCTCTTAGGCCTTTGAAACTGCCAGAAAGATTTGCGATTAGTTGAGTCCAAGTACCAATTTCTTTGACCAGCCATCTACAGCACACTAAGCCGGATAAAATCAAATTACATGTGCGTGACATAATATGCCTCTTGTGACAAAACTGGGCACATGTTTTGTCGCCTACAGCGACACTGAAGCCAGACAGACAAGCGATATGGCATATTTAATTGACGGAGCTCAAAACGACTGGGGACGCTTTCACTGAAGCTTGTTTTGCTGCAAGACAAGCTTGTATTGCAGCAAAACAAGCTTCAGTGGAAGCGTCCCCAGTCGTTCTGAGTTCTGTCAATTGAATATGCTGCACCGCTTGTTTGGCTTCAGTATTCCTGCTTCAGAGCAAACTAGAAAATCTGGAATCCTCACCTTTGAACGAGAGCGAACTGGCGCCTGCTGGCTTGTGGGCCGTGGAAACTACAAGATAGATTTGCGATTAGTTATGTACAAGTAGCAATTTCTTTGGAGTAGCTGCCTACAGCACATTCAAAATTACATGCACGGGACATAGATGCCTTATGCGACGGAACCCCCTTCATCCTTGTTTTCCATGAACTCTGCTCACCTTCACCACCCGCCTCTAATTTTTGTGCTAATTCTTTAATCTCGATTGCCTTGTTCCCAAAGGCCATGCCATGGCTTGTGCCGTTCACGGGTCTGTCAGCTTTTCAACCGGCGCCATTGTGGCAAAGACGCCAAAGCACCTGGCGCTTGATGTGCTCTTTTAATATTTTGAGCATTGCTGAAAACGAGTGGATGGGTGTCTGGTATGCCCTTTGCTTATTTGCAGATCGTTTCGAATCAGAGGGTAGGCGCTTCTGCGATCTGAGCGCATGCTCGGTATTTTACAATAGTTTAAATTGAACTCTGCAGGAATCTTCAATCATAACAAACAGAATGTGCATGCCAAAAGACATAACAATTGAAACACTCACCATCTATCTATTTTCGTTTCTTGTCCGCAAGAAGCTCTCGTATATGTAGCCTCCCTTGCTTCAGCCGCTCCTCCCTAGTGTCCCAATTGGGTCTCGTCCTGATGAATCGTCGGTGGAGACCTGAGGTGCGGTCAACATCAGATAAGACCATTTGAGACAGAACCATATACTTGCTGGGAGGTACACCCAAACGAATTTTAGGCATGTTATTTATAGGGAGTTTTAAAATGAAAGGCCTGATGTAAAATGAGACGTCCATACTGACGCACTCCTTTTGCGAACCTAAAATTTTGAAGGCCTTGTCCCCCTTGCTAGGGGGACAAGGCACATGAATCCCGGCATGTGGATGAAATTTTTACCTTAACATCCCGACTCAATGCCCATCCCCGAATATTCGACCACCACACTTTTAGAAAAAGATTACTTTTTAGGAAACACAGTGTCAGCGACCACCCCTACAAAAGCCTGAACCAAGCCTACTTGTACCATGGCTTGTTTGCTCCTGCCCCGAGTCAATTCGGGCTGACAATGTTCTTTCTTTTCAAATGGAACCCACATTCTTAGTTTCGGTTTCACTTGTAGAGGCAGGTGGATACTTTTGTAAAGCTTCCTCCCTATGCGCTTCCGAGTCAACATTTTTGCAATGGCCAACCCCCGGGCTTTGATTTTTGCGCTCCTTGACAAATGCTGAAACTAATATAGCAGTAATGTGATTGGCCTAAGCCGTTTTGGAGCACCTTTCGGAGCAGCCAAAACAGTGTTTTGGACCAGAAAAAGTGGCCTTTGGAGCTGCCAGAACAGTGTATTGGAACAGCAAAAGTAGCTTTTAAAGCAGATATTCTAATAAAAATTAAAAATATTTGTTTTAAATGGTGGACACGTGAAGAGAATCTTGCTCGCCGAAATAAACCAATCATGGTCAAGTTCGGCCACCTGGGAGTCTTTCAAGATGTAACTGAAATGCCATTGACATGACACATTTCTTTTTGCTTTTCGAAACATTCTGCAAGGCTGGAGCAAGCTTTGTTTTAGCTTAGGGTAGTAATGAATGTCCAATTTCAATGTCTCCAAAGAGACATTGCGACATCCCACAAGTGTACAGTGCTGTAGGCGTTGCCAAGCAATTCCGAAAAACCGCTTGGCACCGTTTTACTGATTGCCAGCGTGCCAGATTTTCGTCAAAAGTAATTAAATGTAAAACAGTGAATTGCAAGCGTCCCGGCTGGTGCCTCTGTCGCGTGATTATGTTCGCATCGTTGGTTCGCATGCACGTGGGGCCAACTCCGGCAGGCTTGCAGGTGCACGTGCTTCGTCGCGCGAGCGAAACGGCTGTTCGATCGAAACCGAAACCGTGCCTCTCCGCTCCGTCGCCAACTGGTTGCCAAAAGTCTATGCAAAATGTAACTGCCCAGCATGCGACAAAAAAGAGTCTAGCGCCGCGTGCTTGCAAGGCCGGCAGGCGAGGTACGAGCTAAACACAGAAAAAAAGAACCTGAGCGCATTGATGCAAGACATCACGAGCCAGGGTCGCTTTGTGCAACGACTGAACTCGAGACAAACAAGCGCGCTCTGCGGGTTCAGCGTGCAGACATTCCCTTCTTTGCTTTAGCTCACTTCAACTTTTCTTCGCGACGCATTTTTCAAGTACGGGGGTCCTTCTCGAAAGAAAGCCCACCAAAAGAAACCTAGGTAATCAATACTTTGACACAGCAGTCTTTAAGTTAGAGAGGGATTTTTGTAGCAGCGTATGTTTTAAACAAGAACATGAATGTTGATGAACATGCCGTGGTCCTTACGTGTCAGTTTAGAAATCTCTATATCTCCAACGTCGTGTGGCCGTTGATTTCAGGAGCGAGAGCTTCAGATCAAAAAGTAACTCCCGCCGCGCCGAAACATAGTTTCGTTTCACAGCGTCATGTCATGGCTGGTACCCACCACGCTAGCGTTGCAGCACACACACACGCCGGCATCTATAGTTAAAAAAAAACGAAAAAAAAAACGCGAGACGAGACTTACGTTTACGAGACGACGAGAGTGTGAAAGAAGAGACGGCATGGCGGAAAAAAACATGCAAAAAACCATGGACGATTGATGCAGGGTATTTTGTGTCGGGCGGCCGTTTGCGCCGCCTAGCTCAAGCATGCTCAGTTACGGTACTTAGTTTAGTCTCAGTTTTGAAAGGCGACCAAGATTGGCCCTTTGGCGCAGGCTTGGCGCAGATTACCCATATTTTGGAAAAATGTAGCAGGATGTAGCAGGGCTAGCCCCTTGGCGCAGTTTGGCGCAATTGGCGCAGCCATCACATCACTGATATAGGCGGGCAATAGCTCGCCTTGAAAATACTTGCTCTTAATGGCCGAGAACAAACTCCTGTTCCTGATCGGCAGCCATTTGCTGCGAAGAATACCTGCACCTTAATCTAACACAGATGCTTTGGCCGGACAGAGACACAAAAGCCTGACACAAGACCGCTATAAAGACAAGAAATAGGATGTTTGTGAGGAATGAAACACACAACTCAGATAGGCATCAATCAGTCACCTTGAAAACATTTGCCATGAGCGGCAAAGAGCAGACTTCTGGCCTTGATTGGCTGGTGCTTGCCACCAAGACCAGCATGTATAAGAAAGAACCCGTTCTTAATTAAACTTGGGTGTTTTTGCAGAAGGGAGACAACAAAATACTAATGCAAGACCACTACACATAGGAATTGACCTCCATGAGAAATGAAACACTAAACGCAGTGTGTTAGTGTTGACTCTGTTTTTCCCCCAGTCAGCCGTTTTTTCGGGCGAGCCCCTAGGCTCGTTCCTTGGGCCACTTTTGTTTTTAATTTTTATTAACGATTTAAAGATACACCACCCCAATGCACAAAGCCGATTTTTTGCTGACGATTTTGTTTTATTTGCTAAGGTAAACAACCTGTCTGATCAAGAAGAATTAAATTATTGTCTATCTTTGGTTCATGCAGGCACGTAGCCAGGGGGGAGGCCCATGGGGCCCGGCCCCCCCCCTCCCCAAATCTTCCGTTTTGCTGGGACCTCCTCTCCCCCTTCCTTCTCATACAGCATTTTATCATGGGCGCCCCCCCCCAAAAAAAAAAAAAAAACGTTCTGGCTATGTGCCTGGGTTCATGCATAGTGCGAGAAATGGAATGTGGTTCTCAACTGTAAAAAGTGTGTTCAAATGGCCGTGACGCAGAAGAACAACCCTTTGTTTTTTTACATATTCTATAAAATGAGTACCACTGGATACCTACTGTTAACCAATATCAATACCTCGGAGCTTTAATTACCTCTGATTTGTCATGGAGTGCACATATTGAGTTTATAGCTCGTAAAGCAATGCGGAAGCTCTGCGTTTTAGAACGAAATATTAACCTGTGTTCACATGAAACTAAACTGACTGCTTATAAAAATATCATAAGACCAATGCTAGAATATGCATCTATTGAAAGTGACCCCCATACAAAGCTGTTAATCGATATGTTAGAGACTGTGCAAAAAAAACACATTACGGTTTGTGTACAACCGTTATGGTTTTATGTCATCCGTTTCAGATTTGTACCCAAGATCGGGATTGAGTGATTTAGCAACCCGGAGAAAAACAGAACGGCTAAAGTTTATTTATAATATGATACAGGATAATTTGCGACTGCATCTCTGTGATTACACTTCATTTAACGAAACAAGGCCCACGAGAGGCAAACACCAATTAACACTTGTCAAACCATTGTGTCGAACCACTTTGTTCAAAGCATCCTTTTTTCCTAGAACCACGTGTGAGTGGAATAAGCTTCTTGAAAGTGTTGTAAATTTGAGATCATTAAATACTTTTAGCGAAGCACTACTCTCGTACTTTGTTGAGTAGTGGCTCTGTCTGTGTGTTTGTTTGTACTACTTCCACTTGTTTTTGAATATTGTTTTTGTACACCTCCTGCCTGGGCGTTCCACAGAATGCTGGCAGTATCACCAAATAAATAAATAAATAAATAAATAAAAAATAAATAAAATATGGGCGGGCAATAGCTCACCTTGAAAATACTTGCTCTTGGTGGCCGAGAACAAACTCGTGGTCTCGATTGGCAGCCATTTGCTGGGAAGTATACCTGCACATATCTTAAAGAACCGAGTCTTAGTCTAACACAGACGCTTTGGCCGGACAGAGACACAAAAGCCTGACACAAGACCATTATAAAGACAAAAATAGAGTGTTTGTGAGGAATAAAACACACAACTCAGATAAGCATCAATCAGTCACCTTGAAAACATTTGCCATGAGCGGCAAAGAGCAGACTTCTGGCCTTGATTGGCTGGTGCTTGCCACCAAGACCTGCATGTATAAGAAAGAGCCCGGTCTTATTCAAACTTGGGTGTTTTTGCAGAAGAGACACAACAAAATACTAATGCAAGACCAGAACACATAGGAAATGGCATCCAAGAGAAATGAAACACAAATGTCATATAGGCAGTTAATTGCTCACGTTGAAAATACTTGCTCTTGGTGGCCGAGAACAAACTCGTGTTCCTGATTGGCAGCCATTTGCTGCGAAGAATACCTGCACATATCTTAAAGAACCCAGTCTTAGTCTAACACAGATGCTTTGGCCTGACAGAGACACAAAAGCCTGACACAAGACCACTACAAAGACAAGAAATAGAGTGTTTGTGAGGAATGAAACACACAACTCAGATAGGCATCAATCAGTCACCTTGAAAACATTTGCCATGAGCGGCGAAGAGCAGACTTCTGGCCTTGATTGGCTGGTGCTTGCCACCAAGACCTGCATGTATAAGAAAGAGCCCGGTCTTAGTCAAACTTGGGTGTTTTTGCAGAAGAGACACAACAAAATACTTATGCAAAACCAGAACACAGGAAATGGCATCCAAGAGGAATGAAACACAAAAGTCATATAGGCGGGTAATAGCTCACGTTGAAAATACTTGCTCTTGGTGGCCGAGAACAAACTCGTGTACCTGATTGGCAGCCATTTGCTGCGAAGAATACCTGCACATATCTTAAAGGCCGACGTACACTTCGCGCTTCCCACTTTTGCCCGCATCCTCCTCCCATATATCCTCTCCACGTCTTACCTTGTTGCAACTTGACTTCCCTTGCAACTTAGGAGAGGGGAGCGCTAAGAGGATTATCTTCCCTGCAGAAAACCGAGGTTGTGGGTCGGCCTTTAAAGAACCCAGTCTTAGTCTAACACTGATGCTTTGGCGAGACAGAGACACAAAAGCCTGACAAAAGACCACTATAAAGACAAAAAATAGAGTGTTTGTGAGGAATAAAACACACAACTCAGATAGGCATCAATCAGTCACCTTCAAAACATTTGCCATGAGCGGCAAAGAGCAGACTTCTGGCCTTGATTGGCTGGTGCTTGCCACCAAGACCTGCATGTATAAGAAAGAACCCGGTCTTAATCAAACTTGGGTGTCTTTGCAGAAGAGACACAACAAAATTCTAATGCAACACCAGAACACATAGGAAATGGCATCCAAGAGGAATGAAACACAAAAGTCATATAGGCGGGTAATAGCTCACGTTGAAAATACTTGCTCTTGGTGGCCGAGAACAAACTCGTGTTCCTGATTGGCAGCCATTTGCTGCGGAGACTACCTGCACATATCTTAAAGGCCGACGTACACTTCGCGCTTTCCACTTTTGCCCGCATCCTCCTCCCCTATATCCTCTCCACTTCTTACCTTGTTGCAACTTGACTTCCCTTGCAGCTTTGGAGGGGGGAGCGCTAAGAGGATTATCTTCCCTGCAGAAAACCGAGGTTGTACGTCGGCCTTTAAAGAACCCAGTCTTAGTCTAACACAGATGCTTTGGTCGGACAGAGACACAAAAGCCTGACACAAGACCACTATAAAGACAAGAAATAGAGTGTTTGTGATTAATGAAACACACAACTCAGATAGGCATCAATCAGTCACCTTGAAAACATTTGCCATAAGCGGCGAAGAGCAGACTTCTGGCCTTGATTGGCTGGTGCTTGCCACCAAGACCTGCGTGTATAAGAAAGAACCTGGTCTTAGTCAAACTTGGGTGTTTTTGCAGAAGAGACACGACAAAATACTAATGCAAGACCAGAACACATAGGAAATGGCATCAGAGAGGAATGAAACACACAACTGATATGTTCGGGTAATAGCTCACGTTGAAAATACTTGCTCTTGGTGGCCGAGAACAAACTCGTGTTCCTGATTGGCAGCCATTTGCAACGAAGAATACCAGCACATATCATAACGGAACCAGTCTGAGTCTAACACAGATGCTTTGGCCGGACAGAGACACAAAAGTCTGATAAAACCACACAAAGCACGAAATAGTGTCTGCGACAGATGAAAACAGACCTTGGTGGGGAGGCTCGTTCTGTTTCACCTTAGTCAAATAGTGTAGCTCATTTTGCTAAAACAATGCATATTTGCTAAAAATGTATAATACATATTTTGCCCAATTTAACAGAGTTTACTGTGAGGCCGACAAATGAGGTTCTATTCTTGGTCACTTGTCATATTTGGTGGGAATAGTAAAATAAATAAAAATAAGGCTATCTCTCTTGCAGCTGGCAGCCGCAAATGAAATTCATTTACTTAGATAAACGAACTAACAATAAAATTGTGTGGTGGCCAAGTGGTTTACGGTGTCAAATTTAAAATTTACAGACTGTGCAGTTCTGGTTTAAGTCCTCCAGGTGTATACTTTTATTCTTATTAATTATATTTAGTGCTTTTGTTTGTTTTTTTATTTTTGAGGCACTAGCACATAATTTATACGCTAATTCATCTCTTTGCTTCCTAGTGCTCGTAATAAATTATCAATAAGAGCGGCTTTCAATTTTTTTCTTGCTCTCCTGCTGCTTGCTTTTTCACCCTTAAAATGCTGACAACTCGACACAAAAGTAATAAAAATATGTGCTTCAAATGTGATGAAGATGAGCATTTCCAAGTTGTACTCCTGCTTTATGCCCTGACCATGCCACCATACCATAGCTGAGTCCAGCGGCGAATGGTCCCAGGTGCTGTAACCCGACCGTATATAGCCTTGTGGTGTGGCGCGACTCATGCAGCCCGTATGCCTGATGATGGAGTCAGTGTGCGAGGTGCGACCTGCTTGAGCTGTGCAAGCCACAGCTTTACAGCCTGCAAAAGGTGGGAAGATGCCCCTCCCTTTGCAGAGCTTGCAATAACTCATCAAGAAGCTATTGCAAGCACTAGGGAGCCACAGTGTGTGAATAAAAGCACTTCTGAATGTGAATTAGTGTGTAAATCATGCGTCGATACGTTAAAACTTAAAAAAAGTATTATTTATAACTACAAATATATATATATACTGTAAACGACTAAATTTTCGCGAGGACCCAATTTTTGCGGATTTTGCGAATCGCCTACAAACGCGAAAAATACGTCCCGCGAACAACTCGGGCGATATGTGAACACTACGGAAGCTACGCTCGATTCGCGAAAATTAGAACCCGCGAATAATTTCAAATTTTCAGCTTTGGCCCGGTTCGCGAATATTTGAGCCCGCGAAAATTAAGCTGTTAACAGTATACTAAAAAAAGGCAAAAAGAAAAGAAACGTCTCCAGGTGGGTTTGAACCCAGAGCTCCACTGCCCTTGATTTCAGTTCCCTAAGGCCCGCTTCAGACGGGGCAACTTTTCTAGCAATTTTGAGGTTGCTGGCGGGTTGTTCCCTAGGTTTTCCCACATCAGCACGAATTTCTGAGATCAGGTTTGACTCAAAACAGACAAGCAACTCGAACAAACTGGAGAAGTTTGAAGCGGCAGCAGCCAATCAGGGACGCAATATTTTCATGTGACACCCCTGTGGTGGTGAGGATGACAGCTGAAGACTTGGTCCTGGTTTGGGATGGATCGTTTTTGGAAATAAACTTTTTCAGAAACATGAGTGAGTATTCTCAACGCCACTCAAAGATATAAAAACAAGTTTTTAGCACGTAGTTGTGCGTCTATATAGTGCAAGAAAAATCAAATGTCATGATGATGATGGCAAGTCGTAGCAATTCGGTTGGAGTGCGTGGACGCAGGCAGCCCGTGTCGCAGGTGTTGCGATCTTAAGTTGATGGGGGAAATTGCCCCATCTGAAGTGGGCCTTAGGCTCGCTTCCACCGTTCACACTCAGCGAGCAAGCTTCAACCGTTCACACCCCAAGGCAAACTGGACAGCTACAAGCCACCTAAATGTCTAGCGCCGCATCCCCGGCCAGGTCGTGACGCGACATTAGAAGTCTTGCTGTCACTGCCACGACCGGCCAGAGTGAAGCCGAGAAAGAATCATATAAATCATTTCGTAGCTTTCTTGGAACGACCCCCCTCAAGAGAGAGTCGTCCCTCCGCCCTTCGTGGATTGTTGGACTGACGCGAAGCAACTAGCCGTCTTGTCCCAGCAGTCACAAATCATAGTGTTCATTAACTCGCCTGCCAGCGTACCCGGTGCCAACCGCGATTTCCGCCAGTTTTCCCGACACCCGCTGACAATCTCGTCTGCCAGTGTTCCCGGTGTCAACTGCCATTTCCGCAATCTTTCCAACACCCACTGACAAAAACCCATCTGCAATACAGGCCTTGACAACGCTTACTGCCTACTGCATCACCCCAAGCCTAAATCCTAAATCTGCAATGAGTCCTGGTTGTTTCCCCTCCTGCCACTCGTTATCCTGCCTTCCAGCGAACATGCCGTGACTCTCCTCTGCCTCTGAAGACGACTTTCTTACTATCTTAGCCGCGCTCCCAGTCTCCTGCCAACCACTATTTTGGGGTACCCGAGAAAGCATGTGTGCAACCTCGTTCTTCGAGACCTTTAGGTACTGGATTCGAGGAGACACCTGCTGAGCTCTGCCGTGAGACTAGTCGCCAAAATTCCGACATATTTGTCTTAGCGGGCATTGTTAGCGTTAGTGAACAGCCCGCTCAACGAATCCGTGAGACTCCCTGGGGACGACTAGAAGCAGAGGCATACCGAACGAGCCCCACGTTGGACGTGCCATTTTAATGTTGGTTTCTTTATGGAGTTCGCTCAGCTACTAATAATCACCGCCCAATCGGTGTGCGCTCCGCCCGTCACTCAGGGAGTGACATACAGCAACGAGAAGACAGCGAATAAGTTGACTGTACCTCACGGTTGCCCGTCTTTCAGAGCCGGCAGTCCAGGCACGCCCACCCTTGTTGTTGCCCGTCGATCAGAGCTCACAGTCGAAGTCCGTGTCCAGGCCTGCAGATCTTCCCGGCCACGCCAGCGCTGCGTAGGCTGGCTGTCCCGGGCTATCACTGCCCGAGTCTCGCTGCGGAACCACCCCGGGATCGTCGTGGCCTAGTCTAGATGGCCAGGACTCGCCGTTTCTACCGGTCCGGACTTCGAACCTCGCTGGTAAACCGCTCCGGGGTTCAACATGAGCGAGGCCAGGCAGCCCGGCTCCGATGTTCCTGCCCAGCTCCAGCCTCGCTCAGCACGCACTGTCTCGCGCCAGCTCGTGACTTATCCGCCGACCGCCTGTCACGTGCCCTCTGCCTCGTCTTTCACCCTTGGCTCCCACAAAGTTAAGGAAAGAGAATGTACCATTATGTTCGATGAAGTTCGGTGAGAAGACCCGGGACTCGAGCAGGAATGCCGTTATCCTTGGTGTGACTTTATGAGACTCTCTTGCTCTTTCTGAATGCCGTTATCCTTGTTGTGATCCTATGAGACTCTCTTGCTCTTTCTGCTGGGGTTTATCTAACTGAAGTACTTGTCTGAAAAGTAAAAGAAACATATGTGCATAACACTCATTATTCACAAGAAAATTTGTCAACATCCAAAATGACCCATGGAGAAAATTGAGCGAGGAATTTGTCGGCCACGTTGGCTGAGTTACCTCTCGTGGCCAATGTTTCATTGCAACTTTAATTGTAGTGAACAGTCGTAGGGTATATTACAAAGTGCAATTTGGTTTTGTACAAACATACAACACACAAAACAGCACTCTGATACAGTATGTAGAGGTACCTCTAAACAAATTCCAGGGTTTCATGGAGCCTCCTTTAGATAACTGATGTTGAACATAAAATATGTGCACCAAGGAGTGAGCAAACATTGACTTCCAATTAGTCTCAAGCACCAGCGACATGTCGACAAGGAGGGCAATGTGTAGAATGTTGTCTAGAAGTGTGCAGCCAAGATGAAAAGGCGAGATATAACTATATCGGAATAAGATCACACCAAAAAGGTTCCGTTACAATCTAGGCACAGTAATGAGTCAACCGACGTACAGCCGCGATTCACCTTGCGTTGGGGTGAAACATGGCCAACAAAATATAAAAAACGCGTTTTTTTTTGTACATTATTTGCTTTGCGCCGTTGATAGGAGGACAGTTGGGCGGCGTCACAAAGTCACTCGCTAGTGTTTTTCAAATTCGTTCATCGGCGCTCATGGTCTACCCGGGAGAAGAAAAGTACGAGCTCAGAGCCGAGCCGCCGAGCGTCGATTGCGACTTTCCTAAAGAGAAGCTCCGGTAACACTTCGGCGACTCGCCAGCTTCAAACGCCTCTTCGAATGAGCCTGACACGCCCGCGAATCCAATGCGCCGAACGGTCGCGGTAGAAAGCACGCCGGAAGGAAGGGGGCTGGAGGCTGAGTCGCTGAGTATCCGGAAGAGACGCGGCGCTGGTTTCTACGTCTATTTCGCACATGAGATAACAAACTGGCAAAGCTAGCCGAGTGTGAACGGTGACTGACGTTACATTGGAGCACACGCAGTCGAAATGACGCCTGCAACAGAGCACAGCTAGAGGCTTTCAACAGGGGACACATGCGTTCAAGAAGGCCGCGATTTGAAAACTTCGTCTCCTTTCTGTCCTTCGGTGTTTACTTTGATCGGCGTACACCAAAGCACTCAATGCTGCAAGTAATAGAGTCGTGTATACGTACCTTTCGAAGCAATTGAAAGTGTGTAGGTTTCGCTCGATGCCCACGAGCACAGAGTGCGACGAACGCCAATCTCGCCGGCAGCGCGACGGCGCCGGCTGGCCGGGTCGCCGGGTCGCGGAACCTACAGTTTATCATATACAGTTTGCCCACTGTAGAATGAGCCTGTGGTAATCGGGAGACATGCTGTTGAGAGTATTTTTGCATTCAGCGCCCCTCACCGCATATCGCGAACTAAACCACTTTTTATGCTTCAGTTTTGTTGTTTTGCTTTCAAAGATGGAGGCCCCCATGGTATTTTGGTTCCCTTGTTCCTCGCGTTCTCCCGTTGCATATTGCTTTAATTTGAAGCGCCCGTCAAAGGACACCATTTTCAGGCGATGAAATTCAGACAAGAAAGCATTTTTTTCACGTAGGAGACTGTTTATTGGAACTCTGCATTGTATAAGTCAATCAAAAAGGGTCACAAACATAGCCCATAATACAGCCATACAACAAAGTTTTCGTGTACGCCGGTCGATTTACAAACAAAATGGAGCCAACGACCTTTTTCTTTTTCTTTCAGATTTTTTTTCGGAGTACGGGATATGTTCTAACAGAAATATTGTAGATGGCTGCTTTTAGGGCACGTGTGAAACGCGATGATCGAACACACAGCTTAGTGTAACCCATTTTGACAGGTCACAAGGAGAGGCATGAAAAGTAGTGCACATCAAAACATGTACAGCACAAGTAAACAATACAAACTCAAAACTGCATGCACACAGAATTATCAACACAAGTAAGAAACTCTACAGAATTGAAAGCATCTGACTGTTCTCCGTGTCGTAAGTTATGTAGCTTAGATAAAGCATTTGCTTTCTGGAGTGCTCGGAACTCTTTTACTGATGAAGGGCATGGCGCATATCGCGAGTTGTACAAGGTTTCTTAAAAGACAAATTTATCTCTCTTAGTTTTGTGCGGACTAATACCATGAACAGAACATGCGAGAGAGTTTGAGCAGCAACATCCCTATGTTCTGGGCAGCATACTGCACAGAGCATTTCTAAGTCCAGGAAACTACAAAACTTACTGTACAAACCCGCCTCGTGCAAGTGTCCAGCAATTGCACTGTTAAACATTTCTGCACCCTGCTCCACTAAAGCAACCACAGTTTCATATGGCCATTTTAGACCTTGCGCCATCAATGTAAGATCATATTTCTTGAAATACAGGAGCATCAAGTGGGGACTCAGAACCTTCTGTATGGTCATCAAACTGACGCACTGCAAGCACTGTCCAACTTTGGTTAATGCGCGATGAACACAGTAACCTGCTAGGTAGGCTGCGGCATTTTTTTCAAAAATCCCCATGCCTTCAGCAGCGTCTACAGGGTCGTCTAACTGGCTCTTTTCTGCACCCTCCGCTGCACCCTCCTCAATAACCACTTCTGATGGCAAGCTGCACGAGGAGAAACTACCTGCACAAAGCAGGACTTCATCGAAGTCCTCCTCGCAGTTGGTGACCTGGCCCGACCGCATAAGGTTTTCAGTCATGAGTGCCTTCGCTGAGGCTTTAAACTGTTCTGTGTCAGGGCTGTCCCGGAAACCCCCTTTCTGCCGAATGACAGAAAAGGAGTTTTCGAGACAGTCCTGATTCAGTCGGTTAGTCATCAAGAAGCTGAGACCCTCAACCCGAAGCTGTTCCCACATCTGCAAAACTGCGGCTATGGTGACGAGCCAGCCTCTTTTGCAAGGGCGGGATGATGCGTGCCTTCCGTCTACTGTGAGGAGCTCCCACGACCTGATGAAGTCCTGCTTCGTTTCTAGTGCCGCAACATGTGTAGAGGTTGCAGTAATGGCCCGAGCAAACACT